>NC_092134.1:120281930-121519430 GCF_043159975.1 Macaca nemestrina
TTAGCTAGGTTCAGTACTGGCCCGTGACCTTGGTTTTGGGGACCCCTGTTTTAGAGTACATTTCCTTAGAACACATTCTGAGATAATCAGTGCAATTATCAACATCAGGAGATTTAACACTAATAATATACAGTTTTCACCTTCCACTTCAGTTTTTCTTATATACCTCCATAGGCTTTTTGCCTTACCTCATATGTATCCTTTATAGTTCGAACCACAGTTAAGCTTTCTTTAGTTCTCAAAGACTTTTGAGGAAAAAAGCCTTTTTCTTATTTATCTCACTGAATTGATTCCTTATTTCTTCTGCTGGCTGCCTTAAATGTAGGAACAACAAAAACAAAAATGCTGCCTTGCCTTCAGGAGAACACACTGTCCCTTTATATCATATGTAAAGGCTGCCTGAATAACCCCTAACGACGCACGTTTCTGTTTTCAAAGTTTAAATTCTAAAGCAGCAAACTGAAGCTTTACTGAGAAACACTTATCAAAAAAATTAACTAAAAAACGTAGTGGACACCAATGAACGTTTCATCCTTTTGCATTTCCTTCTAGCTAGCTTCAATTGACTTAGGTAACTATCATTTGGGATAGCAGCTCCCTCGATTACAGGGAATTGAAATAACCACAATTTCATGCTCACTGTTCATGCCAATAAAAACAAAAAGTATTCCAGCTTACATCCTTTTGAAAAAAAACATTGAGTATGTGCCATGTTCAAAGATCAAATACTTTATTTTAAACAACCTTAGGAGATAGGAACTGTTCATATACTTGCTGTTGGATGAGATAGTTGATGCTTAACAAGCCTGTCCACAGTCTCACATGTGGCAGTGGTAGAGCTGTATTTTGAACCCAGGGCTCTGAACTCTTCACCGTAGTGACTTGACAATTTTCATTTTATTATTCAATGCTACTGTTTAGGCATTTAGAAAAAAATAAATGCATTCATTAAATACTAGCTAGAGATTTTTCTTTCCTTCTGTTAATCTCAAAACTTGGGCCTTTCAGGAAACTATATCTGAGCTATCATGATTCTATAAGAAGTACCTTTATGATGTTGTAATCATAAATTTTAAATTCTCTTCAGTAAATAATTTAATTGAGACTGTGCCTGGAGTTATTTAACACTTTGGCTCAACTCAAGGGCTTAAGGGAATAGCCCCTGCTGCTACCACAGTTGGAATCTTCAGATTCAGAGACTTTGATTTCTGTCTTTCTGGGTTTTTTTTTTTTTTTTTTTTTGAGACAGAGTCTCACTTTGTCTCCCAGGCTGGAGTGCAGTGGCGGGATCTCAGCTCACTGCAACCTCCACCTCCTGGGTTCAAGCAATTCTCCTGCCTCAGCCTCCTGAGTAGCTAGGACTACAGGCGCGTGGCACCCACGCCCGGCTAATTCTTTGTGTTTTTAGTAGAGACAGGATTTCACCGTGTTAGCCAGGCTGGTCTGGAACTCCTGACCTCATGATCTGCCTTTCTCGGCCTCCCAAAGTGCTGGGATTACAGGTGTGAGCCACTGCGCCCAGCCCTGATATCTGTTTTTCAATCTAGCATTCTTTTTCCTTTTATCTTTTGCAAAATGGAGTACATTGCCTTAGAAATAAAGTGAAGACTATCTAACAAAGAATATTTTTGAAACTATAAGTACAGGAAAGAATGACTTGTTGAAAGATGGTTTTACCAATTAAAAATGTCTAAATATTATTTTAATGGTTAAAGGTAAAAAGTGGTTCAAAATTGTGTTAATACATGGTAAAGATTAGAAATCCCACTAGCTTAATAGAGAAAGGAAAATAACTCTGCATGTGGGTGTTTCTATATTACTTCATTTATTCCTTTCTGTAACCTGTCAGAGGATATTGTCATCTATATCTTATGGTTGAAAAAAACAAAAACCAAACACCCAAGATGATACAGATAGTAAATGCCAGATCTGGCCTTTTGGAGCTCATAGATGGTGTACTTCGCCCCCAGAAATTAAATGAAAGTATAGCATCGGAGAGGTTGAGGAGGGACATGCATGAGCTAGATTCGCGAAGCCCACTAAGGCTCCCTAGTAGTGTCCCACCGTATGAAGACTTGGTTATTTTTGGCTTCTACTTTTGCCCACTCTCTGCAGCCCGTTGCTTATATAATAACTATAGAGAGCTTTCATAAAACTAGTGGCTCCCCTACTTAAAACTCTCCAGTCATTTTACAGTGCACATATGCTGCACACATACATAAAATCCCATGAGGCCTCACAGATGCCTCCCTGCCTGTTTCTCAGAGTAAAGCAATGGAACACAGAATTCCAGGGGCACCATACACACGCAGGCAGCAGACCTGCTGGTGCAACGTGGTGGTACCATCTCTGACTTCATCTCTTCTGTTTTTCTTCTGCCTCCCAAATGCCAATCTCATTTTTGCTTAAACTGTTTTACTTGCATTTCCCTTCACGTGGGATGTTCTTCCCTAGGCCACAGGGTTGACCCCTTCCTATCATTTAGATCTTACTGCAAATGCATGCTTGTGCAGGGAGGCCATCCTTGCCTTCCGATATAAGAGTAAACTTCCTTCCCAGTAGCTTCAACATCTTCCTGCCTTATACTCTTTTTTTTTTTTTTTTTTTTGAGACAGAGTCTCGCTCTGTCACCCAGGCTGGAGTACAGTGGCGGGATCTCAGCTCACTGCAAGCTCCACCTCCTGGATTCACGCCATTCTCCTGCCTCAGCCTCCCGAGTAGCTGGGACTACAGGCGCCCGCCACCTCGCCCGGCTAGTTTTTTTGTATTTTTTAGTAGAGACGGAGTTTCACCGTGTTAGCAAGGATGGTCTCGATCTCCTGTCCTCGTGATCCGCCCGTCTCGGCCTCCCAAAGTGCTGGGATTACAGGCTTGAGCCACCGCGCCCGGCGTCCCGCCTTGTGCTCTTAAGAGGATTTCTACCTTCAGAGCTTAGCCTGATTTGTTGTTTGTTTAATTCCTGTTTCCTTCCTGATACATTCCATGGCTTCAGAGACTTTATCCTAACTGTATACCCGAGTAGCAGGATAATGCCAGGCACTTATATGATAAATAAATGAATACTTCTGCTATTACTTGTAAGCTGCACTCATTTTGTCAAACTTTGGTCATGGCTTTATCTTCTTCTGCCAGACTTTACTTTTGCCCCATTATCCATCTCAGACTCTGCATTTTAACCACCAAGAGAGGAGGATCTGAATGTCGAACTCATCGTGTTGTAGGGGTCATGAAGAGCTTTGAGGCAAGATTATCATAAATCCTTAGCTTCTAAGTCTGTCTTTGGTTTGAGTGTTTATCCTTGCTTCAGTCAACTGTAGCCATGTTCTTGTGGACAAACACAGTATAACAAAGCTCTTAAGAGGAGCAAGGTAGGTACAACGACAAACTGCAAAGTAATTTTATGGTGCAAGACTTGGCTTAAAAGTAAAACATAATTAAAATTTGGTATTTGTACAACCCACTTTTGGTATTTCAGCCAGAAACATGCTCAAATAGTATTTAATAATAATGTAGAAGTAGCATTTCAGAGGGGAAGAAACAAACTATTGAATAAATGGCACTTACCATTTAGCTAATTATTTGAGAAAGGTATACCTTTTCCTCCCGCAAAATTGTATGCATACTAAATAAACACTTGGAGATATATATATACATATATATATATATTTTTTTTTTCCTCTTGAGAGAGAGAGTCTTACTCTGTCACCTAGGCTGGAGCACAGTAGCACAATCTCTGCTCACTGCAACCTCTGCCTCTCGGATTGAAGTGATTCTCCTGTCTCAGCCTCCGGAGTAGCTGGGATTACAGGTGCATGCCACCATGCCCGGCTAATTTTTGTATTTTTAGTAGAGACAGGCTTTCACTATGTTGGCCAGGCTGGTCTCAAACTCCTGACCTCAGGTGATCTGCCTGCCTCGGCCCCCCAAAATGCTGGGATTATAGGCATGAGCCACCACGCCTGGCCAACACTTAGGTGTAAAAATGAAACCATCAAATATTAAGGCACTCGTGGTAGTGGAAGAGGCAGAATATACAGCTGTGTCTGGTCCACACAGGACTTTAGATTAAAAGCCTTTTTGTTAAGTCTGTCACAGAAGTAGAGTAAAAATAAATACGTTTTTAAAAGCCATTTTAGTGATATATTAAGCAAGCTTTCAACAGTGGTTTTCTTGGTATCTAAGTGACCTTGATCCATAGTAAGAATACTGCTTTTGCAGTTAATCTAAACCTTGCCATTTTATTTTTTTATTTTTTTATTTTTATTTTTATTTATTTATTTATTTATTTATTTATTTATTTATTTATTTTTATTTATTTTTTTTTTTTTTGAGACGGAGTCTCGCTGTGTCGCCCAGGCTGGAGTGCAGTGGCCGGATCTCAGCTCACTGCAAGCTCTGCCTCCCGGGTTTTTACGCCATTCTCCTGCCTCAGCCTCCCGAGTAGCCGGGACTACAGGCGCCCGCCACCTCGCCCGGCTAGTTTTTTGTATTTTTTAGTAGAGACGGGGTTTCACCGTGTTAGCCAGGATGGTCTCGAACTCCTGACCTCGTGATCCGCCCGTCTCGGCCTCCCAAAGTGCTGGGATTACAGGCTTGAGCCACCGCGCCCGGCCATTTTTATTTTTTTTTGAGACGGAGTCTTGCTCTGTAGCCCGGGCTGGAGTGCAGTGGCCAGATCTCAGCTCACTGCAAGCTCCGCCTCCCGGGTTTACGCCATTCTCCTGCCTCAGCCTCCGGAGTAGCTGGGACTACAGGCGCCCGCCACCTCACCCGGCTAGTTTTTTGTATTTTTAGTAGAGAAGGGGTTTCACCGTGTTAGCCAGGATGGTCTCGATCTCCTGACCTCGTGATCCGCCCGTCTCAGCCTCCCAAAGTGCTGGGATTACAGGCTTGAGCCACCGCGCCCGGCCCACCTTGCCATTTTAAACATACTTACAGCTTAAGTGAAATATATGTATGGTAAATTCATTTTATAAAATATGTGAATACAGATTTATTTAAGCCAAACAATAGGTCGAGTACTTAGGCACACGTCTTCTATTTGCATGCCTCTGGATTTGGGTGATATTCAGTGCTGCAGATGCAGCTACATTCAGTGTTACAATTATTATTATTTAAGTGTTGGATCTCTTCCTTCCTTTTCAGCCGCGAATGCACTTCTCAGGCAATTCTCTACACCCACTGAAACAAAGAGACAGGATCTGAGATCCTGTGACATCCTTTTCTACTTAAGCACTAAATTGTTTTGCCCTGTTGACTTCAGCAGCACACATGTGATGTTACTAAAATAAGAGTGATATTCCCAGTGCTCAGTACCTTAATAGAATCGTTATAGCTGTTATCAAGTTGTATTGCATTAATTTAGGACCTAAAAAACACAAATGAGAACTTTGTGTGCTCTTATCAGCAATTGCAAAGAACGAAAGCAGCTTTAAAGGTGTCAAAACGTCTTTAAGGAAAACTGGATAAAAATTCATGCCAGTATTTGATATACATCGAAATGAGGAAATGTTTTGTACCTGATCCCCAACTCACAGAGTGGTCATTTCAAAAATCTGCAAGTAATTTGATTGCTCCCGATCATCGGGAGGCCTCAGTCTTAGAGAAACCCTCACAAGCAAGCCCACTGTAACTCACTTCATGAGATCAGGCAGCCACTTAGATTTTAGCAACAGAGGACAGTGTTTATTCATTGTCCTAAGCGGAGCGAGACTTGCTTTATCTAGCAAGCTAAGTAGGTCAACTTTTCTTATTGGTTGTCTCCCAGCTCTAAGTGCTTCCTGAACTCCAGTTACTTACCCACCGCCCCCCCACACCCCCGTCCCCCACTCCTCCATTAATACCCTTCACCTGTGTAGCTGATCACACTACTATTCTTAGAAGAGGTTGACCCTTGAACAGCATGGGCTGGTTCATTTACAGGCAGATTTTTTTTTTCAGCCAAAAGTATATTGAAAATACAGTATTCAGGGGATGCGAAACCCACATATATGGAGAGTCTTTTGCATCCTGTGAGTACTGTCCTTTCTGTATACTTGATTATGCCCAGATTTTGGTACACTCGGGAGTCCTAGAACCAATCCCTTGAGGATCATATATTGAGGAATGACTGTAATGGCATTTTAAACTGGGCCCCAGAATTGAAATATTTTACTTAGCTGATATTTTTGCTAACAGCCGTAACAACAGTAAAAGCAAGGACTCTGGTGATGTTTCAATAGGAGGGATAACCATTTTATAAATAGTATAAATTATGATTCCATAAGATAATGGAGGAGTTTCATAGGTGAAAGGTTGCTTAGATGCATGTAAACCAACCACCTTTTTTTTCCTTTTTTTCTTTCACTTTTATGTAGACAACCACCTCTTTTTTTCCTTTTTTTTCTTTCACTTTTATGTAGACATTCTGAGAACATTTAAAAAGTTAATAATTCCAGGCCCAGCGCTGCCTATTCCAGGCCAGGCCTGTAATCCCAGCACTTTGGGAGACTGAGGTCAGGAGTTCAATACCAGCCTGGGCAACATGGCAAAACACCATCTCTACTAAAAATACAAAAATAACTGGGTATGGTGGCATGTACCTGTGATCTCAGCTACTCAGGAGGCTGAGGCTGGAAAATCACTTGAACCTGGGAGGTGGAGATTGCAGTGAGCTGAGATGGCACCACTGCACTCCAGCCTGGGCAACAGAGTGAGACTCTGTCTCAAAAAAAAAAAAAAAAATTATGACTCCAGATCAAGATTAAATAGATTCATTACTTTAGATTGTATTTTGAGTGGGGTACAGAGAATGACAATTGGAATAGAAAACAAAAGAAATCTGAGACTGGACAAATCTCAGGCACAGATTTGGAGTGATCTCATGAAAAAACCTCCCAGTCCTAGATTCTTCTGCCCATAAAACTCTCCTTCCTTTCCCCACCAAGACATTTGAGTGGATCAGAGCCACCCTGAAAATTCCAAGCTTCAGCCTGGGTTCAAATCCCGGTGATTTAAGCCAAATCTACCCTCTCAGAAAGCCTCCAAATTGGGGTGACCTCAAGGATGGACACATCACCCAAGGTTGTTTCTGGGCCTGAGTGTATTTTTGTTTTCACCGTTCCCTCCCGCTTAATATATAGACTTGTATTCAGTAGGCCTACTCCTGAACTAAGCTGGTTTCCTAATGAATCTTTAAGTCTACATGTTCTTAAAGTATAGTTTGTACCATGTGACCTGAATCCTTGTTGAGTATCCAAGTCCATGGTAAAATTCCCAAGATGTTTAGACCTTGGTGCTTAGCCATGTTAAAGATCTTTCTGTGGGTTAGATTGTGAGCTGAGGCATCCTCGAGTGGCTTAGGGTTCTAATGCCTGTTTTTACGTTTACAGTCTCTGGCTGATGAACTTGCTCTTGTGGATGTTTTGGAAGATAAGCTTAAAGGAGAAATGATGGATCTGCAGCATGGGAGCTTATTTCTTCAGACGCCTAAAATTGTGGCAGATAAAGGTAATTTCACTTAATTCCCAAAGTGATCTAATATTTTTTCATGCCCCCAAAAACACACTTGGAATGCGTCTTACAGCCTAATAGATTTATTTGTAAGTAGGAAAAGTTTTGGAACAGTTATTTCAATAACTGTCAATAAGATATTTATAATCTAGTAAATTCAAATTATTGCAAAATTGTTATTATAAAATATTTCCCCTTTTTTCCTCATTTTATAAAAAGCTCTTCTTATTGCCCTTCTTATTTCTCTACCATATTCTACTTTTTATTTCTCATACATTTTATATATGCTTATTAATGGACAGCTACCTAAAATGAGTTTGCTAGCCAGAAATGATCACTGATATGTCACCAACAGGAAATAACAAATTGGATTCATAGCATTGTTTGGCTTATTTTACCACCTTTCTTCTATAGGCCAATTTTCTTTCATCCATTTCTAGAAACCCACTTGCTACTACTAAAATGTACATGTAGCAAATTGACATTTTCCCATTGGAAGTATATGTAGAAAATGGTTATGTATTCCACACTCCACACTGCCACACTAGTTATCTTTATCCTAAAGCAGATGCTTAAAGATTTCTTATCTTTTTATAAACCTTTGTCTGTATTCTAAAACCTCTAGCAGGGCCTGCACAGCTCTCAATTTTAATATAACCTGCGTTTCCTCATGGCTCATCATCCTCCTCTCCTCCCTCAGTCTCTTATAAAATTAGTCTTCCCATCCTGGTGAATCTGGTGTCGGCAGTTTCTTTTCTTCTGGGTCCAGTTTATCGTCAAGGTCAAACTCACTTCTGTTAACCCTCTCCCATATACGTTCTACACATTTGATATGTAAGATTTTGGGCTATTGTATTATAACGGCTTGTTGTGTGTATCTGAGAACCGGCCTGTTTTCGACCCCAGAAGTATTGGTATAAAGTAATTTCAATGCCTTGAAGAAACTAAATAATAGCTATTATTTATAAATTTGTAACATTCTGGGTACTGTGTGAAACATTTTGCACATATTATTTCATCTTACTTCATCTTTACAACAACCGTAGGAAATGTAGGGACTATAACTACTACCATTTTATGGGAGAGGAACCTGCCAAAGTATTAACCATCAAAAGCCACATTGTAACCTAGTTTAATTATGCGAATCATCCATAGCTATTGAGTCAAATGACCACATCAAATCGTGATATCTGTGTATTTTGAAAAAGGACACACTTCCTTAAGAAAAAAGAAATCTCCAGGGAAACTTGCAGTGCTAAAAAGCGAATAAGCTTCCTAAAAATATTGAGTATTAGAAATCCAAGTTTTAGTTTCCAGACAAAACCAAACACTTCAGTGCCTTCCTTCCCTTCCTAAATTTAACTTTTTAAGATAAAATAAAAGTAACTTAAGATTGATTGGTTTTGGGTTTTGTTTTATTTTTTTGATGTCTACCTATTGGAGTCACTGTTTACACTTCATTTTATCCCTGACAATTCATTGAATTCGTAGCCAAAACCATACTTTGGGGTCATCTTTATTTCCTTTATTTTCTGAGGCAGTTTGATGTTTGGATTATTGCAGTGTAGCTCAAGGGAGAAAAATCAAGCCACAGGAACATTGAACTTCAAGCCCTTACAATACAGAAAACTTAATTCACATATATGTTCTAGAAGCTTATGTATGGTTAGGCTTTTAGAGCATGTCATATAGGATATGTTTTAATGAAGAGTTGCATTTAAAGTACCTGTTTTTGCCTTTCTTTTTAAAGATTATTCTGTGACTGCCAATTCCAAGATTGTAGTGGTAACTGCAGGAGTCCGTCAGCAAGAAGGGGAGAGTCGGCTCAATCTGGTGCAGAGAAATGTTAATGTCTTCAAATTCATTATTCCTCAGATCGTCAAGTACAGTCCTGATTGCATCATAATTGTGGTTTCCAACCCAGGTATTATTGTAACACTTAAGTCTCTGTTCTGTTAAGTTCAGTGTTCTGGTGTTTTTGTGGTTATTGTTTTGGACTAAAATCAGTCCCAGTATTCATTTACAGAAGCAATTTACATGTCTTCTTTTATTGGCCCTAAATAGTGGTGTTTGCAAAACAAATACCTCTGTCCCAGGCCAAATGTTCAAAAAATGTGACAAGAGTTTTATGTAAAGCAATGTCATGTTTTTGCTTCATCTCGCTTGGTTATAGATTCTAAAGGCTTTTAAAACTTTTTTATAAAGATTATCCTGGGATGGAGAATGAAGCATTCGAATGTAGCTTCAGTTCATAAGAAACATTTTAACATATTTGACCTTTCATTTTCTGAAAAATCCCATTATACAGAATTGAAACAGATCAACTTTGAAAAGAAGTATATAAGAAAGCCATTAAACAATTCTGGTTTAAAGATAGAAATAGACTGAATTGATGGACAGATATATGCTAACACCAAATGCTCTGACTTAAAAATTGCTTTCCTTGCTAACTTAACATCTACAGGATGAACATTAAACCTTCTAACTAGAAAGAATGCACTTTTTTAGCCTTAACAGCTAAAATGTGCTCTATTTGATACTGCTTTTATCTATAGTTTGCCACCAAAATTACTGCATGTTGGTGAGCATAGCAGGTACATTGAGAAAACAGTAAATAAACTGGACTGATTATCTCTTACACTTCACATAGAGAAACTTTGTGAATAAGAGCTAGGGGAATCCCCACAGTGTCTTGAGTATTGAGAGTTGAGAGCCAGCGAGGACAGAGGTTATTTCCATATTTTTACTCTCTGCAAACCAAGGTTGGAGTTTATTAAATGGTTCAGTCTTATATATAAAACGTCTCATAAATATATATGTGCCAGGCCGGGCACGGTGACTCACGCCTGTAATCCCAGCACCTTGGGAGGCCCAGACGGGCGGATCACGAGGTCAGGAGATCGAGACCACCTTGGCTAACACGGTGAAACCCTAGCTCTACTAAAAATACAAAAAATTAGCCGGGCGAGGTGGCGGGCGCCTGTAGTCCCAGCTACTCCGGAGGCGGAGGCAGGAGAATAGCTTGAACCCGAGAGGCGGAGCTTGCAGTGAGCCGAGATCGCGCCACTGCACTCCAGCCTGGGCGACAGAGCCAGACTCCGTTTCAAAAACAAAACAAAACAAAAAATCAGGTAGATGTAGAATAGGAATGATAAGTAGCTGGCACATAGTAAGTTCTGCATCCTGTGCCTCAGGCAGGCATCACTAAATGATTATACAACTTTCTAGATATAGCTTCACAGCTGGATTTTCCAGGGAGTCACTTCCACTGAATCAAAGTTGGCAAGGAAAAGTTATCCAGTACCAAATGTCCTTGAATTATCATAGCCATTGTCTACAGAGTAGTGTGGGGGTGGGGGCTGCAGCATTAACTTTCAGCTCTTCACCTTCCTTGTGTGCACATTTTTTACTTTTTACATCTTAGCCTGCAAGTGCTGTGATCCTATCTGGATCAACAGAAGTTTTATCTCTGGTTTTAAGGCTATGCCATGCTGGAGCAAAGGTTCTGACATAGATGTTCTTTTATTAAATAGAAATGTTTAATACTATGTATTATCATAATTGTTTACTGAAGAATTCCTCATGCCCAGAAAAATTTATGGTAGCAAGATTTGGAAGTTTAGTAATCAAAGGCTTCTTGATTTATGATGACAATCATAATTACGAATGTTACAATTGGTGGAAACTTAACTGACAACCTGGTTCAACCTGTTTCCTTTTTTTCAACTTGAAGTTAATCAATCTGCAAGGTTCTTATGTATTCTTGTTTCACATAATAATGCAAATGTGAAAGCACAGTATTGCATTTTTCATGTCTTGCCATCTTCATGTAAGGCTTAAAAGCTTGTTTTTGTCTCTCTCATTCCTGTTCCCTCTAACAATGAAAAGTTGAAGTATTTACATCTTTCTGGCCACATCTCATTTGAGGAATGGGGAAGTGGGAAAAGGGAAGCCAGGGCACCCCAAGCTGCCTAACAGTCGAAGCTGGTTTTGGTTTACTTACATATATTATTTCCAAAATTTTTAGTGGACATTCTTACATATGTTACCTGGAAACTAAGTGGATTACCCAAACACCGCGTGATTGGAAGTGGATGTAATCTGGATTCTGCTAGATTTCGCTACCTTATGGCTGAAAAACTTGGCATTCATCCCAGCAGCTGCCATGGATGGATTTTGGGGGAACATGGCGACTCAAGTGGTAAAGAAAAAAAAAGAAAAAATTACTTATGATATTGGTTTTAGCAGTTTGAATTTTTAATTTTATTTCAAATTTTATTTTTATGGACTTTGTATTTAAGAACAGTTGCAAAAATAGTTACTTTTCTATTATATTGCATATTGCTTTATCATTTACTCTCTCATCTATCTGTCTATCTACCTATCATCATCTGTCTTTACCCTGATCAATTAAGCATAAATCAGTTCCCTCACCTTTTTCTCCATAAGTTCTTTAGTGTGTATTGCCTCAAAACAAAGGTTTTCTTTTTCATAACCACAGTACACTTAGCAAAATCAGGAACTGTAACCCTGAAACAATATCATCTAATCCAGAGTCCATTATTCACATGTTACCAACTGTCTCAGTAGTGTCCTCTAAAGCTTTTTTCCTAATTCAGAATCCATTCTAGGCTCACACATTACATCTACTGTATCTCCTTACCCTCCTTCATTCCGGAACAGTTTCTCAGTCTATCTCTGTTTCTCATGATCTGACATTTTTGAAAAGTTATGTGAGTTATTTTGTGGAATGCCCATCAATTTAGATTTGTCTGATTGTTTCTTTATCATTAGGTTGAGCTATGAACTTTTGGTGCAAATATCACAGAAATGACCCTATAGCTTTCTCATGGCATCACATCCAAAGGCATGTAATGTCAGTGTGGCCAACAATTGGTGGCACTAACTGTGATAACTCAGTTAAGGTTGTATTTTGTCAGGTTACTCTGTGTGAAGTTACTACTTTTCCTTTATAATTTATGAGTAATTTATGGGAAGATGTTTTGATGCTGACTAGGAAAATGATTCCTCATCAATTTTTCTCTACTAAATTTAGCATCTATTAATGATTTGTGGTTGAATAAATTATTACCTTGATAGTTGTCAAACATGATCTACTAATTCCATCATTTATTCTATATTGGTTAGTTGCACTCTACTGTAAGACAGAACTTTTTCTTCTTCCCTCTTTATTTATTCATTTGTTGATATCAGTATGGCCTCAGATTTTTACTTCATGTCCAAAATATTCTGTCACTATCATTTGTAATGCTCAAGTTGTCCCAAGCTTTTCAAACTGACTCTTATGTCTTTTTTTTTTTCTTAACATTTCCCATCATTTTTTGAGCACTTTCTTGCACAATAAGTTGCACCAGTCTCATTTTGAACTTTCCCCTGCCCAGCACTAGAATCAGCTGTTGCCCTAATGAGCCCTGTTTCCTTTTAGTGAGGAATGCTCCTTAGAAACCAAGATTAGGGCATAGGTATGCTTGTGCTACTGGTATATCTTTGCTTCTAGGCCCTTTGAGTACAGAGAGCTATTACATCCATTGTGTTTGCTGAAGGAGGAATGAATTAGGTAACAAAAGCTTATAAATAACTTGTGTCTACTCTTCTATAATGTAAAATAAACCTTATCTCAAATGAAATTTTGTTTTTAATAAACTATTAATTTTAACTGTCAAGTAGTAAGAAACTACGATAAAACTAAATATTTTCTTTAGGAACTTAAAGAATTGCACATAAGGCCGGGCGCGGTGGCTCAAGCCTGTAATCCCAGTACTTTGGGAGGCCGAGACGGGTGGATCACTAGGTCAGAAGATCGAGACCATCCTGGCTAACACGGTGAAACCCCGTCTCTACTAAAAAATACAAAAAACTAGCCGGGCGAGGTGGCGGGCGCCTGTAGTCCCAGCTACTCAGGAGGCTGAGGCAGGAGAATGGCCCGAACCCGGGAGGCGGAGCTTGCAGTGAGCTGAGACCCGGCCACTGCACTCCAGCCTGGGCGACAGAGCGAGACTCCGTCTCAAAAAAAAAAAAAAAAAAAAAAAAAAAAAAAAAAAAGAATTGCCCATAAATTAGTAATTCAAAAAGAGCAACATTAAAATCACATTACACTTTTTTTAGTGCTTCGTGTTGAGACAAAAACTATATTATAAATGTTTTAAATTAATATTTTTCTCATTTAAATTAATATTTATATTTTGAACAATTTTATGTAAAACTGGTTTTGAACAATTTTGATTCTGTTTCATAGATCTAAATCTATTAAACCACAATATATTGAATAAGCTTGTGGTAAAAAAAATAATAATAAAATCATGCAATATTGAAACTAATAATTTAAAATATTTTGTTAATAATGATGGTAAATAATACTTTTATTTGACTGAATTCATTTCTGCCATATATGTAAAGCAATATTTTCTCCCAGTAAGCTCAAAGTATAAATCTTCCTTTGAATTCAGTGGGAGTTTGAAATGCAATTTCAGTAAAGGGTTTATCTTGGTGTTATAAGAATTTGTTCTTGAAGTTATAGCATAATTTATTTTTGCTTTTTTATATGATAATGCTGACTTTTTTTCTGACACATCATATCACTTTATTCAAGAATTCTTTACCTCCAAGGACTCGTCTGAATTTTTGTCTGGTTAAATTGTAATGGTCCTATGTGTCTCTCTTGATCAGATTAATTTGAGCATGGAAAGATTTTAGCAAGTCAGCTCGGTAACTTTAAGTTCGGCTCTCCCATCTTAACAAGATAATGTGACTAGCAAGTTCTTAACTTCTCTGAACCTGTTTCCTCATCTATAAAATAAAGATAATTATGCCACCTATGTACTATATAAAAAGTACTTAGTACAATGTCAGGTGTACAGTAAAAGTTCAGTAAATGCTGGGTATAGTTTATACATTGCTAGGCCTATAGATAAGAAGTGATATTACATGTTCTCTAGTTCAAGACTTTAATTTTAGTGAGAAAAAAAAAAAGGTAAGTAGGTTAAGTAGCCATTGAAGATCTTTTTGTTAATGCCATATCTACAACTAGAATTATGTCTTCTGATTCCTGTCTAATGTTCTATTCTCTTATGGCTGTTATTTTTCCCAAAACATCTTTTTAAAAATTTTCATGTTGATCTATATTGTGTACGTAGAATGAAAGAGAATTAAACCATGCTCACTAGACATGATTATGCCGATTTCACAATTTTCATCAACAATTGTGAAAATATCCAATTACCCTGACTTGCCAGAAGTTGTGGACTAAAAGGGGATCTTATTTAGCTATAAATTGCTTTTTCCTTCATATCTGTTTCAACCGTACTAGATTCTACCCCACACTTTTGCTCTTATTTCCAGAGTCTACAATGTTCTCCTCCAAAGGTCTCCAAGGAACGTATAATTTAAGGTTTAAGGGCCAATTCAAAGGCCTGTTTTGTGTAGTTCTTTCTGATACTCTTCTCCCTTAAATTAAGTAGACCCTTATTTATAATTTTTACCCCACTTTCATAATTGTGCTTTATTTGGGTTTTATTCTAGGATTTTTTTCTTTACTCTAGAATAAAGGAGCATATATTAGAAAAATATGGAGGAGAAAAGTTACACATTCCTCAAACCAAAAGTTTAGCATAGTCCCCGACTAGAATCCCTGTGATTTCACACACCTAGAGAGAAGCAAAGATTTTTATTTTCTCTGTAACTATGACACAGCAATTTGGCTTTGCACTAAAATTCTTGACATTTAAAAGGTCAGACATGTTGCTATTTGAAGGCAAATGTCAGTCTTTTGGGGGACTATACTGGAATCCACTGGAGAGTCACTTATTGGAGCAGTTCCAGTTGATATTCAGTAACTTGCATCATAGGTGAAATTGAACTAAAAGAAGAAAAGATTTTTAAAAATAATGTCAGAAATATCTGCAATGCCTTTTTTTTTTTTTTTTAAACAGTGGCTGTGTGGAGTGGCGTGAATGTGGCAGGTGTTTCTCTCCAAGAATTGAATCCAGAAATGGGAACGGACAATGATAGTGAAAATTGGAAGGAAGTGCATAAGATGGTGGTTGAAAGGTAAGTGAAAGAGCTTGATTTTAGATGATTAGTTTCAACTCCAGTTAAATAAAATTATAAACATTTTCCATGGCTGTCTGCTCAGATAAACTCTTAATGTTGTAATTATGCAGCTTTTGAAACTTTTTGAAAGCTTTTGAAACTGATAAGACTTTTACACTGGTCAAACTTGTTATGCCAGTCTCCCTAGGGAAAGTAAATATTTTCTCTAGCGAAACTATTGTAGAGGTAAGAGGAGCAAAATGTGGAATTAACAAGTAAGAGGAGTCTTCAGATTGCCTCCTCGACAAATAAAGTTGATTTATTTAGAAAAGTAAACTTAGACACTATTGGTTTCATAATTGGCCAAAATAAATAAACTTGCTGGCTGATTGCTAACAGTGTTTAAGTTTTAATAACAAGACTAACTGATGTCTCAATTATAGAATCATTTTGTTCAATTTTAGTAATTTTTTTTTTTTTTCAGGAATTTGACCTATATGTGGAGAAAAAGAACCACAAAAAAGTTGAAAGAGTCTTTATAATTTCAATTAACATATCCCTTTATTTTACAAGTGAGAAAACTATGGCTCACCCAGATAATGTAACTGGCCAAAGTCTTCTAATGATTGGGCGTCAATTGCATTAAATCCTAATTTTCTGATACTTAGCTAGAGTTATTCCTGCTACTTCTCAAGTACCAGGGCCTTTATGGGTTTTGAGAGCTACAATTTGTGCTGAAAAAAACTGCCAGGCAAGATACTGTTACCACTTTTATTAGTTAGTTGATTGTAATATGTTAGGTGACAATGGCAAGTGGGACCTCACAATTGAGATATATTTTGTCCATTCACTTTTATTGTTTCCTGGTTTTATGTGTTTGGAAATATGTTTACAAATTTGTTAACAATATTGGAAAACATATATTTTTACCACAGTGACTTTATAAATCTTATATAATAAACTAAAGTTATCAAGCATTTATATAGTGTTTACCATGTAGTGCTTGCAGTTTGAAGCATTTTACATATATATTCACTCATTTAACACTCAAGAAGGGAACACTAAGGCAAGAAAGGGTAAATAATTTGCCCAAGATTATAGTTAGAGACAGAGCAGGTGTCAAAGTCAGGTCTGGTTTCAGTAATGATTGAGTCTTATTTCAGTGATGTCTGTTATAATTTTTTTAAGTGCCTATGAAGTCATCAAGCTAAAAGGATATACCAACTGGGCTATTGGATTAAGTGTGGCTGATCTTATTGAATCCATGTTGAAAAATCTATCCAGGATTCATCCCGTGTCAACAATGGTAAAGGTAAGACAAACTACTACAAAATATAATAATGTGATTTCTAGCATTGTATTCTACAAAAAGATTCATTTAAAGAGGCCCAGACTGGATAAAATCATAGTTCACGGTTATTTCTGTCTCTCAAGGTTTTATGTAAACTATTCTCATTTTCCAACAGAAGTCTTGGACAACAAGGGCAGAAAACTTACAGAATCTAAGACATTCAATAAATTGTTGTCATTCTTTATATAATTAATATTAACTCTGGATCTTTACTTAGCACATTCTTAAAGTATTGATCATTTGAATAAGCGTAATAGAGTTTCATTTAAAGTTGGTGTACTAAACTCTAGATTGTCTTTCATATAGCACTTGGTATCTTAGCAAATACAGTTTAATTCAAAAGCTGTGGAGCAAATGCACAAAACAGGTAGAAGTTATTTTTTAATATACTTAAAACTAAAAGTATATTAAAATATTTGGAAGACAACTGAGTCATTTTCCACAAGTCAGTGTAAATCAAGTGTGTCAATAATTGGGTAATTACTGAGTCTTCGGGTACAAATATAGGAATTTGTTTATTCTGTCTAGTTTTGTGTATGTACAAAAGTTTGGAAATTAGAAGTTTAAAAACTTATGTTAAGGTATGTTTAATATAGTTATATAGTTAAATTGACTCTGAATAAATTGCCCACACGAACTGGTAAAGTGTTTTGGAAATTTTGTCTGTTTGTTTGTTTGTTTTTGCAATTCTTGGGTGTTCCAAGCATCTTGCCTTTTAATGGTCTTTAACTGTTACCCAGGACCTCATAGGTTGGCTACCACCTGAAATTTCTTCCTAACTAAAAGTCTTTAAGCAACTTAAAATGTCATAGAAAGTAATCCATTAAGAACCACAATTAAAAGCAATTTAATTTGAAGACTCATATATCAAAATTTATTAAAGTGTTTTTAAGTAGAAGAGCAGTGTTCAATAAAATACATATATAATAAAATTAAATAAGTACTTGTTACGTACAAATATCTAATTTTCTCATAGTGTATGTTTGCACATTCTGTGTATAAAACCTAATTCAAAACATAAGTATTGGGGAAATGTGGACCTGTAAGTGATGAAAATTAGATTAGGGAATGAGTTCATGCCTATCAAGTTTACTACAATTCTTTCTGTTGAAACATCGGACCTTTGATTATTTTTTCCCCCTCTTTAGAGTTGAGATCTTGCTCTGTCACCCAGGCTAGAGAGTAGTACTACTGTCATAGCTCACTGAAACTTCAAACTCCTGAGCTCAAACAGTCCTCCCGCCTCAGCCTCCTGTCTTTGATCATTTTTACTTAGTTTCATGTCTTAATCTCAATGCTTTGTTGTTGTGGCAGGGGATGTATGGCATCGAGAATGAAGTCTTCCTGAGCCTTCCATGTATCCTCAATGCCCGAGGATTAACCAGCGTTATCAACCAGAAGCTAAAGGATGATGAAGTTGCTCAGCTCAAGAAAAGTGCGGATACCCTGTGGGACATCCAGAAGGACCTAAAAGACCTGTGACTACTGGGCTCTAGGCTATAGAAATTTTAAAACTACAATGTTATTAACTCTGAGCCTTTAGTTTTCATCTGTGTACATGGATTGCAGTTTGCTTTGATCTTCTTCAATATGTGAATTTGGGCTCATAGAATCAAAGCCTATGCTTGGTTTAATGCTTGCAATATGAGCTCTTGAACAAATAAAATTAACTATTGTAGTGTACTTCTATTTCTGGGATTCCCTCTTTAATGATTTCTGAAAGATTTCAGTCAATCTGTCAAGTCATTCTTACCACACATCGTAAATGTCCCTAAGTTCCAACATCATCTACACTCCTCCCTCCGAATGACCCAAAAATGCTTTGTTGCAACATGTGTCATGGTTTGTTGTTATCCTGAGAATATGATTATCATTTTAAGGTTATAACTGAAGAAGTTGTAACGGATGTCAATATATATGACATTTATAAGGAAGCCCATTTTAAAAGGAAGAATGCCTAAAATGGAAATTTTGTTAGAATTAGTTCTATTTCACAGTGAAGGAAAATGAAAGTTTGGTCTGGATTATTCCAATTCTGGCTACTTGGAGATAGCATAACGTGTGAATTTACAGGGAAACTTACGTAGACTTCCTTTAACGGTGTTACAAATTTACATGTTATGTAGGGGTCAATTTAAGTAGTGTTTAAAACATGGTTTTTGGTGTCTCACAAACCTGGACTTGAGTGCTGGCCTTATCATTGATTAACTGTGATCTTAATCAAGTTAACTACTTAATCACTCCTAATTCTCATTTTCGTCACCTATAAGACAGTGATGATAACAATACCTCTTCAATATGGGTTGTTTAAATGAGAAAATTATGTAAAACTCTTAGCACATAGCTTGGTCATCATGGTAGCTAACATTTAAGTAGCGCTTACTGTTCCAAGTGCTTCATAGATGTTAACTTATCTGAATCATCCCAACTGTCCTATAAGGTAGTGCTTCTTAACCTCAACACTATTGACCTTTTGGGCTGAATGTTTCTGTATAGTGGAGGCTGAACTGTACATTGTAGGCTGTTTAGCAGCATCCCTGATGTACCCAGCCGATGCCAGTCACACACCCCTGCCCACAAGGTGTAACCAAACATGTCTGCAGACCTTGCCAAATGTCCTCTGGGAGGGGGTGACGAGAATCACCCCTGATTGAGAACCACTGATCTAAAGTGTGTATCCTTATTTTACAGATGAGGAAACTGAGACACTCAGATAATAGCAACTAAATAACAGTACCAGGATTCAACCTATGCAATTAGCTTTAAAATCCTTTCTCTTGGCCGGGTGCAATGGATCATGAGGTCAAGAGATTGAGACCATCCTGGCCAACATGGTGAAACCTCATCTCTACTAGAATTACAAAAATTAGCTGGGTGTGGTGGCACGCACCTATAGTCCCAGCTACTCAGGAGGCTAAGGCAGGAGAATCTCTGGAACCCAGGAGGCGGAGGTTGCAGTGAGCCGAGATCATGCCATTGCACTCCAGTCTGGCAACAGAGCGAGACCCCATCTTGGGGAAAAAAAAATCCCTTCTCTTAAGCACAGTGTACTATAATGCAGAAAAACTTACTGTCAAATTTTTATATCTTTTTAGAATAATACTGATATTCTTTAATGCTCCAGCATATTATGCGGCTACTGTTACTGCTATATCACAGAAAGGGAGATGGCCACAGTTATTAAATTCCTTTTTCATACATTTCCAGTTAATCTGTTGGTATGACGATCATATCTAGATGTAAGGAGGAGTGTTAATTTAACATATGCTTCTAGTTCATTGTTTCCGTTTCTAGGTGAATGTTGAATTTACAATAAGCCAATAGTTTCCAACGTTGAATTTCATGGATCAGTTTAAAATTGTTTAAACTTTGTTTAAAAGGGGGAATAGACATGTGCGTAGGTTAGGAAGCATGAACAAGTTTGCCAACTTTTCATTTTGCCAGATAAGCACGTGGAGAAAAAACTACCCATTTTCTACCATCATACAAAAGACATTTGAATGCCAAAATAATGGGAAGACCACAATCTCAAATGTATTAGCTATACTGGACCATGGGCAGAAATGCAGAACCCTTGGGATGGCAGAGCCAAGAGCTGAAGAAGGCTGGGCTGTCAGTTTGCCTGCGGCTGCCTGTACCAGCTATTGACTGTCTGCTTCCCAGTTGCTTTTTATATTAGGAGAAAATAAACGCCTATCACTGTCATTTTAAGTATCTGTCTCAGCTAACCAATTAATTCTTTTTTTTTTTTTTTTTTTTTTTTTTTGAGACGGAGTCTCACTCTGTCTCCCAGGCTGGAGTGCAGTGGCCGCATCTCAGCTCACTGCAAGCTCCGCCTCCCGGGTTCCGGCCATTCTCCTGCCTCAGCTTCTCCGAGTAGCTGGGACTACAGGCGCCCGCCACCACGCCCGGCTAGTTTTTTTTGTATTTTTAGTAGAGACGGGTTTCACCGTGTTAGCCAGATGGTCTCGATCTCCTGACCTCGTGATCCGCCCGTCTCGGCCTCCCAAAGTGCTGGGATTACAGGCTTGAGCCACCGCGCCGGGCCAACCAATTAATTCTAAATGATATAGTCTCCAACTATATGGCACAGTACCTGTTAGATAACTTTTTATCTAACTGAGGACATAGACTTGAATGATAAATAACAAAATAAGATGCTATAAAAACAAGAAAAAAAAAAGACTTGAATCCTCACACATTCAGTTGGAGCACTTTTGTTATTTTCTTATCGTCTGGGGCAACATGAAAAATGGAATTAATAACATTCCTTAGGAATAGAGCAGAGGCCTAGTAACACCTGACTAGTCAATACATGGATACAGATATTCCTTGGGTCAATATCCAAAATGCAAAAACGATGTACTGAATGAGACAGACGTTGATAGTTCATCCATAAAGGTACTTTGATCTCATATGATTTTACAACTGGAAGTGACTTTTGTCCAAATTATTTTACAGAAGAGAAACGATACCCAAGTACTTTTGTGGACCTATTGCTGAGTATTCCAGCAAAGTGGCTAAAACAAAGAAAGGTGGAATTTCTTGGTACAACTAGCTGAAAAGCTTAGGAATGGAACTGACATAAACCAACACTGTATTCAAGGGTAAAAAAATCGATGTAGTCAGAAGTATGCAGTTTTCTTCCAACTCTTTAACTTTTTTCCTCTGTACATTTATTTAATTCTAGGTTCTATACAGTAGCAAATTGTCTATAGCAACTCCCAAATTGTATCTTCTCTTGTTCAGATCTAATAGAAAACTGTCTTCTTCTTTCCTAGAAACTCCAGAAAACACCTCACTGTATCTTACTGGCTGTGACTGAATAAGATGTACATCATTGGACCTATCTCAATGGCCTGAGCAATGCACTGCTGTCATTGATAGATGACTTGTTTTTTCTGGAGTCGAAGCCCATGAATTGAGAGTAGTGGAAGGGATGAATCCCAGAAAAAATTAAAGGCATTTCCAGACATTGGAGGGGAAATAGAACTGGGTGATTTTTAAAGATAGATAGATAGATAGATGATAGATAGATAGATAGATAGATAGATAGATAGATAGATAGATGTCATCTCTCAAGGCTAGCTGGAACCAGAATTCTCAAATCCAGACACCAAATCATTAGTCTTTTCCATGACCTGTTTTACTGCCTGGCATCAGTGTCTTCCAACAGCAATATAATAAATGCTTCCAGTTATATCTGGGTTCTGACACAGTGAAGTGTTTTTAGGTGTAATGCGGGCCTTTCAAGGGAAAATCTCTATCTTTTCCATTCTACTATCTGGCTCAACCTGATTCCTGTTATTATTGGAGCTCCCACATAGAAATACTAGTCATTGCATTAGAAAACTGAGAGATGAATAGAAAGCAGGAATTCTTATCCCATTTTGGAACAAAGAGTTCTATATGAGGAAAATTAAGCAGACAATTATTAGAGGAAGCCATAACACATTAAATTAGCCAATAAACAAATGCTTATTGAGTATCTGTTTGGTATAAGTAACTCTTCTAGTTGTTATGGTGGGAAGATAGTGAACATAGTCCAGGTCTTCACAGCAACAAAACATATTAATATCACTATAATTTGGATATTCATCTCCACCCAAATCTAATGCTGAAATATAATCTCCAATGTTAGAGGTTGGGTCTGCTGGGAGGTGATCACATCACAGGGTCAGATCCCTTATGAATAGCTTGGGTCATCCCCTTGGTGATAAGTGAGCTTTTGCTCTGAGTTCACATAAGATTTGGCCATTTAAAAGTGTGTGACACCTCCCCCTGCCACTCTCTGTCTTGCTCCTTCTCTGGCCATGTGACATGTCTCCTTCCACATTGCCTTCCACCATGATTATAAGCTTCCTGAGGCCTCCCCAGAAGCTGAGCAGATGCCAACACCATGCTTCCTGTAAAGCCTGCAGAACTGTGAGCCAATTAAACCTCTTTTCTTTGTACATTACCCAGTCTCAGGTATTTCTTTATAGCAATGCAAGAATGGCCTACTACACATGTGTACCAACATGGCATTTGTAAGTTTACTATAGGAGACAGAGCTCTATACTTGTGCTCAAAGTTACATTTCTAACGTCATAGCTCTTTTTCTCCAAATCCATGTGATCAGAATGTCAGATTCTTTACTTTAAAATGTAATAAGTAAGGATATAAATGAAATAATATGTAGAAAATGTCTTTATAAGTTGTCAAGCCCTACACTCATATATTATTATTGTAAAACCACTATAGTAGTAAAATTCCAAGTGCCTAGGGTTTCTGAAAAGTCAGTCTTTGTGAACTGAGAGACATTTCATGGAGACAATTTAGAAGACAGGATTTAAGTGGAAATGATTATAAATAACACAAATGCATGACTAGAAAAACATGTAATATACACACCTCATACCCTAAACCAGGACAAATCTAAATAGATCAAGGATTTACATGCAGAAAAAAAAACTGTATAAATTCTAAAAGAAAATATGGTACATTTTTGCTATTACCTTGAGATTAGGAGGACCTTTTTGTCTCCATATCTAGAGCCATTAAAGAAAGGATTGGTTTAATTTAACCACTGAAAAAGAGAACTTCTTACCTGAAAACATAACACAAGCAAAGTCAAAGGACGACAACAAATTGCAGAAAAAGACATCAACTCATATTTCAGGCCAAGCATGAGCCTCCACATTGTATAAAGAATCCTTAGATTTTTAAATTTATCATTATTATTTAATCTGGAGAAAGTTTCACTTTGCCACCCAGGCTGGAGTGCAGTGGCTCGATCACAACCCACTGAAGCCTCAACTTCAGGGCTCAAGTGATTCTCCCACCTCAACCTCCCAAGTTGCTGGGACCACAGGTGTGTGCCACTATGCCCAGCTAATTTTACTTGTGTAGAGATAAGGTCTTGCTATGCTGCCTAGGCTGGTCTCAAACTCCTGGGTTCAAGCCATCCTCCTTCCTGGGCCTCCAAAAGTGCTGGAATTACAGGCATGAGCCACTGTGCCTGGCCTTGATTGATTGATTGATTGATTGATTGATTTTTTTTTAATTTTTATTTTTTTTTATTATTTTTTTTTGAGACGGAGTCTTGCTCTGTCACCCAGGCTGGAGTGCAGTGGCCGGATCTCAGCTCACTGCAAGCCCCGCCTCCCAGGTTCACGCCATTCTCCTGCCTCAGCCTCCCGAGTAGCTGGGACTACAGGCGCCCGCCACCTCGCCCGGCTAGTTTTTTGTATTTCTTAATAGAGACGAGGTTTCACCGTGTTAGCCAGGATGGTCTCGATCTCCTGACCTTGTGATCCGCCCGTCTCGGCCTCCCAAAGTGCTGGGATTACAGGCTTGAGCCACCGCGCCCGGCCTGATTTATTTATTTTTTATTTATTTATTTGAGACACAGTCTCACTCTGTCACCCAGGACAGAGTGTCATGAATGTTACAATCTCAGCTCACTGCAACCTCTGTCTCTCAGGTTCAAGCGATTCTCTTGTCTCAGCCTCCTGAGTAGCTGGGATTACAAGCTGCGACAACACACCCAGCTAATTTCTGTATTTTTAGTAGAGATGAGGTTTCACCATGTTGGCCTGGCTGGTCTCAAATTCCTGGCCTTAAGTGATCTGTCCACTTCAGCCTCCCAAAGTGCTGGGATTATAGGCATGAGCCAATGCACCTGGCCTCAGCCTTGATTTTTTAAATGTCACATAAAAAAAAATCAGAGAGATAAATAGACATTCATTGAAAATGAAGCAAATTGCTATTAAATATGTAAAAGATTCTTCAATGTGAAAAATTCTTGACTCCATTTATAAGAAGTGAAAATTAAAAGGATATACTGATATTCCATTTTTCACCAAAGAAAATAGGAAAAAATATATATATATGTTTGATAACACACTCTATTCTTTGTGAAGTAATAAAACTCATATATTTCTGGAAAGAGTATAAATTAGTCTAACCTTTATGGATGGGAATTTTGCAACATCTATCAAAATGAAAAGGTTCGTGCCTTTTGATTCAGAAATTCCATTTTTGAGAATTAATGCTACTAGTAGCACAAGAACAACTTGATGTATGTTCTACTTTAGTCAGACCACATTGCTTATAACAGCAAAAGACAGTAAACAATGGAAATGTCTATCCATAGAAGACTGTTAAAAAAAAAAAGTATACTTATTCATTTAATGGCATGCTACTCCACTGTATAAAAGAATGAGCATGCTCTCGACATATCATTACAGAAAGATGTATTGGCCCATGAAAAGAGTAGCATGCAGAAAAATGGAGGGAGAAAAATAATATACTTCATATTTTATTGTATAAACAATAAGAAACTATAAGACAGAAAAAAGTCTGTGGACTTTTTTAGAGTTAAGGGGGTGGTGGTTGGTGGGAGGAAGCATGGTAAAACCTAAGCAGATGCAAGAGAACATTTTAGGATATACTTTTTATAATTTATGGCTTTTGGATCCACTGAACAAATTGTTCATTAAACATTTTATAAAAGCAATAAGATTATTCAGAGATGAATATGGTGTGGGGTTAAAGCAACTTTCTAATAAATGTAGAAAAGCCTAAGGTGTAGAAGGGTTTCATAATATAGAAATTTTTTCTCCCAAAATAAAATAAACAATCAGAAGGTGATGAAAACTCACTTCCCAGACTGTCTCTTGTTTGTTCTATTGACATTGTATTTGACCGCTCGCATCCCAAAACACTCATGGTTGCTGGGCACACCCTCATAGCAGTGAGAAACTCGATGGCCACCTGGAAATTGTGACTCCCACCTGACACTAGACAGCCGGTGCTTTCATGTCATGCTGAAAACTTAATGGTCATTTCTAATCTGTTACGTAATTCTTAGAACAATGCACAGGATATTTTTAACAGTGACAAAAATAACACATATAGATTACCCAAGGGCTTTGCAAGGAGACATTGCCAGCTGCTTACTTAAAATTTAAAAATTTATTACCCTTTGTTTCCATCCCTAATATTAGTATGTGATGGGATTGGAGAGAAGATTGCTAGCACAGTGCTTGATGCAAGCAGTCTTTTAATAAATTATACATTAACAGAACATATTTTGAGATTAAAAAGCCAACGTTAAACCTAAGTATTATATTTAGGTAATATCCATATAGATATATAAGAAGACTTTTTTACTGTATGTCAATTTTGAGTATGTTGTAAGCTCAATAGTATATTTATGGTTCCAAGGTGGCTGAATAGGAACAGCTCTGGTCTGCAGCTCCCAGGGGGATCTATGCAGAAGATGGGTGATTTCTGCATTTCCAACTGAAGTACCTGGTTCATCTCACTGGGACTGGTTGGACAGTGGGTGCAGCCCATGAAGGGCGAGCCAAAGCAGGGCGGGGCATCATCTTTCCTGGGAAGTGCAAGGGGTCGGGGGATTTCCCTTTCCTAGCCTAGGGAAGCCATGACAGACTGTACCAGGAAAATTTGGACACTGCCACCTAAACACTGCACTTTTCCTATGGTTTTAGCAAATGGCACACCAGGAGATTATATCCTACACCTGGCTCAGCAGATCCTACGCCCACGGAGCCTTGCTCACAGCTAGTCCAAGATCTAACTGCAAGGCAGCAAGCCTGGCTGGGGGGAGGGGGGTGTACGCCATTGCTGAGGCTTGAGTAGGTAAACAAAGTTGCCAGGAAGCTTGAACTGGGTGGAGCCCACTGCAGCTCAGGGAGGCCTGCCTGCCTCTGTAGACTCCACCTCTGGGGGCAGGGCATAGTTGAAAAAAGGCAGCAGAAACTTTTGCAGACTTAAATGTCCCTGTCTGACAGCTCTGAAGAGAGCAGTGGTTCTCCCAGCATGGTGTTTGAGCTCTGAGAATGGACAGACTGCCTCCTGAAGTGGATCCCTGACCCCCCTGTAGCCTAACTTGGAGACACCTCCCAGTGGGGGTGAACTGACACCTCATACAGCCGGGTGTTCCTCTGAAATGAAGTTTCCAGAGGAAGGATCAGGCAGTAATATTTGCTGCCCTGCAATATTTGCTTTTCTGCATCCTCTGCTATTGATACTCAGGCAAACAGGGTCTGGAGTGGACCTCCAGCAAACTCCAACAGACCTGCAGCTGAGGGACCTGACTGTTAGAAGGAAAATGAACAAACAGAAAGGACATCCACACCAAAATCCCATCTGTAGGTCACCATCATCAAACACCAAAGGTAGACAAAACCACAAAGATGTGGAGAAACCAGAGCAGAAAAGCTGAAAATTCTAAAAACCAGAGCCCCCCTTCTCCTCCAAAGGACCACAGCTCGTCACCAGCAACAGAACAAAGCTGGTCGGAGAATGATTTTGACAAGTTTACAGAAGCAGGCTTCAGAAAGTCAGTAATAGCAAACTTCTCCAAGCTAAAGGAGGATGTTCGAACCCATCGCAAGGAAGCTAAAAACCTTGAAAAAAGATTAGACAAATGGCTCTCTAGAATAAACAGTATAGAGAAGCACTTAAATGACCTGATGGAGCTGAAAACCATGGCACGAGAACTATGTGACACATGCACAAGCTTCAGTAGCTAATTCGATCAAGTGGAAGAAAGGGTAGCAGTAATTGAAGATCAAAGGAATGAAATGAAGCGAGAAGAGAAGTTTAGAGAAAAAAGAGTAAAAATAAATGAACAAAGCCTCCAAGAAATATGGTACTATGTGAAAAGACCAAATCTACGTTTGATTGGTGTACCTGAAAGTGACGGAGAGAGTGGAACTAAGGTGGAAAACACTCTTCAGGATATTATCCAGGAGAACTTTCCCAATCTAGCAAGGCAGGCCAACATTCAAATTCAGGAAATACAGAGAACACCACAAAGATACTCCTCGAGGAGAGCAACTCTAAGACACATAATTATCAGATTCACCAAGGTTGAAATGAAGGGAAAATTTTAAGGGCAGCCAGAGAGAAAAGTTGGGTTACCCACAAAGGGAGACCCATCAGACTAACAGTGGATCTCTCGGTGGAAACTCTACAAGCCAGAAGAGAGTAGGGGCCAATATTCAACATTCTCAAATAAAATAATTTTCAACCCAGAATTTCATATCCAGTCAAACTAAACTTCATAAGTGAAGGAGAAATAAAATCCTTTACAGACTAGCAAATGCTGAGAGATTTTGTCACCACCAGGCCTGCCTTACAAGAGCTCCTGAAGGAAGCACTAAACATGGAGAGGAACAACAGGTACCAGCCATTGCAAAAACTTGTCAAAATGTAAAGTCCATTGATGCTAGAAAGAAACTGCATCACTAGCGAGCAAAATACCAGCTAATATAATAATGACAGGATCAAGTTCACACATAACAATATTAACATTAAATGTAAATGGGCTAAATGCCCCAATTAAAAGACACAGACTGGCAAATTGGATAAAGAGTCAAATTGGATAAAGAGTCAAGACCCATCAGTGTGCTGTACTCAGGAGACCCATCTCATGTGCAGAGACACACATAGACTCAAAATAAAGGGATGGAGGAAGATCTACCAAGCAAATGGAAATTAAAAAAAAAAAAAAGCAGTGGTTGCAATCCTAGTCTCTGATAAAACAGACTTTAAACCAACAAAGATCAAAAGAGACAAAGACCATTACATAATGGTAAAGGGATCAAATCAACAAGAAGAGCTAACTATCCTAAATATATATGCACCCAATACAGGAGCACCCAGATTCATAAAGCAAGTCCTTAGAGACCTAAAAAGAGACTTGGACTCCCACACAATAATAATGGGAGACTTTAACACCCACTGTCAATATTAGACAGATCAACAAGACAGAAGGTGAACAAGGATATCCAGGACTTGAACTCAGCTCAGCACCAAGTGGACCTAATAGGCATCTACAGAACTCTCCACCCAAAATCAACAGAATATACATTCTTCTCAGCACCACATCACACTTATTCCAAAATTGACCACATAGTGAAAATAAAACACTCCTCAGCAAATGTAAAAGAATGGAAATCAAAACAAACTGTCTCTCAGACTACAGTGCAATCAAATTAGAACTCAGGATTAAGAAACTTACTCAAAACCGCTCAACTACATGGAAACTGAACAACCTGCTCCTGAATGACTACTGGGTAAATAACGAAACGAAGGCAGAAATAAAGATGTTCTTTGAAACCAATGAGAACAAAGACACAACGTACCAGAATCTCTGGGACACATTTAAAGCAGTGTGTAGAGGGAAATTTATACCACTAAATGCCCACAAGAGAAAGCAGGAAAGATCTAAACTTGACACCCTAACATCACAACTAAAAGAACTAGAGAAGCTGGAGCAAACACATTCAAAATCCAGCAGAAGGCAAGAAATAACTAAGATCAGAGCAGAACTGAAGGAGATAGAGACATAAAAAACCCTTGAAAACATCAACAAATCCAGGAGTTGGTTTTTCGAAAAGATCAACAAAATTGATAGACGGCTAGAAAGACTAATGAAGAAGAAAAGATAGAAGAATCAAACAGAAACAATAAAAAATGATAAAGGGGATATCACCACTGATCCCACAGAAGTACAGACTACCATCAGAGAATACTATAAACACCTCTACACAAATAAACTGGAAAATCTAGAAGAAATGGATAAATTCCTGGACACATACACCCTCCCAAGACTAAACCAGGGAGATGTTGAATCCCTGTATAGATCAATAACAGATACTGAAATTGAGGCAGTAACTAATAGCCTACTAACCAAAAAAAGTCCAGGACCGGATGGATTCACAGCCGAATTCTACCAGAGGTACAAAGAGGAGCTGGTACCATTCCTTCTGAAACTATTACAATCAATAGAAAAAGAAGGAATCCTCCCTAACTCATTTTATGAGGCCAGCATCATCCTGATACCAAAGCCTGGCAGAGACACAACAACAAAAAAAGAGAATTTTAGACCAATATCCCTGATGAACATCGATGTGAAAACCCCAATAAAATACTGGTATCATCAGGCATGGGGGCACACACCTGTATTCCCAGCACTTTGGGAGGCTAAGGCAGTTGAATTGCGTGAGCTCAGGAGTTCGAGACCATCCTCGGCAACATGTGAAACCCTGTCTCTACAAAAAATACAAAAATTAGGTGGGCATGGTGGCACATGCCTGTAGTCCCAGCTACCTGGGAGGGTGAGGCAGGAGAATCACTTGAGTCTGGGAGGTCAAGGCTGCAGTTGAACCACTGCACTCAAGCCTGGGCAACAGAAAAAGACCCTGTCTCAAAAAATAAATAAAATTAAAGGACTTTTAAACACTTTTCTCAGGTGCCTAAAAGTGAGTAATAAATAGTAAGGTCATCTGAATTTTAGTAATAAAAATGCATTTGGACACCCAAAATTCTGTTTAAAAAAGCAGTATCTACTAAGCAGATAAAACAGTATCTACTAAGAAATTGATTTTATTGGTGAACATTGAGAATGGAATAAAATAAATAATATCTTGTTTCAAGTGGACTAATAGAAAATTCAAGTGGACTAATAGCAAATTTTGAGGCTGATTTTTAAGGGATTTTAGCTAAATTCATATTCAGCTTCAACCTCATTCCTGGTTAAGTTTTATCCCTGTTCTTGTTATTGTTTTTTGTTTGTTTGTTTGTTTTTTTAACATTACTTCAAAATTGTGCTACCATCTCACTAACCTGTGGATAGTTGTAAATAGTTTCAAATAATGTCTAAAAAAGGTAGACTCTAAGTAAATAAAACTACACAAAAGTAGCAGCAAGCAAAACGTGCAGACTGTTATTGAGCGTTGATGGCCAAACACTGTGCTAGGGCCTGGGGCTCAAAGATGAAAACATCACAATTCCACTTTAATCGGGCTGTGTAGAGAGGAGAAACAGAGGCAAACACAGAAAATTATTATGAAAAGAAGTATGACAAATGTAGTTATAAATATACATAGGTCATTAAAGGAGAATTAGGGAGAAATATGTAACAGGACCTGTGAGGGTGGGAGCTTCAGAATCCTTGGCATGATGACACCTGATTGAGTCATAGAGGATGAGAGAAGAGTTGCCCAAGTACAGAACAGGCAACAGACTCTTCCCGGAAGAAGGGACGATATTAGCACCGGAAGAGAAGCAAATCACAGCATGGCGTGGGGGCTGTGATGCCACTGGAGCATCACGGTTTGGTTCTGAGGGTTAGATGATAAGGCTGGGGCAGGTGGCGAGGACCTCCTTCCACAGAGTCTATTTCAGAGGCAAAGTTGTTGTGGAGCAACAAGTCATTTTGGCACCTCAAAAGCAGTGAATGCGAACGATATTAGACTGCTTGAAAATCAGGATTTTTCAGAATTATTAAATTTCTGAAAAATGTAGACATACTAAACTCTTAAACAAGATATTAATTAACAAATAGATTTCATTATAAAACTTTTTTTTTTTTTTTTTTTGAGACGGAGTCTTGCTCTGTCGCCCAGGCTGGAGTGCCGTGGCCGGATCTCAGCTCACTGCAAGCTCCGCCTCCCGGGTTCACGCCATTCTCCTGCCTCAGCCTCCCGAGTAGCTGGGACTACAGGCGCCCGCCACCTCGCCCAGCTAGTTTTTTGTATTTTTTAGTAGAGACGGAGTTTTATCGTGTTGGCCAGGATGGTCTCGATCTCCTGACCTCGTGATCCACCCGTCTCGGCCTCCCAAAGTGCTGGGATTACAGGCTTGAGCCACCGCGCCCGGCCTCATTATGAAACTTAATCTTGTCCCTCCTCTTCCTCAATTTCTTAACTTGAAAATTAACTGCTAACGATACTCTTACATATGGAGATGCTTGACTCAAGGCAGAAATGCATCAGCTCCAGAAGGAAGGGATTTCTTTTGGAAGGAAGAGATTGTCCTGACAAAATGTTTTCAACCCTCTTACATGCTAGAGGGTGCATGTGAAGCACTGAATGTGTCTCTACATTGTCCTTTTCCTTCTTCTCTTTTCCCTCCTTCTTTCCAAATATTCTCTCTTTTCTCTTATAAGAAAACTCCATTATTTTTTTCACTGTGACATTTCAACATTCTACTCATGCTTAATGATTTAAATTTGCCTGATATTGCTTTAAAGTATGTAAGTACAGAGAATTCTGCCTATACTTCCAGAAACAGATTTTTTTTCATTCATGAATCTAGTAATTAATTTTGATTGAGTGTTGGGACATGTGATGTGTGTCAGTGAAAGAGTGGAAGGCAAAGAGACATGAAGAGCAGTGGGGAAAAAGACACTTGTGAAATTATCACACAGCTAGGTATATATGATTACAAACTGTGTTAAGTTTACGAGGGAAAAATGCAGGGTGCTAACAAGAACCTTTAATAGATGAACTTGCCCTATTTTGGGAAATCATGGAAGGCTTCCCACTGGGAGCATTACATTTGATCTGAAGCTGCAAAAGTGGAGGAGGCTTCAAAGCAGAATGCACAGCATGTGCAAAGGCTCTGTGGTGGAAAGGTCTATGGTGTAATCAAGAAACTGAAAGAAAGACAGTGTGGTTGGGGCTCAGAGGGGAAAAAAGAAGAGTGAAGAAGAAGCTGCAGACAAAAACAAATACTGTATTCTGTGGTATCTTGTAAGTCAGGTAAAAAGGCCTTAATCCTAAGCCTAAGAAAATTTGGAGGCAATTGGATATTCTGAGTTTGAATATGACTTGATCAGATTTGCATTTTTCAGAAAGCACTTTATTTGTCAAGTGGCAAGAATGGATCCATGGAAACCATTACCCAGCTCAGGCAAGAGCTGATTGTAATTTAGATTAGGGTGGTGGTGGCAGAGAAGTAGAGAAAGGACAATTCTAGAGATATTTATGCAGCTAAATTAATAAGACCTAAGTGTAAACATTATGGTTAGGCCCCAGTAGTTAGGAGTGCAGCTTCTAGAGTCAGACCCTCTGGTATAAGTCATGGCCCTGACCCTTGTTAGCTGTGTGACTTTGAACCCATCCATTAACCTTTGCCTTGGTCTTATCACCTGTAAAATGGACATAATAGTGGTACTTCCCTCCCAGGATTGTTGTGAGGACTAAATGCTTAACAGACTTACAGCACCTAGTACATTGCCTGGCACATGTGAGTGCTGTAGAAATGTTGGATGCTATTAGATTGGATATGAAGAGTGTAGATGGAGAAGAAGGAGGAGCCAAGGAGGATTGGCAGGAATTATATCCATTGTACTCAAACATGGCTGAAATCCATTTAAAATTATTCATTTAAGCACAAGAAATTATTACATTCTAGTAACAATCTGCAGGAAGAGATTATGTTCTTGCCTAGTGGGAAAATCTTTTTTTCAGGTCAGCTCTAAATGAATAAATTACTCTCCCTTCAAAAAGGAATTCAAAACAAAAGAATGGGCCGGGCATGGTGGCTCATGTCTGTAATCCCAGCATTTTGGGAGGTCGAGGCGGGTCGATCACCTGAGGTCAGGAGTTCGAGACAAGCCTGACCAACATGGTGAGACCCCATCTCTACTAAAAACACAAAATTAGCCGAGCATGGTGGTGCACAGCTGTAGTCCCAGCTACTCCGGAGGCTGAGGCAGGAGAATCGCTTGAAACCAGGAGGCAGAGGTTGCAGCGAGCCAAGACCGTGCCACAGCACTCTAGCCTGGGCAACAAGAGCCACACTCTGTCTGAAAAAATAAACAAAAACCGCCAACCCCAACCCCGTCAGGGACTGCTGAGCACCAAATAGCCGCCCAGATACCACAGAACACAGACATTAAAATGAGATTAGAAACTGTTTCTTGGACAATAAGGAATCAGCAGCAGCCCCTTTAGGAAGCTACTGAGACTCTCTCATCCATTCTTTCACCATGTATTTGTGGAGTGCCTGTAATTTGCCAGGCAATTCGTTAGGTGCAGGAATATCAAGTGATCAAGACACATACAGCTTCCCTCTGCCTAAGGATTCATGTAGGAGGTTGATGTAAAAAAGGAAGACAGAAAAGAAGAAAGAAAGAGAGAAAGAGAGAGAACGAGAGAAAGAGAGAAAGGGAGAAAGGGAGGAAGGGAGGAAGGAAGGGAGGGAGGGAGGGAGGGAAGGAAGGAAGGAAGGAAGGAAGGAAGGAAGGAAGGAAGGAAGGAAGGAAGGAAGGAAGGAAGGAAGGAACAGAAGGAAAGAAGGAAGGACGGAAGGAGCCAAGAAATTTTTGAAAATTAAACTCCACATCTGAAGTTAGCAAATAGACAAAATGAATACAATTGAAAAAGTAAAAATAGGAGAAAAATAAGAAAAATTACTAAACATGACAACAGCTGTTTTAGGGGTCAATAGAACACATTATACTAAAATATTAATACTAAAAACAGTCTCATTAAAGCCAGGAAACTTTTATGAATGCTTATCATTATTATTTGGCAATGTTTGGTATATTCTAGTTATTGCAATCAAACAAAAATGAAACATGTTATAAACATTGAGAAATAATTACTATTTTTAGATGATTGCCTACTTAAAAAAAATCTGGCTGGGCGCGGTGGCTCATGCCTGTAATCCCAGCACTTTGGGAGACCGAGGTGGGTGGATCAGGAGGTCAAGACTTCAAGACCAGCCTGGCCAAGATGGTGAAACCCTGTCTCTACTAAAAATACAAAAATTAGCTGGGCACAGTGGCAGGTGCCTGTAATCCCTGTTACTATAGAGGCCTAGGTAGGAGAATCACTTGAATCTGGGGGGCAGAGGTTGCAATGAGCCAAGATCACGCCACTGCACTCCAACCTGGGCGACAGAGTGAGACTCCATCTCAAAAAAAAAAAAAAAAGAAAAAGAAAAGAAATCCAGGAAACATTGTTAAAAATCTATCAGTACCAACAAGACAATACAATAAGATGGCAGATACAAGATAACTATGTAAATATCAGCAACTTTCCTTTTACCAAGAGAAATTAAAAATTGAAATATAAAAATCTCATTTTAAGTCTGCGGTGGTGACTCACACCTGTTATCCCAGCACTTTGGAAGGCTGAGGCAGGAGGATCACTTGAGGCTAGGAGTTCCAGACCAGCCTGGGCAGCATAGTGAGACCCTGTCTCCACCAAAAATCAAAAACAAAAACAAAGTAGCTGGGCATGATGGTGTGAGCCTGTAGTCCTAGCTACTCAGACAGAGGCTGAGGCTGATGGATCGCTTGAGCCCAGGAGTTCAAGTAGGCAGTAAATTATGAATGTGCCACTGCACTCCAGCCTGGGCAACAGAGCAAGACCCTGTTTCTTGGGAAAAAAATCTCATTTCACATATTACACTAATGAAAAAAGCTCTAAAATATCTATGAACAAATTAAATGATAAAAGTGAAATATTATACAAAGAAAATAATGAAAGTTAACTAAGACAAGAATAAATAGATATTTTATATTCCTGGGTGGGAGGACAATGTCATAAAGATATCTATTCTTCCCAGCACAAAATTACTTGAATTGCCAAGCAGAATTGATGCTTTGTGTTCTACTTTGGGTGGGGTGGGAGGGGGGCAGTGGTTGTTTTGGTGGTGTTGAACTTACCCAAAAGTGATGGAATTAGATGAGATGTTTTAAGTACAATAGAAATATGGTCATAGTTTCCTATGAAATGATTACATTGGCTGCTATGTGGGAAATGACTGTGTGTGCTTGTGGCAGGGAGAGCTAAGAAAAAGGGGGAAGTCTAGTTAGAAGGAGTCAGAAGGCTAAGGCTGCCTTATAAATAAGGTTACAGATGATAGGTTATAGATAAGGGTGGCTGGATCGCGGTGGCAGCACAGGCAGTGGGGGAAAATGGACTCCTTTGAGATATATTTAAGAGAAAATCAGTACAACTCAGAGCATAAACTGTGAACATTTCCAGATGCAGAATGAAAAAACTGGAAGTACTAATAAAGGACTCTGACATGAAAATAACAATTCCCAGGAGGGTGTGGCATGAGACAGACAGATTGCCAGGAAACACTAGGAAAAGCATCAGTAAAATCTGGGCAACTCCAAAAAGAAAGAGGTTAATAAATGGTTTGAAGAAAGATCTTCTCCCAGTTGCTTGCAGGTCAGGGCTTTCAGCAATTCCTTGCAAGGAAGAAACTAGGAATGAATAATGGAACTATCATTTGTGTTTTGCTGCATAGATTATGCCTAAGTTAACTATTTAAAACTTGTTCATGTTATTCAATGTGAATTCATTCTTATGTAACTAATCACGTAGTGTTCATGTGAAATTTCAAATTAGCAAAATTCTCCAAAGATGATTATGCATTAAATGTGTTAACTGGGTGAAAGTCTCCTGAATTACACTCCAGTCTCTGCTGTTTGGAGTTTTCACCAATAAACCAGGTGAGCAGCATTCCTCATAGAATTTTGTTTTCATGAGTCCAATTTCTGTCTGCGACGTTGACTCTAGAGAATGAATTAATTGCACCAGAAGCTGATCAGTTTCTGGTCAGATATAAGGAGGCCAATTTTCCAAGAGGATGTTGTTCAAAAGTATAATTTGGTAAATAATTACCACCATAAGAAGAGTAAAATTCTAGCCATTGCAATCTTCTGAAGCCCTCAGAAAAAAAATCCAAAGAGAATGAAACAGATGTCTAGAACAGATAACAACTTCCTCTTCTTGTTATTCTATAAACTTCACTACTCCTCCCTGAAGGAGACAAAAAATATTTATTTTAAATGTGCATTTTGGTTGAGGTGATCTCTAATATTTTACACAATCAATATAAAGTTCCTAATTTCATACGTATGTTCTAGAACCTCCCCAAAGCACCTGTGGTGTAATGAACTGTGGCAGGTATTGAACTAGTAATTCGTAAAAACTTAAAAGAAGAGTTTAAAATAAAATTAGAGAAGAGGGATCAACAAACCAAAAGCTCTATTCCAAGAACAAGTTCTGAGTATATGGGTAAAATTCAGTCTATACTAAGATAATCTCAACAGTCAAGGTCAAAAATCTCTGTCACAATCTTCAATGTGATGGATGGGCATTGTCAGCTTAGATTTTAAGTGTAATTTAAGGATAATGTCTTGCTTTGTCTTTGACTGCTTCCTGATCAGCAACTCCAAATGTGTATAGAAAAAAAATTAACTCAGGAGCTTAAGTGTTTCTAGAAACCTGACAGTTAATGTAGGCCCATGGAGACTGAGATGACTGTGGTGATTTCAGGAGAGATTTACCCAGCTCCAGCTGATTATTTCATGAAGGCATGCAAATAGAATCCAGAGTGGCCAGATTTGATTTTTGAAGAGAAAAGAGAGATCCAAAGCTTTATGTGAAATCTCTTTTGAGAGATATTTGACTCTTGTGGGAGCATTGCACATACCAATCTAAACTCATCACACCATATTGTGGCCTCTGCCTTAAAAGTTGACCCTTCTGGAGCTCTGCTTCATGTAGTTTACCCTATCCAACCTGCACCTCCTCTTCCTCAGAACTCACCACTCCCATGGCTTCAGTTACCAACTGTGTCCAGATCTCTCATCTCAGGTTCTTAGTAGGCATAATATTTAACTTCCTACTGAGCATCTGGCTGGTGTCTCAAACTCACCACATTGGACACAGAAGTCATTCTCTCATCTCTCAAGCAAATCTGTTTCCCTCCCACACTCAATATTTCTTATTGTGGTACATTGCATGACCATCCACTTGGTTGTCCAAACTAGAAACCTAGGCATTAACCCTTCCCCACAACCAATCAACTCCATGAACTGTTACCTCAAACATATCTCACTACTCACTTCTCTAATCTCACTGCCATCACTCTTGTGCAACCAGCCACCTTCTCTTGTCTAGACACATTGGAGTCATTTTAACTGATACTGGGTTCTAAAGCCAGCATATAAGGTAGGGATTCTGGTCAAAATGTGTATGTTAACCCTTCACCGCATTCAGTCAGTGAGACACTCAGATTCTGAGAAGATCGACTGTAAAAAAACGCAGTCTCCCAGCAGCTCCTCATTCTGGGGATCCTGTCTCTTCATTGAGTAAATTATTCCAGGCTATTTAAAGTGTTATTTCTTGTTTTTTCTATCTTCTCTTTGTCTAGCCAATATAATTAAATATTCAGGAGTTAAATGTTCACATAATACATCTCCAAAATGCTACAGACACTTCACCTTAAGTTTCATCCTAACTCATTCTCAGTTATGCAGTGAGAATGATCTTTGGAAAATGCAAATCTTTAGAATCATCCACTGTTTGAAATATATCATACCATGGAATCAGTTCTTTGAAAAAAAATTCACTCTGGTATTGCTTGTTCCAACTTTTTATTGAATAGTAACACAAAAGTGTTTGCTTTGTATTAACTCACTGGGCCATAATTTCTACACTTTGCTATTTATGTGTTCCACTTCAACTTAAAAGTTAAAACTATAAAAAAATAAAATAATGTAAATCCTATCATTGCTTTTCCTTATTATTAAGATAAATTCAAAATTCTTATCAGCCCCTTCCCACTTCTTCAGGTTCATTCTTATATCACTTTCTACCTCAAGTTTGCTGAATCTAAATGTATTGATCTCTCAGTTTTTTGAATTTACCACATTCTTTATTTCTATTGGTCTTTGCATGCACTAGCTCCTCTGCCTGGAACCCTTCTTCCTTAGCTTTTCTCATTTTCGATCTCAATATAAATGTTATTTTCTCAGGGACATCATTCTTAATACTCCGTATAGAGTTAATTCTATTGTTACATGCTCTCATAGATTCTGTATTCCATTCACCAGCCCCAAAGTCTTTTAGTTACTTGTTTAATACTGCTTTCTCTGCTAGAGTATAAACTTCATAAGAGCAAGAATCATGATCACAGTATCTGACGTATGGCTTTTAATTCTCCAGTTTCTGTAGTAACAACATCACTACACACATAATAAAGTACATACAAGCAATGGACAGATAAGAAAATAAAATTAGAGATACTATGTGGGAAAACAGAGGTACTCTCTCTAACCTTAAAAGGCAAAGACTAAATGCTAAATAACTAACTTTCATTTCTGCTTTGTTGACATTCAGAAGAATATAGGGATTATCTACCAAATGAATAAAATTTTACATTCTAGAATTTACGATTGATGTGCAAGCTTCATAACCTCAGTCTTCAAGCCTCCTCCCTTATACTTCTCAACATTCCATTTTTTTGTAGCAAAAAGTCCCCTGCTTAAAACCTTCCAGTGACTTCCTACTACAACCAAAATAAAATCTAAGCTCTTGACCAGCTTCTCTATGATCCATTTCCTACTTTCCTCTGACCTCATCCCCTCCAGGCTTCCCCTCATTCATTATGCTTTTGGCTTCAGCCACATTGGTCTTTCTGTTCCTGTAAGAGTTAAAGGCTTTGCTATCACTTCTCTCAGATCTTCAAATGTGGCCACTTTCTTATCATTTATATCCTAACTCAAATATCACTTCCTCAGAAGGGTCTTTCTTGACTTCCCCACCTAAAGCACTCATTTCTATCCAATAGCAGTCACTACTGTTTGCAGTTTTTCTTCTCCAGAAATTTAGCAGAATCTGAAATAACATAATTTGTTTATAAGATTAATGTCTATGTGTCCATATAAAGGCAAAGACTTGTCTACTGTTTATTGAAAATATTCTCAGTGATGAGAATAGTAGCACATAGTAGGTGCTCCATAAATATGGTTTTTTTGTTTGTTTGTTTTTTGTTTTGTTTTGTTTTGTTTTTTTTGGCGGGGGGGCGGGGGAGTTTCGCTCTGTCGCCCAGGCTGGAGTGCAGTGGCGCGATCTCGGCTCACGGCAATCTATACGCCTCCTGGGTTCACGCCATTCTCCTGCCTCAGCCTCCCGAGTAGCTGGGACTACAGGCGCCCGCCGCCACTCCCGGCTAATTTTTTGTATTTTTGGTAGAGACGGGGTTTCACCGTGTTAGCCAGGGTGGTCTCGATCTCCTGACCTCGTGATCCGCCCGTCTCGGCCTCCCAAAGTGCTGGGATTACAGGCGTGAGCCACCGCGCCCGGCCTCATAAATATGCTAACTAAGTTATTCTGGATATGCAGCTGCAGGCTAGTCAAGTCTTGAAGTCTAAAGGCTTTTTGGAAGACTTCTAAGAAGATTCCAAAATGTCAAAGCAAATGTGTGGTTTTCTAAATGTATCTAGTGACCTCTGCTGGAATACTTACCAAGGGAACCAAATACAAGTCTTCATTTGTTCCTACTTGCCCTCTCACCTCTTTTCATTGGGTGATAAAATGTTAGCATAAGTATAAAATTTGGTATCAGGGACTTTTGAGAGTGCTTCTCCCAACTTGGAGAAAACCCATCTCCCTTTCTGTCTGGATGATTGTTCTCTTTCTGCTCCCATCTCATCAATTTGTGCTTTTAGCACAAACATTATAGGAGAATGTTCAGGGACATGGTAGGAAGAGAACTTTCCCTGATTCCTCTTCAAATCTTATTGCACAAATGACTGCCTTTCTCTGCACAAATATCTGAAAGAAGGGAATTCATCCAGATACTATGGATAGATGAAGATATATCCATCTCAAGGATATACTTCATAGGGTTCCATTTATTTTACCTCACTTAACCTAACGAACAACTTTGAAAATGGTATTTACCATTAACAAGCAAAGAATTGGCAAAGGATGTTCTCATGTTGAGAATAACAGGATCAAGAGAATAAGTCTACTGTGAGGGATTGTTAGGAGATGACGTGTGGCTGAGAGTGCTGGTACTTGACACAAAAACGCCAAATGGGAACTAAAGGCTAGAAATTTTAAAAAAAATCAGAATAACGAGTGTAAATGTGTGAAACAATCATGCGTGTTTAATTCATTTATATGATTAAACTTCTGAAAACTGTGTTACTCATCCTATATATGGTGTGTATATATGCATACGTGTATTGTAGAAAATATGTAGAACATAAACAAACAAAAGTACCACATAAACATCAATCATAATTACTACCAGTTAAAGACAACTATTGTAAGAGTTTTTACATGTAGCCTCCCGTCTTTTGTTTATGTCTATTCCAGCCTTCTATTGCATATACTTCATGAACAGAGGTATATAGTACATTTTCACAAAATTGCATCAGTCATACTACTTATTTTATTTTACATCCTACTTATTTTCATTTAGGATGTTATAAAATATATCCATTGATCTTAAGGTCATTTTTCTGAAAAAAAATGTTTTCTCTAATTAAGCATTTGATCAGGTAATATATACAGGTGGTACAACGTTAAAAAAAAATGAAAGAAAAGTAAAGTCTTCTTTTTACCCCTTTCCTCTTCAATGGTTTACCTCTGCCATTAGGGAAAGCTTTTACTAGGCCATCATATGTGTTATAAAAAAGGCTGAGATCACTAAAGTGGTTGTCATGGTACCAGGCACTATGTTAAGTGACTTATATAGATTATCTCATCCCCGTTTTATCAAGAATACAAAAACTTAGGTAAGAAATTGGCTCAAGTTTACACAGCAGATAAGCGATGCCACAGGCGACTAACTCACAACTAAGCAGTTGATACCTGGAACAGATTGTAAATAAATAAACCAGCCTTAACGTGTAAGCTGCAGAATATGGATCAGTGTGCTCGTGTGGCCTGTGTGACACTGGATGAACCAATCTCAAGGCTGCTGGGACAGAAAATTGCAAACGTGAAACTCTATCATCACACTGTCATCCCATTCTCACTCCTGTCAACATGTCCTTAGGTTTGGTTTTACCGGAATGTGTACTTGCGGGACTCTCAGAGGTTACGTTAACATAAGGAAACCATTTTATAAAGGAGACAATCATTTTGATCATTTGGACTCATATGTTTTCTATTTTAGTGCTTGTTTTTTTATTAGTCATATAATCTTTTTCTCACAATGCAAACAAATGGATAATAAACTATGCACTTAAATGTACTTTTCTGGACAAAGATAAGAATCAAATGTGTCACAAAATCATAGAAGACATTTATGTATTTTTGTTTTAATGAATTTATTTTTTTAAGAGATGTGGTCTCACTAGGTTGTTCAGGTTGGCCTTAAACTCCTGGGCCCAAGTGATTCTTCCCCCTCAGCCTCATGAGTAGCTGGGACAACAGGTATGTACTACCACGTCAGCCTGACATATTTAATCTATTTGACTTATATAGATTTATTAATATAATATAATGAAATGTGGTTCTGCCCATCTTGAGTCATTAAAATAGGTGTAAGTCAATAAGACCAACTAAATAGAAAATAATTTAAAACCTAATAAGAGGTACTAAAATAGTATTATCAAGTAACAAATTACTGACAATTCTGACTGTAATTCTAACGTGAAGGATATTTTGTATGAGCTTCAGTTCTGCTTCTCTAGAGAATAATAATGTAAAATACTGATTTTAGCTAAATCTGTAAAGATGGCTCAAAATTAAGCTTGCTTGTGAATGCACTAACTCTCTATAGGTACAATATAGGATATGTCTGTATGGGTGTGGAAATAAATTGGAACATATAGATTTACGCACATAGGGAAAAGCAAACATATGCCATTTATCTGCAATCCGATCCTGGTGATAGTTTAGAATCTAATTTCTTTTGCAATGTTCTTCCCATGTTTGAACATTTACATCGACTGAATTATTCTTTATCAATTTGATAATATTTGAAGAAAATGTACAAACATAACAAAGATTAATTTTTACTACCTCATCAAAATTATTGACTGATGATTATTGACCAGTCAAAATTACATTTTTTTTCATGTTACACCCGAAGACATACTGAAATTTATGCCTTTTCATAGGGAAAGTTTTAAGAAGAGTAATTAAGAAAAGGTGGATCAAGATCTCTGACTATCACCAAAATTCAATTTGTAAGTGTAGAATAAAATAACTAGGATTATTTTTTTAAAAGCTCTAGAAATAGGAATCAAAAGAAAGAAGAATATTTAGGAAATCCAAAAGGATTTAAAGCATAAAAATACGTCCCAATCAGTCTACATGTAATCTAAGGAGGCCTGCACACTTATGAAGGGAGTTGCCAATATTGGATCACTTTGGAAATGGTGAAATAAGCATTGGTAACTGTATAAATCTAAGAGTCTGGTCAAAAGGACAAGGGCTAAAAGACTGAACTTGGGTCATGCTCTGCCTATCCCAGGAGGTGCTAACCTATGTCCTGAATCAGAGGATTTTTCTGTTGACAGCTCTGGATTGTTTGGGTAGATACTGGTAGGGCAGAAACTTCCTAACAATACCTGCCCAGAAAGACGGGAAAGAGGAGGAAAAATTCCTCTTTCCACCAGGAATTCTCTGGGAAGCACATAGGATTTCACGCTACTAGTTTATTCCCAAGAGAAGCTACCAAAGCTTGGTAACTACCAACTCTAACTTTTGTGTCTCTAAGTACACTTCTCCTGGGATTACAACAAATTGAACCAGGGATTTAACGGAATCTCAGAGGACCGTAAGAAGAATGCTTCGAGGCCGATCCCTGTCTGTAACATCCCTGAGTGGGCTGCCCCGGTGGGAAGTCGAAGAACTTCCTGTGGAGGAGTTACTGCTCTTTGAAGTTGCTTGGGAGGTGACCAATAAAGGTTTGTACTGCTCCTGAAGGTGGATATTTGCTAGGTGATTGAAGACTGTAGAGTAAGATTTCACAGATGACTCTCTAGTGATAACCAATTGCCAGTGAGTGAGGAAAGCATTTAAATGGAATGTACATTTAAGCTACATTTAACCTTGTCTATTACAACAGGCTATGAATACAGACTTGGCTGTGTGTTGAAGAGGGAGAAAGTTGAAAATATTAACCGTTGCCATGGAATGTGTATTTAAATTAAAATTTAAAATCCATATTATGACAAAAATAGAAATAAAAAGTTAATATTTATCTTTTTTGTTTTAAAATTTTCCTCAGCAAAATAGTATAATTAAACATTTTATTTAGGAAGATGTATATGTGATTAGAACCAGTTAGAAACTTTAACTCTACATTCTGTCAGTGATCATGTGAGATGCTTAATAATGTTTCTAATTCACAATTAGCTTGGAATTAAAATTTTAATTCAGGAGCTTCTCAAAAGGCAAAATACTGTGCTCCTTTTCAGAATGTAAGTAATTTTTTCTTCAATGCTATGCTTACGTAGGAATTATAAAATAAAGAAAATCAAACTGATAAAATTAAATCAATTTGCGAGTAAGCTATAACCTCATTTGTGCTGGGTAAGAGAAGGCAAGGTAGAGAACCACAATGTAAATGATTTTTAAAATAAAGACATCTGTAAAATTATAAAAACAATTCCTTGTGGATTTATACTCTCTAGTTTAAAAGTGTCAAGACTATTGAAGAAACATTAACAAAGAAAAAGTAATGGTTTTGAAGACTAGTTCTTTAAGATCTTGACGAATCAAGCCAAATGATTGCCGGGTAAATGGCAGTGATGACCTGTGTAATTTAAAGGATCTGAAATTATGACATGTGTTGTGATATATAACATGCTTATTTTTCATTTTGTGTTTATTATTACATGTCTATTATGGTAACCTAAAGGATTTGAAATAATAACCAGAATGTGGTTATTTCCATTACTTCCTTCTTTTGGCTAATCAGAGCCAGCATAATCTCAAAATTAAAGGCATTATATATGGCATGCATTCTGATTTTTCACCTTATACTAACTGTTCAAAGTTCTTGTGTGTATGCATTCATAAAATCAAAATTAAAAGTCAATTTTGCCTATGTAGAAGTGGACAGAATGCATATAAGAGAACAAAGCACAGTCTTTTTCTCTGTAGTTTAGTGAGAAAGAATCTAGGAGGACAGAAACCTTATTACAGAGAAGTGAAGTATTTTATGAGTACCTGTTTCTGTTGTTTCCTTTTAAATATTTTTTTATTCTTTTCCTCAGAGATCTTTATCCTGAAATGAGTACCTGTTTTTAATGTCCTTTTTCTAGTCACAAATTTTTCCAGTCCAGTTTTTAAATATGCCCAACGTTCCTGGGAACAGAACCATCTCTATTACATGTGAATCCCACAGTATGCCTTGAAATAAAAGTTTTCTCTAGAGAGTGGGCAGGAGCTCAAGGACCTAGCTTATTGGTGGATAAAACTGGAGGGGGCCTCTTAGCACTGGGAATCAGTCCAGAAGATCTCTGCACAAGTTCCCACACCTGAGCAGAGCCCCTTCTCCTTTCTTCTTTTCTCATCATTTAACAAACATTAATGGAGCACTGTTTCCTAGGCACTGGGAACACGCCAGTGAAACTAAGTTATTTTATGGATCTTATAATCAGTAGCATGTGTGCTGATCTCAGGGTTTAGAACGGTGCCTGGTACATAGAAAATGCTCAATGGATTTTTTTGAATAAAGGAATACATTTATTTTTCAATCCCTAAGCTGCCTTTAATACTTACTTTCTATCATTTCCATTTCAAGGGGAAGTGAAGTGTTTTTGTGGAGAGGTCCTCACAATGTGATTTACCCAAGTTGGTATCATCTTAGATATATCTTTATTTTAGTATTATCATAGCCTGGTATGGTTAGAGATTTTCATATAGATGGATAATTATTGTGTTTATTCCTAAGAGTACATTGCCTCTACAGTTTCTTTAAATTTAATGGCTTGAATTTTTACTTCCCTGCATTTCATAGTAGTGATATGAGGTATCTTAGAGATCATGCATCCCACTCCTCCACTTCATAGAGAAAATTGATTCATAGAGGCATCTAAGGATCAAGCAAATAGCAAGTTAGAACCAATTTAGGTCTTCTCCAAGGCCAATTCACCTTTTTACTATTATGTAAGAATTAAATATTATAACCTCGGTTTTCAAAGGAAATATGCTATAGATGTAAGAACACAGAACTTGCAGTCAAAGGTCGTGGATTTCTGAAATTTTTGAAAAAGAACCCCTTAAATTGAATAACAGTGTCTTCATGAATAAAATGAATGTTATATTCTCCAGTTTTCTTACCATGTTTTCTGGCAAACAAGGAAGTGTATTCACATCTAAGAAAACAAGAGGTTTCGCCGGGCGCGGTGGCTCACGCCTGTAATCCCAGCGCTTTGGGAGGCCGAGGCGGGCGGATCACAAGGTCAGGAGATCGAGACCACGGTGAAACCCCGTCTCTACTAAAAATACAAAAAATTAGCCGGGCGCGGTTGTGGGCGCCTGTAGTCCCAGCTACTCGGGAGGCTGAGGCAGGAGAATGGCGTGAACCCGGGAGGCGGAGCTTGCAGTGAGCCGAGATCGCGCCACTGCACTCCAGCCTGGGCGACAGAGCGAGACTCCGTCTCAAAAAAAAAAAAAAAAAAAAAAAAAAAAAAAAAAAAAAAGAAAACAAGAGGTTTCTTAGGAGAAAAATCCCTTGCTGCCAGAATTTTGTCCATGAACAACGGAAATGTGAAAAACATAACAGATGAGACAGTCACAGTTAGTTCTGGGTACTAATTCTCACACCTCAAAATAACCTTTCTCATTTGTTAATATTAACCTTGAAATTTATTGCTTTTATTCATTAATCCATTTTATTATTCGGTACGGATTCATCAAGTGTCTATTAGGTATCAGGCACCGAGAGGCGAGGGAGATAGAGTTAAGAATACAGAACTGATTCTTTTTTTTTTTTTTTCTTGAGACGGAGTCTCGCTCTGTCGCCCAGGCTGGAGGGCAGTGGCGCGGTCTCCGCTCACTGAAAACTCCGCCTCCCGGGTTCACACCGTTCTCCTGCCTCAGCCTCCCGAGTAGCTGGGACTACAGGCTCCCGCCACCACGCCTGGCTGATTTTTTTGTATTTTTAGTAGAGACGGGGTTTCACCGCGTCAGCCAGGATGGTCTCGATCTCCTGACCTCGTGATCCTCCCATCTCGGCCTCCCAAAGTGCTGGGATTACAGGCGTGAGCCACCGTGCCTGGCAGAACTGATTCTTAATCTTCAAGAATTTACAGATTTGTAGAAGGTAGACATTGAACATACAATACAGTCAAATGTGAGGAATGTGAGACTAAGGGAACCAGGTGTCCTAAGACTACACAGTGTACCCTGTAGTGGTTTCTAACCTAGTTACCTAGAGGTTTGGGAAAAGCCTCTCTAATGACGAGATGTTTGAATTGACACTTGAAGGATGCATAGCTAAAGGGGAGAAAGCGTTCTATGTGAGAGAACTATATATGCCAAGACGCAGAAGTGTTCTCTGTTCGAAGATATGAGCGGGGCTCAGAGACGGAAAAGGAGAGGAGTATGAGAGAAGATGGGAGAGACCTGCAGGGACTAGATTGTGAAACTCAACGGGAGTTAATAGCCTTAAGGAGTTTTGTATCCAGGCTATAACTAATGAATGGGGAGTCACTGAAATTCTATGCATAGTAGTGGGAAGTGCTAAGTAGTTAAATGTGTTTTGGAAGAAGCACTGTTACCAGCTGAGGGAGAGGAGAGTAGGGAAATTAGGCTGTAGTGTGACCTAGGATGGAAATTTTGCCCAAATGTAGGGGGAAAGATGTTTACTCTCTCCTTTTTTTTTTTTTTTTTTTTTTTTTTTTTTTGAGACGGAGTCTCGCTCTGTCACCCAGGCTGGAGTGCAGTGGCCGGATCTCAGTTCACTGCAAGCTCCGCCTCCCGGGTTCACGCCATTCTCCTGCCTCAGTCTCCCGAGTAGCTGGGACTACAGGCGCCTGCCACCTCGCCCGGCTAAGTTTTTGTATTTTTAGTAGAGACGGGGTTTCACTGTGTTACCCAGGATGGTCTCCATCTCCTGACCTCGTGATCCGCCCGTCTCGGCCTCCCAAAGTGCTGGGATTACAGGCTTGAGCCACCGCGCCCGGCCTTACTCTCTCCTTTGTCCAGGTCTTACTACAATCGTTTCGTCTGCACAGACTTGCTCAGAGCATTACAGACTATGGAGAAATTATCTTGTTAAGGATATTTACACTCATTAAAAAAGTTTAGTAAATATTGTAGCACATAATGAAAGTTAATTTAAGAGTTGTAAAGACTTGCTCAATGTAGTCCCTAAATAAATGCTTCCCTCTTAAAATGGACTAGAAACAATTTGTTTTTGCCTAAGCCAACGTGTTGCTGGACATAATCCTTTACCTGCTTCCTCCTGAAACTAGACACTACACCTCTCAATTACATGGTACAAGTGGCACAGGGAAGAATTCAGAACACTGTAGTCAAAGTGTTTATGGAAGAAATTATAATCATGAGTCCACTCTCCTAAGACAGGAGTTCTAAAGGTGAGGACTTTGATATAAGTGAACTCAAGGAGTTTCTAAACCTTCAGAAAATCTATCTAAAAATTAGGTGCACGTGTATAAAAGTGCTTTTTTTTCTGAGAAGAGGACTTCATACTTTCATCAGTTTCCTGAAGGCCCCTGTGATTGCCATAAAGCACAACTGCTGTAAAGTTTACTACTAAGCCACAGGGCTCTTTTTTGTTAACACAGAAGTTTTCCAAATGGCTTTTCTCCAGAGCAGAATAAAAAGGATTCCATCCTTCCCAAGACCTAATGATGTTTATCTTTTGTGATACTGTTTCTGTTCTTCCTCTTTTTCTCCCACCCACCACCACTTTTAAAGATCTATCAAGGCCCAGGACCGTGATTCACACCTGTAATCTCAACACTTTTCAAGGCCGAGGCGGGAGAATTGCTTGAGATCAGGAGTTGGATACCAGCCTGGGGAACATAGGGAGACCCTGTTTCTACAGAAATTTAAAAAATTTCTGTAGCCGGCCGTGGAGGCTCACACCTGTAGTCCTAGCTGCCTGACAGCCTAAAGCGGGAGGATCACTTGAGTCCACGTGTTCTAGTGAGGCTTCAGTGAGCAAGATTGCGCCACTGCATTCCAGCTTGGGTGACAGAGTGAGACTCTGTTTCAAACAAACAAAAGCAATAAGATCCATCAATTTGTTCCTCCATTCCTTCACTTACTATCTGGCTGTCTACAGCCTATGGGCTCTAAAGTCAGACTGCCTGATTTGGAATTCCAACTCCACCATCACCTAGGTAAAGTTGAGATTTATTGCATAGCCTCTCTGTGCCTCAGTTTCTCCATCTATAAAATAAAGATAACACCATCCACCTGTAACAATGTTGTGAAAATTAAAAGAAATACCAATTGTAAATCACTCAGAACTGTGCCTAGCATTTAATAAACACTCTGTGGGTATTAGCTTATTTCTTTATCAAATGTATGCATAATATGAGGAAGTTAGCTCATGTATTGTCATACCAGCTTTCACTTTGAATGAGTCCATAATTGCATTTTTAAACACAAAAGCAGAAAGAATAGGAAAAAATATATATACATCAATTTTACTTCAATCATGGGATACATAGTAATTAGGATTTCTTTGCCCTAATTACTGGTGTGGATAAGCCAGTGGGCTATATCAATGGCATCTCAAGCTGTTATCACACCATGTGAAACACACAGCCTATGTAAAAACTATGCTTGGCTGCACAGCTTCAAGGAAAGCACCAGTCTACTCACTTCTTTTTCATTCAGCATGCCATATCTAGGCCCCTTTCATGTAAAATATTTGGAGCTGCCATTGTAGGTATAATTGGTGGCAGTGCAGGTGGTCTTGTTCAAAGTTTGAGTATCACCTCCCACTGCCAAGACTGCAGCTGCTTTGATTTTAACAGAGTATCTAGAAAAGTACTGGGAACACAAATATTTTGCTGACCATTGTCTCAAGTAGCACCTAATCTCCTTCCTACCAGACCTCATAAAATGATGTTCTAACTGTATAATGACTCCCTCTGCTTCTGCAACTGTGTTTTGGAACAGGAGGGTCAGATTAGTAGCCACACATACTGAAATAGTCATATGACTTCCAAAGTCTGTAATTTTTTTTTTTTTTTTTTTTTTTTTTTTTTGAGACAGAGTCTCGCTATGTCGCCCAGGGTGGAGTGCAGTGGCCGGATCTCAGCTCACTGCAAGCTCCGCCTCCCGGGTTTTTATGCCATTCTCCTGCCTCAGCCTCCCGAGTAGCCGGGACTACAGGCGCCCACCACCTCGCCCGGCTAGTTTTTTGTATTTTTTAGTAGAGATGGGGTTTCACCGTGTTAGCCAGGATGGTCTCGAACTCCTGACCTCGTGATCAGCCCGTCTCGGCCTCCCAAAGTGCTGGGATTACAGGCTTGAGCCACCGCGCCCGGCAAAGTCTGTACTTTTTAAGCATGTACTAAATAGTGAAGTTTCTCCATATGTGTATAATATGTATATATGCGTGTATACATATATAAAGAGACAGAGATGCAGAGAGATGCGGGGGGAGAGAGAGAGCGAGAGAGAGGCAGGAAGAGAGATCCTTATTTTGGTTGATACCTATTCTATACTTCTTTGGAATAGTGACTTTTAGTAAATTGGCAGTGTTGCCAGATGCCAGCTTAGGGTTTTAACCACCTCATTGTTATATGTACCATGGTAGTTCATCTTTTTTTTTCAGGTGAAAAGTGTGATACTTTGTCCTCACACTACGCATAGCCCCCATGTTGTTCCAGGAAAATAGAGATCAATAAAATACAAAGTACTTGTTTGAAATTGAAGGTTAAGTTCAAATTCAGTGACCTATGCTGTGGTAAAACGATCATTCATTAATGATATTAAGTGTTTTCTTTTTTAATGTTAGAATAAAACTATTCATTTGCAGATTTAAAAAAATAAACGTGTATGTAAATCTCCTTGGGGTATACTTCGAATTTGAAAATAGGAATGACCCTGTCTCTATGGTGTTGCGTTCACTTGTATTCTAGCTTGCTAAGAGAGAAGTTTGGAGCAAATTGTGCTTTGTAAATAGTAAAAACTGAGGCAAACTGTAGCACAAAGTGTGCTATATAAACAGTAAAAACTGAGGTAAAAATATATGGAGGGAAGAAAGGCTAAAATGGTGTTGGAATATAAGAAATGGCAGTAAAAGAAACTCCTCATAGCAAGACCGTACAGGGAAATGTCTGGAAGAACAAAAATTTATTTGCAATCAGGCCTCAACCAATATGGGATCGACTTTCTTTTATTGATATATAACATGTGCTTATATTTATCAGGTACATGTGACATTTTGTTACATGCGTATAATGTGTAATGATCAAGTCAGGTATTTGGGGTATTCATCCCAATATTTATCATTTCTATGTGTTGGGAACATTTCAAGACCTCTCTTCTAGTATTTTGAAATATACAGTATATTGTTGTTAACTGTAATCACCCTACGTTGATATTGAACATCAGAACATATTCCTTCTATCTAACTGCCTGTTTGTTTCCATTACCCAATTTCTCTTCATCTCCCTTCCTCCCACAACGCACACACCCTTCTCTGCCTCTGGTATCTATCATTTACTCTCTTCCTGCATGACATCAAACTTTTTAGCTCTCACGTATCAGTGAGAACATGCAAAATTTGTCTTTCTATGCCTGGCTTATTTCACTTAATGTAATGACTTCCGGTTTCATCCATGTTACTGCAAATGACAGGATTTTATATTTTTATGGCTGAATAATATTCCATTGTGTGTATATACCACATTTTCTTCATTCATCCATTGATGGACACTTAGGTTGATTCCATATCTTTGCTAATGTGAATCGTGCTGCAATAAACAGTGTGGTACTGGTATCTGTTTATTATTCTGAATTCTTTTCCTTTGGATAAATACCCAGTAATAGGATTGCTGGATCTTATGATAGTTCAATTTTTAGTTTTTTGGTAAATCTACATACTGTTTTCCATAGTGGCTATACTAATTTGTATTCTTACCAATAGTGCCTAAGAGTTCCTTTTCCTTCACCTCCTTGCCAGCATGTGTTATTTATTTATTAATTTATTTAAATCATGACGATTCTAACTGGCATAAGATGATATCTTATTGTGGTTTTGATTTGCATTTCCCAACGATTAGTAATGTTGAGCATTTCCCCATACCCATTGTGCATTTGTATGTCTTCTTTTGAAAAATGTCTATTCATATCCTTTGCCCATTTTTTAATGAGATTATTTGTTTTTCCACTGTTGAGTTGTTTGAGTTTCTTATATATTCTGGAGATTAATTCCTTGTCAAATGAATAGTATGCAAATATTTTCTCACATTCAACAGGTTGTCTCTTCACTCTGTTGATCGTTTCCTTTACTGCTCAGATGTATTTTAGCTTAATATAGTCCCATTTGTCTATTTTTGCTTTGTTTCCTGTGCTTTTGAGGTCTTAGCCATAAAATCTTTGCCCAAACAATGTCTTGAAGTGTCTCCCTTATGTTTTCTTTTAGTAGTTTTATAGTTTTGAGTCTTATATTTAAGTGTTTAATCCATCTTGAGTTAATGTTTTATATGGCAAGAAATAGAGGTTGTATTAGGCCATTTTTGCATCACTATAAAGAAATATCTTAGGTTGAGTAATAATAAAGAAAAGAGGTTTAATTTGCTTATGGTTCCACAGGCTGTTTAGGAAGCATGGCACCCACATCTGCTTGGCTTCTGGTGAGGCCTCTGGAAGCTTTTATTCACATCAGAAGGCAAAGCAGAGAAGGCACAACACATGACAAGAGAAAGAGCAAAGGAGAGAAGAGGAAGATCCCAGACTTTCTTCCCTTCTTTCCCTTCCTTCCTTCCTTCCTTCCTTCCTTCCTTCCTTCCTTCCTTCCTTCCTTCCTTCCTTCCTTCCTTCCTTCCTTCCTTTCCTTCTTTCTTCCTTTTATTATTTTATTTATTTTCTTGAGACAGTCTCACTCTGTTGCCCACAATGGAGTGCAGTGGTACAATCTTGGCTCATTGCAACCTCCATCTCCCAGGTTCAAGTGATTCTCATGCCTCTGCCACCTGAGTAGCTGAGACTACCACACCTGGCTAATTTTTGCATTTTTAGTAGAGACGGGATTTCGCCATGTTGACCAGGCTGGTTTTGAGTTCCTGACCTCAAGAGATCTGCCCACTTTGGCCTCCTAAAGTGCTGGAATTACAAGTGTGAGCCACCACAACTGGCCCCAGACTCTTTTAAACAGATATGTGAACCAAATGAGCAAGAACTCACTTATCACCAAGGAGATGATGCTAAGCCATTCATGAGGGATCCTATCCCATGATCCAACCACCTCCTGACAGGCCCCATCTCCAACATTGGGGATTACATTTTTTTTGAGACTTATATGAAATATTTTAATTTTTAAAAATTATATATATATATATTTAATTTTTCCATAAGTTATTGGGGCACAGGTGATATTTGGTTACATGAGTAAGTTCTTCAGTGGTGATTTGTGAGATTTTGGTGCACGCATCACTTGAGTGGTATACTGCACCCTATTTGTAGTCTTTTATCCCTTACCCTCCTCCCACCCTTGCCCGCAAGTCGCCAAAGTCTATTGCATCATTCTTATGCCTTTGCACCCTCATAGCTTAGCTCCCACCTATCAGTGAGAACATACAATATTTGATTTTCCATTCCTGAGTTACTTTTAGAATAATAGTCTCCAATCTCATCCAGGTCACTGCGAATGCCATTAATTCATTCTTTTTTTGTGGCTGAGTAGTCTTATATCATGTATACATACACCACAGTTTCTTTATCAACTCGTTGATTGATGGGCATTTGGGTTGGTCCCACGATTTTGCAATTGCGAATTGTGCTGCTATCACATGCGTGTGCAAGTATCTTTTCCTGTAATCACTTCTTTTCCTCTGGGTAGATACCCACTAGTGGGATTGCTGAATCAAATGTAGTTCTACTTTTAGTTATTTAAGGAATTGTGACAGTTTTCCATAGTTGTTGTACTAGTTTACATTCCCACCAGCAATGTAGAAATGTTTCCTATTCACCACATCCATGCCAACATCTACTGTTTTTTGTTTTTTGATTGTGGTAATTCTTGCAGAAGTAAGGTGGTTATCTAATCAGGATAATACTGGCCCCAGATAATAAATTAGGGAGAATTCCTTCCTCTTTAATTTTTGGAAGAGTTTAGGGAGACTTGCCAGTTTTCTTTGAAAGTTAGGTAAAATTTGACTAGGTAATTTTAAAAGACCTGTCTTCAAGTTCTGAATTTTTTCCTCTGCTTGATCTAATCTATTGTTGAAGTTTTTGAATGCATTTTGTATTTCTTTCGATAAACTCTTCAGTTCCAGAATTTCTGTTTGGTTCTTTTTTATTGTATCTATCTATTGGGTAAATGTCTCTTTCATATCATGAATTATTCTTCTGATTTCTTTTTGTGTATCTGAGTTCTCTTGTGTCTCACTGAGCTTTCTTAATATCAACATTTTGGATTCTTCTTTCCAGAATTTTATAAGTGTCTTCTTTTTTTTCCACTGGTATATGTTGCTGAAGAATTATTAAATTCCTTTGGGGGTGTCATATTCCTTCGCCTTTTTATGTTTATTTTGCTCTTGCATTGATATCCATGCATCTGGTGTAACGATTGCTGCTTCCAATTTTGTAAATTTGTTTTTGCAGGGGAAGACTTTTTCCTGAAGATATATCTTGGTGTTGATTGAGTAGAGCACATTGGTTTTGATTTCTAGGTGCATACAGTAGCATAGTCTTCATATTATTTGTTTCAGCTGCCAACAGTATCAGCAGTGTCTGTGATTTTTTCAGTGGCTTAGGGTGCAGTTGTTAGTGAAGGTGGTGATGAAGTTGTGCTGGAGACAGGAACATCAGGTAGGCCAGTCCTTGGCCCCAGTGGTAGTGGTATGCCTAACATTCCTGTCCTTGGGCCCCAGGGCTGTGTACACTGGCACTGATGGTAATGAGTCTAGTTGGGTTGATTCTTTGGCCTTCAGGCAGTTTGCTTGGGTGCCAGTAGTGGCCATAGTAGGCTGGGCTGATGTGCGGGTCCTCAGGTTTCTAGGCAGTGGGCGTGGTGTGGGTGATGGCTGTAGCAACTGCAAGACAACTTTCTGGCTCCCAAGCAGTCTGTACTGGTGTTGCTGGTGGCTGCAAGGGCTGGAAGAGTCAATCTTCAGACCCACAGGTGGCACATGCAGGTGGTGCCAGTTGTGATGGCAATGGCAGATTGGGCAGGCCCATCATCAGGCTCCTGGGAGGACTGTTTAGGTACTAGTTGTGGTGGATGGGACAAGGCTGTCTTTGGTAGAGTGTAGTTAGCATCTATGAAAGGTTCCCAGACTGCTTGCTTAGGCATTGAGGAAGGCAAAACCAGGCTGGGTTTTCCTGTCCTCAGGCCACTCAATGGTGTATGTGGACACTGGCTGTCATACGCTGGAGTGCAGTGATCCTCAGGCCCCCAGCAGAATGCCCGAGTGAAGTAGTAGCTACTGCATTGCTGCCCTGCTCTTGATAGGGTGCAGGGTATGTTGCTTTCAGTGGCAGCAGCCATAAACGGGTGGCTTGTGAGCATGTGTTACAGCCCTAGATGGTGGTTGCAAGTGGGGTAGCATTTTCTTTGGGAGCTTGTAAATGTGTAACAGCCCTGTTATGGGGGGTGGAGGAGTCCACTTCTAATGACACACATTTTATCCCTGGTGACAGCAGCCAGCAGTAGCACTCAGCTGTGGGTGGGGAATGTCAACAGGGCTTCAGGGATGGGGAGATGCAGATGATGTTGGGGTCTGAGGAAAGATGTCATCTAGGTGGGGGTTGGGCTCTCAAAATGGCGCCTTGCTGCTCAGAAATGGGGATGGCAGGGGTGGGACCCAGTGAGATCTCCTTCTCTGGAGCAATGCCTTTGTGTGATTGCTGGGCAATTCCTTATGTGTGTCTCAAGGCCTGCATGGTCAAGGAACTCTCCTGTGGCTAGGATTGCTGGAGTCCATAATGCAGATGTGGACCACTGGGAGTCAGTCACTTACCTTTCCATGAACTGGGGAGCCTCTCTGGCCTCACAGAGGAAGCCTACTGGGTAGGCTTCCTTGCTTCCCTCCCCTTCATTGCCTTAGATGCTTCCTGTCACTTCTCTGTTGAATTCCAGAATTCTCTCTTATGTGGGATTTTCTACTTACTATTTTGGTTCTTTGTGGAGGAGGCGAGTATCAGATGCCTTTAGTCAGTCATCTTGAAGCCCCTTCCCTTGAAATTTTTAAAGCTATATGTTTTTATTTCTAATAGACTGAGAGAGCATAATCATAGTTTACACACTCCAAGGCTATATGGGGAACTATCTGAAGGCCTCAGCTGAGTAAAAGAAGTAGCAAATTAATTAACTATGTTTATCTTTTCATTTCATTTCCCAAATCAAATCATTTGTTTCTTCAAATAAAGAATTTCTATTCCCCCTTATGTTCTTTAGTAAATAAAAGTGTTAGCATCTACCAAAGTGTATATGAATTTGAAATACATAATCTAGCAAACAAGAATGTTTTAAGATCTCTGAGCAAGATGCATAGTTGCAAATATAAAGAGTTTTCAAGGATAAAGCATGTAAATAAAACATCTAATAAACATGTACCATCAGAAACTTATGGTATATTCTCCTGGAGAAGATGAAGAAAATGAGTCTACAGAAAAGGATAAATTCTTTGGAAATTTTGCATTTTTGTGGATAGTGGTTTTGAAGAAAGCTTAGATATATTTAAATATGTTGCTAAGATGTGACTCCCACACTTTAAAGAAAAGTTCTTCATTTTAGTTGCCCTTGTAAATTGGCTAAGTTTATTTTTCCTCAACGAATAATTTTGATGGTTTCTAAAATCGTCCAGAATTTGAGGAAATACTTAGGTGTAGTAGATAACATCAATTTATGTTAACTTAGATTTATTGTTGGATGGTTAAGTGCATCATGTCTGTTCTTGTCCACTCTAAAAGTTTCTGCTTGCAAGTTTTATATATCCTCCTCATGTGTTCTGTTCTGTCCTCATCACGTGGCATTTGAACTGTGGTTTGATAGTGTCCTTATTATCAGACTCTGCTCAATGACAGTTTAAACTTTTTTTGATACAGTAAAAAACTTTTCCTTAAAGATGAAATTCTTAAGGACAACTAGCTTGTGTAGACTCATATGAAAATTGCTTGGATTTTGGAGTTACTTTAGCTCTTCTCTTTTGTAAATTAATGAATCCTATGGTACCATATAATAGCATCAACATTTGCCTTTTGTGTCTCACCTTTTGAAGGGCAATTTTCCAAAAAGTATATTTTGCACGGCTCAGGCTTAAAGTAATGTCTCCAGATGTCGTTCTACCTTGTGACCACTGATTGTGACTATTGGTAAGATTTACTGTGTAAAGTGTAAGTTACTGGAATAATCCATTTAAGAAATATAGTAGCTATCAAAACCTGTAGTCTGATGAATTGGAATATGTTTTGAAAGACAGCAGTGAAAAATGAGAAGTAATATATAAGTAATAAAATTGCTCTTTGCAATTGAGTTGAAGATTGATGCCAGGATCTTATTACCTCCAGGATTTCACAAAGGACTTCTTGAGTCATTTCGTTGCTCTAGCTCATGAACAAAGTATTGCTCAAGTAATTGACAGACTAATTTGTGTATTCTCACATGTGATTATTGTTTAGCGCTGTCACGGGAAATATCCTGCCTAAGTTTACTGGAGGTCTTCCTCCCCTTACCCCTCCCTATATCCTTCTACCTGGTTATCCTTTTTAATCCTATTACTCTTTCCTTGCACACTCTACTCCAGTTTAGAGCCTGGGCTCTAACCATTACCTCTGCCTAAAAATTTCTCTTCATGACATCCATTTGCCCAGTTTCTTCACCCTTTGTAATTACCCCATTGAATGACATTTTACTTGCTCAATTTTTGCCTTTCCAATCAGATCTAATTTATTTTATATTTTTAAAATTTATTTATATATATTTAGGAAGTATGTACTAGTTCATTATCATGCTGTTTATAAAGACATACCCAACACTGGGTAATTTATAAAGAAAAACATTTAATTGGCTCACTGTTCCACAGGGCTGGGGAGGCCTCGGGAAACTTACAATCATGGCAGAAGGAGAAACAAACATGTCCTTCTTCACGTGGCAGCAGCAAGTAGAAGTACCAAGCAAAAGGGGGAAAAGCCCCTTATAAAACCATCAGATCTTGTGAGAACTCACTATCATGAGAAGAGTATGAGCATAACCTCTTCTATGATTCAGTTACCTCCCTCCAAATCCCTCCCACAACATGTGAGGATTATGGGAACTACAATTCAAGATGAGATTTGGGTGGGGACACAGCCAAGCTGTATCAGGGTATAAGATCAGGTTTCTTACATACATACGTTGCATAGTGGTGAAGTCTGAACTTTTAGTGGACCATCACCTGAAAAGTGAACATTGTGTCCAATCCATAGTTTTTCAATCCTCACCGTACTCTTATCCTCCCATCTTTCTTTAGTCTCAAGTGTCTATTATTTCATTCTATATGTCTATGGGTACCCATCGTTTAGCTCCCACTTAGCTCTCACTAAGTGAGAACATACTGTGTTTGACTTTCTGTTTCTGAGTTATTTCACTGCGGGTAATGTCCTCCAGTTCTATCCATGTTTCTACAAAAGACATGATTTCATTCTTTTTTATGGCTAATAGATATATATTAACATATTAATATATACATATATAAATACACACATATACACCACATTTTCTTTATCCAATCATCCATTGATAGACATTTAGGTTGATTCCACATCTTTGCTATTGGAAACAGTGCTACTTTGAACATACTAATGCAGATGTCTTTTTAAATATGATTTCTTTCACTTTGGGTCCATACCCAGTAGCAGGATTGCTGGATCGAATGGTAGTTCTGTTTCTAGATCTTTCAGAAATCTTCATACTGTCTTTCATAACGTTTGTACTAATTTACATTCTTACCAACAGTGTATAAGCATTTTCTTATCTTCACATCCTCACCAACATCTGCTGTTTTTAAACTTTATAATGATAGCCATTCTGACTGGCATAAGGAGGTATCACATGGTGGTTTTAATTTGCATTCTATGATTATTAGTGATGATGAGCATTTTTTTCACATTTATTTGCCACTTGTATGTCTTCTTTTGGAAAATGTCTGCTCAGGACCTGAGCTCACTGTATTTGTCAGGGTTCTCTAGAGAGACAGAACAAATAGGAGAAACAAATAGGAGAAACAAATAGGAGAAACTCGGAGAGCTCTCCGAGTGAGCAATTCCTGTCCCTTTTAAGGGCTTACAACTCTAAGGGGGTACATGACTGGGGGCTGCATGCACCGGTAATCAGAGTGGAACAGAGCAGGACGGGGATTTTCACAATGCTTTTCCATACAATGTCTGGAATCTATAGATAATATAACCGATTAGGTATGGGTTCGATCTTTAACCAGGCCCGGGGTGCGGCGCCAGGCTGTCTGCCTGTGAATTTCATTTCTGCCTTTTAGTTTTTACTTCTTTCTTTGGAGGCAGAAATTGGGCATAAGACAATATGAGGGGTGGTCTCCTCCCTTACTAGGAAGGGAGAAATACCATGTGAGAATGAAATATGTATCTGTGTTATTGGATTTGACATCAGGGTTGGACCAAGCATCTTCTATGAACATCTATAAGCACTTTCTCCTTATCAAAAGGTACCTTAGTTGGTGCTTTAAAAGATAAATGACTATTTAGCTTAGGAGATTTCCTCATAATTGAAAACCACAGCAGCTGTTATTTGAACATGCCTGAGCCCCTTCTGGACCACTGTCGGAGAAGGAGGAAGAGAGGTGAAAGTGATTTCTGATGCTGAAGGCATGTATGATGACAATGGGTATTTGTCCTAACTTTGACACTACAAAGTGACTGGAGCTTTAAGCAAGTTAGTGTTTTGCTACAATTGTCTTTTCAGACTTTTTTTTTGAAGTATTTTACCTCTTTGCTGCTGCCAGCCTGCTGTTCTTTCACATGTACCTGGAAGGGACTTTAAAATACGCACAGAATTGAACAAAGCAGTAACCGTTCGTTGGTGTCCCTTAACAATATGCTAAACACTATTCTTTTTGAAAGGTAAATAAATCCTTGGGCTTAGTGGATCCTAAATGCTAATTTAAAAATCTGAACTCATTTTCATCCCTTTTCACTTTGAACGAATCGCTAACCTGAATGATAATGGAAACTTTTTTCCTTTTAACAGTTGGAGGCATCTATACTGTGATTCAGACAAAGGCCAAAACAACAGCAGATGAATGGGGAGACAACTATTTTCTGATAGGTCCATATTTTGAGCATAATATGAAGACTCAGGTGGAACAATGTGAACCTGTAAATGATGCTGTCAGAAGAGCAGTGGATGCAATGAATAAGCATGGCTGCCAGGTAAAGGAACTGACACTTTACTTGGCAATTCTCAGTAAACTTATGGGAAAAAAGACTGCAATTAACATGAACTCACAAGAGAAGACCATTCACCTACTTAGAGAAAAATAGTAGGTTTGTGAGAAAGATAATGAACTTCCTTTTAAATGGATTGCATTTGAGACACCTTGTGAATACCAAGGAGGAAGGATAAGTGGTTTGGAGTTCAGCAGAAGCTATAGTGTAAACGTGTTTTTGAGGAAGTCGTTTGTACATAAACTGAAGTCAGGAGTGTTGTTAAAATTATTCCGTGGAAATGTTTAGACATGGAGCAAAGGTTTTCAACCAACCCTTGTGGAATGTCAGCATGTTAGGGCATCTACATTAAAAGAAGCTAGATATTGCAAATGTAGAAGCAAAGCTAATGATGTAGAACCAAGGATGTTCACGTCTTAATCCTCAGAAGCTGTGAATATGTTACCTTTTATAGCAAATGGAATATTGCAGATGTGATTAACTTAGAGATTTTGAGAAGGGGAGATAATCCTGAATTATCTAGGTGGGCCCAAAGTAAACATAAGGGTCCTCATAAGAGGGAGGCTGTAGAATTAGGATCAGGCAGGAGATGTGACAATGAAAGCAGAGGTTGAAGGGCGCTACTTTGTAGATGGAGGAAGAGGCCACAAGGAATATAGGTGGCCTATAGAAGTAAGAAAAGGCAGCCAGGCACGGTGGCTCATGCCTGTAATCCCAGCACTTTGGGAGGCCAAGGCGGATGGATCACCTGAAGTCAGAAGTTCAAGACCAGCCTGGTCAACATGGTGAAACCCCTGTCTCTACTAAATATACAAAATTAGCCGGGTGTGGTTGCAGACATCTGTAATCCCAGCTACTTGGGAGGCTGAGGCAGGAGAATCACTTGAACCCGGGAGGCAGAAGTTGCAATGAGCCGAGATTGTACCATTGCACACCAGCCTGGGCAACAAGAGTGAAACTTCATCTCCAAAAAAAAAAGAAGAAAATAGATTCTTCCTTGGAGACTACACCTGGAATGTGGCTCTATCAATACACTGACTTTAGTCTATTTTGAACGACTGACTTCAATATCTGTAAGATAATAAATTTGTTTTAAGCCACTAGGCTTCTGGTAATTTGTTACAGCTACAATAGGAATTGTGATATCAAATCAAGGGAGGAGAGAATTTTAAGTATGAAGAAGGGATTAAGTCAACAAAGGATTGATCCAGGGTCTGCTGGGTTTGGTAATATTTGGGCCATTTGTAACATAGGTAAGTACAGTTTCAGAAGAGAAAGGAAGGTTAAATCTCATTTCAATGGGTTAAAGAATAAACAAGTGGTAAGAAAAAAGATACAGAAGTTGTGATTACGAGATTTTTCTATGAAGATAAAATATAATAAAGTAGTTGCAGAATGACATAGTTTTGAGAATTGGTGTGTTATTAAATATGGGTAAGACCTGAGCATGTTTATTTGCAAAAGGGAAATACCTAGCAGACAGGAAAAAGCTAAAAGCTCAGAATAAATGGAAGATTGAAGAGAGTAAAGTCACTGAGAATGGGGAAGGGAACAAGATCCAAAGCAATACTGAAAGAATCATTTTTCACTTGTCTCACTCAAACAGGAAACAAGGATATCTGCAAATACTAGATACAAGTTAATGAAGAATTCAGGCCAATCTTACCCTGTCTTTTTGATGATCTTACTGAAGCAGGTGTTAAAGGTCATTTTATGAGAATTAAGAGGCAAATGTAGAAACTAGGGAAGTTCAAGAAAGAAGTTCTGAAAAAGTGTTCAAGGAATTTTTGGACATGTTTGAGGTGTAGTCATGACTTTATAGTGGCACAAATACACACGTGTCTGACTTAGTCCAGGAGAGATCTGCAGTCTGAGTGATGGTGCAGGAAGTAGAATAGATGAAGATCCAGTGTTGTTTAATTTCACCATTCATACAGTGGGTCAACGTAGCCCAAGAATAGAAGGTAATTGTGAAAGTGATTGAATTAATAGTTTAATTGATGGGCCATTGCATTAGAATATATAGAAAAGGAAGGAATTAAATAAGGAATAGACAGGAAAGTAAGCAAAGCCAGAAAGAAGATGGTAATGTAGGACAAAATGGAGGGTTATGGGAACCGGAGATCTTAAAGGGGAGAAAGAAAGAATATATACACTGGCAGAAACAGAGTGACAGAAATGGAAGTACAAGAGTTCTAACTGGGTAGCAGAATGCCGAAGTGGAATATTTTAGAGAAGAAACAATTTGGGATTTGACAAGGAAAGAATGCAGTCATGATCTTGAGTAGCTGAAAGCAGATTGACATGAAAGTCTTTTAAGTCCATAAGGTCAAGTAACCATGAGGTTAAGTGTGCAGGATAAAAAATATGGCCTTTGAAGTTGCTTAGGATAAGGTCAAAAAGTAACCTTATCTTTGCTGAGCAAGGAAAGGTAATATTTTTGGATAGCATACATTTCAAAGGTGTTTTATGTGTAAATAAAGAATAAGGCTTTAAAAGTTTCAGTAGAATTTTAAAAATCAGTAACTTTCCTTCCTACTCATCCCAGGAATATAGTTTCTGGGGGTGAAAAAATGTGAAGTCTTCACTTGAGATGCTGTGTGGGTAGTGGTGTCTAGGAGGTGCACGCAAGGTTTAAGGAGTGGAATGTATAATTTACAAGGGAACGTGAGATCCCAAAGAGTACCGGAAAACATTTCTTAGTGAAGGCAGCATAGAGAATGTTAGAAATGTGATAGAACAATGCCTATCGTACTGTCAGGATGCAAATAAAGGAGATATTAGAAGGGGCTTGCATTTGAAGTTCCTGTAAAGGAGGAGGTAGATGAGAAACACAGTGGAACTGACTGGTCTCAAGACTACATGGCCTCCTAGTGTAGGGATATTTTCATGTTGCAGCCAAGAACTGACTGGAGGTCAGTACCAATTGGCTTACATTCTCTATTTGTGTGATAGTGTCAGCTCTTCTTTATAATCTTAGCTTACGTATCATGTGACACATATTAGGCAGTCAGTAAACATTATATAGTAATATTACATGTTATTCACAGTGTTAAAATACATGAAGCAATGAATTTCCCGAGGAGAAAAACTATTGAAAAGTTGTTTGGGGCTCAGGAAAATTTCATCTTAAAAGGAAACAGTGGCATGATAAACACTGAATTATAAAGGAAACAACTGAAACATAATGAGGGTCTTTCAAGGTTGACCAAGGAACAGATGGGTGAGAAGCATCCCCACACATGTCTGGGTCCCCTGGTAGGAAATGATCAAATTGGGCTTTGAAGTCCTGCAAAATTCAGCCATGGGTGGAGTCATAAGTGCCAACATGTAAGCGATATGAATATATTTTATTTTCTAGAGAAGCCTGGATCCACATTCAAAGAGACTCTTAGCCTCTGCTGAGTTCCAGAAAGGGTTTGAAGTGGTTTATGAGGTTGTATATCATGTAATAGAAGAATAAACATAAAATAAAAATTAAGACAAAAGAACAAGTAAATTGCTGTAGAAATATGGAAACAAAAAAGGGAGTTAAAACTTGGATATTCAAGTGATGATATACACACAATTGGGAAAAAAATGAGAGCACTAATCCATTAAAACTTGCAGAAGATAAAACATTGAGGAATCAACGTCAATTTGAAGATTGTAATAGAATTATACTTTGAGCTGCTAGATTAAAGAGATAATGTATCTAGGGCAATGTGTTTAGTTAAACCTCTGACGGCAACCATATTGGGAAACATTTTGCATCACTTTTTTTTTTGATAGGAATAGCCAGATAAATCATACATATTGGTCTACAGAAATAGCTTTTTCTTCTAGCAAGAAATATTGTTAGTCCTGTTCCATAAAAGAAAATAAGTGACACTGGAGCCATTATATCCAACTACCCAGGTTTTCAGAGATACAAAGCATTTCATTGCTCTGTCATAAAAGCAGAGACTGTAATATTAAACCCTATGAGCTCAAGGTCACAAGCAAGTAACTAAAGACAGATGAACAGAGATTACATGATCTAGATACATTGTTTTTAAATTTAATGAAGAGCAAGAATTTGGAGATTCTAGAAGAATGGATTTATGCCCATTCCAGCTTGAGGCTCAAACAGCAAAGGCTATATGTTATCAGTATTCTTTTCTAAGTAGCTTGTTTAATCTGCCATTGAGTACTACATAAATTTTATATCCTCAGAGTGCAAATACATTGTCCTGTCTTGCATGACTTAATATCATACATGGCTATGTGTTCTTTATATGACAGGTGCATTTTGGAAGATGGCTGATAGAAGGAAGTCCTTATGTGGTACTTTTTGACATAGGCTTTTCAGCTTGGAATCTGGATAGGTGGAAGGGTGACCTCTGGGAAGCATGCAGTGTCGGCATTCCTTATCATGACCGAGAAGCCAATGATATGCTGATATTTGGATCTTTAACTGCCTGGTTCTTAAAAGAGGTATGGTTTATTATATAGTGATACAACAGAGGAACAGCACAACTGCTTTCAGTGCCTAAAAATGATCCCATGATCTTTAAATGAAGGAAATTTTGAGATGATGCCATTATGGCTTGTCCTAATACAATTGAAAGAAATCTGAGAAAATGTTGAGCATTCTGGAAATTAAATGCCAGCCTTTGGAACAGTGTAATAATGATACTTATTACTATTTACCTCATGTCAAATTTAAATGGCATGATGTGTGTAAAACACCCAATTATATTGCCCGATATATAGATGATACTTAATATACATGCAAGAAAAACATGAAGTATAGAATCCTAAGAGTAGCAAATAGCTTAAGAAGCTATTTGTTTAATAAGCTCTCCAAGTGATCCTGATGTACACTACATGTGATAACCACTGTTTTAAGTTAACGCTCCAAATTTCCCAATTCTCTGCTCAGCCTTCTTGAATGCTGGTGTTTTGCTCTTTTCTCTATTAAGGAAATGAATTCTCACAGTGGAGTCAGTGTGAATGTTAATATTTTGTAAGGGCAAACAAAATAAGCTGTCTCTTTGTAAGGCAAAGAGACGGATGCCCACCTGATTTGGAACTAGACCCTGGGGTGGAATTATACCCCGATCTTCAGTGTGTTGCAAAGGTGCGATTTGATTTAAGGCATGTTTTTTATTAGCCTCTTTCTCTCTAATTCCATATTCTTAATAATATATCAGTTAAATTTTGTTGCCTTCAAGAAAAAGAAAACCCAAATAAGATAAATTCAAAACATGAAATCGTTTATTATTTATTCTAAAATGATGTAATGGCATTTTATCTTTGTTTCTCAAAATCAAATATGCAAATACACACATGAAAATCATTGTAGGCTTTTAGAGTTTTCAAGTCATCGAGAATCCAAGTACTATTTATTAGAAAAAAATGATATTGTAAAAGTCACTTTTTCTTCATATGCATTTTTTTCATTATGATTGCTATATAGTTTTAAGCAACATTTGCTTTTCCGTAACTGGGCCACTACAAATAAAGAAGGCATTTTTATATTTTTATAGAAGTCTCTTCCTGGCCATTCCTTCAGCAAACATCAGAATGTACACAATAAATAAACACAAGTCTAGTCAATTAAAAAAAATTCAAGTAGTTTTTAAAAAGTAAACTTGTAAGTGAGTAGTCCCAATTGATTCAGCTGTTCAGTGATATCTTTAAGAATTTATTTATTCATCCAGTCAATAAATACTTTTTGAGTGCCTACTTTGCATTTATTCCATTTATTTCTTAATATTCATTACTTGTCATTAATATTAGTATTTATTCTTCTGTGGATACAAAAAATCTGCTCCATCACTGAAAGAGAGGATTAAGATATAAAAATATATGGGGTTAATGAACATGCCACTGAATCCTGTACTTATTCCTGCTAAATATTCATGCTCTATGTTTAGATTCCTTTAAATTGTAAAATATTTTATAGACACCATAACTCCACTTATTTTTTTTTTTTTTTTTGAGACGGAGTCTCACGCTGTTGCCCAGGCTGGAGTGCAGTGGCGCGATCTCGGCTCACTGCAAGCTCCGCCTCCCGGGTTCCCGCCATTCTCCTGCCTCAGCCTCCCGAGTAGCTGGGACTACAGGCGCCCGCCACCGCACCCGGCTAATTTTTTGTATTTTTAGTAGAGACGGGGTTTCACTGTGGTCTCGATCTCCTGAGCTTGTGATCCGCCCGCCTCGGCCTCCCAAAGTGCTGGGATTACAGGCTTGAGCCACCGCGCCCGGCCCATAACTCCACTTATAATGTGGACCATGATCACAATCAAGCTTCATCAACAACTTTTCTGAATGCTTTTTTTTTTTTTCTAATGTAGGTGACAGATCACGCAGATGATACACATGTCGTTGCCCAATTCCATGAATGGCAGGCTGGAATTGGACTGATCCTTTCTCGAGCCAGGAAACTTCCTATTGCCACAATATTTACAACCCACGCTACACTACTCGGGAGGTATCTCTGCGCAGCAAATATTGATTTCTACAACCATCTTGATAAGGTAAATATTCCTTCCTCCTTCCTCCTTCCTCCTTACTCACCCTTCTTTCAGATTGCTGAAGCTGAAAGATAAGTATTGATCTGTACATTTCATCTGCCAACCAGACGGCAGAAATGCCCTTTTAGCTAATCAATATTCATGACAAAGCTTCCCTTGGGTTGACAGACAGCTCATATAGCTCAACTTTGTTCAGAGTACACTAGAGTAGAGAGGTGAGAGGCCTGATTTCTGTCCCGCTGTGGAACAATAGTTCCAGAGGGATATGGTAGGAGGAAAGACATGGTGTCGGCCCAGGGTTGGGCCCCCGTTCTAGCCAAAGGCTATGGAAGTGCTGTGAACACCCTGGATCCACACACAGCTCTGAGTGGCAGGTAGAGAACTGGGATTTGAGACATACAAACTTGCACTGTGAGACTTCCTTCCTCTATTTCTTCTATCCTCCAGGTAAACAATTGATTAAAAGCCACACTATAGGTTGATAGGCTCAATTTTCCCTGTAACTTCACAATGCACAGGGGGCATTTTTGTGGGATCAAGTAAAACAGAAGTTATTGCAAACAGGGATATGGGTCCTCGGTGAACAACAAGTTATTTTTGCTAATCTTAGCAGGTTACCTGATTCTATGACCTGCCAAAGTCATTCAGTTTTGATTTATTTCTTCTATTTTTTATATGTCCATTTAGATTAATGAAAGTATGTATTTTATATCAGCATGTTAATAATATTAACAAAGCATTTGAGGAATATAAATTCAGAGGTTTTGCAGATTTGGTATCTGTATTATCAAATCTATTTAGCACTTTAGGGTTCGGTTTCATTATCAGGAAAATTAGGAAGTTAGAAAGTTGATTTTTAAAACTTTCCCAGCTTAAAGAGTTCTAGGATTCTATAAAACAGAATGTGTATGTGTGTGTGATACGTAAATAATACTCAGATAATGCTACTGAAAAGTTATACTACTGTCTCAAAGACAGAGTGCAAAAAAGCTCTTTCTGAAAAACTTTTAACATCTGTAAAGCAATGAGTGGTCCTGATGAGTCCATCCCTATGAAAAGGTCAGCCTAATCTAAAGGCCAAACTAGAAACATAAGCTGTACATTTAAAATAAAGTCACCAAGGATTTCAGAAAGCTTGGGGATGTAGGAGGTTCTTAGCGGCACATAGTAATGGTGGACTAATAAGGGCAAACCAGTCATCTGTGCTAAGCTGATAAGATGAACAAGCATGCTTCCTGGAGAGGAGTGCACTTTGACTTCAGTGAAAGAGAAAATATCAGAGTGGCAGATTGAGTATTTCACTTCAGAATTAATTTTTTTTTTTTTTTTTTTTTTGAGACGGAGTCTGGCTCTGTCGCCCAGGCTGGAGTGCGGTGGCCGGATCTCAGCTCACTGTAAGCTCCGCCTCCCGGGTTTACGCCATTCTCCTGCCTCGGCCTCCCGAGTAGCTGGGACTACAGGCGCCCGCCACCTCGCCCGGCTAGTTTTTTGTATTTTTCAGTAGAGACGGGGTTTCACCGTGTTAGCCAGAATGGTCTCGATCTCCTGACCTGGTGATCCGCCCGTCTCGGCCTCCGAAAGTGCTGGGATTACAGGCTGAGCCACCGCGCCCGGCCCACTTCGGAATTCTTGAATCTTATATAGTAATAAATAATTTAAAAAGCTACTAATAATATACATAGGATATTCTTATTTGGTTTTAAGGAAGAAACACATTATAGCATATAGTTACATATTACAACTTTACCCTTTTGAGGAAAGGGCCGTATTTATCACACTTCCTTCAGATATAATGACATATCTCTCTAGTTTAAAGCCCCTCACTGGTTGAGATATTTAAGTTTAGTCAGACCCTGCCCGTCTTTCCAGTAAAATGTTCTATCTAGCAAAATGACTAGTAGACCACAAGCAGTCAACAACTAGCTTTTGGATTAAGTTCGTAATCATTTTTCACAACAGAAGCCCCCATGCTCACACAAAGTTTAGAATAAAGAAATAAGAATACCAAATTATACACGTGAAAGGTTTTTAAAAATTCAGTATAAGGAATAAGTCATAGTTTAATCTTTGATGCAGGAACCAGAATCAGTTTCAGTTTTAATAAATAGGGTATTTATTAAATAAAAATAGGGTAAGTATGAGAACAAGAATAAGATAATTAAACTTTTGTGAAATCAGAAAGATTAGAGCTATTTTCCTCAAATTACTGCTAACTGAAAACAATTCTTGTTAGAAGCCAATTACAAAAACTCTAATGCTGGTTTAAGTTTTTAGTAAAATTCATTATTTAAAATAACATTTTAACCATTTTCAGCCAGCGTATGAAATTTCTGAGAACCTCTAAGAATATGTCTCCAAACTCATTTATTATTATTATTTTTTGAGACAGAGTCTCACTCTGTCGCCCAGGCTGGAGTGCAGTGGCGCGATCTCGGCTCACTGCAAGCTCCGCCTCCCGGGTTCAAGCCATTCTCCTGCCTCAGCCTCCCGGGTAGCTGGGAATACAGGCGCCCGCCACCACGCCTAAGTTTTTGTATTTTTAGTAGAGACGGGGTTTCACCGTGTTAGCCAGGATGGTCTCGATCTCCTGAACTCATGATCCGCCCGCCTCTGCCTCCCAAAGTGCTGGGATTACAGGCATGAGCCACCATGCTCGGCCTCCGAACTCGTTTTTTTTTTTTTTTTTTTTTTTTGAGACAGAGTCTTGCTCTGTCGCCCAGGCTGGAGTGCAGTGGCGCGATCTCGGCTCACTGCAAGCTCCGCCTCCCGGGTTCACGCCATTCTCCTGCCTCAGCCTCCCGAGTAGCTGGGACTACAGGCGCCCGCCACCGCGCCCGGCTAATTTTTTGTATTTTTAGTAGAAACGGGGTTTCACCGTGGTCTCGATCTCCTGACCTTGTGATCCGCCCGCCTCGGCCTCCCAAAGTGCTGGGATTACAGGCGTGAGTCACCGCACCCGGCTCAAACTCGTTTTTTAAAGTCCAGTCATTGATCAATTATCCCCTCGACTCTAATGGCTACATAATAAATGCTTTTTATTCCCTAAAGCCTTTAGTTTTCTTATGGGTTTGTTGTTGTTGTTGTTGTTTGTTTGTTTGTTTGTTTTTTGAGACGGAGTCTTGCTCTGTTGCAAGGCTGAAGTGCAGTGATGGGATCTTGGCTCACTGCAACCTCCTCCTCCCGGGTTCAAGCAATTCCCCTGCCTCAACCTCCTGAGTAGCTGGGACTACAGGCACGCGCCACCACGCCCGGCTAATTTTTGTGTTTTTTGTAGAGACGTGGTTTCACCATGTTGGCCAGGATGGTCTTGATCTCCTGACCTCATGGTCTGCCTGCCTCAGCCTCCCAAAGTGCTGGGATTACAGGCGTGAGCCACCACGCCTGGCCTTTTTTTTTTTTTTCTCTTAATTGTAATGGAATTTCCTAGATGGAAATCTGAGGACAATGCCATTTGGGATTGGAAAATGGGAAAGGAAGCCATGGACAATTATTTGGTGGATTTAAACTTTCTTCTGATCAAGTTTTGAGCTAGTCAGCTTCAATTATAGGGTTACCCACTGTGTCACTGGACTGTGTTTTATTGATTAATATGTACTTTACCCTTTTTTTGTTTTTCTATACACATTATCCAGTATTCAATAAAAAATTATGAGATATATTAAAATGCAAGAAAGTAAAAACCCATTGTCAAAAAGACCAGGTCCAGATATGTCCTATGTTGGAATTATTGTACAGAGATTTTAAGATACAGTCATAAAGAGTGGACAACATGTGTAAACGGATAGGGTTTCTGTAAAGCCACAGGTGTGGCCACGCTTACTACAGACCTAAAAGATAAGGGTGCCCCATGGGAGGAGGGAAAGGCAGAAGCATGCACACCTGCCTGACTTCCCCAAGGCCTCTCACGGGGTTTCCAGGCTCCTGCTATCCTGCCACTGTATTTGTGCATACTCAGCCTGCTCATTTAGAAAATCTATCTTTCCATCTCTAAATGTCCAAATGTTAAATGCTGTCTTATCTGTGACATGTGATTCTCTACAACAATAATAATAATTAATAAGAACAATGGCTAAGTGTATTGAGCACTTTCCATATTCCAGGCACTTTTCTAAACATTTGACATTTGTTATCTCATTTGAAATTCACAAAATACTCAACGGGATAGAAAACATTCTTTACTTCTTTCCAGAGTTATTTTTCTTAAACATCAACTCTGTCTTTACCACACCTCTAAACAAACACGTTCAGAGTGGCTTTTCTTGTTTATAGGACAAAGGCAAAATTCCTAAGCTCATCTTTAGGGATTTCAGTGATCTGGCCCTATTGTATCTGACCAGCCTCTGTCTCTTACATTCTACATCCAATGCTACAGTCACATCAGATGTGCTGCTATTTTCTGTACATGCCATAGCATTTTCTATACTTGTTCTTTAGGGCGGCTAGCATTTCAGCTAAAAATAACTTTCCCAGAATTAAACTTTCATGTCGTGGTCCAAATGCCATTTTATTCATCCAACCAGTTTGGAAATACAAAGATGAGTAAGTCTTCGTCTTTGCACTTGAAAGTCTTACATTTGTAGGGTTGATGCTGACTACACTTATTGCGTAGTATGAGATACTTTTGCCTACCTTCAGCCAGAGTGAATCAGTGCTGCTCTGATCCTGTAACTTATTCAGACACACACTCATTTCATTTCTACCTGTTTTTTAAACCCATTTTCCATTAATTTATAAGTTTCTTAAAGGTAATAGATACACATAAATTGCTCACAAAAGTTGATTAAATGAGAGATTTGGTTTCATGAATTAGACCGGACACATAGAGCTTTTAAGAAAACTTCTGCTAATCCAAGCATGTCATAAACAACCTGATTCAAACATTTTCAGAGAGATGATTCCAAATATTACAGTCATGAAAGAATGTTCTAGAAGTTTTCTTGTTCTAATTATGAGATTCCTCTAATGGGTCTCTTTTCAGTATTTTTCTCTCTATGATGCCATAATTATTGGGACTAACTTGTTGATAGAGTTGAAGTCTAAATGATATATAAACAGATGAATACAAGATTGTATTCATTCATCAGTCAGGCTGATTAGGGATCAAATTAGGGTTCTACTAAGATTCTTAATAGCAATGTGACCTTCGGCAAGTTTCTTGACCTCTAAAAGTTTCAATTTCCTTCTCCATAAAATGAAGACAAAATATGTGTCTCAGTAGTTTACAAAGATTAAATATGTCATTGTGCTTAGTGGAGTGCCTGACACTAGTGCTGAAGAGCTACTAACAATCTCCATTATGAAAAGCACCCTACTTACATAATGTCAGAAACTTTACATATTCTTTTTGTCTTAGACACTGCTAGTTTCATATGCAGCTATGTGAAACATTACATTCAGTAACTAAGTGCAATGGCAAAAGCCCACAACAGTTGCCGATTATTTAAGTGATTGTTGGGAATTTGACTTTTTTAAAGTTAAACTACCTGGAAGTATAGATAATTGCATAATCTAGCACAATATCTAACTAGAGTAACTATACACTCTTTGCAATTATAAAGGGGAAGATCTATAACCAAGGAAAAGCATTTGTCTTTCTCTTTCTCAGGTTCTCTTCCAGTGAATTAAGCATTACAATAATTATTCTTATTTTCAATGTCAAGTTTAATGTCAACTTTGTTTCACTGTTTATGGGAAAATGCATAAAAGACTTTGGAGAAAGGCATTAGCTCAGTATTCCAAGATGTAGAATAAGTAAAAGTGTAATTAAAATGTCAAAAATTCAAGAATTCTATGTGATTACAGCAAGGTAGAAGCATCATTTACTTAGGGAGTTAAACAGCAGTTTGGAAGGAGAAATGGAGTAAACAATGTCTTTTAAAGTGTAAGTTCTTGTGTGTGTTGTAGTAATGGGTTTAATTCAAGCTTTTATTACTTTTGTGTGGTCATAAAATTTTACATAGCCTTGAGGAAAGCCAATTGGTGAAACGTGTGATTTTGTTTTGCTTGTGTAGAAGGGCTAGTGTTAGCAAATGTGTGTTTTATTTTTGTTTCTAACAGTTTAACATAGACAAAGAGGCTGGGGAAAGGCAGATTTACCACCGGTACTGCATGGAGCGAGCCTCCGTTCATTGCGCTCATGTGTTCACCACGGTTTCTGAAATAACAGCAATAGAGGCCGAACACATGCTGAAGAGAAAGCCTGGTAATTATTATCCCTGAATCACCTATCTTTCAGTTCCAAGTGACGTTAGACTATGAGGATTTTGTTTTTCCATCGTGAAGTTTGAGGAAAAATTGCGTCCCGTTACCACGCAGCTCTTTAAGTGTATTTTAATTTTCAATTTCAGTAGGTTTGCAGGGAAACCAACACAAAGCTATATCTGGAACATGGCTAAGTGTTCAATCTGTGCTTGTTGAATAAATGAGCTATGCTTGAAGTAACCTCCGTATGACCTAGATTGTCATAATGAGTTGGTATGTGTAAGGAAGCTCAGTTGACTTTTGTCTTTTAAGAAAATGAAAGCCAAGAAAATAGAAATTTGTGTGAGACTATCCCAGTCCTACGTCTTGTAACGTTGCCTCATTGGTGCTGTGTTGGTAGAAACATGTTGTTTTACCTATCCCCAAATTCCTTGCAAATTTTTCTAGGAACTATCTGCAGACCCAACCAGCGCTTGCAATGTGAAGAACTTATACTCATAAGACATAGCCCTGTCATCCGGCCACAGCTGATTGGCCCCAAAGAAGACATCTTACATAAGCTGGGCCAATCAGAATGCTCCCATTCAAACGAATCTCTGAATGCACTGCCATATGATAGAATGCCAGCTTTGAGCTATTGGTAGTGTTTATTTTTCTATTCTGTTGCACTGGACGCAAAGAGATTAAACTACATTGAATTGCTATGAGAAGCAAAAACAGACTGAGAGAGAGAACTCTAGGTTCTCCGCAGTGATTTCAACCTTTTTTTTTTTTTTTTTTTTTTTTCTTGAGACGGAGTCTTGCTCTGTCACCCAGGCTGGAGTGCAATGGCCCGATCTCGGCTCACTGCAACTTCCGCCTCCCGGGTTCAAGCAATTATCTGCCTCAGCCTGCCGAGTACCTGGGATTACAGGCACCTGCCACCACGCCCGGCTAATTTTTGTATTTTTAGTGGAGACAGAGTTTCACTCTCTTGGCCAGGCTGGTCTTGAACTTCTGACCTCGTGATCCAACCGCCTCGGCCTCCCAAAGTGCTGGGATTACAGGCGTGAGCTACCGCGCCCGGCTAATTTCAACCACTTTTAAAAATCATTCCTAAGGCTCAGCTAAATCTTTGCCGTGAGGCACTCCGGCATCCTACTAATAAATTCCTTGTTACTATACTTAAGCAAGCATTAGTAGGTTTATATTGCTTGCAACCAAACCATCCTAATTAATATATCCTCCTTGCTTAATTCCTATGATCTTGTCTCTAGTTGTCCTTCTTTCAGATAGCAGAATGTGTAGAGGGGGTATTTCAAGGTGCTAGATTAAAACAAACAAAAAAATAAAAAACAATATAGAACGAGAACCCAACTAATTTGAATAGTGAAGCATTAAGAACCTATGGTAGCATTTTTCTTTCCAAGGATTCTCTTGGATTCACTTGGATTCTTACTCCCATTCTTCTTTAGGGAGTTTATGCCATCAATATGCTTGTTTCTCTCTTGGATATTCCTTTTTCCTGTCTACAGTATCTTTTTCTGAGCTCACAGAAATACTTCTTTGTTTTTGCCTATTCTAAAATGAAAATTTCTCTTGAGGTTGCTACCCTGCCAAATGTCATACCATCTCCTCCTTTCTCCTGCTGCCAAATATCTTGTAAGAGTAAACCATAATTGCTAGGTTCACTTACTCATTAGCCCCTGGGACTCTGGCTTCCAACCTCCAACTCTGGCCTAAAATTGCTTTTCCAAAAATCATCAAATTCAGGGTTATCTAATGTTTTTTATTTTTCTTTATATTCTCTAGCATTTAAAGGTGGTGAACATGTTTCCATTATTTTTCATGACACCGCACATTCTAATTTCTTTCCAGTATAATCTTTTCTGGTGCTTCTAATCGTTTTTCTACTTTCTTTTAGTTTTCAAAGTGGAAATTCTCCAAGATTGTATTCTGGGTCCTGCTTTCTCTATACACTATTTTCTTAAATTTTTGTTTTCTTAAGAATATAGCTACAGAGTAGTGGTCAAAGCATGACCTTTTTGCCAAACTGCCTGTATTCAGTATCAAAAATGATTTTGAGTATACGTTACTAGCTGTGTAACATTATAAAAGTTGCTTAAGCTCTCTGTGTCTTATCTGCATAATGTGGATAATAATCCTTTCTCTTAGGCCGGGCACGGTGGCTCAAGCCTGTAATCCCAGCACTTTGGGAGGCCAAGACGGGCGGATCACCAGGTCAGGAGATCGAGACCATCCTGGCTAACATGGTGAAACCCCGTCTCTACTAAAAAATACAAAAAACTTAGCCGGGCGAGGTGGCGGGCGCCTGTAGTCCCAGCTACTCCGGAGGCTGAGGCAGGAGAATGGCGGGAACCCGGGAGGCGGAGCTTGCAGTGAGCTGAGATTCGGCCACTGTACTCCAGCCTGGGCGACAGAGCGAGACTCCATCTCAAAAAAAAAAAAAAAAAAAAAAAAATTCCTTTCTCTTATCTAGAATTGTTGCAATGATTTGAAGAGTTGACATATGGAAAAAACTCAGCTCAGTGCCTGGTCCATTGTAAAGATTTAGAAAATATCAACAATTATTATTTTGTGTGGATCACTGTCTAGATTTTCCCCAAGTTCTCATCTATTACTGAGTACCCACAAACTAGCTTTACCTGGAAGTTCTACCAGAAACTGTAAACACTGCAATCTGGTTTTCTTCAGACTTGCAGTAGAATCATGTGGTGGCTCTGATGGAAATTGTGAAATCTCTGAACATTTTGTGGCTCAGGAAGGTCAATGGACTTTCAGTAGATCAGTAAATATATAAACCCTCCCAAGAGCATTCTGAAAAAAAAAGGATCACATAGAGTAACTATGACTTCGTATTCCTTGGTTTTTCTTGAAGTCCTCCCCAAATAAAAGTTTAACTAGAGCCATTACTTTTAATGCTGAGGGCACAACTACAGAGCAAGAGACAAATTGACTAGATCAAAAACATGCATGGGACCAGATATTTTTCAAAATATCACTATATAATCTTTGGCAAAAGCTTATATTTACTACTGTATCATTATGCTTTTGCCATAAATTTGACTCAAAATAATTTAGGATGTTGAAAAGGTGGTATTTTCTTTAAAATATTGGAGGGAAGGCAGTATTATAAATCTACTAATTACAGATACAAAACTGAATACAACATTTGCCTTAAATATCCTGTGTTGCTTTAAAAAATTTGTCATTTTCCCTTTAATATAATCATTAATAGTGTAGCAATTATTGATTTTTGAGCCCATGCTAATACCTTAATATGAACTCTAGCTAATACCATCCTTTAGTCAATGTTTTTCCTTTGTGTTGGTGTTGCCTAACATCAGAAATGTGGGTAACATTGACATTGTCTTATACTTGGGAACAATAGCAAGAAATTAGTGACCAATGTTGCTTCCAGGGAAAGATCTCTTTTCCAGAGAAAACCTATTCATATTCTATTATATGAACTAATTAATTTTAACTAATCAAACTAATTTAACTAATTTAACATCATTTCTTAGTTATTTTACTATGATTTTAGGTTATTTTTATATAATGGCACAGTAATACCATTATATGTTACTGCACCATTATATAAAAATAACCTAAAACCTATAACCTATATAATGGTGCATTAACATCCATATATATATTTCATGGATGGACATACTATAATGGTGTTACTGCACTTTTCTTCCCAACTCTGAACTTACATTGGTAGCTTGAAATCAGTCATGATGGGAATATTTACATCTTGGAGAAAGGGAAATACTAAAATTGTCTCTCTCTTTCTCTTTTTCTCTCTTTTTCCTGGAGTACTTTTTGTTAAATTTTACCAGCATATGACTGCACATAGGCCTGTGCATATGAGATTATTCTGTTATTAATATGGATATTAGAAGACCTCATTGGCCTAACTCCTTAGGCTAATAAACAGACAATTTCAGGACACAGATCTTTTTTTATAATTGTCTTCGAAACAATTTAGAAAATTGCTGAGGATTACAATCCATAATAAGCTGGTATCCACATACATTCTTGCCTTCTATAGCTTTTTGTATGGTACAGTTGTATGACACCACTGCGTCAAAAGGGCAGAGACTCCTGAGCCAGGCTGCTTTGGTTCTAAATCCAGCCTCTGTTACTTTGCACTCACTTGACATTGACCAAATGACTTAATATTCTGTAGGCCGGTTTCTTCATTTGTAAAATGGGGACAGTGAAAACAACTTACCTCATAGGGAATTTAAAAAATTATTATATGTCAAATGTAATAGGGCCTGGCACAAAATGAGCCCTACGTAATTGCTATAGAAAGATAAATACATTTTAAGATGTAATTGTCATACTATATGAATCACATTATATAGTTCATTTAGGAATTACATGAAAGCTTTTACTGGAAACGTTTGCTACTTAAAATTGATTCTACGGTGGCCATGTATGTAAAAGAGTATAACAAATGTCAGATTACTTAATAAAAACTCATAAAAATCAGTACGTTTTTATTTTCCACAAAAAATGACCAAAAAGCCTGGATTGATTTTGTGGAACCATATCAAGAAAATAGGCAGTTAACTGTAAAAGATTTTTTTTTTTTCTTTTGGGATGGAATCTTGCTCTTTCACCCAGGCTGAAGTGCAGTGGCACGATCTCAGCTCACTGTAACCTTTGCCTCCTGGGTTGAAGCGATTCATCTGCCTCAGCCTCTGCAGTAGCTGGGACTACAAGTGCCTGCCACCACGCCTGGCTAATTTTTGTATTTTTAGTAGAGATGAGGTTTCACCATGTTGGCCAGGCTGGAAAAGATTCTTAAAATTACAAAAATCTTCAGAGCCCTGTGCTAAATTTTTTTTTAACATAGCTTCTTTTTTCTTGCTTTTGCTTTTATGCTACTAAATGTGATAACCCATGTATTCAACTCAGTAGGTAGTTTCCATCATATGCTATGAGTGGTCCCTCTGTTTCTTGTCACAGACCACTATTTGGAAAACCAAGAATGTCTTCCTGCCTGAGCAACAGAATCTCCTGGGAAGAATGCATCAGTTGTGTTAGAAATAAGAAATAGAAATAAGAATGGAAATTAGAAGTAAGAGGCTGCCTTTTCCAATTTTCCAAATGTACAAAAGGTGTCCCATACACCTGTGGAAAACAAGATGGCAGGAGGCAGTTTAGTGCAGGGTTAAGGAAACACTATGTGGAGGCAGACTGCATGGATTCTGCTTCGACTTACCAGCCGTGTGCTCTTGGACAGGGTCTTTGAACAACTCTGTGCCTGAGTTTCCACCTCTGAAAATGCAGATAAGAGCACTCACTCCTTTGGTTTGTTGAAGAGATTGAGTTACACTGTAAGCCTTTAAAGCAAAACCTGGTGCACATTAAATAATCAATAAATGAATACTATAATAACAATTATTATTGCTATTGATTAACCTGTTTCATTGTACCAGTCCCTCATTGTTATTTTGGTCAGGCATTTCTGATTTCCTATTTCAATCAATAGACAAAATTTGTTGTGAATTTTTATGAACTTTTTATGAACTGGAAGTTTTATAAATTTTACTTTTTATGGTAGTCAGAAAGTAGAATGTTAATAAACATCTAGCTTTATAGTTTTAAAGATACTTATTTCTACAATGTACCCTCTTTGAAAAGAGAATTTTAATAATAATTTTGTTTTACTTTTCTAGATGTAGTTACTCCAAATGGCTTGAATGTTAAGAAATTTTCAGCAGTGCATGAGTTTCAAAATCTACATGCCATGTACAAGGCCAGAATCCAAGATTTTGTTCGAGGTCATTTCTATGGGTATGATTTTCTTTATTAAAGAAAAGAAGGATCAGATATGAGGGATCTTTGGTAGAGAGAAAACAGAATTGTAATAGTAAATGTTTATCTCTCCCAGCCCCCTTTGCACATTAACAGAATTCTTGTGTACATTTTGTTACTATTGCTGTATTTCATTTGAAACTGTTTTGTTTTGTTTTAGTCATCTGGACTTTGATCTTGAAAAGACTTTGTTCCTTTTCATTGCTGGGAGATATGAGTTTTCAAACAAAGGAGCTGACATCTTCCTAGAATCCTTATCCAGGCTAAATTTCCTGCTGAGGGTAAGAAAGCTTTAGGACATGATATAACACCCTTGTAGGGAGAACTTTCTTCTGTGGGAAGTGAAGAATAGTTTTCAAGAGAATAAATGATAATAGTATTCCAAAAATGGCTTCAGCCTTTCAGTTTACATATTGGAGTTGCCACAGTGTTGACTTGTCTATTTGTCTATAATGTTGTCTTTTTTTTTTTAGGAGAAGCTTAAGCTTATCCCATTATATATGCTATATTTTAAGAAGTCATTATAACATCCCTTTTACCTCACATGAGTTTGTAATCAATTGAAAAATTAGTATAGAGAAATCAAGTGATGGAGAGCAAATTATTAATTTTCAAAAAAATCATTGAAGACTATAATGGAAGATGTGGCTTATGCACATGGCAGTAGGCATCCTAATACTGAACCTTGTTATTACTCTTAGCCATTTAATCATAGGAAGCTCTGACCATCACTCTCCTCCCCCAACTGAAGCATGTGCCACATAGCTGGCAGTCGAACCAGACACCTCTAACTCTCTATAGAACAGGGCAGACACACACACACTTGGTTCACTCACTTCCCCAGCCACACCTCCTTCCTGCAACTGAGAGTCTTAAACTGTTGAACTAGTGGATGTCACATCACATGAAAGCATGAAGGAGGAAAAAGAAGGTTCTTACTCCCAACAATGTGAAATCATTTTTTCACTCAGGAAGGTGGGATACAAAGTGGGTTCTCGACTAACTGGGCAATACAATATGCATAAATAGAAGCAACTATTAAAAAAATGGTACCATGTCATAGGTATTGATGGGAGCTATTGGTTTATATTCCAATTCCAATCCCAATCACATAAAAATACAGAATAAGTAATAGGAAAATATTCACAGGAGAGGAGTGTAGAATTTCAATTTTAATGAGATAATGAGAAAATCTAAACTTTCCTGAGTTTTCTACTACACTCGAGTTAAATTTTTATTTCTCGGACATACATTTTTTGCTTTAGAGCAGACATTATACCAAATATGCTAAAAAAATTTACTAAAGTCACATTAATAAGCAAGCAATTCATTAATAAAGTCCAACTCTGCAAAATAGAACTGAAGGCTAAAAAGATTATTCTTAAATAATCTTACTTCATATTTTCCTAGTATATATTCATTCAACAAGCTTTATAATGGACTCACAACTACATCAAATATGCAGAGTCTTTAGGGACATTATTAATAAATGTATTTATATAATTATTAAATATTCACTTTATTTATAGATTTGAAGAAAAGACTGATTACCATTATACTAGACATAAAACATAAGTGCAATACTTGGAGAAGTTAAAAGAAGGAATTCTCTTTCCACATAGTACATTTATTCTTTGATAGCACATTGGCTGGTCCTAGGGTGAGTTTCCTATTGTATGCCTTTAGTAGCTTTCCCTAATAAAATGTCAGGCCCCGGAGAGCCGAAGCTACGTACCAGATGGTAAAGTGCCCCACACTTTGGAGCTAGTCAGTCATTTCCAGAACACATAAAACTTCTTAGAGGTGCATGATTTTAAGTGAGTTTATGCTTTCATTCTTATAGCTTCTTAATAAGTCATTTCCTTTCGAGAGATGCTAAGCCAGTAGTTTACATGTCAGCTTTGGCACTAACCTGTTGTAGGAACTCAGACAAAATATTTAACCTCTCATTCCTTTCTTTTGACATTAATCAAATGAGGAGAGAAATGCCTATTATACATGATTATTGGTAGTATATTTAAAGCACCCCAGCACAGTGCTCAGCATGTGCTTGTTTCTTTACTTTAGGGCTAAAAACCAAAATACAACATCATGAGAATCAAGACATTTAGCAGAAAAATGTGAATAATCTATTTGTCATCAATCAATGTGAATAAGCAAAAAAAATTAAATATTATTTTAGCTTTTACCAAAGCTTAAATCTTCATTAAATTTCCAATCTGAAATTTTAAAGAATTAATTTTGGTCTGGTAATATTAGCTCTCATTCATGCTATTTTTTTAACCACAGAAAAGCGCAGTGTTATCAATAGCAATTGTTATCTATTCTAGATTGTCAAAGGCGTGAAAATAATCTGTTTGAATTTTCAAACTGTTAATTGACAAATACTGATTGAAAGTCAATTTGTTCATTGACAAATACTGACTGAAAATTGAAAATTTAATTAAATGTTTAATTAAATGTTAATTTTAATTAAAATTTCTGAAAAAGTCTCAGGAAGGTGAATATAATTTGTCTGTGAATCATAATAGCTATTCCTTTTATCTACTGGTATTTAAAACACTACTTTTCTATGTGTAAGTTCAATCTATCATACTTTTAAAAAATCTTTGATAGTTGACTCTGTTGTGTTTACTAATTCCTCATCAGATGCATAAAAGTGACGTCACAGTGGTGGTGTTTTTCATTATGCCTGCCAAGACAAATAATTTCAACGTGGAAACCCTGAAAGGACAAGCAGTGCGAAAACAACTGTGGTAATCTCACGTCCTGTGAATGTTCTCAAGCAATAAATGTAAAAAGATTTCTTTTAAGTGAATGATATCTCATGTATCGCCTTGAACTTTGTTTTTTCCTTTAGATTATTACAGACAGATAATACTTGACTCTCTTTTCATCGTGCTACTATTTTAGATTATTATAATGCTTATAACATTATAGGTGTTATACAAATTTTGGAATGAGCTACTATTGAAGGAACAAGGCCCTGTAGAAATCTTTAAAGATGAGTCAAACATTTTGTAGCTTTTTTGTGTGTGAAATTCTAAAAACATGTCAAGCAAAAAGCTTAGTAATATGACCCCCTCTATACTCATAGTTCAGATTCAACAATGATCAATGATTCCCGTCTTGTTACATCTATGCATCTATCTACTCCTCCTCTCTGCTCTCTACCCTGTTCCTATCATCATGAAGCAAAAAAAAATTTAAGCACTTTGTGCTGGCCATGGTGTTCTGTTGCCTCAGCTCCGGAGATGTCAAGTTAAGCTGAATTGGCAAGTAGCAAAATAACAGAAGAGACTATAAAAAAGATACCTGTAATTTCAAAGAATGTAATATCAAAGAATGTCAACAAAACAATAGTATTATCATAACAAATAAAGATTAAACATTGTCATACTGTTTAAATGATAAATCTTTCTGTTTCAAACAGGGACATTGCACATTCTGTGAAGGAAAAGTTTGGAAAAAAACTCTATGATGCATTATTAAGGTAGGTGCTTGAAATGCTTTGTACTTCAATCACTCAAGGCTTCACGATTCAAACTTAACAATTTAGATATCATAACGTGTTAATTTTGTTCCAAATATAAAGGAATTAATCTTTGAAAGTGTGTTATGTCATGTGAACAGTGTTTTATCCTTCATTTGACAAAACTTGTAAACAGCTGTACAAATAAGAATCTGTGTCCGCTTACATAGTTCATCTAATCTCTATTTAATTCTCATCAGTTCTATATTCCTTAGCTCTAAGTAACTCTCCTCAGTTTCCCTACTTAATGCTGGAACTAAAAACACACATTATATTTCCTTTTCTTTGCTGGAGCTAGACCCTATACACACTACGAGTCTCTCCTCCCCTGCCTGTATCCTGTATGGCAGTGGAAGATATCACATGATGTATTACAAAGCGTACATTTTAAAGACATTAAAAATCGTTCAATCATGTGCAGTTATTTAATGAGAAAATCTATTTTACATTATGCAGACCTGCAGAGGATATAGCATGACTGTCATTAATAAAAAAAGGTGTGTTTTATGAAAAAAAAAAAAAAAAAGAACACAGTTATATTTAGGCAAGTTCTAATTCAATGATGAACTCATTAAGGGTTGATATGTCAGTCTGAAGCTGAGGGAGACTTCATGAGATTTTAATTCAAAATATATATTGACAATGTGTATTAAATATGTACTTAAATATTAAGTCTATATGAACACATTTACTTAATAGAATAATCAACATTATTTATTAAAATACATGAAATGTATAATATATAATCTGATGCTTAGGAATCACTGAATTAGTGCCAGCTGTTTTTATTCTTGTTATTAACATTTTTTCCCTGCAGAGGAGAAATTCCTGACATGAACAATATTTTAGATCGAGATGATCTAACAATTATGAAAAGAGCCATCTTTTCAACTCAGGTAATAAGGAAAAAAGCACCTACCGTGTCCCATAGTTATAAAATTCTATCTAATCAGTATTTTAATTTATTGGAATGTGCTAATTTGGAACATTTTTGGACCTGAGGCTAAAAAAGACATTCTTACATAGTCACTTAAATGATTACTTTGGACATTTTTTCATTAGTGGTTTTAAGGACTCCTTAAAAAAACTCATGAAATTTGTCTTTCCACTCACTTACAAAATTATTTTTGAATCAATATATTCATTATAAAAATCATGTATAGTTTAGTAATTACAAAAAAGTCCTAAATATTTCCAAAACATAGAATTTGAGTCACATTAGAGAAAAGAGTATTTCTTAGTCGAGTGGAATTATTACAAAAGAGATAAAACAAATGTGTTAGACTTGCATCAAAATGCTTGTTATAATAGGGAAGAATCAGGTACTGGAGGACAGCCTTGCTGAAAGAAATCAGTAAAGTTCATCTTAAGTCAAGACTTCAGGACACCTTTATATTCCAAATAAGTCCTGGAAGCAGTCAGGAAGTCCAGGTCTCTCATATAGTAGTTGCAGGGGGAAAGCAAAAGCTTCATGTGTTCATAGTATGCAAAGGAGATTTTTCAACCCATATCTTCCTTTGAAAGACACACAAGACTTAGTCATCATCATTAGTGCCGTCTCAAAAGACTGAAGGTGTGAAGGTTGGATGAAATGTCAGTGACTTATTGTTGAAATTAGTCACCCTTATTAATTCTTTCTGCAATTGACATTTCCTTCCCTCTCATACTTCAGCGACAGTCATTGCCCCCAGTGACCACGCACAACATGATTGATGACTCCACCGACCCCATCCTCAGCACCATTAGACGGATCGGACTTTTCAACAACCGCACAGACAGAGTCAAGGTAGAACTAATTGTTTATGTGGGGAACTTTAAACTTACATAAAATATATTTTCTGAGAATTTATTAGGAGCTTTTCTTAGTTGTTTTTACATCTACAAGAAATATTTTAAGTATTTTAAAGGAAAAGTGGCTCAGTTTCTTGTCTCGGATAACTAAAGTATAATGAATATTTTCGTATAATTCTTGAAAATTGAAGCATATTCATGGCTTTGTGCTATAATTCTAGCATTTATTTCCACTGTGCAATACTGCCAATAAGCATAAGGAAATTACTTTTTAATGATACCAATTATTCTAAGAATTATTTGAATGAAGGAATTGTTGATATTAACATGAATTGTGTTTGTTTCTTTCTAATAAACTTCAACTTAAGGGGATAATATGAGAAGCTTCCAGTTTCGGAGAATGTGGCTGATAATGTTTTTATATAATTTTCTATAGAGCAATTCATTCTTTTGGCTTGAGTTTCTACAATGACTAGGCACAATTTTACTTGCTGAGGACATTTATATGAATAAGACCTGGTTTCTGCCACCATGGAGCTTAAACTATATAATATTTACTGAGGGCCTGCTGTATTCCAAGCATGGTTCTGGATATAGAAGATGAATATGAACATGCAAACAGATAATTGCTTACCTCTACTAAGCTCCATCCACTAATGTTCAAGATCAAATGGCCACAACAAATATTTTCAAATGACCCCACTTTCACCCCTTTCTTTCTTTCGTTTTTAGCAGGTGACCTAATTGAGAATTAAATGAATTATGAACTCCTTCAGTGTCCTCCCAAGCTGGCCTCAAATATAGATTTTGACCATCCTTACATTTTTTCCTTCAGGTTCTTACAACTATTCTAAGATTTCAATACGCACATTCTTAGGAAACTTGCCTTATCTTTTTACCTTCTGTTCTATTGTACATTTCATCGTTATCACTAGCTTCTTCTCTTGCTATCTATAAATATTTCTTATATTTATCCATGTTAAAAAAGTCAGACAAATAAATTTGGCCTCCACCCTCTTTCCCTTTGATGTTTTTACAAAACCATGGGAGAGATGGTTGCATGTAGAAAAGGTCATCCTTAGTGACTGTTGGATACTGGGAGTAAGAAAGAGGGAAAATTCAAGAATAATAGCCTCTTGGCTTCAGTATTTAACCAATGCTTCCTAAAAATCAAAACAAGTCTTTAGCAGAAACTGGTTTGAGGGTCATGTCATGAACTGAGTTCGGTTTCTGATGAATTGAGTTTGAGTTACATGTCAGATATACAACTTGAGATGTTTAATGGGCACTGAGAAAACATAGGCCTGGAGCTGATGAGGGCAATCTTGAAGGAGAGATATTGGTGCATGGGCAGCAGTGGACATCATGGAATGATGACCCTGACACACTGAAAACCAGGTTGAGGGCCAGGACAGTGGTTCACACATATAATTCCAGCACTTTGGGAGGTTGAGGTAGGTAGATCGCTTGAGCCCAGGAATTCAAGACTAGCCTGGGCAACATGGTGAAACCCTGTCTCTACAAAAAAATGCAAAGAAATTAGCCAGGTGTGGTGATACATGCCTGTAGTACCAGCTACTAGGGAGGCGTAAGTGGGAGGATTCCTTGAGCCCAGGAGGTAGAGGCTGCAGTTGTGCCACTGCCCTCCAGCATGGGTGACAGAGTGAGACTCTGTCTCAAAAAAACATAAAATAAAAATAAAAAAGACTAGGTTGAATGAGTAGAGAAAAATGTCAGTCCAAGGAAACTTCAAGATTTAAGAGAAAATTAGAGGAAGAAAAGTGAGGGAAAGAAAGAAAGAGCAGAGAATAAAAAGAAAAATATTTCAGAAATTGAAGTAGGAGAAATTTTCTTAATTGTAGGAAGACTTCATTATACAGTATTAAGTAACACAAACAGTTTATAAAATGTTCCATGCTGTGAAACATTTATATCAAACATATCCATATGCACATAGATGGCCCTAGGCCATAGCATTGTTACTGAGATGCCAGGTTTTTGATCTGGGTCCCCTTGCTCGTGAGGCAGAAAGCCAGTTACTGAGAAAATGAGTACTGCCAGGGAAGAAGCCCTGTACGGGTGCTGCAGCCTAGGAGAATGAGAGATCAGCCTCATACTCATCTCCCCATCTGACTAAAATTGGGGAGTTTACACAAGCGGGGAAGGAACGTAAAAGAGGAATTAGGAAAGGATAAAGAAGCAATCAGGAGGAAGAGGGGTCTGGCATCTCATTGTCTGGATGTGGTGATCTGGTGAGCTTCTGTGCCTTACCTGAGGATCACTTTCCTGAGGGAGGAACTCAGATGAGACAAATGTAAATTTCAAGTTTTAAGATCAGAAGTGGCGATTTCTATGTTTATTTAAAAACCCATAAGTATTATTTCTATAGGACAATGGGGCCACTTTCATTGTAAGTGGTTTTTATTTTCTCATTTGTGTTTCTGTATTTCTGAAATATATTCACCTAGCACACCTCCTACAATCAGTGAGCTACATCCCTGGGAATGCAGGAATGTATCCATCAAGGTAAAAATAATACTGAGGGATAGAAATAATTTCTAAGAGATAGAAAAACCTATCCCTTAGACTTTTTAGTATTATATCCACAATTTAGTATTATAATACCACTTTTTAGTATTATACTTCATTGCAGAGGATGTCAGTACTAACTAGGCCTCATTCTCATATAGTTTAACCTAGGCTGGTCGCTCTCTGTCTCTCTCTGTCTCTCTCTCCCTCTCTCTCTCTCTCTGTCTCCTGGAAAGGAAATAGTAGGGGCACGGAAAGCCTTTTATTTCCCTGTAGATTTCTATTTTTCTCAGAACATTTTGTGTCACACTTTTATCTAAATCTATATATCTTTTTCTGAGGATCTGTCTGCTGCCTGGCACATGTTACATACAATACATGCAGATAGAAGGGAGGGATGAAGGAAAGTGGGAAAAGGAGGGATGGGTCATGCAGCTGGCAATAGTTTATGCTTCCCTTGCTCTTGGGAAGACTGAGACTGGAAAGTTCCTTGAAATTGGAAGCTCTAAATGAAGAATGCCTTGCTGATCTGTGTTTTAAAAGTGTTTTGCCTCAGTGAAACAATTTTCCAGGAATGGAAAAATACCTTATTTCCTAAGCATACATAGCACTTTCATACCTCTGTGTCCTTCCTGATGTTATCATCTCTTTCTGAAATACTCTTACCTGTCATACTAACAATTCTTCTGGGCTCCAACCTAAAAGTCATTATTTCCTTGCCCCTTTCCCTAACACACATTCCTCTACTCCAGACGGGAATAGTTGTTTCCTTATCTGCATTCTCGAGAAGCTTTTATCTACTATAGTTATATGAGTTATTACAACAAATTGTATTTTTAAAAATGTTATGTGTTCATTTCTCTAGAAGAACTCAGTTATTTGAGGCAGCAATCATGTCTCATATGTATTGTCTCTGTTTAGGTTTTCTGAGAAGCAGTTGCCAAGGTGAGGTTAGATATGCAAAGGACTAATTAAAGGAAAGCCCTGTGAAGGACCAAGGGGTCGAAAGCAAGTGCAGGCAGGGAGATGCAGGTCTTGCAGGTCAATATACCCATGAAGAGAGAGCAGGTAGGAAGGATGATGTAGGAAGAGCCACAGACTGCATCCCAGATTTAAAAATGCCTCAGTCTGTCCTTCCTCCCTCCCTCCCTCCCTCCCTCCCTCCTTCCCTCTTTCCATCCCTCCCTTCCTTCCTCCCTTCCTCCCTCCCTCCCTCCCTTCCTTTTTTCCTTCCCTCCCTCCCTCCCTCCCTCCCTCCCTCCCTCCCTCCCTTCCTTCCTTCCTTCCTTCCTTCCTTCCTTCCTTCCTTCCTTCCTTCCTTCCTTCCTTCCTTCCTTCCTTCCTTCCTTCTTTCCTTCCTAGAAAGGACAGTCAATGTATTTAATAAAAAACAAGAATTGATAAAAATTGGCTAATATACAAAAAATATACACACACAGCAGCACTTGTGCCTCACACAGGGGAAATGCGGTGGTCCAAAACCCCTCAACATGGCTTGTCAGTTAATGGAAGAAAGAAAGGAATACATACATACACATGTACACAGAAATATAGGAAAAATAGTTTTCAATAGTGCAGTCTACAGCTAACACAAATTCAGAACTATTTTACAGTGCTTCATTTCTTAATACAAAAGAAGCCTGTTTTATGTGTGTGTGTTTTGTGTGTGCATAAATTGGTTTACTGTTAACTTATTTTAAATATATTAGTGTTAATGTTACTACATACAACTTTTTCCTGTATTCAGCAACCTTTCCATTCTGTTTTACCTTTATATGTACCTCCCACTTACCAAAATAGTTTCAGATTGGCAGACAGATAGGTGTCTGATTCTATGAGCAACTGAATACAGATTCCTATTAATAGGGATAGGGATTCCCCAAACAAAAATTGCCCATTAAAGGCACCTGTTGGGCAGAAATGACTTTACACTGGTACTCTTTCTGCCAGTCCTGTAAGTTAGGAGCAGCTGTTGCAATTGGTGCTGTCAGTCAAGATTCCTGGGGCTAAGACCTCCAGAAAGAAAGCTGAGCTGTATTTCCAGGGCTGGCAGATCTATAAAGAATGCAGCAGACTAAGTCCATGAAGACAATATGTAAATCCCTGACACTTACCAATTTTGTAAATTCACAAATCTGTCTGTACCTCAGTCTTCTCATCTGTGAATGGTGATAAAATAACCCCATACTCATAGAACTGTAAGGATTAAATTAGACATAGGCCAAGTGCAGTGGCTCCTGTCTATGATCCCAGTTACTCAGAAGGCTGAGGTGGGGGGGGGATCACTTGAGGCCAGGAGTTCGAGGGTGCAATGAACTATGAATGTGCCACTGCACTCTAGCCTGAGCGACAGAGTGGGACCCCATCTCAAAAATAATTCATAAATAGGTACTTCATTTAACAGCTTGACACATAGTCAATACATAATAAGTATTCTCTTCTTTTAGTTCTTAGCCCAGTATCTGACACATGATGGGAACTCATTATTTTTAGAAGAGAGATGTGAATAGAGTTTGGTGAGAGTTGAAAAAAGCGGATTTATCTTCTCCTGCAGGATTTGGTAAGACGTTTTATAAAGGAGATGACAGGTTAGCTAGATCTTGATTAATGATCAGGAATTCATCATGTAAATAACAGGAAAGAGGACTCACCAGGCAGAGAAAAAAAAGTTGAGGAGAAGGCACAGAGATATCAAAGCACGTGACTTTCATAGGGTGAGTGGAGATGAAAGTTTGGCTTGTAATTTATGTCTATACAGTTAAACTCATGAATATTTTGAGATATTCATTTATTATTTTCATAAGGCAGCCACAGATACACACAAAATAAATGTACAGCTCCTTCCTGACATTTACTATATACTCAAAGCACTGAGAAAAATTCCCATCAATTCAGAATTAGGTATTATATTTTATTAACAATCCTTTAAAACTTTGGCAATAACTTAGGCCTGAGCTGATTTAAGTAACTGTTTAATCACTTGCTTACTTAAAGAACTCTATAGAGTGGCTCTAAACTCTCTGAGTACATTGATAAGTTTTTGATATGAATATCATATTTGATTCAGCAAACATTGCAGATGATTTTGAATTCGAATTTATTTATCATTTTGCCTTAGCTATGTGGTATGGTGAGGAAAGCCCAGGCTGAAGATTTCATGTCTCGACTGTGGGCTGCCACGGTGTAAAAATAAACTAACTTCCTGAGACCTTACTTCTGTCCTGGAATAGAGAGTCAGACAAGTCTTTGTCTCTGTTTCTGTTTTGTTTTTCCTACTGATCTAAGTAGGGCCTTCTGTGAGCCAGGAGTTTTCCTTGGGGCTTTTGTATACGGGATCTCATTTAATCCTCTTTACAACCTTCAGCTGACCTCTAATATATCTTCCTCATCCCTGGGCTTCTGCAATTGGCTGGTTTAGGGCCAGAGCAGCTGTTTTCTTATTTTAGTTGTGCTGTCATTCTGTTTGGCTGGGAGCAAAACAAATGAACTGTGGTGTTTTCATGTTTCAAAATGGACTTTGGAGAGTGCAACTTTTCCTAAGCTTGGAAACGCTAAAGCAGACACAATGCTTTTCAAATCCCCCTTTCTTGTTCTTTGCCGAGAGAGTACAATGGGTTGCCAATCTGATGATTGCCCAAATACAGTATCTTTGTCTTTTGTCTTTTTTTATAGTGAGGTACTTTGCACATAATAGGAACTCAAATCATGTTCTATGAGTGAAAATACTGTGTTCACTGTTACTTTGCCATTTTGTAATTTCTGTGACTGAATTCTTAAGTACTGCGGTTTGCATATCTTATTTTATTTCTTCTTAAGTTTAACTTCTCTCCTACTTATGGATCTGCTGAGATATAATTAATGTTTGTAATGTCCTTGAGGATCCAAGGGGTAAAACTCTCCACTTTAATCCTTGGTATATAAGATTATAAAGTGACAAAAATCAATTTAAAATTGATAATGCAATGGCCCTCTTTATGTCTTCTTTACCAATTGCACAATGTCACTAAGATTAAATGAGGTAATATGTATATTTAAAATATATAAAATGTTCTACAAATATAATGATAATTGTTACATATCCAAGTTAGGGTTTTTCTTCAAAGTAATCTCTTCTGAAGAATGTGTACTTATTATTTCATGAATAAACACGAGAAGTGTAGTGTGCTTGTGTAAAACTAGTTTGTCTTCTTTCTCTCTCTCTCTTTTTTTTTTTTTTTGAAATGGAGTCTTGCTCTGTCACCCAGGCTGGAGTGCAGTGGAGAGATCTCTGCTCACTGCGACCTCCGCCTCCCAGGTTCTAGGCGATTCTCCTGCCCCAGCCTCCCGAGTAGTTGGGACTACAGGTGCCCGCCACCACGCCCAGCTGATTTTTGTACTTTTAGTAGAGATGGGGGTTTCATCATGTTGGCCAGGCTGGTCTCGAACTCCTGACGTCAGGTGATCTACCTGCCTCGGCCTCCCAAAGTGCTGGGATTACTTACAGGAGTGAGCCACGGCACCTGGCCTGTCTTCTTTTTCTTTATCTTTCCTTTTCCTTCCAGAACAATTCAGTTCTAAAGCCATTTGGTGGGCAACACAAGGTAGGTATCTGCACTAGAACAGGGAGAGTACTGTGGAAATCCAGAGAAAGGCATCAGAGTCCAAGCAGTTTGAGAAATGTCTACACAAAGAGGAGCAGCCTAAAGCAATGTCAGAGCCAGAGTGGAGAGAAGAGGGCATCCGTGCATGTGAGGGAGTGTGTGGAGAAAGATTAGTTACACAGAAGAAGATTGACCCAATATATAGCAAATTAAAGGTAGCAAAAACCGTGTGTGTGTGTGTGTGTGTGTGTGTGTGTGTGTGTGTGTGTGTGAGATTTATCTCTGTCTACTCAGAGCACTTGGGGGAAGTAATAGGCCAATGACAGTGAGCACACCTGGTAGCCAGGTCTTGATTGCTAAATACCATTTGCTACTAAAGGGAACCAGGGCTGCCTTTAGAATTGGCTGATTCTAGAACTGTGACAGGTAAAGTACAAGATGAGCCTGAAACTTCTTGTGTCAAAAATCAAAGAAATGCTCAAGGAACAATGAAGACTTGTTAAATATATACAGAAACAAACTTGAAGGAGATCCCACTGGCCAAATCACGGACAATTTGAGTGTCAAAAGAAATAAAGATAGTAAGGAATTAGGATGCATTGAATGACATAAGGAACCAGCAGTCCAATAAAAATATTAATTAAAAGTTTAATTGGGAACGAGATACTTACACAACCTCAAAATAACTGCCCCAATACTTGTTAATAACAAAGAGAAAAAAGAATAACTTTACAGCGGAGAAGCCAAAAAGGCTTGGCCTTCGTCAAGAGATCAAAATAAACATCATCATTAATGAAAAAAATAGAAAACCTTTACCACCTGATTAAAATGCAATGAAAAGAACACAGCACCACTTCTGTGATATATCTGCCAAAGACGTGTAAACTAAATCTAATTATGAACAAGCATGAGACAAACCCACATTGAGGGACATACACCAAAATAAATAGATTATAGTCTTCAAAAATATCAAAGTCAGGAAAGCCAAAAAAGCCCATGAACTCTTCCAGATTAAAGGACTCTAGAGGGATGTGACAACTAAACGCAATATGTAATTCTGAACTGGATGCTTTGGTTTAAAAATCACTATTTTAATCATCAGAAAACTTAAATGGGGTTTAAGGATTATACGGTAGTGATGTATCAACATTAATTTCCTGACTTTTATGTTTTTGTAAGATTATGTAAGAATGCTCTTGTTTGTGGGAAATACACATTAAGTACGTGGAAATGCTGGGCATCAAGTCAGCAGTTTATGAATGGTTCTGAAAATACATGAATTCATATTGTACTTGGAACTTTCTGTAAACGTGGGATTCCCAATACTTTTATATCAGATGTCACTTATTTTCAATAACCCCTTAGGTATGGGTGAGGCTGAGAGATAATCTAATAATAGCTCAGTGATAACTGTAGTAAGCGGGAGAAATAGGACAATTCATTCACACGGTTAGCAACTTAAATAGCTATTCCAGTCACAACTTTCCAATTATAGCCATGCTGTCATCATTAGTAATATTTTGTGTCACAATGTAATGGTTACAGATACAACACATTTTAAGGCTAAACCTGAACTATTAATATTTTTCCATTACTTTCTTGAGTCCAGAGATCAATACACAGTAAATCAAGCCATGATTTGTAGTATTTGCCTATTTTCATTCTATGAAAACTCTCCCTGCCACCAAGGCCATTGTCAAGCTACCAATGTGATGTCACTGAATTGAGAGATGGAGAGAATAGTAGGAACCAGAAGGATAAAATAGCATGTTGGGTAAAATACGTGCCAAAACACACACACACACACACACACACACACACACACACACACAAACTTACTAGGCAAAATAGCACATTGTGCAAATTAATTGGCTATATAGAATTCACAAAAAGGAATGTGAATCTATTAAAAATGTGTACATTTTAATAGACTTTATTTTTAGAGCAGTTTTAGGTTCACAACAAAATTGAACAGAAAGTACAGAATGTCCATGCTCTTGTTTCTGCCTTTCCAGTGTGGGCCCAGAACTGGCTCATACAAGTGCACAAGAGCCAATAGTTAAATGTTCAGAAACTTTGTGAGCCAGTTTTAAATACAGCTATTGCTAAAATTAAATTATATAAATTTGAAAATAAGTCAACTATATGAAATGAAAGGTAATGCTCAAAATTCCTCATATCTTAATTATTTACTGCATGTTACTGTGACCTATGCACTTGAGACTCTTTATGTCTGTCAGATCTTTGTGGTGCAAATGCTTTATAATGATGTGCTACTGCTTTCCCTGTCTCTGAATTCAGCAACATCATATTGATAGCTTAAAAATGGCCTTGGTGGCAGTGGGAATATTTTTAGAATGAAAATAGGCAAACACTACAAAGCATGGCTTCATTGACTGCGTATTGATTTCTGGATCTGTAGCCTGTACATTGTGAGTGGCAAAAAAAAAAATTTTGTCCGTGTTCAAAAACTACTATCTGACCCAGCAAAGAAGTCACTTGCATTATTGACGAACTCGTGAAGTTCCAACGAATGTCTCTGTTATTTCAGCTCCTTCTACTCATTAACAAACGAAATCAATCAACATTTATGTCAGAGCTACAATCAGCCATCAATTGAAACCATAAATTGGTTACGAATACAAAATTTTGGAAAAACAAAAATAGTAAATTGTGAGAATTAATTGACTACATAGAATTCACAATAAGGAGTTTTGTATATATCCACTTTTGATAGAGTTTGCTTTTTAGAACAGTTTTAGGTTCAGAGCAAAATTGAACAGAAAGTACAGTGTCCATTTGCTCTCTGCCCCTTCACATGCACAGACTCCCCCGTTATCAGCATCCCCCAAAGTGGTATATCTGTTCCAACAGATGAACCTACATTGACACATAATTACCACCCAAGTTCCATAGATTACATTAGGGTTCACTCTTGGTGTTATACATTCTATGGGTTTTGACAAATGTATTCATCATCATAGTATGATACAGAATATGATACAGACAATTTTCACTGCCCTAAAAATTGTCTATACTCTACCTATTCATCCCTCCCTCACCCCTGACCCCTGGAAACCACTAATCTTTTTACTGGTTCCATAGTTTTACTTTTTCCAGATTGTCACACAGTTGAAATCATATATCAGGTAGCCTTTTCAGATGAACTTCTTTCACTTAGTAGTATGCATTTACGTTTCCTCTATTTGTTTTCATGGCTTGATAGCTCATTTCTTTTTAGCACTAAATAATATTCCATTGTCTGGATGTACCACAATTTATTTATTCATTCACCTACTGAAGGACATTTGTGTTGCTTCCAAGTTTTGGCAATTATGAATAAAGTTGCTTTAAGCATCTACATGTTATAACATCTTTCATTGTTTGGTAACTGTATATACATTATTCATCTCGATAAAAATTACAACAAATTTATGTACTAATATATATTTATACTTCACTGTCTCAGTTCTTAAATATTTACCAGCACACTACTGCTTAGAAGCCATGGTAAACACTTTGGCTTTTACTCTGAGTGAAATGGGAAGCCACTGAAAAACTTTGAGCAAGGGAATGACTGACATTTTTAAAGGATCAATCTAGTTGTGTTGAATAGAGACCCCAGTGGAACAGAAAGAGGCAGGCGAGCATGTTAGGAGGTGATGGCCTCTAGGTGAGAGAGGATGGTGGTTTGCATGAGGTCCTGCAGCATGATGTAATCTAGATGGCATTCCTAGAACATCTTCCCTGTCCCTTAATTCCATTTCGCTTGAACAACTCATGCTTAAGGCATGTAAGAATGGTCTGTTATGTAGCTCCTTCTTCCCTGCTTGAGTTGGGAACAAATTGGTAAAAAGACAAGAGCAATTAGAAAACCAAATATAATGTTTATTGCATGTCAAAGCTGGACTGGAGAATGTAGCTTAGTGTGTGAACAAAAATGAGCACTCTAACTCCTTATCCTTCAATCTAAGCCTTGGAACCTGAGGGAAAGTTAAATATGCAGCATAGACACTTTTTAAAAATGGAGAGAGGAGAACAAACCACCAAGACTTTTTTCTTTTTCTTTTGTCTTATCTCTTTTTTCTTTCTGAATCTAGAACATAAGGATTCTATAGTACAGTACTGAAATGACCAAATTGTAGGAGATTTTTCACTTTTCTTGCTTCTTTTTCTTTTTTTTCATTAGAATTTTCCTTTTTTAGGTGATTTTGCACCCGGAATTTCTATCCTCCACCAGTCCCCTACTACCCATGGACTATGAAGAGTTCGTCAGAGGTTGTCACCTTGGAGTATTTCCATCATACTATGAACCCTGGGGTTATACTCCAGGTATGTGTCATGCATAGAATGTGGAATGTTTTGGATTTTGTTAGTATATTATTTTATGTGCATATATATAATATTCAAAGTTGATATTAAATTTCTAATGAGATTTCAATTCTTCAGTTTTAAAAAAATTTTGATTGGATTCATCTCAGGGATCAAATTATGGTTTGTAGATGATTACTTAAGAATAAGGATGAAGATTATATAAGTACACCACGGTTTGGGCATATTTTAGAAGGTATGTGAGATATTGCCTCATTGAATTCCAAAGAAAAAGGAATGTGTTATAAAGGTTGTATGTTATTTAGCCATCTCTATCTGCCCCATTTATTAGTGTGAAGGAGAAATTGACTGTAAGTAGGATTAATATAATAAATAATAGTCTGGCAATGTTGTCCTTTAAAAATTATTTTAGAATAATTCTTTTTAAAATTTAATGAATGTATTTAATATATAGTAGGTAACACAGTCACATGGTTAGGGAAACAAATATAAAAAGGTGTACAGTGAAAAGTCTTCTTCACATTCGTGTGCCTCAAAATAAAAGGTACTAAGAGAGGCTAGCAATTCAGTAAGTATTGTCAACAATGACATCATTCCATTCAGAAACTCCTCCTTCTTCACCCTCCTTCATTATTTTATTTTATTTTTTAACAGATGGTAGATTATCAGATTTACTATGTATTTTTCTTTTCTGGACCCAACTGGCATGGTTGCCATTAGCATCAAAAGTGATCAATTTGTATTTGTACTGAAATGTCTAATTAAAAGGGAAACAAATACTTTAAATACATGCCAATGCAAAGAATACAATAATAACTTTTCCATCTCTTATTAATAATCAGAGATTTTTCTGCCCAATGTAAATAAAATTTCACTTGCGATTTTATTATTTCTTTGAGACAGAGTCTCACTCTGTTGCCCAGGCTGGAGTGCAGTGGCATGATCTTGCCTCACTGCAACCTCTGCCTCCTGGGTTCAAGAGATTCTTGTGCCTCAGCCTCCTGAGTAGCTGGGATTACAGACACATGCCACCACGCCTGGCTAATTTTTGTGTTTTTGATAGAGACAGTTTTCATCATGTTGGCCAGGCTACTCTCAAACTGCTGGCCTCAACTGATCCACCTGCCTCGGCTTCCCAAAGTGCTGGGATTATAGGCATGAGCCATCACTCCCGGCCTCTTCACTTGTGATTTTAAAAAAGTTCAGAAAACATTTTTATTTATAATTGAGATAATAAATGTTGCCTTTTGTATCTCAATGTTATCATTGATGTAAAGCTCAAGTAAGGAGCAGCAGAGGCCAAGGTGAGGGGGAATAATAGGCTGAATTATGAAGAGGAAGAATTTTTTCTATTATTTGCATCTTTATCCTAGAATTAAAATACAGAATTAAAAATTCTACAAAAATAGCATCCAGTATTATTTACAGCAGGAACAACATGAGGGCCATGCGTGTTTGGTCATAAGGTCCTATTCTATTGTTCTAGCTTTCACCAAGCATAATTTGCCAGCAGCTATGAAAACTTTAAAATTTCTTGGGGAAAATAGATAAAGGATTGTCTTGAAACATGATGTAGAAAATATTTGTATATAACTCCTCCAGGTGTCTCTCTTGCAGATCTAAAAATGGCCTACTTTTGTGAAGGTGTTGTCTTCTTACTTATGAAATGTCCACATAAATATCACAAATTGCTTGCACTACACCATCTTTTGAGACATACAAAGCACACGTTTCACTGATGAACTTAACACTTTGTTTTTGACCGTGTTCTTATTATTTCTAGTAAAACAATTTACTATTGGAAGTATCATGAATAGAGAAGCATACAACCAAATGCATGAGTGACTGAGGCGATGTGGGAAGTCCTTTCTGTCGGGTCAAGAAAATGTGATAGTACTAACAGCTGACTGTCCACCAAAGTGTCATTTTATAAGGCAAAGTTAAACTTAACAACCCAAAATGATAAAGGAGATATATCTAATGTTTTAAGATAAAGGCCAAAGAAGATGTTACAAAGGATACTATAAATAGACAAATAAGTGAGCTTGTGGAATAGTCCATAGTGAATGAGTCATGCTGTGATTTACATTAACCAAAAGGAGCTGGTCACTCTTCCCCAACCTATAGTTACAGAAAGAATGCGACTTCTGGTGGTATACATTTAACATCAGCATATTAGATAACTCTCTAATATTTTTAGAATAATCTTTTTACGTGTTACTAGATCCAACTCACTCTAGAAAGTATTCCTCAAAATGTGTTTTCAGAGAGCCAAATAAATATAAGGACCTACTTCATTAAATTAATTCAATGAACATATACTAAGCTTCATGGGTGCCTGGAATTTTACTGCATAGTGATTTGATGGCCATTGAGTAAACATTAAGGATCTGTGAACTTTCATGGCGTTGTAGACAAAATTTTGTATACATATGTGTATAAGAATATTTCTCTTCATCATCCTCAGCCAACTAACACAGGAACAGAAAACCAAACACCTCACTTTCTCACTCATAAGTGGGAGTTGAACAATGAGAACACATGGACACAGGGAGGGGAACATCACACATCGGGGCCTGTTGGATTGGGGGGCAAGGAGAGGGAGAGCATTAGGACAAATACCTAATGCATGCAGGGCTTAAAACCTAGACGATGGGTTGATAGGTGCAGCAAACCACCATGGCACGTGTATACCTATGTAACAAACCTGCACATTCAGCACATGTATCCCAGAACTTAAAGTAAAATTTTTTTTAAAAGAAAGTAAGAGATACTCTCCAACTCCCAACTCCCAAAGAAGGGGGAGCTGAATCCAGGAGGAAGTCTGAGGAAATAAAATTATGTAAAAAGAAAAAAAAAAGAATTTTTCTGGAAAGAAGTTCCAAAATGTTCATCAGACTCTCAAAAGGGCTGATAGTCCCCATCCCACTTTCCTCCTCTGCACCACCCGCCACTAAAATTAGAGAACCACAACTCCATAGCTATATAGCTAAACCAAGAGGAAACATTTGCAGAGCAAGAGATAAGGTTGCTGTCTAAATTGTATTACTTCATGGGTAATGGGAAGATCTTTCTTCCTCCATCACCACTTACCAACCAAGGGTAATTCCATTATCAAATATAAATTCCTAAAAATGCAGATATCCTTGAGACTAGTAAAATTTTTAAGACATATCAGTTATTTCCTGGAAAACAGATTTTTATTAAAAGATGAGGGAGCAGTGAAAGAGATCATCCATTTATTGAGCTCCTGAGACAGTGGAAGGAATATGTGCCAAGGGAGATTTAAATGGGGGAAGAAGCTGGTCACATCCAAAACATATTTAACCTACCCTATAAACTTGCCAAGTTCTTAGAAACACAGGCTAGAAAGAAGCAAAAAACAAAACCAGCTGGGATTGAAGGTGCAGTGGAGCCTGGCAGTTCCGCTCAAGGGTTATGCAGCCAGATGCCTGACTTCAAATCCCAGCTATACCACAAACCCTGGCCTTGTGAAGGTGGGCGAGTTATTTCTCTGTGCCTCAATTTCTTCAGCTGTAAGATGGGGATAATGATAGCCCCACTTCACAGGGTTGCTGAGAGATTAAATAAGTTAATGAGACATGTAAAGAGTTTAGTCTTGTGCCTGACACAAAGTGAACATTGCTATTACTAGGAGGAGGGCCTTTTCCTCCTCTGAGTGCATACAAGGATTTAGGTGCTGGTCTGAAGCCGAGCTTTGGTCTATTTCCCCTGGCAGCTGAATGCACAGTGATGGGTATCCCCAGTGTGACCACGAATCTCTCCGGGTTTGGCTGTTTCATGCAGGAGCATGTGGCTGATCCTACTGCTTACGGTGAGCTTTTTCATCATTAACCCATCCTGGGGAGACGTGACCTCTAACCAAACAAAGCACAGGTTCTTTACAGAGCCTAACTCTAAAGTTATCCTGATAATTAAACTAATGTTTTTATATTTCTTGTTTAATTAAAAGTCAATTTAGGCTGGGCACGGTGGTTCATGTCTATAATCCCAGCACTTTGGGAGACCGAGGTGGGTGGATCACTTGAGTTCAGGGGTTTGAGACCAGCATGGCCAACATTGCAAAACTCCATCTCTACTAAAAACACACAAAAAATTAGCCAAATATGGTGGCTCATGCTTGTACTTCCAGCTACTCCAGAGGCTGAGGTATGAGAATCACTTGAACCTGGGAGGCAGAGAAGGCAGTGAGCTGAGATCGTGCCACTACACTCCTGCCTTGGTGACAGAGCCTCAGGCTGTCTCAAAAAAAAAAAAATGTAGATTTATAAATGGATTTATGTCCTTTGCAGCAACATGGATGCAGCTGGAGGTCATTATCTTAAGTGAATTAATGCGGGAACAGATAACCAAATGCTGCATGTTCCCACTTATAAGTGGGAGCTAAACATTGAATACACATAGACACAAAGATGGAAACAATAGACACCTGGGGACTGCTTGAGTGGGGAGTGGGGGAAGGGGGCGTGGGTTGAAAGACTACCTACCAGGCACTATGTTAATCACCTGGGTGATGGGATCGTTTGTACACCAAGTCTCAGCAATATGAAATGTACCCATCTAACAGATACGCATGTGTTTCCCCTGAACCTAAACTAAAAGTGGAGAAAAAAAAAGTAGCTTTAAATATGTGGTCCACAAATAACATAAGAATGCTATTAATATTAATATGTTGCCCATAAGACAAACTGCAAGAAGAATGCAAACCTTGGACAAACTTTGTTCTTTACCTTTTTTCCCCCTGAATTTTGATCCCTTCTACTGCCTAGAAGCGATATTACAATAACTATGGTCTTAGAGTACATATATTGGTCATTAGATAGAGAGTACATATATTAGTATTATTATTGTTATTGTTATTATTTTAAAGGCCCATGCCAAGTTAGCAAAATTCACCTAAATTTTTTGTTAAGATGGTACAATAATTTGCATACCATTATCTGTCTGTTCATATTGACTAGAAGCAAGAAAAATTAGAATGGGATACATTCTCTGCCTATACATTGCCAATTCCCTGGATCTTTTTTTTTTTTTTAAAAACATGGTCTCGGCCGGGCGCGGTGGCTCAAGCCTGTAATCCCAGCACTTTGGGAGGCCGAGACGGGCGGATCACGAGGTCAGGAGATCGAGACCATCCTGGCTAACACGGTGAAACCCCGTCTCTACTAAAAAATACAAAAAACTAGCCGGGCGAGGTGGCCGGCGCCTGTAGTCCCAGCTACTCGGGAGGCTGAGACAGGAGAATGGCGTGAACCCGGAAGGCGGAGCTTGCAGTGAGCCGAGATTGCGCCACTGCACTCCAGCCTGGGTGACAGAGCCAGACTCCGTCTCAAAAAAAAAAAAAAAAAAAAAAAAAAAAACATGGTCTCACTCTGTTGCCCAGGCTGGAGAGCAGTGGCCTGATCCTGGCTCACTGCAGCATCCACATTTCTGGCTCACGTAATCCTCCTGCCTTAGCCTCCCGAGTAGCTGGGGCTACAGGTGCACACCACCACACCTGGCTAAATTTTGTATGTAGAGATGGGATTTCCCCAGGTTGCCCAGGTTGGTCTCGAACTCCTGGGCTCAAGGAATTCACCCACCTCTACCTTCCAAAGTGCTGGGATTACAGGTGTGAGCTACCAAGCCCCAGCCTTCCCTCAGTCTTTTTTTAGGTGTACTGTTGCTCTTTCCTCAGGCTAGCGCTGGAGTTTTCAGCCACGGCTGCACAGTGGGAACACTGGGGAACCTAAAAGGCACAGATACCGGAAATTCTGGTTAGTGAGCAACCACATGGAGGATCACTGATCCGGCGTATCCCTAGACTGCCAGAGTTTTTTCAGCAAGATCCACTTTGTTGGTTGTATGTCAGTGATGCTTGTAAACCATTAGAAGGGCCTTAGAAAAGAATAAAGTGGGGGTAATTCCTGAGTCAGGGGGTAGATAATGCATAGGTTTTTGATAGAACCAAAGAGTTAGTAAATCATAGGAGAACAAATGTTTAAGGTGAGTCCTGCTTTTACTTGTGCTTTGGCTTTTGTGTTCTTCAGGTATTTACATCGTTGACAGGCGGTTCCGTTCTCCAGATGATTCTTGCAATCAGCTGACTCAGTTTCTTTATGGATTTTGCAAACAGTCACGCCGCCAAAGGATTATCCAGAGGAACAGAACTGAGAGGCTCTCAGATCTTCTGGATTGGAGATACTTAGGCAGAGTAAGCAAGTTTTGATAAACACAGCAGACCACTTAAAAAATTCCAGTGGACTATAAACATGTTGATTCTAGTCATAATCTCTAAAATTAATCCAATATTATAACTGTTAAAACCTCCGTGTCTCCATGTACTTTTTAAAATTTAATGAGTTTACAAAGTCTTAAATCTATTTCTTCATGTTTAGTTTGAATCTATCCATAATAGCAAGTCCATCAGGATCTAGCACTAATGTTACTAGCTATTCCATTGTCAGTGCCTCACTTGATATGTTACTGGTATAAGGAAACATTTTATGAAGTTGAAGAAAACATCAAGATAAAAGTCCCTACTTTGTTTCTCTCTAGAGAAATATTGTGGTCATATTTCTCAACTGTAGTGAGTAATGGGAATAATACGGTTTTTCAAAATGATGAGTACAGGAAATACCTCCTCTCAATCATGCAATAGGTTTATAAACACCTGGATGCTCACATAGCTTAGCAGTGGTGATTTAATAATAAATAAATTGACTTTGCCTTCACATAATGTGTCTGTCTGCGCAGTGCTGAACACTGTTGGCTGAATGATAGATGCTGCCATTTGCTGAGTATCTGCACACACAAATGCCAGTGCCCATTACAACCTGGATGATTAATTTTACTATCTCCATCTTGCAATGAAAATAGATACATTAGACTTTTAGAAGTGATGTTTCTTGCCTGAGGTCTGAAGCCGGATTTACACCCAATTTCTCTGAATATTCAGGCCCTATCTTTTTTCCATGCCACACTGCTTCTCTGTGGAATGAAACCAGTGTTTTCAGTCACCTTAATGCTCAATTCAGAGCTCAGTATGACCAGTATGGGCATTCTTCCCTGGCATTTTATAGTATTTCTGTGCCTATGGGTTGAAAAATAGTAAAACTACAAACTGTAATTTCTTTCCTGAGTCTCAAACCTAGAGTGCATAGATTCTGTCACTTTAAAAAGTATATATATTTCAGAAGTGGAGAATAAGGCCTTATTTAATAACTTGGTTATTGAGATACTAAGGGTTTTTATTAACCTGTGATTTGGCTTTCTGTCAATAGTATTACCAGCATGCCAGACACCTGACATTAAGCAGAGCTTTTCCAGATAAATTCCATGTGGAACTAACATCACCACCAACGGTAAATAGTCAATGTATTGTTTGTTTTGAAAACTGTATTTCTTTTTATAAGTTTAAATAATACATTTAAATTTGGAAGTAGCTACGCACACAAGCTATGATACTTTTTCATAATGTTGAATCAAACCAAAGAAGAGAGAGAAGAACTCACAAATAAGACTGTCTTAAAGCTCTCAAGACAGTTGATTCAGGTCATTGGAGAAGCATCTCTGAGTTAAAACTTTCTCTGCCTTAGTGCTTGAAATGGTTCTGATGGACATTCATTCTTTGGGGAGTTGTTCAAAAACAAACTAGACTGCTTTAATCGAAAGTGAATTTGCTCCCCAAGAAAGTGTTTATATGGGTGACCACTTGGCAAGAGTGAAATAGAGTAAGTTCAGCACCCCAGCAGGAATTGAACTAGATAAGCATTTATGTTCCATTCAGCAATGCCCACCAGGGTGTCTTCTAAAATCCAACTAGACATTTATGTTCATAAGACTGCTATAGGCCACATTTGTCATCAGATTCACTTAGCAGGGTAGAAGACAAGAAGTGCTGCTTGAAGCAGGGTAGCATCAGGCATTTCTCTTTACTGGGATTAGTCCTTGCAGTAGTCTACACAGTGATTCAAGAGCTAAACATCTTTGCCCCCTACACACTAGGTGACGGCTTAGGTGCAGGAAGATAAGACCCATACCATTGCAAATGAGATCACCTTAGCTAGTAGCTCCATGTCCCACAGGAGCCTCTATCTCATGTAAATCCCTGCAAACCAGCTTTCATGCTCCCTGCAAGGAATATGCCCAATTACAAGTCATCATTCAGAGAGTCCCAAAAACTCTGGCTCCTCATCAGGTATTTATAGATTTTTTCAGTTCAGATATAGTTTCTCAATCAGGGGTCACTGTTACTATAAACAACTATCCCTAATAACATGACTTATATTCCACCTATATCAGGTCTCTAGTGGAACAGATCTAGAAAGTTAACCTGAAGTAAAAGTTGCCCATGAAAAAGGTGACAAGGTTTTCTTAAACGCTCAGGTTACAAATTCTGATTTTCATGTTTATGATTCTAGCATTCAGAGTTGATTGCTTAGCTTATTCAGAGGTGGTCATTCTACTTAATGATAATTCAGCAATATTCATCCATTTTTCTGTTTATCTACTTATTTATCCAGTTATTATATCTAATAAGCATTGAGCACCTACTTCAAGCTAGGTCTCAAGTGCAGAACTCTGTTCTTTTGTTATATTGCTAACAGGTAAAGTATCTGAACCTCAAAATGACTGTATATGTATGACATGATAATAATGTACAAAATAATTGAAATACAGAGTGACGAGCGCTGTAACACTTTTATACATGTGTCTCCCCATTCAATCATATGCACTCCAATCATGTTTTTTCATCTGGTTTCTTTAGTGGCATTATTGTGCCAGATACATAATTGGTGCTTAGTATGTGTTTATCAAATAAGTTATCTCAGTATCTCAAGTAGAAGGGCAAATTAATTAAAGTCTAGTGGTATTTTCTCATTAACTGAAATAACAGCAACTGGTGGAATTGTAGGGTCAGTGACGTGGCCTGACTTCCAGGATGCCTTCAAGTGGTGGCTGTCCGTGGCATTTCCAGGCTACCCACATTCCAAAGCTCTGTTGAGCAAAGTTGAGACTTAGAGACTAACAGTATCAGCAGTGTAAGATGGCAGTTGACATTAAAGTTTCTGGAGTCATCACAGACCTGGTACAAATCTTTGCTCTACCACTGATGTGCTGTGTGATGTTGGGCAAGTTAGTTGACCCCTCTAACCCTCCATTTTCTTCTGTACTGAAAAAAACATATGTATCAGAGTGCTGTTAAAAGATGAGATGATAATAATATGTATATAACACCTGGTACATTTCAGTACTTAATAAAGAATAGCTATATATTTAATGACTCCCTCTTGAGGTTGGTGGTATCAAAATCAAAATGAATCAAAGTTTAACAGCACCCAGACTACAATAGATAGATAACTACTTACAAAATTGATAGTTGATGCATAGTATTTACATCATTGAAAACCAGTACATTGTTTTGATGTTTATGTCTTATTTTTGTCTTTGGCAGACAGAAGGATTTAAATATCCCAGGCCTTCCTCAGTACCACCTTCTCCTTCAGGGTCTCAGGCCTCCAGTCCTCAGAGCAGTGATGTGGAAGACGAAGTGGAGGATGAGAGATACGATGAGGAAAAGGAGGCTGAAAGGGATCGGTTAAATATCAAGTCACCATTTGCACTGAGCCACGTTCCTCGTGGGAAGAAAAAGCTGCATGGTGAATATAAGAACTGAATTCTACATGTGCTGAGAAGAGCTAATTTTATAAAGCAAAGTAAGACTAATTATTTAAAATAAAAATGCCACACATTTCATTTTCTTCTTCTAAGTATTACAATGGAATTTATTATCTGCCTAAAAAGTGGAAGAAATTGAGTGAATGACAATTTCATAATTTAGAATAAGATCCAAGTTGTTTTCCCCAACTCTTGTTTTCCCCGTAAAAGTTAGGCATGAGGAGGAGCACTCATTAAAGGCAGAAGATGGAAAAGTGTTTTTAAAATGGTGAATTTAAGTGGTAAGGATTTTCTCTTACTCTGTTTATTTTTAAGTTATCACCATAATCCTTTGCTTACTATTTATGCAGCTTCTCTACCCCACCACACAAATTTCTCATTTCCCTCTGAAAACCTTGATCTTACCCATGAATGTGCAATACCTACATATTTTAAATAGCTAGATTTTTACTGATTATTTTCATTTTTCACATGCATCAGAACCATGATTTATATGTAGTTTTGCAGAGACAAAATCCATGTGTGAACAGCTATCCTAAGTTCATATTTTGATGCATACTAATGCACATTTATGTCACTTTTGAACTCTAGAATTTATGTTGTAATTAATGGAAGATATTATCATGTGAATGGAAGATATTACCATGTGCATGGTACCAACATCTTACTGTAACATTTTTCTATTGTTTAAATAGAAAGACTTTAAAAAAATTTGGTCAATCTTCATAGATGATAAGTTGTTAAATCCCAGTAAATAAATGCATTAATATTTAATAACTTAACTTTCACTGATAATGCCTTGTTTAAAAATTATTTAGACATTCCAATAACATGTGGGAAGCAGCTGTTATGAATAATTCCTACAGAAGCTATCTTTCTAAAAGTAGTTAGAATAGAACATCTATTCAGTTGTAATAACAACAATGTCTCTTAACATATTCTGTGATGTGCGTAGAGTCATAGTTGAACGATTATTAATTTAGCAGATTTATGTTTTAAGTGTAATTAAGTCTAAATTGGCAACAAAACAAAAACAAAAATCACTCTTGGATTGCTTTTTTTCATAACTAAGTAGTTATTCACTGAGAGTTCCATTTAACTCACAGTGACTTCCTTTATTGACATATCAATTGGCCTTCTGAGGAGGCTCTAAAAAAGTTTTGGTCTTCTCAGAGATGGACTATTGATGACAAAAATGGAAAAGCAGCAATGACAAGGTGTCAGATGGTTCAAGATCATTGGAAAACTGTAATTCAGCCCTCCTATTGCTCCATTAGCTAGAAAAAAGTAGAAGACTGTTGGATACAAGCAGCAAATCAGACCAAAATGGAAGATGGCTGGAAATTTACTTTACTTAGATGTCCAGAAAGAAGAGAAATAATTGACCTAAAATCTAACCTTTGACACATGCCCTGTGGATGCCAATTAACCCAGCATCTGCAGAGAAGTTTGAAATGCTCTCTACTGGAGAGTAGAGAAAATATGAGATGGACTTATATTATAGGCTCATTCGCTGAAGTACCAGAAAGATCTTGTGATAAACGAGGGTTCACTGTTACAATAACCATGAAAATGTATCCCTAGTAAAGTAGCATACAGTGTCTATTCAGATGATATTCTTGATTGGTAACTGGTTGTTCAACTGTTATTGAAAACATGCCTACACAGTAAAATACCTGAAGATGTAAGTGCTTTTTATTCAATGAAATAATAATTTGATGATAAGAAGTGTGTACAAATGATAGGGCACATGGAATTTAGCTGACTTGCAAACACCTGGCTTTGACTGCATGTGTAGGAATCACCTTCTATCCTGTACTTGGTCCCCTATTCAGACAGCTGCTGCCAGGTGACTCCATCCCTCCACTCTAGTCATTTCTTCATCCTTTTCCCCAAGACCGACAAAAGCTGGTGAGGAGAAGCAAATAAGATTGTTAGCAGATGGCTCTGTGTGTAGTACAGTGCCTTGTACATAATAGTTGCATAAATAAAAGGTCTTACTGGGAGACACAGAGGTTCAAAAAATTGTTGCTTTTAAAGAATGTATGTATTCATAAGTTGAAGGACAAGAACTATAGAAAAAATGTGTGGTATCTGATCAGCTGAGAGAAAGACCCCTTTTATGGATTGTACCACCTGCTACGGTTTGGATGTTTGTGTGCCCTCCAAATTCATATATAGGTGCTCCTCAACTTACAATGGGGTTATGTTTGGATAAATCCACTGATATTTTCTTTCTTTTCCTTCCTTCCTTCCTTCCTTCCTTCCTTCCTTCCTTCCTTCCTTCCTTCCTTCCTTCCTTCCTTCCTTCCTTTCTTTCTTTCTTTCTTTCTTTCTTTCTTTCTTTCTTTCTCTTTCTTTCTTTCTTTCTTTCTTTCTTTCTTTCTTTCTTTCTTTCTTTCTTTCTTTCTTTCTTTCTTTCTTTCTTTCTTTCTTTCTTTCTTTCCTCTCTTTCTTTCTTTCTTTCTTTTTTGACAGTCTTGCTCTGTCACCCAGGCTGGAGTGTAGTGGTGTGATCTCGGCTCACTGCAACCTCCACCTCCCAGGCTCAAGCAATTCTTATATTGCAGCCTCCCAAGTAGCTCGGACCACAGGCCTGTGCTACCGCACCTGGCTAATTTTTTTATTTTCTTTTTAGTAGAGACAGGGTGTTGGCATATTGGCCAGGCTGGTCTTTGAACTTCTGGCCTCAAGTGATCCTCCCACCTTAGCCTCCCAAAGTGCTGGGATTACAGGCGTGAGCAACCATGCCTGGCCAACCCTCTGATATTTTTAATTTATAATGGGCCTATCAGAATATAAACCCATGGTAAGTCAAGGAGTGTACTGAGTGTGTGTTGCTTTCATCCCATCATAAAGTTGAAACATCATAAATTGAACCATTATAAATTGGGCCCGTCTGTATTGAAATCTTAGTCCCCAATGTGATGGTATCCACAAAGGAGGCAGAGCCTTTGGGAAGGGATTGGATCATGTGGGCAGAGCCCTCATCAATAGGATTACTACCCTTATAAAAGAGGCCCTAGAGAGCTGCCTTGCCCTTTCCACCACATGAGGACACAGCAAGAAAGTGCCATCTATAAGAAATGGACCTTCTACCAGACACTGATTCTGTTGACACCTTGATCCTGAACTTCTTAGGCTCCAGAATTGTGAGAAATAAATTTCTGTTGTTTATAAGTCACACAGTTTGCAGTATTTTGTTTTAGCAGCCTGAACTGATCAAGACACTACTGTCCCTTCCACGGTAAGGGTTAGAGTGAACAGAACTGGTTTTACATATGCAGATGAGAACATAAATGTTGCAGGTGTTAAACTAATAGTTTTCCAGGGTACAAGGAAGACTCACGAGAGGGACTGGTCAAGTCTACTTAGGGAGGTCCAAAGAGTCTTCACTGAATGAGTATGTCTATGAGTAATATGGATGATAAAAGGGCCCATTTCACACAGTGTTTGATGAGCTCTTTCTAAAGGAATTTATAGTCCAGTATGAAGAGACTGAACAGAATGAAGTTACATTCCCAACTTCCCTTTCTTTGTGGTCAAGATAAAATAATGTAATTCAAGGTTGATAAGATAACACATTTTCATTTATCATAACCAGTTAAAGAAAGAAGAAATGCAAGCTGGAGGCTAATCTGAACAAGCCAGGGCCACTTCGCCTTCTTCTCTCCTCTCTTAGGAACACAATGATGGTATTGGGGGAGAGAAGGCAACTACTGGAAAACAAAGAATAATTAAGAGCCCAGGATGGAGGCCAGATAGCCGAGGTAGGCTATAGAGGCAAAAAAAAGGGAAGGGCAATGAGAATCGTGCAGAAAGTGACTGAAAGCCCTGCCTGCAGATCGAGGTATTCTTGTGCATGTATCCATGTTGAAGGCAGAACATTTCCAATTTTAAAACACAAGCCATATAATGTGAAGGTTTTCTGATCTATGATCACTTGTTCATTTCGGTTTTTTAAAAATCTAGAAATAAATAGAATGTAGACACCGTAAGAGAGTTGAAAAGTTATAGAAAATTGGGAAGAGGGACTTTTAAATTAATCAGCATATTTGTTCCTAAGAACATCCAAGGACTTTGAGTACTTAGAATACTTGGAGTTATATTTTAACAGCTATTGATCATCGAGACAGCTTTTAAAACAGTGATTAGTATGACATTTTTGAGATTGTTCTGGTTAGTTGTGGGAAGAATTGTTTCATAAGATAGATGTTAAAAGTGTTCTTTGAGGCCGGGCGCGGTGGCTCAAGCCTGTAATCCCAGCACTTTGGGAGGCCGAGACGGGCGGATCACAAGGTCAGGAGATCGAGACCATCCTGGTGAACCCGGTGAAACCCCGTCTCTACTAAAAAATACAAAAAACTAGCCGGGCGAGGTGGCGGGCGCCTGTAGTCCCAGCTACTCGGGAGGCTGAGGCAGGAGAATGGCGTGAACCCGGGAGGCGGAGCTTGCAGTGAGCTGAGATCCGGCCACTGCACTCCAGCCTGGGTGACAGAGCGAGACCCCGTCTCAAAAAAAAAAAAAAAAAAAAAAAAAAAAAAAGTGTTCTTTGAATACGCATACTATTTCAATAGTCAATATGTACAAGTTTATGTCTGATGGGTAAATAATTTTTAATGTGCCACCCCTCCTAATGGTGAAGTGGTTAGGACTCTGTATAAATAAAAAACAATGCTTTCGGAAACAATTTTCAATAACTTGGATATAAGCACTGCCTAGTAAGTCTACTTTCAAATCAAGTCATAAATGACAGGTGCCTATTATAATGCCATACAGATATTTTAATGCTCACAAGTTATTTTTTGACAGAGATCAACATTACATTAACTTGAATTTAGTTTCATTATTAAATCATGAAACAAGATACAGATAAATCTTATAAGCAGAGTTCTGATGACTTAACACAGTTAAATTGCAATTCCAAGTTACAGAGACATTCACATAAAGATATCCTTGAGCTACTAAATAATGGTAAATACTGATGACAATAAGAATTAACAATGCTTTCCACTTATGACATTTGTCAATAACAACTCTGATTAGGTAAAAAAAAATTAACATGACGGTCATATTATAATTCTAAATAAATACATTATTATGTTTGCCACAGGAGTATGTGTGTGTGTGTGTGTGTGTGTATGTGCGCATGGGTGTATTCAGATAGTACTGAACTCAAGTTGGCTTTTAAAAAGGAGAAGATCAGGCATATTACTGTGCACTTATGTTATCAGAGTGATTTATGTAATGCTATGATGTCAAATAAAACCTAGAGCCTAGTCAATTAGAGTAAGTGGAGTACTTGAATCTGTTGAGTCTGGTCATGGAAAATGAGTTACCTCTAACAAAACTGGCTTGTTCCCTTTTTCCAATACATAAACAACAGAGTGTGTCTCCATCTGCTTATTTTCCAGTAACTTTTAGATCCATGTTTCTAAACTGAATGCAAGGTAATTCCCAAAGAGCACAAAGGGAGCTCCAAGCTCTAGATCTTTGGCAAACCTTCTACCTCAATGACTGTCTCCTCTCAGCAACCACACTGAAGTGTTCCTGTCACAGGGCTTCTCCCCAGTCATCCAATTTATCTTCTTAATTGATCACTCCTGGATGAGTTATAGAGAGTCATACTCTCCTATTTCCCATCCTGCCATGCTTCTTGCCTTCCTCCCACCTCCTTGGGGATGGGATAAAAGGAAAACAGAGAAGGAGAATTTCTGTTGAGTGAAAACAAAATGCAAGTGGGTAACAAAATGAAAACAACAACAACAACAACTAAGATCAAGACAGGTACTGGCTATAATTAAAAGGAAAGAACACTTTAGTCTTCAACCTTATAATTATAAATATTCTAAGAAACTCAAGAGTAAGACACAAGGTGATCTAAAAACATTTTTGGTCATCTAAACAGGACCTGAAGCAATGAAAGAAGATGATGTTCTCAGCTAAGCATGTATATATATTTTGTTTCTGAAAGAATAAAACTATCTGTGTGTGTTCTTAAGATTACAAATGAATAAAAGGGTCCAAAGGTTTTATTCACATGGTTCATGTTTTCAGAGAGAATAGAACTATAATTAAACATAATATTTTCACCAGTTAAGCAGACTATCTTCCAGTAATCTGGTCTGATCAAAGTTTTTTTCTTGATCTGTAAGAAAAAAAATGTTTAAAATAAATATACACTCTGTGTTTTAATAGAGGAAAAGGTAAGACAGAGAATCTCAGGAAATAAACATTTAGCCTTCTAAGCTATGCTAACTCATGGACTCTGCCACTGAAAATTTAAACAGTATGGGTTTTGATTTGTTCAGTTTAAAATATTTTCTTCTCAGCTTGGGACACATTGGGGAATTCATATTTTACATCTGAACCTCTATAATGACTGAAACTACAGTATGGTATGTCTGGTAAAAATCTCAAAGAGCCATGTGTCTCACAAATTGACTTATGTCTAAAATATCCACTATTGAAATAATTCATTTGCATCAAAGGACTGTCTCTTTATATTTCCTGTTCAAATGGATCTTACTCAGGAAAGATGACATGGGAACACATTTGCAAATGTTCTTTTATTAGGGGAGCTAGAGTTCTGGGGAGGAAGTGAGACAAAAAGAAGAGGCACTCGTTTGCTGTGTGGGATCGCGAAACTTTGGAGCATGAGTTATCACATCTGAGGTGGGGATACTTAAAGAGTTAGACAATAGCAGGTTCCTGGGACTCTAAAAATAGGATAGAATGACTAAAAGTTACAATCAGGTAGGGGGAAGGAGTGGCCAGGGACAAAGTGCATCTACTAATTTCTTCTAAGATCACCTTTCAGTTAGTTGCAATATAATTTGAATGTTTGGGTTACATCTTAACCTGAATTTCTAGCACACTTTAAACCATTGCAGAAAATGGGCTTCTCTTTAAAGGGAAGGAAGAAAACAAAACAAAACAAAACAAAACAAAACCAGAACCGCATCCCTGTATAAATTCCACTGAAACCATAATTCGCTAAATAAGAGCTTTCTAAATAATATTGAGGGAGTATAGAATAAAAATACTAAAGAAGACTAGTGATTAATTTATCATATGGGAATCAACAACTTTTCTGTCAATTTAGACTAATAAAATTAGTTATTTCATCTTCAGAGACAATCCACTTAGAAAACTTCAATAATTAAAAATATACGTATTTATTTTCCAAAAAAGACTTGAGATGGGGACCTTATAATCACATCCATTCCTCAAACTGCTAATGAAGATACCTCTCCTCTTTAAAATTAGCTCTCTCTTGTCCATTATAGGTCACTTTCCTTTCTGGCTCTGCACATCTTCCCAACGATCAAATCTAAAACGTCACTATCTACCAATCTCCATCAGAGCTCTTTTCATACTGACTTCAAAAATCGCTGGGTTCCACATCTTGGGTTTTAAAAAGAACACCTTGGATATAGCATCCTCTACCCATTATTCAACTATTTCACAACTTTCTACTGCTAGAGTTCTGAGAGTCATGCCAGCTCTCCAGAGCCTCACCTGCTTGCTCTTAACTTTGCAGTTTACTTTCTTGTATCACATTCTGTAAACAAGGTTTCAGATATGGCATAGCAGCAGCAAGCTGTGTCACTGGGCAGGAGGTGTGGGGAAGTCTGGTGACACACTGTTTAATGTCCCCTGAGTTCTGTATTCTTACTAAACATTCGGCTATAGTAACCATTCTGATAGTTTCCATCCTTAGAAAGTTTCAAGAGGAGAGTGATCAGTAGCATCAACTACCGAATGAATTCTGGGATACTCTCTTATTCTGATTTTTCTCATCTTTCTGCTTGCTCCTTTTAATGTCCCTTCACTGGTACTATTTTCCCCCATTTCCCTTGATTTTTGGGTGTTGTATTGTCTTCCCTTTTCCCACTACATCTAAGCCCTAGAAAGTATCTCCATTCGCATGATTTCAACTTTTATTAACTGGCTCTGAAGTTCCTGTTGTTTTCAAACCTGACCAATCATCAGAATAATGTGGAAGAATTGCTTAAGGACAGAGGTTCTTGGGCCTCACTCAAGCAGTACAGAATTGAATCTCTGGGCCTAAGGCCAAGAAATTCTGGGAGAGGGGTGCTGCACTCAACATAGAATCCCAAAAGTAAGCAAAGCTGTTCTGTTAGGCAGGTGAAATAGGTCAGTATGCTAGTACCTTCTGGTGATTTCTGAAGGGATGCCAGTAAGATGGTTGCTGCCTTTGGAATAGGTAGTAGTCGGGGATTTGGGCTTCGTCTTTCTGGAGAAACAAAAACGCACACAGATTCTGTTAGCATTTATATATTCATATAGATAAGTCCTATTCTAACATGCAGCAATACTAGAAAAACCTCTATGAAATAGATTTTGAGCCCTCAACAAAGGACTACTTACACAGAAGACTAATTTTTTATAAATAGAAATATGTCACACTTGCCTTGGAAATGACTTACAATTGGTTATGTCAAGTTTACAAACAGGGTATGGAAGAGAATTTTAAACTATATGCCAAAGAGAAGTTTAGATAATAATTTACCTTTTCGGCCAAATAGAAGGTAATTATTTGACTGAAGGAGTATCTGCTAAGAATTCAAAGTTATTTCAAATCTAAGTTGAAAAAAGACACATTGTTCTGATTCAGCACCAAACATGATTTCTAATTTGGGGCAACTGAAGTTGAGAAACAAATCTCACTCTCATAAGATAAATAAGCTCAATTACACAGCATGTTTGAAGAGCCTAAACAAAAATTTAAGCACCTACTATGTGTTCAATTGCGGTGTTTGGTATTTTTCCAAGTAAGTATACTTCTTCATTTTAGCATTTCAATCTTTACAATTTTATCGAATTGTACTGTTATTTTTTAAAACAATACGATGGAAAGGTTTAGCATGGAAAAGAATAGTCCCTGGTCCCATCCTTAACTGCCCGCATGTTACTCTTTTGATTTTGAACCTTTGGTAGTTCTTTCTAGTAAAACAGAAACATACCTTTGAAGTTCCTAGGTAAGTTCCTTTTTTAGTAATAACAGCGTTTAAGAGGAGGCTGAGTAAAGTTCCTGCATAAACACGCAGATACATTTCTAGAAGCATTTGCATAGTTCTTCCTATCTCGCCTTACCCCTCTGAGCTGAACCTCAGGCCCTAACTCCCTGGCGACCTCTGCACACCCTGGCGGCCAGAGGGTTGGCTGAACAGCCGCAAGCCAATAAAGCCTGGGGAGCCGCAGCGCCAGCCTCGGCCGCCCTTGCCAGCATTGGCGCGGGCTGGACGCGCGAGTTCCCAGCTCCGGTGCTTGGCCTCCAGCAGCTGCTGCCAACCTGGGCTGCCCTTGGGCCGACTACATCTGAGGGCGCGTCAGAGCCGCGTCTTTCCGGTGAGGTGCCTTTCTTTAGGCACCACCGCGGAGCAAGCCCTGCCCGCCCCATTCTATTTTAAAAGCGCAAGACTAGCGCCCTGACACCTCGGTCACTCACCCGGCAGTGGCCGATCGGAGAGGTCCTTCCTCCGGCTCTGGTCGGAGATGAAGCGGCGACCCTCTGCAAAAACGAGACCCGGGGCTCAGCGCCCGCCCGGCCCGGGACAACCCGGGCTTAAACCTCAGCTCCTCCCGGCACAGCACAGTCCCCGGGCCTGGGGAGGAGGCAGGTTGCTCCAGGTTAGGGTCGCGAGGGGCTGCCGAGTTTCCAGCGCTCCCAGCGCAACGCCGGGGTGAGCCAGGCGCCCTGGAGACCTGGAGGAAAGCCCTGCGCCTGACCGGACGCCGGGTTAGTGCGGTATTTCCCAGGCAACGCCAGAGTTCCCATTTGGACCAAGACAAGCAACCCTCCAGTTTTGGATGGAGAATTTCTAATAAGGACGGAGGATTTCCAATAATCAGGGACTCTTCCCCTCTCCCACCCCTCCCTCACCTACCGTTCTCTTTGATGGCCTCGATGATTTAAGGGAATAAACTCGACATTATTCTCTCTCCATAACTCTCCATCTATCTGTTCATGACTCCTAAGGGTCTTCCATTATTGTAGGAAGAGCAAAATATTTGGAACTTACGTGCCCCTTTCAGGTAGAGCATAGCTTGAGGAGTCCAGTTCCTTCTCTCCAAGGGTCTCTGTAACCCGGGAGAAGGGAAGAGCAGTTAATAAAACATTGCAGCTCAGTCCTCTATTACAGCAAAATAAAAAAGAAGATAATAAAACAAGAAGGAAGAAAGAAAGAGCAGAGAGGACACAGAGTGCGCATTAAAAAAAAAAAAAAATTATTTTGCATTTGATTACCTGCGGAGCGCAGCTGGAGTTTCCCAGGAAAAAAAGCACCAGGAAAAGAGCCAAGATTGTTGCTGCCAGACTTCTGAGTACCTGTATGAAGCGGTCAACCAGAAAGGGTCATTTCTGTGCCAATAGGATCTTCTGCTTCCTTCCTTGACGCCTGGACAATTACAAACCCCTTACTTCTCGCAATATTCTGTTTTAATACTCAGTTTTCTGGAGGTGTTTCCCTTCTACCTTCTAGTTAATTCACAAAGAGTCCACTTGAAAAAACGCATTTAGAAACATATTATTCGTATTACTTCACCCAAATGAAGAATAAGATGTGATTTTTTTTCTTAGTAAAATCAAATGATTCTGTTATTCTAAAGGCATATCATTCAAATATCCTTTAAACTCTAAAATGCTTATTAAACATGAAATAGGTAAAATGCCATAAAGCGTTTTAAAACACAGCTAAGAAGCCTCAAGTGAATAAAGTCTTTACTTACCTTCATGTTCTGCGTCTTTTCAGAACCCTGAAATTACTATAACTTTACGTGTGAGTTTTCGACTCTTGCTCTGAAACTGGAGCTTTTAAAGTCTTGGCGTTAAGGACCCCTCCCCCTCTGGAGTATGTTTGGGAGTCCACAGGGACATCTTGTCAGTCTTCAAGCAAGATTGAGAATCTGATGACTCCTCCAGGGAGCTTCATTGCAGGAAGTAGAGGAATGATTGATGGGCAGAAATTATTTGTTTAAATACTGATTGCATCACCCCGGAGACATTCAGAATGTGTCAGCATCATTGCCCTTGCTTTTCCTACTAGCTGCCCAAAGTAGTGTGTTATTATTATTATTAATGAAAACAATCAATAGTCCAAGGCAGAATCAAAAGTGAAAGAATAAGTAAGAAAACTCGTCTTGGGTAACTACTATCAGTCTATCACTGATGGCTAAAGATGTATGAAAAGGTTTGGGAATCTCAATGGAATTTGACATCAGTCATTCGCTTAATTATCAGTTCATTCTGTTGTTTAGCAAATATTTATTGAGCACCTACTATGAGATACACAATCCTTTTATTTCAAGGGACACAGCCATGCACTGAAAAGACATGGTCTCTTCTTTGATCAAAGTTACCTACTAGTTAAGGTACACAGTAAACTGATGAATAGATAAATAAGACACAGTAGTTACCCCTTAATCATAGGGGGGTGTGTGTGTGTGTGTGTGTGTGTGTGTGTGGCAGAGGGCATGTTTCAAGACCCACAGTGGATGCCTGAAACCACTGATATGTATATGCCTTATGTATACTATGCTTTTTTTTATCTGTTCACCAAGATGGTTACTAATTGATTAATAGGAGAGTGGTATTTACATATGGACATGCTGGACAAAAAGATGGTTCATGTCTTGGGTGAGCTGGAGCTGGACAGTGAAAGATTTCAACACCCTACTCAGATTTAAAACTCACAATTTAAAACATGAATTCTGGAATTTCCCATTTAATATTTTCAGATTGTAGTTGACCATGGGTAACTGAAACCACGGAAAGTGAAACCGCAGATAAGCAGGGACTACTGTAATTGCAGAATGTTTTAAATCGTTAAGTAAAGTAAGCAAGGTGAGGTGATAGGATAAGTGGTGGGCTACTTTAGGGAAGGTTAAAAACAGAGGGTAGTCCTGAAGGATAAGGTGAAGTAATGGGAAAAGCTGGGGCAGAAATTAGTATTCCAGGCATTCTTAATAGAAGAAAGAAAAACAAAATATACGGACAGCAAAGAGTATGTCTTTCTTGGGGACTAGGAAAGAGGCCAATGTAGGCAGAGTTGTGTGGGTGACAGAGGAGGTGCTTTGAAATGAGATTGGAGAAGAAGAAATGGGCTAGTTGATGTGGAAATATGATTAGAAGCAAAAGATGATGATGGCTTACACTGGGATGGTACACACAGGGAAAGAAGAGCTGTAAATGAATTTGGAATACATGTTGTGGAGGTAGAAAATATAGAACTTGTATATGAAAGGGATTTGAGAGTGTGAGAAAAAATAAATCAAGGATGATTCTTAGGTTTATGGATAAAACTGTGGGTAAATAATGATGTAATTTACTGAAATTAAGCCAGTTAAGAGAGGGAAATTAACACTTGCCATATAGGCATATTAAAATTAAAATGTATGTTAAAAATATCCAAGTACAAGTACAAAATAGGAGGTTGGAAATACAAAACTCAATAGAGGTCAGTAAAGAGGTCACCAGCCTACAGATTTTTGGGGGGGGAGGGAGGCAGAAATGATTAATTGAAGAATTTTAAGAATTCTATGAATTTTAAAACCAGTAAAGGGATGAGATTAAACACAACACTTAGGGAGTGAATGGGACTAAAGAAGAGGAGCAGGCAAAAAAAAAAAAAAAAAAAGAAGAGCAGGGACAGAGCTATGGAAACAAACGCACAGAGAATGAGCAGAGGAAGAGCCAGAAAAGGAGGTTGAGGTAGAGTCAGAAAGAAAGAAATTCCAGGGGACCCTGATGCCATGGAAGCCAAGTGAAGATCCAGTAGTATTGGGAGGTCAAGCAACATGAGCTCCAAGAAATACCCACTGGATTTGGAATATGATGGTTTTGAGGATAGAAGCAAGACTGGAGTCGGTTGAATAGTGAATAAGATATGATAAATCAAAGCCAAGAAAAAACAATCTCTTTAAGAGATGTCACGAAAGAGGGAAAGGAAAAAATGAGAAATATTTTTTTACTGTTATTATTATTGTCATTGTTATTTTAAAGACAAGGTCTCACTATGTTGCTCAGGCTGGGCTGAAACTCCTGGCCTCAAGTAGTCCTCCCACTTCAGCCTCCCAAACCTCTGGGATTATAGGCACCCTTGGCCTGTGAAATCTTTTTTTTTTTCTTTTTTAAAGATAAGATAGAAGATTTGTTATACTTTTTGGGCTTAAGGTAACATCTGAAACCTCTCATTTCTAGGCAATTCCTAAAATTACCTGAATTACGAATTGTGAAATTAGGAATCTTGTTGGGAGGCAGAGTATTTCTTCTATTGTACAAACTGAAAATGCCAGATAGTCACTTTTCTCGCCTCCCTATCAGGGAGAATGTGGGCATGTGACATGGGCTTCACCAATCAGACGAGCATGCTCAGATGGAGAATCTCATGCCGGGATGGAAGAAGTGCTCGGGTGAAGTGGGGGTTGTAGTAAGATTGAGTTTCTGGAGTAGTCTTAGCTACAGTGCTAGTGGCAAGTTCCAGCATCCAGTGCTCCAGCTGCAGTGTCCTTTTGATAAAATCTTTGTTTTGCCCAAATCAGTTTGTTGGTTTCTGTTGATGTGACAACTAAGAAACCATTTGTAAGACATGTATGTTGATGGGGATGATCAGTAGGGAAGGAGAAATTCATGATGTAGAAGAAAGGGAAGATAATAGCAAAAGGAAATTCTTAGAAGGCAAGAGGATTCAAAGTGTATCAATATTCAGTTAAAAGATCTGTATACACAGACAGATGTGGAACAAGGACCTGAGTATCCACCACATACTAAGTTACCATGAAAGAAAGAGATGGTCGCTTAGTCCATTCAGGCTGCTATGGCAAAATACAACAAACTGGGTAGCTTATAAACAATGGAAATTCCTTACTCAAGGAAGTCCAAGATCAAAGTCCAGCCAGCACGGTTGGGTTCTGGGGGGGGGGGCCCTTTTCTGGGCTGCAGCCTGTTGTCTTCTCTGCTGTGTTCTTACATGAGTGGGAGGGGAAAGCAAACTACTTGGAATGCTTTTATAAGGACATTGATCCCGTTTATGAGGGCTCCACCCTTATGACCTAGTCATCTTGCAAAGGCCCTACCATCACATTGAGGTTTAGAATTTTAACATATGAATTTTGGTAGGACACAAACATTTAGGTCATAGCAATTCCTTCTCAGTCAGGGCAGTGGTTTTCATGTATTAGTGTGCATGGGAATCACCTGGGAATTTGTTAAAATGCAGATTCTAATTCAGTAGACCTGGAGTGGAGCCCCAAATTCTACGTTTCTAATAAACTCCCAGCTGATGGTGATAGATGCTATTGGCCCTTGGACATTTTGAGTAACTCAGATTTAGGAGTATAAGAAGTGCCGAAAACTAAACCTCAGAGTTTGTGTGGCTGGAAGAATGGCTAGACACAGAAATAGCAGGGACTCTGAGGAGAGAACTGGTAAGTTTCATTTGGGATTGAAGTTTAAAGGGCTGATGCTATCTACCTGCAAATACTTGGAAAAGAGATTGGAGTTTGGGCGCCGATATTTAGACTTGACAGTCATATGCAGACAGGAAAACTGAGATTTGGTTACTAAATGAGAATGGAATATAGAAAGTAGTATGTGAGTAGAAATTTGAGAACTCTTTACTGTCTTCAAGGAAAAAAGTAAAGCAGGAAAAAACTAGAGGCATTAGTGTAATGTTCTATTTCCACTGTCGTAGGAGAGGAGAAAGATAAAAACTGACTAAAAGGTTATCTGGATGCTATTTTTTTGTTTGTTTGTTTGTTTGTTTTTATTTTTTATTTTTTTTGAGACGGAGTCTCGCTCTGTCGCCCAGGCTGGAGTACAGTGGCCGGATCTCAGCTCACTGCAAGCTCCGCCTCCCGGGTTTACGCCATTCTCCTGCTTCAGCCTCCCGAGTAGCTGGGACTACAGGTGCCCGCCACCTCGCCCGGCTAGTTTTTTGTATTTTTTAGTGGAGACGGAGTTTCACCATGTTAGCCAGGATGGTCTCGATCTCCTGACCTCGTGATCCGCCCGTCTCGGCCTCCCAAAGTGCTGTGGTTACAGGCTTGAGCCACCGCACCCGGCCCTGGATGCTATTTTAATAATGCTTCAAATGTGAGATTTTAGGATTTTCATTTCTAAGGATTGTGGCAATTTCCTTCAAAAAAGAGCAATAAAAGAAGTGAAATACGCTGTGTTTATATTTTAAATAGTCACACGTGAAACCTGATTACTAGGTTACCTGAAAAATAAGTAAAATGCCTTTCCGTACCCAAAACACAAAGGTTTTGGGAAGAGGAGCAGGAAAGTGAATCACCAATAAAATGTGTTTTGAACTTACAATTTTAAGAAGAAATAAATAAATGTGCTTTGCTGGTAATAGTTTAGCTAATGAATTCACAAGCAGATGTCTTACGTCAAAGCTGCCATTTTCAGTTTAATGTGCACAAAAGAAGGGAATGGTTTTGACATATTATCAATATTGCAGTCTTATCAAGAGTAACATGCTAGAATGTATTACTTCTACAAGGATTTCCAAAGGGCACTGAACCCCAGTAGAATGTTTTTTTAAGTCACAAAGCTTTTAAGGTTTTTACAGGTCCAAAACCAGACATGGGTTAAGTTAAAATATTTGGTATAAAACAAAACAAAACAAACAACAAGAAAAAAACCAAGATAGGTAAAGCCGTTGAATTTTATTCTCCTGACAGTATGACCAGGCAGTAGATGTTGAACAAATGGTCTTTTAAGCCTTTTTTAAAGGCACATTCAATGAAGACTGTTTTGAATTTGGCACTGTTACCTGGATTCTCGTAGTTGACTGTAGAGTACCCAGACCCTATATAACAAACGATCACCTGTCACTGTTTAAATGACATTCTTTCAAGGTCAGTGATTATTGTGTTCACAAGGAAAACAGCTGCTATCTTGGATAAGGTTATCTGAACAATATGGCTATTATGATACAAAATGCCTAAATTACTTTTTGATGACAGAATAGAGAGAATTTGGGTTGGATAGCATGAATAAAGATATGAGTTCAATCTTCGATGGGGCTTCTATTCAGTCCCTTAGGCCAGTCGTCTCATAATCAGATGAAAGAAGTCATTTCCCCAAAGGGTTACCAGTTTTAAGAGGGGCTTTAGGGGCATTAAGAAGGCTTGCTATCCAAAATAAAACTTCCCATTAATTGGCCAAAGTTTTTTTTTTCTTTTTTTTTGAGACGGAGTCTCGCTCTGTCACCCAGGCTGGAGTGCAGTGGCGGGATCTCAGCTCACTGCAAGCTCCGCGTCCTGGGTTCACGCCATTCTCCTGCCTCAGCCTCCCGAGTAGCTGGGACTACAGGTGCCCTCCACCACACCCGGCTAATTTTTTGTATTTCTTTTAGTAGAGACGGGGTTTCACCTTGTTAGCCAGGATGGTCTCGATCTGCTGATCTCGTGATCCGCCCGTCTCGGCCTCCCAAAGTGCTGGGATTACAGGCGTGAGCCACCGCGCCCGGCAATTGGCCAAAGTTTTAACCCAGGCTCTCTTTTACTTAAGGCTTTGATTCGCAATGAACTCACACCCTGAAACGGATAATATTGCAGTTCTTTGTTTACAGACTATTTCAGATCCTTTCTCCAGAACTACAGATAGGGAGAGGAAGGAGAAAATATGAAGATATTGGTTTTCTGAGGAGAGTTAAGATAAGTACTATTTAGGGAGTTGGGGGTAGATAAAAGTGAAGCAGGGAAGACTCAAGTTCACCAATTTCATACTATCTTCTGGATTAAAATGTTTTACCATTCATTTCCAAAATGACAGAATGGTGAATATGAATTAATATACAGCCACCATTACTACAGGATAATTCATAAGACATGGCTGCTAATTGTGTATATTATGTAGGAGCAGCACAAAGACAGAGGACAAATATAGCAAAAAGGTCTTGGATCAAGATGCAAACAACAAAACACTAATAATGATAGCTTTTTGGAAATGTTGAGCCTTATAAACATTGGTAGCTCAGAAATGTGAAGAATGATCCCATACTCCTGTAATGTGAATTAGGTTGAATACTGGGTGTTGCCAGGTGTGATCATTAAAAGGAAGACGGAATGGTCAGTTGTCCTACTTCTAATCTGTATCACTGGGCCAGAAACACTCTCAGGACAATAACACATGTTATATTCATAACACTTTAAATTTGAGAAAGCCCTCTGACATCCATTGTTACATTCAATTTTCATACCAAATTCATGCGGTAGATCCTGAGTTTCACTTAGGAGCATACTCAGAGAGTTTGACTTGACACTAAATGGTAGAGTTAGTGTTTTAGCACCAAGACTGGTCGTTATACCGCCACAGAACTCAGAGTCACCTCACAGGATCACATCACATCAGAATAGTCTTCTTCAGGGATTCAATTACCCATTATTATCAGCATTATTTCATATATGTAAACTATCATACAAGTGATCCCTCTTGTCATAGGGTATTATTTCTGGCTTTCGTCACTTAAGGAATACATTTCATTTTCTCTTTGGGATAATTCTACTTCATAATACCAGCTCCAACGACAAAAAACTCCCAAGAAACTTTTCATTTCATATTGGAAAGAGAGGAAAACTGAGAATCAGTGATTCACACCAGCCTCAAAACTTCAGGAGTAGCTTCTGGTTTCCCCAGCAGCCTCCCTTTTCTAGTGAAGAAGGGCAGCCAATCTGTAGGCATGGCCTTTCTTTCATCTATGATCCCTCTCTCCATCGACGAGCTACTGGGTACAGTAAAGTCCTAAGGAATGTGAAGCAGAAAGGTACTTCTGCGGGGGCCGGATCATTAGATTCAATTTTATGGCTGATAGAGGCTGATTTCAATAGATTAGAAGTGATCAGTCTGGGTGCGGTGGCTCAAGCCTGTAATCCCAGCCCAGCACTTTGGGAGGCAAAGGTGTACAGATCACAAGGACAGGAGTTTCAGACCAGCCTGGCTAACATGGCAAAACCCCGTCTCTACTAAAAATACAAAAATTAGCCAGGTGTGGCGGCGGGCGTATGTAATCCCAGCTACTCGGGAGGCTGAGGCAGGAGAATTGCTTGAACCCAGGAGGTGGAGGCTGCAGTGAGCCAAGATCATGCCACTGCACTCCAGCCTGGGCGACAAAAGCAAGACTCCATCTTAAAACAAACAAACAAACAAACAAACAGAAGTGATCAGTGGGGCCAGCACAGAAAAGTTGGCAGAATGAACTTTCACTCATTAAACCAACATGTACTGGAGATACAAATGTAAGAGGAGATTTCGAACCTCAAGAATCTTTTCCGTAACCAAATCAATACAAAGCAAGTGGAAAGTTATATCAGAGGACAAGGAAGGAGCAGCTGTTTGGGCCTAACTGGTCAGGAAAGATATAATAGCAGTGACATTTTAATCAGGCCTTGAGAACTGAGTAAAGCGAAGGTCATGGATACACATTAGTCAATGAAGAATTTTGGGCATGCTGCTGGTGTCCAATCTCCTACATGGATACAGGTAACAGAAGAACGGAGGTTGGGGCCTTTTGGCCCAGGTCAAGATTAGAGAGATACGCTGGATATTTAACAACAAATTCAAGACCTCCTGTTCACCCAACAATAGTCTGGATTTGCAGCTTAATTTGTGAATTCAACAAAAATTTACTGGGTATTTTAAGTGGTAGACTTGGCCAGTGGTTTTTTTCGGCCTTAATAAAATTTACACTCAAAACATTGCAGGTGTTGTGGTCTTATTTAGGTGACAAAGACTTAAGATCTTTTCCATTCTGAGAAAAATTATCCTCTAATTTCTAAATTCCCTGACCACTTTTAAAATTTTGCAATTAATGGTAGCAATCATAGCAGCTTTCAGAAAACTGTCCCAACTGCCTGTGGCAATACAAATTCTGTGGCAGGCTTCTGGATAACCCAAATAACAGTGACAGTTTTAAATCCCTAGGCCTACATTAAAAACAATTCTCTACCCCCCGCCACAAAGAAACACAGCTGAAGGTTGAATAGTTTTAGCAACTCTTGACTGGGAGAAAAATAAGAGGTTGGGGTGTTTAGACCACAAATTCTTCTACCACCATTTGTTTGCAGTATAAGTCAGGACAAGTTGTTTGGAAACACGGCTAAGAATTTATGAGCAATGTTAACATTGTAAACAATTAATGAGCAGATGGCACATCTTGTTCTCAGTCTCCCACATTCAACACAGGACTTTTAGCATTCAAGGGGTACTCAGAAAATGTCTATTGAATAACATAATATACAAACTTAAGAGTCTGATTTTTAAAAAGTAGCATATTGCCCAAGGTTAAGTGACTTTCTTTTATTTTACAGTTTTCAAAATTAAGAATGTTTGTGCTTACTTGAAGTCTATTTGTATTCATTAGTACATTTCAACAATTTGGAAATGAAAGATGTGAAGATCACTTGATAAATAAGAAAAAATTGCATATAAGGTTAATTTTTTAAAAATGAGGTTATTTCACAGTGCTAAACTAGCTTTTAGAACTTCATAACACAGATATACTTGACGACCAATTAATAGAAAAGTACCCTTTTATTGAGAGGTAAGACAAGTATATTTACAATATTCAATTGTTAGATAATATAATCTGACAGTGAGACTTTTTAAAGCAGCAGTATTTCAGGAATTACAATTTATAAGGGGAAAAGAAAAACATTCCAAATATGTTTCTGTTACAGAAAATACACTTAACAATGACAGAAACACTTAAGGCTATGTAGTATTAGACCTTTTCCTCCATCTCTATAAAGTACATTTTTGTTACAGACAGAAGGCTGATTTTGGAAAGAAAGAAACAATAGGATGTATAGTGCTTTCTATCAGAAGACTAGTATGTTTAAAAATAGTCTCATCAAGGGTTCTGAATAAGAAATATAAGTGTTGCCAGGCAGTCCCAAACTCACATTTGATATTAACCGCAGACTCATTTAAAACTGAAAACTGCTCCAGCCTCTCAATCTTACTAAGGACTGGGAGATTATCAAACCCTTTCAAGTCTACTAATGCTTTTGAATTAAGATTGTTGAAAAAAAGAATCTCTGTTACAGTGCAAAGAACATTTTGATAGAAATTCATGTCTACAAAGGAGTTAAATACAGATGTCCCTTACATTAGCAGATACTATTCTTGCTCTAAAAAGGTAGAATTATCAAGACATTGTAAATAATATGGGTCGAAAATATGTGTAACAGAGTTCTACAGGGCACCTTATATAAGTCAATCCTCAAAGTATGTATTTGACACTCTCCAAGTGAGGATATTACTTTTTTGAAGAACATTAGACACAACAGTAGGCTCTTATTATTCCATTAACTATTGAGGTAGGAGTCTCCATTTGTCATTACCGCATTTTCACAGACATATCATTAAGTCAAATCCAAGTACCAAAAATGTCAGTAATCCTCAAGACTAAACCATTACACTATACACCAAAGTCTTTCCTTATTTAGATGAGCAAGACTGGGAGTTCTCTGTGTATCAAGAGATTTAACTACAAATAAAATAAGCTGTAATCTATTTTCGTAGACATGTTTGTAAATAAATACCACACATTTCAATTATACTTTTATGCATTAAAAAGCTTTGCAACTGTTAAAAAAAGGAAACAGTGCAATCAGTGGTAAAACAAATAGTACTATCGCTGTTGAAATGTTTCCCTACATTTATCACTAAAGCTGTCACATCTTGTAAAACTAAAGAAAACAGCTATTTCCTACTGTCTAATAATCAGCAATGGTGGAAAAAAGAACACATTTTTTTTTTTAGTGTCATGTTCTTAAGAAACTATAGCCAGTTTAATTACAGTGAAATACCTTTAGCATGTGAACTCATGTATTTTGTAATTAACTCGAGTGATCATATGAAGGATATGTCATGCTTAAAAGGAAAAAGCTGAAAATAAGGGAAAACTGATTAAATGAATAGCCCTTTAAAAATAGCCTAAGTTTAACCTTTTAACATGTTAATGTCTTTTTTTTTTTTTTTTTTGAGACAGAGTCTTGCTCTGCCGCCCAGGCTGGAGTGCAGTGGCCCGATCTCAGCTCACTGCAAGCTCCGCCTCCCGGGTTCACGCCATTCTCCTGCCTCAGCCTCCCGAGTAGCTGGGACTACAGGCGCCCGCCACCTCGCCCGGCTAGTTTTTTGTATTTTTTTTAGTAGAGACGGGGTTTCACCAGGTTAGCCAGGATGGTCTCGATCTCCTGACCTTGTGATCCGCCCATCTCGGCCTCCCAAAGTGCTGGGATTACAGGCTTGAGCCACCGCGCCCGGCAACATGTTAATGTCTTAAAGTAAACATTATCAAAAGTTATTTTAATTTATGAAAAACAAAATAATAAGCCACTGCTAAAATTAAAAAAAAGAAAGAAAAATTACATCATGACATGGAAAAAATCCATTTGGTTTGCATCATTTAGTATCTTCAACAAGACTATTCAATGAGACAAGCCACGAAAGAAACTACTTCATTCATGGTCAAGAATGCTTTTTTGTTAAATACTTACATGTAATGAATGATATAAACAGATACTTAGGAGGGCAGACTCCCAAGAAGTATGAGAATTTCTAGAGTATGTTGCTGACCAAACTTAGTCAGTTATAATTTGGGAACTAAAGGTTAGTAAAGAATGACCTTTGAATATTCCAACAAAGAATATCTAGTTCAGATTTTCACCTGGCTTTGAAATATTAAGATTCAGAAGAACCACAAAAGTTTTATTTTAACCATGTTTACAAAAAAAAAAAAAAAAAGTAATCCATACATCAAAAATGGGGTTTCCTTGGTTTTAATACATTAAAATGACATAATCCAATTGAATTCATGCATCACTTCCAGAGATACAGTGCAACTGGAAATATTTTTGCCATTGCAGTGGACATTTCTAAAAAGCAAATGCCTATGGATGCTCCTGAGCTTTCAAAAGAAAAAGAAAAGAAACAGGCACCACAGTTCTCTAAGGATAGCTGAGTTTCGCACATTGTGGAAAAACAATACAAATAGCCTTCAAGAGTTTCATAAGCATCGTAACATGGATTTCATCTCTCTCAGTTTGCTTGCTGACTTCTTAGTTCACTTGAGTAGAAGCCTGTTTTCATTGCTTCTTTGCTATTTTGCTGCTGGTACTTTGTAGGCTATACGTTTTGAACTCCTGTAAAGAACATTACAAGCTATTTCATGTAATTTAATTTTGTGCTGAATATTCTTCAAATGACTTTATAAATAACACAATATTTTAAATGAGTCTTCAAATTCACTTGTTGTTATACCATATTGTTGCTTTCTCCAACTTTATCTACAAACTGTAAGGAGAAGAAAAACAGATAATTAAAGAAAGTCCGGAACATTACAAAACATTATATCAATATTTAAAATGTTGATTTTAAAAACCCAGCCTTACAAGAAGAGTTGTGGAAATTTAAGGTATGACTGACAATGGCTAATCCAGTACTACTCACCATCATCTTCTGATACATAAATGTGTATAACATTTTTTTTTCTAAAAGTTGTTTTTTGCATGACATGTTATACATATGAGTTCAAGGGTGCAACATGAAAAATGCAACACAATGAATAAAGAAATTGTATAAGATGAAGATAACACTGCCAGCTTAACAAAAAATAAAAAATAAAAACATAAAAAAACTGAAATGTCAGCCATTCATGCATTAATGAACCCAATAAGATATTTCAACTGACCATTACTGTGGATCTCTTCGGGGCCTATGTAGTCTTTGAACAAACAGATTTAACTCCATTAAGTTCAATAGTTAACAACAGTTATTGACTAAAAATACTTTAAATGTGTATTCTGGACGTTGGATTGAAAGTGGTAATGACATTAAAGATAGATTTAATGATGTAAGCATAAATTTATAATTATTGAATATAAATTTTAACACACATTACTGTAAGTGGTTATTTACTTTGGTTACTACACCCCAAACATAAAGCAGTTGGGTTTGTTTGTTTTTTTTAACATTCCAGATGGTGATGTAAAGACTGATATTGTATATAACTGGTAGAGACATTAAAAGTTATATAACCCAGGTGGTTATACTACCAAATTCTAGCAATCACCTGATCATTTATTTTATTTCACAATTCACATTTTTACATAAATACTTATCATGATGAATAATGATAAGAAACATTTTCTATTGTATTGGGTGTCCATTTATGCAAATTCTTAAGAATCCTTAAATTAAGGGCACAAATAATGATTATGACTCTGTAACTAGAAGTTTCAGTACATTCAAAAGCCATTTTAGGTATAAGTAACATTCACTACTGTATGCATTTGCAGATTAATGCAAATGAAATCAGAGTATACCCCTATAAGCCTACATTCCAACGTTTTGTTATATTATCACAAACAGGTGACTGGCAACTGAAACTAAAAGTTGCTCTCGAAGAATACACGGATTTATTAGAATGTTAAGGTAAATTTAAGTGGAGAGAAAGCACAACAATCTCTCCCCAAAGGTAACTTGAAATATTTAGGTTGTCTTGGCTGTAAGGTTCTGATCCTAAAATTACCCTGGGGATGGAAATAGGATTAGGCTTATAGTGGTACTTATTTTTCCATAGGTAAGCCATTCTTTAGCTCTTTGAGAATTCAATAAATGCTATGAACTTTCTCTCTAGAAACATCTATAAAAATCTGTGAACAACTTTAGAAAGTTGATTAACTTCCCTGGAACCTAATTGGAACTTGTGGTCTTTAAAGCTACTTTATCCTACTTATTTAGGACAGAGTTGGACCTATGAAACCAATTCAAAGAAGGATATGAATACTTCTGATATGGGTCGGACCTAGAGCCAAAAGGATTGTAGCCAACTCAGCTGAATTCTAGATCATCTAGATTCTTTTAGAAATTAAGGATTTTGGTTTAGTTTTGAAACTGAGGAGGTAGGCTAAGAAACAGTCATCTAGTGTTGTCTTGAAATTGAGCAAGTTCCCTAAGGTCAACAAAATGCCATCCTTCGCTCACTTGCTTAGCAGAAAATATTTTGAGTTTCCATTATAGGCCAGATACTATGCTAGTCACTGGGGATAGAACAATGACTAAAATACAATCTGTCTCTGCCCTCAAGGACTGTAGTTTTACATGGAAGTGCCTCCCTTTCTCCTTTCCTTTCTTTTTTCTTTTTTGTTCGAGACAAAGTTTTGCTCTATTGCCCAGGCTAGAGTGCGGTGGTGTGATCATAGCTTATTGCAGCCTTGATCTCCTGTTTCAAGCAATCCTTCCACCTTGGCCTCCCAAAGTGCTGGAATTACAGGAGTGAACAACCATGCATGGCCTGAAGGCTTTTTTTTTTTTTTTTGACAATTAAATGAGAGGTAAGGCTGCACATAGTGGCTCACACCTATATAGCGGCTCACACAGCACTTTGGGAGGCTGAGATGGGGGATTGCTTGAGCCCAAGAGTTTGAGAACAGTCTGGGCAACATAGTGAGACCCTGTCTCTAAGAAAAACAAAAACAAAAACAAAGAAAAAAACAGAGGTAAATGCTATAACAGAGGTGTGCACAGGAATGTTATGGAAGCACACCCCGAGCCAGCCACAGGGAGTCAGGAAAGCTTTTCCTAAGGTGGCAAAAAATAAGCTGAATTCTGAATGGCCTTCTAAGACTCCACCAAAAGATGTTACTACCTTCAAGGTAGCAGTTTAGTATGAAACATTTGTTGAATGAATATTGAATAAAAGGAAGAAACTCTATTTGTTAATTTTGCAAATGTTCTCTTTGTCTGATTTGATTCCTTTTATTTTATCAAGATGGAAACCAAGGCACACACTGGAAAACAAATTTGACAAGCTTGTTCAAACTGTAAACAGAGCTGGCAATAGACTCTTTCCATCTGAATCCCAGTATAATACTGCTTTATTCAACTCTTTTTTTTTTTTTTTGAGACAGGGTCTTACTCTGTCACCCACCCAGGCTGAAGTGCAGTGGCACAATCATGGGTCACTGCAGCCTTGACCTCCTAGGCCCAAGCCAATCCTCCTACCTCAGTCTCTCGAGTAGCTGGGACAACAGGCGCATACCATCACACCCAGCTAATTTTTGTATTTTCGGGGGTAGAGATGGGGTTTCACCATGTTGCCCAGGCTGGTCTCGAATTCCTAGGTTCAAGCAATTCACCCACCTCAGCCTCCCAAAGTGCAGGGTGTCAGCCCCCACACCCGGCCTTATTTAACTGTCTTAATCTAGGCTACTTGGTGGAGAAAGAAAATATTTGCAGGAAATAATGGTTTCCTTTTTACATTATTGCTACTAAAATTAAAGATTATATAAAAGTTAAATAAAAAATGCCCTGAACTCTCAGAGAGAAAGGTAGCATAGCATATCAAATCTGAGTAACATTAAAAAAGAGAATATGGATCTAGAAATGGATATAGTAAAACAAAATTTCATGTTTTATAGGTTTAGCAATATTCATTTTTTGGTCTTCATGGTACTCATGATCTGTGTGAGGTAACTATATCATAATACAAAACTCATCAGTTAACCATGTTTCAATTACTCAAATTTCTAGAAGTAAAAAGCATAAAATACGTATTCTGTTGGCTTAAAATATATATTGCTAAATATATGATGACTTACTGATCTAATTCCAGGTAAATTTAGGAGGGATCCAAGGACTGGCACTCTTCTAATAAAGCCAACGACAACAGGAAAGAAGCCCCTGGGAGAGGGAAAAAAAGGTTCTTAATATTTACATTTTCTATTTTCAAAATAATTGCTAACCAAAGAAAAAGAAAGTATCCTGTTAAAATTCTGAACAATTGAGGGACTTCAAACTTAGAAATAACTACAAATTTAATTAAAAATTTTGTGATTGTTGGTAAAAATGTGAGAAGTACATGAGGCCTAGCTATAATTTCGATTATGAGTTAGCTCAACTGCTGAAGATTTCTCCAACTATGAGTTGTGTGGGGTGAAACTGATCAAAAGAAAGGGGCTGTTGAGACCATATGTGTAGAACCATGAAAATAATAATAGCTATCATTTACTAAATAAGTACTAAGAGTCAAAACATTTAGTTAACACTAAGAGACTGCCTGCCAGATACTGATCCTCACAGTATGTCTCATTCTTTCTTGGTAGAAACACAAGTCTACAGAAGTTCCACAGCTTCTAACCAGTTTAAAATTAACAGTAGATTAGTTAAGCTACCTTAGTATAGGAAGAGAATGAAATAGTTTATTTTAAAAATGCAAAGAAAGTAAACTTTTCCTGGGTGTTAAAATATGTACTGTGATATTGTGAAATATATATTTGGTCTTTGACCTCATTTTCTGGCTTACAACTCCTAAAATACTTAGAGTCCCTACAAGGTGATGTCTTTTTGTATACTAATGAGTGATCTGAGTGATCAATGGGTGGCAGCCCCTAGGTAGCTTCAGTATGGGGGCTGGTCACCAGAAAGACCAAGGCAAGATTAGAGGGCTGGAAATTTGAGCCCTACCTCCTAACCTCCACGAAGGGGAGAGGGGCTGAAGGTGGAGCTGATCACCAATGGCCAATAATTTAATCAATCATGCCTAGTAATGAAGCCTCCATAAAAACCCAAAAGGACAGTTTTCAGGGAGCTTCCGAATAGCTGAACACAAGGAGGTTCTCGGAGGCTGGTGGGTTGGGGAGTGTGGGGGGGATCTGCGACCCTTTCCCCTTTCCTTGCCTTACGCATCTCTTTATTTGTGTCCTTTGTAATGCCTTTATAATAAACTAGTAAACATCAGTGTTTTCTTGAGTTCTGTGAGCCTCTCTAGTAAATTAGTCAGATCCAAACAGGGGATCGTGGGAACCCCAATTTAGAGCTGGTCAGTCAGAAGCATGAATAAAACAACCTGGGGCTTGTGGCTGGCATTGCTGGGAGTAGAGGACTGTTGTGGGACTGAGCCCTCAACCTGTGTGATCTGGAGCTATCTCCATGCAGACAGTGTCAGAACTACATTGGGAGGACACTCAGCTGTTGTCTGTTGTAGACAACTAATTGTTTGATTGCTGTATGGGGAAAACCCCCACACATTTGGTCACAGCAGTCTTCTGTGTTGATTGTGGTAAGACGAGTACAGAAAAAAAGCTGTTTTCTTCACAGAGTTAGATAGGGATTTGAAAATACTACCATGAATAGAATTCAGAAATTAAGCAATAAGATTCTGTTATGAATCCGCAGAAGTCAAAATAAAGAATTAAACAGAAAGTAGAATTTTTTAAGTTAGACAAGTATTTATGTTGATGGTATACATGTGTGTTTCAAAGAAAATCACAATTATTTCCCAGTAGTAATGAATTCAAAAGATCACTTTTATTTTAAGTATTGTTTTAAAACATAAAAATGTGTGATTTCATATGTCATTATTTAGGATTATAAATATCTAGAAAAACAATGCCAAAGACCCTTGGCACTAAATCTCCAGCTCAGAATATCTCAGAACACAACAAAACCCAAGAACAAAAACTAGTATTTATACCACAAAGCTCTCTAAACCTAAAACCTATGTATTACTCCAAGCTTGTCAATGATACTAAGACTTCCCATTTTTTATTCATCTCAAAGATTAGCTTTGGCTTTTAACTTTCATTACTAAAATTCCTACATAATTAAGAAAGCCAGTGATTTTCTTAGTTCTTAAGATGCTTAAGTTTTCTGCTGCAAGATACATCTGCTGACACAAACTCCTCTTCTCTACTCTCTTCTCTCTTAGCCACTATGAGCTTTACTCCTAGTTCTTCTCCCACCTCTTTTCCTCGTTTCTTCTAGTGTTTTCTTCTTTTTCTCTGCCCACCCTAAAATGTCAAGAGTACCCCAAGATTCCAATCTTATCACTCTATACTCTGTATTGTATTAACAGCCTCTTGACTGGCTCCCCTGACTTCAGTTTTTCTCTTTAATACCTACTTTATCCTGGTAGCAGAACAACCTCCCTAAAACATCTGCCCTGTGTATCACCTCTGGCCTAAAAATACCTGTGCCTCACTACCCCAACCTTCTCCAAACACTGCTCCCCCAGCCCAAATTTGGTTACAGGTTAAGATACACTTTTCTTAATAAGTCATCAAAGGAAGTTTGCAACCTGGCTGCAGACTTCATTTTCAGTTTCATTACCAACCATCTCCTTCAACTGATCATATGCTCCTGTTCTATAGGAGTATTCATTCTTTTCAGAACAAGCTGTGTATTTTCATGGCCCTGTCTGTTCCTTCTGTTAACTGTCATTCCCTTTCTCATTTATAGGATAAATTCTTACCCATTCTTCAAAGCCCAGTTTATCAGTTAACATTTCTTACCTCTCCCTGAATTTACTAATTATTTAATCATGCTCCTACAATATTCTGCATATACATTTATAATGGCATTATGACTATATCCTACTGGTATTTTTAGAGTCTACTTCCCATAATAGAAATGAGAGATTTTCTAAAGCAGATTTGGTACTTATTTTTATGTCTCCTGTGGGTAATACAGTGCCTGGCAGATAGAAGACAAAGGATATGCACTGTTGGAATAAATAATTAAGCCCAACCCTACTTAAAGGTATTTTCTTTTTTTTTTTTTGAGACGGAGTCTCGCTCTGTTGCCCAGGCTGGAGTGCAGTGGTGTGATTGGTTCATTACAACTTCCGCCTCCCAGGTTCAAGCAATTTTCCTGCCTCAGCCTCCCGAGTGCTGGGATTATAGGCACGCACCACCACAGCTGGCTAATTTTTGTATTTTTAGTAGAGATGGGGTTTTGCCATGTTGGCCAGGCTGGTCTTGAACTCCTGACCTCAGGTGATCCACCTGCCTTGGCCTCCCAAAGTGCTGGGATTACAGGGGTGAGCCACCGCACCCAGCCAAAGTTATTTTCACATAGATAGATACACATACTATTGCTTACCTGCTAATTGGCATTTACAAAATATTACCTGATCAACATCTCCCATAGTGGTGTATTTGGTAAACAATCTTCTAATATGTATATGTGCTAAATAAATTTGGATCAAGTAGTAGTAACTACGAAGTATAAGATTCTACACACTAAAATGCTGGCTCGATCTATCTATCTATCTACCTACCTACCTACCTACCTAGCACCAACCACTATTTAGTTGATAAAAATATCAAAGATAAAGATGGTGCCTTAAAATGCCAATAAAATGAACTTTATTGTGCTGACAATACAAGATAATTTATACCATTAGTTAGGCAATCATTTACATTTGATAAACATTTTTATAGTTGCTTCATCTAAAACTATAATAAAAGATTCAACTTAAATAAAGTTAAGGAAATGATCATCATCTTACTCCAAGTGATGTAAATATCTGAGTTTTTGTACTAACTATCTGACGCACTGGTTTACTGAAAGAGACAATAATATACCTTACCTGAACAAGAGAAAAAATCCATAAATTTCGAAGATCATGCCTATCAAAGGCCAACCAATAAGGACTACAAATACACCACCCAGAAAAAATCCTGTAGCTTTCATTTTATGTTTTTGGAAGAAGAATCTGAATGTTCTTTCTAAACCAATTACAAAAGCCAAGCCGGCTACAAATAAAACCTAAAAGAGAAAAAAAATACAACACGGAAAAGGTAGTTAAACACACTGCATAAATTTTAAAAGTAAAATCAAAGCTAAATATAAAAAAAGAAGCACATTTGTTTGGTTTCATGTGGGCAACTGGCCAGACAGAACTGTAATGTACAACCAAGAAGCAGAACCAAGGAGGGGGTTATGCATGTTAAAGTTGTAGTTTTGTTCCACTTGTCTCATTCCTCTTCTATCTTGATTAAATGGAGAAAAAGAGAAACAAAGAAAGATTAGACGTTACCAAGGGGCATCTGTGTCTGCAGTAGTTTTCCTAGTTTTAGCTGGATGAGGAGGGCTTAGTCAAGCAGATGAGTTGGCAAGGCATAAAGAGGAAAGCTGCCCATAAATATGTCACCCAAGGGTATTCCTCTTGGTTCTGAAATATTCATCATAGGCTACAGGAGTTTCTATGGATGGGAGAAATATTGACATGGCTAAGTTGATAGCAGAAGAAACAACGGGAAGCCAAGAAGATTCTAGTTTTATAAATTCTAGAATACCTGGTGGCAGCAGAAATAAAAATACAACCATGTGTTTTCAAATATTTTGAATGTATTCTGTGGACAAGAAATGATGATATATTAAGAGCTTGCTTTCCCCAGGTTTTCTTTCCAAATACTTGCCCTCTCCATTAACATTCTTTAGTGAAAACTATTTCACACAAATATAGATTAAGCCTAATGGTTAAGCTTCATATTCTAGGATAGCAATGCTATTATCATTTATTAAGACATCAATTTTGAACAATTTTGCTATCTTTTATCTTTTCCCATTTCCAATTAAAAGCCCAAATATATATATGTGTGTGTGCGTGTGTCTGTATACATATATATATATATATATATATATATATATATACAGTGTCTTCACTGCCTTAGAAGGGTTATTATTTATTTCCGGATCATAACCTCCACACATGAATAGCATAGTACACATTCCAAATAAACAACATAGATCCCTTTCTAAGCAAGTCAACCATTAACATAGAGATATATTTTTTAAAAGGGTAAAAAAAAATCTATCTTATGCAGCTGAATCAAATGCAAAGTCTCGGATGTTTAAAGTAAAAATACTTCAGTGAATGTACCAAGGCATGAGACTATCAAGTCATCTATTTTGAACTCCTATTTAGAGGCAGCCTTCATTTAATGTATTGTAAATCTCATGACAAACACTTAACAGAGTAGTTATGGAATTAGAAAACCTCATTAAGTGTTTACCTTTTATTTAAACAGAAAGCTGACAGGTTTCATTCCTGATGGAAATAGAGAATGTAACAGGAATTACTTATGAGTAATAGTGAATTATTTTCCCCAAATTTAATAGCAGGTAATAATTCATTCGTAGGTAAAATTTCCTTATAAATTTAGTTAAAATATGTATTTAAAAACTCACATTTCCAATAGCCAGTAGTGCTTTGTCAAAAAAGAGAATCATTCCAAAGAACAGGAAAAACACTCCAAATCCTGTTAATCCCATTCCAATTTCTGCAATATAAGTTATATGGTTAAGGGCAGAGAAAAATTAAACTCACATTAACATCCCTGTAAACTAAGAAAACTTTCCAGTTTTCCTTTCACAGATATACGAAAACAGGTACTCAAAATTGCAGGTTAACTTCATAATGACATTTATTTAGCTCTATAACAAATTAATTATCAGCAAATTATTTCAAAATTTAAAACATGATGAAAATTTCTAATCCTTATCTGGGAGATAGCATTTCTCAGACATAGCTATAATAAAAAAAGATAAATCAGGATTCTAAACCTTTGGTTTTGTATATATATAATTTGTTTTTTTCTTCCTAAGAAGCTCTCTCACATCAGACATAAATGTATAGATTTCCTTTAATTACTTATCTCCTTTCACATTCTATAATTATTATTTATATGCACGATATCTACAGTTCCTTCTTACTCTCCTTAAAATTAATTCCTTCTTTACTCCATTAGAAATGTTACGGTAGGTCAGCACAATATCCTTTAGTCAATTACACACTGCTTGTCACAATGGCAACAAGAAATATTTTGAAAATCACGGTAGCAGTCTTCTCAAAATCATATTTTCACAAGGTCAGGCGTCACTTTTAATTTCTTGATTACTTATTATGGACTTATCTACACATTTACCCAAACTACAAATCCACTTACATATTTGGTCTACAGTCCTAAAATCACCTCTCCAAAGTTTCAAAGAATCCTGTTTTACCTAATATTAATATTCTAGGTTTTTAGTGTTTCATTAAGAAACAAAGAAATGTTGATCAATTGCCAGATGCAAGGAACTGTTCCAGGTACTGAATATATAGTGGTAGACGAGGTGCAAACTTTAAAGTCTATGTTTATCTTGCATATAAAATTAATACTTTTATTGACTGTGCATTCCCTAGGTCTTATGTTTTTAATATGAAAAGTCTCAACGTCTAAGGTGACAGATGTACTCTTCTATTAATGTTAAAAAGCGCAATTCACTAAGTTACCTCCTTGATCATTTTAGTTTTGATTTTAGAAAATAGTCACTAATCCATAGTTTAGCTAGAAGCACAATCTGCATACAAATGAGTCAGAGTAGAAGCCACTGTATTTTTAGAAGCACAATTTAAAATACCCTATCACTGATTTCTGATCTACTGCTTAACTTTTTGCCTCAGCTCCAGAAAGCTAAAATCTAGGTCACAGCTACTTTAAAAAATCTTAAGTCATATAAAATGTTCTGATAATTTGAAAACTTGCATTAATTTTAGCTTTTTCTACATTCCCCACCTGCTCAATTTCCTAATAACTAGTGTCTTCCATTCCAGACATCTTTTGTTCCCAAAGTTAGTCTAAAATAATTCAGGTACCTGGTCTATAAATACACCAGTAAAGTATATTCAACACACATTCCTATGAAAATTTGAGGCTGATACTTTCATGATCAAATGCCTTAAGATAATTTACCAAATTAGCTGTTTGGATAGTGGACGTAATTTCATAGGGGAAAATATGGACAAAAGAGCGAGTAAAATTCTATTAGTAACTATTTAGTAGTTAGGATTAAACATCGGCAGCTTTGTTGGTTGAATATGACTAATTTCTATCTTTTCACAAATAACCTTGATGATTACATAAACATTGTGAGATGTTTTTAGAAAGGAAAGTATATGGAAAGACACCTACTATGTACTGAGAATTTACCATGATTTAGGCCTTATGAAGTGCTTCGCATACCTTATATAACTTAATACTTCCAGTGCTACTGGAATGCAGGTATAATTACATCTTTTCAAAGATGGAGGAAAATGAAGTTTAGAGAGTTGACTTAACTTGCCCAAAGCCACACTTCTAATGAAGCATTTGAACCAAGGTCTTCTGAATCCAAAGCTTATGTGCTTAACCATTAATGCCATAGTTCTTCCCACAGAATGTTTAGTTTTTAGGTTAAAGGTGTTTGGTTACATGAAACTCAGAGACACTGGAGTATACTGAACGTCTGGAGGGCGCGTCTTTTAGGGGATTCAAGTTTAATATTAGCTTGTTATCTAACATAGCCAAGTAGAACTATTAAAAATTAACTGCAGTGAAAAAGGACAATCTCTGAGTATGGTTTACCATGTCATGAAGTGTTTATACAAAAATTTTATAATTTCTTTAACAAAATTGTGAGGTTAAAAGTAGCACTAGTCCTATGGTTCATATGTGCAACCGTGGACCTAGAGGTATTAAGTTAACTTGTTCTTGATCACAGACGCAGCAAAAATGTGTGTGTGGTATGGAGGCAGGTACAACAGTCTGTGGAGTCAGCATTCAACCAGTCTTCTCACTCCACAGACAACCGTCCTACAGCTACAACATGGGAACCAAAATATTCCACTACTTTATCCAGTACAGTCCAGTGGAAGACATTGCCCAAAACATCTTTGCCACAACTGGCACTGGCAATGACATTGCCAAGTAGCTCCTGATCCGCACCGGTCAAAAGTCTCAAATTGGCCTCATGCCTTTTTCTCACCTCCAGGATCCCCCTTTTCCCTATCCTTATGCATTCATAAGCCCTCTGGCTATCAAAAGCCCTGCACAGAGCTGCCTTCTTTCCATCAGAAGTAAAACTTATCTTCCTTCACTCCTCCCACGTTTAAAAAACTACCCACAAGTTTAAAAAAATATAAAAACAATTTAATAAAACGAATCTGTCTAACATAAGGAGCATACTGCGGAAATTTTTTAAGGAAAGACATGCATTACCTAATGGTAAACACTGTTAGCATTTTGATATCTTATTCACAATTTTTTAAAAGCAGCATTGTCTTTCTTACTATGTCCTTTGAAAAACAGAAGTCAAGAAAGAATTCAATTGAACATTAACTGTACTGGAGAACGCAATTTTCACACTAGACTTTTAGACAACGTGATGAAATGAAGATTCAGAGGCAGCATGCCCCTCCTCCGTCCCTGTGAATAAGTCTTGCCTTTTTTTGGGGCCGGGTGGGAAGGCGATGAGGAAAGTCCTAGAATCCCTTAAAATAATCATGAATTTCCATTTATTCTACTCTGATCGGTGCTTGGTCACTCTCTCTAAAAACCAAAATCCCAGAATAATCCTGACAAATCACTTGAATGATGGCCAATCCCTGCAGTTAAACACACTCACACACAAACACAATTTGAAATCCAAAATGCATTTGGTTCACTAATCGTTTTATGTTCCAATCCGTTGTTTCACCTAAAACATGTGACAAGTGAACAGCAAAGAGAAAAGTTTCATTGCTCTCACAAAATTTAATGAAATGAGGAGAATGCTTCTCAGGGAGAATGCCCACAGTCCAACTCCACCCTCTTGTTTTTGCAAGGATGTAAAGCAGGCACTCATTACTATATTAAGTCTTCAAAAATATAATTTCTATGCACAGGTTATTCTCAGATCTTAAATAAAGTTTATATCAAGTCTTCTTAGGTGATAGTGGGGTACAGTGCAAAAGGTTTCTGAGCCAGCACACCTGGGATCAAGTTTTGTTTCTGTCACTTTTTTTATGACCATGCACTGAATTTCTTTTGTGCCTCATTTAACTTATGAAAGGGGCATGCTTCTGTTTGCCTTACAGGGGTCTTGTAAGAATAATGCATAACGATTCACATGAAAGCACATGGTAAACTGAAACAAAATACCTTTATGTAATTGCCAGTAATTATTATTACACCAGATTCCTACCCGCTTAAGACTACATTTTTATTTTCTTTGATCAGAATAGGCCAGGTCAATGGACCAAAGTGGGCGGCAACGTTGGGGCAGGTGGCCCCAAGGAGCAGCCGCAGTCCAGCCTCAGGAGGGAAGACAGTCTGACTGGGGGGTGGCAGTGTGTGTAGGAGGCCTTAGAAGCTCTGTGAAGTTGGTCTGCCATGACTTGAATCTACACATGAAGACTCCACTTTAAAATAGGGCATTTTAAATAAACTTCTATTTTTTACTTCAATACACTGTTTAAGTCTTAAAATCTTGAAAATCTCAGTTAACTGGAATGAAATGAAAGGCGTGGCAGATAAAGCAAAGTGAGACAAAAAGGGACTCTTACGACCATCAAAAGATGAGGCATAGAGCTTGGGCAGACATAAATACAAAAATTATTAATATTAACAAAAAGCAGTAGGAAAGTGGAAATATTATAATGAGAGAAAAGGAAACCGGTATCAATGCTAGCTTTAGAGATGAAATAGGCCTGGAGAACTCTGTGGCAGGCAGAGAGTGATGCTAAAATAACAAAACAAGCCACAAAGCACAATATACAATACCAACGAAATACATCCTTTAATGGAACACAAAGTGGCTTTTCTCTACTGCTTGAAACTTTAGCAGGTAGAAAAGTGAGAATGTTTCAAGAGATTTCTAAAAGGTTGCTTACAGTACTGGCAAAAAGCGAATATTCAAAATGCCACATTTAAGCGTAAGCACATTTTCAAAAAGAGCCTACTGTAGGTGACATTTAAAATACCGCCTCCCAAATAACCAGCCAGCCAGGGACTTGTAGAGGACCCGAAGTGTGTCATGCGCATAAACGATCCCGAGAGTGGGCCGTGGGCACCACGCAAACTTTCTCTTGTGGCGAGCCCCCAGAACAAAGCGCCTATCTCACTGGGGATGAGGAGATCATCGCGACCCTGGAATGAGACAGACTCGGCTAAAGCTCCCCTCCCCAGCTACGGCGTCCCACCCTGCCCCACAGACTCTTCTCCCAGGTCAGGTCCGCCACTGCAAGTCTAGCCCCGGCATCCCCAAGGCAGCCCCTTAGGGTCCCAGCAGCCCTAGCTCTGTCTCGCAGGCCGCCGCCCCCAACCCGGAGCTTCATTCATTGACCCTGTGGAGGGGCAAGACCCAGCCAGGTGATGGGTGTGCACGGCTCGAGGCGGGGACCCCGGAGCAGGTGCTTACTCTGCGTGTCCGTTAAGGAGATCATGGCTGCAGTGTTGGGGACAGCGGCGAGAGCACCTCGGAAAGCCCAGGGTGGGAAGCTGAGTCGGGAGAAATGAAGCCGGGAAACAGCCCAGGCGAGAGCCGCCACGTCTTCCGGAAACACGCAGCCACCCTCACTGCCGCTTTAAGACCGCTTCCTATTGGCGAAACCTGCTTCCAATCTCAACCAATAAATCGTAATGTTGTTCGGTGACGCTCATGGTGACCACACCCCTTGACCAATTAGAGAAGGGTGTTATTTGTGATTGGCTTAACGGACCGACCCGGAAGGGTGGATGCTCTCAGCTGGGTGGCGGGAAGATTTTACTCCCGAGCAGAAGAAAGATCGGCTCGAGGCCTGGGTGCTTTGAAGTCGGAGATCCGAGAGTCAGAGATCGGAGAGTCGGACACAGGAGAGTCGGACACTGGAGAGTCAGACACCGGAGAGTCAGACTGGGCTCCTCAGTGGGGAGAGGCTCTGGGATAACTACTGTTACAGCTTTGAAGGGTCAAGGGTGTGCGTTTCTTGTTTCATTCTTCCCTTTCCTGCTGGAGGGCGAGGCCGGTCTGTAGCGGGTCACTTCCTTTCGCCCACACATTGGCGGAGGAGAAACCGGAACGTTAATCACTGCTCTGCTCCGAGAACTCGGGCCTTTAGGGGCACGTTCGCCTGCTGACCGGTCTTTTGATCTCCCCACTCTTTTCCATGCAGGAGCCTTGGCCACCGAAGCCTGTTTATTAGCAGCTGCCATTTGTTGGTAAATACTACTGGGGATGCTTCTTCCATCCCCTGCTTCACAGCAGCGGAAGGAAGGGCGTTAATAATATTCAATTACTATTGCCTCTAAATGCAGGTGGCGGGGAGAGAGAGGATTTAGCCTGTGGTACCTCAGTGGCGTTTCCTCCAACATTGATGACTGGCTGTCACCTTGTAACATTTTTCTTGTGGATGCCTAGCTTATACTTCTGAGTGACAAACCCGCTGTAGTTCAATTTCTGGATACATTTTATGTTGAGATATCTTCTGCTAACAAATCACATTATTTTGGGAAGGAGCAGTCTTTTAACGGCATAATCAAAGGAGTCATTTAAAATCGTGGGGGGAAATTGGATATATAGACTGTGTCTTTTCGTAAGGGTAGAAACAGCTCCTGCCGCCTTAGCAAACCTGAGCCCTCACTATATCAAGGCATTTTGCTGGGCTGTGCGGATACAAAGGTGAAGAGATTGAACTCCAGCCCTGCTAAAGGACCTTACAGTCTATGGATGGAATGTTACATTTCCATTACGTGAAGAGATGTTTGTATAAAGAATTAGAAGTCCTTGGTTTACTCTCCTATTTAGCCTTCTTTTAATGGTGTGGTTATTTCCACATTCTTTAGCAAGGCAAAAAAGAGTCAGCCTATCTTTCCAGCCTAGTGGTGGCTTCAGAATTCTGTGTAGAAAGGGCGTAAGGTCAGCAGTCTAAGGATAGGTGTTGCAGAAGTGACTTTTGGAGAGCATCTTAGTTTTAGAAAGTGTCCATATTAGAGAGATAGAAGAGGTGTTTTTAGGATTATGGGGCATTTAAAGTTTCTACTCTCAAGCCCCATTTTCCACTTGTCCATATGCATGCTTAGGTTTTAGTCATTCATAGATATTTAGAGTTCATTAATACAAACCATTTTCCCCTCCCCCCACATCTAACCTTGTTGTGTTCTCTCCTTTTAAAATCTAGCATTTCTATAGAATACCAATTTCTCTTTTAAGATTGAGCTTATATTGTAATTATTTAAAGCAAGTGCTCAATAAAATGTTAGATGATTATTATTTATGTTGATGTATTTTGCTTAATCTGGTACACTTGAATCTATCCAATTTATAAGATTGCAGTCCTCCCAGTTTTACAAGTAGGGAAAGAGGCTTAGAGGAACAGCATGTGTAACTTTGTGTAACATAGTAATTTAGTCACATAGCCATGGGTGCTAGAACTGTTGAATATTTGCTGTTTTTTGTTACATCACTTTGTATCTGGTGGATGTTTGCTAAGTGTTATTGCTACTGTATTTGTCATGTATGCGTTTATGTGACTTTGGACACTTCTCTTAAATCTAGGGAATTAGTTGTTCTGAGTGTTGTGAGTTATTAAGCTGAAATATAGAGAGTTTTCCTTAAAAAATTAGTGTTGAAAGAACCATGTGGTTCTTATTTGAAAGGTCACTGCAGTATATAATTTACTTTCTAACATTTTCCATGCTTAGGAATGACAGATTACTGTTGAGTGAACATCATTAATAGTACTATTTTTAAAAACTTGTTGTCACTGTTGTGCTTTTATTTTTAGAAAGAAATTTGGATTATTTTAGAAACAAATTTGGAAAGAAAAAGAATGGCGTCCGGCCGGGCGCGGTGGCTCAAGCCTGTAATCCCAGCACTTTGGGAGGCCGAGACGGGCGGATCACGAGGTCAGGAGATCGAGACCATCCTGGCTAACACAATGAAACCCCGTCTCTACTAAAAATACAAAAAAATTAGCCGGGCGAAGTGGCGGGCGCCTGTAGTCCCAGCTACTCGGGAGGCTGAGGCAGGAGAATGGCGTGAACCCGGGAGGCGGAGCTTGCAGTGAGCCAAGATCACGCCACTGCACTCCAGCCTGGGCGGCAGAGCGAGACTCTGTCTCAAAAAAAAAAAAAAAAAAAAAAAAAAAAAAAAAAAAAAAAAAAAAGAATGGCGTCCGTTTCAGGTTAGTAGCAATGATTACATTTTCTTGTTTCTTCTGTTCTATTTCTATTTGTATGGTATTTGAAAAAAAAAATGTTTGTTTTAAAAATTCTGATTATAGAAATGATTTTTTTCAGCTTTTTTATTTAGGGAAAATAGACATTACAAACTTTGCCATGTTAACTATTATTAAGTGAATAATTCATTGGCATTAAATGCATTTAGATTGTTGGGCAACCATCAACACTATCCATCTCCAGAGCATTTTCATCTATGCAAACTAAAATTCTATACTCATTAATTCATAACGTTCCATTACTTCTCTTCTCCTAATCCCTGATAGCCACTATTCTACTTTCTGTTTCTTGACTGTTTTAGATACCTCATATAAATGGAATCATACAACATTTGTCCTTTTGTGTCTAATTTTCACCTTATTTGTATCCAAATAAAGGCAATAGCAGAATCATTCTTTTGCCTATTTCTGTTATAGCTGAGTATACACTGACTCCTTCACCAAAAGAGCAGGTACAAATTATATTTATTCGTCTTTGGGTGATGCTTATTTCTCTTCTTGCTGAATCATGTCCTCCTTAGTAATACTGTAATGTATCGGAGAAGGACCAAATAAATGGAAAAACCCCAACTTGGTTTATATACAAATGTTAAAAAGGAAGAATGGCTTACAGCTATTAGAGTTCTTGTTTTTCAATTGGTCCTGTGGTCATAGCTTGTACTTTACAACTGCCTTCTTCAACTCCCCATTCCATATTCCTTGGTTCTCAGTTGGTAACGGGTCTTTGCTTGGTGGGGACTACTTGCCTTAGTAGTTTCCTGTATTTGGTTATTATAGTTTTCAATTAATTTTAATCACAAGATAAGGGAATACTGAGAGGTGCCTTAGAGGATCTTCTGCTTTCCAGACATACTCCTCCTTATCCCTATAGTGTGGCAGCTGTCTGATTTACTCTTAGTAGTCAGGATCACTTACCCCAGCCAGTACAGTAATCCCCTTCTTTGCCTGTTCATTTGTTGGCATGAGGAACCCAAAGTGGCCAAGTAGCAGTCAACTTCCAGTTTAATGGAACTACTGTTTTTTCCCCTGGTACAAGCATTTCTCTCTTGGTAACTAAGACCTCTAGGCCAGCAAGAGTCCTATGTTTCAAGGATGGGAAGCAAAAATTTCACTAGTGGATCACTAAGGGTAATAGAGGCTCCACTCCCATTTCCACCCCTGATTCCCGTGAATTGTGGCAATGGGAGAAGCAGCACTATTCACTCATGTATAGCATGCCATATCCTGGAGGCTACTAGTCCAGCCTTTAAAGTGCTGATAACCAGCCGGCAGCATAATTGAGTCTGCAAAATGCCACTCCATTATTTCCTCAGGCCAGCTGCTTCAGGGTGTTGGGGAACATAGTTAGACCAGTTAATTTCTTAAACATGAGCCTTCCGTTGTGCTTCGTTTGCTATAAATGAGTTCTTTGGTCAGAAGTAATTTGGTGGGGAATACGATGACAGTCAGTAGGAATTCCCTGAATTCATAGATGGTGGACATGATAGAGCACTGCAGGCAGGGATGGTAAACTCATATTCAGAGTAAGCATCTGTATCAGTGAGAACAAAGTGCTGCCTTTCATTATAGACGGTTCCAATGCAGTCACTTTGCCATCAAGCATCTGACTGTCCCCACAGAGAATGGCGCCTCCATTGGAACTCAAGGTTGGTATGGGCTGTTTGCAGGTTGGGCACTGAGCTGTGGATGTAGCCAGATGGGTCTTCGTGAGTGACAGTCCATGTTGCAGAAGGCACTTTGTTCTTGATTTGGTTGTGCAAGGACAGGTGTGGTCCATGTCCAGGTCATCTGGTCTACCTGATTAATTATGCTTATCCTTTGTGGAGGTGGTTTTCAGTGAGCATTAACATGGGACTCAAATACCTTCACACTGACCGTTCAGAGAGGTCTATACATACATCTCTTTCTCAGACCTCATTGCCACCAGTTTTCCTATTTGCTACCTTCCAGGTTGCTAACCATCCTGCTAATCATTAACCATTGCCTATGGTACTGTGGATGTATTCCTCTGGCAAAGTGAGTAACTATGTGCACTGCTTACTGCTGACAGGGAGGATTTCCCATCTCCAATATTTTTCAGGGCTGCTCTGGAAAGACGCTAGAGTGCTTTAGTTGTTCACTTTCAGGTGGTGACAATATATCATGCAGAATCTTTTATAAATTAGGCCTGCATTTTGTTTCTTCCTTAGTTACAGAGGATCCCACCATGAGGTCATAGGTGCAGGTTGAGGAGGAGGAGGCAAAGGGGAGCATGGTGCGTGAGCATTCGGACTTCTTGTTCATGCCTTCACTTAGAACCTGCTCCCTTTGGCATATACCAGCTCCATTGTGATGATGGAGGTCTGCCTTATGAATTGATCGGTCAGATGACACCTGGTTGATGATAGGCAGCACGGGTCACATAGTCACTTAGTCTCTTGTAAGACCCAGGAGCAACCCAGAAATTGTTTCCAAAAGGGTAAGAGTTCTCTAAGCTTTGCTCCAAAATCCTAATCATCTTTGTTGTGACTCATCTATAGGCCAAAGGTGTCATATAACATCCCCATTCATCACAGACTTACAGCACCATCAAATCTGTTGGGTCATATGGCTCAATGGTAAGAGAAGATTGTATCATGGCATTACCTCTTGTTCGAGGTCCTACTCAAAACAGGCAAGTTTTGGGGTTACTTGGTAAATTAGGTGTGTGTTGCCTCCCAAATCCAAGTAGTCCATTAGGCTCTGTGCTGCTCTCTTAGTAATAGGAGGGGCCAGATGTCGAAACTTATCCTTCACTTTAGAAGAGATCGGATCGCTCAACATGCCCCATACGCTTTGACTCTCACCAAGGTGAGAAAAATTCAGGCTTCTGAATTTTTATGGGATTTATCTTATATCATCTGGCAAGAGTCTCTCTTAGCAATTTGTTTTGTAGTAGCTGCTACTGCTGCTTCTTGCTCAGCAGGTCAGGCAAGCGTGATATCATCAATGCAGAGAGCGAGTGTAATGTCTAGTGGAATGAAAAGGCAAGCAGGATCCCTGCAGACTAGATTAGGGCTAGAGAGTAGATACAGCTCTGAGGTGGGAGAGTAAAGATACATTGCTGGCTCAGCAAACTGCTTTTACTGTGCTATACTGTTTCCCTCTGCTATAATAACAGGTACATGGGTATGGAGAATAAAGCATTCAACAGATCAATAGCTGAAGCCAGATGCCAGGGTATGTGTTCAGTCTCATTAATGAAATTACAGCTGGAACAGTGGCTGCTGTTGGAGCTGCAGCCTTATTAATTTTGCCATAATTCACTCTCAATCTCCAGAATCCATTGGCTTCTGCATACACCACATAGGTGAGCTGAATGCAGTGTGGAAGTCGTCATTATCCTTACATCTTTCAAGCCCTTGATGTAGGCAGTAATATTTTTGGTTTGCTGTATTGGTTGGTAAAGGCAGTTTTGCTGGCTTCCACTTGACCTTTCCTATCATGATAATCCTTAATTATGGGCCAAGAGACCAATGTGTGGATTCTGCCACTTGCTGAATATATCTGTTCTCGGTATACATTCTGGAACAGAGGAAATAATCACATAGCAGATTAGAAGGTCTGCTGTATATCACTAGCAGCCACTGGACTTGAGCCTGCTCCTCCCCCATGCCAATGAGATCACCAGCCTGCCCTTACACTGACTTTCTTAAATACAGAAAATATGAAAATATGGCTATTGCTTTATTTCTACCTTTTAAATCTCTGGCAACCAAAACTGCATTGATTACCTCACTTAAGTCGAGTTTTTACTCTGACTGGTGGATCACCATGGCATTTTGGTTTTCTAAGAATTAGCATCAGTTCACAGCTAATGTCCAGTAGTTTCTGAGAAGTGATTTCTCTTTTTCTAATGCACAGTTACCCTCATAAACGTCTCTAGTGAAGACTAGTAGGAAGATTCATTACATATATTTTTAGTTGTGTGGTAGAGTCCTTCCCCAAGGGGCTCCAACCTCTGCCTTATTCAAGGGACTCTGGTTCTATAAGTTGGTTCAATTCTGGAAATTGGTCGAAGGATGGTCGCTGTGTTGTGGTGTTTCTGGGTCTGTTTACCAGAATCAGAGCTTTTTATTTTGCGTATACAAATCAAGTAATCTATTTCCATTTCAGGGACATCGCAGTCAACTAGCCAATCCAAGATCGTGTGGGTCAGACTATTCTGATTGCTGCCTCAGCTCTGTTGCCCTTCATGGCAACCACATCCACTTTATTTTTGGTCATAAATTCAATTGCCGCTGTTCAGCCCCCATACCTTGGAATCCATCATTGTCGTTGAATCAGGTAGTCTACTTGGAAGATGCCATTTCCCACTGTCATTCCTAGCTTACAGAGAACAGCCAGGGGAGCCCCAGCATCCCTGAAGAGCTCCGCTGATGCTAGGGCTCCCCTCATGACTGTATTTTTCACCGTCTTGGTGAAAGGAGACTCTGGATTCTCCTGGGGGACAGCAAGGGAGTGGATGATCAATCCATTTGATCATCCACTCGGGCACTGCTCTCTCTCTAAGCCTCTGGATACCGTCCTTTAGAGCATACCCAGGAAATTCCAGAAGTCCAGCCTCACTGGACGCTACACCTATTTTATTCCATCCCAGTTTTCTGACATTCATCTTTGAGGCCAGGTTTCAGGCAATGAGCCAAGCAAATTACTACAGCCACTCCTGGCCACTATGTAGAACATTAAGTCCAGAATTTCTTAGTGAGCCCATATCAATAAGCTTAGCTTAATTCAACATTGTATTCCATAAACCCTGTTTCAGTACTTTATGATCTATTCCCATATACATTCTCTAGGTTTCTGATGTAATTTGGATATGTGTCTCCTCCTAATCTCATGTTGAAATGTGACCTCCAGTGTTGGAGGTGGGCCTAGTGGGAGGTATTTGGGTCATGGAGCAGGATCCCTCATGAATGGCTTGGTGCCCTCCCCATGGTAATGAGTGAGTTCTTGCTCTGTTAGTTCACGCGAGAGCTGGTTGTTTAAAGGAGGCTAGCACTGCCTCCTCTCTCTCTTGCTCCATCTCCCACTGTGTGACATACCTGCCCCCCTTTGTCTTCTGTCATGATTGGAAGCTTCCTGAGGTCCTCACAAGAAGCAGATGCCAGCAGTATGCTCCTTGTATAGCCTACAGAACCATAAGGAAAATAAACTTATTTTCTTTTATAAATTTCCCAGCCTCGGATATGCCTTTATATCAATGCGAAATGGATGAACACAGTTTCTGTTGATATGTTTTGGCACATGCAGCTCTCTTGGTGCGTATCATGTCTTTCGACAGGTTACATCTTTGTGTTTTATCCTCTAGGACTTCCTGGATCTTAAAGCACTGAAAGATGGTAGAGGCTGATTCTTAGGAGGATTAGCAGTCCCATACAAGGCAACGAGGACCATTGTGGGGACTTCAGTTAGGAGGACATTGTTTCAGAAAGGGAAGGCAGGTTAGAAGAGACTTGGCATAATTTAGTGGTTTAAGGTAACCTGCTTCATTGGAGTCTGCCCTTATGTTCCCCTCCAAATTTCAGAGCCTTCTTCCCAGTCAGTGTGCTGACTTTATAGTAAGAGTCCCTGCAAGGTTGATAATTCAGTTTGTACTGAAATTCAGCCATCTGCAGGATGTAGACTTACAGCTCTTTTTCCAAAATATTGGCCCTGTACCTATAGTGGATAAGGTTTTTTAAGGACAGTCATAGAAACTTTGAGGTCCCTTAATGCAGATCCTACATTTTTCCCCTGAGTTCTTTGCACACTTAGAAGCAACCAGTCAACCCCATTATTCTCACCAAAACGTCTGTAACAGCAAACACTTTGTCACCCACAGCCTTGCCTTCTCTAGAATTTATCTACTGGTGTCTATGGATGATGACTTAAATAACTTTTTTCACTGCATGGTGACATAAAACAGTTATGTTCCCTTTATCAGTGGAAACAGGGTTATTAATGCCTTGAAATCTAATCAGATCAGAAAACCAATTCTATGTGGCCCAGAAGCAATTCAGAGAACCTATTAAGTTTCTGTTCTTGTGGATCAAAATTCTGTATTGGTTAGGGTTCAATCAGGTATGCTGAACCATTATGAGTGCTGTAAGTTTTATTATGGGGATTAAACCTTATGTGATCATGGGAGCTGGTTAAGCGGCTATCCCTGAGTCAGCTTCTGGTCCTGAAGTCAGCAGTACCAGCAGTGAGAAAGGAAGATGGGTGTGAAGTGTGGGAGGGTATGGATGAGCTGGAAGCTGCAAGGATAAGTTGAAACTCATGAGGACAAAGTTAGGATGCTGGTGTCCTGCTGAAAAGCTAGTGTTCTTGTCACAGAGGGTTGCTCAGCAACATGACCAAGAAGCCAAAGAAGCTGTGGGCCAAGTTGCTCCACCGAGAAGATTTAGCAGGAGCTGGGGGAGCTGGCTTCTGCCCCACATCAACAAAGTGAGGTAGCAGATTGCTAATATCATGAGTGAGTTGCAGAAGCACCTGGCCTTAGGCCAACCATCCCAATGTAAAACTGGCTGCTGCTTTATTTCTGCCTTCTAAATCTCATGCAGAGTTCACCTGTGGCCAAACTTAACCCAAAGTCATGTAGGGAAGGGTTGATACAAGGGATGATGTATAACATGTACATCAATGTACAACATTGATGAAGTTGATACAATGAAATGTACCAATTTCATTGTGCAATTGGTACAATGAAAAGGCACCCCAACATCCTATTTTAAGTCACAACCATAAATTTTATCTCATGAAGGGACACATTAAACCTGTATACTGATTAATGCAGGCAGGTATATGAGAACGCACCAAGAACGTCTTAAGATTTTTCTAGCTTCCATTGATGTGGTATCAAAAAACATCTCACTTTTTGACTTTAATACTTAGATTGATTAGAATCATACACTGAGGTTTCTTTATAAATTAGTTACAAAGGAGATAAAATGCCAATTCGAATACTACACTTGATTTCTCTTACTACATCCTCTTGTTTATAATTACCAACTCCTTATCAACCATCAAATGAGCCAATTGAAGGAATGCCTTCAATAAAGTACTAGAAAAGTAATTAGGGCATTAGCTTCCTTTTGCTTCAAAGTCTGTTTTACTTAAATGATTTAGGAGATTGTTAGACCACTTCTCTCCTACATAATAAAAAAATTATCATGTATTAAATATTTGACTGTGTACCAGGTACTGTGTCTAGAACTCTTAATATATTATCTCACTAGCTCTTTATAAAAATACGATGAAAGTTAGATATTATCCTCATTTTACAGGAAGGGAAATGGGGATACAGGTAGGCATCTTGCCTGAGGTCACTCAGCAGGTAAAAGGAGGACCTGAGATTTAACTCAGGTCTGTATGACTCAAAAACATGCTCTTAACCATTTTGCTATGCTACTTCAAGTTCATCTGTAATTGATATGGCGGGGAACACCCAACAATCAATCTGGAAACCTAAAGTTGTAATTTACTCTGTCTAATCATTGTATCCCCGCTGTCTCCCATAGCTCTGACTGAGGAACTGGATTCTATAACCAGCGAGCTACATGCAGTAGAAATTCAAATTCAAGAACTAACGGAAAGGCAACAAGAGCTTATTCAGAAAAAAAAAGTCCTAACCAAGAAAATAAAGCAGTGTTTGGAGGATTCTGATGCCGGGGCAAGCAACGAACATGATTCTTCACCTGCCGCTTGGAATAAAGAAGGTTAACGTTTCTTTTTGCTAGTTTTGTTTCTTCTCATTTTTTAAAAAGCTAGAATGAATTCTTGCTGGGTTAGTGCTTTCCAGTAGGCTTAGAGGTGAAAGTGGCCATTTCTCCAGTGGAATGGGAAACTTGCAGGTGGATCATTCTTTCCCTGTGTTCTATAGTCTTTAAATTAAGCTTTTATTATGAGACATTTTTTCCCAATTATTATTCTAGCAACATTGATCATGCTTAGAAAATGAGATACTTACTTTACCTACATTAACAAACAAGAAAAAAAAAATTCAAACTCCTTGCCAAAGTTTAGATCATTTTCCTGCCCTAGTGAACAAACCTTTCATGATCCAAGATCTTATCCAACATCATGTTTATCGATTATAAATAGAATACTATAATAGGATAATTATAATAGAATAACTCTAGAAGGAATTGTGGTTTTTGTGGATGTTGCTTTTCAGTGATTCACGTCTAAACAAGATATTTTCACCAAAAATTCCAGATAATTGTTCACTTTGTTCCTGATATTTGAGTATTTGATGATGCTGTAAATTCTCTGATCAACACTGAGACTATTTTTCAAATACCTGATCAAACACCTTCCTCTCTTGTGTGGGTTAATTCTCAACTGGCAAATTTTTACATTCGTTACTTTTTTTTTTTTTTTTTTGAGATAAGGTCTGGCTTTGTTCCCCAGGCTGGAGTACAGTGGCACAACCACAACTCACTGCAGCCTCAAAGTCCCAGCCTCAAGCAATCCTCCCTCCTCAGCCTCCCTAGTAACTGGGACTACAGGTGCACAGCACCACACCTGGCTACTTTTAAAAATTTTTTATAGGGACAGAGTCTTGCTATCGCTTGAGCTCAGACTGGTCTCGAACTCCTGAGCTCAAGTAATCCTCCTGCCTTGGCCTCCCAAAACTGTTGAGAGCATAGGCATGAGCCACGACCCCTACTATGTCTTATAACACATCATTTAATTTGTTTTTGCTTAGCTAGTGAGTTAATCTCAAAATTATTATCATAAAAGTTTAATGGTCTATAAGTATTAGAGGTCTTATATATGTTTGTCTCATTCTTATCAAACTTCTATAATAGTCTTATATGTTTGTCTGATTCTTATCTTTCTTTTTCTAGATTTTCCATGGTCTGGTAAAGTTAAAGATGTTCTGCAAAATGTCTTTAAGCTGCAGAAGTTCAGACCACTTCAGCTTGAAACTATTAACGTAACAATGGCTGGAAAGGAGGTATTTCTTGTTATGCCTACAGGAGGTGGAAAGAGCTTATGTTACCAGTTACCAGCATTATGTTCAGATGGTGTGTACTAATAAAAATTAATTTAGAGTTGAAGAAGTGCTTTGTCATCATACATTTTTAATTCTTTAAAAAAATAATTTCTAATCATACATATGTAAAAATCAAGTGCATTTTTGTTTGATTTCCTCTATATTAATAGAAATTTAAAGTTTCACTCAAAGGGGGAATTTACTTATTTTTTATTTTAGGTTCGGGGTATATGTGCAGGTTTGTTACATGAGTATATTGTGTGATGCTGAGCTTTGGACTTCTAATGATCCGTCGTCCAAGTAGTCAACACAGTACCCGATAGGTAGTTTTTCAACCCTTGCCCTCCTCTCTCCCTAAAGGGGGAATTTTTAAAACTTCTGAGATTAATCCTTTTATCTGGTTCCTGAAACATAAATTTAAAAGCATATTGTACTGAACATTCAAAATCCTCTCTTCTAAGCTTTTCAAAACCCTATACTAAATTGTTGTTAATCATATTCACCCTACAGCGCTGTAGAACACTAGAACAGAAAATAAAAGGGGCAAAAAACCCCAAAAATGTTGTAGGAGAAGCAACTCTAGAAGAAGAATCAGTAGACCTGAATTCTAGTCCCAGATCTTCATTGAGTGTCTGCCACGGTGCTAGGCGCTGGGAGGTACAGTAGTGAGCAAAATGGGCGTGGTCTTAGTTTTCACAGAACTCATAGTGTAGAGTAGCACTTTCTCAGACGTTAGTGTACATAAGAATCGCCTGAGGATTTGATTATGTGCAGATTCTGATTTTATGTGAGACCAAAGATCCTGCATTTCTAACAAGTTCGCTGGTGCTACTGATATTATTAATTGGGGAGTAGCAAGGGGTCACCAAGCTTTTTCTTGAAAGAGTAGATAGTAAATAATATAGGCTTGTGGTCCATATGGTCTCCTTGACAACTCTTCAACCCTGCCACAGGTTTTGTGCTTTTCTAGCACAAAAGCAGCCACATTTGTAACGTGTAAACACATGGGTGTAGCTGTGTTCCATTAAAATAACTTACAAAAACAGGCAACCAGCCCTTACTTTGTGATCACTGGTTTAGAGAATATGGGTAATTGCCAGCAATTGCAATAAGAATTTGGGGATACAGGTTTTAATAGGTAATTAAGACTGTACAAAGATCTAGTCTAGGGGCTGTCAGGGAAAATTGTTCTGAGGGAGTGGTGTTTAAGCTAAAAGTTAAAGGGTGAGTAGGCAGAAGGGACAGGGAAGGAAGAAAAGCAACATGTGTGAGATCTAAAAGCAAGAGAGAACATTCACATTATGATGTATTCAGTAACCTAGAGGAATTCCTATGTGGCAGTCAGTGGTAAGACATGTAGAGTCTTATTTTTAAAAACTTTTCCTTATTTTAGCAGGAAGCCATTGAAGGGTTTTACACAGGTAAGAGACTCATTATTTCATGGTTTAGAAGGATAATTCTAGCAGTTAGATGAATTCCAGATACATCTGGAAGATAGAGTCAGTGGGACTTGGTATTTATTGCCTGTGGGGAAAGGAGAAAGAATAGTCAAGAATGTTGGCCGGGCGCGGTGGCTCAAGCCTGTAATCCCAGCACTTTGGGAGGCCGAGACGGGCGGATCACGAGGTCAGGAGTTCGAGACCATCCTGGCTAACACGGTGAAACCCCGTCTCTACTAAAAAATACAAAAAACTAGCCGGGCGAGGTGGCGGGCGCCTGTAGTCCCGGCTACTCGGGAGGCTGAGGCAGGAGAATGGCGTAAAAACCCGGGAGGCAGAGCTTGCAGTGAGCTGAGATCCGGCCACTGCACTCCAGCCTGGGCGACACAGCGAGACTCGTCTCAAAAAAAAAAAAAGAAAAAAAAAAAAAAAAAAAAAAGAAAGAATAGTCAAGAATGATGCTCAAATTTTAGGCTTGGACAATGGGGAGGTTCTTCACTGAAATGGGGTACACTGGAGAAAGAACTCTTGGGAATGGAGAGAAGGAAGATGATGAATTTATTTGGGACATGCTGAATTTACGATGCCTTTAAGACATCCAGATGGAATTGTCCTGAGTAGGAGGATGTTTGTGTCTAAAGCCTGGTGTTGGAGGTCTGAGTTGGAGATTGTTAGTGTGGAGATGGCACTGAAGCCATTGGAATGAATTACAGAGCAGCATAAGAAGAGAAGAAAGCCTAGAACAGAAACCAGAACACCAAGAGTTTAGGGATAAACAGAAAGAGGGCTTTCAGACAAGGCTGAGAATGAGTAGCAACATATAGGATAACCAGGATTGTATGGTGTTATTAGAAGCCTAGGGAAGGGTGTGTTTGAATGAGGGAGTGGTTAATAGTGATGTCTGTTAGCAAAATGTCAAATACGATAAGGATTAAGTTTCAATGAGTTTAATGACAGAGGACCTTAGCTGCAGCAATTTTATTGAAATGGCTGGGTGGAGACCAAATAACAATGGTTTGAAGTGAGTAGGAGTTGAGGAAGTGGAACTGGTGAGTGTGGGATGCTCTTTGGAAAAGAATGGCTATGAGGGGAAGAAGAGAGGGGGCCATAAATTAGGTGTTATCTTAGTCTATTCCAGCTGCTATAACAGAATGCTTTATATCAGTTAATTAACAAACAATAGAAGTTTACCGCTTGCAGCTCTGGAGGCTGGGAAGTCCAAGATCAAGATGCTAATAGATTTTGGTGTTTAGAGAGGGGGTGTTTCTCATAGATGGCACCTTCTTGCTGCACCCTCACATAGTGGCAAAGAAAGGGCACTCACTTCAACTTCTTGTAAAATGGCATTAATCCCACTTATGAAAGCAGAGCCTTCATTACTTAATCACTTCCTTGGGGATACCAACATTCAGACCATAGTGGGTGTTTTCCAAGATGAGAGAGACTTGACCATGTTTAAATGTAATGAGTAGGTGCTAGTCAGGAAAAGTGAAAATAATAGCAGAGAGAATAATTGGGAAAAATCCCTAATAAGATCTTAATATGATTATGTTTTTTAAACATGTCTGCACTCTGCCAAAAGTTGTCATAAGAAACAAACTACAGAAACGTAAAGTCATATAATTTTAACTGTAGAATAGCTTTTGTACTTTAAACAGTTTCAGTTATAAGGAAGGGGGCATATTACTATAACTTCATTCAGACAGTAAACTGTTCACTGATTTCTACTCAGCAAAAATCTCATATAAAAAGTAAAAGAATGCTCATGCAACTATCATGTTTAATTATACACACTACTGTTTTTTTGGGAAAGCTTTGTAGTAATTTTTCCCTGATGAAACTGTTTAGTGTTTGAACTGATATATGTTACCTTACTGAAATTACCAGTAGTGATTATTTAAAATGATAGCAAATTAAACATTTGAAATGTTAACGTCTGTCTTTATTTTTATAAGGATAGAGTTCTGTTTAGTTGTATGTTTGTTTATTTGGCTTATAGTTACCTTGTTTGGTCATTTATTCATATCTAATCAATGAGAGTAAGAAGTAAGTAAGCTTTACTAAAGCTACACTAGAAATTAATCTGAATTAATGGGCGGTGCCCACAAGTTAATAAGGTGAATGGGCTGGGCGCAGTAGCTCGTGCCTGTAATCCTAGTACTTTGGGAGGCTAAGGTGGGTGGATTGCCTGAGCTCAGGAGTTCGAGACCAGCTTGGATAACACAGCGAAACCCTATCTCTACTAAAATACAAAAGAAATTAGCCAGGCATGGCGGTGGGTGCCTGTACTCCTAGCTACTTGGGAGGCTGAGTCAGGAGAATTGCTTGAACTCCGGAGGCGGAGGTCGCAATGAGCCAAGATGGCACCACTGTACTCTAGCCTGGACAACAGAGTGAGATTCTGTCTCTAAAAAAAAAAAAAAAGGTGAATGGTTTGCAACTGATTCTGAGGGTGGTGTAAAGTTTAAGGTAGATTTTTTTTTTTCTCTTTTAGGTTTTACACTCGTCATTTGCCCATTGATCTCTCTTATGGAAGACCAATTAATGGTTTTAAAACAATTAGGAATTTCAGCAACCATGTTAAATGCTTCAAGTTCTAAGGTATGTTTCAGTGGCTTTTTTTTTTTTTTTTAAATGTAAACTATTCACTGAAATAGGAGCTTTACCTGCAGTTGAGTTGCTTATAAAATTATAAACTGTTAACTATTTATATCAGGAGTTGCAAACTACTGCTCTTGACCAGTTCTGGCCCACTGTCTATTTTTGTATGTCCCATGAATTAAGAATAGTTTTTATATTTTTAAATGGCTAAAAAAAACTAAAACGAGTGTTTTGTGAAATGTGAAAATTATTTGCAGTTCAAGTTTCAGTATCCATAAATAAAGTTTTATTGAAACACAACCATGCTCATTTGTTTACATGTTGTCTGTGGCTGCTTTTACAGTATAATGGCAGAGTGGAGTAGTTGTGATAGAGACCTTATAGCCCACAAAACCTAATGTTTTTGTCTGGTACTTTACAGAAAACATTTGCTGACCTATTTCGTATTATCCATTCTAAAATAGTAAGGGAGAATTTCTAATTATGCAGTGTAATTAAATGTGAAATATGAATTACTAAGAAGTTACCCTGTACCTATGGAATTTCTTCTATTTAGGGATGGACTCTTTTACCATCATCTGTAGAATAAAGCATGTCCCAGCTATTCTTTTTTAAAAAGCGTATTATTGAAATCTTCAAAAGGAGAGAGAATAGCATAAAAACTGCCATGTAGCCATTTCCCTCTTCAACAGTTAACATATGGCTAATCTTTTTTTTAATCTATATACCTCCAGTTTTCCCTACCCCCTTCCCCTTAGTTTATTTATTCAGAACAAATTCCAGACATCATATTGTAATTGTAAATTCTTCAGTATGTATCTCTAACTTTAAAGAAAAGTGCTATGCCATCATCACATCTAAAAACTTTAATATCAATTCTTTAGAATTATGAAAAATTCAGATTTCTCTGTCTCATTTTTATGTTTTCTTTTTCTAAATATAGCCCAGATAATATTCATACATTGTATTGTGTTTGGTTGATATACCCATAGGTTCCCTTTATCTCTTTTGTATTTCCCATGCAAATTCTTTGTTGAAGAAACCACATTAATGGTCCTGTATCTTTCTACATTTTCCTGATTGCATCCTTGTGGTCTTTTCTTTTCTTTTCTTTTCTTTTCTTTCTTTTCTTTTCTTCTCTCTCTCTCTCTCTCTCTCGTTTTCTTTCTTTTCAGTTCTGGGGTACATGTGCAAGATGTGCAGGTTTGTTACATAGGTAACTGGATCCTGTTAGATCTAAAAGCCTGATTGTATTTGGAATTTTTCTTTTTTCTTTAACTTTTTTTTTTTTGTTTTTTGCAAGAGTATACTTACTGTGGTATCACTCAAGTGGTACATAGTACCGGGTTATCTTTTTGTGATGCTAAGCATCAGTGGGTTCAGGTGATGTCTGCCTGATCTCTGGTTATCAGCTTTTCATCTAATGTTTTAGCAGCCACTGAGTGGCACCGTGAGAGCCATGATTTCATTAGGGAGGTGCAAAATGGTGATACCTAATTCTGTCACTCTTCGTATTAGCTACACTTTTTCTACAAAAATGAACTTCTTCCTCATTAACTCTGCATGATGAAAATGCTAGATTTTTTTTTCCCTTTCTTTACCAGTTTTCAGAAAGAGTTGGTTTTCTAGCATTCTCCAAAGGTGGTCAACAAGATTTTTAAGGTATTTTTTTCCCCCAAGTATCACTATAAACTTACAAATTTTGAGATATAATGTGATTCACCTTTGGAATCATATAAATGTGTATCTATGTAATGCTGAAATAGTCCTGGCCTTGGGCAGTGAGAGCCTCTTTAAGTTGGTTCCTGAATCTTTTCTCTTAACCGCATTGCTTCTGCTCCTTGCTTTCTTTTGCAGTAAGATAATCCATGTTCATTTTATGCATTTCCTGCGCAGACCTAGAGTCAGCCATACCTCCAAGAAGCCCTGCTTCCTTTAGTTTACCCATATGTTTTTGTTTTATTTAAACTCCATGTCATTCTATTATAACTGCTCCTTCATTCAACAAAATCAGTCTACGGAGAAAACTGCTTTCTAATAATGTACTTTCTTAAAATTGGAAAAGAACATAATAGTAATAGAAAGTAGTTTAGAAAGTTGAAGATAATTACAAGTTCATGATATATCCCCACTGCTTGAAAAGTTGGAGAGAGAAAAAAAGAACATCTGTATCCTAGAATATATCTAGGAATTAACAAACTGCTTTGCTGGGATGATGAAAGCAGTTTGATTGTCTCTTTCTATCCCATTCACTGGCATGTTTTTATACTTTTTTGGTCCTCTTTAGGTTAGAAGGAAAAAAATGATATCTAATGTGCTAAGTATTATATAGAATTGTATTAGAGTACTAAGAAGCTAATAAATGTTAGCTTTTAAGATTTATTATTATCTTAATTTAATGAGTAATACTTTTTGAAACCCCATGGTCTTCATGTTTAAATAAAGAGATTAAAAGATTTGATGGCATCATTTAAGAAGTTAATAAATAATAAATTTTGTTCACATACATAAAGGGATTATAAATATAATGTTAAAATTAATAAAACCCACCTTTATAACCATAACAATTGCATCTAGCTCACATTTTAGAATATATTATGAACAATTTAGAATTATCCCTTTATAGAATAAATGCTCTTCATTGGACTATCTGTTCATGTTCATTTTTTTTTGTTCTTTTTTGTCAAGTGAGTTTTTTTTAAATCACCAACAATGTAGATGTTAGTAAATAACTAGAATGCTGTTTACACAGCTGCCATGATGTTTAGTACTGGGACATGGTTTCAGTTTTAATGAACCAAACGTCTGCTCCTAGAAGAGCCGAAGTCTATTATTGCTTTCGAGAAATGAACGTTTTCATTTACCACCTAGTATTTCAGTCTGCCAGCTTAGTTTTACTATCATTGTGTCTGTTTTTTCTTTTACTAGGAGCATGTTAAATGGGTTCATGCTGAAATGGTAAATAAAAACTCTGAGTTAAAGCTGATTTATGTGACTCCAGAGAAAATTGCAAAAAGCAAAATGTTTATGTCAAGACTAGAGAAAGCCTATGAAGCAAGGAGATTCACTCGAATTGCTGTGGATGAAGTTCACTGCTGTAGTCAGTGGGGACATGATTTCAGACCTGGTATGTATGTTTTATCTAGAAAGCTTTTTGATGTCATAGACTGTGTCCTTACTCAGCTTGGCATGATGGAAATCTCTGCTTCTATTAAAATCAGCCTCAAGTAGTTACACGTTGAATATCCCTTATCCAGAATGCTTGGAACCAAAAGAGCTTTAAATTTTGGATTTTTTTGGGTTTGGGATGATCAGCCTGTATTACTCATTTTATCTTGCCTCATTATGAGGAGGACTGAGAAGCAGAATCTTTAGTTTCATTCCCCTCTGTAGTCTGTAGTTTAATTGCCTTTGTCAATTATGGACAAATATGGACACATATGTTTACTAGCCAATAATAGACATCTTTTTGGCATTTATGACATCTAGGTATTCCTTCACATTTATTGAAGAATTTGCATCTGTCTCAAAGTTGTCATCTTTAGTCATCATTCTAGGGGTCTTTTTAGCACCCACCTGCAACTCCTCAGCATTAAACTTTGATGAGATATTTTAGTGACCTTTTTCTTCACCCCACCACCCAATCCTACAGTCATAGCCTAAAGTAAGTTACTCAGAATTGTTATATGCAAAAAAATCCTAAATTCAAAAATCCGACTCCCTGGCTTCAACCTCTTTTCCTTCTGAAGCTTTTCACACTCATTAGGATTTGCTGGATCCCTCTTTTAATCCCGGCTTATTTATCCAGGCTCCTGTCCCTACATAGCAATCACTCTTTTTCCCGTCCAGACACTGTGCTGTTGCCCCGACTTCTGTTATGTTTGCCCTGGACTGCCTGGCCATTCTGCCAGTCTGCTTCAGGTGTTGTGCCTGAGACGCTGGATTCATCTAGACTTCTGCTTTCCCTATTCCTGCTGCTTGGCTACTAAACATTATCCAAAAAAAAAAAAAAAAAAAAATTGCATAACTCCGTTCAGCTTTTCATTATCCTCAGCTGTCCTTATACTTGTCCCTATTTCAACTCCTTTATACATTCCTTCCAACAAATGTCTCGTATCATTAACTTTCTATTCAGGCCCTAACTTGTACTTAGCAGATGCTTTCTGCTTCACAGGAAATAGATGCCATCAGGTATGAACAGCTCCTCTTTCTACTTTCAAACATTAGTAATCTTTGTTGTTGTTTTTTTTCTTTTGTTAAGGCAGAAAAGACCACTGCTTTATAAGGGTAACCATGACCACTCCCGTTTCATCCTTTCCTGCCTTCTTAAGATCTTGCACTGCCAAGTTCCTCACTCCTTCACCTTGAGTCTCTTTTGTCCCCTCCCTAAAAACAGAAACTAAAACACCCTTTTGATCTTTTGCACCTTTTAATGTGACTGTCCTCTTTTTGTTCTTTCTGTCACCATCAGACTTCTCAGCTTACCATCTCCATTTGTCACCTTTAACCCATTCTGAACTAATTGAATCATATCCTTCTGCCATCACCGTCCTATTGAAACAGGTCATCGGTGACCCACCCCCAGTGGCTTCATCACGTGGTCTCATCTTCATTCCTCTTCCCACTTAACTTCAGTAACATTTTATATATTCACCTCTCACCTTGCCACATGCTACTCCCTTGGTTACTGTACAGTAATGCTGGTCAGTGTCTTCCTTTCCATTATTACCTCCTTCGCTCATCTTCCTTTGTCTTCGTTTTAAATATTAGTGTTCCCTAGGGTTCTGACCTCAGTCTTTACCCTTTCTTACATTTCTCCAGGGATAGTGAGCTTGTAGCCCAAAGACTGCATTCTCTACCTACAGAATTATTATGGGCATTGTTTTTATTTATTTATATATTTTAAATGGATTTAAATGCCTTAAACAGGATGTATAGTCCTTTCTATTAAGGACCCCACTTTCTTAACCAGATAATGCCACATGGTTGTTACCTGGTGGCCACTGAAGTTACCCGATTTGTGACTCTTGCCCTATTTTCAACTTAAGTGGTGCAATCACTTACGATTATCACCCTTGCTTAAGTATTACCGTGACTTATGTTGTCTCTGTGGATCTGCTGCCGAAGTGTAAAACATTATTCCCATATCTAATTATCTAACTTCTAAACTTTAAATTTATACTCCTAATTGTTTATCAGAAATGTGTATCTAAATTAGCATGAACGAAACTAAATTCCCCCCAAAGAACTGCTCTTTTTCTTCTCAACTGGGAGTCACTATTTTCCCCATAACTCCACTCGACGTTCTAACCAAAAACTTTTTATTTTCTTCACCTTTCCTTTCTCCTTTCTCCTCTCTACTCCCAAGCAATTTTCCCCTTCAGTCTTCTCTGTCTTAGAAAGTCATCCACTCACTCACCTGTTTGCTGAAGCCAAAACTGTAGCAGTTACCTTTATCATTTAGATTCCAGTCAGGAGACAGTTATTTGAACACAGAGGATTTTTTATAAAGAATTGTGAACTAAGTAAAAAGTAGCTACATAGATAACTGAAAAAGTAAAAAGAAAACTAAGATATCATGGAGTTAAAAGCTGGAAGAAGCAACAACCACCTGTAGGGCTGGGAGAACAGGAAGAAAAGATTGAAACAAATAAGGCTTAGAAACTTAAAGGAGAGGCCCCCGTGGAACTGAGCTCCCTGGTGCTGGAGTCTCTTGGTGGAGCCAGAGGTGGGGTACATCTGTGATAGAGCTGATTCTCCAAAGGCTGAAAAAACTGCCAGCTGTATTTAGTTGCTCTTAAGGAAAGAAGTGCTGCTGCAGGGATGAGAAGCCTTGCTGGGGTGGCAGTCACAGGAACACAAGCAAGCCCACAGGAAGCAGTTAGGGAGGAAGCAGCCATAGAATCTTCCATGCAGGGCCAGCAGGCAAAGCTGATGCGTCGTGTGCAGAGTCCTTGGTGCAGCATCCCAAAGCAGAGTATAGAAGGTAGGGTTAGAGATGACAAAAAAATGATGGATGACACACCATCCTTGATTTACGCTCCCTTTGCAGGTCCAGTCCACCACTCAGTGTTGTCAGCTCTGCCTCTAAAATGAATCTCAAGTTTGTCTACACTTTGTGCACCTACGTCTTACATACAGTTGAGCTCCCTTCCACTGGTCTACTGCAGTAGCTTCCTAAGTAGTCTGTGATTATGGTCTTACCCTTTTTGTTCATTCTCCACAGAGCAACCAGTGATATTTTCTAAATATAAATCAAATCATGTTACTTCCCTACCTAAACTAGCCAGTAGCTACTCTGTGCTTAGAATAAAACCCCAAAGTTCTTAACTGGGGCCCATAGGGTAATAGGTGATCTGCCCCCATCTGTCTACCTGATTTCCCACTCTTCCTCTCTTACTTCTTAAGCCCCAGCTATGCCGGGCTTATTATGAGCACTTACCACTCTCTAATGGCGTATTTATTGGCTTACTCTTTGTATTGTCTTGTTTCTTTGCTTGAATTACAGACACATTTGCATAGCATTTTTGTCTTGTTCATCACTCTATCTTCAGTGCCTAGGGAAGTGCTTGGCACCCAATGAAAAAGTTGTTCAACATTTATCTACTGATGAATGGGTAAATCTGGCACTCTCTCCCTCCTCCCTGCCACCTCCAGATCCCAGTAGTCACTAGGACCTGTAGGTTCATGTATGTCTCTTTACTCTTTCTGATTTGTCCTTAATGTCATGTCTTATTTTATATTCTGTATTATTTGTTTTCTGGTCTGTTACTGCCATCTTTTAACTGGTTTTCCTTCAGTGTTTTGTCTATTCCAGTCTATATTTTGCACTGTCACCAAAAGATGATTTATGAAGCATACGTCTTTAGAAATTACATGATGGACTGGGCGCGGTGGCTTATGCCTGTAATCGCAGCACTTTGGGAGGCCGAGGCGGGTGGATCACCTGAAGTCAGGAGTTGAAGACCAGCCTGGCCAACACAGTGAAACCCCATCTCTACAAAAAATGTAAAAATTAGCCAGATGTGGTGGTGTATGCCTGTAATCCCAGTTACTCGGAAGGCTGAGGCAGGAGAATCGCTTGAATCCAGGAGATGGAGGTTCCAGTGAACCGAGATTATGCCATTGCACTCCAGCCTGGGTGACAGAGTGAGACTCCATCTCAAAAAAAAAAAAAAATTACATGATGACTCCTCATTTCCTATAGGATAAAGTCTCAGCTTAGAATCAACTGGCTGCATTGTTCATAGCTTTTTTTTTTTTTGAGACAGAGTCTCGCTCTGTTGCCCAGGCTGGAGTGCAGTAGCGCGATCTCGGCTCACTGCAAGCTTCGCCTCCCGGGTTCACACCATTCTCCTGCCTCAGCCTCCCGAGTAGCTGGGACTACAGGCAACCGCCACCACACCTGGCTAATTTTTTGTATTTTTAGTAGAGATGGGGTTTCACCATGTTAGCCAGGATGGTCTCGATCTCCTGACCTCGTGATCTGCCCGCCTCGGCCTCCTCACCTGCCTTCTACATAACAGTGTCAGTCAGGGTTCAGGCAGGGAAGCAGAGTCACGATGAATGTTACAGGATAACGGTTTTACTGTAGGAAGTCGATCTTGAACAATTGTGGGAGGAACTGGGGAAGTGAAGGTCTGAAGAGGGGAGGTGGAGGATTAGAGAAAAGTAACGGATTGATGCCTAAGCACTGGTGCAGGAGGACGAGGCAGAGCCTGTAGGGAAATCTGCAGCTGGCATGTACAGTGGCAAAGAGGACCCCTAAAGGGAAGGTCGTGGAAGGGTCTCTGGTAAGCTACTTCCTGTGAGTAGCTATCGCCTCTGTGGGTCTGCTGTTGACTGGCAAGACCTGCAGTTGGGAGGAACAGCTGAATGAGGACTGGAAAAGAACTAGGATGACCTAGAACTGGCTGAGCACTTCTAGATCTGTCCATCATCCTCTCTGCTTGTAAAGACCTTGAAGGAGCAATGTTAGCTGGTTCACTTCTGCCACCAAATCTTGCACAAGTTCCTCTTTTGGGTCAGCTCTAACTTGGAACAGGAAAGAGATTCTGGGAAATGTAATTTCCAGCTTAATGGATTGGACAATAAATCCATCCACCACAAGACTCTGTGACCACCCCAGTGAACTGCTTGCTGTTGTCTGAACATACTAATTTCATGCCAGTGTATTTGCAGTGTATATGCTGTTTCTTCTGCGTGATGTTCGTCTCTTCCTAGTGAACTTCTGCTCATTGTCTTAAGACATAACTCAAGTATTATCTCCTTGAAATCTTCACTTCCCAAGCAGCTGTTCTGTCCTCTGTGTTTTCATAGTAGCCCTCTACTTAGCATATAAGCAATTTCTACCACATTTTTTTCACTTTCCCCCAAATAGTTCAAGTTCTTAAGGGAGATTAAGGACAATTTATCTAGTGATTTAGATGCATATAACAAGTTTGAGCCTAGAATGGTTTCCGAGAAATAGGTTATATACAAAGCAGTGCTGCCCTTACCAAGCTTTATTTGGTCTGATGACACTAGGTGGTAGCAGGGGTTTGTCTGATGGCCGGTTTTATCTTTTGTTAGTTGTAATAAATTAAAACACTGTGGCTATACCCACTGTCTCTTGAGTCCACTGTGACCAAGAATAATATCTGGAATAAATATAATAAAGCCTGCACATCAAAAAGGCTAACGCAGAACTGCAAATTTACTGCTATAGATGGCTGTGGAATTAAAATCATAGTAGTCATCGATTATCTGCATAATGTTAAAAGGAATAGTTTACTCTAACTCTTAAAGGATAGAAAAAGGGCTACTTTATTTGTTTTTTCAGATTATAAGGCGCTTGGTATCTTAAAGCGGCAGTTCCCTAACGCATCACTAATTGGGCTGACTGCGACTGCAACCAATCACGTTTTGACGGATGCTCAGAAAATTTTGTGCGTTGAAAAGTGTTTTACTTTTACAGCTTCTTTTAATAGGTCAAATCTATATTATGAGGTATGTAATTTTTATGTCCATTCATTACTTTCGTGAAGAATTACACAGAGAGGATTTACCTTTTTATTATGTTTGTTTACATGAGCAGCAGTTAAATACTTTACAAAAACTTTTAACATTAGGAGGTAATTATAAGTAGATTCTGTAACTAGGGCTTCATTCATGTATCTTTTGCTACATAATCCTTTGTTAGATTAAACAGAAGACATTCTTGCTAGGTGATACTTTTTATAAAATATATGAGTAAGTTATATATCTTTGTTAAATTTCTGTATGTTCTTCTTTGTGTAAAGATGGGGAGAAAGGATGGAGTGATACTAAGGACCCTAATAACATCTCTGTTCAAATTAATAAATAATTAATAGAAGTATTAATATGCCATTAAAGATTTGCCAATTCTATTTAGATTTGACTTGATAAACTTGAAAAATAACCTAACAGCTGTCTTTTCTTTCTTTCTAAACCCTTTTAAGAATAGATTTAATATTTTTCTAAGTTTTCATTCCAGAGTTATTTATGTTACGGTTTGCTTTTATAAAAGTAGCATCACAAAATAAAAAAGTCTTCATCCTTACAAGTTATTCACTGTTCCTGTGCTTGCTCTTCTCTGGTAAATTAAAAAAATAAAGATCAAGAAGAGTCTGGGAGGAGGAACAGATGAGTCAGATTGGTTGAATCCTATGAGTAAGTGAAAGAGTAATAGAAAAGCACTATGGTCATGAAAGAACTGCATCCTGAAAGTTGTGAGTAGACAGCCACTTGAATGGTACTCATTTACTTTTTAATAAGTTAAGTTTTTTTTAGGTTCGGCAGAAGCCCTCAAACACTGAAGATTTTATTGAGGATATTGTAAAGCTCATTAATGGGAGATACAAAGGGCAATCAGGTAATGTAAAAACAAACCAACTTTGGAGACAGAGATAACTTTCAAAAAGTGACTTCATATTATATTGAGAATTATACTGGTAACTGAATAACAACAAAAAATTAATGTATAGCAGAAGATACTTGAAAATGTGTGATAAAATTAATTCACTTGATCTTAGAAATTGGGTGTGACATTTGCTTATGCCATAGATTATGAGTCATCAAATTGCTTGATTTATTTTTGCTTATTTACACTTGCTTTAGAATAGACCTGATGACTTAATGTGAATTATCAACAGCACATATTTAGTACGTATCCACTAAGTACAAAATAGTGGATTAAGCAACTGATGTTCTAAAGGGATAGAAAATATACTCCCTTATAGTAAAGGACACATTAAAGCAATAAGTAAATCCAGTAGTACATACTGAATATGTATGTACTACTAATTCCTAACCTGTACTAATTCCTAACCTGTACATTACCTCACATGGCAAAAGGAAATTAGAGTTGCACATGGAATTGAGACTGTTCATTAGCTGACCTTAAAATCGGGAGATTATTTTAGATTGTGTGATGTGAGAAGAGCCAGACACCCTGATTTTGATCCAGTGAAACCCATAATACACTTCTAAATCTAAACTACAGAAATGTTAAGAATAAATTTGTGTTGTTTAAAGCCACCATATAACCAGTAAACCATATATACATGGTTTTCTGGGTTTAATGACTAAACAAATGTTACCGAAGCAAAGAATTTGTGTAGAAGTAGCATTTTAAACTGTTCTATGGATTTTCAGGAGGTAGTAATGGGTGTCCTGGGTAAAAGGAGTTCTAGGGTCAAATAAATTTGAGAAAGGTTGTAGGTATTTATTCTGCCTGGACATTCACAGGGTATATCAGCAAACTAGAAGCTCTGACCATCCCTGAAAATAAAGAGAGACACCCATTTAACTTGGTTGAATGCAATGTTCTCCAAATTAATTTGCATGCAAATTAATCTAAATTAACCCAAAATTAATCCGGAGAACACTGCATTCATAGCACATTTGTTAGCATCTTACAGACATCAGTTTGAGAAATACTGTGTAGTGGGAAATAAAGAGAGAAAAGAGATAACGGGAATGAAAACTGATGGCTCAGGCTCATTTCTGCTTTAAAGCAAGCTGGTGCTCAAGTCTGGAATTATACCAAAATGTCAATATATGCACAAGGCCTTGAAAGTTTTCATAATTCTTTTTTTCCTTCTGTGCATTGTATTAATCAGTGTTCCGAATGTGTGTGTTGAAAATTATCTTCCAGGAATATACCATATCTGTCTAACAAATGCACATATTTTACTGCAGGAATCATATATTGTTTTTCTCAGAAAGACTCTGAACAAGTTACGGTTAGTTTGCAGAATCTGGGAATTCATGCAGGTGCTTACCATGCCAATTTGGAGCCAGAAGATAAGACCACAGTTCATAGAAAATGGTCAGCCAATGAAATTCAGGTTAGGTATATATCTTCCATGGAAGCCTAATTTACATTTAAAATATTTAAACTTGATTTAATTAACTGATAAAATGTTAAAATATTTCAGGTAGTAGTGGCAACTGTTGCATTTGGTATGGGAATTGATAAGCCAGATGTGAGGTTTGTCATCCATCATTCAATGAGTAAATCCATGGAAAATTATTACCAAGAGAGTGGACGTGCAGGTATGTAGGACTCAAATCCAGAAGTAAATTTTTAGAAAGCTTTTCCCAAAAACACATTATAAGTGTTTAATAAGTCTGTATATTTTATCTTTATTGGATAGTATTTTTAGAACAATGTATTTTTAGCAGTCTGACACTTACTTGCATATGGAGAAATTTTTACTTCTGTTCTGTTGTTATCTGAATTGTTTCTTCTTATGTGTGTTAAGATAATTTGATGTTCATCTTTGCCTCCTGAATTTTTAATTAGTGATTTCAAATCTGTAACTTAACTGGATTATAGACACATTTTTTAACTTAGTAGAGCTGATGATTGATGTCTCTTGTTAGAGTTTTTTTTAATTTGAGGGTACCCATTACAAATTAACTCTCACATCTCTAAAATTTCTAGATGTAGTATAAAACATTGCCTGCTAATTTTACGTATATCATTTTTGCATATTTTGAATTTTTAAATGTAATTCTGCAATCTCAAGGTTTCTGCATTCTCAAGGTTTCTCACACCACAGGTCGAGATGACATGAAAGCAGACTGTATTTTGTACTATGGCTTTGGAGATATATTCAGAATAAGTTCAATGGTGGTGATGGAAAATGTGGGACAGCAGAAGCTTTATGAGATGGTATCATACTGTCAAAACATAACCAAGTAAGCCACATACCTTTGTATAACTTTTATCAATTAAATATGAAAGTATATGACATCATTTTTAAGTTCTTACTAAATGCATTGGTGTAACACCAAAGTACAGATCTATAAAAGCAGATGTTGGAGGGTAGGTACCCATACATCAATCTGTGTGATCTGCCTTAATTCAAGAAAAGATGCCCTGTCTTTGAGATAATCCTCCAAAACTACTTTTTTAATTGAAGGTTTTTGAGACCCACTGATAGCAGTTGAAGCCTTTTTTTTCTCTGGCACTGGTGTACAGTTACATGCTTTAATAATTTTGAAAAGGTCTGTGGTTAAGATAGGCATTTTGAGAGTCAGGCTCAGTAACATGTGCCATCCTGCTAGCTCATGTGTCAATGAAATACCAAGTTTCTCCTTAAGAAGTAAGTTTAAATCTACTTAGGGTGGCTTTAGTTAGACTATATAGTTTCCTGAAAGCTTTTTGTCATAGTTATCTTTGTGCTCTTATTGCCTATCACATAAAAAGTGCTCAGAAATGTCGAGGTGGTAAATAGCAGACAGACAGTGATAGAAATGTTCTTTCTTTCCAATAGATGCTACAATAATCTAGTTAAAAGAAATGAGAAAATGAAAATGTCTTTAAAAGCCCAGTAGATTCTCATGAAGCATATTTTAAGGCTTCGACTCAAATATTGCTACTTAAAAATATAAGAAACTATTTTACTGTCGAGAATATTCTCCTAATAGTTGTAAAACATTGAATTTAAAAATGGAACTCAGACAATTTTTTAAACAGTGTTTATCAAGAATATGTGGGGGGAAAAAATCCTATGTCGGGGGCACAATGTGCCCCAAAGATGTTCATGTCCTAATTCCTAACCTGTATTTTACCTCACATGGCAAAAGGAAATTAGAGTTGCACGTGGAATTAAGACTGTTCATTAGCTGACCTTAAAATCGGGAGATTATTTTAGATTGTGTGATGTGAGAAGAACCTGACACCCTGATTTTGATCCAGTGAAACCCACAGTACACCTTCTGAATCTAAACTACAGAAATGTTAAGAATAAATTTGTGTTGTTTAAAGCCACTAAGTTTATGGTAATATGGCAGTTATAGGACGCGAATACAGTATATAATGGTGTAATCTGAAAGAGATTCTTAAAACTTTATTATATCCTCAAATAATCTGTATCTTTAAATGTGTTTTCAGATGTCGTCGTGTGTTGATGGCTCAACATTTTGATGAAGTATGGAACTCAGAAGCATGTAACAAAATGTGTGATAACTGCTGTAAAGACAGTGGTGAGTTTGTTGTTTTGTAAACCTTTATAGGCTAACACAGTCATATATTGCCTAGTGACGGAGATACGTTCTGAGAAATGCATCACTAGGTGATTTTGTCATTGTGCAGACATCGAAGTGTAGTTACATAGACCTAGATGGTATAGTCTCCTAGGTTATATGGTATAGCCTATTGATCCTAGGCTACCAATCTGTACAGCGTGTTACTGTACTGCATACTGCAGGCAACTGTAACACATTGCTAAGTATTTGTGTATCTTAACATAGAGTAAGTACAGTAAAAATATGGTATTATAATCTCTTGGGACCACTGGCATGTACGTGGTCCATCACTGACCAAAATATTATGTGGCACACACAAAACTGTATATACAGCTGGGACATGAGAGAAGTATTAGACTTCCAAATGGATTTAAAAGATTAAAGTGTGACTCAGATTTTCCAGAATTAAAAGTATCAACATGAAGTTTTGAAACAAAGCTGAATAAAAGGAAACGTCTTATGTGTATGCACACGTTTTATATTGCTATACCGAGGATGTGAAATTTTTAAGAAATGAAGGAAAATATTTGAATTCTTCTGAATAGAAATGCTATTCTGTAAGAAAACGCTAACCATGTGATAATCTCTAATACATTATAGTCACTAATTGAGAAGAAAATTTAGTGCAAAATAGAGATTATAGAGAATCATTTTTGATCCAGTTAATGGCTAATTAGTCATAGGAGATTTACTTAAAATTCTTTTAAAGGTAGATCAGCAGGACTTGTTTTCTGAGCATTGATCACAACCCTGCTGATCAAACAGGATCTGGTCAAACAAGATGTAGCAAAGAAACTGGCCCAAACCAGTTAGAACTAGAAAATGTAATGTATTTGCATGCTGTAAGACACTCCCACTAGCACCATGGCAGTTTACAAATGCCGTGACAATGCCCGAACGTTACATGGTTCTAGGAACTCCCTACCCTTTTCTAGAAGATTCACGAATAATATTCCCCTTATTTAGCATGTAACTAATGAGTAGCTGTAAATATCGCTAGTGAGCAATCTACAGTGCCACTCTGCCTTTGGGGTAGCCCTACTTTGTCTGTGGAGCCATTTTCTATACTCTATTGCTAATAAACTTGCTGTGCTTTCACTTTACTCTGTTGGCTTGCTCTCAGATTCTTTCTTGCGTGAAACTGGGAACCCTCCTGGGGTGAGTCCCAATTTTGGGATTTGCCTGCAATCATTTTGGCACTGTATTTTAACTTTTTGTCATCTGTGTGTTGTATTTGAAGATCTGGACCTCATGGTAAGACCTTACTGAGTTCTGATGCCTTGTTAGGTGGAAGCCACTACATTTTTAACTTTGCAGAGAAGTTTATGAGTTTATTAAACCATCTTATAAAATAACAAGAGTGTTATATATAAATCAGAGTACTGGTCTGTTAATAATCGGGGTATCAGTCGAGGACATTCTTGTTGCTAAATCAGAGTGCACAGGAGCCTATAACTAGACAGGGTCTCCTATATAGCACACCTCTTAGTAACTTAATAATCACATCTGGCAGACACATTGATTTCTAGAGTATATGGCAGGGCTTCTGATAACCATTTTTTTTAAATATCACTGTAAACTCCACAATGTAGAGACCATAACTTGGTCTAGTGACAGAGACTTGAGGAATAGCCTAGTCTTCATTCAGAATACATTTAAAAATCAGTGTTTAGGGTGGCTCACATTGATAACCAGCTTTAAACCAGTTTATCCACTTAAGATAGCCTATCCTTGCCCTCATTTCTAAATCCCAGTTACCTGCTACCATATTTGCTTTATTACAGCATTTGAAAGAAAGAATATAACAGAGTACTGCAGAGATCTAATCAAGATCCTGAAGCAGGCAGAGGAACTGAATGAAAAACTCACTCCATTGAAACTGATTGATTCTTGGATGGGAAAGGGTGCAGCAAAACTGAGAGTAGCAGGTGTTGTGGCTCCCACACTTCCTCGTGAAGACCTGGAGAAGATTATTGCACACTTTCTAATACAGCAGTATCTTAAGTATGTACAAACCCATTCATCATCCTTTCAGGTTGTCTTTATGGTTTTTCTTTTTAATTGCAACAGAATACACGGTTTTGCAGTTATTTTGTGTGAACTTTTAAATGCTATGGAAATTTACCTAAAACACTCAAACTTCAATCACTATAAATCAAAAAATGTAACAAAAATATTTTCTTTAAAGGCTTTATTTGCATTCTTGTTTTATTATTTCAAGTCAATGTGTTAAAAATTATTGCACAGTTATTTCTTTTATAAATTTGTTTTCTGTGATTCCTTCAAAAACTTTCTTATTGTTGGCCTTTATTTTATGCAGAGAAGACTACAGTTTTACAGCTTATGCTACCATTTCATATTTGAAAATAGGACCTAAAGCTAATCTTCTGAACAATGACGCACATGCTATTACTATGCAAGTGACAAAGTCCACGCAGAACTCTTTCAGGGTAACTGGCTATTTTCAGTTTTATATATTTAAAGTATATTATATTTTATATATTTTAAAAGTATATTAAAGCCTATGGGATGCTTTTCTGTCATATCCCCTAGGTCCAGTTTTCTGATTAGATTTGTGGGTATGGAAGAGAGAAAACATACTTTTCTGTAAAGATATAAGTGAAAGAATTTAGACTGGCCTTTTAACATAAACTAGGGGTTTCCAATGTCTGGGAATGGGAGGACTCCATTTGAATATCTAATTTTGTTATGCTCCCTGCTCTTATTTGGTTGTGATTATTAATAGTTGAGAAGCCTGTTTCTGCTGTTCCAGTGGTTAAAAACCACTGTTATAAACCAAATATTATCAAGTCTGCAAAAGCATGTCAGGTGCCACTGTCTCAGGACATTTGAGGTCTTTAGAACTTCTCTCACAATGTAGCCCCTTTTATTCAAAATAGAGCTCATATTTGAATAGACATTTGCAGATAAAAAAAAACTAGATCCCTGTATACTTAAAAAGCCAACTGATACAAAAAGAATATTTTGAAATCTTTAATCTCATGAGAAAACTGAATGGCTGAATTTTTACCAAGGTGCTTGCTTTGTTATTGTTTTCGTAGGCTGAATCATCTCAAACTTGTCATTCTGAACAAGGTGATAAAAAGATGGAGGAAAAAAATTCAGGCAACTTCCAGAAGAAGGCTGCAAACATGCTTCAGCAATCTGGTTCTAAGAATACAGGAGCTAAGAAAAGAAAAATTGATGATGCCTGAAATGAACGTTACTAAATTTTCTAATTAAAGATGGTTTATGCATGTATATGCCATTATTTTTGTAGTTAGATAAAAGTTTAATTTTTAAAGCAATTTCATTGATATTTTATATGTATGGATCTATATTTTCAGAGCTTAACTCTGAAGATCTAAACTTTTGAGAACGTTTGAAAATTAGAGATCATGAATTATATAATTTTCCAGTATAATACAAGGGAAAAATTTTTATGTAAAACACTTTATATGTAAAATATTTGAGAATAAGTTCATATAATTGTCTTAAGTTTTTTATGCCTTTATATACTTAGCTATATTTTTTCTTTTGACATAACTATCTTTTTGAAAACAGTATTATACTGACAGAGGCTCACTGAGTGATACTTTAAGTTAAATACATAGATCAGGGATGTCCAATCTTTTGGCTTCCCTGAGCCACACTGAAGAATTGTCTTGGGCCGCACATAAAATACGCTAACACTGACGATAGCTGATGAGCTTAAAAAAAAAAACTGCAAGAAAATCTCTTTTTTTTTTTTTTTTTGAGACGGAGTCTCGCTCTGTCGCCCAGGCTGGAGTGCAGTGACCAGATCTCAGCTCACTGCAAGCTCCGCCTCCCGGGTTTACACCATTCTCCTGCCTCAGCCTCCCGAGTAGCTGGGACTACAGGCGCCCGCCACCTTGCCCGGCTAGTTTTTTTGTATTTCTTAGTAGAGACGGGGTTTCACCGTGTTAGCCAGGATGGTCTCGATCTCCTGACCTCGTGATCCGCCCGTCTCGGCCTCCCAAAGTGCTGGGATTACAGGCTTGAGTCACCGCGCCCGGCAAAAATCTCATGTTTTAAGAAAGTTTACAAATTTGTGTTGGGCTGCATTCAAAGCTGTCCTGGGCTGCATTAGGCCCGTGGGCTAGAGTTGGACAAGATGATTTCAGGTTATAAAACCAGAAGTACAATTCAAACAAAAAAGGAGTAAGTCATCATTATAAATATTAGCAGATGAGATACTGCTACATCTCTATTTAAAGTAAAATAAAACCGATTTTAAAGTTCCTGAAACCACAGTCATATTTTGACATTTCACAAAGAATGGTTCTAGTCTACTAGAGTACATTTGGCTAAGTTGATAACTTAGCTAAAGTTGCTTCAAAGCTAAGTCACAAGTAAACATATTTATGTTTAAAACATAGAAATAAATAACTTAAGATTTTTATCTAAGCGGTCAGTGCTGTATTGGAAAGATTATAAATAAACTATTTGAACTGATTTCAAACTTGGAATTTATGTTTTTATACTTTTCCACTAATACCATTATCACTTCAGTAATTTTCAGTGTGGTCATCATTAACTCAATGCAGTCATTGATTTTATTGACTTGTGATTCTTCTGGTGTCATCTGGAACTTTATATGATTCTTGAAGAAATTCCATTTTCAGTCAAAATAATCTTCTATATCAATATTTGGATCTAGCAGATCTTCTCCATATGATGAAAGATTCATTTGGTTTAAGATTAGGTTTTCAAATGTTTCTTCTAAATCAGTTTCACCAATTAAGACAGCTCCCATCATTCGTCCATTCTGCATGACAACTTTGATGTATTCTTGTCCTTTGGTACATCTCAGCATTAATTCATGATCTGAACCTAAGCCCTGTGCATTGTATTTTCCCAGCAGTACAACCTATGTATAGAGATAAAGAGGTTATTGTCATGAGTATCAAACAGAAAATGTAATGGGTAGTTATTTTGTGTCATGTTAGAATAGCCAGCAGAAAAATGATGCCACAAAATTTTATAACTAAAAATGTTATTGGGGACAGTCCCAAAGAAAATGTTTGAATAGCATGCATTAATTCTACAGATGACACCACCACACAATCTACACTGACACTAAAAAATTCTGGTGAATATAGTGAAATATTAATGTTATTTATTAGTAATTAATGTTAATTAATATTAGTAATTAATGTTAATTAGTGTTTTAACACTAAAAATATCTAGTGAATATAGGTAGGTGATTCTACCAATCTATATGAACATTAAAACTAGTGAATATATAAATATGTAGGATGTGGATACATTAAACGATGTGGGGTCGTGGTTTAAAGATTTGGCAAGGAACTGAATTAGAGCTTTCATGGACAAGTGACTTAATTTCCCTGAGCCTTTTGAGTATGTTTCTCCTCTGTAAATTAGGGGGGGGGGAACCCAAAACAACCTTCGTCAGAGTAATGTAAAGAGGACTGAATAAGATAATACATACAGGAAGGCACTTGGTTTATTTTTGTGTACAATAGCTGTTAGTTCCCTTCACAAAGAAAGGATGAATCATAAGTAAAAGTTAAAAATGCACCAACGGGGAACAGATCTGGAGAGAAATTTTTTCCCCTCTTAACTAAAATAGAATAGTAGTAAGGTGGATAATAATTATCAGATGATTAGGGATTAAGACCAGCAATAATACTAGGTATTGGTTTGTAAGAAATGAAAAATGTCATTTTTTTGTAAGATGATTAAAACTATGTACATTTTTATTCAAGCAAGAAAATTAGACAATTTACCATAGTCATAAGACTAACAAGCAGAGAAGGCATTAATATGCTTAACTATCTTACCTTATAGTTAAAAAATTTTGTCACATGAGCAAACAGTTCAAAGCTGAAATCCATGTCAATGGAGTCTCCTAAACTCGCTGCAGCCATGCACTTTGCTGCATACCATCCCATCTGTCTAGCCTGGGTCCACAGCCTCATCTGAAATAATGAAAAAATGTTACACAATGTCATTTTTCATGATCATTATTTGAAAAATGTTATCTTAACCTCGTAAATTCACTTAAAGGAGTTCAATGTTTGAGAGTCTTTCTGTCATCTTTGCCACAGAAGCAGTCACCAATGGACAACTAATCAGACTGATTTTTGGTATTTGTTAATTCTATCTAAATTAGTGCCTCTAAAATTAAAAGATGGTACCAATCATGCCTGTTTTACTAACATTTCTATTAAATATTATAAAACTATATTAAGCTGTACCAGGTGAGAAAAATGTTTTAATTAACCAGTCCTTTCTTCAAAAATTTGTCATCACCATTAATAGAGATGTCAAATTATCACTGAAGAATTTGTTCTGTTTTCCAGCAACCTTCACTTTTATGCACTAGTTAAGGTCTGCCATGCTGTTGACCTCAGTGGTCAGACAGACTGTTGGTACCTCACCCCAGGATAACATAAATATTTCAGCAACTGATTCTGGGAAGTCATTTAAATTGTTTTGTATGACAGTATCAATTTATCCTCTATTGTATTTTTATTTTATTTCTACAAAGTTTTGAGACTCCCTGGTATAAAAGAACACTGATCTTGGAAGTCACGGTGGATTTTAATATCACCAGATCTACACATATAGTTAACTTTTCTTGAGCCTCAGTTCATTTACCTGAAACATAAACATAACACTACCTACTCCGTAACTACTGAGAGAATTAAATAGACTGGCCTCTAATAAGCACTTGGTTTCCTTCTACCTCCCTGTATGTGCATATGTACTTAATGCTATCTTTTGTTTGCAGAAATAATATCATAATCATAGACATGAGCTTTAAGTCTTTCTAGCAGAAGTGATACAGATTTTTTTTTCAATCTCCTCTGTAAACAAGGTATAGATTTGATAAAGTGAAAGGCAGTTTATGGCTGGAGGTCAGAAAAAACTGAGCACAGTTACAACTAGAGAACAGCTAATAGAAGTGGCCTGAAAATTTGCATCTTGAACTGTGTAAACTAATTAGTATCCTTCCTGCTTGTGTAAGCCAAGATATGGGGTCTATAAGGTGCACTCAAAACAAGGGACATCTGTTTATTTTTGGATTTTTTTCCCCTCTTTCAGATTATAACACATTAAGATATAATTTACCCCGGAGAATTAAAAATGTTAAAAAAAAAAAAAAAAAACCCCACAAATTCCAACTCTAAGAATTTGTGATAGTCTTGCCACAGAAATGACATAGAATGAGGCAGATTAGAAACAAGGCTGCAACCACTCTCCTATTACTGATGTCTCTACTGTCTGTAAGAACACAAAATGATGGTGCTGCCTCTTGAAATACTTTTAGCTCTTCTACTACTTCACACTGCATAGTTAATCTGAATGAATAAAGTCCCTCATTGTGGAGCTGGTCTTTAACAAAGATAAATGTTGCAGGGTTCCTTTATCTCAAACATCTACCTAGGTCTCTACTCCTCTGCACACCTCTGGTCACTGTCTTTATCTTCCTCTAGTATTTTTGTTCCACCGTTAGGAGGACATAGGTAAAGCTGTGAGGGTTCGAAAAAGTCTAGATCTAGTTGGGACTTGTTAAGGCTCAGGAAAGGTGTTTACGACAGGAACTTTTTTTTTTTTTTTTTTTTTTTTTTGAGACGGAGTTTTGCTCTTGTTGCCCAGGCTGGGATGCAGTGGCGTGATCTCAGCTCACTGCAACTTCCGCCTCTCAGGTTCAAGTGATTCTCCTGCCTCAGCCTCCTGAGTAGCTGGGATTACAGGCGCATGCTACCGTGCCCAGCTAATTTTTTGTATTTTTAGTAGAGACAGGGTTTCATCGTGTTGTTCAGGCTGGTCTCGAACTCCTGACCTCAGATGATCCACCTGCCTCGACCTTCCAAAGTGTTGGGATTATAGGCGTGAGCCACCGCTCCCGGCCAGGAACATTTTGTAGTAATAATTACCACAGGGACAGAATAGGATCATCCAGGAATAGAATGCTTTATCTATATAATTTACAATCTTAGTAGTTTTTTAAATCTAAAGTTGTGCTGTCCAACATGGTAGCCACTAGCCACATATAGCTATTTAAAGTTAATGAAAAGTAAGTAAAAATAAAAATTCAGGTCCTCAGTCACGTTAACCACATTTCAATTGCTCATGTTATATGCTGCTGGCTACCTGACTGGATGGTGCAGAATTAAACATTTCTATCATCACAAAAAGTTCTGGACAGTGCTGACAAGCATGTAAGAATGAAAAACAAAGTGACAGCCCATAATTTCCTTTAAATTAAAAGATAGCCCAATCTACCATTATAATAACTTACCACACAGGGAAATATTCTAGTTGTTTTTTTTTTTAAATATATATAACAACTCTGTGCTAGCTTCCCACTTAAGCAGCAAAGTTGGAAAACCAGAAGTTGGATTTGTTGGTAACAACCGCTTTATTTCAGACAGAATCTCTGATAAAAACATGATCACATATGCTAGCTTACCTGCTGCCAGACTGGGCTCAGCTGCCAGGATGCAGTACAGATGTCACCGGCAGCATAGACATCAGGAAGGGATGTGTGCATATGATCATCCACTTTCAGGCCACCATCTTCTCCTAGATTAAACTAAACAATGTTCCCCGTAAGCGTTAGTGGTAAAAAAATAAATAAAAAGAAACATGATTTTTTCCATTCTAAGGTAAAAACAAATTAAACTGTTACACTTTGGCATGCTCATCTTTAATGAGAAAATGAAAAATAGCCACAAAGTTTAGAGACACGTCAGCCGAATTTCCATGGATCAAATTCCAACTAAGATTGATCCATAAAATTCTTAGAATTTCAACATGGAAAGTATCCAATAACTATCTTGCTACCCTACCCATAACTGTAAGAATATTCTTTTTTTTTTCTTTTGTAAGCTTCAAGTGTTGAAAAGCAAAAAATACAAGATGGTTTCTCTAAAAGAATCACTTTTGAGAAGTCACAGGAGGCGTCAGTCTCTTACCAACATTTAGATAAACAAATTGTACATTATAAACCATTACTGATGACGCTTATGCCAGGATGTAACTATGTAAGGATTTTAAGCAGTAAGAAATACTGTAAATCAAGACAATGTTTTAACCAAACTGTTTTCAACCATATCAAGTTACAGTTGTATACTAAAATAATTATTATTCATGTTTGAGAACTAAAGATCTTCACAAAAATACTTCAAATATATTCACAGCTGGACAAAGAAGTTTCACCTTACACTGTTACCATGGAGAAAAGGTTCTACATTTGGTGTAACTCCTGTAGCACTGACAATGAAATCACAGCCATATATCTTTTCATTGGTCAATTCCACATAGACAGGCCACATCTCTTTAAGAAAAAAAAGAAAAACAGACTTTATCTGCAAATGGAACCACCACCACAGCAGTGCATGTGACTACAATGACTAGAAAGAAAGAAAGTAAAAGGTAGGCAAGAGATGACTTTGTAGCACACTCCTTAGTAATTATTATGAGGCATATTTACTAAAGCAATTTTAATGCAATTAACATCATCTTGTTTGGGTATAATTTTAAAACCATGGCATTTCAAATGTTTTTCCTTCAAATTTGGACACATACATTTTGACAAAGTAAATTTAAATTATTTCTCTAAAAATCTTTCGTAATACTTTACACTCCACCTCGTGTTTAGTTCAACTGGGTGTTTTCCCTCATTATTCATATTCAAATTCCCCTTTCCTATGGAAAAATATGAAGAATTCAGAACAGGAGAGTATTTCATATGCTAGTTCACTGAGTGTATTTCTTCAAATCATGGCAATTCTCAGAGGAGTTGTGGAATTGGAGTTAGGAAAGCTGCATCTTAGTCCCCAAAATATACATTTTCAATCCGATTTGGGTGAAATCATGTCACCTTTAAGAGCTGCAAGTTATTGTTTTATTTGGATTTACAATATATTCTGATTGTTGATCAAAACACTATGAACTCTATGTAAGATGTAATGCCCTACACAGTTTAATTTACTAGAAAACAACGGATAGTGAAATGAAGTGAATGTTATTACATTATGGTCTTCACTTTTCATCTTTAAATTTTATATGGAAATATGAAGTTATGTCTAATATATAACACAGCAGGATTAAATTGCTTTCCTTTTAATTAAGTGGTTATATATATTTCTTCTTCTTTCATTACTTGCCTGTATCAGTTGTAACTGACTTAGGGTCTCTCGGGAAAGTGAAGGACTTTTTCTTCAAAATTCTAAACTCATCCTGAAGGTAGATTTTCTTTACTTCACACATAGTTTCAAGGTGAATCTTATGAGAAAACTAACATTAAGAAAATACTGGTTAGCATAATACTTCCAGAAAGAGTGACCTGGGTTACTAATGATGAAGAAAAAACTTATACTTGTAGAAACATATAGAAAGCATAATTCTTATAATACAAATGAAAACACATTGACTGCCCTAAAATAAGTCTCTTTATGCACATGAAAGGAGTGAACGAAAATTCATTCAGTAACTTAAGAGATTTGGTATCTGCATTAGCAGACAGCATCGAGGGAATGTTTTTTAGTCTAGGCCTCATTGATAATTACAAATATATATTTTTTTAATTACAGTAGTTGCTGGGCACAGTGGCTCATGCCTATAGTACCAGCACTCTGGGAGGCCAAGGTGGGTGGATCACCTGAGGCCAGGAGTTTGAGACCAGCCTGACCAATATGGTGAAACCCTGTCTCTACTAAAATTAAAAGATTAGCTGGGCCTAGTGGCGTGTGCTTGTAGTCCCAGCTACTCGGGAGGCTGAGGCAGGAGAATCGCTTGAACCCAGGCGGGTTGCAGTGAGCCGAGATCATACCACAGCACTCCAGCCTGGCCGACAGAGCGAGACTCTGTCTCAAAAAAAAAAAAAAAAAAAAAAAAGTTATGGACTATAAAAATTTATTCAGGTCAGATCTGTCTTGACTTATTGTTATATCCCTGAACATTAATAAAGTCCCAAGTAGGTAGTAAGTACTAAATAAATGCTTACTGAATTAAACTGTTGAAGTCCTCAGGTTAAAAATATAATTAATATTGGAATCTGAAGGTGCAGAAAGAAGGGACTTTGTATAATTTCCATCACGAAAATTAGATACACTATGCAGCCAGCCCCCCTCCCACCTACTGAAAGCCAAAAACCAATGCTCTAAAGAAACCACACACAGTAACGAAGGACTGCATACATGCTTCTTACAACATTTAGTTTTCACAGCCTTTTAACAACTATTACAAAATCAAAATATCTAACAAAACGAGGAAAAGCAAATCATCTCCTTATCCAATTAGGATATTAAGTGTATATTTCTAATCAATCTAATAACTTTTATAAGTTTACTGCATGCATCTGAAATGACCTTTGAGAAAAGATTAGTTTAAAATAGGGCAGGGGTATTCACTGCAGTCTGGGTATAAAGAGTTCTATCCCTGATCTGAGGATACAGGAAAAAACAAACTCAGTTTCTCCTCCTATACTCTCACAACACAGGATACTTCTGCGACCACATGCGTGGGGTGTTTTCTACACGCTAAGCAAGCGATTATTCTGCACAGGACACCATCTGGCTGTCCTCTAATTCAATTCACTTCTGATGTTATCAGCTACCTGGAGATAGCATCAGGTCCCACATGTTGAGGGATCAATCTCACAGGACTGTCTTCTACTTCCAATACCAACTGCAAGTCCCGGGTGTTTCACCAGTCCGTCTGACTAACCAATTACAAATCCAGGGGCTCCCATGAGCCCCTTTCTTAGGTTCAATTAATTTATTAGAACATCTCACAGAATTTGGGGAAACACTTTACTTACATTTACTGGTTTATTATCAAGGATGTCACGAGGAAACAGAGGAAGAAATACATAGGGCAAAGCATATAAGAAGGGGCATGGAGCTTCTATGCTCTCTCCAGATAGACCACCCTCTAGCAACTTCCACACGTTCGGCTATCCAGAAGCTCTCCAAACCCAGTCCTTTTGGGTTTTCATGGAAACTGTGTTATGTAGGTGACTGATTAAATCATTGGCTGCTAGTGATTGGCTTACCCTTCAACCCCTTTCCTTTCCTGGGGGTTGAAAAGTCTAAATTCTCTAATCATGCCTTGGTCTTTCCTGTGACCAGTCCCCATTCTGAAGCCACCTAGGGGCTAACCAGTCAACTCGTTAGCATACAAAAGGACACAACACTTTGGAGATGCCAAAAAGTTTAGGAGCTGTGCGCCAGAAACCTGCAGGCACAATATTTTATTGCGCTTCACTATTGTTTTACAGATAGTGTGTTTTTTACAAATTGAAGGTTTGTGACAACCCCACATCAAGCAAGTCTTATTGGTGCCATTTTTCCAACAGCGTGTGCTCATTTTGTGTCTCTGTCACATTTTGGTAATTCTTGCAGTATTTCACAGTTGTCATCATTATTGGATCTTCTATGGTGATCTGTGATTAGTAATCTTTGATGTACTATTGTAATTGTCTTGGGGTGTCATGAACCACACCCACCTAACACAGTGAACTTAATCGATAAATGTTCTGTGTTCTGACTGCTCCATCAACCAGCTGTTGTCCTATGTCTCTTCCTCTCCTTGGGCCTCCTTATTCCCAGAGACACAATAATACTGAAACCAGGGCAATCAGTTACTCTGTAGTGGCTTCTAAGCGTTCAAGTGAAAGGAAGGATCACATATCTCTCACTTTAAATCAAAAGCTAGCAATGATTATTAGGCTTATTGCGGAAGGCATGTGGAAAGTCAGGCTTCTTGCACTGAACAGTTGGCCAAACTGTGAATGCAAAGGAAACATTCTTGAAGTAAATCTAAACTGGTAACCCAGTGAACACATGAATGAGGATAAAGCGAAACAGTCTTCTTGCTGATATGGAGAAAGATTTAGTGGTGTGGAGATATTAAACTAGCCGCAACATTCCCCTAGGCCAAAGCCTAACCCAGAGTAAGCCCCTAACTGTTCTCAATTCTGTCAAGGCTGAGAGAAGTGAGGAAGATGCAGAAGAAAAGGCTGAAGCTAGTAGAGGTTGGTTCATGAGGTTTAAGGAAAGAAGCATCTCTACAACAAAAAAATACAATTGATAACTGATTAATGTGGCTACACTAAACAATAGATTTTCAGTGTACATGACAGCCTTCTAGTGGAAAAAGATGCTATCTAGGACCTTCACAGCTATAGAGAAGTCAATGCCTGGCTTCAAAGGACAGGCAGACTCTCCTGTTAGGGGATAACGTAACTGGTGATCTGAAGTTGAAGCCAATGCCTATTTACCACTGTGAAAGTTCTAGGGCCCTTAAGAACTTTACTACAGCTACCCTGCCTGTCTTCTATAAATGGAACAACAAAGCCTGGATGACAGCATGATATGGTTTGGGTCTGGTTCTCCGCCCAAATCTCATATCAAATTGTAATCCCCAGTGTTGGAGGTACGGCTTGGTGGGAGGTGACTGGATCATGGGGACAGTTTTTAATAGTTTAGCACCATCCTTAATGGTTTTCATGATAGAGTTCTCATGAGATCGGGTTGTCTAAAGGTGTGCGGCACCAGCCCCTTTCTCTCTCTTCCTCCTGCTCTGGCCATGTAAGATGTGCCTAATTCCCCTTCCCCCATGATTGAAGTTTCCTGAGGCCTCCCCAGTCATGCTTCCCGTACAGCCTGTGGGACCATGAGCCAATTAAACCTCTTTTCTTTATAAATATTACCACTCTCAGGTATTTCTTTATAATACTGTGAGAATGCAGTAATACACAGCATATCTGTTTACATGGTTTATTGAATATTTGAAGCCTACCATTGAGACCTACTGCTCAGAAAAAAAAGATTCCTTTCAAAACATTACACTCATTGACAAGGTACTTGGTCACCCAAGAATTCTGACAGAGATGCACAAAGAGATGAATGTTGTTTTCATGCTTGCTAATACAATATCCATTCTGCAGCCCATGGATCCAGGAGTAATTCTTACTTTCAAGTCTTATTAAAGAAATGCATTTCATAAGGCTATAGCTGCCACAAAGGGTGAGGCATCTGATGGATCTGGGAAAAGTAAATTGAAAACCTTCTGGAAAGAATTCACCATTCTAGATGTTATTAAGAACACTCATGATTCAAGGGAGGAAGTCAAAATATCAACATTAACAAGAGCTTGAAAAAAGTTTATTCCAATCTTCATGGATGACTTTGAGGGGTTCAAGATTTCAATGGAGAAAGGTAGATGTGGTAGAAATAATAAAAGAGCTATAATTAGAAGTGAATCCTGAAGATGAGATTACATTGCTGCAATCTCATGATAAAATTTGAAAAGATAAGGAGTTGTTTCTCATGGATGAGCAAAGAACGTACTTATCTGAGATGGAGTTTACTTCTAGTGAAGATGCTATGAGTATTGTTGAAATGATAAAGGATTTAAAGTATTACATACACTTAGTTGATAAAGCAGTAGCAGAGTTTGAGAGAATTGACTTTTGAAAGAACTTCTACTCTGGGCAAAATGCTATAAAACAGCTTCACATGCTACAGAGAAATGTTTCATGAGAGGAAGAGTCAATTGATGGGACAAACTTCCTTGTTATTTTAAGAAATTGCCACAGCCACCCAAACCTTCAGCAAGCACCACCCTGATCAGTCATCAGCCACCAATACTGAGGCAAAACTTTCCACCAACAAAAAGATTATGATTTGTTGAGCTCAGATGATTGCCAGCATGTTAAGCAATAAAGTACCTTTAAATTAAGGTATGTGCATTGTTTTTTTAGACATAATGCTAATGCACATTTAATAGACTGCAGTATGTTATAAATCTAACTGTTGTATGCACTGGGAAACTGAAAAATTCGTGTGGCTCACTTTATTGTGATATTTTATTTCCTGTGATGGTCTGGGACTGAACCTGCAATACTCCAAGGAATGACCGTATATATATTACAGTATCACACCTCACGAGTTAAAACGTAGGCTGAGATCCAGTCTTAGATGCTTTGACATTCACTTTTCTTTGGTGGCCAAATGGACCAACTGGATTGGAAGTCTCTTCCTAGCACTATCGATTTTGAGTAAAGTGACCTAGCAGTTCATTGACTATATATCTACAACCAGTCTTTAATAAATGGTTCAAGAATTTAAAATTACATTTTGACATGTCCAGTCAGTATATGAAAAGATACCTCTTTTGTTCCTTTAAGATTCAAGCCTTCATGCCAATCTGGTCCCAACGCACTGCCTACATTATCTGCTTTAGATTTGCTTCTAGCTTCCTTTTTCCTTCCTAAAGAGATGAAATTAAATAATATAAAAATTACCAGGTAGAGAAATAGGTTAGTGTTCTGAAGTTTTTTATTTAGGCAACGTAACGATTCATATATATACATACATTACAGCATGACTAAACTATGTTACCTCTATTAATCATTTTAGTCATTATTTTAATATTTTTCTGATGGAGAGTTACAAAATGGATACTCTTTCAACTGTGTAAGTTGTGTATAAACACACTCAACTTACATTTTGGATGTTACATTGGTTAATCTGAAGGGCAAGAAAATTAACCTTCGAATTTTTGTAATTTTGTCAATTTTTAGCACCTCCAAAATGTACAAAACTCGTTTAATTTTATGATCTAAAAATTTTTTAAAGACATCAAACTTAAAAAATATGTTTATATTATCATTGCATTTTTTACAAAACTTCTTTAGGTGTTGCCCAAATGTAGCATCTCTTTGCAAAGATGCAGATGGGCTGAGTTATTCAATTCATTTTAAATTTCTTATTTTAATTGTACATATAAAATACATACATATATAAAATATATATAATAGAAAATCTGAAAACTTCATGTAAAGATACATAAATACCCATATTACTATTTCCAAAATTTGTTTTATTAAATTTTCTTGTAGCCCTTTTCTATATGGTTAAAACAAAGTTTTGTATGAGAATTAAGAGCTAGGTGCTACGCTTACCTTCAGTTGTATATCTGGTTCTTTTCTGTGCAATTTTAGCCTCTGGTTTTTCAGCAATGAGCTTTGAAGTCAAGAATTCAGCTGCTCCTGCATCGAAGAAAGTATTCCCTATAGCTTTATCTTTAATGGCCCAAATCACTTCACAGCCTTCAATTTCATACCTAAAACAATATTGAAGTTACTAAGAGTAATTTCAAAAGTCTAAGTAAAAAATCTTTGTATTTGCAAATAATGATCTCCTGAAGTAAAAGCAGGGAACACATTTTTAAGGCAAACTGGGAAAAACTGATTATAAAGAGGAATATTAACGTTCTTTAAAGATACTAAGAAAAATAGAATAGTAAAAGAAACTAAAGCTGTTTACAGAAAGAACCTTTAGGTGACAAATACATGTACTGAATATGAATATGTATTAAGTGACAAATACATGTAATTTCATTACAATGTACATCATTAGAAAATGTTCAATTTCTACAACACACTTATTATATGAATGGCCCCCAGGGGTAAGCAGTGCTTTTTAAAAACTCTGGTTATAGTGTAATCAGTAATGGATGGATGGTACATAGCTATAACATTGAGAATCAGTCACTTATTTGGTAACGACTTTTTGTATCTTCAAAGCACATTGTGGAAGGAGATAGAAAATGTAGAGAATCAGAGTTATAAGCTAAAAATCTTAAGGATCAAGATCAAGGATCTTAGAGGAAGGAACGAATGGACATGGTATATGTAAGCCACCTTCTATTACTATTTACCACTAATGTAAGGTAATGGGCATGTGATATTTTATTGAAGGTTTAGATACTGAGAAGTGGTTTTCGTAACAATATTCGTTTCACAAAGTCCCTGAAGTCCATTATAATTAAGGTGATCATATAATTTATCATCTAACTTGGTATACTATCTGCTACTAATAGTCATTTTTGGTACAATTGGTGGAAATGGAGACAATCCCAGTCAAACAAGATATATTGGCCATCCTAACTATAATAGGATTTTATCTAAACTTGCAATACTAATAAAATACTGTAATTAAAAAGTTAAGGTATTAATTTTTCACATTTCTTTACGGTACAAAGTACTGCCATCTTTATTTTGCAGACTGATATAACATAGTTAGGTTATACAACTTTTCAAAACTAATCAATAAACAGATTACAGAAAAAGGGTTTAGTACATCTGAATCCAGGTCACTTGATATTCACACTTTTCAACATATGGTGATAAGGAGCTCCTTGCTTCATCTAATAAGTCTTTACTTTTCCAGCTCTCCTATGTCAGTAAACATTTAGTCACCAAATTTCAGATTAGTGGGTGAACATTCAATTTTATGTTAGTCTGTCATATAGCATTACTGACCAGTGGAAAGTGGAATACACACACATTTGGTAAAAAAAGTTTGTATTTCAATTTACATACAGACATACAGTTATCATGTAATGCTTTCTTTTTGATAAACTGGGAATTTGTATTACCATTTTTAAATTTAAAGTAATATTACAATATAACACCTATCAGTGTAGTTTAACATACTGATGACTGACTAGCAGACGAAGTTATTACAAGCAACCACAAGAAACTTCAGTACTTGCTCTACCTCTGAAGACACCTTCTAATCCTCTTTTCCTAACTTGAACTATGCAAGATGCACAAGTTTGACGATCATCATCACATACAGAGGGGAAATATGCTTTCATTTTTAAAATGACTCTACAAAAACAGACAATGAGGTATTGCAGTTTTGTGAAGTTATGAAAAACAGTATCTGTTTGAAAAGGAAAGGATTAACTTACACTTAGAAACAAGAAAACAGATAATAACTGAAAAAAATGTATAATGAAGAACATGAGTATTACTTTCACTGAAACACAGTGCAGAAAGGGTATGAATATGCCAAGTTTCATGACAGACAAAGACCTAATCATTTAGCAGACCTAAAGTCAGAGAATAACATTATGTGGGTCCATTTTTATTTATCAAAGAAGAGCTTACTAAATACAAAATTATAAGTTTTATCCAATTATACTGTCTTCAATCTCCAACTTAAAGAAAATGATGAATCGGATTAAATGGAAGACTCTGAACATTTCTGAACATAAAATTTTTAAATGTAAATAATGACAGTTACAATAATAGTGATACTTTGGTGATAGCTGATGGAGAAAACCTGTCATGTATATATTATACACATGGATTTGAAACCCCATTTACAATAAATCTATACCTCTTCCCTCTTGGCCCACATTTTGGTTTTGACCCTTTCTCTGTATTTCTACATACAATGCCACAAACTTCATAACAACAATAATGACTGCTACCTATAGTACTCAGGCAATTTAAGAACTCCTACAGGCTTCCACTTGGTCAGATCATCCTCTAAAAGCGGGGCAAAAACCTAGTCTGAGAGTTGGATTGAACGCAAGTGAGCATAGATATGGCTTTGGAAGAGTCCTTATTTTGATTCAAATTTGTCCTCTTTGTGGTCTGACCCAACTTTATGGCCTGAAAAAGATCCAGACTATTTCACGTCAATCATCTGCTAGAGGATAAAATCATGAAGTGAATCAGTCTTCTGCAGGCCACAGCGGGATATTTCTCAATGGTTTTTGAACTTGTAATGTCATCTTAAGATGAAAATATTTCATATTAATTAATGTGTTCACATTTCCTAAGCCACCAAAAACCAAGAGCTGGAAGAACCACATATCCTAAAACAGGAGTCACAAATATTCTAGGTTACACTGGCCAGACAGGTAACATGAATGTGTGAAGCAGGATTTATCATATAAGCAATAAAAAGTGGTGAGGGTGGCCGGGCGCGGTGGCTCAAGCCTGTAATCCCAGCACTTTGGGAGGCCGAGACGGGCGGATCACGAGGTCAGCAGATCGAGACCATCCTGGCTAACACGGTGAAACCCCATCTCTACTAAAAAATACAAAAAACTAGCCGGGCGTGGTGGCGGCACCTGTAGTCCCAGCTACTCGGGAGGCTGAGGCAGGAGAATGGCGTGAACCCGGGAGGCGGAGCTTGCAGTGAGCCGCGATCGCGCCACTGCACTCCAGCCTGTGCGACACAGCGAGACTCCGTTTCAAAAAAAAAAAAGTGGTGAGGGTTATCACTAGAAATCTCAAAAGGTGCAAATATTTAAATTTTTTTTTTTTTTTTTTTGAGACAGAGTCTCGCTCTGTCGCCCAGGCTGGAGTGCAGTGGCCGGATCTCAGCTCACTGCAAGCTCCGCCTCCCGGGTTTACGCCATTCTCCTGCCTCAGCCTCCCGAGTAGCTGGGACCACAGGCGCCCGCCACCTCGCCCGGCTAGTTTTTGTATTTTTTTTGAGTAGAGATGGGGTTTCACCGTGTTAGCCAGGATGGTCTCGATCTCCTGACCTCGTGATCCGCCCATCTCGGCCTCCCAAAGTGCTAGGATTACAGGCTTGAGCCACCGCGCCCAGCTTAAATTATTTTTAAACATAGAATATACTTATAAAACACATTTAGGGGCCAAATTTGGCCAACCACCTTGAGACCTAAAGCATTCCCAAAACATATATATTTTATAATAAAATTTCTACAATTATGGAGTCCACAAAAGCTAAAAATAAAAAGGTGAATTTTTCCCCTTGAAAATGTATGAAAATTATATTTATCTTTGATTTTCAGAATAAAAAACATTTTCCAGTCTGCCAACAAATCACATGAATCACAAAGCAATTGTTAAATTTAAAAACAAATGATTTTTAAACAATTTAAATATGTTATATTTAAAAATATATACTTACACTAACTCAAGTGCAATACCACCGTTCCCTATGATCATTATTCTTTTAGCTTTAGTAAGCTGTTTCTGAAATTCCTATGTTAAAAAGAAAATAATGAGGCAGTATTTTGTAATAGCGGGCAATATCTGAAATAAGAGGCTTCAATGATAATATTCTAAAAATGTAAATATTTTATTGAATTTGTAAAGAAAAAAAAATGAATCTCACTTTCCCACTCTATCAGGGTACATCCTCTCAATTAATATTACAAAAGCTCCCTTTTCTACTTTATCCCAGGCTGCTTTTACAGCAATGCTTCTCCTGATTTTCCTTTCCTTTTAGGTCATTACATTTACAGTACTTCAGAATTTCAGCAGGAGGCACTATTAACTTACCACATTCCCAACTATTTGACCAAATCAATTATTCTTTCTTTTTGCCTAGACTCCCTAGAGTTACTCAACACTCAAAACTTCTAGGAATGAGGAATGAGAAGCTTAGCAGCACAGCGGTTAAGAGCAGACTCTGGAAGCACTGGCTCTAGCAATTACTAACTGAATGACTTTGCAAGTTGCTTACCCTATCTGCACCTCAGTCCTTCAACTACAAATAGAAATGATCCACCGGTCGCGGTGGCTCAGGCCTGTAATCCCAGCACTTTGGGAGGCTGAGGCAGGTGGATCACAAGGTCAGGAGATTGAGACCTTCCTGGCTAACACCGTGAAACCCTGTCTCTACTAAAAATACAAAAAGAAATTAGCTGGGCGTGGTGGCGGGTGCCTGTAGTCCCAGCTACTCAGGAGGCTGAGGCAGGAGAATGGCGTGAACCCGGGAGGCAGAGCTTGCAGTGAGCTGAGATCGCGCCACTGCACTCCAGCCTGGGTGATAGAGCAAGACCCTGTCTCAAAAAAAAAATACCAAAAAAACCCCACAAATAAATGGAAATGATAAGTGACTATATATCCTGATGCTTCTGTAAAGATTACGTGAGATGATACAGACAAAGTTGGTAGGAGTAGCAGGTGCACAATAATGTCAAACGTTTACGGGAAAAAAAAATGTTATTAACATTCTAAGACAGATAAATTGATGCCTCCACCCTCCAGAAAAAAAGACCACAATGAGCTTACAGAAGCAGAAGCCAGTGGTAATTCTTTGGGCACTTTCGAAAGTATAGAATAGTCTCATTGCTTCAAAATGACATCTGAACAGAAAAATTCCCCCCTCCTACTAAGTTTCTATTATCTCCAAACTTATAATATTCACTGAAGCTGATATCTTTGAAATTCTCCAAGAAAAAAAACCACTGAAGTTTATTTTAGTTTGTCCTTCATTGAGGATATTGCAATTTAAGAAAGACCTATAAGAGCACTAGGACCTAGAGGTGAAAAGCACAAGTTTAAATTGTGTATCTGATAAACTTAATAGCTAAATTAGTACAGACACATAATTAATCTCTCAATCTCAGTTTCCTATTTGTAAAGTGGGAGTAATAATCGTCACACAGGATTATCACGAGGATTCAATGAGTTCATGTATGTAGAAGACCTAGCTGAAACAGTTATGAGCTCAATCTCTGATAATATGAACTTAAATTGTTTACAAGAAGATAATCAAGTTCCTTTAAATTTTCTCTCAATTCCTAATGATTTAATTAAGAGACAAATAGGCTGAAAGAAAACCTTATTAATTTTTCAGAATATAAATTATATTAATGCAAAATCATCATGTCACGAGACAGAACAACAAACATGAGGCTAGACATAGTATTGTGAAACCAGGAAGAGCTTCTTGGCAATAAGGGTTAATAAGCCCTGAATTAAATTACCAAAAGGAAGTTATATAATGCTCCAAATACAGATGTTTCACCTTATTGGGACAGTTTATCTAGGGCAGAACAATAAGTCAAGTGACTTTTTCTGTTCTATGATTCTATCATGATTTTGTACCACAAAGATCTTTTGAAATTTTTTTGCTGGAGAATAAGATCCGTAATTTTTGAATTGCTTTTACCTTTTTGGAAAAAACTTGTGTTTCAAATGTGGTATGTATGTGTTATATTATTTAGGCTGCAAATCACATATTCCCAAAGTAGAGTAATGAATGTGTGTGTACTGCAAGTTGTTAATATTCAGCAGAGTCATTATATCTGGGTTATCTCACGCTGATAACACATCAGCATGAACTTAAAAACATAATAACAACTAAAAATAAATAAATTGACAGGAATAGGCCGGGTGCGGTGGCTAATGCCTGTAATCCCAGCACTTTGGGAGGCCAAGGCAGGCGGATCACGAGGTCAGGAGATCGAGACCATCTTGGCTAACGTGGTGAAACCCCGTCTCTACTAAAAATACAAAAAAATATTAGCTGAGCGTGGTGAAAGGCGCCTGTAATGGCAGCTACTCAGGAGGCTGAGGCAGGAAAATGGTGTGAACCCAGGAGGCAGAGCTTGCAGTGAGCTGAGATCGCTCCACTGAGCTCCAGCCTGGGTGACAGGGAGACTCATCTCAAAAAAAAAAAAAAAGAAAGAAAAATTGGTGGGAATAAAACATAACCACTCTGTGGTTTATTGGTCATGAAACAAAATTCCCTTCTGCCATTATAATTTAGGAATCATAAGTGGAACAGTTTAATTCGAATGTAGAAAAGTCTTTTATTTTCCTTCCCATGATTCAACCTTAAAATGTTACCTGAGCACTATCTGTATCACGGATTCCTAATACGTAAGGATTTCCTTCACATATCAACTTTGGTTTAGCTCCAGCACACAGACAGAGTTTCTTATATACATGCTGATTGCCATCTTCTGTTACAATGCACTGTAAATACATTAAACAATGGGAGAAAAGGGGGACACATAATCAACATGGATACAATTTCACTTTAAATTAAAAATTCAATAAGGCAAAAGCAAAACGTAACATATTAAGGTTGCCTCTTGGTGGCACTCAGTTCTTTGTTATAGCAATTACAAAACTAAGCATGAGAATACGTGCACTGATCCAGTTATTCTTAATCATTTTAAGCTCATGAACCATTCTGAGATCTTGTGAAAACCAGTCTTTCTCCTCTGGAATAAAAAGGTACATTCACGCAAAGTTTTACATTAAACTTCAGGGAATCCCATGTTGGTTGAAAAGGTATGTTGACCCCAGATTAAAAACAAAACTTCAAGACATTTTTTAATTAAGCTTTCTCATTACACCTGTGACAGGCCTTGATGAAGATTTCTGATCTCAAGGGAAGTTACTATAAGACGACCTAGTAATTCTAATCATATCATACCTTCGTATCTATTATGAGTACAGAAACGCAGTGAGTGGTGCAAGAAATTACGGTATATCTTCTTAATCTAAAAAGACTAGGAAGTGCTATTAAAAAAAAAGCAGTATTTATATTCTTAAGTAAAAATAATGACTTCACTAGCAAACAAAATGCTTTTGGGGTATACTTTAGTATAAGTAAAGAACATGATAATCTTCAATCCTAGCATGTACTGGCTTTAAATTTATATTAATTTTTAATAAAATAAATGGGTCTAAAACTACATATCAGAGATCTAGTGCTTTCGTTCTTTAATACTGAATGAAAAACTACATATAAATAGTAGCCTTTAGAAAACATTTAAACATAACGCATGATACTATGAGAGATGTTCAACTTTGTTTGAATGATTTAAGTGCTCATGTTTGTGCCAATTATTTTATTTACAAACCTTGGCAAATTGTATCATAGCACTTAATACCCAACGAGACATTTATAACCCAAATTAACTCTTTAGTTGCAAAACAAACACATAAAACCAGTAATCCAGCATAAGCATAAGCCATATAGAAATTTTATACAAGTCTTCTTTCAGATAATCTCATTAGAATTTTATCTGACAAGAACAAAAGTTAATTATAGGCACTGACAAAACTTAAAAAATAATTTGCATTTAGCTGCTGTAAAAACAAACAGCACAAACACACACAAAAACTCTTTCCATACTGCTAAATTTTTGCCAGGAGATGTAGAAGTAAAACATACTATCTCTAATTCACTAAAATATGTAAAGGACACTTCTCCAGACGGAAGTGAGTGACACACTCTGCATCCTCGCCTCACCGGGAAACTACTGAAGTTCCTGGGGAAGCACAGTAGCATTTCATATAAACAAGATGGATGGAGAGAGGCCAGCCGCGGTGACTCACACCTGTAATCCCAGCACTTTGGGAGGCCGAGACAGGCGTATCATGAGGTCAGAAGATCCAGACCATCCTGGCTGACACAGTGAAACCCCGTCTTTACTAAAAATACAAAAAATTAGCTGGGCGTGGTGGAGGGCACCCGTAGTCCCAGCTACTCGGGAGGCTGAGGCAGGAAAATGGCGTGAACCTGGGAGGCATAGCTTGCAGTAAGTTGAGATTGTGCCACTGCACTCCAGCCTGGGCAACAAAACAAGACTCTGTCTTAAGAAAAAAAAAAAAAATGGATGGAGAAGAGAAAACCTGTGGTGGCTGTTAAGGCCCTGATGCCAAGTATGTGAAATTGATATCATCTGATGACCATGAATTTATGGTAAAAAGAGAACATGCATTAACATCAGACACGATAAAAGCCATGAGTGGCCCAGGTCAGTTTGCTGAGAATGAAACCAATGAGGTCAATTTTAGAGAGATACCTTCACATGTGCTATCAAAAGTATGCATGTATTTTACATACAAAGTTCGCTACACTAACAGCGCCACCAAGTTCCCAAACTCCCAACTGCACCTGAAATATAGCACTAGAACTGCTGATGGCTGTGAACTTCTTAGATTGTTAAATAAATTATAATAAACTGTTAAAAAAAAAATGTAAAGGACAATGGATAAGAGAAGGCAGACATGCACTGCATGTGGGATATTTTTCAAATGGTAATGGGAGGCATTCTGCTTCATTCAAATGCCCTAACACAAAAATTCCCTCACAACACATTTAGCATATTGTGAGAGCCCACCTCAAATACAAAATAAATTGACAATGATATTACTTGGAATATGTAATACCACTATTAAGTATTAGAAACTTATCTGGTTTGAGGATTCAGATTTTTTCTTGTTTCCTGATAAAATTCAGTACTTTTACTTTTTTCTCTCAAATTACTTGTGTTTCAAATGTGGTATGTGTTTTATCCCTAAAGGAGATAAAACACATCTCTAATTTATGGGTTAGACCTCATAAATTAGAACTGCCTTATATAAACAACTATAAACCTACTTCTTATCTTGCCTAAAGCTCATCTGAGGATACTGTAAATCATCTAACTACATCCTTTCCTGAGACTGCCTTCTTCATTCTCATGCAAAGGGTAACTGAGTCCTGCTGAATTTATAGTAGAAATCTCACTCAAATCTTGGATATTTTTTACAACTACATTGTCCCTGTCTCAGTTCAGGCCTTACATCATTTTTCAAATCAATTTTTTAAAAAATTGTTTATTCTTTTTGAGACAGAGTCTCACTCTGTTGCCCAGGCTGGAGTGCAGTGGCACAATCACAGCTAACTGCAGCCTTGAACTCCCAGGCTCAGGTGATCTTCCCACCTCGGTGTCCCAAGTAGCTGGGACCACAAGTGCACGCCACCATGCCTGATTAATTTTTTGTATGTTTTTTGTAGATATGGGTTTTTGCTATATTGCCCAGGCTAGAGTAGAACTTCTAGGCTAAAGCCATCCACCTGCCTTGGCCTCCCAAAGTGCTGGGATTATAGGTGTGAGCCTGTACATAATTTCCTGACCCTTTACATAATATTTGACTATCATAACCACCTTCTAATTCGGTTGGCTACTGGCCACTTGTTCATTCTCAACACTCCTATCAGATCCATCTTCCTTAGAAAAAAAAAATCAATTTTATTATTGATGCCTCAGCTCTTAAAATCACCTTACAATTTCTCCCAAATATAAAACAAACTCAACTTCTTAGAGTATGACATTAAAAACCCTTCAGGATCTTATTTACTTAGCTTCTAGCCTTGATTGCCAATCTCCTTTACTTAACTATACCCTAATCCCTTTGACATCTCTATTCTTCATATTTCTTTTCCTTTCTTTGGGTCTTTGTACATTCAACCTCCTCTTCCTGGAATGCCCCTTTCCACCCGGCGAACTCTTAATTTCATTCATCTGTTAATACCCAGCTCATTTTACTCTCTCTGTGAAGTCTTCCTAAATCCCTGATATCAGAGCTTTGACAGTATTTCAGTGACTGTGTTTTTTATATGACTGTGTTTTTTTATGTCAATATAATTATTGTACGCATGTTCATATTCCCTTTGACACTGACAGTTCCTAGGAGCAGACACCTCGTATTATCCCTACTGCATCCCAGCACCTAATGCAGTAACCAGAACACAGTGGACACTTTATAAACATTAATGTAATTTGAAATGTGAAGACTAAAATTCCAAATCTAATTATATAATTCCAATAAACTTACAAAAACTGTATTTTTTCTAATAATATCAGAAATCAATGTCACTAAACTTTACATATTAAAAACTTAAATGGTGGTGGTGGTGGTAGAGCTGGAGTGAAAAGAAGGCAGGCAAAACCTCATCAAGATTCAATAATGGAAAATGTTATTAAGAAAACAATTATCTTACGTGTTCTTCACTCTTCAGTTGCTTTACGCCAGATTCTATAACCTTAATGTTGGGAAAGCGTTTTTCTAACATGGTACTTGATTGTTCTTCAACATCAAATTCTTCCAATATTTTAGAAATCTGTACAGATCAAAGAGATTAAAAATGTATATTTTTAAAGTATTTTCTTTCAAGAACTTAAATAAAAAAAAATACTTTGCTTTTATACACTATTTTGTGTTTGTAAAACAAAAAAGTTAGCCAACTGCACTATATAGAGTGGAAAGAGGATTACATTCAGCATTTAGAGACTTAAATATTTGCTTGGCCACTCCTGGGCAAGTCAGGTGTTATAAGCCATAGTTTCCCGGCTAATAAAATGAGAACTGACCTGTAAAATGAGGGGTAACACCACTTACATTTCTACAGTTTAGTCAAACAGCTTATTTATTTCCTTATCCTTCAAGCTTTCACTCTCTATTTACTAGCAGACCTTATGGTCATCTAGTCTTTGCACTCTTCCTTCCTGTTCTATAAAACCATCAGTATTCTTCTAGACTCACTTTCCTTTCTGTCCAGTTAAAGTTCAGTTGTGAATCATTTCACCTTTTCCCTAAATCCTTCACTACCTTGCTCTTTTATCCTAAACTGTTAACCTGAAAATCCTCAACCCTATAAATTATCTACTTGCTCTAGTCCTAAGCCCAGTTTGCTGCAGAAAGACCACACAGCCTTACAGATTGATATTCAACCTCAGCTGCTCCTTAAAAACTGCATGGAAATCTTACTGCATGGCCTTGACAGTTCTCAAACCTTTTGGTCTCATGACCCCTCTACGGTCTTACAAATTATGTAAGAACCTACTTCTAGGGTTATTTAAGGATCATATATTTGAAACCTTTAGAAGACTACTTGGTGCATGGTAAGCACTTAATAAATATGAATTATTACTAGTAATCTTTTTTCTCCTTTAAAAATTATACAAGTCATGAATCATGCTCTTTGTAACACTAAACAAACAATACATAATAGAGAGTAAATGTTAAAGTCTCTCTTTATCCCTCTCCAAATCTCATCCATAATCCCTCAGGATAAGCACTAGTGACTTTTTGGTATTATGCTCTATACTTTTAATCTCTGTATCTTATGTGCCTAGTACATTGGCTAATACATAATATAGGTACTCAATAAATCATAAAGATAATGCCATTTCCTACTGCTGTACACAGAATAGCTGATATTTGTATATTTGTTATTGGCACATTTAAGCTCCCAACCCTGTGAAGTAAGCAAGGAAAGTATTAATACTACAGGAGAAGCAGTTTACAGAGCTCTTCCAAGGCTACCTGACCAGTAAATAAGAGGCCTAGAAACCAAGTTTTTTCCTTCTATTGTGCATAACTTACAAAACTGGCAAAAACTGAATTCAAGTCTCACAACTCTTGGATTATTATACTGAATTAGGTCTTCTGGAAAGATAATTATGGGACCCAGCTATACATCTTTCTCTTATGTATACAGTCTCAGCCTGTCATTAAATATGTACTTTTACCTTTTAAAGATTAATAGCTATAATTTTTCCTCTATTTCTCCCAAACTCCTTAATTCTTTGGCTATACCTAACTAGTAAGATATCATATGTATCTCTGCTTAGGTTATAAAGGGACAACATGGTATATGCCACTAAACTACCCTTGGTCTTACAGGTTTACAATATGAGAAAATTATATTCCATTATCAGGATATTACAAGAAACATCGTATTAAATGAAGGGCTATGGTAGTAGTCTTCACTGAAGGGTGGGAAGAAAGAACCTACGTTTTTCGCCATTTTATAAATTTTATTTTGCATAGGCTTTATAATATTTATAATTGTAGTTCTGTAGCTCATGCATATAACTTATTAGTATACATATATTGGGATGTCAAGGCAAAACGTTTTAACAGTTGAGCTACAGGATCAAAAAAGTTTGGAGATGGCTTTTCTATACTACGACCCCACTGTTCTTAGACTCCTATTATAATGTGAATATAAATTAATGGAATACAAAGTATTCCGAGATGCTTATTACATATCTGAAACACCAATTATCTGTAAGTATAAACTTGGCTTGGAAGTACTTTTCTGATTTGTAAACACACATACACACACCCCTACCCATATTTATAATAACTATCTACATGTATATTTGTATCCATTTTAGATTTGCAGAGCATCTTTCCTGGAAAATTTTTATTGGAAACTTTCTCAAAAGTAATTCTAAGTGGAAGGAAAATGGAGAAAAAGAATAGAAGACTAAAAATTCAGTATAATTCTGGGAGCTTTCGGTATTTTATGTGAATAATTCTCAACTCGAGGTTTTTTAAAATGACTGTCAAAAGAATATTTGTAATTTTAAACAACTAAAACACTCCAGAATGCATGGAGGTATTATCATCAAGATGGCTAAGTAGGAGATACCAGCCTTCATTCTCCCATTAAGAAAAAAACAACAAAACAAATATAGACGACTATTCACAAGCCAAAATAGCCCAAAGAGGGCTCAAGGGCCCATTTTACAATCTGCAGCAACACAGTGGAGCAAGAAAATGGAGAATAGCCACATAATAAGAATCAATACTGACCCTGGCACACCTGAGAAACCAGGAAACGGCTAGGAGCAAAGAAAGGCAGAGGCTATTAGTATCAGTCACATGGTGGGGAGCACTGTGGTCCATGGTGGCCTGCACTGCAGAGGAAACTGGCATCCCTTGCTACTGTGACGGATCCAACCACCATTCTGGCCAGGGAACCCCAGAGAGGGAGACATGGCGGCACAGCTTGTCTTCACAAAGAAGTGGCCAATGTCAAGATGCTTTGGGAAAGGAGTCACTTTATCTCTCAACCCCGTAAGTGTCCCAACCCCAGAGCCATGGTCACTCTGAGAATGCCCACACATCAGACCCAGGTTCTATGGCCTGCACTGGGCCCACCTACATCTCAGACACCAGAGCCATCACCACAGTAAGCTAGTTTGCACTTTGGGCCCTGCAACCAAGCCTCACTGCACATGTCTGAAATCCAGGCACTGGCTCAGCCACAGTTGAAAGCAAGGCCCTTCCCTGACAATGAAGCTGCTATAACTTTGAGCACACCTGTGTTCCCATTCCTGGTTTCCCTGGCTGCTTCACAGCACACCTGTGTTCCCATCCTTGGTTTCCCTGGCTGCTTCACAAGCATCCTCACCTCACATTCTATTACCAATACAGCAGTATGGGTACTTGCACTCTAGGCAACAATGTCATTACTGTCCCAGATCCCAGAGCTTTTGTTCCTCCATGTATGCCTGTGTTTTGGGTCTCAGCTCTATCACTGCTCCATAGGCACCACTTATCAGACACCAGTGCTGCTGCCACTGAACCGGAAGGCAGACTCAGTGCCACTTGGGATCCCCTAAGCCACAACTTCCTTGTGATTGGGAGGCTCTTAGCAGCCACTGACATTGAAAACCCCAACAACCCTCACTACCACTGCAGACATCCAGAGTTGGATGCTGAGGATCCCTGCAATCTTCAACAATTAACTCAGCTGACAGAGCTGCATGGACCCTCACTGGTGCCAGTACTGCTACATCCCATCCAACAAGCAGCCCTCCCCATAGGGGAAGGTCTTTCCACAGCAAAACTAGCCCATACGTGTGAAAACAGTGAGTGTGTCATCAAATGTGCAAACATCAACATATGGCAACAAGAAACATGATAAACCAAGAAGCCATGCCACCAAAAGAACAGAAAGAAATGGCAACAAGAAACATGATAAACCAAGAAGACATGCCACTAAAAGAACACACACAAATAAAACCACTGCCTGACAAAGAATTCAAAATAATTGTTTAAAGAAGCTGAAGGAACTTCAAGAAGTTACAAACAAACAATTCAATTAAATCAGGAAAACAATAAGCAACCAAAACAAAAAATTTAAAAAGACAAGTTATTAAAAAATAAAGCAAAAATTCTGGCAATGAAAAATGCAATGGATGAAACAAACAAACAAAAAATGCAACAGACTATGTCAACAAGAGAACTGATCACACAGAAGAAAAAAATCCGTGAATCTAAAGACAGATTATTTGAAAATACACAGTCAAAAACGAAGAAGAAAAAAGAATGAAAAGAATGTAAAAATATGGAATTTAAAGGATGGCATCAAAGAAGCAAATCTTTGAGTTATAGGAGTTATAGAAGGAGAAGAGAGAGACAAAGGAGTAGAAAGTGTATTTAAAGAAATAACAATAAAAAACTTTCCGAATCTGGAGAAAGATATAAATATCCAGGAACCAGAAGGTCAAAAGTCTCTAATCAGATTCAATCCAAATAAGGCTACACCAAGACATATTATAATTAAACTGTCAAAAATCAAAAACAAGGAGATGGCCATTACAGCAGAAAGAGAAAAGCAAATCACAATAAGGGAGTCTCCAAAAGGCTAACAGCAGATTTCTCAGGAGAAACCTTACAGGCCAGGACAAAATGAAAAAATAACATGATTTGAACATCTGTCCCTGCCAAATCTCATGTTGAAATGTAATCCCCAGTGTTGGAGGTGGGAGATGGCTAAATCACGGGAGCAGATCCCTCATGGCTTGATGCTGTCCTTGCCATGATGAGTTCTTGTGAGACCTGGTTGTTTATACATGTGTGGCACCTCCCCTCACACTCTCTCCTTTGCTCCTGCTCTCACCATACGATACATCTACTCTCTTCACCTTCCACCATGATTGTAAGCTTCCTGAGGCTTTATTAGAAGCTGAGCAGATTCCTGGCACCATGCTTCCCATACAGCATGTAGCACTATGAGCCAATTAAACCTCTATTCTTTATAAATCACCCAGCCTCAGGTATTTCTTTATAGCAATGCAAGAAAGGCCTAACACAAATCATATATTCAAAGTGCTGAAGGAACAAAAAACAAAACTGCCAACTAAAAATACAGTACTTGGCAAAGCTGTCCTTCAGAAATGAAAGTGAGATAAGGACTTTCACAGACAAATAAAAGCTGAGGGGGTTCTTCACCACCAGCCTTGTCTTACAAGAAATGCTACAGGGAGTTTTTCAAACTGAAAGAAAAGGACACCAATTAGTAACATGAAAACATGTGAAAATATAAAAATTAACTGGTAAAAGTAACTACACAGTCAAACTGAGAATACTCTAAAATTGTAATGGTGGTGTGTAAGCCACTTATATGTTTGGCTTACACAAAACTATTAAATAAAGACAAAACTATTAAATATAACAGTAGCTTCAATAATTTAAGGGATATATAATATGAGGTAAATTGTGGTATCAAAAACATAAAATGTGGTAGAAGAGTAGAGTAAAAGTGTAGAGTTACTTTATGTGGTCATAGTTAAGTAGTTTTCAGCTTAAAATATCCATTATAGCCAGGCGCAGTGGCTCAAGCCTGTAATCCCAGCACTTTGGGAGGTCGAGACAGGCAGATCACAAGGTCAGGAGATCGAGACCATCCTGACTAACACGGTGAAACCCCGTCTCTACTAAAAAATACAAAAAAAAAAAAAACTAGCCGGGCAAGGTGGCAGGCGCCTGTAGTCCCAGCTACTCGGGAGGCTGAGGCAGGAGAATCGCGTGAACCCGGGAGGCGGAGCTTGCAGTGAGCTGAGATCCGGCCACTGCACTCTAGCCCAGGCGACAGAGTGAGACTCCGTCTCAAAAAAAAAGAAAAAATATCCGTTATAATTGTTTTACATAAGCCTCATGATAACCACAAAGCAAAAACATACACTAAATACGAAAAGATTAAGGAATTGAAGCTACCACTAGAGAAATGCTAAAAGGAGCTCTTCAAACTGAAAGGAAAGGATACCAATTAGTAATTAGGTATTCAAGTAGGATACCAATAATTTAATTAGAAGGAAGACAGGAAGAAAGAAAAAAGGAATATAGATTTGCAAAACAACTAGAAAACAATTAACAAAAAAAGGCAGCAGTAAGTCTTTACCTATCAACAATTACCTTGAATATCAATGGACTAATTCTCAAGTGAAAGAAACAGTGGTTGAATGAATAAACAAACAAGGTCTAACTACATGTTACCTACAAGAAATTTACTTCACCTGTAAGGACACACAGGAAAAGGAAAAGGAGGGAAAAAGATATTTCACGCAAAGAGAAAACAAGAGAGTGGATGTAACTGTACCAGATAAAATAACCATTTGTAAAAAACTGTAAAATGAAACAAAAAAGGTCATTACAAAATGCTAAAGAGAACAATTCACTATGAAGATATAACAACTGTAAATATATATGCACCTAACATCAGAGCACCTAATAAAGCAAATATTAACTGATATGAAGAGAGACACAGATTGCAGTATAAAAAGAGTAGGAGTGGCTGGGCATGGTGGCTCACACCTGTAATCCCAGCACTTTCGGAGGCCAAGGGATGCGGATCACTTGAGGTCAGGAAGACCACCCTGGCCAACATGGTGAAACCCCATCTCTAACAAAAATACAAAAAAAAATTAGCTAGGCATGGTGGCACACACCTGTAGTCCCAGCAACTCGAGAGGCTGAGGCAGGAGAATCACTTGAATCTGGGAGATGGAGGTTTCAGTAAGTCAAGATTGCACCACTGCACTCCAGCCTTGGTGACACAGCGAGACTCTGTCTCAAAAAATAAGAGTAGGGAATTTCAGTACCCCACTTTCAACAATGAAAAGATTATTGGAAATAAAACACTGGATGTGAACTAATGGATTTAACAGACACATACAGAATATTTCACTTAGCAGCAGAGTACACATCCTCTTCAAGCGCACATGGAACATTCGATAAATCACAATAGGTCACAAAACAAGTCTTAACAAATACAAGGATGAAATCATATCAAGCACCTTTTCCCTACCACAATGATATAAAACTAGAAATTAATAACAGGAGAAATTTCAGAAAATTCACAAATATTTAGAAATTAAACAACATTCTCCTAAAGAACCAGTGGGTCAAGAAAGAATTTTTTTAATTAAAAATATCTTGAGACTAATTAAAATGAAGACACAACATACCAAAACTTACAAGATTCAGCAAAAGCAGTTCTAAGAGCAAAGTTTACAGCAATAATCACTTATATCAAAAAAGAAAGATACCAAGTAAACAACTTAAGGTTACATCTCAAGGAACTAGAAAACTAAAAACAAACTAAACTCAAAATTAAAGAAAGGAAGGAAACAAAGAGCAGAGCAGAAATAAATGAAGTAGAGACTAGAAAAACAATAGAAAAGATCGACAAAACAAAAAGATGTTATTTTGAAAATACAAAAAAATTGAGAAACCTTTAGCTAGACTGAAAAAGAGACAAGACTCAAGTAAATAAAATCAGAAATGAAAGAGGACACTTTACAACTGATACAACAGAAATACAAAGGATCATAAGAGACTATTAGGAATAATTATACTCCAACAAATTGGACAACCTAGAAGAAGTGGATACATACCTACATACAGCCTACCAAGATTAAACCACAAAGAAACAGAAAATCTGAACAGATCAGTAATAAGGGGATTAAATTAGCAATAAAAAGTCTTCCATCAAAGAAAAACCCAGGACCTGATGACTTCACTGCTGAATTCTGTCAAACATTTAAAGAACTAATACCTAGCTTTCTGAAACTCTTCCAAAAAATTGAAGAGGAGGGAAAATTTCCAAACTCATTTTATGAGGCTAGCATTACCCAATACAAAAGCCAGGTAAGGATACTACAAGAAAAAAAATTACAGGTCAATATCCCTGATGCATATAGATGCAAAAATCTTTAACAAAATACTAACATACTGATTTCAACAACATATTAAAAGTAATCAATTCGCCAGGTGTGGTGGCTCACACTTGTAATCCCAGCACTTTGGGAGGCCGAGGCGGGTGGATCGTGAGGTCAGGAGATCGAGACCATCCTGGCTAATATGGTGAAACCCCATCTCTGCTAAAAAATACAAAAAAGTAGCCGGGCGTCGTGGTGGTCGCCTGTAGTCCCAGCTGCTCAGGAGGCTGAGGCAGGAGAGTGGTGTAAACCCGGGAGGCAGAGCTTGCAATGAGCCAAGATTGCGCCACTGGACTCCAGCTTGGGCAACAGAGTGAGACTCCGTCTCAAAAAAGAAACAAAAACAAAAACAAAAAACAAAACAATAACAACAATAAAATACAAATCATCAATTCACCATAATCAAGGGGGATTTATTCAGGGATGCAAACATGGCTTAAAATATGCAAATCAGTAAATGTGATATACCACATTAACAGAACAAAGGACAAAAATCATGACCATCTGTACAGATACAGAAAAAAAATTCAACAAAATTAAACATCTTTTCATAACAAAAGCCCAACAACTAGGTATAGAAGGAATGTACCTCAACATAAAAATGGTCATACACAAGCCTATAGCTAATACTATATTGAATGGTGAAAAGTTGAGAGCTTTTCCAAGATCAAGAACAACACAAGGATGCCCACTCTTCAACACTTCTATTCAACACAGTACTAAAGTCCTAGTTAGAGTAATTAAATTAGGTAAGAGAAAGAAATAGAAGGCATCAAAATTGGAAAGATTTTAAATAGCTTGACTTAGCCATTCCACAATGTATACATATATCAAAACATCATGTTGTACAGCATATAATTGTACTTGTCAATTTTTAAGAAAGAAAAAAATAGTTACCTTAATGCTATGCAAGTTAAATTGCAATTTTTTCAAATTAATATTAAGAAGTTATACAAAGGTTCTTACCTGCTTGAAATTCGTAACTGCTTTAATAACAGGAGAAGCTGTTATCAAGAGAATATCTTCTGATGGAAACTGAGTAGCCAACTTATTTTTAAAAAGAGAGAAAAAAAAATTAGGACAAATTAACTACTGGCATATATGGTTTGGGGTTGAGGATGATGCAACTTTAATAATGTAATTAATCTAGAAAATTAAAAACTCACTGCTCCTCATCTAAAGGTCTCCATTATCCCCTGTCATGTCCTTATCTATGGGGCAATGGTAAATAATGGTAAACTCTGATACTGATAAAATAATATATTTACAGCAAACACTAACAAAGAACTGCTGAACAAGAAAAGTGATATAAAGAAGTATCCTTTATGGCCAGGCACGGTGGCTCACCCTGTAATCCCAGCACTTTGGGAGGCCAAGGCGGGCGGATCACGAGGTCAGGAGATCGAGACCATCCAGGCTAACATAGTGAAACCCCGTCTCTACTAAAAAAATATAAAAAATTAGCCGGGCGTGGTAGCGGACGCCTGTAGTCCCAGCTACTCGGGAGGCTGAGCCAGGAGAATGGCGTAAACCCGGGAGGCGGAGCTTGCAGTGAGCCGAGATCGCCCCACTGCACTCCAGCCTGGGTGACACAGCAAGACTCTCCGTCTCAAAAAAAAAGAAAAAAAAAAAGAAGAATCCTTTATTTACTTCAACTATTTTGTATACCAATTTAGAGTTATAATGCAGAGAATTAGAATAAACTATTTTCCTACCTAACAGTTAAACCAACTTATATTTATCTTAAAATAATATTTCATTTGTCTTCAACGGGATGAAATCAAAGCAAACCCTCAATATTAAACACTTAGAATATTGGTCTGACCTTCCCCAATGCTTTGGCACTCCTATTCTGCCTCTTCCAGTCAGTACATATTGTGGGATGATAAATCCATTTTAACAATAGCTTCAACAAAATTTAGAGGTATAACTTGTTAATGTTTCATTATTTTCCTTTAGCTATAATCTCTTTCTTCATTCTGTACCTGAAAGCATTTTCTTATCTCAAAGTCTGGTTCCTCCACACCACCACCCTCAATATATCTGGCTTCTATTCCTACTACATCACTAAAACAGCATGTTTGAGGTATCTATGAATCCTTAAAATCCAAGGGATTATTTCTTTTCTTTTCTTTTCTTGTTTTTAATGGAGATGGGATCTTGCCATGTTGCCCGGCCTGGCTTCAAACTCCTGGCCTCATGCAATCCTCTCACTTTGGCCTCCCAAAGTTCTGAAATTACAACTGTGAGCTATCGTGCCCAACACCCATGGGATTCTTCTTAGTCTCATTCTATTTGAACTTTCTATATTTGGCAATATTATTACTCTCTCCATCTTTCTTTCCTTTGTATATTCTGTAATTTATCTCCCTGTTTCCATTGCTAGATGAGGTCCTCGAAACTTCTTTATACTACTCAAATGACCTTCAAATTGGCTCCCCAGTTTCACGTATAAACCAGCTGCCTCTGCCACAAATACATTGTAACTAATCATCTTTCAAACCTTTTCACATGATCAAGTTACTCCACCGCTCAAAAACATCTGACTACTTGTAAATTCTTCTTAAGTTCTTAGCATGATTTATAAGATTCCTTATGATCTATGCTTTAAGCTTTACTGCTCGCTGATGATCCCTGCTTTTCCACTGGAGATGACATTCTTTTCTTGAATACTTGAACTTTCACTCATTCTCTCAAAATGAGATTTAAAAAATACCTCCTTCGATTAAAAAAAATTCCTCTTTCCTAATTCACTCCCTAACTACTCCACAGGCACCCCTAAGATAACCGTTGATATCTCTTGCATAGACATACAACATTGTCTCTTCCACTAGGCTGTGGGTCCCTAGTATGGTATACCATGCCGTTCATAGCTGAACACTCAATCCTTAAATACAGTGCCTGCATCATATATGCTTACTTAGTGAATAAATGAAAAATATGCATAAAATAATGAAAACACTTGAGTTTCTTGCACTATTTCTTATGACTTCAGCGATTGCTCATATTTATATCAACAAAATAACCTAGAACTTTTTGGAATACACACATGTATATGAATATATACGGTCTGGCTATTCAGTATCAACAGGAAAGCATGCCCTACATGCACATAATCCCTTCCTGATTGTTTTACAAAACATTACTAGAAATAAAGTATCTTCTATCTTGGGAGTTCGAAGTATAGAAAACTTACATATGGGATTCTTTATTAATTAGTTAAGGTGCACTAAAGACTTGGCAACTATCTGGAAACTAAACTCAGTCACCTATGACAATTAACAAAGGGGGCTGAGGGCCGGGCGCTGTGGCTCAGGCCTGTAATCCCAGCACTTTGGTAGGCGGAAGCAGGCAGACTGCTTGAGCCCAGGAGTTCGAGACCAGCCTGGCCAACATGGTGAAAACCCTTCTCTACTAAAAATACAAACATTAGCCGGGCGTGGTGGCGGGCGCCTGTAATCCCAGCTACTTGTGAGGCTGACGCAAGAGAAGAATCGCTTGAACCCGGGAGGCAAAGGTTGCATTAAGCCAAGATCGCACCACTGCACTCCAGGCTGGGCGACAGAGTGAGACTCCGTCTCAAATAAAAAAAAAAAAAAAGAGGGCTGAATTTTTTGTCTAAATACGAAGTTCTCATGTCTGCTCTGACATTACAAGGATCTGAGCACGGATCTGCCAGCTTTGGTTTCTCGGCAATAATTTGCCTCCCACTCCTCCCTGCGCCTGAGAGAAAGCTAGTGAGGCCATGTGAGGACCACCAAGCCGTTTCTAAAATCTGGGAGCAATAAGCGCGAAAAGCACGCAGCAAAAGAGGAACCCGGAAGAAAAAGGGAGGGGGTGAGAGGAAAGTCTTCAGCGCTACCGCCTTTGGGGTAGGGGAAAGAGGCGGAACCGCCTGAGCACCGCCCTACCTGCTCCGCACAAGTGACGCCCGCGATGCCGCCGCCGACCACCACGAACTTCCCTGCAGTCGCGGGAGGGCGCGCTGCCTCCATGCTGCCGGACTCCCGGTGGTTTACTGAATATTGCGGCGGAGCAGCTGGACTTTGGACTCCAGGAGAGGAAGCAGCCAAGAAGCGGTCACTTCCGGTGCCTTATCCACGGAATCCGACCTACGGGTGCTCGGGAGCTCATACTTAGTCTTCTCGAGTGCCTGCTGCCGGCTGCGTTTCGGAAGCAACGGATTGTCTCGTGGTTTTCAGAGCTTTGCGTTACTATTACTACACCTGAATGTAGTTATTCCATAAAAATTTGACAAAGAGAAGACCAAAAAATAAAAAAGTAAAAAAGATGGGTTGCCCAAAGAAGTTTGATAAATTACATATCTAAAGATAGACCAGTATTCTCACGGGACAAAGCTTTCATATAATAGATGAATTGGTATGAAGTTCTCATTATTTGTTTCTGAGAGAAATTAGAGGCGCAGATCTCATGCTCTTATTGGCAGAAGGAGCCCCACTTATTGGCAGAATGTCTTACTGGCAGAATGACGGCCCCACTTCCTGTCATTTTTGTAGATGAAGAAACTGAGTCTTCTGAAAACCACTTCATTGCCACCATTCACCTAACAATCCAAGATTTTTGTTTGTGGAAGCACAAAAATTTTTCATGACAAGGCAAAACAATACTACTGAATTGTTCTCTAAGATAAATTATCCTTTACATTTACAACATTGACCTCAGCTAAAGTTTCCAGTAATAATGTACAGTTGCTTTCCATTTTGTCAAAACAAATGAACATTTCTTACATTTCCAATCAATAGCAGCATGTTTGAAAGTTGAACGAAACATTCCCAGTCTCCGTTTTATTGTGAATTTTTTTCGTGGTGGTCAATTGTTTTTAAGAAATTGCTAAATTATTTCTAACTGTTTTTACTATATTATTCACTATTCATATTATTTTACTATTGGTAATGGTAAGGTACTATTGTAATGGTAAGGTATTATCTCCCAAATGGCTCACTCTAAAACTAGTAATTACCAGTGTCCCTTTAATTCTTTAAACACTGAGAATAACCATTATATATGAACAGGAAAGCCTACCACGTATCTAATTACAGATATTTACTGATACCCATAAAAATCATTGTTCTTTGATTTACCAATTTAAATGGTAAGCGGTTTAATAAACGTGTCTAATTCCTGTTACTAGTGTAGCAGCCAAACAAAGCATTCATTTCTAGGAGGAGGAAATACATTCCTTAAGCCCATTTAGATCTAATCTTGCTTCACCTTATTTTCACATTATCTCCCTCACACTGTGGTCCATTCAGGCCACACTACACTTCCAGATCCCAGGATATGCCAATTTCTTTCTGAGCATTTGCACATACCTTTTTCCCAACTACTTTTCCCTAGCTAACTCATCGACCTTTGGTTTCATCAAGCCATTGCTTCCTCTAAGATACTTTATCTAACATCCTCAAGACAACTAGCTGTCCTCTCTGTGTGTTCCTGTAGCACCTTGTCATCCTCTAAATTTAGACTTATCCCACTTTTTTGTAAATTCTTACTGCCTGACCCCACCACCACCATAAACTCCTTACTTAATCTCAGGGATTGTTTTTGTCTCCCTTTGTATCTCCAATGTTTAGTAGGTAATATATATTCAACAAAAATGTGCTGAATGAAGTAGAAAGTTGGTGCAGTATGAAACTGCCTTGAAGTCCTTCTAAAGACTTCTAGATTCATTGTTCAGGGTCAGGATCCTCCTGTATATTGTGAAAGGGGTTTCCTCTTTACGGAATTCAGTCGGAAGGAAGAATAGAGTGGAATTTAAGCTCCCAGGGGAAATGGAGGGAGATCATTGTCTATGGGAGGGGAAGCAAAGTAGCAGGAGCCTCCTCAAATGTAAAGGAGTAATGACTCCACACTCTCCTTTTTTGTTCCGCTTTTGAAGGCTGGCTTTTTGTCAAGGTGGTGTAGGGATAAGACCTACCTGCCTGCCACACTGGCATAAAGATCCAACTTTTAGAAATGTCTAAGAGTTAAAGAACTTTCAGTACATCTCACCTTAATGTTGATTAAATTAGATACATATACTGGATGTAGGGTGGGTTAAAAGTAAGATATAGGTAACTTGAAACATGTTATCCACAGGGAGGGCAGCAATAGGTACAGGTTAGGGGAAGGGCAACTGCAAAGAAAACTGGGCACCTACAAATAAGGGAGGCCCAATGCCAAGAAGCAACAGAGAAGCAGAAAAGACAGAACTTCAGATCCCTTTTAGCTCTGGTCAGCAAGCTTAGGAGTGAAGAGCATATCAACCTGGTGACTGTTTCTGAGGAGTCAAAGAAATACCAGTGTGTTGCTAAATATTATGGTGTATGTTTATGGGTGGAAAAGAATAGCAGGACTGGAGTTGGCAAAGAAAGGTTCAGAGAAGAAGTGGAACTTACATTGAACCTCAAAGGCCAATAGCATTTGGATAGGTTCAGAAGAAGATGTGGCAAGTCATGTAGGAAATATCCCAAGAACCAAAGGCTTAGTAGCAGGAATGAGCATGGGAAATACAGGAGATGGTTAAAAGGGAAGAAAGAAAGAAAGAAAAGTGGTTGGGGAGTTCAAGACTCATCGGGAAAAACTGAAGGAGATAAAGCTATCTTCTTCTGTTTCCCTCCATAGTGTTCTTACATCTGACTCCCATACCTGCCTAATCTCTTGAAGGCCATTCCCAACTTTTAAACTACCATCAAAATCTAGTTTTCCATTCTTCTTCAAGTTGATATCAGAAATGTCTAGAATAGGAGTATTGAGGTTAATTTTGAACTGCAAAAATTGGGAATGAATAATGACACTTCATAGAGTAGTTAAAGATTAATAGCTTTTGAGTCAGATGACCTAGATTCAAATGTGGCACCAGAATTTCTTTGTTGTGTGACTATTCAGTGAATTATTTACCTCATCTGAACCCTAGTTTCCTCATTGGCAAGGTGGGTATAACATCTACTTTGTAGAGTTGCTTTGATACATATGTGAGGCGACATATTTAAACTTTCTAGCACAGTGCGTGCCTCTTAGTAGGATTAATGGTTGTCTGCCTGTGCCCTGTTGAATAGACTGTGTTTCTCTGTCTAAAGGATTTTATCTATGGTCATAACCTTGACAAACCTATTATGCTTTTAACTCCCAGATGTCTATCTCTCATGTAATCTACTCTGAATCTTCAAGTCTGAAATTTCTGAAGCATCTTGGATATCTTCTCATTGTTATCTTGGTTTTTGCCAATTCACTGTGAGTACAGCCTAGATTCATCTTGCCCTCGAAACCTCTTCTTTGTTTTTAATAGTTCATGTAACTGATTTACTGAACAAGCTGGACTATATAGGGAAGAAATTAAAGCAAACATTTTAAATTCTGGATAATTTTCCCGTGAATGTATTTTTCTCCTCTAAATTAAATGCTTATTAATTTAGCTTATCTGATCATTCTCAGGTAATAAAAAGTCTGGTACTATGTGTTATCAAAACTCCAGACACACATCCAATTAAAGCCTCACCTAACTACAGGCAATGCTAAATGATTTATTGTTGCTTTCGTGCTCCAGCTCTTCTCCTAACTAAGAGCTCTTAACTTACCCTATAATATTTAGCAATGCACTGGTATTTCTTTGACTCCTCAGAAACAGTCACCAGGTTGATGTGGTCTTCACTCCTAAGCTTACTGACCAGAGCTAAAAGGGATCTGAAGTTCTGTCTTTTCTGCTTCTCTGCTGCTTCTTAGTTAGGGGCTTTAAAATTGGAGGGTGGGTAAGGAGTAAGGAAAGGAAAGAGCCTCCCTGTTGTTCCTGTATGAGCATAGATGTGCAAACCTACCCCCAAAGGCTGAGGGAGCTGAGAGGCCAAAGAAAAGCTGACAAATCCAGTTTCTTAGAAAGAGATATTTAATAGGGACGTACAAACAGAAATGATGATTCTGTTAAAGTGGATCCCCACATCTGCCCTCCAGAAAATATGTAAGGTTTTAGGATAAAACATGTACAGCTGATCTTATCTCAGACTTTCTTGCAAAACTCATGAATACTAGGGAGTCTAGATAAGAATCTTACTGAGGTAATTATCTATGCTACATGCTTTGTTTCTTTTGAAGGGTTATCTATGCTATGGGCATTGTTTAAGGACCTTGCTGCAGAATACCTTAGTAGGCAGGAATCAAACATCAGTCATCATGGCCGTTGTGTCACTCTTGCTATACCACAGGCTGTCTTCCTGTATCTATGAATCAGTGGTGTGGTACAACTGTGAATCTGTGAGAGCTGATTGTTAAAATTTTAGGATTTGTGTGAGTTGATTGTTAGCACAGCTATTGTTAAACACTAAACTGTATAAACATAATCACATAAATTATATTAAGACAAAGGTAATAAGTATTCAAAACTCATTATTTCCTAATTCTTTTGCTATTATCTCTACTCTTGAGGTTATTTACATCTATTGTATCTATAGGTAAAAATATAATGGTGGGCTGCTACACATTTCTTCCTACTGCCTCATTCAGTGATGTCATGTTGATAGCTTGAAATTGGCCATAATGGGAGTATTTACACCATGGAAAATGGCAGATCATACAAATCAGAGTTTGATTTATTTTATTGTTGATTTTTTAGACTTAAAAAAGTGGTGGACAATAGCAATGACATGGAATCAACCCAAATGCCCATCAATGATAGATGGGATAAAGACAATGTGGTACATATACACCATGGAATACTAAGCAGCCATAAAAAGGAATCAAATTATGTCCTTTGCAGGGACATGGATGGATCTGGAGGCCATTAGTTAGAAAACTAACACAGGAACAGGAAAACAAATACCGTATGTTCTCACTTATAAGTGGAAGCCAAATAATGAGAACAGCATGGACACATAGAGGAAAGCAACACACACTGGGCCTATCTGAGGGTGGAGGTGGGAGGAGGGAGAGGATCAGGAAAAATAATTAACGGATACTGGGCTTAATACCTGGGTGATGAAATAATCAGTACAACGAACTCCCATGAGTCATATTTATCTATGTAACAAATCTTCACATAGATGGAGTCTCATTTTTAAAGACATAACATAGATGGAGACTCCTTTTTAAAAAGTGATGGAGAGAATATTAATAATGAAATTAAAAGTGTGTCGTGTCTGTTGTGGTAGATTGTAGTACACTGTGAATGGCACAAAAAATTGAAGGAATTCTTTTGTCAGAGAGCTGCTATTCAATTTAGCAAAGAACTCACTAATATCAGACAAACAAGTGGAATTGTGACCTATAGTTCCTTTGTTTCACTTCCATCTTACTAGTTAATGTAAATAGAAAAGTCAAGCAACATTCAAACTACACTCATCAATTGCTGTTACAGTTTGGGTAATACAAGGATTCAGCAAAAATCAATGAAAGGATTCTGTGGGAATCAGTTGACTCTATGGAATTTGCATAAAGAGTATTGTATATTATTATTTGTAAAATATTTGCTATGCATCTTTCAATAAAATTTATAATAAACCTATGTATACATACATACACACACATATATTTATACATGCAGTTTTTTGAGACAGCCAGTCGTTAAACATTTGCCGGCACAAACATTAGTTATAATCTAGCATTGCTGTTTTCTTGGTGTGGCTGATTCCAAATGTTGATTCTTTCTCTGCTGGGGTTTTTTATGGGCACATCAGAATCTCAATATCACTGGGGATTTCTCACCTACAGTTTCTGGGCCATTCCTTGTCCAGATTCAGTCCCTTTTCAGATGACATAGGGTCCACAATGGGCTTCTGGAAAACTCACCCATCCTTTGTCCCCAGTAGACCCTGAAAGTGCACACCAAACTAACAGAGCACCTCTCTTCTCCTCTGCTGTCAGAATGTCTAGCTAGCCACACCTCCTTGTCTTCAGTGGAATGAGGTATCAGTTTCTGCATCACTCAGACTCCAGGGGCTACCTGTAAAGCTCTCTAAATGGTTCCCTTAACATCCTACTCACTTGTGCTGAAGACAGGGAATTGGTGGTGGTGGGGTGAAAAACTTTCCCTTTCCCTTCCCCATATGCTTCATGAGCATGTTGGAGCAGGGAGTGAATGTGATGGACTAATGCTGGCAGAACTAATTTTACAGTCTTTTAGCATGTGTTGCCTACGTGGTCTAGTGCCTTGTGTTAAAGGCATTGGGCAATTTGGTGCCTATCATATTGTTTTAAGTTTTTGCAGCTGAATTAACCAGAGAAATCACATTTAACCCCATGATACACCATGTTTGTTTTATAAATATTAAACTTATACCATCTAGAAAACCGAATGCATTTCTTACACGATATTCCCTCAACTTCAAAGTATAGTTTCCCAATTCCTACCAATTCTCAAGTGATTCTCAGTTCCCTCATTTCAGTTTTGAATGTAACTGCACTATTTTTGGTCTTCTTCTCCCACTTAGACTATTAAAATGAGTTCCTGATTGGTCTTTCTTCCTCCATTCACTGTCTTTAAACTTATCCTCCATGCTGCCGTCAGAGTTATCTTATAAAAGGGAGATGTGGTTCCTCTGCCTTTCTACCACTTCTGCTTCTGAAACATTCCCAGTTCCCTGAATGCATCAAGAATTCTTGTCTCAGGTAGGGCTTGGTGGCTCACGCCTGTAATCCCAGGATTTTGAGAGGCTGAGGTGGACAGATTGCCTGAGCCCAGTTCAAGACCAGCCTGGGCCATGTGACCAAACCTCATCTCTACAAAAAATACAAAAATTAGCTGGGTGTGGTGGCAAGCACCTGTGGTCCTCGCTACTCCAGAGGCTGAGGTAGAAGGACCACCTGGGCCCAGGGAGGTTGAGGCTGCAGTGAGCCTTGATCGTACCACTGTTCTCCAGCCTGAGAGAAAGGGTGAGATCCTGTCTCAAAAAAAAAAAAAAAAAAAAGAATTTTGATTTCCTTCATTATAGGCTTTCTTGCTCTGCCTATGGGAATCTATGGGTCTAAGAATGGCAAGCTCAGATGCTACCCACCACTCTCAGGGAGAAATGGCCAAATCTGTAGTACTTTACTGCATTGAGCAGTGTTTCTTATGTTAAGTTGGTGTGTCCTTATTGGGCTTCTTTGAGAAAAGGGAATGCATTTTATTCACCTTTGATTTTCTTGCTTATGCCCCTAATCCCAGAATTTAGCACAGCTATTTAAGTAATATATATTCAATAAATGTTTCTTAAGGCTTTATAATTAGCATAGTAAGCACAATCTTATAAAGACTCAGGCTTCATAGTATGGCTGAATCTACGATTGTGAAATATGAATTTGCCTTATGAGATACTGCTGTTCCTTTTTCAATAGTTTGATATGATATTTTGAGACCAGGTTGCTCTGTTGTTCTAGGTAGACAAACGTTACAGTCACCCCACAGTATCAGGAAGGAACTCACAGTATCAGGAAGGAACCTCCATCCAAAATTTGATTTGGATGTGAAGATTACTGATCCCCCCCCCCCCCACACACACACACGCCCACACACACACACACACACACACACACACACACACACCCCCCATGAGGGAATGAAAAGGCTTATTACTTACATAATGAGGCTTTCTGGGGAGAATAGGACAGGATTATAAGCTGGTACAAAAAAGGCTTGGAGAGCAGAGAAAGGTGACAGGCCCTGTTTTTAATGAGATTAGGTGATCGAGCTGGGGTGAGAGTTCTGGCACATACAGGCCAGGCCTTGTATGGCTTGAAAAATCCCGTGGGCACCAAGGGAGGGGCATACTGAAACTTCTCAGCCTGCCCAGATGTGGGGCAGCAAGGGACAGGGGAATCGCGAGGCTTGAAAACTTCCAGCAGTCAAACATCAACAATGGAATCAGGCTCTTTATTACAATAAGAGGCTTTCCTCCTGGGTTTCCAATGCTGTTTGATAGGTTTACAAAATTTCTAAGCTCTTCACAAGTGGTACCATGGAGCTTGATATTTCAATTTAAGTTTCAAACCATATCAACAGGAAGTACTCTATTAAGTTGTAAGTACACAAATTCCAAAGTCAAATATAAAATCTTTTTTATTATCCACATCTCATTTCTATAACTTTTGAATCATGATGAAAACTTCTAAAAGATGTCCTTCATAGTATGAAATATTATAAGATAATTTGCATGTACTTTTCTATATCCTCTATAAAGAAATAGATTTACAACTTCCACGCCGTTTTGAATGAAATATTCATACTTATGTTTCATGGCAATCATTCATTAATCGCTATGCTTTCCATATATAAAATTATTGTGACAGCAATTGAAAGAATTATTATTTAATGATCTGAGGCTTAATTATTTTCTATTTAATATATCAGGTAACATTTTAACATCAGTTACATAGAAGATCAGGGAACTTCAGATTTTTTTTTCATAAATAAATAAAATCAGGCCAGATATGGTGACTCACACCTGTAATTTCAACACTTTGGGAGGGAGGCTGAGACTGGTGGATCGCTTGAGTTCAGGAGTTTGAGACCAACCTGGGCAATATGGCAAAAGTTCGTCTCTATAAAAAACACAAAATTAGCCAAGCATGGTGGTGCACACCTGTGGTTCCAGCTACTCTGGAAGCCGAGATGGGAGGATCACCTGAGCCTGGGAGGGCAAGGCTGCAATGAGCTATGATTGCACCATTTCACTCCAGCTTGGGTGACCAAGTGAGACCCTGTCTCAAAAAAAATAAATAAATAAAATAAACTGTTTTGAGGCTAGTTATTCTACTGAAGAAAAAAGAAGCAGCAACACTTTCTACTCCTATTTTTGTTGATTAAAATAACTTGTGTTTTCTAAAAAATAAGATGCAAAGAAAGTAGAGCATAATTTATTCGTAATGAGTAAAATGTTAAATTATGGTGTCAAATGAATGTGGCTAATTTATTTCTGTTGACCGACAGTATTGAAATTAAAGAGTTTTTATCTCTTAATTTTACTTGTTTTGGAAAGAAAAATGAAACACATTTGTTGTTCCAAATATCACTGCAGTACACGTTAACTTTTTACAGTTTAAATTAACCCCAAACATATGTATATGAACATTTAAATAAATTTTCCTTTTTAATTTTGAAAATACATTCAAGTTCACATGAGATTTTACAGTTTTAGCTATCAAAATATCTTTAATCAGTTTATTTATGCTAACGATGATGCACATTGAGAATGCTTAACCAAAAGCAGCAAGCTACAAGTGAAAAGAAACATTCTCATTTCATCTTCAAACTTTGGAGATACAAGTCTAACAAATTTCTGGCTTGATTCAGGTCAGGTCATTTAGTGCATAGAGTACATTTAGCAAAAGAGCAGTTAAAAAAACATATTTGATATAACAACAAAAATAGTTATTCTTTTGGCTGTGAAATTGCATTCACAAAGGAAAAAGCTTTTTTTTTCTCAATAAAAAGAAATATTTATTTAAATGGACACATCAGCTGACTGTGTTGTGATTTGAAATTATCTAAATTTTTGTCAGTTGACTAACAGTTACAGCATTAGATGTCTGTAAAGAACTTTCTTTTGCCCCAGTCGTCTGCTTCAGGAACCGACACTATGCTTTTCTGTATTTATTAATGTTACTTGTTGAAGAGGAATGTTAAGTGTCAATTGTTAGATGGTCATGACTTCTGAAATCATAATGTAATTACCTTCCTTACATTCAAAGATAATTGAGAAATAAGTCAAAACATTTTACAAACCTAATAATATTGCAAAAACATGAATAACTTTTTGACAATATTCCTATTTTTGTTTTACATCTTTGGTTATGTTTTTTCTCTTTCCTGTGATTATTCATTTTTTTTTACCTGCCCCTAAATGTAGTTGTTTCTCAAAGCCGTCTTCTTTACCAAATTTTCTTCTCTTTCTATATGTCCTTTATCTGTACGTTTACTCCTACTTGCCTATCAAATATTCATTATTCCCTGCTTTCTTACTAAAAGAACCCCAATTTTGTTTGAATTGACAATATGCCATCCAAAAACAGTTGTCTTTCCAGACTCTTTTCGCTGAGGTCGCCATGGGACACAGTTCTAGCCAATGAATAATGGATGGTCAGCCAGGGATCTGGGGAAAGCTTTTGCTCTTTTGAGGCTTTTAGTTCTACCTCTTCTCTTCCTCCTTCTTCCTGTCTGGAATGTGGATGTGAGGTTAAGGTAGAGCGGTCGTCTTACAACCAGGAGATGGCAAGTATGAAGATAAAGGCACATATACTAATGATGTCAAGAGAAGAGACAGAGTGATCCTTCTCTAAAGGCTTCACTGAACCTCTTTTACAAATCTGGATTGTCTATCTCCAGGACTCTTGTTCCCCGAGGCAAATTGCTATATGTTTAATCCACTCTTCCTTGTCTGTGGTGATCACTGAGTATAATACTGAGTCTGCTTTTATTTAATTGCCTAAGGACACCTATGCTTGATCAAGCCATATTTATTTCTGTTGCTCATCTCTGCTTTCTCTTCAATGTACTATTTGAAAATATAGAAAACTGAAGGCAATATTCTGTATCATTTGCAAAGCCAAATAAATTACTTTTGGTTCAAAAGAGTTCAACGATTTATTCTGACATTTCTTAGTGTGATTTTTCTGCAATCTTTTGCTGTTGGCATGATGTGATTTATAATTTGGGAACCTTGGTGACATTTGATTTCCTTATACCATTACTTGACCATATTGATGCCAATTCATGTTAATCGTTCCTACAAACTTGGTCCAAATTATTTTTTTTAAAATTTAGGCATGATATATTTCATCAGATGTAGATTCCAATTTGCCACCTTTTCTCTATGGAGGTTGCTTAGCAGAGAGCAGGAAGCAGGCTACTGTGCAAACTAACATATTTAATTACCTGTGTGTATCTATAGGCATATCTATACCTATGTCTACATCTACATTTATATCTATGTATGTGATTGAGATATCAAATAGTTATACAAATGTAACTTTTTCCAAGGCAATAGCCTTGCTTTTTTCCCAACCACCATGGATTTCTATTTAATGATTTAATGTGGTAAATTTCTAAGTCTGAATACATTTCTCAGTTTCTTAGAAGTTTGTATTTATCAAAATTAACTAAATATGCTCAATAAGCATGTTTTAATTTTGTAATCAAAAAACTAATGAAATGAATTAAGAGAATTACATTTGGGCCTTGCAAATGCAAATCAGTAAGACTATTCTAATGTTATTTGAACATTTTAAAATTGTTACCTTTTCACTCATTAATTTATTCAACATATATTTATTGAGTATCTGCTATGTGCACCTAGGATATATCAGTGAATAAAACAAACAGAAATTTCTGCTGTACAAGGGAAAGGCAGTCAATTAAAGAAATTAATGAATACACAGGGTTGTATATCAAAAAGTGCTATGAGTATGGAAAACAATTCAAAAAAAGAAAGTGGGATCCATATGTGCAGAGTAGAAAATTTTAAATAAGGTCAATAGGTAGATTTTATTGAAAAGATGATATTTGACCTATGACATGATGGAGGTGGGAAAGCCATGTGGAGTCTGGGGGAAGAACTTTATAGATGGTGAGTAGGGGTGGGGTGGTGGGCAAACAGTTAAAAAATGATAGCATTTCTCACATGGAGGAGGCCAATCTCATTGGACCGGAGTGTATGATGGGGAAAGAAGTATGATATGACGTCAGAGAAGATCAGGGAAGGAGTGGGCTGATTAAATAGACATTTGTAGGCCATGTAAGAACTTTGGCACTTATTGGATAAAACAAGGAGTCACTGTAGGACTTTGAGTGGAAGAGTGACATGCTCCGAAGAGCGTAAAACAAAAAAAAAAGAGAGAGAGAGAGAGAAGATGCAGCAGGTAAGACGAGATGGTGACTTGCACAGGTGACAAACACTTAGATTCTGAATCTGTTTTGAAGACAAAATCAATCAACAGGATTTGAGGAGGTTGACGATACAATTTTTAGCATCTGTACTAGATAGTTCTAAAACTATCTAGGGATGCTATTAAGTATTATGCCAAGGCAGGAGACATAAACCAGAATTGTCCTGGACATAAACCCATTGTATTCATTTGTGCCCTTGAAAAGAACATTTTTCCCTCTTTGCAGAACAACTTCTACTATCCTTCTCTCTTAAATTCACTTCTGTCAGGCTTTGCCTCCAGAAGCCATATAAATAGATTGTTTTGCAGTTATTTGTACTAGGGCAGAAAAATGTCCTCTGGTCAAATGAAGCATTGCATGCTGGGAGAAAAAGTGCTGAGAGACAAGGAAAAGTAAGTATTGTCCCAATGTTTCTGGTTAAGAAGACAGAGAGATAATATACCATCTAGTGAGATAAGGAAACCTGCAGGTTGAGCAGGAAACAGGATCTTCTTTTGGGGGGAAAGGGTCAGTGGGGAGAGGGAAGAAGGGGGAAAATAGTCTTGTTTTATGTATGTTGAGTTTGACATATTCATTAGAGATCTCGTGGAGCTATTGAGTAAGCATGTGATGGAAGTTCCGTAATAATGTCCGGACTGGATATATTGATCTGGGAATGGTGACCCTATAGGTCATATTCAAATGTCATTAGACTGGTTGAGATCACTGAAGAAATAAATATAGATGGAGTAGAGAAAAGGACCAAGAAGTGAACCATGAAGTATTCCAGTGTTCAAAGATCTTGTGGAAGAGAAGGGTCCACCAAAAGACTCTGAAAAAAGGAATCAGTAAGATGGTAGGAAAACCATGAAGTATGGTGTGCTAAAAGCCCAATATTGAAAGTTTCCAGGAGAAGGGAATGATAGACTTTGTCAAATGCCACAAAGTTAAATTAACAGTGAGAAACATCTACTGGATTTAGCAATGGAGAAGTCATTGATAAGGTGACTATATTGGTTATAATTCAAACTTGACCTTTCTAAAACAGAAAGAGGGAGAGTATTAATTATGATGGCAAAACCATAGGCATAAGACAAAAATGTCTGGGAAAAACTGAACATAAGGTCACCCTAGTCATTAGTGACCTTGAAAAAAATTTCTTTACCATTTGCAGAAATTTTTTTTTCTTCTTTTCTTTTAGATCCACTTGAGTCAGCCTTTTGCCCCCACGATCCACAGAAATAGATGAGTTTTGCTGTTATTTATTCTAGATCAAAAAATGTCTTCTGGACAAAAACATTGTTGAATGTTCGGACTACATTTAATTTTATCTTCTGCTAAATTTTGGTGAGTAAATTTATCATATTTAAATATATGTGAACACATACACAAAAAAATTTTTACTACTACTTCAGTAAGAAGGTTGGTCTGGTTTATCTAGATCAGAGTTCAGAGAACATTTCCTAAAAAGGTCCAGATAGTAAATATTTTTGACTTTGTAGACCCTATGGTATCCCTTCTAATGATTCCACTCCATCACTGAAGCATGAAAGCAGCCATAGGCAATACATAAATGAATTAACATGGCTGTTTTCCAATATAACTTTGTTTTTTGGACACTGAAAATTGAATTTCATATAATTTCTGCATGCCTTTTAGAAACCAAACTTTTTATATTGAGGTAACTGAAGATTCACATGAAGTGGGTAAGAAATAATACAGAAAGATGCATGTACTCTTTACCCAGTTTCCCCCAGTGGTAACATGTTGAAAAACTCTAGTTCAATAACAGAGCCAGAATATTGACACTCATACTTGCGAGGTACAGCACTTTTCCATCACCATAAGGATCCCTCATGTTTTTATTTTATAACCACGTCCATTTCCCTCCCACTTGTGTGCTCTTTTCAGTTCCTAGTAGCCACTTATCTGATCTCTGTTTGTATAATTTTGTCATTTAAAGAATGTTGTATAAATGGAATAAGACTGCAAGTAACTTTTTAAGATTAACTTGTTTCACTCAGCATAATGTTTTGAATATTCATGTTGGTTGTTGTATGTGTTAATAGTTAAACCCTTTTTAACTGGCTTTCTCTGACAATGACTTTTGTAGGGCAATGGATGACACCACCACTTAAGTACCAGGTAAAGGTTAAAGTCCCGATTCTTTACATGGCCTCCATTGGTAGCTAGCTGGTGTGGGAGGTGAGGGCCTTCTCTTTGTTACTGGGAGGGGATGGGTGTTCTGGCTCTTCATGTGGTCTCTTCAGTGGGAGCTGCTTCATTACCACTGGGCAAAGGTGAAAGTCCTGACTCTTCACTAGGCTTCTTCTGGCATCACCCAGTAAGGAAAAGGTACTGGGTTGGTTAGAAGTTTAGGCTCACCATGTGATCTCCACTGACATTCTGGGGCTGGGGGCTCATACTGGTTAGCAAGGATGAAGTTCCCGGTTCCTACTTTCACTCTTCTGACAAAACTGCAGGGAGGTGGGAAGCAGATATTGGACTGCCTTGTTATAGCCTCTCAATGGTAGACATCTAGGTCCCTTATTCCACCATTTTGGCATTAAGGGGGGTGAGACCACTGTTTTTTTCCTGTGATCTTTAGGAGGAGTGGAGAGATTATTATCCAAAAAATTTTCCAGTGCAGGTAAACCGCCCCTTTCCTGGTCCTTTGGCTAAAGAAACCAAAGAAGCTTTATTTACTGGTATTTCTGGGTTAAATAGTAAGCAGAGTCTTCCTATGTTTGATTTTATATGTAATATCCTGAATTATTAGCCTTATATAACGGGAGAAATAGGGAAAAGTATATCTATTTCAACTTCCCAGAGCTGGAACATATTGCATTTTATATAATTTTTGTGTGCTACTAAATATTATTCTTAAATTTTTTCAATAATTTAAAAATGTAAAACTATTCTTAGTTCACAGGCCATACAAAAATAGATCATAAGCCAAATTTGGCCTGGAGGTGATAGTTTGCTAATCCCCTGTTCTAGACCATCACTACTAATAGCAGAAACTCCCTTACTTCTTTAAGTTTTTATACATGACTGATATGGTTTGGCTGGGTCCCCATCCAAATCTCATCTTTAGTTGTAGTGCCCATAATTTCCACATGATTTTGGAGGGACCCGGTGGGAGATAATTGAATCACAGGGAGGTTTCTGTCATACTGTTCTCGTGGTAGTGAATAAGTCTCGTGAGATCTGATGGTTTTATAAGGGGTTTTCCCTTTCAGTTGGCTCTCATTCTCTCTTGTCTGCCACAATCTAACACGTGCCTTTTGCCTTCCGTCATGATTGTGAGGCCTCCCTAGCCACATGTAACTGTGAGTTCATTAAACCTCTTCTTTAAAACTTACCCAGTCTCAGGTATGTCTTTATCAGCAGTGTGAAAATGAACTAATACAATGACTGTTCAATACTCTGTGCCTGAGGTTTCTAATACCTGCAGTTCTCAGTAATCTGATTCTGTTTATTTCTTTTCTCTCAAAAGATTTGTCTTTCCATTGTTTTGGAGCTGATTATTTGATCTTAATCATATACCTAAGTTGAGGGACATTTTTCTCCAGACAGGAAGACTTTTCTTCTGCTTCTGTTGATATCCAGGGGCACCACTGACATGGAATCTTTTCTCTAGATTTTGGCTCAGTGCAGAAGTCTCATGTTAAGCTTCTCTTTGTTGCCTCTGGCTTAAGGTATAGTATCCAAATACTAGTATTTCTCTCTTGTCTTCATCCTTCAGAGCAACCCAGGTGCAGGTCAGGTGTGGGGATGAGGATATAAAGTTTTAGGATATTTTTAGACCTCCCCTACCTCAATAGAGACCCCCGGTGTGTTATAAAAGTGTGTTTTCTTTACAGAAGCTGTGTTCTTTAGTGGGAAAGTCTCACAGAACTCTCCTCTGAACTGATACTGGAAGCAAAGGTCAGTGTTCTATTTCTACAATTCTGTTGACTCTCCTTCCATTTTAATATGTATGTACATTATATTTTTCTAACGAGATCTAAAGCTTGTCAGTGTTTCGATCATTCTCCCAAACAGTTTAGGAAACTTTGTGATTTAACTTTTTGATATGTACCAAATCCCATCTTCTTCATAATTTTTGTCATTGAGTATATAGGTTTAATTTTTATATTTTATTTTAAATTGACTTTTAATAAATTATGCATGCATAAATTGCCTGAAAATAGTTTTATGAGATTTACAACAAAAATAATAATCCTCTTTGTCACTTTTTCCCTTTTCCAAATTCCCCTCTTTTAAGGCAATTATTTTCAATATTTTTCATTTCTTTTGGTATTGCCTCTTTTTAAAAAGAAAATCTAAGTAATGGCCTTCTGCTTTTTATCTACTATGAAAGATGTAATTTTTTAAATCTACTATGAAAGATGTAACTTTAAAAAAAACTTTTTTAAATAACGTATTTCCCCATATATTCTTTACTCCTTTTGAAAACATCTCAATATAGTTCCTTATAATTTTGATTAAATCAGTATTCAATGTTTATGGAATTATGACTATGTAAATATTATTCATAGCTGATTCATATATTGTAGTATAATTACATTTCTTATAAAACTTTTTGTTTTTCCTGTAATTAAAATTGCCTTGGTTTTTTTCTTTACTTAGTTTTCTTTGTTTCTATCACTTTGTTTCCAAATCTGCCAGAAAAAGTGAAGTCATATCAGGAATATTGAAAAAGAATACATTGAGTACCATTGTGTGCTACTTATTGCATTCATGGACCTTACATTCTAGATCAGAAGGTTCAAAGACTCAACATTCTCAATCATTAAGTTCAAATACTCAACATTCCAGCTTAATACATTCAACAAATATTAGTTTTGATTTTTCCTTGGAAATTTCCTTTTGAGAGACATTTATCCTCCTGATCCAATTAAACTGTTGCTCTCCATTTTTGCTGCACAGTAATTTCTTTTCATTCTCATTCCAGAAATTCCATTCATTTGAGTAAGATCGCTTGTTTCTTGAACTCAATGATGTATTTTTTTCTTGGTTAACTCCTTCATTTGTGATGAGTATGCCCAGCCGAATAAAAATATGGGGCCCAGGCCGAGCTCGGTGGCTCACGCCTGTAATCCCAGCACTTTGGGAGGCCGAGGCAGGCGGATCAGGAGGTCAGGAGATCGAGACCATCCTGGCTAACACGGTGAAACCCCGTCTCTACTAAAAATACAAAAAAATTAGCTGGGCGTGGTAACGGGCGCCTGTAGTCCCAGCTGCTCGGGAGGCTGAGGCAGGAGAATGGCGTGAGCACGGGAGGCGGAGGTCGCAGTGAGCCGAGATCGTGCCACTGCACTCCAGCCTGGGGACAGAGCAAGACTCCATCTCAAAAAAAAAAAAAAAAAGATGGGACCTGTTGTTCAAAACTCTTGTGTTAATCAGTAGTGGGATTGCTCCTGTGAATAGTCAGTGCCCTTTAGCCTGTCCAATGTCATGAGACCCTGTCTCTTAAAATAAAAACGCAAAAGTTAAACAAGACCAGCCTGCAGACAATTAAACCAAGCACGACACCCTCAGTGAGCATGAACAGGTCACACAAACCCATGAAGCTAGCTTAGTTCTCAAGTTTGAGGAATTACAATGTTAAAAAAAAAAATCCTCCTAATGATATAATATTTAAACTTGGGGAACAAACAGTTGAAATATAAACTTGATCTGTGGAGTTAGTTTGGGAGGACGAGTGATTTATTGTCTTGTGTGTGTGTGTGTGTGTGTGTCTGTACCTGAGATTCTGTATCCAAAGATTCATTATTTCCCTTTCCTGATTTGATTGTGACTGACAGAAAATAAGGTCTGGTCTTCCTTCCTAGCATTGCCTGACAGATTAGCCAATATTTTCAAGGTAAAATGAGCTCCCAGACTCAAATAAAAAGACATTTGAGAGCACAGCCATTTGAACTAAAAAATAACAGATTAGGTTACAGATAGAAACAGAATCAGAATATTAGAACAGTTACAAAAAATTAAAGTAATAAACATACTAAAAGAGAAAAAGTATAGTTACTAACAATATGAGACAAGAACAGCAAAACACCAAAAGAACAGAGGATATTATGTATAAAAAATAATTGCATAATGAACGCAGCAGATGGGATGACTAGCAGAATGGATAAAGCTTGAGGAATGAAGTATTGAAAGAGAATATCAGATGGAGAAAATCTTCCAGAAGGAAGAAGCCAAGGACAAAAAGTAGGAAAATATAAAAGAGACGCCAAGAGATGAGGAGGATAATGGAAAAGTGCTAACTTCCTAGAATTAAAATATTTTACAAGTCTTCATATTGAAAGAGCTTATAGAATGTTAAAAAAGAGAAATATTGAAAAGCACATACACAAATACTATAGTGAAATTCAATACTAACAAAGACAAAGAAAAAAATATAAAAACTTCTGAAGAGAATAAAAAATCGACATGCAAAAAGACAAGAAAATATCAATCTTAGGTTCCTCAATTGCAACACTAGGGTCAAAAATAAATGAAGCAATATTTTTAAAATATCACAGAAAAAGATCTTAAATTTAGTGTGAGCCAAATTGTTATTCAGAAATGAGAGTATAATATAAAAATAATATTCTCAGGCAGACAAGATCTCAGGTTTGCCACACAAAAAGCTCCTACTAAAAACAGTTTTGGATAAAATACTTAAATAAAAAGAAAGAAAAATCCAGGAAATACATGAAATGTATGAGGTAAAGACGATTAAAAGAATAAACATTTGTTGCTGTTTTAAAAATTGCTAACTGCCCTTCTCCCCAAATATATTCACAAAAACCCAGATGCAAAGTTGAAAGTCTAGATAATGATAGTATGGTAAGAATCAAGAGAATAGTTCTGATCTCATTAAGGGGGAAATAGAGATGTAAATTTTAAAATAAAGTAAGAAAGAATATAAAACAAAAAGTGGGACAAACTCAAATAATGAATTAAGATGATAAAAAAGGTCTAAGTATATCAATAATTTCAAAAAATAAGATTAGACTGAACTCACCAGTTAAAAGATATGGTTTGATAAGTAAATAATCCAAATGTATACCAAAAAGATAAGAACATTAAAGATCAAAAGTAAAAACATGAAGAAAAGATACATCAGGCAAGTGTTACCCAAGTGAAAATTAGTGTAGTTATTTATATCTGATAAAATAGACCTCAAAGTACAAAATAATGATTAGGAATACAATATATCATCAAATAATAATAATAAGTATTCGATGCACTATGGAGGTGTAGAAATTTTAAGCCTTAAAATACATGAATCCAAATTAATAATATGAGAGAAATGTTTATAAATCCAGGATTATACTAAAATTTCAGTACATCCTTTCATTATTGGTAAGTTAAATATATAAAAGTTTGGAAATATTGAAAATATCTAAACACTAAAATATCTAAACAATACATGCAACAAACTTGACATGATAGACAGATATAGAGTTGTTCTGCATCTAACATTTAGAGATGGCACATTTCTCTGAAGAAAATGGGAGACATTTACAAAAGCTGATCAGAATCCAGGCAATAAAATAAGTTTGATAAATTAAAAAAATCAAGCATCATTCAGATCCCAGTCTTTGAACACAATGCAATTAAGTTAGTTAATAGCAAAACATAAATACAAAATTCCACATATTTGGAAATTTAAAAAATATTAGCAAAAAAATAAAAAAAAATTAGCAAATAACTCAGGTAAAGGAAAACATCATATGAAAATTAAAAATTATCTAGAACTAAACTATAAGAAAACACTACTTAGCAACATGTATTGTACTTCAAGAGAAACTTATAACTTTAAGGGCTTACATTGGAAAAGAAGAAAGAAAAAAAAAGGAGGCTGGACACAGTGGCTCACTGCTGTAATTCCAGCACTTTTGTTCTCAGAACAGAGCTGGGTCTGGCTGCATTTTCTCCTGGGCCAATAATGAGAAGCAGACAAACTAGGAAAGAAGGGAATTTATTGCTATTGCTGGATACAGGGAGAAGGTTGGAGATAGTTCCACCAGACCAACTCAAAGTGTTACAATTTTCTTAGTGCTTATATAGGTTGGGGTTATGTGCCTATGTGCAGTACAGCATTTGCCTAAATCTATAGGTAACTAATTTTGTTTCAACTAGAAGTTCAGAGGGGGAAAAAAAATGCTTGCTAAATCCAATTAAGCTGTGAGGGCCCCAGTGCCTTCAAGGCCTGTCTACTGTGGTACCAGAGTGATTATTTCTAGCTTATCTTCTTTACAGCTTGGTCCGGAGAGCTGCCTTAGACTCTCCAATAAATCTATTCAAACAGTTGCCTCTGTTACCTTGACTCATCTCAGATATTGTCAACCCAAGACGGGTCCTGGCACTAGCAAGGCTGTCTCTTTTATTTTGACTTGCTCCAGCAAGGGAGAAGGCTATGCAAGGCTCCTGATGGCCATGTTTGCATTTCTAGCTTTGACGTCTGGGCACTGACTATTTGCTCAATGTTAAGGCAGCTCTGTGGAAATTTGTCCATGTAACTGGAGTGCTATGCAGGCCCGTCTGTGTGGCTGTCATGCAAGCCTGTCTATGGGATTGTCAGGGAGAATTGGACTGCCATACTTTGGGAGGCCGAGTAGGGTGGATTGCCTGAGGCCAGGAGTTTGAGACCAGCCTGGCCAATATGGAGAAACACATCTCTACTAAAAATACAAAAATTAGCCAGACATGGTGGCACGTGCCTGTAGTCCCAACTACTCAGAAGGCAGGAAAATCGCTTGAACCCAGGAGGAGGTGGAGGTTGCAGCGAACAGAGAATGTGCCACTGCATTCCAGCCCGGGAGACAGAGGGAGACTCCTTCTCAAAAAAAAAAGAAAGAGAAAAGAAAAGAAGAAAGTATTAAAATCAGTGAACTAGGTATCTATCTTAAGAAGTCATAAATACAAAACAATAGCACAAATAATATAGAAGGAAAGGAATATGTGTACATATATACCAAAATCAACAAAAAATAATACAAAAATAAAATTAAGAGGCACACAAATATTTCCGGAACATCATTTATTGAAGGATACTTTGGTGGATAGAAATTCTAACAGGTGAGCAGGTCCCCTATCATCTAGACATTCTACATATATCTGGCAGAACTGGATACCAGATTTGGGGAGAGGACCTCTGGCTTTGGACTGTGAAGGAAGCACAAGTCCCTTTCCTGATATATGAAGTGATGGACTCTAAGTGTACAGGTCATAGCACTGTGACTTGGCAACATTTTTATCTATATCCTTATTCCTTGATCATGGCATTTATTAATGAGGGAACACTAGTACTTCCTTTGTCATGGTGAGGGGCTAAGGTATGAATCTTAATTCAAACCTTCTAGAACCTGAGGCCTTCACTGTAACACTCTACAAGACTGATTGCCTTAAGTATTAAACAATAGTTAGTTTCCAGTGGAGCATTGCAGGAGGTACCCTGCAGGGAATCAGTCTTGGACAAATTTACTCTTACCTTTCAACGGTGAAGAAAGGCAAGTATTTGGTCTTTTAAAAACCTAATAGACAAATTCATAAGTGCCTTTAATCACATTAATAGACTACAAATACCATTTCATAAACATTTGATACAATTTAATAACTAATCATGATAAACATTCAAAGGAACTTAGAAATAGAAGGAAAAGGATCTTGACCTGATAAGTCTCCATGAAGTGATACTTCATAGATATACTTTTTTTTTTTTTCCCTTGAGATGGAGTCTCACTGTCACCAGGCTGGAGTGTAGTGGTGTGATCTCGGCTTGCTGCAACCTCTCCCTCCAGGGTTCAAGTGATTCTCCTACCTCAGCCTCCCAAGTAGCTGGGACTACAGGCTCCTGCCACCATGCCCAACTAATTTTTGTATTTTTAGTAGGGATGGGGTTTCTCCATGTTGGTTAGGCTGGTCTACAAACTCCTGACCTCAAGAGATCCGCCCGCCTCGGCCTCCTGAAGTGCTGGGATTACAGGCATGAGCCACCATGCCCAGTCTTCGTAGATATTTACAAAACATATTTGATATCTCTATAGGTAATATTATAATACTTTTTAAAACATATTAAGAAAATACTAAATCCTAAATAGATAAATCATGTTCATGGATGAAACTTAATATCACACTGATGGCCAGGTGCAGTGGCTCACACCTATAGTCCCAGCGCTTTGGGAGGCCAAGGCGGGCTGATCTCTTGAGCTCAGGAATTCGAGACTAGCCTAGGCAATATGGCAAAACCCTGTCTCTACAAAAAAACACAAAACATTAGCTGGGCATAGTGGAGTGTGCCTGCAGTCCCAGCGACTTGGGTGGCTGAGGTGAGAGGATCACCTGAGCCCAGGAGGTCGTCAAAGCTGCAGTGAGCTGATTGTGCCACTGCACTCCAGTCTGGGCAATGGAGTGAAGCCTTGTCTCAAAAAAAACACAACAAAAAAATTATACTGATGACATTTCTCCCCATATTGATCTATAGGTTCAAAGTAAGTAACAGTCATAAAATTTGATAAGATTATTTCCAGTTTATACAGTCAAGTAAAAGGTCACCAACAGAACACTTCTAAAGGGAAATCTGTGAGGAGTGGACTGGGATTTTACCTACTGGATTCTAATGCTTATGATAAAGCCATAATAATGAACACAGTGTGGTAATAGTGCAAGGATAGATAAATTGACACAGTGTAACAGAATGAGCCCAGAAACAGGTCGAAATATGTTTGGGATTTTGGTATATGATCACAGTTGCATGGGAGATCAAGGAGGAAAAGAGATTGGAGCTGGAAAAAGCATATCTATATGGAAAAAGATAATATTGAATTTCTGTTTCATATCGTATACAAAAATAAACCCCAAGTCAAGATTTACATATCAAAAACAACATTTTCAAACATCTTTTAAAAATTTAGAGTTTTGTTTTTTAACATCTTTAGGCAGGGTAAGATTTCTTAAACCTGTAACAAATAAGCATTGGCTACAAGAGAAAAAAATTTAAAATTTTGACTGTATTAAAAGCAAGGATTTTTTTTTTCTTCCGCGGGTCCAAGATGGCTACTGAAAAACAAGAATTTTTGTTTATCAAAAGCCAACATAAAGAATGAAATTACAAATAACACAATGGGAGAAAGTATTTACAATGCACAAAACTAACAGGTTACAATTAATAATACACAAAGAATCTTTACTCATTAATAAAAAGAGTACAAATAACCCAATAGAAAAACAGACAAGATAAATGAACAGGCACATCAGAGAGAAGAAATGCAAATAGCCAATAAACATATGAAGAAAATGTTTACTCTCTTTAATGATCAGAGAAATACACATTGAAATAAGGAGATACAATTTTATACCTAACCATTTGAGAAAAATAAAAACTTAGAAAATACCAATATGTTTAAATAACACCGACACATTACTGCTAAGAGCATAAATTGGTATCACTACTAGAATATAGTTTGGATTTGCCACTTAGAGTTGAGCATTAACACACCATTTAATGCACCATTTCACAGACAAGTCTATTCCCAAAAGAAACTTTTGCACTTACATAGTAGGAGCTGTTCTAAACAGCAAAACCCAAAGAACAATCCAAATGCTTTTTTTTTTTTTTTTTTTTTTTTTGAGACGGAGTCTCGCTCTGTCGCCCAGGCTGGAGTGCAGTGGCCGGATCTCAGCTCACTGCAAGCTCCGCCTCCCGGGTTCGGGCCATTCTCCTGTCTCAGCCTCCTGAGTAGCTGGGACTACAGGCACCCGCCACCTCGCCCGGCTAGTTTTTTGTATTTTTTTAGTAGAGACGGGGTTTCACCGTGTTAGCCAGGATGGTCTCGATCTCCTGACCTCGTGATCCGCCCGTCTTGGCCTCCCAAAGTGCTGGGATTACAAGCTTGAGCCACCGCGCCCGGCCCCAAATGCTCATTAAAGGTAAAATTAGATGACTACATTGTGGTGCATTCGCCTATTATAGTATTCTACAGCTATAACCATAAATTAATGAGAATTATATAATAATGTGGATGAATGGATAGTTACAACATGGATGAATGATAGCAATGAGTGAGAAAAATGTTCCTTCAAGTTATATATAGCCTCAATCTCTCTATATATAAAGTTTTAAGCAACTAAACACACATACACACAGGCACACATGCATTCTCTCTCTCTCTCTCTTTAGGAATATGCATAAACGCAATTGCAAAACTGTATAAAATTAAAAGTAAGGGAGTGATAAGCAGAAGATTTATGATGGACTCAAGATTCAGGTAGAGGTTTCCTCAGACTGGAGGAGACAGGGGGTGGGTTGGTGGGGGAAGCCTGACTCTTAGATTTAGTTTATTGACAAAGTTTTAGATTTCATAAATAAAAGTATACTGTGCCTGAAAAATGGTGAGAGCAAGGGGGTGATCCAAGGATTATGATTAATTCAATGTTATGCTCCTGAGAGCCATTAAATAAAATATTCTCCAAATGAAGGATTTCCTAGAGGGCTTACTTTCCACATTGTAAAAATAGAGCACAAGAAAAATAGAGCACAGAAAAAAATTTATGGGACACCACACCTGACTAATTAATGCTCATTGAGAGGAAAGAACTTGTGTAATGGGGTGAAGAGAACACACCTAATGTGTTTGATGTTTACAGTGACATAACAGGATGTGCAGACTCTGAAGGAAGACTGTGTACTATACAGCTCAAATATAAGACTGTGATCTCAGAGGTTGTTTTCAAAGACAACAATGGCAGATGTGTCACCATAGACACGTGAATTCATCCCAATACTTTCCATTGGGATTTATCTGTTTAGCCACAGGTCCCAATTTTTACTAGAGCTTCTGCAGACACTACCACAAACTGGCCACTACTGCTACCAGAAGCATCGTTTTGCACCAGAGATCAGCAAACCTTTTCCTATAAAGGTCTAAATACATTATTTTATTACAAATATTTTAGGTTTTGTTAGATATAATATCACTGTTTCAAATATCCAAACTTGCCTTGTGTTTGCGAAAGCAGCCATAGATACAATTTGAATCATTGAACGTGGCTGTGTTCCAATAAAACTCTAATTACAAAATCAGGTGGCAGGCCAGATTCTACTCACAGTCTGACCCTAGTTTTATACTATCTATCCAATAGTTGGTCTTTGTATCTTGCAGAGGCAGAATATGAATACAACATGCTTGCCAATATGATGAGATCATCTTTATCCCATGTCTTAGAGTTTAATAAGTTATACCACAACAGTTGCTTCATCTTGCAATATGAAAAGAAACAAAACCTCAGGATCCACACTACAGGAGTCCCTCCAACAGACTTCTCATCAAGTGACACTATCTCCAGAGTTCCAAATTTGAGATGAGAAGCAAACAGTAACAGAATTTGAAAGGAAGATTCTCAGTTTTCTTTGGGAGCTAAAACTTGGTTGCTTTTAGAACCCAGGAAACCTTTCTGAGGGTGATCCACAAACTCTGTCTACCTCTGCTGCCTGTCTATTTATAAGTTTGGGACAAAATTTGAAAGTTTTATTCTACCAGTCATTAAAAAGTTTTATTCTACCAGTTATTTGGAAGTTGTTTTAGAAGAGCGTTGGGGATTTTTGGTGGTCTTTGGACATAATTTTCTCCATCCTATTTGTTAGGATGGATAACAAGCTCACTTTTTGCCATGACTATTCTCTGTCTTATCTATAAGTGCGTGTGTGTATGAGTGCATGCACACACACGCACAACCACGCACGCGTGCATGTGGCAGCCAAACGTCTTCATAGCTGCCTCCCTGATGTATACGCTTGTCTAGAACTTTTACTCGCCAGCTTACAGAACCAGTATCTTCAACACGATACTGAGTTTCATCAACAGAGAAGGGGACTGGGACACTTTTTGTTGGGCAGTTGCAGGTTTCTGGTAGACTCACCGGCAAATTGAAGAGGAGTATGCACACAGGTCTTTAAGTACAACATTGTATGTGGTAAAGTGGTACTGAAAGCTAAGAAATCGCGTTGAATATTGGGAGTAGAGAGAGGGTCAACAGTGACAACTTAAAGGACTCTATGTTTCACTGTTGCTGAGGGAGGGATGATGACCTTGGGTAGATATTTATTCAAAGAAGCGTATTGTTTCTGGTTAAAAAAAAAGAGGGAGGTTGATAGACACAAAGAGGCAAGGGAAGAATGTGTTTTTATGACTAAGGGACATTATCAGTGTTTTAGAAACACTTTATGCATGGTTAATAAATCCGTTTGTCATATAAAACAGGCATTTTTGTGCATTTTGGACAGGCCCATCTAAGTCCCAGGAACATTATTTTGTGTAAAAACTTACCAGAGTAACTAAGGTACTAGGGAAAATAATTTGGTTCCTTAACAACTCCTTATCCGAGGAGTTGCCACAGAATTTTCTAAATATTCCCCTTATAGAAAGCCTTCCAGAAAAGCTCAATCAGTAAACCTTTCAGGCTCTCTCCCAGATAAGTTCCAAATATGTGCAGATTTTTACTGTCAGTAACACCAAACTTATACCCATTGACCATCTCTTGCCTGAGCTTTTGCAGTAGCGATTTGGCTGTACTCTTCCTTCCCCTGGCCAGTCCTGTCTCCACAGAGCAGCCAAAGGCTTTTTTTTTAAAAATTATTTTTATTTTTATAAGACAGGGTCTCTGTCACCCAGGTTGGGGTACAGTAGCACAATCTTAGCTCACTGCAGTCTTGACTTCCCAAGCTCAAGTGATCCTCCTGCTCAGCCTCCTGAGTAGGGAGCAGTTGGGACTACAGGCACGCACTACCATGCCTGGCTAATTTTTGTATTTTTTGTAGACACGGGGTTTTGCCATGTTGCTCAGGCTAGTCTTGAACTCCTGAGCTCAAGCGATTCGTCTGCCTTGGCCTTCCGAAGTGCTGGGATTATAGGCATATGCCACTGCACCTGGCCCAAATAGGCCTTTTAAAAACACAAATTTGATCAAGTAGTTTTTCTGCTTCACACCCTCCTATGGATTCCCATTTCCAATAAATACAATCCTAACTCCTTGCTGGGCATAGTGCGGTACATGACCTGGCCTCTGCCCAATGCTCCAGCTGCATCTTGTTCCCCTTTCCCCTCAGTGAGGATAGCTCTCTTTCTCCAACTACACCAACCTTCTTATCAAATATGCCAAGCTTGTTTCCTTCCATCCTAGGGCTTTTGCATTTGCTGATCTCCATGCTTGAAGCATTCTGTCTCTAGATATTCACACATTGTTTCCTTCTTACGCTTTGAATTTCATTTCAAGCATTATTTCATCAAGGAACTTTCCAGTCCACGCCCCAAAAATGTAAACCCCTGGGCACTCCCAAGTCCATCATTCTGTTTGATTGTCTTCATAGCACTTTTGCCTTCCTGAAATTATTTTGTTAAATTGTTTCATAAAAGCCCTGGATGATCTTGACAGAAGATGAAAAAGTGAAACAAGGAGGTGGGTGTGGGTGGGGGCCAGGCATGGAGCCAGGGTGCTTTTGAACATAGGCAATGTGATTTCTTTTGAGAAATGTTTTCTTTTGAGAAAAGTTGGGATATATAGACTACCATATGTTTTCTGTGGTTTGGTTCTTCACTGTTTTCAACGTTCTAAGAGTTTATACATATTTCAACAAAAGAAAGAGAAAGAACATGCAGCTGTCTCCAAAATTATTTTAAGTCTCTTTCACATCTATTTGCTAATTTAATATCAATACTGAGAGGCAGTATAGTGTAGTGTTCTGAAGCTGACCGAATCCCCACTCTTCTGCTTACCAGCTGTGAAATCTTGGGAATGATAAAGCCTATCTGTACCTGTGTCCTATCCGTAAAAGTGGGATAATAATAGTACTTATTTTAAACATTTGTTGAGAGGATTACATTAGTTAACAGCCCTGTGTTCCTAGAATAACCTGTGGCACATCATAAATATTCAACAAATGTTAACTCTAATTTTTACCAGAGAGTAGAAAACAGTCCTGCTGCTTGAAGCTTCTCAAGAGAAATGAAAGGTTGAAATGTCCATTTCCACTCCAGATAAGATGGCAGGAGTGATCAGGGCTCCTCCCCTTACTTTTGAAGCAGTTCCCAGGTTTTGTCCACAGAGCTTCACTACTGGCAAATATTTTTCTGTCTGTCTTTCTTCGAACTACTTAAATAGTTGGAAAAAGTGAAAGAAGCCTCATCAGCAGCAGCTGAGAAGCAGTACAAGTAACATCTGAGAAATTCTAAAAGGGATTTTAGAAAAAAAGTTCTGATTTGGTTACCAAGCATTGCACACGCATACACACACACACACACCCCATTTTAAATATATTTACTCATTTGATCTAGCAAAAGAAAAGGATTCCATCTTAATCTTACTTGTTGACTTATTTTCTTTCTTCCTTCAACCAGACCAAAATCCATGAGTAGTAATTTAGACTCTTTTGCTTATAACAATATCTCTAGAACCTAGAAATATTTGGCATAGAATAGGTGCTCAATAAGTATTTCTTGAATGAAATAACAACATCAGCAACTCTTTGAGGTAGGTGCTATGATTATCCTGTGGTATATGTTTAAAAATGAGGTTAATTAACTTGTCCAAGATAACAGCTAGTCAATGCTAGTGCTGGGTTCAGCTAGTGCTTTTAAACATTCCATAGCATTGCATCATGTTTCTCCCTTTAAAATATCAATCCACTTAAGTCTTTAATCCATCTGGAGTTAATTTTTGTATAAGGTGTAAGGTAGGGGTCCTTTTCAATTTTCTGCATATGGCTAGCCAGTTCTCCCAGCACCATTTATTAAATAGGAAATCATTTCCCCATAGCTTGTTTTTGTCAGGTTTGTCAAAGATCAGATGGTTATAGATGTGTGGTCTTATTTCTGAGATCTCTTTTCTGTTCCTTGGTTGATGTGTCTGTTTTTGTGCCAGTACCATGCTGTTTTGGTTACTGTAGCCTTGTAGTATAGTTTGGAGTTTTGGTATCGTGATGCCTGCAGCTTTGTTCTTTTTGCTTAGATTTTCTTGGCTATACATGTCTATACTTGTGTTTTTGGTTACATATGAATTTTAAAGTAGTTTTTTTTCAAATTCAGTGAAAAATGTTAATGGTAGTTTAAGACTCAAATGTAAAACCCAAAACTATAAAAACGCTATGGGAAAACCTAGGCAATATTATTCAGGATATAGGCAAGGGTAAAGATTTCATGATTAAAACATCATAAGCAATTGCAACAAAAGCAAAAATTGACAAATGAGATCTAATTAAGCTAAAGAGCTTCTGCACAGCAAAAGAAACTATCATCAGAGTGAACAGACAACCTACAGAATGGGAGAAAATTTTTTCAATCTATCCATCTTACAAAGGTCTAATATCCAGAGTCTACAAGTAACTTAAATTTACAAGACAAAAAACAAACAAACAAACAAACAAACAAAAACAGCAAACAACCCCATTAAAAAGTGAGCCAAGGACATGAACAGACACTTCTCAAAAGAAGACGTTTATGTGGCCAACAAATATTTTAAAAAGTTCAGCATCACTGATCATTACAGAAATGCAAATCAAAACCACATTGAGATATCATCTCATTCCAGTCATAATGTGATTATTAAAAAGTCAAGAAACAACAGATGCTGGAGAGGTTGTGGACAAATAGGAATGCTTTTACACTGTTGGGGGGAATGTAAATTGGTTCAATTATTATAGAAGACAGGGTGATAATTCCTCAAAGATCTAGAACCAGAAATACTATTTGAGCCAGCAAAACCATTAGTGGGTATACACCCAAACGAATATGAATCATTCTGTTATAAAGATATATGCAGGAGTGTGTTCATTGCAGCTCTATTCACAACAGCAAAGACATGGAATCAACCCAAATGCCCACCAATGATAGACTGGATAAAGAAAATGTGGTATATATACCCCATGTAATACTATGCAGCCATGAAAAGGAATGAGATCATGTCTTTTGCAGGGACATGGATGGAGCTGGAAGCCATTATCCTCAGCAAACTAGCACAGGAACAGAAAACTAAACACTGCATGTTCTCACTAATAGTGGGAGCTGAACAATGAGAATACATGGACACAGGGAGGGAACAACACAAATTGGGACCTGTTGGGGAGCGAGGAGAAAGGAGAGCATCAGGATAAACAGCTAATGCATGCGGGGCTTAATACCTAGTTGACGGATTGATAGGTGCAACAAATCATCATGGCACAAGCCTGCATGCCCTGCACATGTATCCTGGAATATAAAATAAAATTATGAAGGGGTGGACTGTCCCTCCACACCTGTGGGCGTCTCTCCTTAGGTGGAACAAGAGACTTGGGAAAAGAAATGAGACACAAAGTATAGAGAAAGAAAAAGTGGGCCCAGGGGACCGGCGCTCAGCATACAGAAGACCCACACCAGCACCGGTCTCTGAGTTCCCTCAGTATTTATTGATCATTATCTTTACCGTTTCGGAAAAGGGGAAGTGGCAGGACAACAGGATCATAGTAGGGAGAAGGTCAGCAGAAAGACATATGAACAAAGATCTCTGTGATATGAATGAGTTTAAGGAAAAGTGCTGTGCCTTGATATGCATATGCAAACATCTCCATAAACCTTTTTAGTGCATAAAGAGCAGCATTGCCACTAGCACGTCCTGCCTTCAGCCCTAAGGCGGTTTTCTCCTATCTCAGTAAATAGAACATACAATCGGGTTTTATACCGAGATGTTCAATTGCCCAGGGATGGGCAGGAGACAGATGCCTTTCCCTATCTCAACCACCAGCAAGGGAGGAGACCACCCCTCATATTGTCTTATGCCCAATTTCTGCCTCCAAAGAAAGAAGAAGTAAAAACTAAAAGGCAGAAATGAAATCCACAGGCAGACAGCCCAGCACCGAACCCTGGGCCTGGTAGTTAAAGATCCACCCCTGACCTAACTGGTTCTGTTACCTATAGATTACAGACATTTGTATAGAAATGCACTGTATAGAAATTCCTATCTTGTTTTGTTCCAGTCTAATTACTGGTGCACACAGCCCCCAGTCATGTACCCCCTGCTTGCTCAATCAATCACGACCCTCTCACATGCACCCCCTTAGAGTTGCAAGTCCTTAAAAGGGACAGAAATTGCTTACTTGGGGAGCTCGGCTCTTGAGACAGAAGTCTTGCCGATGCCCCGGCCGAATAAACCCCTTCCTTCTTTATTTCCATGTCTGAGGAGTTTTGTCTGCGGCTTGTCCTGCTACACCAGGAGGCCCTCTTTCCTCTTATACTAATCATCCTCAGCACAGACCCTTCACGGGTGTCAGGCTGGGGGATGATCAGGTCTTTCCCTTCCCATGAGGCCATATTTCAGGCTATCACATGGGGAGAAACCTTGGACAATACCTAGCTTTCCTAGGCAGAGGTCTTTCACAGTGTATGTATCCCTGGGTACCTGATATTAAGAGAATGGTAATGACTTTTAACAAGCATGCTGCCTTCAGGCACTTGTTTAACAAAGCACACCCTGCACAGTCCTAAATCTGTTAAACCTTGAGTCACCACAGCACATGTCTCTTGCAAGGACAGGGTTGGGGGTGGGGTCACAGATTAACAGCATCTCAAATACAGAACAAGATGGAGTTTCTTATGTCTACTTCTTTCCATATAGACACAGTAACAGTCTGATCTCTCTTTCTTTTCCCCACAAAATTAAAAAAAATCAATCTCACTATTTTATCCACTCCATTACAAATTACACCTGGATATGACCACCTAATTACTTTACGTAGCCTCTAATCTTTTACTTATCCCATCCAGCTAGAAAGTTACTGATAGAATAATCTGTAGACACTGGTTTTTGCATCTCAGGCTACTGTTGAAAAATGTCAGTGGCATCCCACAGAAATTATATTTGTCTACAACAACTCTGTTTTCAAGCTCATTCCCGTTTTGGTGTCATTTTTTCTTGGATATCCAGCTGCAATGAAAATTGAACTCATGCTCAAATATATGTGTGTCAATTGACTCAATGAGTAAATTAACATGTTGTCTTTGATTTATAAGAGACTTGTTAAAGGCGCCTTAATCACAAAAGAAAAAATCTGAGAAAATTGACACTCAGCAAAGTTTAGTGCCATTAACTGAGGTTTTTCAACAGGATATTGGAGCCAAGGCCACCTAAGAGTGAACTGTTTAAAAAAACAGCAACCAAAAAAAAAAAAAAAAAAAGAAAAGAAAAAAAGAAAAAAGCAAGGAGGAGCCTCTGGTTCCAAGTGAGTACAGTAATCTTAGAACCTGTTTCCAAGATTATAACCTGTTTTATGCAACCATCAGAGCCAAAGAAACTTAACTAAAGGATTAAAACTTACGTAAACAAAGATCCTTTTATTTACAACTCTGCTTCTCTGACGAACAAGAAGCTCCAGCTTACACGTTTGAGGTGCTTTATTCATACTGGCTACTCAATATGTAATTTTTTAAAAATCTGATGATCTTACAGTATGGAAGCAACAATGAATGGTGATGTTGGTGAATGCTAAGGTAAAAGTCCTTCATTTATTTGGGTTAAATGAAGTTTAATGGGTTGCAATTCAGTCATTTTTACTTGGAAAAATATAAGGAGATTTAATGTTTAGTTATAAGATTCTTTGGGTTTTCTAATTATTTTGTTTATACAGTCCTATAGCAATGACAATTCTGTTTAATGCAGGATTCGTTTTGTGAAGTAATAATAATGTTGTTTGTTTATGCATGCACAGATACAGGTTTACATTGAGTTTTTAAATATGTAGTTACAAGTGGCTTGGAGCATTAGAAGTATGTCTAAATGATTCTGGATAATGTTGTTTTCCTCCTGTCTTGTCATTGGCCTGGAAAGTCCCTTTTTGTTTATCCAGTTCTTCCACAACCATCGTTCCAATTCTGATCAAGCCCCGTGTTCTTCACATGTCTCTCTCTCTCTAGAAATCTTAGAACATTAGTTGTCTATAACATGCATAGCTACACACTTAACACTCACATATACACATTTTTTTTTAGTTTTCTTTTAAAGTTCAAAAATGAGAACATTAGTTTTTCAAAGCCAAGTAACAGAGGAGTATATAAAAAAATCAATTTTGCACATATCTTTTTACATTTCTTTCTATGCTCACATAAAACATACATGATGTACGTAATTATACACATATGCTCCCCTACAATTTTTACTCACAAATATAGGATCATCATTACATACATATCTTGACTTGTTGCTGTAATCATTTATGAACTATGGACATCCCTCTAGGTCAGCATGTATATCTAAATTGTGGTTAGTCCATAAATCCTGAGATAAGAATATCTCTTTCTGCAGAATGAATTTCCAAAAGTGGAATGAAGAAACATCATGTACTGCAATATACAATCCCATCACTTCTCCACGCCATTCCATTGTATGTGATAAATCTTTCAAAAAATTTTTTTAATTTACTATATGCAAAAATGAGGGTATTGTGCTACTTTTCAATCACATTTCCTTGGATACCAGTGAGATTTAGCATCTTTTATAAAAAGGTTATAATAATTTTTGTCTATTTGCCATTTTCCTCTTTTATAAACCCCAGTTCATACATTTTACCCATGTTTGCTTTTTCTTTTCAATTTGTAGAAGTTCTCTATTTTACATTAGAGTTATAAAGCTTACCTCTCATATACATTTCAAACATGTTCTCTATTTTTTAAAAAACTTATTTATGGTATTTTTTGCCTTTGTGTAAATTTGTACTATTAAAGAAGTAGACTCTATAATTTTTTTCCATTATAGTTTCTTTTTTTTTTTTTGTCTTTTTTTAAAAAAGTTTTTCTTTAACCTAACATTACTCTTATTTTTCACATTTTTTTTTACATTTTATTTTAACATTAAAATCCCTAATCTATTGCTCTTTTTCATCTTTAAACATGGCATTATGCAGGAATACCACTCTTTTCTTGTTGAATGAAGATCTAATTATAATTATAAAATCATTTATTAAATAAGCTATACTTTCTCTGCTGAGCTATTATGTATTTATTATGTATATGTATACTTCTGCTGAAGTATTTATCATATAACACATTTTAATTTATATTTATATTGGTTGTAGTTATAAACTCAGTTTTGTACAGTAACTTGTACATTTTTTGTGGTCATAACATGGTATTTTAATCAAATTAATATCACAGAAGGCTTTAGTATCTCCTATGTCAGGTACCTACCATCTTTTTCAATATTTTTAGGCAAATCTTACATATTTATTCTTCCTTATAAAATTTAAAGTCAAACTAAAAAGTAGAAATAAACAAAATAAAAAATAATTAAAATTAAAAATCATTTAAAATCATAAAGGAAAATTCAAATAAAAATTAGTATCTCAAGAAAATTATGATTAAAATTGCATTATATATTTATATTTATTTAGGAAAGATAAAGGTTTTAATAATATTATGGATTTTCTTTGGTCCAGTAAGCATGATAGTTTTTCTTAATTCATGCAAGATGACCTTCAATATAAAATTTTGTATTCTTCTTCATACAGTTGCACATTTTTGTTAAAGTTTTCTGGGGTACTTTATAGTTTGATTGTTATTATGAATGCTATTTCATTTTTATTTTAATTTTTGTATTATACTGCCAGTATAAAGAAAAGCCTTTGGTTTTATATATTTTGTATCATGTTTCTGTATCAAATTCTTTTATTAATTACAATATAGGAACTTTTTTGTGTTTTGCAAGTATTAGTAATTTTCTTTTTTTTTTTTTTTTTTTTTTTTTTTTTGAGACGGAGTCTCGCTCTGTCGCCCAGGCTGGAGTGCACTGGCCGGATCTCAGCTCACTGCAAGCACCGCCTCCCGGGCCATTCTCCTGTCTCAGCCTCCTGAGTAGCTGGGACTACAGGCGCCCGCCACTTCGCCCGACTAGTTTTTTGTATTTTTTAGTAGAGACGGGGTTTCACCATGTTAGCCAGGATGGTCTCGATCTCCTGACCTAGTGATCCGCCCGTCTCGGCCTCCCAAAGTGCTGCGATTACAGGCTTGAGCCACCGCGCCCGGCCAGTATTAGTAATTTTCTATAATTAAATATATTTTGTTTTTAAATTTACAATATTTATGTATTAATTTCATTTTCTCATTTGCTTGTATTAGCTAATGCAAGAAATATCAAAACAGTGATGAATAATAATTATATTAGCTGGCAACCTTTATTTGTTCCTGATTTTCATGAGACTAGCTTGGTTATTTCACAGCACACTTATGGTGCTTTGTTAAGTGCCTGCTATGTTACTATCATCATCATCTTCCTGACAAGATGGTAAGCAATTGTTAGCAAAATACTAGTGGAAGGATCTGTTATTTTATGTGAATTAAGCTTTTTAGCCATTGGTATTAGTGGCTTGAGTGTACCACCCACTCCCAGGTGTTGAAAAATATCTAAATATAAAAAAAAAATGTTATGCAAGCCTCTTGCTGGGATAATTTACTATTCCCCAGGACCAGCATTCTAAGCACTTTTTCTTCTCTGTGCACAGCTGATTTTGTAGAGGTGGCCATATCACCTTGTTCAGGAATAGCTTGCTGTAACTGCGGTATGTCTCCCTGCACATTTCTTTTTCTTGTGTTATTTTTTGTTTTTGTTTTTGTTGTGTGTGTGTGTGTGTGTGTGTGTGTGTGTGTGTTATTTCTGAGACAGAGTCTCACTCTGTCACTCAGGCTGGAGTGTGGTGGTACGATCACAGCTCTCTGCAGCCTCTACCTCCTGAGCTAAAGAGATCCTCCCATGTCAGCCTCTCTAGTAGCTGGGACTACAGACATCCACCATGACTTCTGGCTAATTTGTGTGTGTGTGTGTATGTGTGTAAAGATGGGGTGTCATCATGTTGCCAAGGCTGGCCTCCAACTTCTGGACTTAAATAATCTGCCCACCTTGGCCTCCCAAAGTGCTGGGATTACAGACTACTGCACTGGCCCAATATTTTATACTGTTGCTGAGCCACTAAGGCAAGCTGACCAGAATGGGAAGAAAGATGTACATAGACACTGTCTTTTGAAGCACTGTCTTGTGCATGGGCCCACGTTTCTTTCTTGAAATCTATGAGCACCTAATCTGGAAAGGGGGTTTTCACTTACAGACACCCTAGATTTATATTTTCTCTACGAAGGTCACTGTGCAATGTTGAACCATGGCTGTGCTCTGCTTATTGCTAGATTGATACAAGGTTTATTATCAGTTCTGTTATTATTTTATAGAAGTAAGCACTAGGAAATATGTTTACATGAAGATGGTGTTGAGGGAAGGCATTTTACTACAGTAATGTCACTTGGTTATTTGAACCCTCTATAGTTATATGTCAAAATTCAAATTGTGTTGCAATATCAAAAATTACTGTCAATTGATACGTTGGTTTTCTTTCAAGTCTGTTGAAAACATTCAAAATTTTTACAGAAAAATACATTAGTTATTAGAATCTTTCATTTTGCTGATTTCTGAGAAATATACCTTACAATTTTATCTAGATTGAAAAAAGGATTACTAACTGTATCTGTTTATCTCTTATAGTCACCTTGTTTTTGAAGCTACACATAGATTATATCAGCCTAAAAAAATTAAATTGGACATTGTCTATTGCAGAACTTTCTTTGATAAGCTGAGCAAAGATTTATTTATCTTTGCCAAATTAAAAATTTTTAATCTGGCTGGTCTCTAAGCAGCTTCAAAAATCTTGACAGAGCAACAGAAATAAATATTTTTGAGAATTTTATATCTATATTGATTAGAATTTCTTTCACAATTGAAAATGGTTATGTTTCTTATTATGCATCTAGTAGAATCAGAGTTTATCATTCTCTGAATGGGAGTAATTAATCTTAAATAAAGGAAACTGGTTTTCTAAGGTTTAATGCATTGTTACCTAGATTGCTTTTGGGGAAGCAATGAAAATCACTGTGCAGTGTGAACCATGTCTGTGTTCTACCTATTGCTAGATTGATAGAGGGTTTATTATCAGTTGTGTTCTCATTATGTGATCTTGATCTTTATCTGCATATATATATATTCTGATTTTAAGTGTACAATGAAATCTTCTGGTGGAAAATTAACTACAAAACATAAGGTATTTGGCCAGTGCTAAACAGGAGACTTAGAGAAATATGGTCTCATGTGATTCTACCCCAGGAGGCATGAATTATTTGATTATAGGAGAGGAGGATGAAATATGCCACAGTAAGATTTAGAATCGGTGAGAGATAAGTCCTTCCTTTTGTAACATTTGAAAAGGAAATTATGCAGAGGCCAAAGATTGGGAAAGAAGGACTAGCATGATGACTAAACTTAAGATACATTTTTAGAGAGGTTGGCTTTTCAAAAGGGTCCACATGGAAAATGAAGAATTGAAAGTGACTTCTCTTAAAACTATTAATGTTCATGTACCCCTTGGAAAATTTTATGCATTCTAAATATTCATATACCTTGGTTTGCAGAACCTGTTTTAGACCACCTAGGGAACTTGTAAAATAAAGTTGTAAAATATACAAGAACAGGGTTTGTGAAAACTCTCATTGCCAGCATGTGTAACAGGTTGTGCAGGTAGAGAGGTGCACTAGAGATCAAAGGGTGGAGATAAAGATAAAAGTCGTTTCTGTAGAGAGAGTTGTGCTGTGAGTCCCACTTTCACTTCTGTTAGGGAAAGGTAAGCTATTCTTTCTTCTGATTTAAAGCCTAGGGAGCATAACTTTAAGTTTGCTCAGAGTGCTTTATATTTGTCCTCTGCAGTTTGGGAGACACAGGGGACTGGCGTCCAATTCATATTTAAGAAATTCAAGAAGTCTAAAAGGCAAAAGGCTGTGGCTGGATCCACCTGCCAGGAGGTGAATTGAAGAGAAGGCCACATTTAAAAAAGAGCTTCACGCCAGCCAGCCATGGGTTACCCAGAGCTAGTTTGGGGCTGTCTTACATCCAGAATGATTGGGTCGTATGGAGTGGTGATGAGAGTTTAGTAGAAAGAGGCTAAAAGTGTAGGTTGAATATCTAAAGTTGCAGGGAGAAATTGGATGTGATAGTCAGAGGAGATGCATTTACCCTGCCAAAGATACTGCAGGTGTCAGACCATGAATGAGGGGTAGGATCTCCAAAGAATTCAAGAAAGTGGCCTTAAGAGAAAGAGTCAGTTTTAGATACTGCCCTGGGCAAAGGAATCAAGGAAGACATTTCTTCCTTCATTAACTCTTCCCCTTTAAGTTTCAACTCTAGAGGAGATAGAACAGCTTTGTTCAATTGTAGGAGAAAAAGGAAGGCAGAAGGAGAGAAACTAGGATGAAAAATAGAGAAATAACCTAGACCCTCTTTCTCAAATGTAGACTTTGGACCTGATATAGTGGGAGGGAAGGAGATTTGGTTTACATAAAGTGCGAAGTGAACTAGACATATTAATCCAGAACTGCGCCTTTTGGGGGAACTAAAAGTGACCAGAAGGCTTTTTTTTTTTCTTTTGAAAGTCAATGGAAAGTAGTGCAGTCTGTTTGAGATTACAGTTAGTGTCAGTGGAATTAAAAAAAAAAAAAAAAACTGGTCCTATAAAATGAATTTGATAGGCAGTGGAGGAAGAACTAGCCTCTTTTCTAATATCACCATATACATCCCATTTGTTCAAGTTACCTGCGCCTACTATCCTTTTCAAATGTAAATATTGCTTGGGAGTACAACAGTGCATTATCACAACTTTCGAGTATTTTTCAATAACACACCTCTTTCGGTAAATATTGTCCTTATGCTCAGAAAGACACTAGAATTATAATTTTTCCTTCTGCAACTCTCCTCACTTTGGCATGCTGTTACTAGTTTTTCAGGTTATATATATATTTTACCATTTAACTTACAGACAACTTCATGAATCATGGAATAGATTTTGTTTGAGAGGCATGTCATCATCTCCATGAGATGGAAATTGATAAGGACAGTCAAAGCATTTGAATCAAATTTGGGCTCCTCTATAAATGGATATTTTCAAAGGAGAATTCATCACTTATAATAATGCTGTAAATCTTGGTGTTAAAATCCATGCTAAATGGGACTCATTGGTAAGGCTGTCTAATATCTAAATTCAGTATGAACTATAATGTCAGAAAAATCTTTGATTTTGCTGTAATATTTTGTTACATTTACATGAAAAATTTCAGAAATTTATACATTTTAAATCTCTTGAAATCGTTATTTCTTGTAAGACAGCCAAAACAAATAAGTGTTCAAAGACATGTCCTACCTTTGAAATGGGGACAGAAAATAAAAAATGGCTTAGGGGTTGCTTAATACTGCTACTTAGTGGCAGAACAAGGACAAGACAGAGCTGAAGGCTGACAACTTTTCAGTTAATTTGTCTAGCAGCAGGAGCTACCAATTATTGAAATTTATAACATTTCAGGCTCTCTAAGAGGGACTTTACATAATTTATCTCATTTTTTATATGCATGTGGATATATAATCTTTTTAGGATTCAGCAAAAGAAGATTTAGATATCTCCTATTTGAGTCAATCCTAGGAAGCCTAAGAGATCTACCAAGATGGCCCTTTGGCAATCACCAAAGCATCAGAAATATTTCTGTTATTTGGATTTAAAAGTTAGTATCAATTCCATTGTTACAGTAGCAGCTTGAGTGTTCCAAAATGTCATCCAAGTGCAATATATGATGTAAATGTTTGCAAGACAGGAAAAAAAATAGGAAAATGTAGACTGGGAAATGTTGTTGGGGGAAATTAGAAGTTGGGGAATAAGAAAATAGTATCTTTATTCTTCTACAACCTCCTGCATTGCGTTTTACAAACCTTATCATCATTTTAACTATAAATATATTTGTATTTCAGATTTTTAAAAGGCTATCTTTCACAAGTTTACCTTCTTTTCCTTTCTGTGGACATTAGACACGGTCTAAGGTCCATATGACGATGTTTTTGAGTAAAATAAAGTATGCAACAGTAATTTAGAAACTCAAAACTATATAAGTTTACTTAAGTTTGGCCTGTATGGTCAGATGCCTCCTGACACTACAAATATCTTTCTGTGATTTAAAATTTTCTATAAAACTCTAGAAATAAATAGCTGGTAATGTGAACATAGTTCACCAGCATTTTTGTCTTACAAATCACACATTTTTGATAGTAACTATCTACGATCCCATCTATTTTTATAAGAATAAAACATGGTAATCTAGTGTAACAGTATACATGTATTTGCATTTTAAAATGAAGAAACAGTATGTAAATATTAGGCTGGTGCACAAGTAATTATGTCTTTTAGCCATTAAAAGTAATTTAATTTTGGCCGGGCGCGGTGGCTCAAGTCTGTAATCCCAGCACTTAGGGAGGCCGAGACGGGCGGATCACGAGGTCAGGAGATCGAGACCGTCCTGGCTAACACTGTGAAACCCTGTCTCTACTAAAAAATACAAAAAACTAGCCGGGCAAGGTGGCAGGCGCCTATAGTTCCAGCTACTCGGGAGGCTGAGGCAGGAGAATGGCGTAAACCTGGGAGGCGGAGCTTGCAGTGAGCTGAGATCCGGCCACTGCACCCCAGCCTGGGCGACAGAGCAAGACTCTGTCTCAAAAAAAAAAAAAAAAAAAAAAAAAAAAAAAAAAAAATCCATGCTAGATGGAACTTACTGGTTGGGCTGTCTAATAGCTAAGTTCAATATGAACTATAATGTCATGTCAAAAAATCTTTGATTTTGCTATAATATATTTTGTTCCATTTACATGAAAAAATAAGTTCTTCATATGGATATGGAAGAGTACAGAGGTTAGAATTTTGTTTTGTACAGTGTTTTGAATTTCTGGTTTCCAGTTGGCACACTGATCATTTGTTAACTTAGGATCTTAGCTTATGAATAAATCTTATCTGCATTGGATAAGACTTAATAAGTCTTAATCTGCATCTGGATCTTAACTTGTTAATAAGTCTTATCTGCATAACATTTTGGCCATATTTGTGGGTATTTCTATAGACTAAATAAAGTTTTAAATATATATTTATAAGAAAAGTGAGAAAGCAAAACGTGTAGGTGGTAATAACATAAGCTTTGCAGAGGGTAATTTCCAGATACAAACATACAGTACAATGTACCTGTAATAATTATAACTATTTTTGACAAGTAAATTGATATCTTGATGCCTTCCTCTACTATAGATGAAAAAACAATTTACCTCAGATTACTGGTCACAGTGACCCTAGCTCATATTTGGTTGTAAAGTAGTACATTACCCATTTTAGGTTATTCAGCTCCTAAACTCGCATATATTGACAGGGCAACGTGTACTACAGATGTAAGAGATTTTAAAGCTATTGAAGACACTCAGTACATTATGTCTTAAAAATAGTCACATTTAGACATCCATTGGATTGCTGTATTATGGTATTTATAATGATGAGGTACAAAAGGGGCTAGGTTTATGTTTGCATGTACTCTGGAAGACAAATCCTACACTTGCAGCATTTTACCAGTTGCGGCTATTAGAATTTCCTAAACATCTTGACCTGTGGGCTTACATATTTCCTTATTTTTTTTTCCCAGAAGTCTTAGAATCAAGAAAGGGCCTTATATGAAAGTAGTGAAGTGGCATAATATTTTTGAGCACTTCATGCTTTGGTCAATGCCACAGGATCCTAGAATTTTAGTTTATGATTATAGTTTAAAATTACTAAAGTGTTGTATTGCTAGGGGTATTAGTCCATTTTCATACTGCTATGAAGAAATAACCGAGATGGGGCAATTTATAAAGAAAAAGAGGTTTAATGGACTCATAGTTTCACATGGCTGGGGAGGCCTCACAATCATGGTGGAAGAAGAAGGAGGAGCAAAGGACATCTTACATGGTGGCAGGCAAGAGAGAAGTACAAAGGAACTGCCCTTTATACAACCATCAGATCCTGTGAAATGTCACTATCACAAGAAGAGCATGGGAAAAACCTGCCCCCATGATTTAATTACTTCCCACTGGGTCCCTTCCATGACACATGGGGATTATGGGAGCTATAATTCAAAATGAGATTTGGGTGGAGACACAGCCAAATCACATAATTCTGCCCCTGGTCCCTCCCAAACCTTATGTCCTCACATTTCAAAATACAATGTGCCCTTCCAACAGTCCCCCAAAGTCTTAACTCATTTCAGCATTAACTGAAAAGTCCAAGTTCGAAGGCTTATCTGAGACAAGGCAAGTCCCTTTTATCTATGAGCCTGCAAAATCAAAAGCAAGTTACTTCCTAGATACAATAGGGGTACAGGCATTCGGTAAATACACCCATTCCCAATGGGAGAAATTGGCCAAAACAAAGGGGCTACAGGCCCCACATAAGTCCAAAATCCAATGGGCAGTCATTAAGCCTTAACACTCCAAAATGATCTCCTTTGATCCATGTCTCATATATAGGTCATGCTGATGCGAGAGGTGGACTTCCACGGCCTTGTACATCTTCACCTCTGTGGTTTTGTAGGATACAGTGCTCCTCCTGGCTGATTTCATGGGCTGGTGTTGAGTGTCTGTGTTGTTTTTCCAGGTGCACGATACAAACTGTTGGTGGATCTACCATTCTGGAGTCTGGAGGACAGTGGCCCTCTTCTCACAGCTCCACTAGGCAGTATCCCACTGGGGACTCTGTGTGGGGGGACTCCAACCCCACATGCTCCTCTGCACTGCCCTAGCAGAGGTTCGCCATGAGGGCCCTGCCCCTACAGCAAACCTCTGCCTGGACATCCAGGCGTTCCATACATCTTCTGAAATCTAGGTAGAGATTCCCTAACCTCAATTCTTGACTTCTATGCACCCGTAGGGTCAATACTATATGGAAGCTGCCGAGGCTTGGGGCTTGCATCCTCTGAAACCACAGCTCGAGCTGTATCTTGGCCCCTTTAGCCACGACTGGAGTGGCTGGGATGCAAGGCACCAAGTTCCAAGGGTGTGCACAGCAGGAGGGCCCTGGACCTGGCCCTGGAAATCATTTTTCCTTCCTAAGACTCAGGGCCTGGGATGGGAGGGGCTGCTGTGAAGGTCTCTGGCAAGCCCTGAAGATATTTTCCCCATCATCTTGGTGATTAGCATTTGACTTCTTGTTACTTATGTAAATTTCTTCAGCTGGCAAGAATTTCTCCCCAGAAAATGGGTTTTTCTTTTCTACTGCATTGTCAGGCTGCAAGTTTTCCAAACTTTTATGCTCTGTCACCTCTTGAATGCTTTGCTGCTTAGAAATTGTTTCCATCAGATACCCTATCTCTCTCAAGTTCAAAATTCTCTAGGGCAGGGGCAAAAAACCACCAGTTTCTTTGCTAAAGCATAGCGAGAGTCACCTTTGCTCTAGTTCCCAAGAAGTTCCTCATCTCCATATGAGACCACCTCAGCCTGCACTTCATTGTCCAAATCACTATCAGTGTTTTGATCAAAGCCATTCAACAAGTCTCTAGGAAGTTCCAAACTTTCCAACATTTTCCTGTCTCCCAAGCCGTGCAAGTCTCTAGGAATTTCCAAACATTCTCACATTTTCCTGTTTTCTCTTCAACCCTCCTAACTATCCAACCTCTGCCTGTTACCCATTTCCAAAGTTGCTTCCACATTTTTCCATATTTTTAGTTATCTTTACGGCAGCGCCCCACTAATCTTGGTACCGATTTACTGCTTTAGTCCATTTTCATACTGCTGTGAAGAAATATCTGAGACTGGGTAATTTATAAAGAAAAAGAGATTTAATGAACTCACAGTTCCACATGGCTGGGGAGGCCACACAATCATGGCAGGTGAAGGAGAAGGAAACACACGTCTTACATGGCAAAAGGCAAGAGAGAAGTACAGGGGAATTGCCCTTTATAAAACCATCAGATCTCGTGAGACTTATCCCCTATCATGAGAACAGCATGAGAATAACCCACCACCATGATTCAATTACCTCCCACAGGGTCCTTCCCGCAATATGTGGAGATTAGGGGAGCTACAATTCAAGATGAGATTTTGCTGGGGACACAGTCAAACCTTATCACTAGGTATTGTTATATGCTAAGGGTTTTTTATACATTATTTCATCCTCATATCTTTGCAAGGCAGATTTTTAAAAATATGTAAATAAGAAAGTTGAAGCAAAAGAAGTCAAGATATGTATACAAAGTTTTAAAAAACAGCCAGTATCCTAACAAATGTTTGCCTGATTCAAAAAATCCTGTCTTTCCCACTGCACCAATGACTCTACTGTAGTATCTTTCACTGTCCTATTGATTTTTTGCTCTTCAGCATCACAGCAAGACATTCTTTAAATTTTAAATTTTACTTTAATATGAAAGTTGAAAACACTTAGACAATATCTCTTGGTATAGCCAGATAATAATCATAAACTTAAAATCAAATAAAGCTCTGAAAACTGAGTTTGAATATCTGGGTACTCCAAGGGCTTGGTTCTGGTTCATATCCTCTTTTATTTTCCAGTGGCTTTTCTGCAGGAGGGGTTCCAGAAAAATATGGTTTCTAAGCACCTCATAAGGATCAAATATTGTTTTCAGAAGGCTGATGAAGCTTCAGAAAAACAAATGTTTCTGTTGTCTTGCTCCTTTCCCTGTCTTGTCGTGCCAGCCTCCTCTACCCATCCTCCAGGTTAACATATTAGGATTTCAAAACCAGAGTGAAATAGATGCTTTAAATCCTTATCACACCCAGACGTGTGAAGAAAAGTGATTGCAAATGTATATGGCTCTCAAAGCCCAACCAGAGACATTGTACGGTAACGGGACTCCTTCATGCCCTTCTCTTTTGCTCTTCTTCCGTTTTGCTTTCCTTGCACTTTACCCCTACCATTCCTCTACCAATGTTCTTGCTGAAGGTACCTATCCTGTTCTCTTAGGGCTTTGTTCTTAACCAGCTGTTAGCTAACTTCAACTCTTATTTGATATTGATGAGAGTTTTTATTTCAAGAAGGATTTGTCTTTTAATGAGAGATTCTTTGACTAAAAAGCACTTATTATGCACAAGAATGAGTTTCACATTATAGAAATTTATGGAGTAAATTCTGGACAGAGTTTCTGCTCAAGATCTGTTGCTTGATCAGGTTATTTACCAAAGTGGAGGCATGGAGTCTATACAAAGAAGTGAATGATCAGAAAACAGAACAGAGTTTTATAACAGTTATAGCTGTATGTGGGACCACAGCCTCTTAGCTTTCATGTAAGCTTTTACTAAATTTTCAGCATTTCAGTTCCAGAGGTTTTGTATTTATATATTTATGTGATAATCAGGGCATTATGTCCATGAAGGTAAAAAAGGTTTTTTGTTTTTTTGTTTTTTTGTTTTTTGGTTTTTTTAGTTTTCTTCATTTTATTTTATTTTCTTATTTTTTTTCATTATACTTTAAGTTCTAGGGTACTTGTGCACACCGTGCAGGTTTGTTACATATGTATACATGTGTCATTTACATTAGGTATATCTCCTAATGCTATCCCTCCCCCATCCCTCTGCCCTACGACAGGTCCTAGTGTGTGATGTGCCCCTTCCTGTGTCCAAGTGTTCTCATTGTTTAAAAAAATCTAAGTGGACACTTTTTTGATATATTTCATTTTTCTTTTTATAATGCCTATCCATGATTTCAATTTTTAAAGTGTTTATTAATGCAGTTTGTTATCTATGTGGTAAGATTTCTCACTACTTAAATTATATCGTTTTAGAATTTTAGAATTTCTTCCTGCTCTTCTAATCTACTTACAACCCTGATAAACTTACCAGATATGCTGTTTCTATATTGTCTGCGATATCCTTTCAAGGGTTTGTGTGCCACTTCTTACTGATGTAACCTTTGTTCTAAATAGCATAAGGAATGTTCCCACAGAGAAGCGGTGGATTTTCAGAACCAGTATCTTTATGGTTCTTTAAAAATTTTGTAATTCTAGATGTGGTTGTGCAGTACAAGTTTCTTTGTGTCATTTTGTTATTTGAGCAGAGAAGGTATCTACTTATGCAAATTTTATTTAGGATTTGGGGAGATTAATTTCATTATTCTGTTTCCCTTTTTGTTCATCTTTGAACCTTTCTCTGCATTGTTTTGTACCCGCTTTTGTGACTGACTTATTTTCTTCTCTGTCTCTTTTAAAATTCTTAATAAAATTAATTTAAAAAGTACCCACTGTAATACCATACCATTCTTTGGTTTGTGTAGTTATCATTGTTAATTCAGTTATCACTGATTGGACTTTAAAGATATAACAGATACTTCGCATATTTTATTTCTAATCTTCAAGAAAACTATGCAAGATAGATATTACTATCCCTGTTTTACAAAGGAAGTATAAGATGCCACACTCTATCAACTTAATCACACTGTATTAAATTATAAATCTATATTAAAATAATTTGTTTTTTCGTTATTCATAGAGTAAATGTAGTCAACCAATATGTATTGAGCATCTGTTATAGGCAAGTAATGGGCTTAAATGTTGTGGCAATTACAGAGATGACTCATACATCCTTGACCTCAGTTAGTCACAGGTTCTACCTGTGAATTTCTTCAAGGTGGTCTCAAAATCCCAACCACTAATATCACATCAAGTATAAAAATAAGCTAACTAAACATGTTCAGTCACTGAGTGAACGTCTGTAAATTCAGAACCTGTATTTATATAGACTCTTACCTGTGTAAGACTCTTATCTATGTATGACTGAAAGAATCATGACGGGCTCTACGGACAGTGTGGTCTTTGAGCAGAACCAGGGTACAGTGTAGATCCCAGAGGTGAGGAAAGGATATTTCAAGGGAGTAAGTTGTATAAGCAAGAACGTGGAGGCAGGTGAGTGTGGGGTATGGGATGGTTAATGCATAAGGGAAGCAGTAATGAGGCAGATGAAAATATAGACCAAAGTTCCTTTGGAAGGACATTAAGGGACCAGCTACAGGATGTGGATCTATTTAGTCGGTAAAGGTTTTATTGAACCATAAAAGAAAATTTTCTTAGTTGTATACAGAACAAAGAAAATAGAACAATCCCATTTGGATTTTAGAAGAAAAAAAAGATGTGCTACCAGCAATCTTTCAGTGTTGGAAATATTTAATAAGTGTATTGATTTTTTTTTAACTTTCTTCCAGTTAAAACCTTAAAACACAAAATAAAACAAAACAAAAGTATTCCATAATGGGTAGGGTAAAGATTGTTATTCTCAATGTCAGACAAGGTGATAACTATTTTAGTCTCATTCTTCTTTTGCCTGACCTATTTGTCCAGTTTCAAGACAAACTGATTTGGCACGGTCTGACATTCAATAAAACAGTGCAAAGTGGGAGTAAAAGAAAAATATTTTTATTTGGACATGATGTAGAGAAATTTTCTGGACTTCTGAGTCAATATACCTGCGTTTCAATCCTGAATCCACCCTTACTATGTGATCTTAGATAAGTTAGCTTCCTCTCCTTTCTCCTTTCCTTTTTTTTTTTTTCTTTTTTGACAGAGTTTCCTCTGCCGCCCAGGCTGGAGTGTAGTGGTGCTATCTTGGCTCACTGCAATCTCTGCCTCCTGGGTTCAAGCGATTCTCCCACCTCAGCCTCCCGAGTACTTGGGATTACAGGTTTCCGCCATCAAGCCCGGCTAATTTTTGTATTTTTGTAGAGACGGGGTTTCACCATGTTGTCCAGGCTTGTCTTGAACTCCTGACCTCGTGATCCGCCCACCTCGGACTCCCAAAGTGCTGGGATTACAGGCGTGAACCACTGCACCAGCCATTTTCTTTCTTAAAAATTTATTATTGGCCAGGTGTGATGGCTCAGGCCTGTAATCCCAGCACTTTGGGGGACCAAGGCGGGTGGATTATGAGGTCAGGAAATCGAGACCATCCTGGCTAACACTGTGAAACCCCGTCTCTACTAAAAATACAAAAAACTAGCCGGGCGAGGTGGCGGGCGCCTGTAGTCCCGGCTACTCGAGAGGCTGAGGCAGGAGAATGGCGTGAACCCAGGAGGCGGAGCTTGAGGTTAGCCGAGATGGCGCCACTGTGCTTCAGCCTGGGCAACAGCGAGACTCCGTCTCAAAAGAAAAAAAAAATTTAGGCCGGGCACAGTGGCTCACGCCTGTAATCCCAGCACTTTGGGAGGCCGAGATGGGGCAGATCACGAGGTCGGGAGATCGAGATCACCCTGGCTAACACGGTGAAACCCTGCTCTACTGAAAATACAAAAATTAACCGGGCGAGGTGGCGGGCCCCTGTAGTCCCAGCTACTCGGGAGGCTGAGGCAGGAGAATGGCGCGAACCCCGGAGGCGGAGCTTGCAGTGAGTGGAGATCGCACCACTGCACTCCAGCCTGGTCGACAGAGCAAGACTCCGTCTCAAAAAAAAAAAAAAAAAAAAGAAAAAGAAAAAAAAAATTTATTTTCATTTCTTTATTTCAATAGCTTTTGGGATACAAGTGGTTTTTGGTTACACGGATGAATTATATAGTGGTGAATTCTAATATTTTAGTGTACCTGCCACCCAAGAAGTGTGCATTATATCTAATGTATAGTTCTTTATTCCTGGCCCCCTCTCATCCTCCCCCCTTCTGAATCTCTAAAGTCCATTATATCACTCTGTATGCCTTTGCATAACTCATAGCTATAGCTTAGCTCCCCCTTAAAAGTGAGAACATACAGTTTTTGGTTTTCCACTCCTGTGTTACTTTGCTTAGAATAATGGTCTCTAGCTCCACCCCAGTTGCTGCAAAAGACATTATTTCATTCCTTTTAATGGCTGAGTAGTATCCCATAGTGGGTAAATACCGTATCTTCTTTACCCTTTCATTAGTTGATGGGCACTTAAGTTGGCTTCACACCTTTGCAATTGTGAATTGTGCTGCTATAAACATACGTGTGCAAGTGTGTTTTTCATAAAATGACCTCTGTTCCTTTGGTTAGATACTCAGTACTAGGATTACTGTGTCAAATGGTAGACCTACTTTTAGCTCTTTAAGGAATCTCCTTACTCTTTTCCATAGAGATTGTACTAATTTACATTCTCACTAGCATTGTGTAAGCATTCCCTTTTCCCCACATTTACACACTATCTATTGTTTTTCTACTTTTTTCTTTTTTCTTTTTTTTTTCTTTTGAGACAGAGTTTTGCTCTGTTGCCAGGCTGGAGTGCAGTGGCACGATCTCAACTCACTGAAACATCTGCCCCCTGGGTTCAAGTGATTCCCTTGCCTCAGCCTCCCAAGTAGCTGCGACTACAAGCACGCGTTACCATGCCCGGCTAATTTTTTGTATTTTAGTAGGAATGGGGTTTCACCGTGTTGGCCAGGATGGTCTCCATCTCCTGACCTCATGGTCCACCTGCCTCAGCCTCCCAAAGTGCTGGGACTACAGGTGTGAGCCACCACACCCGCCTGTTTTCTGACTTTTTAATAATGGACATTCTTGCAGGAGGAAGGTGGTGTCTCATTGTGGTTTTGATTTGCATTTCCCTGATAATTAGCGATGTTGAGCATTTTTTTCATGTTTGTTGGCCATTTGTATATCTTTTTTAAAGTAAATGTCTGTTCATGTGCTTTGCCCACTTGTCAATGGGATTATTTATTTTTTTCTTGGTGATTTGTTCGAGTTCCTTTTAGATTCTGGATACTAGTTCTTTATCGGATGTGTAGTTTGCAAATATATTCTCCAATTCTGTGGGTTGTCTGTTTACTCTGTTTATTATTTCTCTTGCTGTGCAGAAGCTTTTTAGTTTAATTACTTACATCCCATTTATATATTTTTGTTTTTGTTGCATTTATTTTTGGGGTCATATACCAGTTAAACTCTGCCATTTTGTCTCTTAGTGTATATACTTGAGCCTACTTACCCAGCTTCTGAGATCTTATCTGGAAGCTGCTGATAATCAGTTTCAGGTGTTTTCTATCTATTGGGAGTCTACCTTTCCCTGGTGCTGGCTGCCACCAGTTATTATTTCAGAGAGACAATTTGACAACCCCCTGACCATCAGCTGACGGTCGCCTGATAATTCTTGGTTGAGCGTTGGGCGAATGGGGACATAGATGGGTGTGGGTAGGGTTGGGGAACCCTCTCGTCACTGCTCATGCTTGCCTAGCTACCCATTCTAGCACTTGGAAGCCTAACTCACTCAGGTTACTCAAGGGTACCTATGATTTCATGTACACACTGAGAAAGGTTAAGATAAACGTAGTCACCAAAATTTTACTGTTGGTACCTCTAATTACAGTAATTTAGTTATTCTCATTATTTTTTTCCAAAGTAGTTGTGTGAAACCAGAGAATACACTCAGTAAGCTCCCTGGCAGTAAGGCATTCTCAACCTTAATGTATTTGATTCCTTACTGAGCTGCAAATACCAACCTAACTAAGGAAATAATGCTGAATTTGTCTAAATGCTTCACTTTCATAAGAAATTGAATGAATAAACTTTAGAATAAAATCTACAATTAATATCTGATGTATCCACATAGTAATCTTTGTGTTATAGAGTGTTATGGAGTCACTCAAACTATATTTTAATCCCTAGCACCAGAGGTTGTTGGGTTACTATTCATAAGTCCTCTTGTTTAATTCCTGGGAATTGTATGCTACCATAGCCAATGTCCTTGAACATCATATGCGCTCATTAAAATTGTGTTAACACGGGCTGGGTGCGGTGGTTCACTCCTGTAATCCCAGCACTTTGGGAGGCCGAGGCGGGTGGATCACCTGAGGTTGGGCGTTCAAGACCAGCCTGACCAACATGGAGAAACCCCATCTCTACTAAAAATACAGAATTAGCCAGGCATGGTGGCGCATGCCTGTAATCCCAACTACTCGGGAGGCTGAGGCAGGAGAATAGCTTGAACCCGGGAGGCGGAGGTTGCAGTGAGCTGAGATCGCACCATTGCACTCCAGCCTGGGCAAAAAGAGTGAAACTTCGTCTCAAAAAAAAAAAAAAAATGTTGTTAACACTAGAAAGAGAGATGGGGGAGTTGAAATAAATTATAATGTTAAATGACAAACACATATATGTAATATTTATAAACCTAAATATAATGTTGATATTATAAATTATGGCATATTATAAATTACATATTATGTTATATATATTTATATTATATATAGATGGGATATACAATAAAACTGTAGACTATTGTGGGAAATTTTTCAAATAAGTTTGAGAGATTATAATTTAATTATACCTTATTCAATTTGAAATACTGGGTTTGAGTCCACTTTGAAAGAAGGACCAATAATTGAACATCACAAATATAAATCTATATATTCATCTATTTATTTCAATATGTAATTCATGACATAAAATGTATTATAAATATATTTGTCTGCCTCTATACACTCATGACCACTACCACTTACCACCACCAATGAAAGCCTCTACAATTTGGTAATCTAAGACACACTTCATATAGGGAAATTTTAACATAGAAAGGTAAGTCAATGAGTCAAATTTCCACTTAGATTGAAATGCTTACTTTTCCTATTTTTTTGAAAGTACAAGTTGAGTGCCTTTAGAAATGGCATAACGCAGCATGATGGCAGTTTATCTGAATTAATGCTACTTCCATAGGTTCCTAACTCAAAGTCAGGGAAAAGCAGATATTCTATGTGGGGAAAAGAAAGAGAGATCAGACTGTTACTGTGTCTATATAGAAAGAAGTAGACGTAAGAGACTCCATTTTGTTCTGTATTTGAGATGCTGTTAATCTGTGACCCTACCCCCAACCCTGTCCTTGCAAGAGACATGTGCTGTGGTGACTCAAGGTTTAACTAATTTAGGACTGTGCAGGGTGTGCTTTGTTAAACAAGTGCCTGAAGGCAGCATGCTTGTTAAAAGTCATTACCACTCTCTTAATCTCAAGTACCCAGGGATACATACACTGCGGAAGTTTGCAGGGACGTCTGCCTAGGAGAGCTAGGTATTGTCCAAGGTTTCTCCCCATGTGATAGTCTGAAATATGGCCTCATGGGAAGGGAAAGACCTGATCGTCCCCCAGCCTGACACTCGTGAAGGGTCTGTGCTGAGGAGGATTAGTATAAGAGGAAAGAAGGCCTCTGGGCAGTTGAGATAGAGAAAAGCATCTGTCTCCTGCCTGTCCCTGGGCAATGGAACGTCTCAGTGTAAAACCCGATTGTATGTTCTATTTACTGAGATAGGAGAAAACCGCCTTAGGGCTGAAGGTGGGGCATGCTAGTGGCAATGCTGCTCTTTATGCACTAAAAAGGTTTATGGAGTTGTTTGCATATGCATATCAAGGCACAGCACTTTTCCTTAAACTCATTCATATCACAGAGATCTTTATTCATATGTCTTTCTGCTGACCTTCTCCCTACTATGATCCTATTGTCCTGCCACTTCCCCTTTTCCGAGATGGTAAAGATAATGATCAATAAATACTGAGGGAACTCAGAGACCGGTGCCGGCGTGGGTCCTCTGTATGCTGAGCGCCAGTCCCCTGGGCCCACTTTTTCTTTCTCTATACTTTGTCTCTGTGTCTCATTTCTTCTCTCAAGTCTCTCGCTCCACCTAAGGAGAAATGCCCACAGGTGTGGAGGGGCAGGCCACCCCTTCATTCTATAAGAATCTGACTCAAAGCAAAGCATTTCATCTCCTGTCCAACATTGCAGCTGCTATCAAAAAAAGTGTATCATACACATAAACCTCTGCCAGAAATGTCCAATTTATTAAACAAAGGAAATAATTCCTATACAGCAAATAGTTTCCAGACGTCTGTGGTCTTTTAACTGAAGACACGATTAATAGAACACAAGTTGTTTTGCAATACCCTGCATAAAAACACGATTGAGGTTTGCTGAAAGCCACTTAAACAGAATAAAGGGCATATACATTTAACAGAAGCTCACTGCTGCTAACACACAATGAAACTCTCATGGATACAAAGTGGTTTTATATTTTTAAATAGCCTCTTAGAACCAGCAAGCACAACAAACAATGGACTTTAAAAAATATTTTGACTGAGTCAGGAGCAGGATTTTCTTTGTTTTTAAAACAGCATCCTATCATTTCAGAAATCTACTGCAAAAAGGAATTGCTTAACACGGGTACTTACATTTACTAATTTACTTAACAGGGGTACTTACAATTACTAATTTTTTTTCTTTCTTTCTTTCTTTTTTTTAATTTGAGACGGAGTCTTGCCCTGTCGCCTAGGCTGGAGTGCAGTGGCGCAGTCTCGGCTCACTGCAACCTCCCCCTCCTGGGTTCAAGTGATTCTCCTACCTCAGCCTCCTGAAGAGCTGGGATTACAGGCATGTGCCACCACGCCCAGCCGAGTTTTGTATTTTTAGTAGAGACAGGGTTTCATCATGTTGGTCAGGCTGGTGTCGAACTCCTGACCTCGTGATCTGCCCACCTCGGCCTCCCAAAGTGCTGGGATTACAGGTGTGAACCACCACGCCCGGCCCAATTACTGATTTTCTAATGTTAAGAATAATAACTTTATTATTAGCTGTTTACAATTTACTAAGGTTCAAACTACTGTTTTCTCCTTTGTTCTTAAACCTGTGCCACTGAGATATAGGTCCCAAAATGATTTTTTTATGCTTTAAAATAAATATCTATAGTAAAAGCATTTCACTTTAAAAGATACCATATTTTTATTACGGGACCTTAGTACTGTATATAAAACAATCTTTTGACAATGTATATGTCCTGGCAACAAACATCAGATACACAGACCATATATTCACACTGGAAATGAAAAAGGCAGTGTTAAATTATACAGGAAATCTCTAGAACATAAAACAATAACTATAGAGTTACATCGTCCTCTAAAGGGGCAAGTAATTCAGTGGCTCTCTCTTTAAAACCTCTACTGCATTCCTCTTGCCATATGTATCGGATCCCACGTTGGTAGATGAGAGAATGGTACCAAAGTTGTTGCTGGAACGAACTAAAAAATTTGCCAGGCGCTGCGTTGCACACGTGGCAGTGTTGCATTTCCGCTTTTCCACCTGATGACTGGTGACATGGAACAAATGTGAAAAGTTAGAGCCTTACTATTTTAGTTGGATCCAGCCACGTGACGTCAAATATCTCGTATTGATGAAAACTAAAGAAACAATTTTCACAAAAGTAACTCAGGTTTGCAAACACCTAGATGACTGAGTTGGTTTTTTTGTTTGTTTGTTTGTTTTTGTTTTTGTTTTTGTTTTTTTTGAGACAGAGTCTTGCTCTGTCGCCCAGGCTGGAGTGCAGTGGCGCGATCTCGGCTCACTGCAAGCTCTGCCTCCTGGGTTCACGCCATTCTCCTGCCTCAGCCTCCCGAATAGCCGGGATTACAGGCGCCCGCCACCACACCTGGCTAATTTTTTGTATTTTTAGTAGAGACAGGGTTTCACCGTGTTAGCCAGGATGGTCTCGATCTCCTGACCTCGTGATCCGCCTGCCTCGGCCTCCGAAAGTGCTGGGATTACAGGCGTGAGCCACTATGCCCGGCCTAAATTGCTTTTCTAAAAAAGACTTTTCACCTAAATATACTATTCAGCATATATAAGATTCTATCTAAAGCAATCTTTAGGATGGAAAAAGATGTGTAAAATGGTTAATAAAAGGCATTACCTCCCTGGTTTCAGGCATTTTTTTCTCATTGACTACCTGGACAGGTAACATACCAGCTAGTAACAAACATTAAAGTTGTTGACCACTTACAGGCACATATACACATGGAAATTCTTGACTTTAAGAGAGTTTAAACAGAGATGACAATAAGCCAAAGTATAACTCTTAAATTGCCTCTCTTTTAAATTGTAGCTCCAGAGTTTTAAAAATGGCTTTAAAGTGCTTCCCTGCTCTCAGCTCTTAACATTCACCTGTGGAAAGTATGTGAGCTCCTGTAGGGAGATCCTAGTGATTACATCTTGGCATCTATGTAATTACATTTTTAACTATCCTTTGATTACCTGCCAGGCAGATATTTACAAGGGAGTGTAAAAAAGTTGGTGGGAAAGTATGTGATCCTTTTATCCTATTTCATACATTTACAAATTGAAAAAATCTCTAATGAGATGATTAAATTTTATGAGGAAAATTACACTGAATAATATTAGTTTTATTTTTGAAAAGAATTTAAAATTTGACACATTTTCCACATATATTTTCCTAACTTTCTGTGAGATACGTAGAATAGTACATGATTTAACATCTCAGCATGATAAATCATACACCTTTTAACAAATGTTCAAACATACTCATTTCAGGCAACACATTAAAAAGCAATTTGAAGACTGTTTTACAAGATTTCTAATAATTCAAAGTTAAAGATTGTTAGACTAACACCAAAATCATTTAATAATAAGTAATATTATATTACATATTACCCTATTTCTAAGAGAAGTTTCTCTCATAATAAACAAACAAGCATCTATAAAATCATAATGGACTGGGTTCTGTGGCTCACTCTTATAATCCCAGAATTTTGGAAGACTGAGGCAGGAGGAAAGCTTAAGCCCAGGAGTTTGACACCAGCCTGCGCAACATAGGGAGACCCTTTCCCTATAAAATAAAGATAAAACAATTAGCTGTGTATGGTGGCAGGTGCCTGTGGTCCCAACTACTTGGGAGACTGAGGTGGGAGGATCACCTGAGCCCAGAAAGTCAAGGCTACAGTGAGCCATGATTGTACCACTGTACTCCGGCAGCCTGGGTGACACAGAGATCCTGTCTCAAAATAAAATTTTAAAAAAGAGGGTAAATGTGCTGAGTAAATTTCCATATCTATTGAAAGAAAGTATCAAGATATAAACAGATATAGTAGGAAATACTACTGATTTTCCTATCATCATTCAGTTATTCTGCTTATCAGAAACTTCATGTCATTTTAAAAGTTATTTTTATCCAATAAAAATCAAATAGAAAATTAGAGTCAGTTCTGAGAAGAACACCCTGTAAACTAAATAAGTCTTGAAATGACAAAAAACATGATTCTTGCTATTTATTATACATAGGTGCTGTAGAAATCTTTGCATACTGCTATGGGCTTCCAAGAAAAACGATCTCAAAGGAAAACAAAGACAAGATGATGATCATTCTAATGGGAAGAGTTCTAATATGACAATGCACACTCTTTACAAAGGTAAACTTAATTCTTCTTGGTGTTAAAGAGTGTGTAAGTTCAGTCCCATAAGACTGTATGGAGCAAAACTGATTTAGGCACAAACAAATCCTCACTATATTATTTATGACTTATGCACAGATTTGAACTTAGTAATCCTTTAAATTAATGGAGAATTACAGTATTAAAGTTTCAGTTTGAAAATTGTAACTACTCTTAAACGTTTTACGTGACATAATTTTTAGACTTCCTTAATTACCATTTAAATGTCAGGAAACCTTTCATACAAAGACTTCCCAGGAAATCCTGACGTATATGCTCCCTATTGAAAGTAATTTTAAAAAGTATTAAGTTTATAGCAGCTTAGAAGTAATATGTATGAACATTAACTTTTTATAAATCTGTTTCACTCACAGAATAGCTAGCTAACAATATAGAATAAATCCCCCAACAGCAAATGACTTTTTAACTAGTTATTTTATGTTTCATTTCTTAAAAACATTAATTTGCTCCTGATTATTTCTATACATTTCCATTTCCACAAGATGTAAAAGTTTTGAATATTTCCAGAGACATTTGAGGAAAATAAAAATCTAAGTAAATATACAAAAAGAATTACACTTGGTACAAAAATATATGCTTTACTTAAGTTCCTCTGGTTTGTTTCAGTATCAGGTTAATATAGGAGAAATTACTACCTTTTGATTTTTTTTCTGCTTCATGTTCTGGCTTTGCCCCTCTAAGTTCCAACCATATTTCTCTTGGAAATATGCTGGAAACTAAATATGTAACTGGAATTATCCATTCTTGTCTGTCAGAAGTTCCATCAAAGATATTTATTTGCCACTGGTGTTATTCTTTAAAGAACACAGAATTCAAGCAACAATGGAATAACTGAAGGTACTGTTCTTAAGCATGATATAGTCAGAAATTTAAGGCTGTTAGTCATTTGACAGTATTTAATTCTAATTTTCCCACACTTTACAGAAGAAATAGGATCTTAAAGTTACCAACCTTTGAATGGGTGTAGCTTTCAGATGGTTTAATGCAACAGAGAGCACGATGAGAAATACTTGCAGCTTCAGAATGCACATTGCTTCTCAAATTTTCTGCAAAGAATAATCCAGCACTGAAATCAAGAGATTTCTTACAGTTCTAATTGATGTAATTTTAAATTAGAGCCTAGTTTTTAAAAGAAACATCTTTTTAAAACATAATTTACAAGGATCAAAATTTTTATTGATTTAGTCCCTAATACTGTCTACTTTTCAAGTAATTTTGAGATTTTTACTTTCCCAATTTCCTTATCTAAACAATCTGAACATTTATATTGTAATATGTTCTCCCTTTAGCCTTCTTTGAAATAAACCATGAATTTAACACCAAGTGTACATTTTTCTAAATAAATAAAACTTTCCCAGAAATAGGAAATTCTTTACCTTTTAATGTTTCAACGTCAGCAATATCAGCAAATGCCTCTGACAGAAAGAAAGCTTCAAGAAAAGAGCCCAAGCTTGTATCCACTGGAATATTTACCCCCTCATTTGCTAACTAGTAATCTAGCTCTTATATACCCCTCACACTTTTCACAGCTCTGACATCAGGCAGCTCAGAGAGCCTTGTCATTAATTTCCATCCCTATAGATAGAAAGTACCTCACAGACAGCAGAAGCAGATGGGTCGTTATTACATTAACTCATTAGCAAATATTAACGTAGCAAATACAGAGTGTCCTTGTGCAGTTAATGGTGTGTCATACACAGCCGAAGTTTGAATTTGCCATCTTTGTAAGATACAAGTGAATTTTCAAGAAGTAAGTGTATCTTATGGTAAGGAACTGATAGAAGGTGGCAAGGGTAACAACAAATGTGCATATATGCAAATAAAGAAATCACAGACTTTTGGTATATCTAAACCCAAGTGACCTCAATGGCTGAATCCTATGAAGCTTCAGAAATAAATGGAGATATTAGGGGAAGGTGTATAAAAAGGGCATAAAAGAGAAATCAAAAGTCATTTACAATGAAGTGAGGGGAGATTTAAAAGCATAAGAGTAATGGAAGACCTACTCCGTGGTAGGGATTATTCTAGGTACCAGAGATATGACAGGGAACAAAACAAGATTAGAATGAACAACTGCTACATAACCAAATGAATAAAAAAAATTCATTTGTTGGCACTTACATAGAGATCCATAAGTATATGTAGTCAAGTAGTTTTTGGATGACTTTTTCCATTCATTCTTACACAGAAATTTGCAATTATTTTGAAAGAACAGATTTGTTTCCCTGTAGCTTCATGAGAACATTATGAATGGCTTGACTCAGTACTTTGTACTTTGTCTTTTAAAATGACTTAGTTTTTAAATCTTTCTCCAAATTGCTCTTTTTTTTTTTTTTTTTTTTTGTATTTCTTTCTCTCTTTCTTTTTTTTTTGAGACAGAGTTTCCCTCTTTGTTGCCCAGGCTGGAGTGCAAAGGTACGATCTCAGCTCACCGTAACCTCCATCTCCCGGGTTCAAGTGATTCTCCTGCCTCAGCCTACAGAGTAGCTGGGATTACAGGCATGCTCCACCGTGCCCGGCTAATTTTGTATTTTTAGTGGAGACGGGGTTTCTCCATGTTGGTCAGGCTGGTCTCGAACTCCCGACCTCAGGTGATCTACCCGCTTCGGCCTCCCAAAGTGCTGGGATTACAGGCGTGAGCCACTGCACGCGGCCTCTTTTTTTGTATTTCTAAATTATATTTGTTATCTTAGTTATTAATATAGCAACTTAATGTCATGTAAAGCAAATAAATTTCAATTGTCAGTGAAAATGTGCATGCCTGTGTAATCTTAAAAAAATTAAAGTTATCAAACTAGAAACATTAGTTCATTGATTTCACATACTTATTGAAAGTGTAGTAACATAGTTTGAAGGTGTTTGGTAGGGATTTCAGGACCAAAGAAACAAACTTGTTTAGAATCCGTGTTCTAATTATTCAATGATTCTACAATTTTAATATTTTCTGTGAAATTTACTGATATTCCAAAATAAAAAAAAAACACAAAATAAAATCAAAAGATTTGGAATGATAATGCATTTCCGTAAGAAGATAGTGTACTTAATAAGGTGAATATGAGGTAGGAGGAAGGACTAGACTCCAGAGGCAGGGCTTGATCACCAGACCAAATTGAGAACTAGCTAAAACAGGGCCAATGGAAAGCACGCCCCCTAGTGTGCCATGTCAGTTTACCATTGCTGTAGCAACACCCAGGAGTTACTGCTTCTTTCCACCGCAATGACTGAATGACCCCAAAGTTACTACCACTTCCCTTGAAATTTCTGCCTAAACCACCCCTTAATCTGCATGCAGTTAAAAGTGGGTGCAAATATGACTGCAAAACCGCCCTAAGCTGCTACTCTCTGCATAAGGGGTAGCCCTGCCCTGAAGGGCTTATATTATCATTATTGTATATTATATATTATATTATCACAGAGTCATAAATGCCAGAACCGTAACATTGCCTCTTCAACAAAGCTCTTTTCTTCTACCTCTAACTTGCCCCTGAATTCTTTCATGAACAAAGCCAAGAACCCTTGAGGGCTAAGCCCCACTTTGGGGCTCACCTGTCCTGTGTTAAATACAGTGATGTAGAAAGCATTCAAGGGCCAGTGACACTAAAAAAGGTTCAGCATCAAACATCTAGTTAATGCTGAATCCTGGACCAAAGCCTAGCTTTCTGACTCATGGTCTAGTGTTCATTTAGACAAAAATACTTGCCTATTACCTACATTGTTGTTTATTCTATTTTCATAACCTTTTATTTTTTCTCTAAGATGTTAAGGGTGCCAAACATAACATTCAAAATGGATCCTCTCTTACGCTAAGAGAGGGTACGTAGGCAAAATGTTCTATCTAAGGAAAGAACAGGAAGACCTGGTATTTTATAAGGACTACCATATATGTGAGGCACAGTCATAGAATTGATATGTAATATCTCACTTCATCTTTGCACCTCTATGGTGGTTATCATTTGCCCTAATTTATAAATAATGAAACTGAGATTCAAAGAATATAAGCGACTTGCTTAAGGTTACAGAGCTACTCAGGGGCAGAGTGAAAGACAAATTACCATCCGTCTGTTTCAGGATATTTCTTTCTTTGTTAAAAAGGATCTATATTTTCATATTCTAAATTGCTAATTGCTTTCTCTAAGTTGTATATCTTGTTATAACACCTTGAATGATTTTGTTATAGCCAGATGTGACCTTATGCTGGTCTCGTATAATGTTTAGTAAAATCAACATCTATCCCAATCTCAAATAGCTTCAGAGTTTACATGCTCCCTACAGCACTAATGAAAGTGAAGGTGGTATGTGGATATTTAGATTATCTTTACAAGGGCATAAGCTCCTTTCTAAAGGACAAGCATCACTGTCACTTATCTTGGTATATCTCCTCTAGCCTTGCTAAGACAAAGTGTGAATAAGGTGCTGGCAGCTTTTGCATCACCTGGGAGCTTATTAGAAATGCAGAATCCCAGGCCGCACCTTGGATCCACTCTACCAGAATCTGCATTTCAAAAATGATCTTTCCGCCGGGCGCGGTGGCTCACGCCTGTAATCCCAGCACTTTGGGAGGCCGAGGCGGGCGGATCACGAGGTCAGGAGACCATCCTGGCTAACACAGTGAAACTCCATCTCTACTAAAAATACAAAAAAAAAAAAAAAAAAAAAAAAAAAAAATTAGCCGTGTGTTCTGGCAGGTGCCTGTAGTGCCAGCTACTCAGGAGGCTGAGGCAGGAGAATGGCGTAAACCCGGGAGGCAGAGCTTGCTGTGAGCCAAGGATCGCGCCACTGCACTCCAGCCTGGGCGAAAGAGTAAGACTCCGTCTCAAAACAAACAAACAAACAAACAAACAAAAAAACCGAAACAAAAATGATCTTTCCTTAGTGATTGCGTGCACACTACAGTTGAGAAAAACTGTCCCGTAATACATTCCATTTATTTATGGATTCAGTAAGTATTTACTGAGGATCTACTCTGTGGTAGGAGTTATTCTAGGTACAAGAAATATGACAGTGAAAGAAACACATTCCTGTTCTCACGCAGCTTATAGTCTGTAAAAGAAACAGAGTAAACAAGTGAACAGTAAATGTGCAATTACAAATAGTAAGCACTGCGGAGAAAAAAAAATATGGCGGAGTTAGAAAAAAAAATAGTGACATTTATGCTGAATTGCAAAGCCTAAGAGCTAACGGAAGAGTGATGGGGAAGTATTCAAGAGCAGAAAAAGCATATGCCAGTTCTAGTGAATGAAGGCAAAAGCGGCATGATGCTGGAGATCCAAGCAGGAACCTGCAGGTGTAGGGCTCTGAAGGTTGTGTTAAGGATCTTGGATTTATTCAGATGACAATTTGAAGCTCCTGAAGAAGTCTAAGCAGGGGTATAAAATGTTCTGCTTTGCATCTTTAAAACATCAGTCTGGATGTGGAATAATATGTGATACCTCACTTCATCTTCACACCTCTACGGTGATTATCATCTGCTCTAATTTATAGATAGTGAAACTGAGATTCAAAGAATATAAACGACTCGCTTAAGGTGAAAGAGGTACTCAAGGGCAGAGTGAAAGACAAATTCTCCTCTGCCTGTCCCAGGATATTTGTGGAATGAATTAGAGGGTGGCAAGGGTAAAAACAGGAAATCTATTAGCAGACAAAGTCAGTGAGATGATGAGGCGTTAGACCAGGGTGGTTGCTGAGGAGTTAGAGAAGTAAATGACTCCAAGTCATCTTCATAATCATAACATGCTTTGACAATGACGTAAAGAAAGGGAACAAATGAGAAGAGATTGACGATAAACATGAATGTCAGGTTAGGATATAATTCATAATATGTATTAATGGGCTTCTTCCTATCAAATTTTAAAAGTAAAAGATGCTTTATCTATCATTTAAAAAATAATTTTTATGTTTTATCAAATTTGTATGTGTTCAAATGGTATTAGAAGACTACTAATAATCACAGCAGTCCCTTGCCTTAATCTGCCCACCCATAAATTTTGCTCTCCACAGGCACTCAATTTTAACTATTTTAGCTGTTTCTACATTTCAAAAATATTTACTTCTCTGGTCACTCTTGATTTATTAAATTTACATTTTATATGTTGATATCCCATATTAGAGGACGAAGATTCAGCTCTCCTCACTCTTCTTCTCTACCACCATCCTAAAATAGTTTACTAGATTTTTTGAATTATATCAATATTAGATGTACATCTTTTTTTAATTTACATTTTAAAGTGTTTCTTGTGGAACTTTCAAATGCATATAAAATTAGAACAATCATCAACAAATGATCTATCTTGCTCACTCTATGTTCCTACCTACTTTCCTCCCACCTCCCACTGTATTATTTAAAACAAATCCTAGAGATCACATAATTTTAACTGTACATTTTTTAGTGTTATAAAAGATAAGGACATTTTATAGAACGGAGCTATAAAACCATTATCCCATCTACACATACAATTTAAAGGAATTCTTTAATATAAATAAATAATTCATTTAGCATTCACATTTTCCAGTTGTTTACAAATAAAAATTTAACTGGTTTGTTGGATTCAGGATCTAAAGAAGATTGCATTTGGTTGCTCTTTGTGACTCTTTAATTTATAATTGTCTGTCCTTTATTCTTCTTATTGTTGATATTTAAAAAATGGGGGCATTTGTTGTGTAGAATTTCCCACATCCTGGATTTTGCTGATGGCATATGTGTGGTATCATTTAACATGTTCCTTTCTCATTTGCATTTCCTCTATACTTGTAATTTGATCTAGAGGCTTGATATGATTCAGCTTCCATTATTTTGGTAAGATAGGTCTCACGTGATGTTGTTTATTTCCTATTGCATTATAACAAGGGGCATATAATATCTTTTATGAGGCTAAGAATGATCAGTGAGTTCAGACAGCAGACAAGTTGTTCATTCTGAGTTCTCTATCAGCCTTTCACTTACTGCTTTTTAGCAATCTTTGATGATAATTGCCTGAAATACTTTTTATTAGGGGTTGAAAGATAGTGCTAGTCTAATTCTGTCATTCCTTTGTCATTTATTAGTTGAAATTCTTCAATAAAAGAGAACATCTCTTGTTAACTATTTGATTACCTTGAGGTAATTTTAAACGAAAGGCAAGATATATGATTTTTCTTTTTTATTTTTTGAAATATACTTTACTATATATGTATTTTGATTTCCTTTATCTTTTTTGTATTAAAATTATCCCATGTTGGATCAATAGGAATCCCTTCCAGTTGCCTTCTATGTCTTGCTGACACTGTCTCAGTACTTTGATAGCTTTATTAATTTCTGATGAATGGCATGATTTTATGATAGCCTAAATGCTGATTACTATTGAACTGAGTAATATGCTATGAGTATTTTCCTTTCTGATATACCTTTTGTTTTTCTTCTAATTAACATTTGCCTCTTTTTCGATTGCTCAGTTTTAGATTTGCAAATAGTCTCACAGAATGATAAAATATGATATGACCACCCTTCATATGATAATATTTCCTTCTTATTTCCAACTTTCCCTCTCACTGCCCATTCTCATAGAAATCTCTCTCCTATGGCCTCTGACCTCCTCCTTTTCTCCAAACTGATTGCTCTTTTAGGGTTGCCGCCCAGTTGTTTTTATCTGTTTGTTTTTGTACTGAGAAATACTCCCACCATTCTTCCATTTTCAATATACTGTTCTTGTTTTCTTGATTTACATCCTTATTTTGATGGAACATATACTGCAGTAGCTTCCTGAGAATGGACACATGAAAGACTGAGACCTTTTGTTTCTGAGCATAGTTCTAAACACATTATTTTTACTCAGAATTATAAAGGCATTATTTCATTGTATTCTAATCACTAATGTGGCTACAAAGAAAAGCAGTTTTTGATTTTTTGTATTTCATTGCTTAAAACCTCTCTGTAGAAGTCCTTAGGATATTTTCTGTATTCCTGATATGTTTAAATTCATGATGATATGCTTTGGTGTGGATCTTTTTTTATTGACTGAGCTGGAAACTCAGTGTACCTTTTAATAAGTAAATTTGTGTTCTTTAGTTCTGAAAAGTACTTTTGAATTTTTTCTTGATATTTGTCTCCTCTCCATTTTCTCTGCTTTCCTCCCCAAAAGGCTTTTTAGAATTGAATTTATTATTCTTGTATTTATTTATACATATTTTCACTATTTTTTGATCTCTTTAATTTTTTAACTTCTTAAAATTCCTAATCTACCAACTTTTCCATACAAAAACTAACTTTTACAATTATATTTTTAATTTTTAAGAGATCTTCCTTTCTGAATCTTCTTTTATAGCAGCCTGCTTTTGTTTCATTGATGTAATATCCATCCTTATCTCTGAGGTTACTATTTACAGCTTTCTCTTTTCTGGTTTCTTTTTAAAATTCTCTTTCTGTTGTGGTCTTCATTTCCTTCAGATCCCTTTTAAAAAGAAATCTTTTGATGTTTATATTTCTTATTGGAGCTTTCTTTAAATATCTGATGATCCTTATTGGCCCATTTATTTATTTTTATATTGGTGTCATTTTACCCCTTCCTTTAGGGATTATCAAAATGCAATACACTGCATATATTTAAAATGTATAATTTGACTGTTTTTGGTCAATGCACACACCACTGAAACCATCACCACAATCAATGTAACAGACATTTCCATCCTCCTAAAATGCTGTCTTGTAACCTTTTTTAGTTTATCTCTTGTTATACTTCCTCATTTCCTTCCACTCACCAACCCCCTCATCAGGTAACTGCTGCTGTGTTTTTTGTTCTTATGGATTTGTTTGCATTTTCTAGAATACTGTACAAATGAGATAGTATAGCATGTATTCCTTTTTGCCTGACTTTTTTTTTTTTCATTCAGCATAATGATTTTGAAATTTATCTGCATTCCGTATCCATGTGTGTATTTTAAATTGTGGAGTAGTGTTTCATTGTGTGAATATATTACAAAATGTTTAGCCATTTTGTTAATGGACTTCGGGTTGTTTCTAGTTTGAGGCTATTACAAATAAAGCTGCTACAAATATTAATGTACAAGTCTTTCTGTTGACACATGCTTCTTCTTTTCTGTTGTTTAAGTGTGTAGGGGAGAGTTAGAAGTCCATTAATTTTTATTAGTGAGACACTACAACATTGCTTGGGTGTTACATGCATGGACATGGCTTGCCAAATGGTGGATTTCATTGTATGGTTATTGGGTAGGAACAAGATCATTTATCTGGGAGACTCCCAAATATCAGTATTTGTGGTTCTTCTAGCCAGGGAATTTCAGTTTGTGGTTTTTTTTTTTTTTTTTTTTTTTAATTCACTAATGTTTTCCACAAAGAGCGAATAGTCAAGTTGAGGAAGAGGGTTTACAATTTAGTTGATTTTCCATGTTTTTAATCTAGTGTTTTTCTTCTTCCCTTTATGGTGATTGGTTTCCACAGACCTAGAGTCTATCAAGTTTAATTTATCCAGAGATTAAACTCTTGTTGGGATTAGAGAAGGTCGTTACCTGGATACTTGGAAGGAAGTATGCGGGGAGGGTCTCTCTTAAAGTCCATAGTCTTAAAGTATATAAAAATCTTCTAGCTTTTAGTCTTATCCCATGGCCTTGCTTCTGAGTTTTCCAGGGTCTAAAAATCCCTAGACTTGCAGGCACACTGGAGTAGCAGCTTGCTTCTTGTTAAGATTGCCTTTTTAGCTAAGGGTAGGATTCTGAAGAGAAGTCATTACCTCTCCTCAGTCTTTTGCCACCTTCCAAATATATGTGAATATTTTCAGCCTGTTATTGTTTCCTCGCTCATTCTTTTTGTCCATGTGTTCTTTTTATTTCTTTGCTTTCATTTTTAATATTGCCATAGTTAAATGAAGTGTAACATTACATGTTAATTCCTTCAGGAATCTGTTTGTGGCTTTGGTAGGTATTTAGACTTATGTATTAGAATTCAGTGTTTAATGGTTTGCATCTTTATATTTTAAAAGTATCTCCAACAAATTGCTTTTTATTTTGCTTTTAATTTTTCCAATATTGTTCATTTATTGTTTGTAGACTTTTCATGTTTCAAAGTTAATTTTTAATTATAACAAATTAAAAAGAGACTAAATATTGAAAAGTATTGACTACTGATAAAATATAAGGTACAAAATTATCTATGTATGATGATAGAACTATACACAATATTTGCATACAATGAAAGAAAACAAAAATATCATAATAGTTTTTGTGTTAATATTAGGTCATGGCTGACATTTCTCTATGCATTTTTAATGTTGTTACATAGTTTTAAAATCATCTTGTTAGTGGATTGCCACATAGTTTAAAAGTTGCATCTTTGTTCTAAACATTTTTTGGAGACGAAAAAATGTGTTTTTAAATCTGTGCTGTTTGGTATCAAACAATACTTTTTCTATTTCATTCCACTATGAATGCTTAAATAACATGATATCCTATGCAAAAAGCTGCAAATTAGCAAGCTTAATGATTTTTTCCAGCGTTACTTTCATCTCTTTGTATCACAGATTCACTTTGCTGGAGAACAATCTAGAATTGTCTTTTAAAAAATTATTCATTTCTACCATTCTTTAAAATGTAGCACGGACATTTTTAAGTTTATTAAATGGAAAATACCTATTCCAACACTCTCTTCATATCTTTTTATCTGATTCAAAACATGTAAGTAAAGTTTTGAAAAGAGGCAGAAGACCAACTCACTCCATCCTGCCCCACCTCACGCCACCCACCCACTGAAGTCTGAGTAAGAGTGAGCAGTGAGCTCTCACTTAGAGCTTCATTTTCTTTGTGTGGTTTTGTGGATAATTCGGTATTTAATGGTTTGCATGTCTGTATTTTTAAAATTTCTCAAGAAATTTTCTTAAGCAAGAACATGTGTTTTCTAATACTGTTTTAATATTTTAAAAGAAAATGCATTTCTTAAGGACTCCTGAAATCTTGTTATTTCAGACATACAGATTAGGTGCTTTAGAAAGGCTTGATGATTCTTCCAAATGAAAACAAAAAATAAACACAGAAACAAATGAAAAACAATCGCTGAGTTAGAAGAAAACTTAAGAATAATTTAACTCTCCCACAATGCTTGAATTATTCATTCAATAATACTTAGAGCATCTACTGGACACTAAATTCTTATATATAGTCTAATTGGAGATTTGGTCAACAAATGGGAAAATAACAATGACATTTCCAACCTGTTGGGACAAAAAGTGCTGCAACACCATGTGGCTTAAACAACAGAAATTTACTGTTTCACAGATCTGGAGGCAAGAAGTCTAAGATTAGGTGTCAGCAGGGTTGGTTCTTTCTGAGGGCTGTTCCATGCCTCTTCCTAGCTTCTGGTAGTTTCCTGGCAACCTTTGGTGTTCCTTGGCTTGTAGAAGAAGTATCACCTGATCTTTGTCTTTATTTCCATGAGAGATTATCCTTGTATGTGTGTCTCTGTGACCAAATTTCCCCTTTTTATATGTCCACCAGTTATATTATACTAGGGTCCCAAAGTATCTCAGTATGACTTCATCTTAATTACTTCGGAAATAACTCTGTTTATAAATGTGGTTTCATTCTGAGGCACTATTTGGACTTCAACAGATGCATTTTACAGGGGACACAATTTAACCCATAAAGGTTTTCCAGACATTCTATAATTTTGTTTGTTTTTATCCTTTCTTTAACTCAATAGATTTTGTTTGTAAATCTTTCTCAGTGAAATTATTTCTTTTATTGTTTGTGCTCAGTGTTTTCTGTATTATTGCTATTTGGGACTTTATTAAATTTATATCTGTAATCTAAAATATAATCTATTTCAGTATAGGTTCCATGAGCGCTGGAAAAGGAATATTTTCTGTTTAAGATACAAAAGTTCTTGCTGCTGTATAGATCTCCATACAATCTACTTTATTAAAAATGTTATTTAAGTCTCACAAATCCTTGTTTATACTTTTTACCTTACTAGATCTTGGACTACAAGAGAATTAAGCTACTATTATTTAAATGTTTCTGCCACTTTGTCTTTGCATCTGCTGTGTTTTCTGCTTCATGAAGCTTTTTACTCATTGGGTGCATAGAAATGTATAACACTTATATCTTTACTGTGAATTGTTCCCTTTAGTGTATTTAAAGTACTTTTCTATGTCACATTTAATGCTTTTTCAAAAGTTCTGAATTTTACCTTTTCAAATATTATGATCATGACTCATTTTTTTCTTACCTCTCTCCTTCCTTTTTCTCTCTGCCTTATTTTCTTTTGTATTCCACTGTGCCTGTTCTTTTATTGTTATCTTTATGTATAAATTTGTATTTAGTGTGTCTCTCTCATACACAGCATAAAATTGAGACTTGTTTTGGGAGTTAATCTGAAAAGCTCTTTCTTTTAGTAGGTAAATTAAGCCTACATATTTCTTTTTATTTTTTTCTTTTTTGAGACGGAGTCTCACTCTGTCGCCCAGGCTGGAGTGCAGTGGCGCGATTTCGGCTCGCTGCAAGCTCCGCCTCCCGGGGTCACGCCATTCTCCTACCTCAGCCTCCCGAGTAGCTGGGACTTCAGGCGCCCGCCTTTAGTAGGGACGGGGTTTCACCTTGTTAGCCAGGATGGTCTGGATCTCCTGACCTTGTGATCCGCCTGCCTCGGCCTCCCGAAGTGCCGGTATTACAGGCGTGAGCCACCGCGCCCGGCCAAGTCTGCATATTTCTTAATATCATAGGTATGTTTGGGCTGAGTTCTGTCATATGAATAATGAAAATTATTCTATAGTGCTTAATATTACCAGACTTTATTCAAGAATTATATATAAATATTTTAAATTTAATTCTTACATAAATTATCATTTAAAAATATATGGTGAAACTGAGGGACAGAGAGGGTAATAACATACTGAAAGTCACAGAGCTAGTTGCTTATAGAGCTGTGATTCTTGAATTTTTTTCTCTATCACTATACAGGGTCTTTATTTTATGCCTTTTGTGATAATCTTGTGTACTTTCCTAAAATCTATTTTCCAGTTCGCAAATCATCCCTTTCATCTGTATCTGATATGCTGTTACTCATTCAATACTATTTTAATATCAAAGATTAAGTTAGTTTAGTTCTAAATACTGCTTGGCCATTTTAAGTAGTCTTTTTTGGTTAATTAAAAATAATCCATTTTAAAATCTTTTAACCATTTTATATATCATTAGTTTATACTGTGTATCTGATAATTTCAGCATACAAATTTTCTCTTAAACTTAATCTGTATTTTGTTTCTGAGAACTCTCAGTTATAGTAGCTTGGTTTTTGTTTATAAGATCATCTGTTTTTGAACTTAATCTGTAAGAATCCTCAGTGTTTATGTTGGAAATATTCCCTGAGAAAAGATTTGGTTGCATGTGCCACTATAGAGATTTTCCTAACATCTAGGATTGCTTCAGCTCCATGGGGGATTAAGGGTAATATAGGAGACTCACATCAGCTCCCTAACCTTGAGACAGACTCAAAGTTCAGGTCTCCCAGCTCCTAGGCCTTGTCTCAGTATTTGCTCCCAGAACAACTTCCTCTCACTTATTGATTACTCATGGCTGTCTGCTCGGATTTCAGCTCATTGCCTACCCCCTCACACTTCGAGATTTCTTTTCCTTTTTGTGAGCTTAGCCATAAAAATAAGTTTGTCTTAGCTTATCTAAGTTCTAGTTGTCTTTTAGTGGGAGGACTCTTTAGGATAAAGTCATACTTCAGGAAATAGAGAAATGTATGCACATTTTAAAGACTTCTGAGCTATATAGACAAATTCTACTCTATAAAGGTTATAATAATCCATACTCCTCTAGAAATGTTTTAGTGGCTCTGGTCTTCTTAAAATTGCCAACAGAGGACATTATAATAAAATAATACATATGGATCAAATGATAAAGAAAACTAGTATCTTTGTGTTAAGTTGGTTTTTATTTTTGATAGTAGTGATTTAAAGTGTATTTTTGGACATTTGTGCAATTTACTTTTTAGTCACCTAGAAATATAGATGTAGATATTAGGATAGGTCTGACCTGGAGATGCAGAAAGCTTTGCCTATAGAGTATATAATCCAAAGAGTGCATGTACAACAACAGTAAATTAAGACAAAGAGTATCTCAGGAAACACCAGAATTCATGAGTCATACTGAGAAGTAGGAGTCAAAGAAAGATATGGAACTGCTCAAAGATGATTTCTTGGGAGATATCAGTAGTGTCAGTAATCAAATGAAGAAAAATTCAAAGAAAGAAAGGTTGTTATGAGTGTTACATGATGAAGATAACATAGGATGAAGGCTGAAAAACAGAAATTTGAATTTAAAAGCAAAAGTTTACCGACAACCGGCCGGGCGCGGTGGCTCACGCCTGTAATCCCAGCACTTTGGGAGGCCGAGGCGGGCGGATCACAAGGTCAGGAGATCGAGACCACGGTGAAACCCCGTCTCTACTAAAAATACAAAAAATTAGCCCGGCGCGGTAGTGGGCGCCTGTAGTCCCAGCTACTCAGGAGGCTGAGGCAGGAGAATGGCGTGAACCCGGGAGGCGGAGCTCGCAGTGAGCCGAGATCGCGCCACTGCACTCCAGCCTGGGGGACACAGCGAGACTCCGTCTCAAAAAAAAAAAAAAAAAAAAAAAGTTTACCGACGACCATAGCTAAACTGCTCTCAGGTAAGGACAGAAACAGATACAATGGAATAGCAGGACAGTCCTGAACAACTACTAATGTAGATTCAATCTATTGTATCATATTGAGAGTCAGGGATCTTTTGAGACTACGATGGAAAAAATTGATTTTTTTTTCTGGAAAATGCTCACATGCACACACAATCTAAATATTGAATGCAGTATCTAGATAGTCACATTTCCTCTGATAACCATCTTTATCTGGATTCTCTTATTGTCACCTAATTTAAAAAGTTTCATCATAGCAGAAAGGAGAAATACCAATACCTTCAGGAGAGCTTAGGGGTAGGTTAAGGTAACATGTGAAAAATACCTGGCACTTACTAAACACATGTTCAGTGAATGCTTGTTGATTTTTCAGTAGCCACCAGGAAAAGAGAGGAAAAATATAATTGTTGGCACAGTGTCCCCAGAGAACTTAGAGGCAATGGGATCATGGGTGTGGTGGAGACATTAGTGTTTTAAGGAGGAGGGAAGTGGACTTTGGAAATATCAGTTTATTCAGAATATGTTTTATATCATGAATTGTGTTAGGACATTCTTATGCAATATCTCCCATAATCTTCAAACAACCCTAATGTTACCTTCTACAGTGAGCATTTGAGTGTTTAGAGAGGTTAAGTAACTTTTTCTTTTTTTTTTTTTTTTTGAGACAGAGTCTCCCTCTGTGACCCAGGCTGGAGTGTAGTGGCGCGATCTCGGCTCACTGCAAGCTCCGCCTCCAGGGTTCACGCCATTCTCCTGCCTCAGCCTCCCGAATAGCTGGGACTACAGGCACCTGCCACCACGCCCGGCTAATTTTTTGTATTTTTAGTAGAGAAGGGGTTTCACTGTGTTAGCCAGGATGGTCTTGATCTCCTGACCTCGTGATCCGCCCCGCTCGGCCTCCCAAAGTGCTGGGATTACAGGCGTGAGTCACCGCGCCCGGCCTAGTAACTTTTTCAAATTCATGTTCGAAAGTGGCAAGAAGGAGAATCGCACCTCCATGTGTCACGCACCAAAGCTGCCACACGGCGAGAGTTATAAAGAAGTTAAAAAATTACTTATTGTAAAAAAGATTGAAGTTCTAGGGAAGGTAAATTAGAGAAATTTCAGTCTCAATTTTCACTGGCAAATAGCTGTGAATGACCACTTGAGAATAGCCATTAGGCTGGCCTTCTACTCTCTACTGACTTGTCCGCAATGTCCCTTTCATCACCTGAAGCAGTGTCTACACCGATCTGCAACTGGTTGGCCCTGCTCCCTCGTCCCTTCCATGCTGATGGCACTGGAAGCAGGGATTGGACCAAGCTTCCGGGAAAAAAACCAAGTTGTCCACAGGAGATTTTCACATATGGGCTAAATGAAAAGGGAAAACAAACGGGATATAATCAGGTGCATCAGAGCAATCTGCTATCTCCTATCAAGGCCACTGAGCCTTGCCTTTTTGTTTCTTTTCTTTTCTTTTTTTTTTTCTGAACATCATCCAAAAAATAAAGAGGCTATGAACCTTCCATGTAGTAGAAGCCTCAGGATTAAGCATCCATATTACTGTTCATGTTGGTTCAGAAGATCTTTAGCTCTTTGAAACTCTGTTTTTATATATTTTCTTTTGCTCCATATTTAGGAACATTTGAAAAATACTATTATTTTCTGTTGTTTATGTTTGAATTGTATTGCAATTTGATCTCCTGCTAAGTAACTTCCAACTTAAGTAGATAGGATAAAATTAACTGTTTCCAACTATTTATTTCTCTTAGTTATAAATTCTTGATAATGAATACTGTGTTTGGATAAAATTATAATGGGGTTTTAAGCAGTAATGTGTATAGTCAAAGGAACTCTGATTAGAATTTGAATGTTTAAACGGACCTTATGATTATTTAAGGGGGAATAGTCTGTTATTTTGTTGTAGCACTGCTCAGAGAGGTAGCATATAATTAAAGCTGAAATCTAACTATTTTATAACCATTGTTCCAAAGTTTAATAACTTGTGCCAAAAGTTTCTTTGAAGATCGGTGGTTTCACTTTAAATGTAAATTGAGCCAGACAAACTGGCCAAGCTTACTGAGATATTTTTGCATACACCTTGTGTACTTCCCCCAGTTCCCACAAGAACAATCAACCAAGCAATGAACTGAACAAACATGTAAAGCAACCAGGAAAAAACATTTTTAGTTTAATGTTTCAGCATAAATGGATTGAAGCTATTTCTCACAGTATGCTTTTGGCTGTGGATGGAAGAGCCAAAACTTGTGTATTCTGAACAAACATTTTGAGTTTCAGAGGCCCAGAGCAACCAAGTTTTGTCTATAAATAACAGATGACAGGTATTAATTAATAAAGAGTGTGTTCATATGTGGGCAGCCTTGACGGACTCTTGATTGACGGCTGGTATTTTCAGACACAACCACACATAGCTGTAGTAGCACTGTTACTAGGAAGATTCAAATAAAATGTTCAATTAGGGAATTCCCTCAATCAGATGATCTTATTGAAATCAGGTGAAGGGAGGAACTATGGTAATAAACCAGTTACTGCAAAAATAGAATGGGATTAATTGAGATTTTACAGACACTATGAAATTGGAGTTATAAGACTAAAGCCCTATAGGGCTTTTAATGGCTCAAACCTCATAGAATTTTGTCTAATTGCTGCCATCCACCTGTCCTAGTTTTTCCTCTCTTCGCATTTCCCCAGATCAGTTCAGTTTAGGGGACGTTGCTCTGTAGTGAAATGCTTGGTGACATCCAATTCTAACCTTTCAACCTATGAAATAAAATAGAAGACCTTTTGAGTGAGTATGAGGCTGAAGCAATCGAGGGTTTGATATTTTCCATGAGAGTGTGAGACCCTGGAAGCATCTTGAATTCCTCTCAATCTGTCCTTCAGATTTTATCCTGAGATTCTGTTTATGCCACACACTGCTAAACCTTCTTTGAAATTCAAGAAAATTCCTCCTAAGGGCAATGTCGAGTCAGTCTAAACTGGGACCCAAAGGATTAGGGGATGTTGGTGAGGTTGCGTAGTGTTTATCTGACCTCAGATATTTGGAAACAAAGCCTGGTCTTGGAACACTTTGTATATTCCCTTCAATAATGGTCTATTCCTAAACTTTTATTTTTATTTTTTATTTTTGAGACAAAGTTTTGCTCAGGCTGGAGTGCAATGGCATGATCTCAGCTCACTGCAACCTCCGCCTCCCGGGTTCAAGCGATTCTCCTGCCTCAGCCTCCTGAGTCACTGGGATGTGAGGCACACACCACCATGCCCAGCTAATTTTTTGTGCTTTTTAGTAGAGAGGGGGTTTCACCATGCTGGCCAGGCTGGTCTCGAACTCCTGACCTCAGGTGATGCACCCGCCTTGGCATCCCAAAATGTCAGGATTACAGGCATGAGCCACTGCTCCCGGCCTAAAATTTTACTAGTTGTATTTGTAAGTATTATAAGGCATCCAAAAAAAATGCAAGGCACCAAATGGATGATGCTCCTGGGGGTAATTTGAAATTTCCTGAGCTGCATGGAGATTTTCTTTAGCAGGTCTGTTTAGGAATATGTTGCAGGTGGACTGTAGACCACACTTGGAGAAATTGCACTAATAAAACAGGACAACTGACTTGTTTTTTATTCCAAGCAAACGTTGAACTTTGTGACCTCCATGCTTGTACCTCCCAGGTTACAAAACAAGTTTTGCCATGTCACGTATTTGTCTATATTTCTTATCTATTGGCTTCCAAGCTGCTAACTTCTTATTTACTCAATGCCTCCCATAGTGCCTTGTACACACTTAGGCACCGTGTTATTATAGTGTGATGGTTAAGAGCCAGGGCTTTAGAGACTGACAAACTGGGTTGGAATACAGTCTGTGTTGTTGCTGTGAGCAAATTAATATATTTGAATCTTATTTCCTCATTTATAACACTGAGTAACAAGAGATTTTAAGTTAACCAGTATATGCTTATTTAAAAAATCCCGGAAATATATGTTAGAAAATTATTAAAATAAAAATCAATCTAATTTCACTTCCCAGAGATATTGAAACATGACTTTTTTTTTTTTTTTTTTTTTTTTTGAGACAGAGTCTTGCTCTGTTGCCAGGCTGGAGTGCAGTGGCACCATCTCGGCTCACTACAACCTCCATTTCTTGGGTTCAAGCGATTCCCCTGCCTCCGCCTTCTGAGTAGCTGGGACTACAGGCACCCGCCACCATGCCTGGCTAATTTTTTTTGTATTTTAGTAGAGACGGAGTTTCACCATGTTGGCCAGGATGGTCTTGATCTCCTGACCTCGTGATCCGCCAGCCTTGGCCTCCCAAAGTGCTGGGATTACAGGCATGAGCCACTGTGCCTGACCTGAAACATTTATTTTTAATTTATATTTATTTGCATGTCAATTTAAAGTAATGTGCCATTCAGATCATTTTTGTAGTGTCCCTTTTTTGAAAGAACATGCTATGAATACTTTTCCATATTAATAATGTTTTACCTTGTAACTTTAAATAACCATATTTTATTCTTATTGTATATATATAAAATAAACAATTCCATAATATCGGACATTTAGGTTTTCTTCTTCCTTTTTTTGTATTTTACTAAAACAAAGCTGTGAAGCTGTGGTGAATATTCCTTTGTACAATCTCTTGTCAATTTTTTCTTAAGTTATTCTAAAAAGAATAACTTAAGACTTTATAGTCTTAAGACTATAAACTTAAGACTTTATAGTTTTAAGATTTTATACATTTTTTAAGATTTTATACTTACTACTTAATTGCCACTGAAATATTTATACTTTCATCATCAACAAGTGAAATATCTCTACCAATGTTACCTATCATAAGAAAGAACCCTTTGACAATTTGATAATTGGAAAATGGCAACTAATTTGTATTTCAAAATTTATTTTCAATTCAGCAAATACTAATGTGCATCTCCTCTGTTCCAGTCATTGAATATTGGGAAGGGGAAGTGATTCAGAGGTGAGCAAGGCAGATCAAGTTTCTACTTTGATGGAACTTAAAGTCTAACAACTTTAAACAAGTAGCAATTAAAGGTGTGATGATGAAGAGCACTGAAGGTTATGTTCTAGGTTCAGGGTGTTTGATTAGGCCTCCTAAAGTGGCACTTACGGGTGAATCGAAGTTAGCCAAGGTGGGAAAGGAAGGCAATGCAGGGAGCCACAGAAGTAAAATCTTTCCTGACTGGCCGATGCTGGAGAAACTGAAGAAAACAGTTTGGTTAGTGCATGGAGTATAACAGAATGAGTCAAAATGAGGCCCGAGAGGTAGTTAGGTGTCAGATCCCATAAGGCCTTGGAAGGTATGTTAAGATTGAGGACTTTATTTTGAAGGTTAGATGTTTCATTTTTAAGAAAATAATTCTGATTGAAGTTTGAGAATTGAGTACAAGAAAGCAAGGATACATGTGGGGAGCCCAGATGGAAGGCAACAGTGTCGACCACAATGGCTTGCAGTGTGTATTATTTAGAACTCTGATTGCAAGTGACAGAAATTTAACTCAAGCCACTGAAGCAAAATGGAGAATTTGTTGATTCTTATAACCCAAACATGAAAAGTAAAAGTTTCATCTGGGCCTCTCAGCAGAATAGAAACCAAGGAATCGAATGCTCTTAATAGTCTCTCTATCTTTACCCCTCCCCAACTTTCCTGTTCTCTTCTCTTATTCTTCTTTTTTCTATCCTTCTCGTTATATCTCAAACTAATGATCTCAGACTGACTTCCTCTACATGGCTGAAAACAAGGCCAGAGGTGACTCTTGTAATACAAATATTGTTGCCTCACCATCTGGAAAGGAACAGATCCTCTCTCCTCCCCTTTTTAAAAATATATCTTAATTTTTACAGGAATTTTAGGTTTACATCAAATAGACTGGAGGTACACAGATTTTCCATATGCCTCCTACCCCTACAACTGTATATGCTCCTCCATTAACATCCTCTACCAGAGTAGTACATTTATTATAACTGGTGAACCCACACTGACCCATCATTACCACCCAAAGGCCTTAGTTTACATAAGTTGTTCATTTTGGTGTTATATAGTCTGTGGGTTTGGACAAATGTATAATGACATGTGTGCACTGTTACATTATTTGGAGTAGCTGCACTGCCCTAAAAATCCACTGTGCTCCATGGAAGATAGTATGACTATTAATAACAAGTGGCTGAACTGAATAGATATTAAATTTAAATGATAGAGATGATTTCTGGCTTTGATTCCTTGTGGTTGATAAATGGCTCAAAGTGCAATGTAAAATGAGGGTGAGGATGATACAGAATGTGGTGTCATAGAAGCCAAGGGAAGAGAAGACTTTTTAAAAAAGTGAGTAAAAAAAGAATGAGATCCAGTCATTTGCAACAACATGAATGGAACTGAAGATCATTATGTTAAGTGAAATAAGCCAGTCACAGAATGACAGACATCACATGTTCTCCCACTTATTTGTGGGATCTAAAAATCAAAACAGTAGAACTCATGGACATAGATAGTAGAATGATGGCTACTAGAGGCTGGGAAGTGTAGTGGGCGGCTGTGAGGGAGAGGTGAGGATGGTTAATGGTTACAAAAATAGACAGAATAAATAAGACACACTATTTGATAGTAGAACAGGGTGACTATAGTCAAAAATGACTTAACCATACATTTTAAAATAATGAGTGTAACTGGATGGTTTGCAACTCAAGGGTTAAATGCTTGAGGGGATGGATACCCCATTCTTCATGATGTGCTTATTTTAGGTTACATGCCTGTACCCCTTCTTATGTACCCCATAAACATATACACCTACTATGTACTCATAAAAATTTTTTAAAAAAGGGAATGGTCCTCATTGTCCGCTATTCCTAAGAGATGGAAAAAAAGAAAGACTAAAAGGTGGATGTTGAATTTAGCAACACTAAAGTTCATTGGACTTCCTGATACAGAAAGCATAGCACAGTGGTTTGGCTAGAAGCCGCAGGTGTTGAGTAATGAGTTGAAGAATTAAAGATGGCAATTACAAGCATTTCTATTAAAAGTTCTTTGAAGTTTATTGTTTTAAAATACATTAATTGGTTTGCCATTTATTCTTTGTACATCTGTTTCTATTTTTTGTCCATATTTCAATTGGTGGTATCTTTTACTTTTTGATATATAAGTGCTGTTTATATGATGCTCTTAAATTTGTTCTATATGATTCCGTTTTCCCCAGTTTCTTCTTTCTTTCTTTCTTTCTTTCTTTCTTTCTTTCTTTCTTTCTTTCTTTCTTTCTTTCTTTCTTTCTTTCTTTCTTTCTTCTCTTCTTTCTTTCCTTCCTTCCTTCCTTCCTTCCTTCCTTCCTTCCTTCCTTCCTTCCTTCCTTCCTTCCTTCCTTCCTTCCTTCCTTCCTTCCTTCCTTCTTTCTTTCTCTTTCTCTTTCTTTCTTTCTTTCTTTCTTTCTTTCTTTCTTTCTTTCTTTCTTTCTTTCTTTCTTTCTTTCTTTCTTTCTTTCTTTCTTTCTTTCTTTCTTTCTTTCTTTCTTTCTTTCTTTCTTTCTTTCTTTCTTTCTTTCGTCTTTTTTTTTTTTTGAGACGGAGTATTGCTCTTTCACCCAGGCTGGAGTGCAGTGACATGATCTCGGCTCACTGCAACCTCCACTTCCCAGATTCAAGCAATTCTCCTGTCTCAGCCGCTTGAGTAACTGGGATTACAGATGCGTGCCACCATGCCTGGCTAATTTTTGTATTTTTGGTAGAGAGGGGGTTTCACCATGTTGGCCAGGATGGTGTTGAACTCCTGACCTCAGGTGATCCACGCCCCCCTTGGCCTCCCAAAGTGCCGGGATTACAGGCATGAGCCACCGCCCCTGGCCCCCAGATTCTTAATTTACTATTAATAGAATTTATTTTATATTCTTTGTTGTTGTTTCTCTAAATTTTAACTTTTTGATATAGGCATTCTGCCTCTGCTTTTGTGTTTAGAAAGGCTTATAAATAAGCTTCCATCACAGCCTATAAATAGTTACAATATTTTTTGTCCAGAACTTTTTTGGAATTTCCTTTGGGGTATGGAAGAAAGTAGAAATTAAATTTTTTTTTCTAATTTTTCTCAGCAAGTTTTCTTTAAAGTTGTTTCACTTTAAATAGTAAGTTTCTTTTTGATTCAGTTTATCAAAAGAATGTCCTCTGTATGTTAAAACACACTTCATCTTACAAAACAATGCAGTCTTGACAGATGGGCTATCAATAGTAGCTTTTTTTTTTTTTTTTTTTTGATGTTTGAAACAATTCCGAACATAGACTCAGTCATGTTGCTAAGAGCTTTCCACAAGGAGTTAAGGAAATGTTCTTCTTTGTGTAGGTGGATTTTCATGGGAAATTACTGTTAAATACAAATGAGCCTACTATTAATGGCACCAGTGGTATATGTATGGCTTGTAATCCATCTTGTTTCCAAATGAAGTACATGAGAAGTGTGAATGTTACTTTTATGGGGGAGTAGAGCAGACAGTCTCAGTTAAGTCTGCAAATTCAAGATATGTGGTATTTGATGATGTTGGAGGTTGGGTCACACAACATGTCAAACTCCAATGAAAGGAAAATCACTTGGGAATCTGTAACTAGGTCCTTACCATTGCTGGGAAGGTGGCTATGCCAGTGGCTTTTGATGAAGCAAGGGTGAAAGTCATTTTCCTAGTCATTGTTCCACATATGTTTTCTTTTTGTGACCGTATCTTCTAAAAATAAAGTCACATAGTTCACAATTATGGCTTGATTTGAACCGTACACACTACCAATGGACATTTTTCTGAACACAAGAATCCATCATGGATCTGTATCCTGTGCTCAGTAAAAATACATCCATGTTTGTGCTTCAGCACGGCTCTCTCACCAACAGTTCTACAGAGGTGGGTGAATTCTTCAAAGATCAAGACACTGAAAGCCACCTCTGGAATAGTGAATTAAGTAAATTTACTAGTTTACCAAGAATATTGTTTTACGGATTAATCTGCATGATCATATTGAGTGATTTTGTATATGGTTTCTCTTAAACATATGTTATTTACTATATTAAATGAATATGATTTTTAAAAATATATTTAATAATCTACTAAAGAACATATTCAGCATGAATATATTGTTTATAAATGCATTCTTCCTAATTGTACTGTTTATGAGTATATTTTTCACATTAAGAATATATTCATTAATTTATTCTTCTTGATTATGTTTGTAGAACTGCTTTACTGGAATGTGCTCTTTATTAACATATTTACACTCAACTCTATTAAGATATATACACGTTATATAGTCTATGTATTTGTTAAAAATATTCACAAAAAAGTAATAAGCCTAGGACCCAGCTTTTGGCAAACTGAACATTATTTAAAAAATACATTTAATGAAAATGTGTATATTTAAAGATAATATTTCTTATACCAAATTTTAGTAAATTTGCAAATTTGGCCAATGTGGCAAGTTTGTCACTTGGTGAATTGTAAATTGATGTTGTAACTGACCTCGGGTTTAATTCTGTTATTAATTTATTTACTTAAGAAAGCATAGTTTGTGATTGTTTTTCAAGACTTAAAATGGAAAAAATACACTTTAGTTTCATAGCTTTCATTCAGCCTTGCCAACTTGGCTTCTATGATGATGTAATAAAAACTAACTTAAAATCAATTATTATTTTCAACAAGATAGTATAAATCTATTCCTACAACTGATAATGATTTGATATTTTGGGGATTTGTTATTTATCTAAAATGAATGAGCAGAGTTATTGTCTTTGCCCAAAGGAAAAAAAAAGATGTGGCCCTGCATGCCAATGAACTCATCACTCTTTCTCTGGTTCTAACATTTTAGAATAGTCTAGACCATTCTTAGTTCAAGACTACTATGCTTACATCATAAGAATTGAGTCGCAGATTTATAATGATTTACTGTCTACTGCAAGGAGGAAGCAGATTCCATCTGAACATGCTGCTTTCACATGTATTTAGCCCTTATTTTCTGAGATTTACATGAAGAATGAACTGAATTTGCACCATAAATGTCAGAAGCGTAAAAAAATTCTGCAATTTTACTTAGCTAAACCAAGTAGGAAACGAAAAGAGATCAAAATCAAAACAAAGCCTTCCAATGCTTGAAAATTAAAAATTAACCTGCTTCTTTTATTGTGTTATTATGGCTTTTAGTATTTTTATATAATGAAAAGTAACATTTACCCACTCTTTCCTATGGAGTTTATATGAATAAACTCTCTCCTTGGATTTATATAAATATGGAATAGGAGATTTTGGAGAAAGAATCTTTATTATTAACAGTGATTTTATCAAGAAGAAGTAGAAGCAGTATTGCAATTAGTTATTTAAGAAATAGGACTAGGGTACTAACATTTGAATTCAATGTAAAGAAAAAAACCCATTCTAAATCTAAAACCCCAAACTGTTACCTCTTCTTTTTTTTAAATCTCATTTGTATGTAACTTGATGAATCAAATGCATTGTTAACATTGCGTAGAGCAGGCCTTTAATTTGCATGTTTCCTTTCTCTTGTCTCTCTCTTATGCATATAGTTTTCTGCTATATTTATTCAGATAAGAAATTCACAGCATTATATGAAGAGTCTTAAAAGGTCTCCATGACTACATATATTTGCCTCTTTGGCTTTGAGTATGCTAAAATTTCTAATATGTGAGCCAGTCCCCTTAATTAAAAAAACTAACAAAAGGCCCCTATTAAAATATATATCTAACTGGGAGGGGCATAACAAATTCAAAATTAAGAAGTGGTAATCTATTGTCATGAATTTATTAATTTGATTAGCTTTCTGGCAACTAGAATAGAACCAAGGCATGGAACACTATGGAAAGTGAGTCAGGTGAATTACTATAACTTAGGCCTCCATGAAGTCGAGTATCAGAAACATATGGGTTTATGGTGTGGTGGATTAAGGGGAGAAGGCTATTGCTTGGATTATATTGTCTCTCAGCTTCTTACTATGCTAAAATTTTATGATTCTCTCATTCTAGAAGTTCCTGAAAGGCAGGAAATATAGTTTTTTAATAGATACAATTGATAGCTCATAAAGTTGCTTAATGTACCTCTAGCATCAATGCTGCATGCAAATGTTCACTTAGTAAACAAGATTTATCTAATTTTTGAAGATTCATGAATTCATTTGTGAAAGTTCCAGTTTTTACTGCTCATCAGTAATTTTATCATATTTAAAGGACACTATTTATCTGGCAAAAGGAATATGTTGGACCCATATGATTCCTTTGCCTTTCTTCAGCCATTAGTAGGCATTCTTCATACTTTCTGCAAAACAGCAGGTCTTGAGGATAGACACAGTAGGTGTCCATCTAATGGATGTGATTTGAGAGGTATTGCAAAATTTTGTTCTGCTCTGCCCTATTTCCATTCCAATGCAAATGTCCATTATTAACATTTTACCTTTGCATGAGGTAAGCAAGGGGAGAGTCTTCTCCTGTGTTTTATAAACATACTTTTTTTTTTTTTTCCTGGAAAGGAGGATGAGGATTAGTTATCCTTTAATCAGAACATTCTTTGGTTAGCTGATGTCATGCTGAAAAGTAGCAAAATGAGGTACTCAAGGGATATGTCTGAGGTGCTAAAATAAAGGAAGAAGAGAAAATGGGGTTGACAAAGATGTTTGCATAATGGTCTTTGATTGAGTCTGTCATTTCTCATATAGTTTAAGGAGAGAAAAATAAATGACAAGGACAATATGATGCTCTCAAGGTGACAGGAATACATCAGGAAGGTCTGTATGTGCACATGTGTGTTATATGAGTTTCTCACACTATATCTAGGGGTTTTAGCCTGATTAGAGGCACATGATGTAACTTTACGAACTATCAACTGTATCTGTTGACCAAGTAACTTACCATGTATAAGGTAATCTCATAGTGACTAATACAATAACAGTCATTCTACAAATATTTATTAAGCCTCTTTTACATATGAAGGTGTATTTTTTAAATTTTTAATATTTTTTTATTGTGGCAAATTTCAAATATACACAAAAGTAGAAAGAAGACTGTGGTAAATGCCTCTGAACACACCACCCGGCTTCAAAAATAATAATCATCCTGTTCTTGGCACAACAGTCAGAGTGATGAGTTTTAAAAGCGTGTCAGAAAATATCACTCCTCTGTTCAAACTTGACAGTGATTTTCATTGTCTTTTGTAATAAAAGCAGGAAAACAGTGATTTTTGTTCTCCTTTGGAATAACAGCAGAATTCTTCCGTTGCCTATAGGATCTTACGTGGTCTACCCCTCTGGAACTCTCTGCGTTATGAAGGTGTATTTTTAACAGGAATTCTTCAAAGCCTTTTTACAGGGGAGTGCAGGTATCTGCAGCCTTTTGAAGGTGATGTTTTGGAGTTAGTTTACTTAAAATCCCATTGCGTAGGCAACAACTTACTGTGGCCGAGAAAAAAGGAAAGAGTTAGTAGACCACCAAGAGATGCTTAATTTATTTTCTATATCTTGGCAGGGCCAATGATATCTCAAACAAAAAGTCTATGAGTAAATTACATCTATTAGTTATTCTTATGTCTAACCAAGAATCTTTTGGCCGTTGTCTGATGAATTTGAAGATAGGCATATTTCCATACTTTCAGAATTATGGCCTGGTGTATAATGAAAGTAAAATGCTATCTAGTTACAAAAACAGTGATTAATGAATCATCATTAATGACCTTTTGTGAAAAACTCAAGAAAAAAAAATCTTTGAGCTGCAGTCAACCTGCACCACATTGTGTGTGTTTAAATTTTGTTAATCAAAACCCTTTCTGTAACATAGCTAATTTGTAAGCAATTCAGATTAGATGAACTTAAAAGGGCTTCAACTCGTATCTTACCACATGTTTACCTATGCTAAGTGACCATATCATTAAGGGAGCTGCTTTAAAAATTGCTTTAATAATTTGGGATAATACTTTGACTATTTTGGATACTGATGTCAATTCTATGCAGCACCAAGTTAAAAGCAAGATTGACTACTATTTACTAACTTAAGGCAGAGACTGCTGGTATGAATAGTTCAGAGTTTTTAAATTTTAATTTTTATCCAGCTTTCTCTATAACTAAGCAAAGATGCCTGACTTATTCCTCATTTTGGGATGGAGACTGGATTTTTATCAACTCTGATTTCTCCTTCATACACAATAGCATTAGCCACCATTGATTTACATAAAGGAATTCTTCGCATTCCACCTTCTCTAAAACATGCCCCCAACAGTAGGCTACAGGGTCACTCTTCTTCTATCTGGCCTGAAACCATTTACTCCTTTGGGATAATCTACACAAAAATGAGTCATTCCTTGTAGGTTTTCACGTTAGAATGGTCATTTGTTGAGCTGTAAAGTGATGGAAAATAAAATGTTTGTGTGAGTGTGCAGATGTATGTGTGTGTACACACATGTGTGAGTATGTTGGTGGTTCTGGAGAACAGAGCTGGGGAGAGACTGAAAGCACAGGCAAGAGATCTGCTTTGGGAATTGGCAGGTGATGCTTGCTGCTGCAAATATCCAGTATGTGATCTTAGTCTAATCTCTTCATGATTATGATCTCAGGTTCCCCATCTGGAAAATAATGTAATCATCTAATCCGTTCCTGTCTTTTACACACAGAGAAAATACTAGGTTAGAAAAAGAAGCATAAGAGAGAGTAATAGAGGCCCAAGAGAAGAAGTCATTAAGCATTATGTCTCTTTCATGATCAATTGCTGACCTTAAGGATTTAATTCTGTCTCCTGTAGGCTCGGGGGGAAAATGCTGTGTTTAAAGGAAGTCTGCTTATTTTGTGCTAGACCTTTGCTGTCTCACTCTCCTGTCTGGAATGCCTTGTTTCCTCTCTTTGTTTAATTTCTGCATTCAAGTTCAGCCTGAGTGCTGTCTGATTCTTGAAACCTTCTTTGATTTCCTATGTCAAATTTGATATTTTTCTCCATTAATAAAAGTAGTATTTACTGAGCACTTTCTATGTGTCTGGCACAATACTATGATCTCTGCACACATTAACTCATTTGATTCTCAGAGCAAACTTCTAAAGTACGTACTTTTATAGGTTTTATTGATAATAGAATCAGCTTATATAAATAGAAATCATGTCTTCCAAAGGTATCTATCTATCCCCCACGCATTTAGAAAAGTATTCTTTGTATGTTCTGTACAGTCATGTGTTGCTGAATGATAGAGATACATTCTGAGAAATTTGTCATTAGGTGATTTTGTTGTTGTGTGAACATCATAGTGTGCTTACACAAACCTACATGGTATAGCCTTCTACACACCTGGGCTAATATGGTATGGCCTATTGCTCCTACGCTACAAACCTGTACAGCATATTACTGTACTGAATACTGTAGGCAATTGTAACACAATGGTATTTATGTATGTAAACATATCTAAAAATAGAAAAAGTACAGTAAACATACTGTATACAAGATAAAAAATGGTAGACCTGTATAGGGTACTTACCATGAATGAAGCTTGCAGGACTGGAAGTTGCTCTGGGTGAGTCAGTGAGTGAGTGGTGAGTGAATGTGAAGGCCCAGGACAATACTATAGCTACTGTAGACTTTATAAACACTGTACACTGAGGCACCATTAAATTTATAATTTTTTTCTTTAATAATAAATGATCCTTAGCTTACTGTAACCTTTTAACTCCTTAAACTTTTAAATTAAATTTTTAAACTCTTTTGTAATAACACCTTAAAACACAAACACATTATATAGCTGTACAAAAAAAATATTTCTTTATATCCTTATACTGTAAGATTTTTTCTATTTTTAAATTTTTAGTTTTACTTTTTAAACTATTTTGTTAAAAACTAAGACACAAATACATATTGGCCTAGGCCTACATGGGGTCAGGACCCTCAATTTCACGTCTTCTGCTCCTGCATCTTGAAAGGAGTAGAAAGTCTTCAGGGGCAATAACACACAAGGAGCTGTCACCTCCTATGACAATGCCTTCTTCTGGAATACCTTCCGAAGGACCTTCCTGAGGATATTTTACAGTTACTCTGCACTTAAAAAAAAAAAAAAAAAGTAGAAGGAGTACACTCTAAAGTAACAATAAAAAAGTATAGTATTCCAGCTATGTTACATAAGCCAGTAACATAGTTGCTTATTAATGCCAGGTATTAAGTATTGCACACAATTGTAAGCACTATGCTTTTATACAACTGGCAGTGAAGTAGGTTTGTTTACACCAGCATCACCACAAACAATGTGTAATGAGTTGTGCTAAGACGTTACAACAGCTGCGTCACTAGGCAATAGGAATTTTTCAGCTCCATCATAATCTTATGGGACCATCATCCTATATGCAGTCCCTCATTGACTAAAACATTGTTACCATTATGGGCACATGACTGTATATAATACATGTTTACTAAACAAATATAATACACAAAAGAAGGATGGGAAGAAGTATGCAGTCAAATAAAAGAGAAAGAACTATTTCCCCTTACTCAATAATGTTGAGACCGCGTGAGACTAGATGGTACATTGGACTAGAGTGGTGGCAAAGGAGATGAAAAAAACTGAATCCTTTCAAGGACTAAGTAACAGGGAGAACTGACAGGATTAATAAAACATGACAATTCATAAAGTTCTCTCATAATGCCCTCCACCCCCAGTGGCAGGTCTCTAAACCAAAGGGATATACCGGATATTTTTTATCTATTTCATTTGTGTTTGTATAAGTGTTACGAAGATGAACTAAGGCAGGGAGACAGCCAATTCTTTACGTTTTGATCATGTTTTCTGATTTCTAGCTTTGTCAGAAGGGCAATCAGATTACCTAAAATTCAGATGCAGATAAAATGGACACATAGAAATTAGTTTTGTATCATAACTCAACTTGCCATGCTTTCATCAGCCCTAGGAAAATATAATTTTCTCTTGACCTGAAGAAATGTATTGGGCAATTTTTCTTAGGTGAACTTGTGTTTATTACCATCTGACATATTCATATTGGGTGGACTTTTGCATATCCCAGGACAAAACATTTAGTTAATATTTCCTTCTTTCAGTTTTTTCAAACATGTTGTTTTTATATAATTTTTCTTATCATTCTTTATAATTTTTATATGTATTAACATAATAATTGAGAAGTCCAGCAATAGCTTATTTGACTTTTATATCCTCACCTCCAAGGAAAGATGTGACACTGACCTGTAAGAATGTTTTGAACTTAGAATATTTGCTTAGCAAATGCTTACAATAATAATTTATTTTAGAAATAATATTATTGTCCTCCCATTTATTCAATAAAATTTTTTGAGTATTTACTAACACAGCAGCACATTTCTAGGTGCTTGGGAGCTTTTCCTGTGACACACAGAGAAAATAACTATTTGTATTTCCTACCAGGGTAAATGAAAGTGGCTGCTCTCAACTGAAGGTGACCAGTTTAGGGAATCTGGCTGCTCCAGACCGATTGGCCATCCTTTGGCTGTGATATTAATATTTCATACAGATTTAACCCATTCACTGAATAAGTTGCACGAAAGTTGGAAAGCTCTTTGGTGGAGGGCAACAATAAGTAAAGTATCATATCTTCCTTATAAAAGATTATAACCTCTTCAGAGGTATTTACATATTTAAAATGCAAAGACTGTGATAAAATGAAAAACGACAAATTATATAAATTTGAATGAAGGCAGATGAAGAAGGCATGGGAGAGACTTCAAAGAATGATGCTTTTTGCTGTGACCTTGAAGAATAAGTGGAATTAGATAGCAGAGAAAGCAGAAACATGTTCCAGTAAAAGGGAAAAGCGTGATAAGATGTAAATGCGTGAGTCTGAAAAAAGTAACTGGTCGATACATGTAGGTGGAGCATAGAGTGAGTACAGAAATAAACATGGATTTCACAATTAGGGCCATGTGACTTTGTAAAGCCTCTGACCAGTCTGATATTAGCTAGGCCATTTGGTATCCTTTGGCCTGTAGGTTGTGGTCAGAATGTATTTTGTAAGATCTAATATGAGGCATTAAGGTGCATTGCCTGTTTCTACTTGTTTTGTCTGTACACCTGTGATCTCATAAGAGAAGAATACGCATCAGGTAGCGTGTGTCTCTGTGGAATATGGGAGTAGAACTAAGCCTTACTAAAAGCCTAGTATCTAGGCTGGCTCTGCTAAGCACAGCCTATATCTGACCCAAAGCCAAACAACAGAGCTGTGCAAATACTTGTTGTTTTAAAGCCGTTAAGATTTTTGAGGTTGTTTATTATGCAGCGTTATTGCACCCAAACCTGATTAATATAGAAATGGGTACTGCAAATGGGCTTATTTTTAGTAACAAAAACATGAAATTCTATCTCACTGATTTTGGGATAGTGTGACAAGAAACCATAATGTGAGCTGGAAAAGTGATGACCCGTGTTATGTGGTGGTTAAACATTTGGTCAAACAGCTCATCTGAAATGACTTAGAAAACAAACAACCAAAATCATGACTTAATGAACAGGTGACATTGGCAAGGAGGTCTTGAGGCAGAAATTTCATAGAGTGAGCTGGTTGTTGCTAACTATAATTTTATAAAACGCTGCAAAATAGAGATATGCTTAGAAAATAGTTCATTTGCAAGCAGAATTGAAAGGGAATGTAGAGAACCTAGAAACCCGGGATTAGAAAATAAAATTGTTTCTCACCACAATGAAGGTGCAGTCATTAAGGCATATCCTCAAGATGGAAACCATACTCAAGGACTGCCCTTTAGGGATAAACTCAGAGCAAAGGCATGGTCTTTATAAAGACTCCTAAAAGGATGAAGATCATGCCTTATAGATCTTTCATTTGGATGAATTGCTATTAAGATCAAAGTACCATCAAAGCCTAATATACTCAAATGTCTGCATTTAAATCTATAAAGATAGAAGCATATCTCAAAATAGACTATGAATGTAGCTTGGGGAATGTGTTATTGACTGTAATTGAACTTCTAGAAAACCAACAAAGTTTATTTGAGATCACTGTATTGCCAAATGTGCTGCCAGACTAGATTAAAGAAATAGTGTCTGAGGAGATGTAAAACATGTAAAAGTTGGGTCCCCAAGTTTCTACAGACAGTAAGTAGGTTAATAAAGACTCTCAGGTGTCAAAGAGGGCATATTTTTTAATGTAGTCATGTAGACAAAGAGAATGTAGCTCTGGAAAAAAATTGACTGGAGGGGGATAGTAGTGTATTCAGAGACAGCTAGAATTGGGATCTAGACTAGGAACATTTGCCCAGTGAGTTTTGAAAATTGCAGTGTACTGGGGACTGCTAGGTACGTAACATTTTCTCTCTTTTTGAATAGGAACAATAATGTGATTACCTTATTCTTCTTCCAGAGTTAAGTATGTGAGGGGAGGATAACCTGTCTTTTTAATTCATAGGATTCTGGATCAAGAGGACCTATTTATGGACCTGAGGTAGATCTGAAATATAGGTCACGAGTGTATTTTGTGAGTGAGAAAAAGTGAGTAATTGTGATTAAGAGGGAAGACTATGGGAGATTGCAATATTGTTTTCAATTTTTTAACTCTTTACTTAATAAAACATATACTCAGATCCTTTGTAATGTAACTTTTCAGCACTTCCCATTATGATTGAGTGTATTTGCAGACTGTCTTGATGTTGACCTTAGCCATGAGAATATTTTTAGCCAGTAGAATGTGGGAAGAAGTGAGAGTGTTTCTGTTTGAGTCCAAGGTGCCCAGAGGCATCACTTATTTGAGCATACCCTTTTGTATATGAGTTCTCATGGAAAGGGCATGATTCAGGTAAACCCTATGCCTTCAACAAGAGCTCGCCAATAAAAGCAGAAGTCTAGAGTCTACCCTGGTTGAGCAGAGCTAAGCCTAGTTCAGCTGTTCTTCACCCAACTGGCAGAGACATGAGCATAGAAATTGTATTAGTCTGTTTTCATGTTGCCGATAAAGACATACCTGAGACTGGATAATTTATAAAGAAAAAGAGGTTTAATGAACTCACAGTTCTAAATGTCTGGGGAGGCCTCAAAATCATGGTGGAAGGTGGCAGACACGTCTTACATGGCCGTAGGCAAGAGAGAAAATGAGAGAGCCAAGCAAAAGGCGAAACCCCTTATAACATTTCAGATCTCTTGAAACTTATTCACTCCCATGAGAACAGTATGGGGGAAACCACCTCCATGACTCAATTATCTCCCATCAGGTCCCTCCCACGGCATGTGGGAATTATGGGAGCTGCAATTTAAGATGAGATTTGGATGGGGACACAGCCAAACCACATCATTCCACCCCTAGTCACTCCCAAATCTCATGTCCTTGCATTTCAAAACCAATCATGCCTTCGTATCAGTTCCCCAAAGTGTTAACTCATTTCATCACTAACTCAAAAGTCCACAGTCTAAAGTATCATCTGAGACAGAGCAAGTCTCTCCCACCTATGAGCTTGTATAATTGAAAGCAAGTTAGTTACTTCCTAGATACAATGGAGGTTCAGGGGTTCTTCTCCCTTCACTCTGCACCTCTCTCTCCGGCTGCCTTGTGAAGAAGGATGTGTTTGTTTCCCCTTCCACTATGATTATACGTTTTCTGAGGCCTCTCCAGCCACGCAGAACTGTGAGTCAATTAAACCTCTTTGCTTTATAACTTAACAAATCTCAGGCAGTTCTTTATAGCAGTGTGAGAACAGACTAATATATATGGTAATGGGTCCATATCTTCTTCAGCTATAACATAGGTTCCTTGGTCCAATTTAAGTTTTGCAGGATCCTGTGTTTTGAAGGTAGACCAAGCACTGCATATGTAGACCAAACACTCCACGTAGATAATGGTTCAGATAGACTCTATGAGCAGAAAAGGTATTTCTTCACACAGACCGTATCTTCTGGTACAGATGTATCAAATTCCCCTTTCAGGGTGGAAGGGGTCCAATGTAAGAAATTTGCCACCAAATGACTGATTAATTTTCTTAAGTGTACAATTTTGGGAACTCATAGTTGGTTTCTGTTCCTGGAAAATTGAATGATTATCTGGGACAGTAGCCATATCAGCTTTATCTGGGACAGTATCTGTATCAGCCTTGGCTGAGAGGATTCATCCTGTTGATCCCATGCATTACCCCCATGGTTTCCAATGATCATTTTGTTCATGTGCCCAGCTCTAGGGTAGCCAATGAAACAGACTGAGAGATACCAGTTGGTTGAATCAGACATCCTTATTCTGTAAAAGGATTTCTTAATGTCATCCCTGGCCTACAGAAGGTGCCATTACTGAGCTTCTCAACAATGCTTACTGGTGAATTCCCAATTGCTCTGGAAAATGGAATATTCTGTAAACTTTCCTATGAAATATGGATGGATGGTGGAGTTTGGGACTTTATGTAATATATCTACTCATGCACTTTTTTGAGCTTTTTGATCCCTTCTCCTACCATTTCCCATGGAATTTCTGGAATTTTTATTTCGCTTAGTGTGGACTATCACTTTTCTAAGCTTCTAAGAGATATTTTAGAAGCATATTCGCTTAACCGCTTGTCAAATATTAAATTTTGATGAACTCTTTATTGTAATGGGTACATCAGGAAAGGGAACATGGGATGGGAAAAAAAGTACTGATAGTTTTTAAATGTTGGACAAAGGAATTTTTTAAAATTTCAGAAAAGCCTACAATCTTGTCAAATATTAGCTATAAAATGTACACAACATTTTTAAGCACTACACAGTTAAAAAATCTTTTTGCTTCATCTGGGTAAAATTCACACCATTCTGATAAATTATTTAAATCTTGGCATTGCCTTTTGAATACTTTTCCAGTTCAGTGACTCACATCTACCTTATAACGACAGTTAACATATGTTGCTGTTCTGTGGCCTTGTCACCTCAAGAAACTACTCCCCATCTCTTATCTCCCAACAGGAAGTCCTTCTGAATGTTTTTTTCTTTAACAATAATGTTTTATTTGTCTGATTCTCTAATCTTTTCAATTAATCAACTTTCACCGGTATCGTATTACTCACCATATGACCCTCCCTGTGGTTTTAATATCACTTTCTTTGTTTTTCCTTTTCTTCTCTATTCAAACTTGACTTTATAGTCTATAATTTCAAGTGTATATTTACTGACTTTGTACACAGATTCCTTTACTTCCTTAATCTATGACTAAATCAAAATTGCTAATTCATAATTCTGGGTAAACACATACATCTACTTGTCTTCCTCCTTTCCCTTTTCTATTGAGTGTTTCTGGAATAAATTACATAATGATGTTGATGGACTTCTTTACAAACACATGTTAGGCAGTCTGACTCAGAGTAGCAATCAATGCTATTCACCAATTCCTTTACTCCTTTCCCTTTAGCTTCCTATTTAAATATTTATGATGACTATTTTTAACTTTTTCATCTATTTAATCTTCCAGCATGTCCGTACTAGTTTGCTTTCTGCAGGAAAACTTGCCTTCCTCAATGAGAATGTCATAGGCACTCCGTGTATATTCTCTTAATTTCCTTTTACCTCAAACTTTCTTCAGATATTCAGTCAACTTTGGTCTTTTATTTGTGGATCAAAAACATAAATAGCTCTTAAACTTTGTACTTTGTAACATAGCTGACATACCCTTCCTAATACAAATAATATGCACATGAACATATATTTATTTTAATGTGTGTAGCCCAGCTCACTAATGAGCGAGAAAGAGTTAAACAGCAAAACTGTCAACTGCTGTCTCCAGGATGGATGTTTAATAATGATAGGGGGAATTATACTAGACTCTATGTTTCTGGTAAATAGTGGGAAGTTTTTTTTTTTTTTGCTTGAATACAATTTTTAAAGTAACTTCTAGAAAAAAGCAAATAGAAGAACACAAATAAAGTGGCAGCCACAACAAAAAGGTCCGTAAAGACTTCTCTATTGCTATGTAGCAGAGAACACAGAAGGAAGCACCCAAAGAGGGCTTAGAACAGGTAGACTCGAGTATATCATAAGGGAATTGCAAATACAGATGCTTATTACCCCTGACTAATAATTAGAAAGGTGGTAAGCTCTTCTGGAGGTTTAGCTTTAATTGAATTAATGAACTAAGGGGCATGAATTTATTGACAAATACATGTAAAGATAACATAGTATTGTGTTGTGTTTGAAATTCAAATACATTTGAGAAAAACAAAATCTTCTTGACATGAGAATCTGAAAACTTTTTTCAAGAGGAAAAATATTTTAGTGTAGATCAGTATGAATTACAGAGGAAGATGATTAATACAATCCACAACAAACAAAATTCAAATAGGACCCGAGAAAAGATATTTCCTTAGTTACACAGGCTAAGGTTTTATCTATTTCTAATTATTTTATTCTCCTTTGTATAATTGAAATCATAACCCTATTACAAAGTGCTGATAATTAATTGTGAGTATATTCCAAAACTCCTAGCTTAAATCAGGAAGAATTAGATACCCTGAACAGACCAATAGCAAGAAACAAGATTGAAATTGTGATAATAAAAATTACCAACAAAAAAAGTCCAGGACCAGATGGATTCACAGCGGAATTCTACCAGACTTTCAGAAAATTGGTACCAATCCTATTGCCACTACTCCACAGTATAGCGAAAGAGGAAATCTTCTCTAAATCATTCTGTGAAGCGACTATTGCCCTAATACCAAAACCAGGAGAGGACATAACCAAAAAAGAAAACTACAGAACCAAATCCCTGATGAACAGATTTGGTTTTTTTGCTTACTCTTGCTGCAGCTATGCAGACTCTTTTTTGGTTCCATATGAATTTCAGAATTGTTTTTTCCAGTTCTGTGAAGAATGATGGTGGTCTTTTGATGAGAATTGTGTTGAATTTGTAGATTGCTTTTGGCGGTATGGTCATTTTCACAATATTAATTCTACCCATCTACGATTTCTTTTTTTTTCTTTTTTTTTTTTTTTGAGACGGAGTCTCGCTGTGTCTCCCAGGCTGGAGTGCAGTGGCGCGATCTCGGCTCACTGCAAACTCCGCCTCCCGGCTTCGCACCATTCTCCCGCCTCAGCCTCCCAAGTAGCTGAGACTACAGGCGCCCGCCACCACGCCCGGCTAGTTTTTTGTATTTTTAGTAGAGACGGGGTTTCACCATGTTAGCCAGGATAGTCTTGATCTCCTGACCTCGTGATCCACCCGCCTCGGCCTCCCAAAGTGCTGGGATTACAGGCTTGAGCCACCGCGCCTGGCCCCCATCTACGATTTCTTTCAGCAGTGTTTTGTAGTTTTTCTTTTAGAGGTCTTTCACCACCTTGGTTAGAAATACTTCTAAGTGTTTCTTTTTCTTGTAGTTATTGTAAAAGGGGTTGAGTTCTTTATTTGATTCTCAGTTTTGTTGCTCTTGTTGTATAGAAGAGCTACTGATTTGTGTACATTAATTTTGTATCCAGAAACTTTACTGATTTCTTTTATCAGTTCTAGGAGCTTTCTGAAGAAGTCTTTAGAGTTTTCTAGGTAAATAATCATATCATCAGCAAACAGCAATGGTGACATTCTCTCTACTGATTTGGATGCCCTTTATTTCTTTCTCTTGTCTGATTGCTCTGGCTGGGACCTCCAGTACTATGTTGAAGGGAATATATATATGATGGAATACTACTGAGCCATAAAAAGGAATGAATTAATGGCATTCACAGTGACCTGGATGAGATCGGAGGCCGTTATTCTAAGTGAAGTCAATTAGATACGGAAAACCAAACATCATATGCTCTCACTCGTAAGTGGGAGCTAAACTATGCAAAGGCTTAAGAATGACACAATGGACTTTGGGGACTCAGGGGGAGAGAGTGGGAAGGAGGTGAGAGTTAAAAGACTACAAATTTGTGCAGAGTATACTGCTTGGGTGATGGTTGCACCAAAATCTCACAAATCACCCTAAAGAACTTATTCATATAACCAAACACCACCTGCTCTCTAATAATCTATGGAAATAAAAAATTTTAAAAATGTGAGCATATTCCACAGCAAGGAAAGACTGATTTTTCTCAGTTAATTTATTTTTGTATTATTGCATAGTGTGTTTAGTCATTCTCAATTTGTTGTTTTTAAAATTGCAAATAAGTTAAAGCACTCCTTGTTACTACTAAAAACCCACACTAAGAAGACCCCAGATAACTTCATGATGCCCATGAAGAACCTTTTTGGCATAATGGAAATACTGTACATTTTCATAGGGATGTGTACTACACAGGTGTATTTAATTGTCAAAAGTAAATGAACCGTACTCAAGCTTAGTGCAATTTCACTGTATGTTAATTTCACCTGCAGAGCTGTAAACAAATATTGAATTCCTGTTAATAGGTTTGTTTTTCAAAGTAATAAGGGTTAGCAATTCTGAAAAGTACTTTCTCTATATTCTAGGTTCAAAATAAATGTGTTGGAAATAATGGAAAATAGGTTTCTCATGGAAGGAGATGAGAGTTACAGGTATAGAAAGAAGACTAGAATGTACTCTGTGATATTGAATTGGAATTGGAAATATCAGTTTAAAACCCAGTTTTAATATTGATACACTTATCTATATATTATCTATCTATATTTGGTGATATAGACATATATTTCTGGGTGTACATGTGTATAGATATCTCTATCTCTTTCTCTATCTTAGCTTCTAAATATTGTTCTTCACTGCAAGGAACTAGAATTTCTTGAAGAAAATTTTGATTTGAGAGCTGTTCTAGGGAAAGTAAAAAGTGAGCCTGGGACATTTTTGGGAGTGATATAGAAGTGCTCAAACAATTATGGGGGCATGTTAAAAATATAGGAATCGGTTTGAAGAGCCTTCTACTTGAATAAGAACATATAGAAACCAGCTTGAAGGGGCTTCCACTCGAAAATTTGAACATGAATATAAACAATCAAGGTAATAGATTATAACCCATTGAATAAAATAAAAAATCATGAGTCCACACTGAAATAAATAAATATCAAGACAGAAAGGGAAGCTCTTTCTTAGACTAGAATACCAAATAATAAATATAACATGGGGTTATAATGGGGTTAGAAAATATGCAATGGATGTTAAAACTAGTGGATTAAAGTTTGATAAGAAAAATAATGTTTATGTGGTCTCTAAGTATCTCCACTCTTATTTCTTACTAATTATTGAAGAGAAAATAGTATGTATACTGAGAAAACTGGATGATATACTTTAACCATGTCATCAAAACTAATATCACCAACATTTGACAAAGTGACATCATCTGTCTCAAGCACTTGAGGAAGGCGTAATGTCATTTCAATATTATTTCTATCCAAAATGTGTCACCAGAACCCAATCAATAAACACCAGAAAAACTTATATTTAGGAATATTTTACAAAACAACTAACTTATAGTCTTTATTTTTATATTTATTTATTTATTGGAGACAGAGTCTCACTCTGTCACCCAGGCTAGAGTACAGTGGTGAGATCTTGGTTCATTGCAACCTCTGCCTCCTGGGTTCAAGAGATTCTCGTGCCTCAGCTTCCTGAATAGCTGGGACTACAAGCACACACCACCATGCCTGGCTAATGTTTTGTATTTTTATTAGAGATTTTATATTTTTATTTTATATTTTGTTAGAGATTATTATATTTATAGGTTTTATTTTATATTTTATTAGAGATTATTATATTTACAGGTTTGCCATGTTGCCCAGGCTTAGAGGGTTTTAACCATCTCCTCTAACTAACATTGGCTATCTCTGGCCTATACCAGAGTAAATACACATAGAACAAACTGTTTACTTTTCACAATCTGATTGTCAAAGTAAGGGTAATTTAAACGAGGCTTTTTTTTTTTTTCTGTCAAGATTGGGAAAACTACCCTTTTTTGCCCTGAAGTTCTTTCTAATAACATGTGTTCCAAAGAGTTGTGAAATACTCAGCGTCTTTCTCTTCACTACAAAGTAAATGAAATTTGGATTCGAGATACTTCGGTGTCTGTTCTGTGAAAGGGCAGTATATGCAAAGTGGCCCCAAATGCCGAAAGAGCCAGGAAACCAAAGAAGGCGGCAGACAAATCCAGTTGGTAGGCATAAGATGATTCATTAGAACTTACAGAGAGAAGCGCGTGGGTAGTCACTAGACAGGTACATCTGCACACTGCAACTCCCCGCACTCAGGGCTTACATCTCGAGGAAAAAGTACACGTACTCAGAAGGAACGTGTAGGTGGCGGCTGTAGGCACCCAGTCTATTATGTATACAACAATATGAAGGGTTGTTTTGAAAGAAAGGCAAAACTTACAGTGAATGCATGTTACTACATAAGGAGTTACGTTAGTCATCAACCAGACATTTGGAGGCATTCCTGAACACGGGGCTAAACAGATTAGCATTGAAAATAAAGTCCCTCTTGTCCCCACTGTATCTATATTCAGTAATTCACTCAGGGTTTGACACAAATCTTGGGGCTTAAATCTTGGCACTCAGGGTTTGACACACACGTGTGCCCAACTGGGTTTGCTTGGTGGATCAAGAAAAGTGCCTCATTTTAGAAAGATTTACTAAGATCTACAAGATAAGAAAGCAGACAATAAGTTTGAGAAAGTATTAGGAGTTCAGAAGAAAGAAGGAAAAGCGTGTTTTTTTAATTTATAAAATGTTCGGCCGGGCGCAGTGACTCACGCCTGTAATCCCAGCACTTTGGGAGGCCGAGACGGGCGGATCACGAGGTCAGCAGATTGAGACCATCCTGGCGAACACGGTGAAACCTCGTCTATACTGAAAAAAAAAAAAACTAGCCGGGCGTGGTGGCGGGCGCCTGTAGTCCCAGCTACCTGGGAGGCTGAGGCAGGAGAATGGCGTGAACCCGGGAGGCGGAGCTTGCAGTGAGCCGAGATGGCGCCACTGCACTCCAGCCTGGGCGACAGAGCCAGACTCCATCTCAAAAAAAAAAAAAAAAAAAAAATTTCAAGAGATTATGCATTCGTGTGAAAAATCATTGTAAATCAAATGAGACTGGCAAAGATTGACTTAGTCAACTTCTCATTTAGCAAATATGGAAACAGTCATTGTGTGGGGACAAGGTGACTCTATTTTAGATGCTAAACTGCCGTGTGACACCTAACTACCTTCAAGTCCAGGAATGATTCTGGGGTTTCTGGCCTAGGTATCACTTTTTATTTACAAATTTAGAAACACCGACTTACTGTAAGTTTTACCTTTTCTCCAAAACAACTCTTGCTGCTGCTGCATATATAACATAGGCTATGACGCCGGCAGAATTCTCTCAGCCACCTACATCTTCCTACTTTTTCCTCAAGATATAATCCCTGGGTCGGGGGATTGCAGTGTGGAATCTACCTGTCTTTCAACTGCCAAAGACCATGCTACTGTCTGAAAGTTCCCCAAATAAATCACCCTGTTCTGTTTCTGAGCGCCTTCTGCATTTTAGGAATTGAGCATACCTTTCCCCCTAGAGCTGCTCTCTGTCCTATATTTTTTATCTCAAGTACTGGTACTACCAAGTTAGAAACCTGGGAATCATCTTTTATACTTCCTCCTCCTCTTTCATCCCATATATTCAGTAATCACTAAAGATATTAGTTACAAATATTAATTCTGAAAAAAATTTTTTGTACATATACATGATTCTAAAATGTTTAATTTTAGATCAATATGCTTGTAGATAATTATAAAATTTACTTATTTATGACATTTGATAATATTAAACGTGAATACAATATTCTTTGTCTTATATATCATGCTATTTAATTTGTAACATACACCCCTTACGTTAAATTAATGTTGAGAGAAAAAATGTGGCCTGTTAACAAATAAATTTATAGATGACATTATGTCATACTTGTAAACTGGAGTTTACTATATGTTTTAATTTGTTAAAATAAGAGGAAACTGATTTTTTATGTTTGGAATTTTTATACTTAAAATATTTTAAAAGTGTAAAATGTCAATACACTTGTTTAATAATTTCTTTAAAATGGAAGAAAGAAGAATGGGTTTTATATCAGCATATTTCTCTGACTATGAAAAGCCTACTTAGTAAAATTCTCCATCGTATTACACTTTTTTCAAAAATAGGTCTTGAAACAATGGAAAAATAACATGAAGTACTGGGTAAATATTTTGAATAGCTGAATGAAATTTACTGATCAGGTGAAGGCAATCTTGAGGGAAATGTATAACATTATCATTTTATGCTCCTCATTAGGTTATATTTTGAGATCAGTGCTCTTTATGCTTCCTGCCTTTAGCCATGGTTCATTAGAGGAATAAATAAAACAGCATATGACCACAAATAAGGATCATTTAAAATTGTCTAATGATCCAAACCACCATGCTGACAAATGGTATTCAGCTGAGTGGCAAACCGAAGGAGAGGTGAGTCATATGCACATGCCCATCGATTAAACCTCATCCCATGCCTCATTTATACATACACAGAGCTCCAAACTGTTCCCTTTATATTATTTCAATCATCATTTTATTTACTCATCCCAAAGTAGAAATCTGAATGGATACTATCCCAACCTTAAACCACATGCAGCCAGTTGAGAAGTTCTGGGAATCAACGCTGGATGCGTCCTAGCTCTAACTAATATTTCGTGGCTCCAGTCAGGAATATTATGGCCGCCTCAGGCCAGTTTTCTAAATTCCACTTTAAGTAATAAAAAAAAGCAGAAAAATTGGAGACTGACAAAGGTTCTTGGAGAACACAAAATACAACAATTAGAGAAACACAGAAAAAATACCAAACCCTGAAATAGTCAAGAACACAGCATTAACATGGATCAAGGTGTTCTATATTCTTATTACATTTTTAAAGAATTGATTCCAATGATTCCTTTTTTTTTAAATGACTTTTTAATTGGGAAAACTATAATGATCCTTGTGGAAACCAGCATAGAAATTCCTAAAGGAAAAATAAAATCAACCATAGGATTATCCACTTTCTGGATAGCTATAGATTATCCAGAGATAACCACTTTTTAAATTCTGGTTTAGGTCCTCCAGTGTTTTATCTAAGTGAATACATCAATAGGCGTATCCACACCCACACACACCTGTGGAGAGGTAGCTTAGAGTAGTTAAGATTCTCTAGGGCCAGACTTCCTGGGTCTGAATCCTGGCTCTGTCACTTATAAGGTGTGTGACTTTGTACAAGTTACTTGACCTCTCTGTGCTTTAACTTTTACATCTTTAAAGTTGGGAATAGTACTTATGTCATAAGATTTTAGGAGAGTTAAATGGGTTGACATCTGAAATGCCCCTAGAACAGTGCTTGGAATACAGAAAGCAGTATATAATGTTTATATTTTTATTATTATCTCTAATTGTATATAGTTTTACAAAAAGTGACATCACATTGTATGTTATATTAAAGCTTGTGGCTTTCCAATTTGATGCTAGCCCTTTAGGAACATCTGCCTCTTCATCCTTTTCTTATATGTTGGGGTCTTTGAAAGTACTCAATATATACCGACTTTCTTCCTCCATCTTAACTGTAAATCAATTTAAACACAAGACACACAAGTATGGCACCTGGAGTCCAAAGTGTCAATTTTAGCATGAGGCAAGCTCATATTAGGAGATGTGGCTTATTAGGGGATCCAGTGGCAAGTGGATTTCCTCATCATGAACCTCCAGATAGAAGGACTTTCCATGTTTTCACTGGATTATGTCAATGTTACCCACATGAGTGACTGGGGTATGGAAAGGAAAGGCGTGCTGTGCCAATGGAGCTAAATCTACATAGAAGCAAATCCTAAAAATGAGAAACATATTAATCTTATCCTTTTCTCTTTTTCTCCTTTCACCATGGAAACATTTCACTATTGATTTTTATGTGCCTTAAAAATTATGTACTGTTTGTAATCTGGCTGCTGAAGCATTCTAACAAAGCAGCGAATGGTAACAAATACTATGTATGTATCATCAAGTCAGTCCTTCTTGGACATTGTCCCCACACACATAAACTAAATAAGTAAACTGTATCTATTTTGCTATGTGAAGACTTGGTGACTTTGGCTGTGTTTACATGATGCAACTGTGAATGCATGCAGGTTGATTAAAAATCAGTTGATTTGATGACAACATTTTGTTTTATTTGGTATGACACAGAAATTGCAATGCTTACATATGTAAAGTGGGGAGCTGACCAATTATGCAGGTTGTAAGTCTCCTGAATTTTTTTCTTACTAGGAATAAAAAGAGCATTGAGGACTGAAATTATGTTATTAAATATGAATAGCTACCCTTCATTGAATGTTGATGGCATGCTAGTTTTATATGATACATTTATACACTATACATCTTTTATCTAACTCTGTTGCAATGATTATGGTTGTGTTGGTCATTTTTTTGTCTGGCCTCACATCCATTCTCTCCTATCCTCTGATCCTCTCTGTATCCCAAGAGAATAACTCCTGCAAACTAAGTTTTCTACTCCAATGCCACCTGACTTCCTTTTATGTATGTCAGTGGGAAGTACTGGTGTGAGACTAGGGTTATGGAGAAGGGGAAAGCAAGGTATTTCTGCCTGTCATGGCTTCTTGCACGTCAGCCCTTCCCATTTCTGTTATAGCCTTTGGAGTGGGAGTGACTTTCCACTGTTGTAAATCTCTGAGTTGCCCACAATCCCACATTTTTTTTTAGCTCTTCTTGTATCATTATAAGAATGAAGAGATGTTTTCCATATAACATCCCTCTATTAAATTATCTATTGTGAGTTCTGTTTTCCTATCAGGACCCTGACAAAGATAGATACTGTTTTCATTTTATAGAAACATTAAGTAACTTGAACAAAAGCACACAGCTAGTTTAAAAACAGGCTTTCAAACAAGTTGTAACTAATTTCATAGCCCAAGTATTTGAACTACTATGCTGCATTCAAGTGATAGTTCAAATGAATACCCAAATGAATACTTTTCATTAATCACCTCTTTCTATTACTTAGCTCAAATTGTCTGCTTTATGGCACTAACTAGCTATCATCATCACTTAATTATCTATCTCTCCCAATTGTTTATAAGGTCACTTGAGAGCAGGCACATTTGATTCATCTTTGTATCCCCAGTACCTACTACTGTGCTTGGAATGTAGTGGAGTCTTAATAAATATTTGTAGAATAAATGAGTAGTAATCACTGTCATTGACAGAGTGACTATTTTATTTCCGCAGCCCTGCAAGGAGTCCTATGTAAATTTTATAACTCAATCTTCATGACAATCTTGCAAAGTAGGCATAAATATTTCAATATTAGAGATGAGGAATAGGCTCAAAGAGTTTAAACAGCTCACAATTAATCTGGGATTAAACCTAGGCTAAGTGGATTACAAGGTCTGCTATCTTGACTATGTCTAGCTGCCTCCCTACATCAATTTATGTGAAAAAAAATACATAAATAAATGTGTTGGAAAAAACTCAAAGCATTTGATTGAATATTCAGTTATTTTTTTGAGCTTTATAAACAGATAAAGTCTTGTCTCTGTGAGAAAAAGGAGCAGCTCAGTATGCCATATATTGAATGAAAATACATATGTTTGTACTTACCTAGACTATGCAGAAAAAAAGAAAATAAGAATTGGGATAATAATCTGAAGAAATGAAATAGTTGATATTGCTGTCAAAATAAAATCAGAGCTGGACAGTAAAGTGGTAAAAGATTTTATTCAGGGACTATTGCAACAGGAGAAAAGAGACCTCAGTGTAGTACTGGGCTCAATTCCGAATGTAGCTTGAACAGATGGAGATTTTTAGCGAAGGAGCAGGTTGGGGGATGAGGGGATGGAAAATTACTAACAGGAAACATCGGGAGTGAGGAGGGACTATGGCTAAACCAATGTGACAGGACTTTTGCAGACTGAAGGCCAGGATGATCAGATATCAACTGGGGAATTCTGGGGATGTGGAATTTGATCAAATATCAAGACAATCAGATATCAAGAGTGAAGGATTCTCTCTAAACAGACTTAGCAAGATTCCCACTACAATTGGGCAGTAGAGGGTTGGGCACCAAGACTGAGGCCTAGGGGACATAGAGGAGTCAGAACTAGACTTAGGTAAAGGAGTTCATCTTGTTATCAAGTGCGGAAAATGCTCGTTATCCCCATGGTTATCTACTCATTCTCTAGAATTACTTGGTATGGTGTGTGACACTGATGATATTTACAACCAATTCCCCTAAACACAGAATTCAGGTTTCAACTTTAATTTTCTGTTTCTTGGTCTATTATCTAGAGTTAGTACATTATCTAAAGTCATAGGGTAGATATTTTTACTGATGGATTGTTGATGAAAGTGTTTACTTGTGTTTTTGTGAGATCCAGTCTTTGCTTTGCATGGTGAAATCACATGTATGGGTAACATTTTATGGCTCAGTTAAGTTTCTCTCATAGTTTTTCCAAGCAATGCATTCTTAGTGCCTCCTCTGAATCTAGAAAATAAAATAATACTTATATTTGTAAAACTGAATTGCAGAATTCATTATTTTATTCTTTAATTTCTGGTGAAAATGAATGAATTTAAGTAAAATAATTTGATAGACAAAATACAAAAAGCCATTGATGATTCTACATGTAATTCATTGGCACATACTTGCTTGGATTAGTATTGGTTGAAATTGTTTCAGCTGGATACCACCCAAGAGGCTGTTCTCTTCTCACGGAGCTAGGAGCCATTTCAGGATCCTGGAAATAAGGTTTTTGCTGGTGTAACGTTTTTTATTTTCCCCAGGAAAAGGATGATCTCCTAAGTCTTCTTCATGTATGTACTGCTAGCTTTTCTGTAAAATAAGGCCTTTATTTCATTAATTTGAGAGTACAGAATAATGTAAAATTAAACACACACATTTTTTCCCAGTTGATTTCTAACAATCACAAACTATGTCAATTTACTTAACACTGGGCAAGAGCCCAAACAAAATTTGTTTTATAAAACTTCATATTATTGTTTTATCAAACTTTGTATTATCTTGTGATTGAGACACATCATTAGGGGCTGGAAACCAACAGGTGTCAAAAGCCCCAGAGTTGCTGTTCAGTGGATATAGAATTACAGTCGTGCAAGATGAAAAAGTTCCAGAGATCTGCTATTTAACAATGTGTATATAGTTAACAATTCTGTACTGTGCACTTAAAAATTTAGGAGAGTAGAGCTCCTCTTATTTGTGTGTTTTTTAAAAATCCCAGTCAAACAAAAAAAACAACACAACACAGAGCTATGACCAGCAGGCATGGAAGAAATCCAGCAGTTGTGTGAGAAAGCATACTGAAGCATTACCTGTTCCCATTTGAATGCTGAGAAGGAGTTAGGGAAATAAAATAATTCTCCACTTAATAAAACTTCAGCACGTCTTTTTCATTAGAAGTGATGATTGACAGGGATTTGTTGGTGACACTGTGTGGTCCTGGAAGCAGAAGTCACTGCGTAAACAACGCTGTGCTAACAAAAGAGGACTGTTCACATGGCTGGCACTAGCACAACCTCGAGAAGATGAAAAGACAACACACGCAATTTCCTGATTTGGGGCCAAGATGGACAACAGTGACTGTGATATTAACTGTTGGATTTCATGGATTTTGTTGAATAAATTGAATAGATTTTGTTAATTTATTTTCCTCCATGAAAATGTTTGAAATGTATCTGAAAATATAAAATATTTTCACTGTATAGGTTGGAAAACTAGGGAAAGTTTAGGGTTCATTTAATCCCATTTAATTCTTTTCAAGTGCTTAGCGTTAAATATTACCTCTTACCTCAGTTAATAGTTTTTTAACCCTTTTTTTCAATACGTCAAAACATTTTGAAACAAATCTTCCAGATATGGTGAAAAACACTGCTCTAGATGGTTACTTAGTGTCACAATTCATGGTGGGAACTCTATAGAATTCCCCTATGTGGTGATTCGCTGTGGCGCTACCTCCAGCTTTTATGCCCTCTGGTTATATATGAAAAAATAGACATTTAATATAGTAATGTTTTTAGCCACAAAGAAGAATGAAGACAGTTTTGACATGGAAGAACAATAAGTGCTCTCCCTTAGTGTTTGATAGGGTGACTATATTGGGCTAAGATAATGGTTAGGAGACAGAGAAGGAAAAAGGGGAAAGAGATTGGGTCGTAAATGCACGAGAAGAAAGAAATGAGGGCAGTTGAGAACAATAATCTATGAATTTTTTCACCACTTACATACCAAGTAAATTGCATTTCCTTCTACACTGTCTGGTTCGATTCCAGCGTGTTTTATTTAAAAGTTTTATCTTTCCCAATGAAAGTTTAAGTTCTTTGGAATCTGGGTCCAAGTATCTTCCACAGAAACATACTTCTCTCACTAGTTTATATTCTCCATAGGCACGTACTTGGCTGTCTTGCTCACTGCTGAATGCTGGTGTGTAGCACCATGACTGGCACAGAGTAGATGTTCAATAAATATTTGTTGTATCCGTGAGACAATGTGTAAAAATAACAAAACTCAAACATTATAGTGCAGTGACTGTTGCCTTAATATTTGTTTGGGATTCAGCACGTTTGTAGAGGCAAAGCAGTTGGTTTTTTAAAAATTAGTGCCACTCAGGATCACATGTTAAATGGATATTGTTTAAAGGACTTAATTAATTAATGCTGGGGATACTGTTAAGAAATCATTCTAGAAACTAGAATAAATACTGCCAAAGTGAAACACTTTGGTTTTGATACAAAATATTGCCTTAGTTTCACGATGTAAAACAAACAAAATCTTTGATGGGATTAGTAGGATTTACTTGAGTTTAAGTCAACTTTTTGTTTTATATATAAAAATGTGTGCCTGTATATTATACATATGTACATATATTTCCACATATATCTATACCTATTACATATAGCTACCCATAGATATCCATTTATATGTTTAATCTCCTAAGTCTTACATCTTAATTTGCAATTGTGGGATTATTTTCCAGAACATAGAATTGTTTGTTATTTTTACTAGCCTATTTTCATGATTAAAATTCCATGTCTCCCCAGGTTTCCATGTATCAGCAGTGCCCCAGAAAGTGTTTCCCTTCCTGAGACTCTAGGGAAGCCTTGGAATGCAAATAACTTGAAAAGAGAGCCTGGCCAAAAAAAGATTTTTGAGCCTTGGTAGGGTTACTGAAGCAGGTTTTAGCAAAAACACAACTCAAAGTATGTGTGTTATTAAAAGCAGCTATTTTCATGTAAGTCCTTTGGTACTATTTGTTTTGGCTAGAGAAGTGAAAAACTTTCTTTTAACCATGTGACCATTATTTTGCAAGATGATAACAAACAATTCTAATGTCTTTAATCTCACTGAAGAGTAACTGAAGTTATTTGATGTACCATTTGAAATAGAAAATCAACAACTAAATCTTCTCTAACACCATGATTTTCTAATCTGTATTAAAAGTATTCCAGGTATTTTTGTAATACAATGGATTTCAATTATGTTGTTCATTTTCAGTACTTACTTCAAAAGAATGATGCTTTACAATTTTGTAGTTAATTTAACATATTTTTTTGTTTGCTTAAAAGGGTAGAAGTAAGACTTACCAAGATTTAAAACATACATAGCTTGGAACACCCTGAAGAGCAACATGGGAGAAACTGAGAAAAGAATTGAAACCCATAGAATAAGATGTCTTTCCAAGTTGAAGGTATGGAATTTTTCTATGTGGATATGTGTGCATGTACACTAGTTTTTAAAATATGACAGTCCTGGTAAAATTGCCCCTATCTGCATGACGTGATCTGATATTAATGCCATACTGCCTGATCTATTGATGATTTCTTGCTTTAAAGAAGTTCGTTTTATAACTGAGTGTGTGTCTAAACAGGATTATTGATTCAGGCAAGTTAGTCCTAAATGGCTTTGAGGGACTTAAATGGAAGACAGGATCCTAAAAATTTCCAGGCACACATACTGTGGCAGGATTTATTTTTCTGGATCAAAGGCCATACTCACTCTTGCAGGGTTTTTAACCCAGAGAAGTGTGGGAGTCACTCTTGGAAAATGGCTCATTGCACAGAAATGCTTTGTTGAATTGCATGCAAAGATTTGTATGCAATTATCCAGCAAAACAAATGTTTTCTTTAAGCTTCGGCAACATAACAGTAATTTCCTATAAGAAAAATGGCCATTTTATCAGCTTTTCTATATTTTTTTCTATTTCAGAGAAAAATTTTGTTTTCTAGCTTCAATGTCATTTTATATTCAAACAAAATTTGAATTTATTATAAACCAAGGGATCTGGACATTTTTCTTGATCCTATAGCTAGTGCCTGCAAGTGGTTTCAAAACTAAAACACTGTCACTCATTTCCTCCCTATCAGAAGTTTGTTTTCTATTTATATATGTGTTGGGGAAATTTAAACCTGTATACAAAATTGGAGAATTATGATATAAATCTAAAAAAAAAAGACTTGCCTGAAATGTTATGTTAATTATGAAAAACTCTTTGGACTTCAGTTTTCTCATCTGAAAAGGGTAATAACAACATTCCTACCTTATAGGATTCTTTTATGTTTGAAACAATGACTGGAATATCGTAAACTTTCAATAAATATTAGCTATTAATATTAACAGCATTTGTGGAGAAAAGTCAAGTGTTATTTATAAACAAGAGGTCTTTAATTTTTTATTGCTTTGGAGTTTAGCAAGGTTAGATATTGATGTGGATGTTATGACAAAATGCTGTAAGCACAAGTTTATCAGGTAAAAGTGAGAGGCAATTGCTTAATAGCAAGTTAGGTTTCTCTGTTTCTCTGAACTTAGAAATATACTCATTAAGCAAATTCATTAGGAAGCATGAAAGGACTATTTTCAACAAATTTGCTTTAAACTTTGTTGTTGAAATAAGTTGAAAGGGCATTATTGCTAAAAGCTAGTAGGAGTAGCTTCATAAATATAGAGATTATTTAGCACTAGACGTGGGTCAGAATAACCACTGATTTCTTTCACTCTGTGAATAACACCAAACAAGTAGGCAACCCGTGTGTTTTAGGGAAAAAGCAATGGGGTCATGATCCATCTAATTTCCTTTCTTAACATGTTAAGTAGAATAAATTATTTTTCCAAATTTGACTTGTACTTGATTTAGTAGGACTTGTTTTTAAATATAAAATCTGATGTATAAAACTATGTGAAAATAGTTTACTCTCAAGAATATGCTCTGAGAAGGTTTACAGTGGGAAGACAGAATATCCACAAATGGTATTTAATATAACAAAATAGCTAGAGATATGGCCATACTATGCTGTTGTCAATCACAGTTTTGATTCACATTAAGATTGCTATTCAAATTTCTAGGTCCTTTTCACATAAATTTCTATTTAGGTTTCCCAAAAATAATTGATAAATTTTGGCTTAGGTGTATTGTGTGGTCTGAATGTGTCCCATCCAAATTCCCATGTTGAAATCCTAACTTCTAAGGTGATGGTAGTAGGAAGTGGGGCCTTTGAGAGATGATTAGGTCACAAGGGTAAAGCCTTCATGAATGGGTTCAGTGGCTTTATAATAGAGGACTAAGAGAGATTCATTGCATTTTCTGCCATGTAAAGACACAGTGAGAAAGATGGCAGTTTATGAATCAATATGTGGGGCCTGTGAGCCAAAAATAAAATTCAACACTCCCACCACGCTCCCCCACCACCCCTGCCAGCACTGAATGGACCTCCTCTTGGTCAAGAGCATTCCAAAGTTAACCTAAAAAACAAGTTTAGGCTGTGATGGGAAAGAGGTGTTGGACATGCCTCGTTATACCCTCCTCTCTTTTGGAATTCAGGAATAACCAACCAGCATTAACATCAACACAGACCTTAAGTCTGATAAGAAACATTTATATCTATTCTCTATGAAGCCTGCTTACCTACAGGCTTTATCTGCATGATAAAACCTTGGTCTCCACAAAACCCTTATTGTAAACAAGAAATTATTTTTTATTATTGATAATAACTCTTCCAACCAATTGCCAGTCAGAATATTTTAAAATCAAACTGTGACCTGCAAGTTCCTGCTTTGAGTTATCTTGCCCTTCACAATTGAACCAATGTAAATCTTATGTGTATTGATTGATGTATTATGTCTTCCTAAAATGTATAAAAGCAAGCTGTACTCCACCTTGGACACATGTTTTTAGGACCTCTCTGAGGTTGTACTGTAGGCATGCCTTAACTTTGGCAAAATAAACTTTCTAAATTGATTGAGACCTGTCTCAGATACTTTTGGGTTCACAGATTAGCAACCATGAGAGGATTCTGAGTGGAGATGCCCCTGACCTTTGATAAATCTCCTATGGGTACTTGGTACCAGCCTGAGCTAACCTTATGGCTCAAACTGATAGGACAATTTGCTGAGGCCTGGGAGCCCCCACCCACTCCAGAGAATCCCTGATCTCCTTAAATTTGGTCAAGATCTAAAGTTTATTTCTCTCTAAAACTTCTCTTTTTGAGTTTTGTGTCCAACAAAGGAGGCAAGTTTCCTGCTCTCATGACAATGGAGAATGGGCAACTCCTTTCTGGAGTTTCAGCTAATTTCCAACAGGGAAGGCATGTTTGAGCTTTTTGTTTGTTTGTTTGTTTTTCTGCTTCTAAGATAGTAAACAGCAGTCTTGAGCCAGGATCTCATTCCTAGATAAGTAGCAGACTTGTTTTTTTTTTTTTGTCTCAGAGATTCTTCTTAATTACTAGAAATTAGAATTGACAGCCAGCTGGTCTTAATTTCTCCTTAGCATTAGAGTGCTCAGTAATTGTATTGTTGGGGTTTTTTGTTGTTCTGTTGTTTCTCCCATCAGATTTGACCAACTCTACCCAACTTGGTCAAATTCAAATGAGAATTCCAAAGTATGAGCAGCCAGGCCTCTGAAGTTGCTAAAATTCCTCATAGCTGAAAAAACGAAAACAAACAAATGATGTACTTGGTTTCTGTTGCAGTTTTCTGTCTTAAAAAGACAATTAATTGTTCTATCATTTTCTTTTCTTCTACCCTATTTCTCCTTCCCCCTTCACTGTCTGGTACCAAAAAAAATCTAGAGAAGGCATGAAATGACTTGAACACCTTAAAGCACTCAGAACAAAGGCATCACTCACCCTTTGTTTCTTTGTGGGGTTTCAAGAGTCATGGGCAGATTCTTCTTAAGGTCTAAAGTGTTCTTATTCAAAGGTAAATAATTTTTGTCTAATTCAGAGGTTATTTAAGGATTATATACAAAATGAGGTAAAAAGGACCAGGAAATAAGAGATGCAAAGAAAGTTATAAATATAAAGAGGTATTTTTGGTAAGAAAGCTTAAAAGAAAAGTAATTAAAAAAAAAAAAGTAATTTTATATGAGAAAGAATCTTGCACGATGAATTTTTGTCCTAAAACAAAATGACTCGTTAAGAAAGAGAAATATTATGTCAAACTAGAAAGTCCAAGAATGTTGTGAATGGCCTGTGTAAGTTGTAATAAGATTAGTAAAACAAGAATTTATTAAAATGTTATGTGATTTAGTTGGCTACAATGAAAATAAATTATAATAAATAGTTTTTCTGAAAATTGAACTTTGATATTAAAAATACACTCATACAACACTAAATAATTGGTTAGAACATGATTTATTAAAAATGTTGAGTTAATCTTAATGCAGGAACCTAAAAATTTTTGAATTCTGTAATCTGTTTCTTTTAAAAATTATTTAGATTGATATCTCAGAACCTGTGCCCTGCTGCTTCAGTTTTTTCTCTTTTGAGAAGGCCTGGAATAGTAACTCTCTCCTTCAACTTTTTTTGACTCCTGTAACTTCTTCTTTTTGTTTTTGTTTTTTCTGAGGCAGGGCCTCACTCTGTCCCCCAGGCTGGAGTGCAGTGGCACCATCTCAGCTCACTGTACCCTCAACCTCCCAGTCTCAAGAAATCCTCCCCTCAGCCTTCTGAGTAGCTGGAACTACAGGCGTGCACCACAAAGCCAAGTTTATTTATTTATTTATTTATTTATTTATTTATTTATTTATTGGTTTTTTTTAATAGAGATGGAGTTTCGCATGTTGCTCAGGCTGGTCTCGAACACCTAGACTCAAATGATCTGTCTGCCTCAGCCTCCCAAAATGCTAGGATTATAGGCATGAGCCATGGTGTTCTGGCCTGACTTTTTAAGTTAATATTTGAAACTAAGAAACAGAATTTTTGAAAACAGGGAAATGAAAAATATTTTGGATCTACTTTTGTCTGTATGTCTGTTATAGCTATATATTTATATGTGTCATGTAGAAGTGATATTTCACTAACAATTTTTATGAAAGACCTCTAATCACTTGGCTAAAAGAAAAGTAAGTGCTTTTCAGACTGAAGGAAGCTACCTAAGATGCCTTTTAATTCATATGACCTTAGTAGTTTTGGGTAAGATTAATTTGGTAAATTTAACATAAAAAATACCTCCAGTAATTTAAAATCTTAAAGTCATGTTATGTTAAATTAAATAACCCCTATTTTTTTCACTGGGAACTGGGTTACCATAAGTTAAAATAGTAGGAGAGTAAATGGTGTTTTTGGTAAAATTTATAAAAATACAATGATGTAGCTTTTGCTAAAGAATTTTTTTTTTTCTAATTTAGAGACTAAGAATTATTTTAATTAAAGATAAAAACATTATATAGATAAAACTAAATGAATAAAGAGAGAAATTAAAAGATGAATGATGAAAAACCTTGACTCCAGTCTGGCTATGTGGTTACCTATGGTAGGGAGCTGCAGCTGAGCTACATTCAATTACAAAAGGTAAAATTCATTAGAATTAGGGATGGATTAAGATCCTGGGTATTTGGCTCTCTAAATGCATAAGGAGATGCAAACTAATAAGAAAAAAAAAAGCAAAAATATTCAATCTCTTGGTTATTGTTATCTGTAATAGCTAAATGAATGTACAAGAATGCTGGGTTGATCCTTAAGGCTGGACCAGGCCCAGATGTGTGTCTTTCCCAGCTCAGGCCACCAGCCTCCAAGCTACCCACAGAAAGAAAAATTAAACCAGGGCAACAAAAGTCACCTCTGAGACCTGTGGTTACCAAGAAGATAGTCAATGTGTGGGAAGGGCAAAACCAAGTAACTATTAAAGCCAGAGGGTATAATGCAAAGTAATTGTTCCTTTTGTAGATCGATATAATCAGGTTCTTGAGAAACCTTAACTACTTTAAGGAAAGAATCCTTTATTTTAAAGGCTACAAAACGAAAGAGCTTGTTTGGATTGATGCAGGATTCACAAATCATGATTAAATTGCTGATGAGTATATGTGACAAATGTGTAAGAGGTTATTCCTAAGAGAGCAACCTGCCTAATTGACTGGATAATTGCTACTGTAAGGTCTGTTTACCCTGGAAATGGGACTTCCCAACCATCCCTATAAAATGCCAAGTGGAGCACCCCAGATGACACAGTTGATATGCTTCACATGCAAGCCATGTGAAAGTGTATAACTGGGATATTCTCCCATTGAATATGACTACTATCCAGGTCATTGTCCTGTGACCTCTCTCCTCCCCTTTGCTCACTGTCCTAGAGTGGCACTGGCCTCTGAAGTAATTCTTTTTTGGTCTTGGGACTAGTTCAGGGGGAACTGGGTGGGGGAAGTCCCTCCTGTCCTAAGTGCAGTTGCACTGTACAGAACACTCCAAGGGCCAATGGTAATTCAGCACAGAAAGAGGGAGGGCCCCCAGGTCAGAAAGAGCTCCAGAGACCTCATGGCATTGTAGCGCAGGGTGGTGGGCCAAGGTTAGGACACTGCATAAAACAGGCAATCCCACTACCTCTACCTACTCATGCCAGGAGAATCCATAACTACCTAGAGTGAGTAGGCATCTATCCAGCCTAGCAGTAGGATTGATGTCTGTCCAGCCTGGAAGAGGGGCAGTAGGTGACTCCCTCCCCTTCTGTTGTAAATACTGTAATTATCAGATAATTTAAGTTATTCTCATTTGTAACTGCATTTCTGGTTCAGGCCAGAGTCCTCTGGTATTGAAAAAAAAGACTGAGTCCTGTCCCCATTTCTCTTCTCTTTCCCATAGATTCCCCCACCTTTCAAACTGTTTTGCATCTATTTCAAAGGAAGATATACCTGAGACTGGGTAATTTATAAAGAAAAAGGGGTTTAATGGACTCACAGTTCCACATGGCCGGGGAGGCCTCACAATCATGATGGAAGGCAAAGGAGGAGCAAAGCCATATCTTACATGGTGGCAGGCAAGAGAGCATGTGCAGGGGAACTGCCTTTTATAAAACCATTAGATCTTGTGAGACTTACTCACTACCATGAGAAAAGCACAGAAAAACTCACCCCCATGTTTCAATTACCTCCCACAAGTTTCCTCCCCTGACACATGGGGATTATGGGAGCTACAATTAAAGATGAAATGTTGGTGAGGACACAGCCCAACCATATAATTCTGCCCATGGCCACTGCCAAATCTCATGTCCTCACATTTCAAAACCAATCATGCCTTTCCAACAGTCCCCCAAAGTCTTAACTCATTTCAGTATTAACACAAAAGTCCTAGCTTAGGAGCCAGTAGAATCAAAAGGAAGTTAGTTACTTCCCAGATACAATGGGGGCACAGGCATTGAGTAAATACACCCATTCCAAATGTGAGAAATTGGCCAAAAACAAGAAGATAGATGCCCCATGCAAATTTGAAATCAGTGGGCAGTCAAACCTTAAAACTCCAAAATGATTTCCTTTGACTGCATGTCTCACATCCAGGTCACACTGATGCAAGAGGTGGGTTCCCTTGGTCTTGGGAAGATCCACCCCTGGAACTTTGCAGGGTACAGTGCCCCTCTCCTGGCTGCTTTCACAGGCTGGTATTGAGTGTTCTGTGGCTTTTCCAAGTGCGCAGTTCAAGCTGTTCATGGATCTGTCATTCTGGGATCTGGAGGATGGTGGCCCTCTTCTCATAGCTCCACCAGGCAGTTCCCCAGTGGAGACTTTTGTGTGGGGGCTTCAACCCTACATTTCCCTTCCATTCTGTCCTAGCAGAGGTTCTCCATGAGGGTCCTACCTCTGCAGCACACCTCTGCCTGGACATCCAGGTGTTTCCATACATCCTCTGAAATCTAGGCAGAAGTTCCCAAACCTCAATTCTTTACTTTTATGCACCTGCAGGACCAACCAAAGCTTGAGACTTGCACCCTCTGAAGCAATGGACTGAGTGTATATTGGCTCCTTCTGGGTCCCATGCCTGGGACCCAGAGCACCAAGTCCAAAGACTGCACAAGAAAACCATTTTTTATCCTCCTAGGCCTCTGGGCCTTTGATGGGAGGGGCTACTGTGAAGACCTATCACATGTCCTGGAGACATTTTCCCCACTGTCTAGGTGATTAACATTTGGCTTCTCATTACTTATGCAAGTTTCTGCAGCCAGCTTGAATTTCTCCTCAGAAAATGGGTTTTTCCTTTTTTATCACATCATCAATCTTCAAATTTTCCTTTTATGCTTTGCTTCCCTTTTAAACCTAAGTTCCAATTTCAAACCATATCTTTGTGAATTAATAAAACTGAATGATTTTAAGAGCACCCAAGTCACTTCTTGAAAGCTTTATTTTGAAATTTCTTTCACCAGATACCTTAAATTATGTCTCTTAAGTTCAAAGTTCCACTGATCTCTAGTGCAGGGGCAAAATGCTGCCAGTCTTTTTACTAAAGCATAGCAAGAAACACCTTTGCTCCAGTTCCCAATAAGTTCCTCATCTCCATCTGCGACCACTTCAGCCTGGACTTTATTGTTCATATCATTATCAGCATTTTGGTCAAAGCCATTCAACAAGTCTCTAGGAAGTTTCAGACTTTCCCACATCTTCCTGTCTTCTGAGCCCTTCAAGCCTCTAGGAAGTTCCAGACTTTCCTACATTTTCCTATTTTCTTCTGAGCCCTCCATACTGTTCTAACCTCTGCCTATTACCCAGTTCCATAGTCACTTCCGCATTTTTGGGTATCTTTACAGCAGCACTCCACTCTCTATACCAATTTACTGCATTAGTCCATTTCATAGTGCTGTGAAGAAATACCTGAGACTGGGTAATTTATAAAGAAAAAGAGGTTTAATGAACTCACAGTTCCATATGCCTGGGGAAGCCTCACCATCATGGTGGGAGATGAAGGAGAAGCAAAGGCATGTCTTACATGGTGGCAAGAGAGCATGTGCCAGGGAACTGCCCTTTATAAAACCATCAGATCTTGTGAGACTTATTCACTATCACAGAACAGCATGGGAAAACCCACCCCCGTGATCCAATTACTTCCCACTGGGTCCCTCTCACAACATGTGGGGATTATGGGAGCTACTATTCAAGATGAGATTTTGGTGGGGACACAGCCAAACCATATCACATGGTAAATTTGAACGTTAAGTGCTACATGGGCACTCCAGGTGACATTAATACCACAGAAACACAGCCTGATCAAATTTGCTGTCCTCATGGGTCTTACAGATGCTTAATAAAACATTGGGGTAATTAACAAAGAATAATGAGAAAGGCAAAAGGGAGTCAGAGGACTCACCCCAGAGGGTGATGAAAATATTTGGATGTTTCATAAAAAATGAAATAAATAAAATGAAAATCGATGGGGTTGAAACAAAGGTCGTACAACACTATCAAAGGTTGGGTGGACCAAAGGGAACCCCTACTGGTCCCCCAACATTAAAAGGCCACATACCTGTTTTCTGCATTTGCCCCAGATTGGGGAAATTGAAGAAACAGCAACAGGCAAAGGTTATAATGAAGGAGCTGACATTACCTGGGGTAATGCTGAGGTAAATTAAGATGAAGATTAAAAAAAGAGCCCAAGTCCCTTGGCTCAATATCCTGCTAGGAACTCAAATCACTTTTCACCAGAAAAAGTAAAATAGTCTGGGGGTAGAAAAGAAAAGTTCCTTGAACCAGAACATAGAAATGTACAGGTTGATAGGATTATGAAACTTGAGATGTCTGTACAGCCTGTGTGTCAGGTAATTTTAACTCCTTTACATAAATGTCTTGTGAAAATTGGTATTGTATCTGATTGAGGGATGTTTCTCCTATCAAGTATTATGAAACTGAAGTCATGTAAATGTTCCCTTTGAAGAATGTTAATTGGACTCACTAAATGGAAACTAGTAAGGTTGCCTGAGCCTACAGAATGCATGGTAGAAGCTGAAGGGCTAGTCGGGAACAATTCTCCACTTCATATCCCTGTGTGGAGCATTTATTAGGGCTTATGGTAAAAGACTGGGAGCACTTCCCAAAGACAAATACTGGACTAGAGAATTTCCCGTTGAGGGACATTTACGGCCTTGTTATGGAATGTTAACTGAAGCTACTCCTTTGCTAATGGAAATAATGGTGCCCCAAAGAGTTCCATAATAACTTAAAAATTGTTTACATAGGGTCTTGCTACCTGAGGATGCAAAGAGAAGATACTTATGAGCAGAGAGCATTCTTTTTCCCCTAGGGCTGACTCTAACTGTGAGGAGCTGCTAGATTCTACAGTGCCTGATAAACAGCTCTCATATGACAAGAACTGCTTAGCATGTGAATGGCAATTCAAGGTGAACAAAGGACATGTTGTTTGGAAGGCTGATGCTCTGGTTAAAGAGTCAAGGGAATCTTTTTCTTTTAAATTATTTATTCTTTAGAGCAATTGGGTGAAGTATGTTTTTATGAACAAATTTACCTTTCTCTCCAAGTTCTCCAAAATTTGGAAACCGTGAGTATTCTGGTTTTATCACAATATAGTTATTTGAATAAGTTTAGTAAGAGTCTTTTGTTTTAAAACAGGACAATTGGAGACACTGATTATTTTACCAAGCCTTTGACTAGAATAACATATTTTCAGGTAAATTTCCAGCAAAGCCAACTTAAAAAGAGCCTATATGGTCATTCAATTTCTTGCTGCACTTTATGCAAATAGTCAGGCCAAGTATAATAAGCCTAAAACTTATTTTTACACACAAATCGGTCTTACTATAATTTGTCTTTAATAGAAAAGGAGGGCTAGAGAGAGAGAACATTTTTTTCAAAGGAGAAGTTTAACACTTGTTACTAGATTTCAGCCCCGACCTTTGTTTTTGAATGCAGATTGATTCATGAATGATTTCTTGGCTATAATAATCCTCTAAAGAATAGCAGATTATAGTTTTTTTTCATATTTTTAGTTGAATCCATCATGAAATAGCTTCTGTCTTCCATTGTGACACACAAATACTCTTTTGATTGTCAAAACATTAATGTTATTTATCTCTCCCTGATTTACTTCCAAGGAAATTGGAATCATGGTATTCTCAAGACTAGAGATGCAAATCTCTCTCGTTTGGCATCCCACTGAGCCCGATCTGTTTTTCACTGTAAATGCCCTTCTGTTAAGACTATACAAGCACCCTCCCTCTAGGCCTGAGGACTGCTGTGGAAGAGGTGGATGTGAGAGATTGTAAGGGCTAGGTTTGAGGAAGTGAATTAGTTCAGATCATCCAAATCAAGGATGGATACACAGATGCCTAAACAGCTGGTAAAACAAAGTTTTTTTGCCTACTGAGCTATTATTTGGCATCTTTTCATCCAGCCCAATCATAAAGAATGTCATGCTTTTTGTAGAATTAAAAGAAAATAACTACTGAGAGGATAAAGATACCTTGTGACAAAGCCTTCGGGATATAAGACTCCCAGTTATGAGTTGTGCAGACAGATATGTATTTTTAAATTTTATTTTCATTTATTTATTTCTTTATTGAGACTCACTCAGGGTCTCACTCTGTCACTCAGGCTGGAGCGTAGTGGCGCCATCATGGCTTACTGCAGCCTTGACCTTCTGGACTCAGGTGATCCTCACGCCTCAGCCTCCCAGGTAGCTGGCACTACAGGCATGCACCACCATACCTGGCTAGCTTTTTGTCTTTTTGTATTTTTTTAGAGACAGGGTTTTGCAATGTTGCCCAGGCTGGTCTCAAAATCCTGGGAATATAGATGTGAGCCACGGTGCCCGGCCAGTATATATTAAAAAATTTTTTTTCAGAACAATGCTTATGTTTTGTGTAGTTAATTGCTGTAAGTCCATAACTAAAACCAAGATTATAGTAGCTCGATGCATAGAAGTTAAAGATAAGTCAGTTTTGTAACCTGGCCTTTGGCTTTTTGTTTGTTGACTGTTTACTGAAAAAATTTAAGGGGTAATGAATGCTCATCCATGTCCATTCCTATCTGGCCTAGAACATTTAATTTGCTATAAGTCTTTTGACTCTAAGTCCCTTGGCCATAGGGGGTCCCACCGAGGGACAGGATGGATCTCAAGCAGGCAGCCATGCCACCCCGACAATGGTATGAGGCAAAATAAAAATTTGGTAGACATTGTTGTTGCCTCTGACAAATCTTAGCTGGAAGAGGGAGAATATAAAGCAAAAATAAAATTCTGAGAACCCTAAGCATCTGAATGGACCCTTCCTCTCAGCCAAAGGCATCCCAAAATTAATCTGAAAAGCAAGTTTAGGCCATGATGGGAAGGGGGGTGGGTCAGACACGCCTCATTGTACCCTCCTCCCTTTTGGAGTTCAGCAAAAACCAGCCAGAACTAACATCGACACAGACTTTAAGTCTGACAAGAAACATTTACATCTATTGTTTCTGAAGCCTGCTACCTAGAGGCTTTATCTGCATGATAGAACCTTGGTCCCCAAAAGTCCTTAATATAACCCAGATATTACTTTCTATTGATAATAACTCTTCCAACCAATTGCCAATCAGCACATTTTAAAACTTTAAAAATACCTATGACCTGGAACCCCCTGCTTCGAGTTGTCCTGCCCTTCCAGATTGAACCAATGTATATCTTACATGTACTGACTGATATATTATGTCTCCCTAAAATGTATAAAAGCAGGCCGTACCCTGACCATCTTGGGCACATGTTGTCAGGACCTCCTGAGGCTGTGTTATGGCCACATCCTTAACCTTGGCAAAATAAACTTTCTAAATTGATTGAAAACTGTCTCAGATACTTTTGAGTTCACAGGCATCCGCCAATCCAAATTTGCTAGTGCCTTGCTCTTGGACTTTCCAGTCTTTGGAACTATGATAATTAAATTTCTGTTGTTTATAACCCACTCAGCTTAGGGTATTTTGTTGTAGCAGCCCAGATGGATGAAAACGCTATATTTAATCTTATTCAATTTCATTTTACTCTCAGCTCTGATTTCTTCAAGATGTTTTTGATACTTACTCTGTCATTAATTCAATAAACTTGTATTGGGTGCCTGCTATTTGTCAGGCACTTAATAAGCACCAGAGTCACAAGGGTAAATAACATACGGCTCCTATCTCTGACTTGTTCACAGAATAATGAGAGAGGAACTTACAGACATATAAATAAAGAGGAACTTATATAAATGAAGTGCACTGTAATAGAGGTTGTAATGGAGTTAGGCACACAGTAGGGTGGGAAGATAAAGAGTGAATGAATAGTTAGGGCTTAACTGGGGAGCACAGAGGCAAAAGGGGCTTCACAATAGAAGTAATAAAATACCTGATTCTTGAAAATGAATTGTATATTTACCAGATGAACAAAGGGAAAAAAGGCATTATAACTGGAGGAATATTATATAAAAGCACTGAACTATAAAATGGCATGGTTAATTAACACAGCTAGAAGTGGAACATTGTGTCTAAGGACAAGCAACAGGAGATGATACTGAAATATAGATGATACTTTGTTTACTATCTTAAAAATCAGAGATTTTTGTTTATGGGAATTACTGAAAAGTTTTAAGAAGTAGAATCACATGCTAACTATGTATTTTATTAATTCATTTAACACAAAAAATTACGATCCAAATTATTGGAGGTGGCATGTGAAAGAGAGGTTGGAGGTACACAAGGCTAGAGGAGACTAAATAGGATTTCAATTGTCTGAGCTAAACTGTTCATACATATGAGAGGTTTCATCATACGTGTGGTAGTTAAAGGCATGGATGGGCATGAGATGTCCTAAAGAAAGCATGCATAGCAAAAGGGTAGGGAATACAAGACAGAGGCCTGAAAGTGTTGACCAAATAAGAGAAGACTGAGTAGAAAGAATCTAGCAGTTAGTCAGAGATACAGGTATGCATGGGGGAGGGAATTTCAGGAAGAAAAGAGAGATCAACAGTATCAAATGACTGAGAGTCGAAGTAAGCTGATAATTCAGACATAGTTTGTGGATTTGGGATATATGGGAATAAGGAAGTTGTTTATGACCTTTTATGGAGGTAATTTCAAGAAATACCAGGCTATAGCAGACTATAGGGCGGATGGAAGGTTAAATGGTACAGACAATGAGTCTAGACTATTCTTCTAAACAGCTTTGTGGTAGCTAGAGTAGCTATCCATCAAGGCTGAGGGAACTTTTTTTTTTTTCCCCTCAAAAGACAAGAATTATCTTGGCTATCTTAATAAGCTAGTGGGGAAAGAAGCAATCAAGCAATAGAGTGTGAGGTTGAAAATAGAGAGAAAAGGCTGGGTGCAGTGGCTCCTGCCTGTAATTCCAGTACTTTGGTAGGCCAAGGTGGGTGGATCACCTCAGGTCAGGAGTTCAAGATCAGCCTGGCCAACATGGTGAAACCCTGTCTCTACTGAAAAAACAAAAGCTAGCTGGTCATGGTGGCACACACTTGTAGCCCCAGCTACTTGGGAGCCTGAGGTGGGAAAATTGCTTGAACCCGGGAGGTGGAGGTTGCAGTCAGCCAAGATTATGCCACTGCGCTCCAGCCAGGGTGACAGAGTAAGACTGTCTCAAAGAAGTAAAAAATAAGTAAATAAAAAGTGAGATAAAAGAGCGATATGGATGAATTAGAATCTCAGAAATGGGAAGAATGGATTCAACAGCAAGATTGGAGGGATTTTATTGTACAGGAAAGGGACACCAATCTTTCTAAAGACATATGCAAATTAGAGAAGGTAGGGACAGAGGTAAGTTTGCAGGTGAAGTTGCTGATATCATTTACTGGGCATAAAGAAAGAGCATGTGACTGGGTTGGAGACTGAGAAACAGAAAAGGTTGTGAGTTAACTTGAAAGGAATATGTGAGGTAGAAAATAAGTTGTGTGATTGGCTTAAGACTGGAGGTGTGGAAGGTGGAAGGTGGAAGGTGTGAGAATATTAAGAATTTGAGCATGATAGCTAGATAGTAGGTCAAATGGTCTCCCAGGAAGCAAATGTCATCAGAAAATATCTTTAATAGGACCAAGCAAAAATCCCTATGGCATGTGACTGAAGACCACCATTCAAGTTGACATAAATCTATAATTTGTTCATTTTGAAGTAGTAATTAATCTACCTAACTATAGTATTACCAGTATACAGTGCTCCTGTTTTAAAACCTCTTACTAAAAGCTATCTTTTTAAATTTAATAAACCTATCAGAATTTTAACCATTCATATTTTTAGTAAAACCATAGTAGCTCCTGGTGATTACAGTGGTTCTATCTGTGAACTCATCCCTGATGTTGTTATGGATTGCATCAACCTCACTGTTTCCTGGAACTATATCAATTCATAGGAAGTATGATTAATAAAACATATGGAAATTTATAGTATACATATTAGGCAGGCAATAAGAATAAACAGAAGCCAAGGGTCCATGTGAGCTGATTCTCCAAGGTTCAGGAAAGCTTCCCAAAATAAATGGAGTCTCATTTTTGTGTGGTCCTCCATTTACACTGCAGCTGAGAAACCCTGAAAACACCCTGTCCTGGGCTTACATGCCTTAGACACAACTGGGATTGCTGAGCTCAAGGGTTGCAGAGCATCCTACTATGGGAAGAATGAGGACATAACTCAGGTTGTTTTGGATATTTCCTTCCTTGCTGAGAATGCAGAATGTTTCTGACCAAGAATTGCAAGCAAGAACAGGAAAGAGTGGGGTCGGCCAAGGTAATCTAGCTAGATAGTAGGTCAAATGGTCTCTCAGGATGAGAGACCCTGGGGCCCTCATTTTTGGGGGGCCCTACTGTTTTGCAGAGAGAACTTAAATGTATTTGAAATAGTGTCTTTGTATAATTCTGCATTCTTTCTTTTCATTACAGTATATGTATGGGTTCTTTCGTACTTTAGATATCATTGTAGTTCTGAAGACCTGGTTAAATCATCAGCTATATATTACTTAGAATGACTGTTTGTTTCTATGCATGTACCAGTATGCTTATACAATATTGAGGCTGCAACTGCCTACAAAATTAGTCTCACTTTGAGTTTTCAGAGATAAATCACAGTATGACAGACAAGGGGAACAGACTACATTTTACAGTTTCTTGCAAATTCAAAGGTTACTTAAGTTGGAGACAATCAGTCTTATGGTGGAAGGCATTTTGTCAACAGACGGCAAGTATACAATTTAAAAATAACTTTTTCTATGTTTTCTTATATTTTTTTTCCTAGATGTTTCTGTTGGCAATAACATGTGCATTTGTATCCAAAACCCTATCTGGATCTTATATGAATTCCATGCTCACACAAATAGAGAGACAATTCAACATCCCAACATCTCTAGTTGGATTTATTAATGGAAGCTTTGAGATTGGTAATGAATTATTTTTGCATTTCTTCTTTTTGTATTTTGTCTTATCTATGGAGCATGTCTGAATTTTATTCTCCTTATTTGCTGTTTTAGGTCATTTAATCTGACTGAGTTGGATGTTTTCTAAAACTGATTGATTAGCTAAGCTCAGAATATACTTGGAAATAATTCATTTAAATATTACCTAGTATTAACACCTAAATATTGCCACATATCTCACCATTGTTCTTTTTAGTCTAATAGTTTTCAGTTATGTAGCACGAGTAGCAGAGTATTTATAGTATTTATATTTAAATCTATCATTTGATAACCCTAAGGGAAACTAAGGGCTCCATCTTTGTATTTAGAAGATACAAAGGTAGAAGACCGCCAGGCACGGTGATTCATGCCTGTAATCCCAGCACTTTGGGAGGCCGAGATGGACGATCATGAGGTCAGGAGATCGAGACCATCCTGGCTAACATGATGAAGCCCCGTCTCTGCTAAAAACACCAAAAAATTAGCCAGACAAGGTGGCGGGCACCTGTGGTCCCAGCTGCTCGGGAGGCTGAGGCAGGAGAATGGTGTGAACCTGGCAGGCAGAGCTTACAGTGAACCGAGATTGCCATAGAACTCCAGTCTGGGTGACAGAGTGAGACTCCGTCTCAAACACAAACAAACAAACAACAACAACAAAAACAAAGGTGGAAGACCTAGAAGATGTAGAAGATATTGTTGGAGACCAAGGAAATTGCCTTACAAATGAAAATGCAAATATTTTTCTGCTATTTTGTCTGGGAGGTTAACAATTTTTTTTTTCCAAGTACAGAGAGAAGAAAAGATTGCTTTTATATCTCTCTGAATTTATTTCAGAGGCAGCCTGTAGGGAAGAATAAAGTCTACTCATAGATTCTGATTTTTGTGGATGACTGGGAATATGTGACCACAGAGAGGGAGAATGAGGGAAAGAAGGATTTCTTCCATGAAAAAAGTTATATAGAAATATGAGTGTCACTCTTTTCTAGTTTTGTAATAGCTTCCACTTTCTTCAAGGTGATAATTGCCTTTAATATAAATATATTTAAAAAATCAGGATTGAGGAGAAGCAAAACTGAAATAAGTGATTCTTGAGCTTATCTACTAGTGTTCAGCTCCCTTGGATCTTACCCTGTATCTCCTGTGTGCTGATCCCAGTGAGGGAGTTAGAACTAACTCCATGTATAGCCCACAAATTGACTCAGTTCATAATCTAACGGAAGGTAGAGATGCAGATAATGATAACATTAATTGAATGAAGTAAGTGTGGTAGCGTAAATATATACAAGGTCTTACAGGAACAGAAGAAACATAGACTCATTTAGGGAAGACAGACTCTCAGAGGTTGACTAAAAGTTTTCTAGGAGAAGAAACGAGGTTAAGCAAATGTGAAGAAAATTCCAGTAGAAGAAGCCTAAGAACGACGCAGCGTAATAGACTATGTGAGGAACAACATTTAGCTTGATAACATTGACTAGCCAAGATAAAATTGGAAAGGATTAGGATGTGAGCCTGGAGAAATGGGCGGGGGTGAGAAATGGGTTAATGAGAGCTTTGTGTGCCTGCTATGGCATTTACCTTTTAATCCTCTAGATGAGGGAGTGTCACTGAGGGTTGGAAGGGGTTATTAACCTTTCTGTGTCAAGGACTCTTTTAGCATTGTAACACCGTATGATCCTGGAATAATAATTTTAATTGCACAACAAAGAACTACATGGGTGCAAAGGAAGCTAGTTATATTGAAGTAGAATTATCAAAATATTAAAACAAATTTTTATATAGTAATATTTATACTTTTAATCCACCCATTAAATTAAAAAGTTACTAATTTTAAAGTAATTATTGTGTCAATATTTTAAATTGTTTGCAATGGCCATATTGTCATCTGAACATATCTGTAGCTTCTATTGCTGACCGTTGGTGACAATGTTCACATTGCAGTTATGTGAGTCTGAAGCACTGGGGAACTATCTGGGCTGGAGCTATTGATTAGCAAGTAAGTAGGCGTTTGCTAAAACTAGAGAGAGAATTTATGAGGTTATTTAGGGAGAGGATATAGGGTGATAATTACAATGGACAAAGAATAGATCCTGAGCTGCACAACATTTAAGGCACAGGTAGAAGAAAAGGAGTCTATGACAATGTGAAGAGAAGGAATGGTCAGAGAAACAAGAGGGGGAACCAGGAGAAAATAGTATTATGAAAGACAAAGGAGTAGAAATTTGAAAAAAATAAAGCATTAGCAGTGTGAAAAGCATTAGAAGTATCCAGTTAGATAAGAATGAAGAACGATTCCCTGGGTTGCATAATATGGAGATAACTGATGGTCTTTGCCAGGGCACTAGCAAATTTAGAAGCTAGGGAGCAGTGAAGGTAGGAGCGATGTTAGGGGATTAGGGAGGGGGAAAAGTGGAATCTATGAATATGGATGAATGTTCTGGGAAGTTTGGAGAGAAACTGGAGAATATGTGTAGGCTAAAGTCTAGTTGAGAGAGAGGCTTAAAATATATATGAGAGATTTTAATTACTAGAGTAAGTGGCTGAAGAAAATGGCAGTGCCCTGGTGATGTGTTTAGTGTCAGATGGTAAGATGGGCACCCCAACCTCTCAAACTGAAGGAAGGTGGTAAGGCCTTCAGGTGGAAAACTCAAATGCCTTCATGTTCGATTGCCCCAAATTTCTTGATAACGTAGAAAATATTAACAATTTCTACCACTAGTGGGTGGTGATAGATAGCTTGAGGAGAATGATGAAGATTAGAAATAGTGTGAAATTTATAAATGCCAATAAACATATCACTTAGCTTACATTTCCCCAGTCAGTTTTACAGGCAGCATTCTCCATACCTTTGAAAAAAATTACTTACCTTTTCCCATGCTTTCTCGTTGCAATTATTTCCTGACAGAGCAAGGCAGTTTAAAACACGAACTCACTCTTACATGAAGAAGGAAAGTTCTTCCTTTCTTCTCCTTTCAAAAAAATAGATATGAATTTCAAACAGTGGCCTCTGGAGACACTCCCTTCAACACGGGTGGCTTTGGCGATAGATTTTAGAAACCTAGAGAGGTCAATGTGGCTGATATAGTTATTAGGGTGGGGCGCTCTCCATTTAAAATAATGTACAAATGGACGTATATTCTACATACAGGGCAGACTAGAGAAAAATATAGATGGAAAGAAAAGTTTTCAAACTATACACCACTTAGAAGATTATTAACTCCTTGAGGAAAAAAATTTTTGAAATTTTTATAATCTTGAGTCATTGCAGAGGCATTCTTTATATATAGTGGGAGCAAGGTAGATATTATTTACTGAATTAAAAAATGTATGGTTGGCAAAAAACTTACTCATATATTTGTTTATTTCAAATCTTTACTCCACACTCTTCAAGGATCTGTCCATCAGATGGGCCTTCCCCCATTACTTTCTTTATTCTAAAGCTTCATCCTAAGACATGGGGATACATTTTTCATTGCCATTTTTATTCCTCAAATCCAGACTCACTGAAGACCCGGTAGAAGGCGGGGGTGGGGGGGTCTACTAATTTTTACTTAACTACATTGTCTGATCTAGGGAAAGAAGTAGAAAAAAAAATAGCCGGGCGCGGTGGCTCAAGCCTGTAATCCCAGCACTTTGGGAGGCCGAGACGGGCGGATCACTAGGTCAGGAGATCGAGACCATCCTGGCTAACACGGTGAAACCCCGTCTCTATTAAGAAATACAAAAAACTAGCCGGGCGAGGTGGCGGGCGCCTGTAGTCCCAGCTACTCGGGAGGCTGAGGCAGGAGAATGGCGTAAACCCGGGAGGCGGAGCTTGCAGTGAGCTGAGATCCGGCCACTGCACTCCAGCCTGGGTGACAGAGCGAGACTCCGTCTCAAAAAAAAAAAAAAAAAAAAATAGATCCTTGTCTTGGTCATGTTGACCAAAATGAAGGTATTTTTAAATAATGAGTTACAAAACACTCAGCTATCTAAATTTGACTTCTGCTTCTCTTTCTGGGCATAGGAAAACATGATAATGTTCTATGGAGTAGGCACTGAGAGAGAGGCCAGAGGTCACATGCAGGCTGACACCTTCTTTTGCACCTCATTTCCCAAGTCTAGATAGTCACAAATAGAGCCTTTCAAATTTCCCATAACCATTCTTTAGTCCCTTTCACTGGCTTCTCTTCTTCTCCCCTCTATAAATGTTGGTGTTTCAGAGATATCTGTTTCTATATCTGCCTACATTGCAAAACAGAACCTTTCTTCGGGGCAGGGATTGTGTTATATTTGTTTATTATTTAATACAACCCTAGCACAAATCCCAGTATTTAAGATAGTTGTTATGCAGTAAACGCTAGAATGTAAATAATCAGGTGAGGCTGTTAATTAAGACTTTGTTCATACTTTTTTAAATGATTATTCTCAATTTTTCCTAGGAAATCTTTTGTTGATTATATTTGTGAGTTATTTTGGAACCAAACTGCATAGACCTATAATGATTGGCATTGGATGTGTGGTTATGGGCTTAGGCTGTTTCTTAAAATCACTACCTCATTTCCTCATGAACCAGTAAGTATTCCAGTCTGATAATTTTGGGTGGTCAAATTTCACTTGCAGGAAATGAAGCTCGCACTATCCTCTCAAGGAGCAATGCTTTCCAACAGCATAGAGCACTGTAATGGGAAGGGGAAGACGCACATTCTGTTCCATCTGTCTATTTGGTGCTTTTGGCTGCCTCACTTCCATTTACGTAGTCAATTTTGTCAATTTACACAATGGGGATTTGACACCTTTTCTTGTGGAGTTGAGTCTGGTGAAAAGATTCTCAGGACCGGCCGAAACTTGGGATTATTCCCTTCTCAGGACCATGTAAATACTTCTAATTATAATGAGGTCTGCTTAATTGCAGGTCACCAAGGGACAGACCAGTCTGAAGATTGATTTTTCTTTTAATTTTTACAAAAGTAACTATGTACAAAGTCATAAAAATAGAAACTATACAAAAAGGCTGATATTGACAAAAAGTTCTCCCTTGTCACTTATTACTGCTTTCCAGAGGCAAGCACTTACAACTTTTAGCTCTTTCTTCTATTTGCTTCCAATTTCTTTCTTTTTTTTTCTGTTTTTCTGTTTTTATTATTTATTTAGTTTTTTGAGACGGAGTCTCTCTCGCTCTGTCACCCAGGCTGGAGAGCAGTGGCGCGATCTCGGGTCACTGCAAACTCTGCCTCCAGGGTTCAAGCAATTCTCCTGCCTCAAGCCTCCCAAGTAGCTGGGACTACACGTACGCGCCACCATGCCTGGCTAATTTTTTGTATTTTTAGTAGAGATGGGGGTTTCACTGTGTTAGCCAGGAAGGTCTCCATCTCCTAACCTCCTGATCTGCTTGCCTTGGCCTCTGTTTTTATTTTTGTTGAGATAGTCTCACTCACTCTGTCGCCCAGGCTGGAGTGCAGTGGTGCCATCTCCCGGCTCACTGCAACCTCTGCCTCCCGGGTTCAAGTGATTTTCCTGCCTCAGCCTCCTGAGTAGCTGGGATTATAGGTGTGTGCCACTACACTCAGTTAATTTTTGTATTTATAGTAAAGATGGGGTTTCCCCAAATTGGGCAGGCTGGTCTGGAACTCCTGGGTTCAAGCAGTCCGCCCACCTCAGCCTCCCAAAATGAGGGATTACAGGCGTGAGCCACCTGGCCCAGCCTTGCCTCCTTATTTCTAAGTAAATGTTATTCTATTAGTTTTGAATCCTGGCATACCCTGCTTTATTGCATTTCACTTTATTGCACTTTGCAGATATTGCATTTTTCACAAATTGAAGGTTTATGGCAACCCTATGTTGAGGATTAGAATCATTTTTCCAATAGCATGTGCTCACTTCGTGTCTGGGTCACATTTGATAATTCTTGCAATATTTCAAACTTTTGCATTATTATTGTATCTGTTATGGTGATCTGTGATTAGTGATCATTGATATTACTAATGTAATTGTTTTGATGTGCCACTAACTTATGCCCATTTAAGATGGTGATTTATTTATTTATGTATTTTTTTTTTTTAGAGCTATGGTGTCGCCCAAGGTAGGGTGTAGTAATGTGATCTCACTCACTATAGCTTCGACCTCCACAGGCTCAGGTGATCCTCTCACCTCAGCCTCTCGAGTGGCTGAAACTATAGGCACGTGCCACCATGCCTGGCTAATTTTTGTATTTTCTTTTTTTTTTTTGGTAGAGACAGGATTTTGCCATATTGCCCTGGCTGGTCCTGAACTCCCGGGTTCAAGCAATCTGCCTGCCTCAGACTCTCAAAATGTTGGGATTACAGGCGTGAGCCACTGTGCCAGTCTTAGGATGGTGAACGTTATCAATAAAATGTTGCGTGTGTTCTGACTGCTCCACTGACCAGCCATTGCCCCATTTTTTGCCCTCTCCTTGGGCCCGCTTATTCTCCTAGATACAAAAATATTGAAATTAGGCCAATTATTACAATAACTCTATTGTGGCCTCCAGGTGTTCAAGTGAAAGGAAGAGTTGCACATCTCTCACTTTAAATCAAAAGCTAGAAATGATTAAGCTCAGCGAGGAGGGCAAGTTGAAAGCCAAGAGAGGCCCAAAGCAAAGCCACTTGCACCAACTAGTTAACCAAGCTGTGAAAACAAAGAAAAAGTGCTATTTCAAGGAAGACACACATGATTAGAAAGTGAAACAGTCTTATTGCTGAGATGGAGAAAGTCTGAATAGTCTGAACAGAAGATTAAGCCAGCCACAACATTCCCTTAATCCAAAAGAGCAAGGCTCTCTCTTCTATTCTGCGAAAGTTGAGAGATTAGGAAGCTGCAGAAGAAAATTTTTAAGCTAACAGAGGTGGGTTCATGAGGTTTAAGGAAAGATCTTAGCTGTCTTCCTAACATAAAAGTACAAGGTGAAGCAGCAAGTGCTGATGGAGAAGCTACAGCAAGTTATCCAGAAGATCTAGCTAAGTTAATTGATGAACGTGGCTACACTAAATAACAGATTTGCAATGTGGATGAAACAGCCTCCTTCTTCCTTCTCCTCCTCCTCCTCCTCCTCCTCCTCCTCCTCCTCTCCTTCTCCCTCTCCCTCTCCCTCTCCCTCTCCTTCTCCTTCTCCTTCTCCTTCTCCTTCTCCTTCTCCTCCTTCTTCTTCTTCTTCGTCTCATGCTGTTGCTCAGGCTGGAATGCAGTGGCATGATCTCAGCTCACTGAAACCTTTGCCTCCTGGGTTCAAGCGATTCTCCTGCCTCAGCCTCCCAAGTAGCTGGGATTACAGGTGCCTACCACCACACCTGACTAATTTTTGTATTTTTTGTAGTGACGGGATTTCAGCACGTTGGCCATGCTGGTCCCAAACTCCTGACTTCAGGTGATCTGCCTGCCTTGGCCTCACAAAATGGAAACAGCCTTCTTTTGAAAGAAGATGCCACCTCGGACTTTCAGACATAGGGAGGAGAAGTCTTTTCAAAATATTACTGCTAATTGACATTCTAGGAGCTCTGATGGAGATGTACATGGAGATGAATGTTGTCTTCATGCCTGCTAACACAACATCCATTCTGTGGCCCATGAATCAGGAGTAATTTGGACTTTCAAGTCTTACTATTTAATACACACAGTTTGTAAGGATATTGCTATTATAAATAGTGATTCTTCTGATGGATCTAAGTAACATAAATTGAAAACCTTCTCGAAAGAATTCACTGTTCCACATTCCAATAGGAACAGGAGAGGAGGGCAAAATCTCAACATTAACAGGAATTTTGAAAAGTTGACTCAAAGCCTCTTGGATAACCCTGTGGGGTTCAAGATTTTAGTGAAGGAAGTCACAAGACTTTAGTGGAGAAAGTCAATGCAGATGTGGTGGAAAGGGCAAGAGAACTAGAATTTAAAATGGAATCTGAAGATGTGACTTAATTGCTTCAATCTCATAATAAAACTTGAATAAATGAAGATTTTTTGTTTATGATCAACCAAATAATGTGGTTTCCTGTGATGGAATCTACTACTGATCAAGATGCTGCGAACACTGTTGAAATGACAGCTAATGTTTTAGAAGATTACACAAAGTTAGGTGATAAAGCTTGTAAGGATTGGTAGGTAGGGCTTGTGAGAGGATTGACTCCAGTTTTGGAAGAAGTTCTACTGTGGGTAAAATGCTATCAAACAGCATTATGTGTTGCTGGGCGCAGTGGCTCAGGCCTGTAATCCCAGCACTTTGGGAGGCCAAGGCGGGAGGACCACGAGGTCAGGAGATCAGGACATCCTGGCTAACACGGTCAAACCCCATCTCTACTAAAAATACAAAAAAATTAGCCGGGCGTGGTGGCGGGCGCCTGTAGTCCCAGCTACTGGGGAGGCTGAGGCACGAGAATGGTGTGAACCTGGGGTGAACCCAGGAGGCGGAGCTTGTAGTGGGCCGAGATTGCACCACTGCACTCCAGCCTGGGCGACAGAGCGAGACTCCGTCTCAAAAACACACAAACAAACAACAACAACAAAACAGCATTGTGTGCTACAGAAAAAACTTTTGTGAAAGGGTCAATTGACACAGGAAACTTCATCGTTGTCTTACTTTAAGAAATTTCCACAGCCCCCAAAACCTGCAATAGCCACTACCCTGATCAGCCAGCAGCCATCAACATGGAGGCTAAAGCCTCTACCAGCAAAATGATTATGACTTTCTGAAGGCTCAGATGATTGTTAGCATCTTTTAGCAATAAAGCATTTTAAATTAATGTGTGTACATTGTGTTTCAGACATAATGCTGTTGCACACTTAATAGGCTACAATATAGTGCAAACATAACTTTTATATGCATTAGAAAATTAAAAAATTCATGTGGTATTCACTTTATTGTGGCAATCTGGAACCAAACGTGCAATGTCTCTGAGGTATGCCCATACATTAGTGTTACACAATATGTATTGAATTCCTACCATAAAATCATTTTTACTATTTACATTTGTATAATTATGTAAATCTTTTTTACCATTGAACCATGCGCTTGTCATTCTTTACTTATATGACTTTTTATTTGCTCTAGATTTAATAATTACTTCATTTTATCATATGGTTAGCTTTCTTTGTATTGTTCACTGATTGATCACCAAATTCTCCACTGGTAGGGCAAATGTCTCCTCAATATTCTTATCTCATATCATAGAGTTTGATTTTTGTCTTGGAGATTCCTCACATATCACTTTCAATTCTCCATCTGCAATCTGAACTTGGAATTCTCTAGACCTGCTGCATTGCTGTTTCTGTGGAATTTTCCCTCATCATTATCCTTGAGACTTTGCTTTTTTGCTGTTTCATACATTGTTATTCATTTTCTGGATGTCCTGTCTCCTGCTTTCCTCTTTCCTCTTCACTTGTTTTTGTGAAGACAATAATCTAATAGCTTTCCAAGGAAGTGTACAAGGGAAGTATAAAATGTAAGACTTTGTACATCTGAAAATATTCCTATTTTACTCCCACATTTGATTGTTACTTTGGCTAGGATAAAATTCTAGATTGGAAATATTTTCCCTAGGGATTTTGAAGACATTTTCCCAATGTTTTCCAGCTCTATCTAACACTTGTAATCAACACTTGACACAGGAAGCCTGTAATCAAGTGTTATTACTCAGAATCCTATGCCATTCTAATCTCTGTGATCAGCTTTCTTTCAGTGGAAACTATTGGAATTTTCTTTTAAGCTCGAAGTCCAAAATTCATGATAATTGTGTTTGTATAAATCTGTCTCCTCCATTGTGTCAGGAGCCTTCAATCTGGGCATTTGGAAAAGTTACTTTTGTTATTTCTTTGATAATATCTCCCCTTTACATTCTCTCATAACATTGTTTTCTTTTTCTAGATCTTCTATTACTTGAATATTGGACATCCTGTATTAACCTTATGTTTTCTCATCTTTTATCCCTAATTTTTTGTCGTCTTGTCTTGTTAGTTTCTGGGAGATTTAACTTTATTTTCCATGCCTTTGAATGACTTTCTAGCTTATGCTACCACATTTCTAATTTTCAAGGGCTCTTGTTCTTTGAATGTCCCTTTTGAAGGAACATCTTATTGTTCTTTCAAGAATGCATTATCTCTTCCCATCTAAATTTTGTTCATTTTTCTTCTTGTTCTCTGGCACCTCCAAGTGTACCTTTTTTTTTTTTTATTTGTTTGTAGCTGTCTTTACTGTTACAGACTTCTTTCATATATCTGGTGGTCCTTTGTTATCTATTCACACTTAAGAGGGAGGAATAACAACAAGAAGCCAGCTGGAAGTTCTGTATACCTGTGTAGGACTTGGCTAAAGGAGGACTTCTTTATAGAGTCATTGAGCAGGGACTGGCTGTTTTGCAGATGGCTCAGAATTGGACACAACCTGTTATCCTAGACAGGGATTCTTCAATCTGTTGCTCGGGAGGTAGAAGCTTAGCTACCAGCCAAATGCAAGTTGCAATCTCACTGTTTAATATGTAGATATGTAGTTTTTTAAACTTAATACCCCCAATTTTTTTGTATTGCCTTTCTATGCTCAACGTGCCTCTCCAGACTCTGGAGTCAATGAACATTTTCAGTTGGAATGGCAGGGAATGTCTCTGGAAGTTTAACGTTTCTTAAACACATTTTAAACCAAAGTGTTTGCACTCCTCTGTGTTTTGGACCATACTCACTTTTGCATTTAAGTATCTTGCCTGAATGTTCCTGGGCTTTGCAGCATTGCTTTCTTGCAGGCACTTACAGTTGCACTTCTCATATCTTCTATTTCAGTGACCACTCAGTTACCTGCTTTTCCATTTTCAAAATCATGTTGAACTCTCTTTTATTGTAAAATTCTCTACTTTTTTTTCCTTGTGGAATTATGCCTTTTTCTATTCTGTTGGAAAATCTGTTTACTGTCATTTTGCTGATGCTTTGGGAATGAATAGACTTTGAGTTACTGGATTTTTAGTGGATAAATTAACAAAATATATTTTCTCTTTTAAAGTATTTTTGAAGGGATCAGAGTTTCTAAGCAGAGTCTTTCCTTTTCTTTTATTTCTTAGCCTATCCAAAACAATGTTAAGTAACATTCAGCTACTATTTACATTTCTTTCTACCACCTGCCAAAGGTGTTATTTCCTTGCGGTTGTCATGTCTCATAGGATTAAAGCCTGTGTCTATAGTTCACAGTCAAACTCTTTGGGCATCACTGAACAATTGTTGTAAAGGGAAGGTATTTTGAGACTTCTTATTATATCCTATAGCACAGAAATTAAGACTATCAGTGGCATCCAAGCATAACACTCTAGCTTTTGTGCAACTCAGAAGGGCAAGTTTTCTTCTGGCTACCTTATCTGATAGAAACACAGAAGGCAATCCAGCATTATTTCTAACAGAGACTTCATTGAATATACTTTTTTTTTTTTTCCATTCTTGCAGCACGTAATTTACTTTCCGAGGAAAAGCAGGTGGATCTTGTGGTAATTTGCTTAAATTAAATGGTCATAGTTTATTAATCCATTTGTTCTTATGAGAAGAGAAAAAGTCATTACATTATGTGTCATGGTGATTGAGATTCTCTTAAGGCCTCTCATTATGATGGACAAATATTTTGTTTTTCTTAGAGGTTTATGAAACGCATGGAGGAATTATTGTAGGATTTCTCAGAAACTGGAGGTTTTGCTTCTTCTGAGCAAACTTTAGAGAATGCCAAGTTGAAGACTTGTTTTGTTGTGTTATTCCTTCCAAAGCATTTATCTTCTTAATTATACATTATTAAATCTCACATTTTTTAAAGTTTGTGTTCCTTATCTCATAATAATTATTTCCAGGAAATGATAACCTAAAAATCAAAGAAGGTTTATATTTGGTAATCTAAAGGTAGATCATCACAGGCAGATTATTGAAATCTAAGTATAAAAAGATTGTACATTTATAGAAAGTGGCAAGTTTTTTGATGATATTAACTTGTGATAACTTGGATGCCAACGATGAAAAGACATTTTTGCTGGATTTGAATGTTGTGTTGTATGGGAAGCAGAAGGTAACAATCTGTACATTGCCCACATTGTCCTCGTTACTTCCTTAAAATAAACATATTTTCCCTGTGTTTATGCAGATATGAATATGAATCTACAGTTTCAGTTTCAGGCAACTTGTCCTCAAACAGTTTCTTGTGTATGGAAAATGGAACCCAGATTTTAAGACCAACGCAGGATCCATCAGGTTGTCTACCTCATTGTATTGATTTTTGTTCAGCGAACTTATAACTGAACACTTTCTGCTGAGGGGCCTGAATGAGATATTGCTTGAGTTAGATAATTAAACAAAGATATATTCTCTCTCCAGGAACTTCCAAAGGAGTTACAATGGGTAATAAGAATAGCTAATAATAAAGAATGTTATTTTTCTTATATTTGAATGTATTTATTAAGAGTTCCTTGTTGATTTATTAACATGGTTATTTAACAATCAGTCAGAGGGCCGGGTGCATTTACTCCCAAAGTAACCCAGCACTTTGGGAGACTGAGATGGATGGATCACCTGAGGTCAGAAGTTCGAGACCAGTCTGGCCAACATGGTGAAACCTCACTCTATTAAAAAATACAAAAATTAGCCGGGCATGGCAGGGGGCACCTGTAATCCCAGCTACTCAGGAGGCTGAGGCAGGAGAATCGCTTGAACCCAGGAGGCGGAGGATGCAGTGATCCAAGATTGCACCATTGCACTCCAGCCTGGGCAACAGAGTGAGACTTTCCTCCAAAAAAAAAAAAAAAAAAAAAAAAAAAGAGTCAAAGACATCTTTCCAAGGATCACTGTCAAGTTCATTCCACAGAGGAAAATGTCTTAAAAGAACAGATTTATGCTGATGATTTGGTGTATATGATTATGTAAAATAGGAACTACAGACAGAAACAAAGTTCAAGAGATTTGTGTTCTATAACTGATCTTTAATAGCAGGGAAAACAGGCAAGTACACTATAGTTCTGAATTACTCTATTTCCTTTCTATCGACTTAGGAACTTGTCTTTCTGCTCTTTTTTTTTTTCTCTCTCTACTGGAGATAGTGCTTTAAAATTCTACACAATAGTAGTACTTCTTTAAGCTGCCGATAGCTCTAGGCACCAATGTATTGACTTCTGCCCCTTCTGTCCCTTCTGCTATGAGACTTGTATAATCTTCTGGTTATACTTGGTCTGGAGATGACTCTGATGACTCAACATTTTTATGGGGACATTTTTATTCTGGATGCATGTTCATGGAAGTTGCGGTAGTCCACAAGGGTGGGAATTTCATGACCATCATTGAATCAGGAAACCAAAACAGTTTCAAAAAATTGAAAAATATCTGTCTCAGAAGAAGCCAAAGAACTCCCGTGGGGGAAACAAAGGAAAACAGTGATATTAACAGTGGTCTGTGTTCTCTTCCTGAGCTGGCTATTGCCAAAGACTGACCCAGGTGCTAGTCGGCTTCATTGTGGATATAGCAAAACCTTCCCATTCTGGCACATCTCCAGGAAGGTGGATTGATGCTTTCAATTTTGCCCTAGAATAGGCCTAGAGTTTGCCTGTGATCTGTAGACACAAATCACTTTGCGCATCACACAAAAAATCTGAATATCCAGAAATAGAGACTATTATTTTCTGACTGGAAATAACAGAGAGATAGCGCTCACAAGAAATTCCTGGACCCAGCTGTGGTCAGGACCTCACAGTCTCACCTGGCCAATTTACAGGAGGTGAAGAGTGCATTGACCTTCACTTCCCTGAAAACGGGATTCCGCAGAGCTTCCTCCCAGCTTATCAGCTATTTCAGCCTAGAACATAGATGGCAAAGAGATTGACATAATTCTTCAGAGATCTCCCTATCTTTCTCACTTTCTATTCCCTTTGGTCTAGTCTTGGTTACTGTACTAAGTAGCTGTGTCTCCACGGATTGGGGTGGATTTCTGTATTGAAAGTTATTTGGTTGTTACAGTATACAACATGCTCTGTAGAGAACCTATGATGAACACCCAGTTAAATATTTTTAGTTTCTATGAAATAATTAGAGCTGTAGAGAATTCATGCTTTAGCGAACTTTTGTTTAAATCTTATAAATATAGTACCAATTCTAGAGAAAGATACTTTTGTGTTTTTGTCTCCCCAAAGTTGGATAGGAATGGGGAAGCACTTGTAGCAGCTGAATGAGTTCGGGAGTTGCTAAGAAACTGAATCTCTGTAGAGAATTTAAAAACCTTGATTTTTAATGTTTACCAATTTCTGTGGTGTAACACTGCTATGAAACTACCAATGAGGTGTCACTGAGCACCTCGGGAGGTGTGTATATTCATCTCTCCCAACTCAGTAGGAACTGGCTCCAGCATATCACTTACACTTGCCCATACTCAAGTCTGCTGTCAGAAAATGCACTAGGGGTGCCCCAAGAAGTCATTGCTGGAATAGTAATATAAATCATTGACAAGGGGCCATCGTCATATAACTGTGAAATGCCTACAGAAAACATAGAATTAATATTACTGACACTTTATTGTCAATGTGCTAATGTCATGTCTTTTTTTTTTTTAATGCAGAGTGTACAAAGGAAGTTAAATCATTAATGTGGGTGTACGTCCTGGTAGGCAATATTGTACGTGGAATGGGCGAAACTCCCATCCTGCCTTTGGGTATTTCCTATATAGAAGATTTTGCCAAATCTGAAAATTCTCCTTTATATATTGGTAAGTTTTGAAAATCTACCTTAGCTTCTTTTCAGGGCAATAAGTTCTTTGAGGTTAGAAATGAGTTATACTTTTGTAGTCTTAGTGATTTCCACAATGATGAGTGGAGTGTCTTGGCACAGTTGGCCTTTCATAAAAGTTTATTGAATGGAGATGAGATATGCTGAATGACGATGAGCTACTTTGTTAATAAATCTACTTTCTACTATTGGAAATACCACAAATGTAGTGCTCCTGGAGGTGACCCTTTCATTTGCTTTGCACCACACCATATCCAATGTGTTAAGAGACTTACCAATGTTTTCTCTAAAATGTTCCATGCATTCAAAACCTTTCTCACTATTTTCACTACCTCTGTTTTTGTTGAGGTTCTCATTACTTTGTCTGTAGGTTCTTTTTATTAATTATTTTCTCTTCAGTATTTTCTTTTCTCAGTTTTTAAGAAACATTCCTGCAATATATTTTTTCTCAAGCATTATTTTAATCATGTCTTCTCTACTATATTTATGACACATATAAGCTCCTCATTTATTAAATCCGATCTCTCCACTTATTACTCATGGCTCTGCATGGCATTCACTTACTTAGTTTTCTATATAGTTTCTCTTCATCATGATCTCTCCATATAGTCAGGCTTCTTGATATTTTTCACAAATACGTCTTCATCTTTTTGTTTATGTTTCTTGAAATTATCATTTTAAAATCCATGTAGGTCACCTGGCACAATAGCCAACTTAAGACCCACTTTCTTGTGCTGCCTTCCAATCTCTGAAATATTCTTAATTTATTATGCATGACTTGCTTATATGTTTTGTTATTCTATCAATAGTTGGTCATAAACTCATAACGTTTAGTATAGGGACATTTTGCCATTAATGTATGTAGGCATATCTTTTAAAAACTAGAAAAGTCAAAGAGGGTGAGAGAAGATGGAAATAATTTATACATAATCAAGATGGATTAAAATATTGAGGAATCATTAACCCAAGTGACTTTTGACACATTTTGGCAGCAACTCACTAATTTTGCAATAATCTTTTCCAGTGATTTTCTATTCAGTCCTTTTAACTTCCTTCACACACTTATATTAAAAGAATGCAAATACTCTCCTACAATAAATTAACAAACAACTTGCTATGATGTCTATATCTTTATTCAACAAATACTAGGGTGTATTATACATAAACATAGCTGTGATGATCTCTAATACATATTAAAATGAGGATGATATGGTCCATATAAGGTTAGTAAATAAAGAACTACATAATTATTAGTACTATATATATAGTGTGTGTATATATATGTATATACATATATAGTGTGTGTTCATGTGTGTATCCATAACCAAATAACTATAAATCAAATAGCTCTACACCAAGAAAACAGTTCCATGTATGGCTCTGGAGTTTAGAAGAGAACACAAAAGCTAGGTTAAAAGTTGGAGAATCGACCGGGTGTGGTGGCTCATGCCTGTAATCCCAGCACTTTGGGAGGCCGAGAAGGACAAATCACCTGAGGTCAGGAGTTCAAGACCCACCTGATCAATATGATGAAACCCCGTCTCTACTAAAAATACAAAAATTAGCCGAGTGTGGTTGCATGTGCCTATAATCCCAGCTACTCAGGAGGCTAAGGCGGGCAGATCATCTGAAGTCAGGAGTTTGAGACCAGCCTGCCAATATGATAAAACCCCATCTCTACTAAAAATACAAAAATTAGCCAGGTGTGGTGGGTGCCTGTAATCCCAGCTACTCGGGAAACTGAGACAGGAGAATCACTTGAACCCGGGAGGTGGAGGTTGCAGTGAGCTGAGAGCGTGCCACTGCACTCCAGCCTGAGCAACAAGAGCGAAACTCCGTCTCAAAAAAAAAAATGTTCAAGAATTATCTATAGAGAGGTAATAAATGAAATCAAGAGGGAGAAATGAGGTTGCTGTGGAAGACCGTATATATACTGAGAGATATTAGGATAAAATACTGGGAAAGGTTTCTACTTAGTAAATAGAATAGGAGAAAGGAAAATCAAAGAAGGAATAGTCATAAGAACACAATGAAACAATACGTGTCTAGTTTAATGAAAGTCTTAGGAAGAAATGTGAAAATAATCTAGAAATTATTGGCCAACAATGTCAAATAACCTAGAAAGCTAGGAAGATGAAGACCAAAAGAGGGCACTAAATTAGTGACAAAGAGATCACTGGGGCTACCTGAGAGTATTTGGGGGAGAACGTAAAAGGATTTGAGTAAAGTGAGTGAGAGGTGAGGAAGTAGAGGCAGAGAGTATAGTGAAAGGAGAAAAAGCAGGGTGGATTTGAGATTTTGTAGAATCATTGGCTATGGGGAAATTGAACACGCACAAGAGAGGGAGTGTTTGGTAGAGCAAAACCTTAGAGAAGATAGAAGGGGTTGGAACCAAGAAGTTAGGTGTGTATAGGGTGGGTTCTCTATAGAACCGTGGAGAAGGCAGAGATAATAGGCAAAGCCAAATTTTGAAGTGAACAGGAAGAAAGTTGAAGAAGCTCGTGTCTGGATTTTCAGAGATCAGGGAAGGTTCAGCATAGGTTCTGAATTGTAGACAAGTGATGAGACAGCTGATGATGGTATTTTAATAGATAAGAATTCAAATGAAGACGGATAGGACTGATGGAATAAAAATGTGGAAGAAAAGGAAGGAGAACATGATAAAATCAAAGAGTTGTGTATCATATAATAATAATGAGGACATAGCCAGAAGGAAGTTTCAAGTTGTAGATCTGAGAGTGAAACTTTTTTGAGGAATGTGCCATGAGAGATCCATTATAAGATGGTATTGCTTCAGAATTCCTCCCAAAACATGCCTGGGGGATGAATTAACAGGACCTTGGTTATATCATGACCTAGTCGATGGCATGATCCCAGCTGGGACTGCCTGTGTTGCTACAGCAAATCTCTACTTGTGACCCAACATGAAAGAGAATTTGGAGGCCAGGGAAAGTGGCTTTAAATTAGGAGGCTTCTTTTTCAACATTTGCAGAAACAACTGTCACTTATATGTACATCAAGCTTAACTTTCATATAAATTGTACATCTAGTCAAAAGTATCCAAGGCAAAAACATTCAATCTTCAGGCTTTTCATGGACCTAGAACTCTTTATGTGGGCATATAACTGTACTATAACCTTATACTTTTATTTATTTTTAGGGCTTATAGAAACAGGAGCTATTATTGGTCCTTTGATTGGACTTTTGTTGGCATCATTCTGTGCAAATGTTTATGTTGACACTGGATCTGTGAACACAGGTAATTCAATAAAATCTATTTGTACAGTGTCTAGAGTATACAAAGCATCTCAGGTGTATTATCACATGTAATCATGGCCTTACTTGACCTTCAATTTGTTAAATGATCTCCACTTTAAAAGTGAGAAACTCTAGTGGAGGAATTTAAATAACTTTTCAAATATTCCAAACCAGAAAACAGTAGAGCAAAATAAAATGCTAATCTGACACAGAATCACATGCTCTTTCTACTGCACTTCAACTGTATTTCTTGGTTTTACAAAATTTAGGCATGTAGGTTTGAATTTATTTCAATTAAGCAATCATTTATTGATGATGAGATAGAACTTGTAGCTGTTTAATTAATACCTGCTTTTAAATCCCTTACATGATAGACAGATAACCAGCCTAATTTATTACTAGACAATATTATAACACCACATATTATTAGAAAAATTTTTTCAGTGTCTGAATTGTAAGCCAATTTTATACTTGGTTAGGACCTGATAATTCTAATTTTAAGAATTTTCTATACAGAAAATACTGACTTAAGTATTAATACATACAGAAAATGTATTAATCTATACAGAAAATACTGACTTAAGCTAATAAAAGTGTGTATATTTTTTTACAGATGATCTGACCATAACTCCCACTGACACTCGTTGGGTTGGTGCATGGTGGTTTGGCTTTCTGATTTGTGCAGGAGTTAATGTGCTCACTGCCATTCCTTTTTTCTTTTTGCCCAAAACACTTCCAAAGGAAGGACTGGAGAATAATGCTGACATCATTAAAAATGAAAATGAAGACAAACAAAGAGAAGAGGACAAGAAAGAAAAATATGGAATCACTAAAGGCAAATATACATATTTTAAATACTATGAAATTGACCTTTTATTTCATGTAGATATGTCTGTATTTTAGTCTAACACTATGATATGCTATCCTGTGTTGAGACAATTTGTCATCAACTGTCACCAGTCAGTAATACCTAACTAGTCCTTTTCTTCCTATGGTGCTACTTGAAAAGAAATAATATAATTTGGAAGCTGAATTATTTCAGATTAGCATTCATGTAAACTTTTATGTCAGTCTTGGCACTCTCTCTCTCTCAGATATCTATATCTATATCTATATCTATATCTATATCTATCTATATCTGTGTTCTCTGTAAAATGGGTTTTTTGAGCAAATGAGACTATATGTATATACTCTCATATATATAGATATATATATAGTCTCATTTGCTCAAAAAACCCATTTTTCAGAGAACATAGGTTGGATTGAAACAAAATGAACAAGCAAATTTAAACTAAGAACAAAAGTAGGAAAGTGTATACTCTAATCTTAATAGGTAGTATAGTTTTGTAACCAATGTGTTAGTTTAATTATGAGCTTCCTGGAAGTTAAAGCAGAAAGGAAAAAAAAATAAAAAACATGATCAGTGACCCACCTCTCTATACTTGGTAGAGGGAAGAATAATTATAAATAATTTATAAAAAGAAATATAAATAATTTATAAAAAGAAATTATAAAAAAAGAAAAGAATTATTTATAAAAATTTATAAAAAGAAGCAGTTCTCCAAGGAAGAAATTGTAGAAAAAAATAAAAAATGATCATATGATGTATGATACAGGTAATATTGAGCCACATAGCGGTTTTCCAGCAAATGAAAGGGTAAATTTCATGTAACATTTTTTTTTTTGGTACAGAACCTCAATAAAAGCTCAAAGCATAATTTACAGAAGGGTTTTCTGTGGGAAACTAAACTAAAAAAGTCTCAGTATTTAGTACTCAAGAGCACTGATGCTCAAACTTGGCTGCACATTGGAATCACCTAGGAAATTTTAAAACTGATTGATGCCTGGAAGTTCTGTAGTATTCCCAAAAGGTCTGATTTAGTTAGTGTGGATGTGTGGCCTGGGTATTGGAACTTAAAAATGTTTATTTGATGGATGGGGAGGGGCTCAGTTTTCTGTCAAATGGGGATAAATTATTGTGGTGGGAAGGTAAAAGACATTCTAGCACACATTATTATTAATACTGATACTAGTGTTAGTACTTTTATTGTTGCCGTTGCTGTTTCTATCATCACCCATAAGTTACAATGTCAATTTGCAAGGAAATTTTTTTAACAATTATAAATTCTCTTAAATCACAATTGAGCATAATTTAATACATCTTGGGTCATTAGGAGCCAACTCAGAATCTTGCAAATTCTCAGAATCATTCTGATGATATTAAAAACTCTTCTTAAAGGATTGTTATGGACTGATAGACCTCTTGTGGTCTGCAAGATCAGTTCCATTTTCAAAATCAGGAAAGAGCTTAGCTTGTTGCAAGACATAGAAAACAAACTTGTGCTTCTGAAACTCATCTATTAGGACAGGGATGTCAACAAACATGGGTGACTTAAAAACCTTCAGAGTCGGACGATAACTGTCTCTCCTGTCAGGTACCCTATTCATAAATATAAATTTTATAATTATAACTCATTTGTTTGCATTAATCTGTGTGTCTTCCTCTTCTAAATTATTTATTTATTGAAATTTTGTTCCAGAATGAATTGTGAGCAGTTTATTAAGCAAACCAGGATTGTGCAAAATAAGAAAGTCAAGACAGAGAACATGTGGACAGGAAAAGTGAAAGGAAATTAAAAGTGAGAACTTGATCCTGAATGGCAGCAGTGTGACCAAGAACATTTACTAGAGGCAGGCCACACATTACTAGAGGCAGGCCACACATTACTAGAGGCAGGCCACACATTACTAGAGGCAGGTCACACATTACTAGAGGCAGGCCACACATTTGGCTCTGTGCTTTTTCTAACAGGAATAATTTTTGATTAAATCATTTACATAGTCCTTAGAATGTACCAAATGAATCAGCATCGCTGAGGGTGGGACCTGGATGTTGGTATTTTAAAAAATATCTCCATGTAGATCTTGTTGAGAACCATTGGCAGAACCACTGAAACTGTTGTTCTGAGGAAGCAAAAAAAAAAAAAAATTCTGGATACTTGAGAACATTCATATCTCATTAATTCCCACATATATCTTTATTTCAAATGTTCAAGGAGTGATAAAATAAATATTTATGTGAAATCTTCTTTATCAACTTGATTTTTCTGCAGACATTACAGAACAGAACAAGCATCTTTCATTCTAATGAGCTGTAGAAAATATAATATATTAATAGAAGAACAAAAGATTAGAAATAAAATGCTGTGGACGTAGACAATATTTTGGTCACTTTGTTGTTTTGCTTATTGATCTTTAAGACTCAATAGTGACTTATTGAGGGCAAATCTATTGTGTTCTGATCCCTACCCAGTCAGCTACATCACTGACTTCCGGAAGCCACCAAACATTTCTATGACTTCAGCTTTTAAGAGGAAAAAGGAATTAACAAACACATACACATTACAAAATAGTAAAAAGCATAATTTGTTGAGGAGGTGGATGTTTCAGGAAAAGCCAGTCATAAAATGCAAAGCCAAGTTCATTTGACACAGTTGTCATTCTTTCATTTCAGATTTTCTACCATTCATGAAAAGTCTTTCCTGCAATCCAATTTATATGCTTTTCATACTTATAAGTGTGATTCAGTTCAACGCATTCGTTAACATGATCTCCTTCATGCCTAAATACATAGAACAGCAATATGGAAAATCATCTTCAGATGCAATCTTTCTAATAGGTATGTTTGCTTTTCTCTGCATTACTAGCACACTTTTTTCCCCCATGAAATGGTGAACAGTGTGATGGCAGGTGTAGCAAACTCCTAAGTTGAAGTCTTTTAGCATATTTTTTGTCTCTGGTGGATTTCTTCCTTCTATTCTCAAAAAAAAAAAAAAAGAAAAAAAAAGAAAGAAAGAAAAGAAAAAATCAAGAAAGGGTAGGGAAGGGAAGAGGTCAGAAATATCTTGATTTTCTCTCCGAAGTCAGAATGTGAATTCATAATATTAATGCAAATCTTTGGGAGTGCAAAAATTACGTATTTTCAGATAGGGTTCTGCATTTTACTACCAAATTTTACTCTCTTGGTTCCAGTTCAAGGATTCTGTGGTCCTCCTAATTTAATTTTTCGGTCCCCCTAGTGGTTGTAGGTGTCTGCAGCCACACACATTCGGCCTTTCCTGCAACCACACTAACCTCAGTGGTTTTAGCCTAACTTGGGTTTTTCCTGGGATCTTTCCACTGTTTTGAAAAGTCAATATCCCAAGCTACTTGTATCCACACTACCTAAAGTGCTTGTGAAAGCTTCAAATACCTGGGGTTCCCCCTAAGACACACTGAATCAGACTCTAGGGCGTGGGGCTCTGGAATGGATTTTTAACAAGTTCTCTCCATAATATGATTCAGGGAGCCAGATGTTCACATTGTATGGGTGGAACCTAGGGCTATCTTCTCCTTTTACTATTCTTTTTTTTTTTTTTTTCTCTTATTGGGAAGGGTTGAGAGAGGAAGAGCGCTGGCCAGTAGCAGCAAGACATGAAATGTAAATACACCTGACAGCAACAGGCTCAGCAAAGTGACTCTCTAAAGTACCTTGAACTGGGTGTGGTGGCTCATGCCTTTAATTCCAGCACTTTGGGATGCTGAGGAGCAAAGATCACTTGAGGCCAGGAGTTCAAGACCAGCCTGGATGACATAGCAAGGCTTTGTCTCTGCAATTTTTGGTTTTAAATTAGTCAGTGTGGTGTTGTGTACCTGTAGTCCCAGCTACTTAGAAGGCTGAGGTGGGAGCAGCCCTTAAGCCCAGGAGGTTGAGGCTCCAGTCAGCTATGATCATATCACTGCACTCCAGCCTGGGCAATAGAGTAAGATTCTGTCTCTAATAAAAGAAAAGAAAAGCACCTTGAGAGAAGTCTAATTCTTCACAACCAAAGTGGGCATAAGTAACTGAAAAATTGTATATATATGTTCTCATTACACAGAATAGAAGGTAATAAATGAATAAATTACTGGCCAATTTTGACTTGCCACTTCTACCTGGATCCAAAGAAGAGAGATTTTTGTCATGATCTCTGCCTATAAGAAATTCACAAGCTACTGCAATGAGTTAAACGAATGATAATATAACAAGAGTCTCCCAAAATATACTTCCCCATTTATGGGGTATTTCAAAATCTCCCTGTGGGTCATATGTAACTAAGTGGGGATAAAATTAAATCATTCTTCTTCACTATGAGTTGGACCTAAATAGTTTCTTATATAAGACATATTACATAAAAGTGGTAACATATTGATTCCATTGGTAAGTCATTTTGTAAATAATATTTTATTTGCATTTATAGGTATTTATAACTTACCTCCAATATGTATTGGATACATAATTGGTGGTTTAATTATGAAGAAGTTCAAGATTACTGTCAAACAAGCTGCCCACATAGGATGTTGGTTATCCTTACTTGAGTATCTTCTCCATTTTTTATCTTTTCTTGTGACTTGTGAAAATTCTTCAGTTGTTGGAATAAATACCTCTTATGAAGGGTATGTTGTTTTCTAATGAATGTCAGAATCTTTCAACAAATGGTTAATATTATATTTTTTACAATGGCAATGCATGATCAGATCATTTGCTTGTTGGAGTTAATGGTAGTAATCCATGCTCTTCCTGTATCTTTTCTCCATCTGTCAATCAAAAGCCAATCTATCCAAGCTCTAGGCTTATTAACAAGATTGGGAACATATCACAGGGTGAGTGAATTTATGATTGCATGTGCATGTGGGTGTGTGTGCATGATTGTCTTTGTGATATCCGAGTAGACATTATCCTATGAAAGAAACTACCTACAGTTTTAGTTTGTATTAAAATATGTTATCCATATGTCTTATACTCCCATAACTGAGTAAAACTAAGGGTAGACTATACAGTCAAAGTAGCCTTTATATGTTTATACAATGGGCTTAAGTTTGGCATAACTGAATCATAATACATGGTAAATTAATTAATACATAATTCATATATTTCATTTGTATTGCTATATCTAAAATATTGAATACTTTCATATTTTGTATTTTGAAGGTTATCTGGGTTTTATTGAAAGGTTTTCCATAGTGATGTACATTAAAAGAATTCACCTATAGGGCACATTTTGATAATCAAGCTATCAATTAAAATGAAATAAAGAACATCCTAAAATGTTTTTTCAAAATTATCAAGGTTTATTAAATTGAAATAATTTCAAATGTAAAATAATAATATAATTTTATATATGGTATTTGATTTGAGACTCATAAACTTTATTTAAGATAAGCATTATTACCTCCACTTACAGATTCAGAGAGATTTAATGATAAAGGGAGTTCATTTCAAATCTCTTCAACCACATCAATACAGAAATGGATTTTAAAATTGGAATAAATTTTAAAGATTGTCTCCATCTCCAATGATGCTGATTCCCAGACATAATGTGTCGAAAGTCGCACTGTGATCTAGTCTGAATTCAGTCTCTAAACTGCCACGCAAGTGCTCTTTCAATCGTATTACAAGCACTGGTCACTTGTATTTCTTTAATTCAAATACCTATGTTTCTGGAGCTAAATGTATTATCTATATTACAAGTGGAACTTGCAGATTTTTGTCTTCATGCTAGTCCTTTCTTGCTATTTGCTACCTAATGGATGCATCACAGAGATTAGTTCATCCTCATTTTTGAGATCTAATAATATGTGAAAACGTGACTCCCACAAGGTAGGCACTCAATGCTTGTTTATTACCTGTATATTCTTCTGAGATAAATCATTGAAAGCATGGCTATGTGGTCATCAAAACAGGTCTCTTTTATACCAAAGCTATAGTAAACAGGTCACACATTGATGATTGGAAGATTTCTCTTTCTATTCATTGGAGAAGAGGAAATCTAATTGGGGACTGAGATGAAAAGAAGAAAAAAAGGATTGAATCATCTTTTAATATCTATGGCATTATTTTAAATCACTTCAGAATTCCACAAGATTTGTATATGGGAAATAACGTCTTTGCTAATTGCAATGTGGATTGCAACTGTCCATCTAAAATATGGGATCCTGTGTGTGGAAACAATGGCTTGTCATATCTGTCAGCTTGTCTTGCTGGTTGTGAGACATCCATTGGAATGGGAATAAACATGGTAAGACATCCTATTTGACAGAACTTTTTTGAGTTGCATTTTTACTTTCCAACTATGAACTGGGCCTACACTTAATAAAAGTAAAATTAGTGTTTCCTCAAAACCAAATTAGTTTCTTTGTATGTGGAAAAATAACTCTATGACAGTCACTTGATTACCTTTTATTTCCCAGATCTTATGTAAAACCTTCATAGCATCTGAACAGTGATCTGAAATTTCCAAGAAGTTTACATTATTACTCAAATAATTTGGGTTGTAAATACTCTGGACTAAAAAAATTTTATCATTGAAATAAAGTTGGTGGTTTTGATCTCAATTGTCCAGCTAATTGCTTTGCTATACATATATATATATATATATATATTTTTTTTTTTTTTTCTGTGTATATGTATGGGCGTGCTTTCTGTGTTTTTCACATTCTGACAGTTCTTTAAGAATTTAGAATTAGGAATGTTCTCTTGCTTCTAACATATCACGATATAATATAACAACAATACTAATACTAATATAATGTTGGTTGGTGATCAAAGTAAACTAAAATTTTGATTCTTAGTAAGACCTGGAAACATGTAACAATTCAAAAAGAGTTGACAATTCTGTTTCTGAAATAAACCCTCCTCTCCCCTCCCCTCCCCTCCCCTCCCCTCCCCTCCCCTCCCCTCCCCTCCCCTCTCCTTTCCTTTCCTTTCCTTTTTTTGAGACGGAGTCTCACTCTGTCACCCAGGCTGGAGTGCAGTGGCACGATCTCGGCTCACTGCAACCTCCGCCTCCCGGGTTCAAGCGAGTCTCCTGCCTCAGCCTCTTGAGTAGCTGGGATTACAGGCACACGCCACTACACCTGGGTAATTTTTGTATTTTTAGTAGAGACGGGGTTTCACCATGTTGGTCAGGCTGGTCTCGAACTCCTGACCTCATGATTCGCCTGCCTTGGCCTCCCAAAGCGGTGGGATTACAGGCGTAAGCCACTGCACCCTGCCGAAATAAACTATTTCTTTAGAAGCAAAGCTTTGGTTATTTGTAAGCATCTAAATATTTCAATTGAGCACTCTGAAACAGATTTTGTTTGTCCAATGTAGTGTTGCATCAAAACACTATTTTAAAAAGTGTATTGGCTGGGCGCGGTGTCTCACGCCTGTAATCCCAGCACTTTGGAAGGCAGAGACGGGTGGATCATCTGAGGTCAGGAGTTCAAGACCAGTCGGCCAACATGGTGAAATCCATCTCTGCTAAAAATACAAAATTTAGCTGGGCATAGTGGCGGGCGCCTGTAGTCCCAGCTACCCTGGAGCCTGGGGCAGGAGAATCACTTGAACCTGGGAGGCAGAGGTTGCAGTGAGCCAAGTTCATACCACTGCACTCTAGCCTAGGCAACAGCATGAGTCTCTGTTACAAATAAATAAATAAATAAATAAATAAAATAATTAAAAAGTGTGTCTTTAGGGTAGCTTATTAGTTATTACAAATTTACTATACATATTTAGAAAAATTTACCCTTTTTTCTGAAATCACCCTTCCAGTTTTGTTATATGCTGTAATCTTGAGAGACGTCATAATGGAGATGGAGTAAAGGAACAAGGAGTCTCCATCTTGATCCAACTGGCTGTGTAGAGAATGTTTAAAATTTGTGTTCAAGATATTTCTTTCTTAGTTAGTGTAATATGTTATTTTTTGACAGGTGTTCCAAAATTGCAGCTGTATTCAAACATCAGGAAATTCATCTGCAGTTCTTGGGCTGTGTGACAAAGGGCCTGACTGTTCCATGATGCTCCAGTACTTCCTAATCTTGTCAGCAATGAGCAGTTTCATTTATTCTTTGGCCGCCATACCTGGATATATGGTTCTTTTGAGGTACACAATTATTTTCCTTATTTTAAATTTTTTTAAGCTACCTTAAATTTAAGGTAGCTTGTTCTAAGAAAGTCACTCAGGACTCAGTATCTAAGAACTCAGTGCTCTAACGTACCATTTATTAAGGGCTTTGTATTAAGCATTTTTGAATTTCACAAAATTTTAAAGTTAGCAATGCATATGTTCATCTCCTGGCATTTCATTCCTATTCCTCCCTATTTTTCTTCCTTATTTCTTAGAGTTAAATGAGTGGACCTCTCATTTTGTGACAAAAGAGACACATTTACATCTTAGGGTAGACCATAGAAAATGGCCATTTTGATAGGTAAACAGTGGGTGCCTAGCAGCCATTTCCTAAGGTTCAATCTATAGGACAGCAGCGCAAAGCTCTGAGAAGCTCCCATCTCACCAAGGCCACTGGATCTTTCTGAGCTCCATTTTTCTTTAATAATAATGGGCATAATAATAAATACTCAGCTCTCTCACAAGGCTACTGTGAGACATCAGTGCTGAAGGACTTTCTAAAACTAGGAAACTGCAGAGCTAGTTTTCAAATTTAGGTATATTAAATAAATCTTCTTTCAACTACACCACTCTTCATGCCTAGTAAACAATCCTGAACATAGTTTGTATTTTTTCTCTCTTCTTCTTGTTTTGGAGCTCAAAAGTAGAGTTAAGTTAATCACAATGCTCAAGTCATAACACATTATCATCACAGGCCAGAGCAAGGATTCTCTCTTATTTTTCTTCATTTATTTATTTACTTCTATTCAATTCCCTATTTCCAGTCACCATAGCTGCTCACTTAAATATGACAGATAAATTTCATTAAATATGCATTTCCTTTATAAAATATTAAAATTTTTTGTGTGTATGTGTTTTTATATTCACACAAATGGTGGTGTGGTATTCAGTCTTGTTCTGGTTCATGGGTAGATGCATAAATAAATTCACCAGTCCTATTTAGAGTAATTTTTATATCATCACTGCATGGGAGTTAGAATTATCTCACTTTGTGATGTTGACTAATCCAATGGGTGTAAAATACTAATGATAGCTCACTGACATGTCAATATGTGATTTCCTGATATACTGAGCTTAAGCATCTCTTCAAACAACTTTTTTTTAGCTATTTAGGCTTCTGATAGATGATGCTTATTCAATTTATTTTACCCATTTTACTCATTATATTTCCTATCTCTTATGTTTTCCTTGATGATTTTGATGATTACGATTTAAATTACGGGTATTAATGTAATACTGTTTATGTTATACAATTATCTTCACTTAGTCTGTCTTCTTTCTTTTAACTTTTACAGTGCCATTTATGAAATGAAATCCTAAATTTTGTTGTACTAAAATCTAACAATTTTCTTGCCTTAGTGTTTGTGTATTTGGAAGATAAGTCACATTATTAAAATTGCTTCCACATTTGTAACTTATAAAAATGTTCTCTTAAATTTTATTTCCCCCTAGCTTTCCAGCTTTACCTTCTGCATAGTTTTTTAAGCCATCTCAAATCTATTTTTATATGTGGTTTAAGGGACATAGATATCCAGTGTTATTTTTCTCCGAATAATAAAGTTTTTTCCAAAATCATAGCCTATATAATACATCCTTTTTCCCTTTGATTTGTGGTGCCACCATCTCAAGTTTTTATATAACGTGAATCTATTTTTCATCCTTACTCTGTTCCACAGATTTATTTGCTTGTTCTCATACCAGTGTCACCTTGATTTAATTACTTTGGCCTTGCAAATGTTAGTATTTCATATGGTAACTTTTCCTCACCCCCCTGTCATCTTCACTTTTCCTTTATTCTTTTATTCTCAAACTGATTTAGCTGTCTTTATATCTTCATAAGAATTTCAATTGAGTTAGTGTAGACTCCACAGATTACTTGGAGAAAAATCTGACATCAAATATTTTTGAACATGTAATATCCTCGCATTTGCTTAAATGTTCCTTTGTATCCTTAAATAAAGTTCTGAAAATTTTTCATAAAGGTGATGTGCCATTAAATTCTTTCTTAAATACTATATATAAATATATAAATTATATACACACATATGTATACATATACATGTCTATATATGCACACACATATATGTACATACAGCCACATAGATACATACATGCATACACACACACACACACACACACACACAGAGAAAAACAAATGGTTTCTTTATTCATACAGAACACTTCTGATAGCCAGATGTGTGGATTATTTTCCTACACTGTCCAATTCTGCAGCACCAGCTGGGTGCTCTACAGTTCTATGCAATTCTGGCACTATCTACATAGACTTTGCATCAGATTGCACAAGTTAAAAGGCTCAGTCCTATGAGACTGCCCCCAATCTAGATGTCAATCACAAGTCCAGACACCCTGGGCTTTTGTTTTGTTTTGTTTTGTTTTGTGTTCTACCCTGGGCTTCTGACTGACAAGCTATGCATTAGGGTTGACTCCTCCATTTTCTAGAATGGCTCACGGAACTCAGGGAAGGAACACTTGACTTACATTTATTGGTTTATTATGAAGGTTATTATAAAAGACACAAATGGAAACCAGGGTAGGGTTGGGATGTGCCACTCTCCTGGCATATGGATGTATTTACCAGCTCAGAAGCTCATCAAATCTCCTAGTTCAAGAGCTTTTAGTGAGCTTGATCTTCAGGGCACACATCCCACTCCATCCTCCTGGAGGTCTGAGTGTGGGGTTGAATAACTTCTAATAACTTGGTCTTTTTGGTGACCAGTCCCAGCCTCAGTCTGGGAGCCCACCCTGTCGTCTCATTAGTATAGACTAAGGTGTGATCAAAACAATCTCCTTAAGAATGACAAAATACATTCCTACCACTAAGGCCGCTCCAAGGGAATTCCAAGAACTCCAAGGACCCATGTGCCAGGAGCTAGGGACAAAGACCAAATATATTTCTTGTGACGCCATCCATACACACACACACACACACACACACACACACACACACAGAATGGTGCCATTACCATCACAAACATGCAATATACATATATATCCATATACATATAAATATTTGTGATTGCAAATATATATAGATGTGAATATGTGTATTTGTGATTTTAAACTGATTTATATTGTATTGATTTTAAATATATTTAAATTTATATTTGTATTGCTTGTAAATGATTTGTGATTATCAATGTGATTGTACATATTTTGTGTGTATATGTATATATGTGTATCATTTCCCCATATACAAATATAAATTTTATATCTAGATTATAATTACATAGCATATAATTAAAATTATACATAAATCAGAAGTAAAAACTAGATTAAAAAATTACATAGTCATATATAAATATAGTTTTTTAATTTTTAATTTTTATGGGTATATAGTAGGTGTATATATTTATGGGTTACATGAGATATTCTGATACAAGCATGCAGTGTGTAATAACCACATTAGGGTAAATGGGATATCCATTCCCTCAAGCATTTATACTTTGTGTTACATGCAATTCATTTATACTCTTTTAGTTATTTTAAAATGTACAATTAAATTATTTTCCACTATAGTCACTCTATACACTATCAAATAGTAGATTTAATTCATTTTTTCCATTTTTTCGTACCTATTTACTATCTCTACTTCCCCACCACACCCAGGCTACCCTTTCCAGCCTCTGGTAACAACCCTTCTGTTCTCTATCTCCATGAGTTCAATTGTTTTCATTTTTTCTTTTTTTTCTCAGATGGAGTCCCACTCTGTTGTCCAGGCTGGAGTACAGTGGCGCAAACTTGGCTCACTGCAACCTCCACCTCCCTGGCTCAAGCAATCCTCCAGCTTCAGCCTCCTGAGTAGCTGGGACTACAGGCATGCACCACCACACATGCTAATTTTTGTATTTTTAGTAGAAATAGTGTTTTATTATGTTGGCCGCGCTGGTCTTGAACTCCTGATCTCAGGTGATCCACCCGCCTTGGCCTCCCAAAGTGCTGGGATTAGAGGCATGAGCTCCTGGGCCCAGCCTGTTCTCAGTTTTAGCTCCCACAAGTAAGTGAGGACATGTAAAGTTTGTCTTTTGGTGCCTGGCCTACTTTACTTAACGTAATGACCTCCAGTTCCATTCATGTTGTTGCAAATGAAATGGTCTCATTCTTTTTTTATGCCTGAATATTACTCCATCATGTATATGTACCACATTTTCTTTATCCATTCATCTATTGCTGGACACTTAGGTTGCTTCCAAGTCTTGACTATTGTGAATAGTGCTGCAATAAACATGGCAGTGCAGATATCTCTTTGATACATTGACTTCCTTTCTTTTGAGTATATATTAATACATAGAAGTGGGATTGCTGGATCATATGGTAGCTCTATTTTGAGTTTTTTGAGAAATCTCCAAACTGTTCTCCATAGTGGTTGTACTAATTTACATTCCCACCAACAGTGTAGGAGGGTTCCCTTTACTCCACATCCTCACCAGTATTTGTTATTGACTGTTTTTGTATACAAGTCATTTTAACTGGGGTGAGATGACATCTCATTGTAGTTTTGATTTGCTCAGACTTCTAGTAGTATCTAGAATAACAATGGTGAAGGTGGGCATGCTTTTCATGTCCTGGATCACAGAAGAAGGGCTTTCAGTTTTTCCCCATTCAGTATGATACTCACTAGAGGTCTCTCATATATGGCCTTTATTATGTTGAGGCATGTTCCTTTTACACCCAGTTTTCAGAGAGTTTTTTTTTTTTTGTACTATAAAGCGATGCTGAATCTTATCAAATGTTTTTTCTACATTAGTTGAAATGATCATATGTTTTTATTTGTTTGTTCTTTTGGTATGATGTATCATATAGATTGATTTGCATATGTTTGAACTATTCTTGGATCTCTGGGATAAATCCCACTTGTTCATGATGGATGATCTTCTTAATGTGTTGTTGAATTTGGTTTAGTATTTTGTTGAGGATTTTTGCATCAGTATTCATCAGGGACATTAGCCTTTAGTTTTCTTTTCTTTTTTTTTTTTGTTTTTTTCCTACGTGTCTTTTTCTGGTTTTGGTATCAGGATAAGACTGACCTCATAGAATGAGTTTGGAAGGCTTCTCTCCTCCTCTGTTTTTCAGAATAGTTTGAGTATATTGGTATTATTTCCTTTTTAAATGTTTGGTAGAATTAGGCAGTGAAGCTATTGGGTCTTTTCTTTGCTGGAGACTTTTTATTACAGCTTCAATCTCATTACTTATTATTGATCTGTTCAGGTTTTGGATTTCTTCATAGTTCAATCTTGGTAGGTTGTATGTGTCTAGGATTTCATCCATTTCTTCTAGGTTTTCCAATTTATTGGCATACAGTTGTTCATAATAGCCTTTAGTTTAACATAGCTTAACAATTATTCTTAAAATCCTTTGGATTTCTGTGGTATCAGTTGTAATGTCTCTTTTTCATACATGATTTTATTTATTTGAGTCCTCTCTTTTTTCCTAGTTATTTTGGCTAAGGGTTCATCAATTTTGTTTTTCTTTTCAAATAACTATTTTTGTTTTGTTTTGTTGATCTTTTGTATTATTTTCTTCATTTCAATTTCATTTATTTCTACTCTGATCTTTATTATTTCTTTTCTTCTATTAATTTTGTGTTTGGTTTGCTCTTGCTTTTCTAATTCTTTAATATGCATTATTATTTTTTTTTCTTTCTTTTTTTTTGAGACGGAGTCTCAGTCTGTCGCCTAGGTTGGAGTGCAGTGGTGCGATCTCGGCTCACTGCAACCTTCGCCTCCCACGTTTAAGCGATTCTTCTGCCTCAGCCTCCTGAGAAGCTGGGACTACAGGCTCACACCACCACGTCGAGATAATTTTTGTATTTTTATTAGAGACAGGGTTTCACCATGTTGGCCAAGATGGTCTTGATCACCTGACCTTGTGATCCACCCACTTCATCCTCCCAAAGTGCTGGGATTACAGGTGTGAGCCACCACACCCGGCCCATTGGGTTGTTTATTTAAAGTTTTTCTTCTTTTTTGATGTAGGCATTTATACTTATAAACTTCCTTCTTAGTACCACTTTCACTGTATCCCATGAGTTTTGGTATGTTGTGTTTCCATTATTATTTAAGAAATTTTTAAATTTTCTTCTTAAGTTTTTCATCCACCCACTGGTCATTCAGGAGCATATTGCTCAATTTCCATGTGTTTGTATAGTTTTCAAAATTCCTCTTGTTATTGATTTGTAGTTTGTGGTCAGAGAAGATACTTGATACTGTTTCAGTTTTTTTGGATGTTGTAAGACTTGTTTTGTGAGCTAACCTATGGTCTATCCTTGAGAATGATCCATGTGCTGGATTCATATTTTTATTCTGTGGCCATTGGATAAAATGTTCTGTAAATATTTATTAGGTTCCTTTGGTCTATAATTTGGATTAAATCCAATGTTTCTTTGTTGATTTTTTTTGGGGGGGGTCTGGAAGTTCTGTCCAATGCTGAAAGTGAGGTGTTGAATTCTTCAGCTATTATTGTGTTAGGCTCTATCTCTCTCTTTTGCTTTATATATCTATCTGGTGCTTCAATGTTGGGTGAATACATATTTATAACTTTTATGTCCTCTTGCTTAATTAATCCTGTTATCCTTATATAATGATCTTCTTTGTCTCTTCTTACAGTTTTTGTCTTAAAATCTATTTTGTCTGATATAAGTATGTTACTCCTGCTCTTTTTTGGTTTCTATCAGCATGGAATATCTTTTTCATCCCTTTATTTTCTGTGTCTCTGTCTTTATGAGTGACACGTGTTTCTAGTAGACAACAGATTATTGGGTATTTTTAAAAATCCATTCAGCTACTTTATGTCATTTTATTGGAGAGTTTAGTCTATTTACATTAAATATTCTTATTCATAAGAAAGGTCTTACTGCTGCCATTTTGTTATTTGTTTTCTGGTTTTCTCTTCTTCCTTTTTTTCTTCCTTTCAGTGAAGGTGATTATCTCTAGTGGTATGCTTTAATTTCTTGCTTTTTTATTTTTTGTGTATCCATTGTATGTTTTTTGATTTGAGGTTACCATGAGGCTTACAAATACTATCTTATAACCCATTTTTTTAGGTGATAATACATTAAAACTGCTTGCATAAAGAAACTAATAAGCAAAAAGAAAACATGAAAAAACCTCTACATTTTAACTTTGTCCTCCTGATTTTTAACATTTTGTTATTTCTATTTCTATTTTATTGTACTATGTCTTGAAAAGTTGTTAATATTTTTGGTTAGTTCATCTTTTAGTCTTTCTAGTTAAGAGTAGTTTATACATCACAGCCACAGTGTTATAATATTCTGCATTTTTCTGCTTACTTACTATTTCCAGTGATCTTTGTACCTTCAGATGAATTCTCATCGCTCATCAACATCCTTTCCTTTCTGATTGAAGTACTCCCTTTAGCATTTCTTATAGCATGGGCTGGTATTGATGAACTCCCTCAGTGTTTGTTTGTCTGGGAAAATCTTTATTTCTTCTTTTTGTTTGGAGGATATTTTCACCAGATATAAAGGTAAAAGTTTTTTCCTTCAGCACTTTAAATATGTCATGCCACTCTCTCCTGGCCTGTAAAGTTTCCCCCGAAAAGTCTGCTGCCAGTTGTATTGCAGTTCCATTGTATGTTAGTCACTTCTTTTCTCTTGCTGCTTTGAGAACTGTTTATTTATACATGACCTTGGGGGATTTATTGAATTCCTTGAGGTGATCTTCTTTGGGTTAAATCTGCTTGGTGTTCTATAAGCTTCTTGCACTTGGTATCAATACCTTTCTCTTGGTTTGGGAAGTTCTCTGCTGTCATCCCTTTGAATAATCTTTCTACTCCTATCTCTTTCTCTACCTTTTCTTTAAGGCAAATAACTATTAGATTTGCCCTTTAGAGACTATTTTGTGGATCATTAAGGTGCACTTCACTCTTTTTTATTTTCTTTTTCTTTTGTATCCCTTACTGTGTATTTTCAAATAGCCTATCTTCAAGCTCACTAAATCTTTCTTTTGATTGATAAATTCTGCTATTAAGAGATTGTGAGGCATTCTTTAGTATGTCATTGCAGTTTTTTTACTGTAGAATTTCTGCTTTTTTTAAATGTCAACCTCTTTGTAAAATTCATCTGATAGTGTTCTGAATTTTTTATCTGTATTATCTTGAATTTCTTTGCGTTTCCTCAAAATAGCCATTTTGAATTCTCAATCTGAAAGGTCACATATCTCCCTTTCTCCAAGATTGGTCCCTGCTGCCTTGTTTAGTTCCTTTGGTGAGGTCATGTTTTCCTGTATGTTCCTTATGCTTGTTTGTTGGTATCTGGGCATTGATGAATTAGGCATTTATCAGAGTCTTCATAGTCTGGGTTTGTTTGTGCCATCCTTCTTGAGCAGGCTTTCCAGGTATTCAAAAGGACTTGGGCCCCCAAGCCCAGTAATGCTGTGGTTCATGTAGACTCATAGAGTTACCACTTTGGAGGTCTTGGACAAGATCCAAAAGAATTCTCTGGATTACCAGGAAGAGATTCTTGTTCTTTTGCCTTAGTTTCTCCCAAACAAATGGAGTCTCTCTGTGCTAAGCTGCCTGGAACTGGGGGTAGGGTGATGCAAGCACCCCTGTGGCCACCACCACTGGGATTGTGCTGGGTTAGATTGGAATCCAGCACAGCACTAATCTCACCCAAGACCCACTGTTACCTCTACCTGGCTACCACTTATGTTTGTTCAAGGCCCAACTCTACAATCAGCCAGTGGTAATCCAGTCATATTTTTGTCTTTCCCTTCAGAGCTGTGAGTTTTCCCAGTCCCCAGAAAGCTCCAGAGATGCCATCCAGGAGCCTGGGATGGGTAAAAAAATAATACAAATCTACCTTGTATTCTATTCTAGTGTGGCTGAGGTGGCACTCAGACGATCAGAAACACCTTTTTACTCTTCTCTCCCCTTTCCAAAGTCAGAGGAGCCCCACCCCATGGCCACCACCACCACCACAGGCCCACAGGAAATACTGCCCGGGCCACCACTGATGTTTACTTAAGGCACAAGAGTCCTTTAGCCAGCCTGTGTGAATGCTGCCAGGCCAGGACTCACCCTTCAGGGCAGTTGGCTCTCCTGTGGCCCAGAAGGGCAGGTTCAGAAATGCCATCCAAGACCCAAGGCCCAGAATCTGGGACTGCAAAAATGTGCTTGGTGCTCTACTCCTGGGGTCCCTACCCAAACTGGGCCACAGAATATTACCAGGCCCTGGCCTGGTAGGAGTCTGGCCTCACAGCAGGAGGGAGCAGCGAGCATTACCCCCTCAGCTCCGCCTCCTGTCAGATCAGCTGTAGCATTAGATTCTCATAGGAACGTGAACCCTATTGTGAAATGCACATGTGAGGGATCTAGGCTGCGCACTCCTTATGAGAATCTAACTAACGCCTGATGATCTGAGGTGGAACAGTTTCATCCAAAATCATCCCCGACTCCTGCCTGGTCAGTGGAAAAATCGTGTTCCACAAAACCAGTCCCTGGTGCAAAAGGTTTAGAAACCACTGCTCTATCTCACTGTGGCTGAGCTGTTACCTAAGATGCAAGACAGAATTCCCTTTGCTCCCTGTGCCTGTGCTTTTCTCAAACAGGAAGAGTCTCTCCCCACAGTCACTACAGCTCTGAATGTGCTGAGTCTCATCTAAATACAGCACACCCGAGTCTCACCTGGGGCCCATGGCATACTACTTGAGTATAGCTGTTGGTTATTCAGGCCCCAAGGGCTCTTTAGCCAGTAGGTAATGTATCCTGCCAGTACTGAGTCCTTCTCTTCAAGACAGCAGGTTCCCTTCTGGCCCAGGGTTTGCCTAGAAATGCCACCCAAGAGCTGGGACCTGGAATGGGTACCTCATGACCCTTCCCGGTGCCCTATCCTACTGTGGCTGAGTTGGTATCACAGATGCAAGACAAAGTCCTCTTTACTTATTCCTCCTCTCTCCTCAAGTGGAAGGAAGGATTCTCTTTTGGAGCCACAACTTGTGCTGCCTGGGGTTGGGTGAAGGGTGGCACAAGCCCTTCATTAGCTTCCCTGGCTGGTGTCTCAGTAGGTGATGGGATCCCCAAGTTCACTGACTCCGAACCCCGCTCAGCACTAGAACTTGCCTAGGAGTTGTAGTCCTTGCAGCCTAGACTGGCTTTCAAGTTTATTTAGGGAGAGCACGTTTGCCCATGGTGACGAGGCTTGCTGAAACTCAAGTTCTAACTGTGGGGCTGGGTGATTACTTTCTGGCAATGGCTAGTCTAAATGCTCCCTCCGTGGGTAAGAATCAGCTGAGTTTAGGTTGGTTTTGCTTTCCACTGTGACAGGGCAGCACGGGATTTAATGAAGTCTCAGAATCACTGCCTCTCCCTCTCCCAAGTGCACAGATTCCCTCTCCATGCCATGTGGCCACTGCTGGGGGATGGGAGGGCTGGCGTTGGCAATTCAAGACCATTTTTCCTGCTCTCTTCAGTTCCTCTTTCTGTGATATGAAGTTAAAACCAGGTATTGTGAGTGCTCACCTGATTTTTCGTTCGTACAAAGGTGTTTCTTTGTATGTAGATAGTTGTTAAATTTGGTGTTCCTTCAGGAGGGATGATTGATGGAGCTTTCTATTTAGCGCCTTGCTCTACCCCTCCCTTATAAATATAAAATTTGCACTATTTTCGACAGATAGGTCTGTGTGTGTGTGTCCATATTTATCTCTATCTCTATCATCGCTGCACGTAAGTAAAGATAGGTATATATGGGTATGTGTGGTATTGTTTTCTCTTATATTTTCTAGTTGGTTATTGCTGGTTTAGAGGAGTGCTGCTGTTTTTAAAAATTTGCTTTTTATCCAGCATCCTTCTTATTTGTTCTAATAATTTGTTGATTTTGTTAGGTTTTCTATGTAAGTTTTTCAATGTGCAAATATGACAAGTTTTGTCTTTTCCCTTCCAAACCTTACACATCTTAGACTTCTAAAATTCTCTTGTAGCATAAATTAAAACCTCTAAGATTCATTTAACTATAGTTGTGATAGTGAGTATTCTTGTTTTTTTTCTAATTTTAATAAGAACTGTATAAAATTTATTTATTATTATTCTTACTGCAGATTTTTAGCGTATCTAGTTTCTGTGTTATTAAAAACAATTTCTTTTTTTTTTGAGATGGAGTGTAGCTCTGTCACCCAGGCTGGAGTGCAGTGGCGCAATTTCAGCTCATTGCAACCTCTGCCTCCCAGATTCAAGAGATTCTCCTGCCTCAGCCTCCCAAGTAGCTGGGATTACAGGCACCCACCACCATACCCAGCTAATTTTTCATATTTTTAGTAGAGACAAGATTTCACCATGTTGATCAGGCTGCTCTCAAACTCATGACCTCAGGTGATCCGTCCGCCTTGGCCTCCCAAAGTGCTGGGGGATTACAGGCGTAAGCCACCACGCCCGACTAATAAAATAGGTATTAATAAGAAAAAGTGATAGGTGAAGTGTCAGTAACCAGAAATGGGCTCCTGTGTAGGCTACCAGCTGGCTAATAAAGCCCTGAATAATCAATAAGTGAGCATGAAAGTAAAATTTTGAATGTTCATTATGTGTGACTAGCTTACAACTGGCCTTTTCAAGATAGTATGATAGTTTTAAATCTTTGTTTTTCTTTTATTTACAAACTTATTTACTTTTCAGGTGTATGAAATCTGAAGAGAAGTCCCTTGGTGTGGGATTACATACATTTTGCACAAGAGTATTTGGTAAAAATAGTTATTTTTTTTTCCACATCCTATCGGAACAATATTAAATGCTAGATAAACAAGATAATTATTTCAGAAAAACAGTCTAGCAAGAGTCCCTTCTGTATGTAAAAAGCACATTATAAATATGAGAATGCAGCACACAAAGAGATAGAGCATCTCTTTTACTTGAAAAGGCCCTGTCTGACCTTAATTACACTATTCTTTGAAGATTTGAAAATAAAATGAAAGAAAATGCTCTGCCCAAATAAAATGTGCATATAATAGGCCCAAAACATTTAAGAAAATGTATAAAGTTCAGAATCTTTAATTGAATGTTCTACTTTACTAATAATTATGTTGCATAATTTTTTACTTATAAGATTACTTAGTTTTTAATAATTTAGAAACTTTTCAGTAAGAGTAACTCATTTCTAAAAATAAAATTTAGACCATTAGATTTATGTTTTGATAAACTTTGCAGTACAAATAAAGAAAATCAAAATATTTCCAAATAAATCAAGTATCTTAATTCTTGTTGATAGATCTTTCTTTCCCTGTTAATTGCAGCTGGCATTCCTGCACCTATATATTTCGGTGCTTTAATGGATTCCACATGTTTACACTGGGGAACTTTGAAATGTGGTGAGTCAGGGGCATGCAGGATATATGATTCCACCACCTTCAGGTAAAGATAATAATGGGTTTAAAATTGTTTTATAAGCATAGACTGTGCATAACACAGCACCTTTCATACCTAACTTTTTTTTTCTTGTCAAGTGAAAAGAATACTTTTGTGTTTATTTCCAGAAGAGATACTGATGTCATATCTCCGTTCCTTATTTGCATACTAGAATTGTATTTTCCCATTATTTCTCAAGTGCTTGGTAAATATAAGCATACATGGCTTCCCCAACCTTGGCTTTCAAAGTGTTGTTTGTTAAATTCTTAGAGTCAACACAATATTGAAGGTAATGGTTGTATATATACCATGGATGCCTATCCAATTTATATTGATCTCCTAAGGCTCTTTGTTTTATCCTGCATGATTTCATCATGTCACGAGTCTGAAGCCTCACTTCCTGTCACCACGTCTCTGGTCTCCAAAATCATATCTTTTCTCCCTCTTTAAATTTTGCTGAAACAATCTTCTTCATGTCTCCTAATGCCTTCTCCTTGGTAAATACAAGTCTAATTTTGAATAAAACTCTTTGTTCTTTCTATTTTCATCTTCTTTTTCTTTAGGAAATTTGAGTTTTGTTTAAATTTGAATTAACTTCTCTTGATGGGGGCAATAATAAAGCTACTTTATTCAGTATAAAACAATTTACCATTGTTTATAGCATTCTAAGATATTTATCTTGATCAGCAAAAGGACATATATCAAGAAATATGGGGAGAGCAGAGAGCAGGAGATTCATCTCTGCATCCATTCCCGTTTCCCCCAGAGCTCCCCAGGAGTGATGTTGAGGGAAGCTCAGCTACATGCTATGTATGCAGTAGATTTCTACCACAGTTGAGGAACTCCAAGGATCACTATTGAGGGTTGGCCTCATCCTGCTGCTTGGTTTCTTGTTGATCGTATCCTGAATCAAATGGTGCTTGAGACACATTAAACAGACTTGGCTCCATTCTCTGTTAGTCAGACCAATTAGACTGGTCAATGAAATGGTGTATCCATGAGAAAATCTACCAGAAGCCAAGATATTCTGGAAATAAGGGTAAATATTGTTGGTAGACAATTCTCCACGGACCCCTACATTACATTTCTGCTTTTCTTGTTAGCAGGGGCACTGACAGCATTTTTTCTGTACTATATTTTCAAGGATGTTGGAACAGTAAATGACATTAGAAAATATAAATAGTGTCTCTCTCAAGGACAGAGGGCAGGTAGTTTGTTCTTCATGATGATAAGAAAATGTCTCCCTCTGGGGCAAAGTTTGGGCAGATTTTTTTGAAGCCCATTTAAAAGATTGGGGTTTCCTAAATTCAGGACTTTCTAACTGCGGCCCAAATCCACCGTGTGTACAACGTTTACCTGGTTCTCCCTCTGTCTCAGCATTTTGGGACGTGGAGGGTAAGGAAAACCAACCTGAAAATGAAGTTTGTGCTGACTGCTGTGTTGCGAGTGAAAAAAAGTCCTTTGTCCCTGACCTACGAGTCTTGTATCTTCTGTTAGCATCCTTGAAACAGTGGCAGGCTAGCCTGTTAACTTACAAATGAAGTAAAATCTTAGACTCTTTTACAATTCTTGAGAACAAACTTCTGATTACCTTTAAATTTTGCAAAAAAGGTAAAAATGATTAATTTGATTTATTTCAACCAATAGAAGGGGAGAAAACGCAATAGTGGTAATTCTTAAGAAAAAACCCCACACAAATAAGTTAAAAAACAAGCCTAAGTGATTTTGCAAATTGTTTAAACTTGCTTGTTAAAAGATAGCAATTTTTATACTGGACTTTTCAAAATTTGAACTATATGTTGTTTATAAGAGACAGATCAAAAATATAAAATGATTGAAGATAAGGTTTTAAAAAGATACCAGACACATACTAAATCAACTTCTGTAGTTATATTAATGATTTAAACAAAGTATAAGTTAAAGGGAAAAAATTAATAGGGTTAAACAGGGATATTACTTAATAATAAAAGGAAAACATGAAAAAAATATAGAAAAATTATGAACCTATGTAAATCTATCAACATAACCTCAAATATGCAAAACAAAAATTTATAAAATTATAAGAAGAATTCTACAGAATGGAAAATTTCAATATACTTGTGCCACAAATGAATATTAAACACAGATGAAAATGAGTGAGGATACAGTATATTTCAACTTCAAATTGTACAAGAGTAATCGAATATACAGATAAATGTAAATGAATATATATAATCTATATGAATCTATAATACATCTGTATCTATATCTACATGAATACATGGATAATTGTTAACCCAAATACCAGCACCTATGCCACTAAAAAGTTAAAAAAAAGTATTGATACCACATAAATCCTGTTTTCTGTTCACAATGCAATGGAGATGAAAGCCTATAATAAAAGATGCTCAAACCTCAAATGTTTGAAAAGTAGTAAAAAAATGCAATCTTAAATCACTCATGATTAAAAGAATAAATTACAATAAACATAATTAAATAATTAGAACTCTATGTCAATGAAAGCACTGAATAAGAAAACTTGTGGGATGAAGCCAAACTAACCAGTAATCAAAGGGATTTTTAGAGCTTTAAATGTATAAATATATATACACATATATGTATGTTTGCATATGTACAAATATATGTATATAAATATGTATATTAATACATACATATAAGTACATATATACATGTTTATTTACATATGTATATAAATAATGTATATTTACATATATAGATGTATTACATATATAAATATACATATGAAATACATATTCACATATATACACATAGGTATATATGTTTATATACACATTGTATAAAATACAATATGTATGTAAATATATACATATACACATTTACATGTAAAAGGCTGAAAATTAATGAACTTAGAATTTAGAAAAAGAACAATAAAATATATACAAATGATGTAGAACGACCTGATAAATGCCTCAATAATTTACATATTGATATATTTCCTATCTCAAACAAGAATAAATGATACAATATATTTTTAAAATTCAAAAGAGACATATCTTGGTTAAAAGACAATGAAAACATCATCCTAAACATCTGATTTTTCAGAAATTAAACAGAAACATAAAGGAGTAAACAAAGCTGAATTCACAGGCTCTATGTCTCAAAATGGGCAGTGGTTTCTGGTATCAGCTTCCAAAAGAAGAATAAGGTACTTCTAAGTCAAAAGACTAAATCTAGATTCAATGCTTTAATCCAATTAATGAGGCAAAACACCTTGTACAGGGTTTAGTGTTCCTCAAAATTTGATGTTCACTCAGAACTTCACAATGTGAACTTATTTGCAAATAGAGCATTTACGAGTGGAATTAGTTAAGTTAAAATGAGGTTATACTGGATTGCAGTAGACCTGAAATCCAATCACTGGTGTCCATTTTTTTCTGAATCCTAGTAATGTTTCATAATAAAAGCAAATTTTAGAAGTAGAAATATAAAAATGAGAAGCAGAAATTAATAAATAGACTATATACCATAGAGGGAATCAGAAAGTAAAGAGCTATGTTTTTGTAAAGTTGCAAAGGTATTACTAATAACAATACTGTGGAACGGCAAATAAAGAAAGAGAGGAGGCACAAATAAAACATCATTAAGGATGAAAAAGGTAATATAAGTACAGATATTATAATACTTACATAGGGATTTTAGATATAACAATTTAGAAACATTAAATAGATATTTTTCTAGACAATTATATATTACTAGATTTTATTATAAATCTATAGAAACATGAATATTTTTATAGTTACTTAAAAATGTAAATTCTTCAAAAATGCTCATCTGCCAAAGGTACCAAGTTCAGATGCTTTTCAGGAGAGTCTGATAAAACCTACAATGAACTGATGATTCATTCGTAAATTATGCAAGTTATTCTCAGAAACAGAAAAAGGGAAAATTTTGTAATTCATTTCACAAAGCTAGTACAATCTTAATAATCACACTGGACAAGTTCAGTACAAGAAAAAAATTTGTAGGCTAATCTTATACATGCAAAAATTCTACATAAAAATTGATAAATTGAATTTAATAATGTGTAAAAATTACAAATACAGTTTATTTTAAGCATGCAAGGATAGGTCGACATCAGAAAATCTATTGGTGTAATAGACACTAATTAATACAATAAAGGTAGAAAACCTTGGATACTCTTCCCACTACAAGCAGAAAAGTTATTTGGCTATATTATGCACATTCATGATTAAAACTTTGAGCAAGCTCATAATAGAAAATAACTTCCTTAATCTGATCAAGGTCATCTAAAGAAACTCTCACAAGAGTATATATTTTAATTCATGATGATTCTTTGGAAGCATTCTTACTAAATACTATTCACTGCTATCACTATCAGTATTACTTTTGAGGTGAAGATCCTATTCAATGAAAAGCTAGTTATAACAACAATAACAAAACATTAGAAAAGATGAAAATAAATTTCGATTTTCTCAATGGGAAATTTTTAAAAATACATAAAACTTTTTTTTTTTTTTTTTTTTGAGACGGAGTCTGTCTCTTGTCTCCCAGGCTGGAGTGCAGTTGCGCGATCTCGGCTCACTGCAAGCTCCGCCTCCCGGGTTCAAGCCATTCTCCTGCCTCAGCCTCCCGAGTAGCTGGGACTACAGGCGCCCGCCACCGCGCCCGGCTAATTTTTTGTATTTTTAGTAGAGACGGGGTTTCACCGTGTTAACCAGGATGGTTTCGATCTCCTGACCTCGTGATCCACCCGCCTCGGCCTCCCAAAGTGCTGGGATTACAGGCATGAGCCATTGCGCCCGGCCAACATAAACATTTTAACAAATACTGAAATTAATAAGAGAGTTTAGTAAAGTTGCTTATATAGGATCAGCATGCAAAACTATCAGCTGCTGTTTTTATCAGAATATAATATAAAGATATACAAATTTAGTTTGCACTAACCACACTGTCTATGTAATATTTAATATGTTTTAACTTTAAAAAAATAGATACATCTACCTTGGATTGCCGGCAGCATTAAGAGGATCAAGCTTTGTTCCAGCCTTAATCATCCTAATTCTTTTGAGGAAGTATCATCTACCTGGTGAAAATGCCTCTTCAGGAACCGAGCTGACAAAGACAAAAGTCAAAGGGAAGAAAAATGAGTGCAAAGATATGTACCAAAAGTCCACGGTTTTGAATGATGATGAATTGAAAACTAAATTGTAATTGCCCTATTATATTACTTTTTTCAGAATTGGAGAACGTGCTGTACAACTTAATTATTTTAAAAATCAACAGAGGTACTATAGATAACTTTTTCTTGTCTTTAAGAACCTGAAAAAAAAATTCTTAACTCAAAATAATAAAATGTTCACTAATGATATTTCTAAGATATCAATAACACTTGAGTTTTCCTAGGAGGGTTATCTATAATGGACCCCTAAAGAAGATTCTTAGAGCCAGCTTTATTTTTATGTTGAAACAGCAATTTCTCTTAATTCATCAAAGTAAGGTTCTCTTCCTACATCTCCTTCTACTAATAGTTCTAAAAATTTTCTGTTATGAAAACCTATTTAATTCCACTAAATTTGTGCTTTGATATTGGAATTATTCAGAGGCCTAAATTCTCACTCTGTTATGTGAAGATTTAAGTATTTTATTCAAGTTTATCACTTCCATGTGAGAGAAGCCTACATCTTATTCTATTTAGGAATCGTTCTTTAACTCTTCTGTTTATTCTAGGCATGACTCCTATATAATAGATTAGTCATAAATATACCTTCCTGCTTTCAATTTTTTCTCGTCTTTGTTACTCATATGTTTGATCAATTTGTACAGCGTACTGACAAACTTAAGCAGGTTATTAAAAAATCATGAGGCAAAGACTGTTGGATTTTTTTTTCCAGCAATTCAAATCTGGTGACTAAAGTCTTTCTTAAAAGCAAGTGTCTGAATCAAAGGATGAAAGGACAATATTATAAAAACTCCAGCTCTTAAAGTCTGTTTGTAATGTCAGATATTGTCAAAGAACCACTTTCTCAGACTCAGGACTCTTTCGACCAATGTTTATACCACCCATTGTGTCCTAAGGTAGAACACAAAAACTAATTTTCCAAAAATAATCTTAGACAATAGCTTCTGTTATGAAACAGAGTTTAAGAAAGGCTAAGGTGCATATTAAAAGCTAAATCTACTTATATTATTATTTTGTAAATTATGGATAAAATTAAAAATGGAAGGATTTTAGATATAGAAGAAGACTTACTGATTAATATAGGCTTCTGGTAAAAGAGGGTAGAATGAACAGATAAACACCTATTTGTCTACTCCTTATTCTCCTTCCTGTTGAAATGACACTCAATATTTAAGAATGACATAAATCCCTAATGGATGAAGATAATGGAGTAAGGAAGGGTGGGAGAAGTGGGTGTCCATACATTATGGTTATGTATGTGTGCTATAAACGGAGAGTGTCTGCAGGGATACAACAGAGTGGAGGAAGCTGAAATACAGAATACACGTAGAAGGAGCCTGGAATGGAAGTGTGAAACTGAGTTGCCAGTTCAGAGTGTGAGTTGGCAGCTGGACAGAAAGCAGGTCAGTTAACTGAAGGACTTTGTACAGATGCTTTACAGGTTAATATGATTTCCCAAATGATCGGATGCATCACATGAAAAAAGAAAGCCACTGAAAAGAGAAAGGCTGTATAGAATAGGTTTAAGATGAAGGATGAAAAGTTTCAGTTTCATGAAGTTTGAGACTTCAATCAGGGCATATTGAAAATAACCAAGGTTCAAGCTGAGACTGGCCTTGAAACAAGAGAGAGGAACTAAAATCATTGGAAAGGGGGAGTTTAACTTTGATGTAGGTATGACTGCAGCAGTGAGATATCGTGTTAAGATCTGATGACATGAAATTTGGAGCCACTTCCTTTGTGGTGTGAGGAAGTGAGAAGAATGGCCTGGAACCTAAAACAAGGAGAAAAGACTTACCTATATTCACAGAGCAGTAAGAAAAAGTAAACAGCCACTGCATGCGAAGGTTTTGGGGGAATCAGATTTTGCTGAGTGTGCGATGATGAAGAGAATGCTCATTTCTGAACTGGAATCTGAGATAAAAAGAAGCGAATAGGAGGTATATGGAAGTTAGACTTATGGAAATTAGAAGAAGGGGAATGAGAGATAGTGTGGAATTCTGGCTATTTATGTGACTGACATAAATGGGAGCAGAGCACATAATGAGGTTAATTCTTATGGATTCAAGGCAGACAGTGTTGGTGAAACTGTGAGTGTCAAAATTAGGCGAGGTGGTGACTGGGCTCCCTGGTGACCTCTTGTCATGGAAGAAAACTGAATAAGCAAAACTTACTCAAGCTCCTGAGGCCCATTCATTATCCCTATTGATAGATTTGAGGTGATCTGAGAAAGCTGTCTTACTTTGTGGACAATTCACCACTTGAACACCCTCAATGGAGCATCATAGGCCCAGAGAGACGTGGCTATGGACTTAGTACCTTGGTCTCACTTTTATCCCCTCATGGAGGAGATGGCATTTTACTCTGAAAGCACAGGATTCTCCTTTGACACTTCTTAGTGGGAGAAAGCAGGTCAGAGAAAGTGGGTGTTGGAGTGCTTTGGGATCCCTCATGACCTCTGTTGTTGGCATACGTGAAGCCTGGGAGTTTAGTTCTTATTCTGAGCACTTGTACTGTCTCATGAGGGTAGAAATAATGGCATAGCAGACAGATAATGGAGAAGAGAAATAAAAGAACAGGTAGTGAGAAGTTGAGAGTCAGCAATTTTCTTACTTAATATTGTGGGTAGTATAAAGTTAATGAAACTAGAAATAGTGGTTTAATACATTACTTATAATTCAAAAATTATAATATATTTATTACTATATTTACAAATGCTTACACAGTTTCTTTGTGAATCCACCTATGGTTTTATTTTAATTAATTTTTTTATTTCAAAGCAATGAAATGTTGCTTTGTGGAGTCCGATATCATTATATCAGGTAAATGGGTTTCTGCTACATCTCCACATTATCGGGGAGATGCTTGAACACCTCAGAATACACACACCCTTAAGGTTCAAGGGCTGGGGTTGAGCTCTACATAAGGGAATTTTCCTCCTCCCAGAAGGGCGATCACTGTGTAGACAGACATGAAGACAGAACCAGAATGACTTCCGTGGGTGGAAATAGTGCCATCAGAATCATTTATTATTATGAAATAAATATTATTTATCCACACTGAAAAAATACTACTCCTCCTTAAATCATTAACTTCTCCTCAGATGACTTTAAGAAATTTGAGTAACAGCACATGAAGTGGTAAAGACCCTTAGTCTTTCTGGTATATTAGAAGAGCCTTTTAATCAGTCTCTGGAAGGACACTAGGGATTGCAGCTGAATAAATATATTAAGAATAACAAATCAGTTCAACACTGAGTAGAGTCCGAGTTGGAATTTTCCATGGAAATTCTCTTATGTCTCTACTAACAATAAGGAAGACAAAACAAAGACTAAGTAATTAAACAAAAGCTTGAAATGTTTTGTAACCAAAAGCTTTAAATGTTATGTAACCCAGAATGTTATGTAACCAGAGCTGTTAGATCACCTACGGGCTGATTCATAGGTGAACCTCCACTTTGTGGGTCCTCTCATGCATCCCATTTTGAGAATGTAAGTAATTTGACTTTGCAGCCCTTCCAAAAAGGGTACTATCCCACTTCTCCTGGCATAAATCATACATTGACTGAACATACACCATCTAAAAATCACTCATGCTGCTTTAACCAAGGTCATTATTAGAGAAAGCTCCTGGTGGAAGAGGTTGTAGATGTTAAAAGGGTATGATTTCTACATCAAAAAATGCAGAAATTGACAGAATGGTTCTTACTTACTGGGCCCGGAGAATTCCTGTTCTGGCATTCTTAGATCCCTCAAATGTATTACCAAGGGGAAAAGGAAAAAGAGGTAAGCAGGCAGTAGGGTAAGCCATTGTTTGCCTGCCAAGGAACTGGAGAGTGCAGATTTCAGGCCCCCTTGAGGAAATTCTCCTGAGCCCTTAGCCAGGAGAAGAGAGCAGAGAATGCTTTTCTGTAGAATCCCAAGGGGCATAAAAGAGGATGAGTAACTGGGTCCTTTGGCAAGTTCCCGACCCCTAAGCCTTCCCAACATGGAGAAATTACACCAATGTTCAAAAGTTTCTAGGTTGGAGGAAGAAACTTGAGCATCAAGGGCAGATGATTTGTTAACACAGTCCTGTGCAGAGGGCTCCTTTAGAAGGCATCCCCTGTGACCAAAACACAGAGAGCACCTTCTACTTTCTGGCCTTAAGCCATCAATGCGTCCAGCTGTAATCCATCCTCAAACCTGGAATCCATCCCTTGACTTCCCAGTCAGACCACATTCCATCCCATCACTGTGTCCAACCCTGCCTAGAATGCATGCTCTTCTCCCAGTGTCTCATGGAAATGAGGACTTGCACTGAAATAGGCTGTGGGAAACAAAAGGATAAGGAGGTCTGGACCAGTCTGTAATGGTAGCAGGTGAAAACAACCTGTGGAAAAACACATGAGTTCATTAGGAAATAAGGTGACAGATCCCCAGCTGGTGAAGAACTAGAATGTCTATTATGCTCATACAATTGATGTTTTATTTTAATACACCCGAGCTACCACACAAAAGTTCCCTCCGTGTGAAAGCCTCCAGATAAAATTCTGCCATCCCTCCTCTCCTCATGTCCTCCTGCTCATGTCCTCCACCTTCATGCCCCTAAACCAATCTGCATCGTGCCTGTTTCAGAGAGTCATGGGAAGATGGGCAGTGCCTCCACTGTCACCATTCCCCACACCTCTGCACATTTCTGCCCCTTTCCCTCTAGACTCCACAACTTCATAGTCTTACTGTTGCAAATATTCCTGTAGTTAGTAATGATCAAATGATCCTGTGGTCAGAGGCTTCTTTGGTGGTGTCTTCTTACCCTTAAGAGAGGTCATGAAATCCAGAAGGGGCAACCTTTCAAGGAGAGCTTTGGAGTCATTTCTGTGTGAGACACTATTGCATATTTCTGTAAGATTGCTTTTATATTTAAGGAATGATGTTACTTAACAAATGAACAAAAAAAATTGCAAATAAATTTCTTAACAATGTCTACATTGGCTTAATCATATCTTCTCTCTTCCATGTCCCTTCCTTTCTCCTCTTCCCTCGAGGTCACAAAAATATACTCCACTTTCAATTATCTCAGTTGTCTCCCCTCCTGCAAAGGGGAGAAAGGCTGGAGAGAACATGGGAAACATGAATCCAATGATAATACCTAACCTCAGTCAGCAATTAATCTCATCATCCAGCTTCTTCCAATGAAAGAGTTAACAGGAAAATGGTCAAAGGTTGACAAGAAGAAAGAATTGGAGGAATTAAATGGTTAATTCACCAAATGTAAAAGGCCCCCAAACTGGAAAAGCACTAAATTAGTTTTGAAGGAAGAACAGAAGGGAGGAGGGAGAGAATATAGGAAGAAAGAAAGGAGAGGAGAAAATAAAACGAGGTATAAAGTACTTTGAAGATTTTTTAAATGCAAGCTTTTGTTTCTCTTTTTCATTGTAACTTAGACTTAGACGAAGCTTCCAAAAATAATTTTCTATGTAAAAATAATTTGTCCCAGAGGATTCTGGGAGGATAGCAGAGTAGGGAGCACCAGAAATCTGTCTTCCTAGTTAGACAACAAATTTATTGGTAGATTATGACTTATGTAACTATTTTGAAACTCTGGAGCTAATTGAAGGCTTACAACTTCCAGGGGAAGGTTTAAACATAAATTGAGGTTAATTTTGGTGAACTTCAGCCCTTAGCAGAGTAGCAACTACCCATCCCCACTGCCAGTTCCATGGCAGGCAGCTGGGCACTTGTTCCAGGAGCAGCTTGCATGCAGTGTGTGGGGGCCAGGGTGGGCAAAATCATCCTGTTCTTCAAATTTCAGGTAGCTGTTCTCAGAATGTTGGTTGCTGCTTCTAACTACAAAGATGCAAACACATAAATGGGCAGCCATTGTTTTTGGACCTCCCCTCATTGTTGCAATCTCCTCCCTCATCAATTGAAGTGATTTCCAGAAGGTTTAAAGAGCCAGCACTACTTTGCCTCCTTTCATTTTTTTATTTTCCCCCCTCTGGGAGCCTGACATTAAAGACTAAGATATTCAACAGCAACTGTATACATGGAGAAAATTAGAAAGGGACTACAAATGGCCAGGAAAAGACACAGGTTCAAAAAAGACCAGAGATGTCAAGTTTACACTTTATGCTGATCCCTGGCACACAGGCAGCATATAGGTATTAAAAACAACAACAACAAACCCTAAGGAAGGGAAATAACTGATTTCTAGTTAGAATATATTTTGGATTCAAATGTCCAGCTTCCAACAAAAAAGGCACAAGGCATATAAAGAAACAGAAAAGCATGGCCTATTCAAAGGAAGAAAATAAATCAACAGGAGTTGTTCCTAGAAAAGACTGATGGTACATCTACCAGACAAAGACTTTAAAACAACTCTTTTAAATATGCTAAGGAAAGATGTGGAGAAAGTCAAGAAAATGATGTGCAAACAAAATGGAAATATCAACAAAGAAATAGAATACTTGAAAAGAAACATTTCTGAAGCTGAAAATACAACATCTGGAATGAAAATTTTACTAGAGGGATTCAAAGGCAGGTTCAAGCAGGCAGAAGAATCAGTACACTTAAAGACAGGACAATGGAAATTACTGAGTCTGAGCGACAGAAGAGTAGAAGATTGAGAAAAAGTAGAGAGATCCTAATGGACTTGTGGGACACCATTCAGCAGACCAACATGCACACTGTGGAAGTCCAAGAAGAAGAGTGAGAGGAACAGGAAGAGAGAATATTCGAATAAGCAGTAGCTGAAAACTCCCTGAATCTGATTAATAATATGAATATAAACATCCAAGCTCAACAAACTCCAAGTAAAATGAACTAAAAGAGATCCACACTTTGTCTTTTGAAAGACAAAGACAAAGAGAAAATTTTAAGAGCAGCAAGAGAGAAGTGACTCATCACATATCAGGGATTCTCAATGAAAGGAACAGATTTCTCACCAGAAACTTTGGAGGCAAGAAGGCAGTGGGCCAGTATATTCAAAATGCTGAAAGAGAGAAAAAAATCAACCTGTGAACTAATAATTCTACTTCTGGCAAAATCATCCTTCAAAAGTAAAGCAGAAATTAAGACATTCCTGGATAAACAAAAGCTGAGCAAGTTCATTAACACTAGACCTTCCCTGAAGGAAATGCTCACAGGAGTCTTGCAAGGTGAAATAAAAAGACGCTGGACAGTAAGGTGAAGCTGTGTGAAGGAATAAAGATCTCAATAAAGGTAAATATATGGGCAATCATAAAAGCTAGCATTATTATAACAATGATTTATAACTCCACTTTAACTTTCTACATTTTTTAAGAGACTAATATTATACAAAAATTATATTGACATTTTGGTTTTTAACTCCACATTTTGTTTTATATGAAATTTAAAAGATTAATGTATTCAAAATAATTAGTGGCCAGATGGGATGGCTCACACCTGTAATCCAAGCACTTTGGGAGGCTGAGGTGGGCAGATCACTTGAGCTCATGAGTTTGAGACCAGCCTGGGAAACATGGCAAAACTCCATCTCTACAAAAAATACAGAAATTAACTGGGCATGTGAGTGCACACCTATGGTTTCAGCTACTCAGAAGGCTGAGGAGGGAGCATGGCTTGAGTCCAGGAGGCAGAGATTTCAGTGAACTGAGATTGCACCACTGCACTCCAGCCTGGGTGATAGACCCAGACCTTATCTTAAAAAAAAAAAAAAAAAAAAATCGTTAGTTTATGTTTTGGGCACACAGTGTACACAATGAATAAGGATGTAATCACACCAAACAAACTATACAATATACACAAAAAGAAATGAGAAAGAAATATAAATATTTCAATACTAAAAAATTAACTAAACACAAAAGAAGACAGCAATTCAGAAAAGGGGGGACAAAAAAAGCAACATAGAAAACAATATAAAACAAATAAGAAGATGACAGAAGTAAGTCTTTCCTCATCAGTAATTACTTTAAATTTAAATCGATTGAACTCTCCAATGAAAAGACAGAGATTGGCAGAATGGATTTAAAAAAAATGAACAAACTCCATGTTGTCTACAAAAAATTCACTTAAGATGCAAAGACACAAATAGACTGAAGGTGAGTTACAGGTAAACAATAACCAAAAAAGAACAAGAATGGCTATATTAATATGAGAAAAAATAGACTTTTAATTTCAAAAAAGGTTAAAAAACACTTTGGGAGCCCAAGACAGGTGGATCATGAGGTCAGGAGATCAAGACCATCCTGGCTAACATGGTGAATGCCCGTCTCTAGTAAAAATACAAAAAATTAGCTGAGTGTGGTGGTGGGCACCTGTAGTCCCAGCTACTCGGGAGGCTGAGGCAGGAGAATGGCGTGAACATGGGAGGCAGAGCTTGCATTGAGCTGAGATCGCACCACTGCACTTCAACCTGAGCAACAGAAAGAGAGTCCATCTCAAAAAAAAAAAGGTTAAAAAAGATGAAGACATTTCATATTAATAAAAGGCTCAATACAGCAAGGTGATATAACAATTATAAACTGTTACACACCTAATAGATCATCAATACATATGAAACAAAACCTTTGGATAGACTTGAATGGAGAAATAGACTATTTTACAATAATAGTTGGAGACTTCAATACCCTACTCTCAATAATGGATAGAATGACCAACAGAAGATATATAAGAAAGTAGAGAACTTAAACAATGCAACAAACCAACTTATATCTAACATATATACAGATACTCTATATAATAACAACATATATATTCTTCTTAAGTGCACATGAGACATCTTCCAGGACAGAACATATGTTATACCACAAATTAAGTCTCCACAGATTTAAAAAGATTGACATCATACAAAGTGTCTTCTCCAATGAAAACAAGATGAAGTTAGAAATCAATAACAGAGGAAAGGTTGGAAAATGTATAAATTTGTAGAAATTAAGCAACATACTCTTACACAACAAATAGATCAGCTAAAATTTTTTAACAAAAGTTAGAAAATACTTAGAGGAAAATGAAAACAAAAACAGAAAAATGTATGAAATGCTGTGAAAGCAGTGCTAAGGGGAAAATTTATAGTTATAAATTTTTACATCAAAAACATTTTAAATGAACAATCTAACTTTACAATGTAAGAAATAAGAAAAAGAAAGAAACTAAACCCATGGCTAGAAGAAAAAAGAAAATAATAAGAATTAGAGCAGCAATAAATGAATAGAGAATGGAAACACAATAGAGAAAATAAATGAAAGCAAAAGTTGATTCTTTGAGAATATCAAGAAAAATAATGCTTTAGCTAGATGGACAAAGAAAAACAGAGCAGACTCAGATTGCTAAAATCAGAAATGAAGGTGGAGACATTACTATTAATATTAACTCTACAGAAATAAGAAAGATTATTAGAGAGTACTATGAACAGTTGCACAGCAACAAATTAGATATTCTAGATGAACAAATTCCTAGAAAAACAAAACTTATCAAGGCCAATTTATGAGGAAATAGAAAATGTGAATCAACCTATAAATAGTAAGGATATTAAATCGGTAATCAACAATTTTTAAATGAAGAAAAACCCTGAACCTGATGGCATCACTGGTGAATTTTACCAAAGATTTAAAGAACTAACATTGATCCTTCCAAAACTTTTCAAAAAAATTTGGAGAGAGTTCTTCCTACTTCATTCTATGAAACCAGCCTCACTCTGCTACCAAATCCAGACTAAAACACTACAAGCAAAGAAAACTAAAGACCAATGACCTTGATAAACACTGAGGCAAAAATCCTCAACTAAATACTAGTGAACATGATTTATCTTTATTTAACATTAAAATGATTACAAACCATAACCAAGTGAAATTTATTCCTGGAATGCAAAGATGGTTCAACATATGAAAACTGATGAAAGAAACACACCACATTAATAGAATGAAGGGGAAAAAAAAAAACACATGAACATTTTAATTGATGCAGAAGAAAATATTTGAAAAAATTCAACACACTTTCATGATAAATACATTCCACACACTAGAGAAAATGGAAACTACCTCAACATAATATAATAAAAGCCATATATGAAAAGCCCATAGCAATCGTCATACTCCATGATGAAAGACTGAAATCCTTTTCTCTAAGATCAGGAACATGGCAAGAATGCCCGGTTTTATCACATTTACTCAACATAGTGCTGAAAATTTTAGCCAGAGCAATTAAGAAAAAGAAATAAAGGTCATCTAAGTCAAAAAGTAAGAAGTAAAATTATCTCTGCTCACAGACGATACTATCTTTTATGTAGAAAACCATAAGAATGCAAAAATCTTCAACAAAATACTTGCAGACTGAATCCAGCAGCACATCAAAAAGTGTATCAACCACAATCAAGTTGGCTTCATCCATGGGATGCAAGATTGGTTCAACATATGCAAATCAACAAAGGCGATTCATCATATAAACAGAACTAAAGACAAAAACCACATGATTATCTCAATAGATGCAGAAAAGGCCTTTGATAAAATTCAACATCTCTTCATGTTAAGAACTCTCAATAAAGAGTTGAAAGTGTTGAAGGAACATACCTCAAAATAATAAGAACCATCTGTGACAAACATACAGCCAATATCATATTGAATGGAAAAAAGCTGGAAGCATTCTCCTTGAAAGCCAGCACAAGACAAGGATGCCCTCTCACACTACGCCTATTGAACATGGTGTTAGAAGTTCTGGCCAGGGCAATCAAGCAAGAGAAAGAAATAAAGTGTATTCAAATAGGAAGAGAGGAAGTCAAATAATCCTTTCTTGCAGATGACATGGTTCTTTATCTAGAAAACCCCATTGTCTCAGCCAAAAAGCTTCTTAAACTGATAAGAAACTTCAGCAAAGGCTCAGGATACAAAATCAATGTGCAAAAATGACTGGCATTCCTATATACCAACGTCAGGCAAGCTGAGAGTCAAATCATGAATGAATTCCCATTCACAATTGCCACAAAAAACAATAAAATACCTAAGAATACAGCTAACAAGGGAAGTGAAGGACTTCTTCAAGGAGAACTACCAACCACTGCTCAAAGAAATCAGAGAGGACACAAACAAATGGAAAGCTATTCCATGCTCATAGATAGAAAGAATCAATATTGTTAAAACTGCCATACTGCCCAAAGCAATTTATAGATTCAATGCTATTCACATTAAATTGCCGTTGACACTCTTTACATAATTAGAAAAAAAATATTGTAAAATTCATATGGAACCAAAAGGAGCCCAAATAGCCAAGGCAATCCTAAGCAAAAAGAACAAAGCTAGAGGCATCACATTTCCCAACTTGAAATTATACTACAAGGCTACAGTAACCAAAGCAGAATAATGCTGGTAAAAAAATAGACACAGAACAATGGAACAGAATAGAGAACCCAGAAATAAGACTGCACACCTACACCCATCTGATATTTGACAAATCTGACAAAAACAAGCAACGGGGAAAGGCTTTCCTATTTAATAAATGGTGCTGGGAGAACTGGCTATCCATATATGCAGAAAATTGAAACTGGACCTTTTCTTACACCTTATACAAACATTAAGTCAAGATGGATTAAACATTTAAATGTAAAACCCAAAACTATAACAACCCTCAAAGAAAACCTGGGTAATACCATTCAAGACATAGGCACAGGGAAAGATTTCATAATCAAGATGCCAAAAGCGATTGCAACAAAAGCAAAAATTGACAAATGGGATCTGATTAAACTAAAGAGCTTCTGCACAGCAAAATAAACTATCAACGGAGTAAATAGACAACCTGCAGAATGGGAGAAAATCTTTGCAATCTATCCATCTGACAATGTTCTAATATCCAGCATCTATAAGGAACTTATATTTACAAGAAAAATGAAACCATTAAAAAGTGAGCAAAAGACATGAGCAGACACTTTTTAAAAGCATATATATATATATGCAGCCAACAAAGGATATGAAAAAAGTCCAATATCACTGATCATTAGAGAAATGCAAATCAAAACCACAATGAGATACCATCTCACACCCATCAGAATAACTATTATCAAAAAGTCAAAAACTAACAAATGCTGGTGAGGTTGTGCAGAACAGAGGACACTTTCACACTGTTGGTGGAAGTGTAAATTAGTTCAACCATTGTGGAAGACAGTGTGGTGGTGATTCCTCAAAGACTTAGAGGCAGAAATACCATCTGACCCAGCAATCCCATTATTGGGAAAATACCCAGAGAAATATAAATCATTATATTACAAAATACATGGATGTGTATGTTCACTGCAGCACTATTTGTAATAACAAAGACATGGAACCAACCTAAATGCCCATCAGTGATAGACTGGATAAAGTAAATGTGGTACATATACACTATGGAATACTATGCAGCCACAGAAAGGAATGATATAATATACTTTGCAGGGACATGGGTGGAGTTGCAACCCATTATCCTCAGCAAACTACTGCAGGAACAGAAAAGCAATACTATGTGTCCTCACTTATAATGGGAGCTGAATGATGAGAGCACATGGACACATGGGGAGAAACAACACACACTGGGGCCTGTTGGAGGGTTGGGGGTGGGAGGAGTGAGAACATCAGGAAGAATAACGAATGTATCAAAATATGTCACGTACTGCATAAATATATATATACCTACTATGTATCCATAAATATTGAAAGTTTAAAACACTAATAAAAGAAATAAAACATTAGTAAATGGGAAAACTTTCTGTGTTCATGGATTGAAAGACTTAATATTGTTAAGAAAACATCCAAGATATCAAAAGCCATGTGTAGATTTAACACAATTTCTATGAACATTTCAATGACATTTTATATAAAGATAGGAAAACCCCATTTAAAATTTATATAAAATCCTAATACACCCTGAATGGCTAAAAAAAAAAAAAAATCTTGAAGAAGAACACAATTGGATGTTTCATATTCTTGATTTCAAAACATACTGCAAAGCAACTCTAATTAAGATGTTGTTGTAATGGCATGTAAAACCAATGAAACAGAATAGAGAGCTCAGATATAAACTTTTGAATATACAGACAAATGGTTTTCAACAAGGGTGCCAAGATTACACAAGAGGGAAAGGAGAGTCTCTTCAACAAATGGTGTTAGGAAAATGGAATACCCACATGCAAAGCAATGAAGTTAGGCCCTTACCTTACCTTATAGTCAAAAATTAACTCAAAATGTATTAAATTCCTAACTGTAAGACCTTAAACTTCAGAAGAAAATGAAGGAGAAAGTTTTAGGGCATTAAATTTGGCAATAATTTTTAAAATATGATACCAAAAACAAAAATAAAAAATACACAAATGGGACTATAAAAAACTTAAAAATCCCAAAACAACAAAATGTAAAAAATAGAATTATTATACGCACCATTAATCCTTCTTCTGAGTTATATTCAAAATAATTCAAAATGAGATCTTGAAGAGATATTTATTTGCACATTCTTGTTCATTGCAGCATTATTTCCAATAGGCAAGATGTAGAAGAAACCCAAATGGCCATTGATGAATGAATAAAGAAAACATTATATATATATGTGTCTGTGTGTATATATATATGTTTTAATATATATGGTGTGTATATATAGAGAGAGACAACACACACACACACATACACACAATAAAATATTATTCAGCCTTAAAAAAAACTTCCTGTTTGAGTGTCTTCACAAGCCAACCCCAGACCTTGTTTTTAGTCAATTTCTTAATTCACCCATAAGTACCTGCACACTTATGGAACCAATGTTCCAAGAAAAAAGCTCTCGGCCCTCCTGTATGATTTTTCTCAAGCTGGAATGTCATCCCTCATCTCTAGGTCATAAGAGATGCTTAGTACAAATAATATCATTGTGATACTTTCTCAGTTACCCCACTGGAAATAATTTCCCCCACCCTGCTGTACCACTGGAGAATATATGTGTATAGTGATAACTGATAACTCTTCTCTATATTCCCCCTAGTCTTCTAGATAACTATTCCACACCTGTCTTCTAGATCTTAGGATGAAATACTAAGGGCTCAGAACACAAGTGTGTAGAAAACACAGAACATAAAATATATATTTATCATGACCATCAAAACATTTTTACCTGAAATTTGTAAACATTTTGTATGTAAAAGAAATGTTGATACCACAGAATCTCAGTGGTTCTTGCCTGGATTTAGACATGCTGATATTAGAGAATCTCGATAGTTCCTACCTGGATTAGAACCTACAGCAATTGTAACAAGTCTATCCATTTTCTGTTGTTAAAATCTCTTTTTAAAGAGTTAGTATTTTTTTATGAGTCCAATGGTGATTAACTATCCAATTAGGTTGTTGTACTAGGTAAACAGAAAACAGAATATTTAGCTAATTCTAGGAATTCACTCCAGGCTCCTATATTTTAAAGGTTGTATTAATAATTTCTCAGAATTAACATATCATTTTATGCTCATGTTAAAAATAAATTTTGTTTCTGGGAATGACTTGTATTATATTGCTTATTAAATTGTTATTGTTATTAAATTAAGCAAAAGATTCTTTTTTCTTTAGAAATACAAATACAACAGATTATTCAAGGTATTTAAACTCTTCCAACTAGTAGAGAAGAATCAAATAGATGCAATAAAAAATGATAAAAGGGGTATCGCCACCAATCGCACAGAAAGACAAACCACCATCAGAGAATATAAACACCTCTACACAAATAAACCAGAAAATCTAGAATAGATAAATTCCTGGACACATATACTCTCTCAAGACTAAACTAGGAAGAAGTTGAATCTCTGAATAGACAAATAACAGGCTCTGAAATGGAGGCAATAATTAATAGCCTACCAAACAAAAAAAGTAGGGGACCAGATGGATTCACAGCCGAATTCTACCAGAGATACAAAGAGGAACTGGTACCATTCCTTCTGAAACTATTCCAATCAGTAGAAAAAGAGGGAATCCTCCCTAACTAATTTTATGAGGCCAGCATCATCCTCATACCAAGGCCTGGCAGAGACACAACAAAAAAAGAGAATTTTAGGCCAATATCCCTGATGAACATCAATGCGAAAATCCTCAATAAAATACTGGCAAACCGAATCCAGCAGCACAACAAAAAGCTTATGCACCACGATCAAGTTGGCTTCATCCCTGGGATGTAAGGCTGATTTAACATACGCAAATCAATAAACAAAATCCATCACATAAAAAGATCCAATGACAAAACCCACATGATTATCTCAACAAATGCAGAAAAGGCCTTTGAAAAAATTCAACAGCCCTTTATGCTAAAAACTCTCAATAAACTAGGTAATGATGGAACATATCTCAAAATAATGAGAGCTATTTATGACAAACCCACAACCAACATCATACTGAATGGGCAAAAACTGGAAGCATTCCCTTTGAAAAGTGGCACACGACAGGGATGCCTGCTCTCACCACTCCTATTCAACATAGTGTTGGAAGTTCTGGCCAGGACAATCAGGCAAGAGGAAGAAATAAAGGAAAAAAGGAAGTCAAATTGTCTCTGTTTGCAGATGACATGTTTGTATATTTGGAAAACCCCATCGTCGACCGGTTGCAGTAGCTCAAGCCTGTAATCCCAGCACTTTGGGAGGCCGAGAAGGGCGGATCACGAGGTCAGGAGATCGAGACCATCCTGGCTAACACGGTGAAACCCCGTCTCTACTAAAAAAAAAAAAAATACAAAAAACTAGCCGGGCGAGGTGGCGGGCGCCTGTAGTCCCAGCTACTCGGAAGGCTGAGGCAGGAGAATGACGTAAACCCGGGAGGCCGAGCTTGCAGTGAGCTGAGATCCGGCCACTGCACTTCAGCCTGGGCGGCAGAGTGAGACTCTGTCTCAAAAAAAAAAAAAAAAAAAAAAAAAAGAAAACCCGATCGTCTCAGCACTTCTCCTTAAGCTGATAAGCAACTTAAAAATCTTCAACAATTCGGTGGAAATGATAGACGCATGTGATATAGTAACATACATATACAATAACAATCACATACACACTCACTTCTACATTCACATGCATGTACACTCACACTATTCCCCGCATGCTCATACTCACATGCTCACTCACATTCACACACCCATGCGTTATCATGTAAGCTGTTTATAATTGTAATGTGACTCCTGCTTTACATGTGATATTGAGCAGCTCTGTATTTTGATAGACCTCTCACGGGATGAATTCATCACTAAAGCACCCTGTGAAGCTAAATGTGCTATTTCATTTAATTATTGAAGAATATATTCTTAATACAACCAATGTAATTTAAATTGATACTCTGTTGTTCTCATTAATGACAATAACCCATCAGGATCTGTTGTTTCTTGAGATGATTTCCAGTCAGATCTAATAAAAACCTATCAATAGGCAGTATAGATAGGGAATGCTTGTCTTACTGTTTGCAAAAGATTGAAAAAAAGTTCTAAGTCATTTCGTAGCTGAGCCAGATCAATGAACTGTAAATTTTTAAAAAGTTTTAAAACACTGCCCTCTTTAGGGCTATTTAAGATTAACATTTTGTTAGTCATAAGCTTACATGATGCCTACATCTCTGTAAACAGCAAGATCCCAAGATTTTGAGACATCTGTGGGTACCAAGGCTCTCACCCCATATGGTTTAGTATATCTCTTAATTCCACTCACTCTTCCACTCCTTTCATGTCACTTAAAGCCTTCCATTTTGCTTAAGAAAACTCATGTCTGTTACCAGCAAAATGTTCACATTTATATTCTTTGCAATCTTTTCACATTTCTGTTGAAACAAAGCCTATCTCCCAATGACTCTCTTTCCATGCATCCATCTCAAGTGAGGGCCATTTTCTTCCCATATCCTGTGTATTAATGGGCTTGAAATGTAGTTGTCCTTCTTGATCTTTTTTTACCACTTCCATACCTGAGTCCCTCTTCTGAAAGACTTCTAGATTCCAGGAAGAGATGCACCACCCTCATATACCATACTCTAATCTCGCGGTTGAACATAGCTATGGGCAGGCACACCATCATTCCATCATTCTTTGATGATTTTCATTAGAAGGTCTCTGTCATTTTTGTCAAAATTTCTGCCACTTTTTCTAATTGTCTCAATATCCACCTAGATCATTCTCCCAACATTCTGGCCTTCCAGTGCCTTGACCTCTTCTCTGGAAATCTTACCTCTTCAACCCATAGTCAGCCCATCAGAACACACTTAAAATTCTCCATTTTGAGCATCACTGTCATCATAACCACCTCCTAACTTTAAAATTTACTCCCTTTAATACACCTGCTGCAACAATCTTCAGCCCCGTATAGCTCTTCAGGCCCTTCTCTTCCTCTAACTTTTCACAGGCTATGTGTAGTTTCACCTCTTCACTTCCTTTCTCACCGTGATCTCTTATTATAATCACTCTTCTGAATATATTCTGTACTTTTTTTCCCGTTTCATCCTTTATTGTACTAAACAAACAAAAATGCTTTCATCTAACCCTTTGCTTCTTCTGTACCTATATACAAAGAGCTGCATTGCTGGAAGAAATAATTCATGCATGCTGACAGGACTCACTTTAATTTCATAAGCATGAACATTCAAGGGGTCTCCAGGGCAATTCAGCAAGAGTTTACTGGTACATTTTCCCAGTCACTATATTCTTCCAGTCTTCAGGATTGCTAGTTCACATGTCCTGATCTCATCTCACCTCTTTCTTTTCTTCCACCTTACTCACAGCTGATTATCTTGCTTTTTATTTAATAGAGAAAATACAAGCAATTAGAAAAGAATTTCAATACTCTTGCACCACTACCGCTACACATTTACTTGCCTTTTACCCACACAGACAACCTTCCCTTCTACTACAGGGCAAAACTGTCTGTCTTTGTTGATATCTCTCTTCATCTTCCTCTTTGCTCATTCCACTTCTCTCCTGGGTTAACAAATGTCTTTTCCTCTACCTGACAATTCTAATCAGTATGAAAGCATGCTATTATATCTAGAGTTAGGCATAAACAGAACTTTTGATGCCACACCCTGCCAGCTACCACGCCATTTCTCTGTTTCTTTTTATAACACTTTTCCTGAAAAGGATTTTCCATACTGGCTGGCTGTACTTCCCCGTCTTGCATTTTCTGTTGATTCCTTACTAAACAGTCTTTTATTCCCACCTCTCATCTTCACGAATTACTTTTGTTTAGGTTAAGTAACCAGCACATAATGACACCCAATGGTCACTTTCTAGTCCCTAACTCCTATGAGCTCTCAGCAACCCTTGAAGCAATTACTACTACTTCCTTCTTGATACATGGTTAATTAGGCTTTGGGGACACTCCCCCTTCTTAGTTTTTCCCATAGGATCTCCTTTGTAGTTTTCTTCATTGGTTTCTCCTTCTACTATTGATTTCTAAACTTAGAGTCCTTGGTCCTAGGACCTTGTTTCTGTCTGTACTCAGTCCCTAGAAGATCTCATTAACTCCATGGATTTAAATACCATCTGAATGTTGCTCAGTCTAAAACGTATGTTTGTGGCTTCAAACTTTCTCCTGAATGTTGGATTGCCTATGTGGCATTGTTGCTAGATATCTAGAAGGCAGCTCAAATTTTTGGAGATAGAAGACATTCTCACTTCTCCACTTCCTGCAAACTATTCTTCCTTAGTGTTTCCTGTTTTGTTCAATAGTGCCACCATCCTTCCAGAATGTAGCCAGAACCCTGGAATCATCCTTAAATTCTCTTTGTCAAAGGCTACATTCAATCTATCAGCAAACCTTATTGGCTTTGCATTAAAAAACAAAACAAAATGAAGACTGGAACTCAAATCACTTTCCATTCTAACATTGCATCTTCATTCGAGCCCTCGTATTGTGAAAGACAATCAAAGCCTCTGTTTTTTCTGATTTCATTGTCTTCCCAAAATATACTTCATGCACAGTCAGAGTGATCTAGTTAGGTAAGTCAGCTGTGCAATGCTAATGCGTAAACCCCCTGGGGCTTCCCAAAACATTCAGAGTAAACTCCACTCTTATTGGTGACCTTTCCTGTGACCCACATGATCTGGACCATGCTAGCTCTCTCACTACACTTTTTATCTCTCTTCTTCACACTTTTTTCTGACCTTGTATTATACATGTTGAGTATGCTCTATACGAGGGCCTTTGTCTTTGCTCTACCTTACCTAGATTGTTCTTCCCTGTCCTTATTTAGCATGGTTTTACCTTCACTCTTCATGTCTTCATCAAAGGACTTCCAATGTACAATATTTGAACTAGTGTCTCTTACCTATCCCACTCTCTGTATTTTCTTACTCTAATTTATTTTTCTTTCCAGTGCTTCACAATTACCCTATTTTACATATTTCCTTGCTTATTTGTTTGCTGGTTCTCCTACACCCATCCACTCCCCTATTCCCCATCCCCGCTGGAAGCTAGTGAAGTTCTATCACCTGTTTTTTTCACAGGGGCATCCTCAGTACATAGAACTATACTTGACACGTATGAATATATAATAAGGGAATGTCCTCCCTCCTACTTACTTGTTTTAACAATGACTTATGATGTAAGCATTATAAAATCATTAGTAGACCGAAGTTTATATTTTTGTTCTAGAGTCAGCTTAGTAAATATTCTTTCAATAAAATCGAAGGCTGCTGAGATATTAATAATTAATAATGTTTTTGAGAAGTGATAACATTGATTTAATCACATTCTTAATAAAATGAAATATAATTACTATAAATAATGAAAGTGTTCTTTTCTTTCTTTTTTCTTTTTTTTCTTGCCAATATATTTTATTTTTTTAACTTTTAAGTTCAGAAGTATATGTGAAAGTTTGTTATATAGGTAAATTTGTGTCATTGGGGTTTGTTGTACAGATTATTTCATCACCCAGATATTAAGCCCAGTACCGATTAGTTATTTTTCCTGATCTTCTCCCTCCTCTCAGCCTCCACCCTCTAATAGGCCCTGATGTCTTTTGTCCCCTTCTTATGTGTCTATGTGTTCTCATCATTTAGCTCCTGCTTATAAGTGAGAACATGCAGTATTTGGTTTGTTGTTCCTGCATTAATTTGCTAAGGACAATGACCTCCAGCTCCATCCATTTTCCTGTAAAGGACATGATCTCATTGTTTTTTAAAGCTGAACAGTATTCCATGGCGTATAAGTACCACATTTTCTTTACCTACTCTACCATTGATGGACATTTAGGTTGATTCCATGTCTTGGCTGTTGTGAATAGTGCTGCAATGAAGATACACAAGCATGTTTTTTTTTTTTTCAATTTATTTATAATTTATACTACTCATAAAGTATATAAAATTATTATTTATACTACTCATAAAGTAGTATAAATTAAGATCCTAGAACCTGTTGGGATGCAAATTAGTAAGGAGTTTGAGGTGATTTTCTGTAAGTTAATAAATCTGTGATTTGGCAAATATAAAAGGTTCTCCTTTTGAGTAGACAATATTTTATATTAAGGTGGAGTTATATCTGTAGAATAAATTAGTAGGATTAATTTGACAAGATCTGGGGGCAGGGTTAAATTTAAACAACTGTAAACTCAGTTTGGCCCGGCGCGGTGGCTCACGCCTGTAATCCCAGCACTTTGGGAGGCTGAGGCGGGCGGATCACGAGGTCAGGAGATTGAGACCATCCTGGCTAACATGGTGAAACCCCGTCTCTACTAAAAATACAAAAATTAGCCGAGCACGGTGGTGGGCGCCTGCAGTCCCAGCTACATGGGAGACTGAGGCAAGAGAATGGCGTGAACCTGGGAGGCGGAGCTTGCAGTGAGTGGAGATCGCATCACTGCACTCCAGCCTGGGTGACAGAGCAAGACTCCGTGTCAAAAAAAAAAACAAAAAAAAACAACCCAAAAAAACTCTGTTTACAAGTCTATATTCATTTTAACAAAAGTTAAAAATACGTTTGGTTTTTTCCCATATGATGTCATGCTGTTAGCTGACAGTGAACGTGTGATCAACTACGTTGACTTTAAAAGTAATAATTACATGTTAACCCAGGTCAACATACTTATTCATGCACATTTTTAAGATATACATGCACATTTTTACATGTTTCTAGTTTTTAGGTGATTCAATGATCAACTCGATCAGTACGGTATGCATTCCTCCCCAACTCTCCATTCTTATCTTGTGCTACACCCTTCTCACTGGGTATGTTTCAGTCAACTAGCTTCTTTCTATTTCTCAAACACACCAGCTCTTTCCTGCCTAGACCCTCTCTCTGAATTGCTTTATTTGGCTAACTTTTCTTTAGACCTTTAGATTGAATGTCACTTCTTTAGAGATGTACTCTCTGAGTCCTCTCCTTCACAACCCCTCACCTCATTCCCAAATTAGATTTTCCTCTTTTTCCTTTAAGAATAGATTTTTTTTATTCATGAGGACTGAGAACAACTTGTAATTCTGGGTTTGATTTAAAGCATATTTGTTTTATGTCAGTCTTTTCCTGTCATTTTCTAAGCTGTATGATAAGTAGCTAATTCATTTTATTCATTGAGGAATTCTTCTTCATTAAGCATGATATCTTGTCTAAATATATATCTAACAAGTAAAGAAAGGCACAAATTATTTTTGTGTATTTTTCTTTAGTCTGTAAGTGTATTACGGGAGACTAGGTCAAAAGCCATGCTGTACATGGATTAAAAGTTTTGGAATTTCATTATAGACTGAAGATTACAGTCACAGTTCCCAAATATTTTCTTCCAATGACATCAATAGATGATTTATCATATCTAGCTTATTAGGATTCAAAGTAACTCAAAATTAAATGTTCTCTTAGAATCATACGGATATTCTACAGTTGAGGCAATTGTCAGTCTGTCTCTGAATGTTCTTACTAAGGGAAGAAAATATGGAATCTAGAAGCAAAATTATTAATTATGGCATTGAAGGATCACAGTAATAGTAAGAAAATTCATTCTCAGAAAATTAAAATGTAACAAAATATAAGTTTGAGTTCTCAATTTATTGTGGAAGAATATGTATATCATTAAGTGTGTTTATAGTCTGTTATATATGAAAATGTGTTAAAAAGGCATACTTACCTGACAGCATAATATGTGGGGGGCCTCCAATTGAACAGGAAAAGTAACTCAAGGCTTGCATTGCAATATAAATGTCAAATTTCCCTGCACAAGCATCACCTCTTGGGCATTCACCCAAAGAGACTGAGTAATTTCTGCTCTGGAGATCAAGTACTTCCACACAAGTACACTTATAAAACACCTAAAATAGTAGTTTGGGAATTATTACTCGAAATGCATTTTCACACCCAATGGGGTTATAAATATATCCCATTGTATTTAAAGAGTTCACATTCATTAAAACTAAAGTGTTTAGTTAAAAATTCTAAAAATAGAGTTAATAGATGAAGAGCAAAATATTTTCCTAGATTCCTTTCTATACAAGAAATTTTAATTCATTATTAACATTTAATTCACCCTTTATTTTAAAATTACAAATTGAAGAAATTAGTATCTGAAACTCTGTATTTACTGTTTTTCATTCGTATGAATTGTTTTAAATTTATACGAATGAAAAATTAATAATAATTCAAATTGTTTTAAATAGGGTATCTGTTGAAAGAAATTTCTAAGAAGCAAAGCATTCAAGATGCGGCCTGGCTATTTCTAATAGCCTATAAATAGATATGGGAGCAAATAAATAATTGAAAGTTGGAACTTATATTTAAAAGGAAAGCAGAGTGTAAAAGTTTGGAAAATGTGAAAAACTAGCAGCGTAGCCATGTGGTAAAGATTAAAAAAAAAGTTTTTGGGGGGAGAGAAATGCAAGCATGTTGCAAACACTTACTAGAGATATTAGCATGACTAAAAGAGAGTCAAGTGCTAATATCCAAGACAATGGATAAAGGCCCTAAAGTCATTTCTGAGATCCTCTAGGCAGCCTCTCCCTAGAGACCTAAGAGAAAAGAAAGCAGTTTTCTGAACCAGGCCCATGGCCTTGTTTTCATGAGCAGCCTTGAGGGACTGATTCTGTGTCCTGGCTGCTCTGGTTCCAGCCTCAGCTCAAAGGGACTCAGGTGCAGCTTGGGTCACAGGTCCTGAGGGTACAAGCCATAGATTTGTCAGTTTCCACGTGCTGTTAAGTCTGCAGATGCTCAGAATGCAAGCTTGAAGAAGGCCTGGGTAGTTTCCATCTAGATTTCAAAGGATGTGTGGAAAAGCCTGCGTGCCCAGGTAAAAGCCTGCCACGGGGGTTACACCCCTACAAACAAGCTCTACTAGGGAATGCTAGTGGTGTTAAAGTGCCCACATACAGTCCACCTGGGCACTTTGAGGAGCTGTGGAAAACGGGATGTTGCTCTCCAGACCCAAGAATGGTACAGCCAACAGAAGCTTGTGGCCTTAGTGTGGAACAGACTGAAGCACACAACTCCAACCCATCAGAGCAGCCACAAGAGATGCGCCGTGCAAAGCCACAGAAATGAAACTGCCTGAGGCCTTGGGAGTCAGCCTTTTGCACAAGTGTGCCCTATATGCAGAACATCAAGTCAAAGGAGATTATTTTGGAGCTATAAGATTCAATGACTGCCCTGTTGAGTTCCAGACATGTGTGAGGCCTATTGCCCCTTTCTTTCTCTTTATTTCTCCTTTTGGGAAAGGAAATGAATAACCCAATGCCTGTACTAGTATTGTATTTTAGGAGTAACTAAATTAGTTTTGATTTCACAAGCTCGTAGTGAGGCACTAAGTGGCTAAGTTGGCTGGACTTCCTGGGTCAATAGGGACTTCCCTAAGGGAATTTTCCCCTAGGCCAAAATGAGTCATAGCTGCCAGCTAAGGGATTGAAACTTCAACCAATCGAAGGGGACCTCCCCCACGCCAACATGAGTCACAGGTGCCAGCTAACGGATTGAAACTTCAACCAATCATATAGGGAGTTTAAGCTCTAGCTGCAGCCTGATGTTTTTAACCAATCAGGCCCACCAACCCACAAGTGGAGAGAAAATAAGCTAATTCTATAGGACAGAGAAAGGAAAACAGGAGAGGTCATAAGGGGATATAAGCATAAGACACCCAAGCCAGAAACAGCAACCCTTCTGGGTTCCCTTCCACCACATGAAAGCTGTACTTTCACTTTCGCTTTAATAAATCTTGCCGCCACACACTCTAGGTCTGTAGGTTTCTCTAATCGAGCTATAACACTAGCCACTTCAGTCCACGGCTTCATTCCTTGAAGCCTGTGAGACCATGAACCTTTCGATCAAGAAAAACCTTCGATCGGGAGACTTCTTGTCTCAATAGTTGAAGGAACTCATCTCCAGAAGAGACTTTGGATTTTGGATCAGATTTTGATTTAGTTGATGCTGGAATGAATTAAGACTAAGAGGAACTATTGAGAAAGGGTGATTATATTCTGCAATGTGAAAAGAATATGATGTTTTTTGGGGTGCAGGAACAGAATGACATAGTTTGGATGTTTGTCCCCTCCAAATCTCATGTTAATATGTTAAGAGAGGAGAAAGCAAAAAACCCAGCCAGGCAGCCAATTAGGCTGGGTCCTCGGTTGAATTTGGTTGAATTCCTTTCAAACAAAAGAACAGCCTGCAGCCACAAATAAGGGAACTTGCACGGAGGGGCTTGCCTAAGACATGCCCACAGTCACACAAATAAGAAAGCCTACACAGGTGACTTGCCCAGACATGTCCGTAATGGAAAATTGCATCCCCTGACACATGCGCAGTAAGGGGAACAAAGGACTATGGAGCAACTCAAGCTAAGGGCCCACATGCACACTAAGAGGATGGGGTGGAGCCAGCGGAAAGTTGTCCCTTTGCAAATAAGATGTCCACCCCTTATTTTTTTATAAAAGCTTTTGCATTCAACTGTAAAAACGGCAACACTCTTCCAGGCCCCCTCTTCACAGCAGAGAGCTTTCTACTTTAGCTTATTAAGCTTCCACTCCAACATCACCCTTGATGTCTGCACTCCTTAACTTTGCTGGTGCAGAGACAAAGAACTCCTGGTACTACCTTAGGCAACAAGAGACTGCTACGTTGTGGTGCATTGGTGAGACTGCATCAGTGTGATTTTCAGTGTTGCAGGTGGGGATTGGTTGGAGATGAATAGATCATGGAATTTGATCCCTCAGAAATATACTAGCACCATCACTTAGTAATCAGTCAATTCTCACACAGTTAATTTACATCAGATCTGGTTGCTTAAAAGTCTGGGATTTCCCCTCTTCTCTCCCTTTTGCACCTGTTGTCACCATGTGACATGCAGGCTTTTTCTATCACCTTCCACCATCATTGTAAGCTTCCTGAGGCCTCACTAGAAGCAGATGCCACTATCATGCTTTCTGTAAAGTCTGCAGAACCATGACCTGATTAAACTTCTTTTCTTCATAAATTATTTAGTGTCAGATATTTATTCATAGAAAAGCAATTACACTAATACTTGAAGTATGTTACTTCAATGAATAATTTCAACTGTAATGGGAATGGGAAGATGCAAGCTCTATTCCAACAGTCTGTTTTGTGCTTGTGGCTCTCTCACTTCTACTCACAGAGTCATTTTTGTCAATTTTTTCAATAGGAATTTTGGACATTCTTTTCAAGGAGTTGAGTCTGGTGTAAATATTCTCAGGACCAGGCAAAATTTGAGATTATTTCCTTCTTAGGATTATTTAGACACTTCTAATCACAAAGAGATTGTGTTGTTTTTAATTATTTTACTTGTGGTTACATAGTAGATATGTATATTAATGGGGTATATGAAATATTTTGATACAGGCATGCAATGTAAAATAAGCACATCATGGAAAATATTATATTCATTCCCTCAAACATTTGTCCTTTGATTTACAAACAATCCAATTATACTCTTTTGGTTGTTTTAAAATGTAAAATTAAGTTATTATTGACTATAATCATCCTGTTGTGCTATGAAATATTAGGTATTATTTATTCTTTCTGTTTTTGTTTGTAGTCATTAACCATTCCCACGCACCCCCTACTCCCACTACCTTTCCCAGACTCCGGTAAACATTCTTCTCCTGTCCGTGTCTGTGAGTATAATTGTTTTGATTTTTTAGATACCACAAATAAATAAGAACATGTGATATGTCTCTTTCTATGCTTGGCTTATTTCACATAACAGAATAATCTCCACTTTCATCCATGTTGTTGCAAATTACTGAATCTCATTTGTTTGTGGCTGAATGGTAATCCATTGTGTACACATACCACATTTTCTTTGTTCATTCATCTGTTGATAGATACTTAGTTTGCTTTCAAATATTAGCTATTATAAACAGTGCCACAACAAACATAAAAGTGCAGATATCTCTTAGATGTACTGATTTCCACTCTTTTGGGTATACATCTAGCAATGAGATTGCTGGATCATATGGTAGCTCAATTTTTAATTTTTTGAGGAAACTCAAAACTGTTCTCCATAGTGGTGGTACTAATTTACTTTCTCACCAATAGTGTACAAGTGTTCCCTTTATGCCACATCCTCACCTGCATTTGCTATTGCCTGTCTTTTGGATTTAAGTCATTTTAACTGGGGTGAGATAATATCTTATTGTAATTCTGATTTGCATTTCTTTGATAATCAATGATACTGAGCACCTTTTCATATCTTTTTCATTTTTATGTCTTATTTTGAGAAATGTCTATTCAGAAATTTTGCCCATTTTTTGATTGGATTTTAGACTTCTTTTTGTAGTTGTTTGAGCTCTTTATATATTCTGGTTATTAATCTTTTTTTTTTTTTTTTTTTTGAGACGGAGTCTTGCTCTGTCGCCCAGGCTGGAGTGCAATGGCCAGATCTCAGCTCACTGCAAGCTCCGCCTCCTGGGTCTACACCATTCTCCTGCCTCAGCCTCCCGAGTAGCTGGGACTACAGGCACCCACCACCTCGCCCGGCTAGTTTTTTGTATTTTTTTAGTAGAGACGGGGTTTCACCGTGTTAGCCAGGCTGGTCTCGATCTCCTGACCTTGTGATCCGCCCGTCTCGGCCTCCCAAAGTGCTGGGATTACAGGCTTGAGCCACCGTGCCCGGCCTCTGGTTATTAATCTTTTGTCAGTAGGTAGTATGCAAATATTTTTCTGCCATTCTGTGGGTTGTCTCTTTGCTTTACTGATTACATCCTTTGCTGTGCAGAAGTTTTTTAATTTGATATGATCTAATTTGTCTCCTATTATTTTGGTTGTCTGTGCTTGTGTGGTGTTTCTCAAGAAATTTTTACCCAGACAAATGCCCTCGAAATTTTAAATTTATGAGTCTACAAAACTATGAAACTATGAACCTCGAACTATGAAACAACAAAAAGTTGCATGACATGTTATGAAATATAAAGTTTCATAGTTTGATGTCATAGATTTAAGTCTTTAATTCATTTTGATTTGATTTTAGTATATTGTGAGAGATGGGGATCTAGTTTCATTTTTCTGCATATAGATATCTAATTTTCCTAGTTACTGAAGAGACTGTCTTTCCTCCAGTGTATGTTCTTGGCATCTTTGTCAAAAATCAGTTCACTGTAGGTGTGCAGATTTGTTTTTGAATTCCCTTTTATGTTCCATTTGAGTATGTGCCTATTGCTATGCCAGTGCCCTGCTGTTTTGCCTGCTACAGTTCTGTAATATAATTTGAAGTCAGGTAATGTGATTTCTCCAGTTTGTTCTTTTGGCTTAGGATGGCTTTGGCTCTTCTGAGTCTTTTGTGGTTTCAGATAAATTCTAGAATTGTTTTTTCTATTTCTGTGAAGAACATTGTTGAGATTTTGACAGAGGTTGCATTGGATGTGTACATTGCTTTGAGCAGCATAAATATTTAACAATATTGATTATTTTAATCCGTTAACATGGCATATCTTTCTTTATTTGGTATCCACTTCAATTTCTTTCATCAGTATTTTATATTTTTCAGTATACGGATCTTTTACTTTTATGGTTAAGTTACTCCTAGGTATTTATATATATGTGTGGCTATTTTAAGTGGCATTACTTTTTAAATTTTTTCATGTTATGTTTACTGTTGACATATGGAAATGTTAGTCATTTTTTATATGTTGATTTGTTATCCTATAACTTTACTGAATTTGTTTATCAGTTTTAACAATTTTTTTGTGGAGTCTTTAAGTTTTTAAAATATAAGATTTTGTCAACTGCAAACAAGTAAAATTTGACTTTTTTTCTTTCCAATTTGGATGTTCTTTCTATCTTTCTTTTGTTTAATTGCTCTAGCTAAGGCTTCCATTATTATGTTGAACAACAGTGGGGAAAGTGGGTGTTCTGGTTGTGTTCCAGATCTCAGAAAAAGAGACTTTCAGGTTTTCCCCATTCAATATGATACTAACTGTGGGTCTATTGTATATGCCTTTTATTATGTTGAAGTATGTTCCTTCTATAACAAGCTATTTTCAGAGCTTTTAATCATAAAAGAAATGTTTAATATTACCAAATGCTTTTTAATTATCAAGTGAAAGAATCATATGTTTTTTATCCTTTATTCTGTTGATATGATGTAATACATTGATTGATTTATTTATGTTTAAACATCTTTACATCCCAGGGATTAATCCTACTTGGTCATAATAAATGGATATTTCAAATCTATTGTTGAATTTGGTGTTCTAGTATTTAATTGAGAATTTTTGCATTAATATTTATCAGAGATATCGGCCTGTAGTTTTTGTTTTTGATGTGTCTTTGTCTCATTTTTGACATCAGTAATACTAGCTTTGTAGAGTGAGCTTGGAAGTATTTTCTTCTCCTCCATTGTATGAAATAATTTGAATAGGATTGCTATTAATTCTTCTTTAAACATTTGGTAGAAGTCAGCAGTTAAAGCAATGGATCCTGCACTTTTCTTTACTGGGAGACTTTTTGTTATGGCTTTGATCTTGTTACTTGTTATTGCCCTGTTCAGTTTTTGGATTTCTTCTTATTTCAGTCTTGTTAGGTTGTATGTATCTAGGAATTTGTCCACTTCTTCTAAATTTTCAAATTTATTGGCATATAGTTGCTCGTAGTAGCAAATGATGATCCTTTGAATTCCTGCAGAATCAGTTTTAATATCTTTTTTCATTTCTGATTACATTTATTTAGATATTCTTTTTTCTCTTAGTCTGTCTGAATGTCTATCAGTTTTGTTTAACTCCTCAAAAAATCAACTTTTTTGTTTATCTTTTGTATAGTTTTTTTTTAATTTCAATTTTATTTATTTCTGCTCTGACCTATATTATCTTTTTACTTCTACTGATTTTGGGTGTAGTTTACTCTTGTTTTTCTAGTTGTTTAAGATGCATTGTTAAATAGTTTCTTGGAAGTTTTTTCTCCTGTGGTGTAGGCACTTATAACTATAAACTTCCCTGTTAGTACTGCTTTTCCTGTATCCCATAGATTACCATTTGTTTAAGAATTTTTTCAAGATTATTTTTAATTCCTTCATTGCCCACTGGTTACATAGGAGCGTATTTTTAAATTTCCATGTAAGTTGTGTTGTTTCAAAAATGTCTATTGTTATTGATTTCTAGTCATTTTATTTTGTCCAGAGAAGATGCTTGACATTATTTCATGTTCTTTCAATGTTTTAAGACTTGTTTTATGACTTAGCATATGGTCTGCCCTTGAGAATAATTCATGTGTTGAGAAAAAGAATGTATTCTGCAGGTCTGGGATGAAATTATCTGTGAATATCTACTAGATTCATTTGGACTATAGAAGAGATTAAGTCTGATGCTGATTTTTTGTCTGGAAGATTTGTCCATATGAAAGTGAGGTGTTGAAGTCTCCAGTTATTATTGTATTAGGGCCTATATCTCTCTTGAGCTCTAATAATAGTTGTTTTATATATTGGAGTGCTCCAGTGTTGGGTGCATGTTTTCAAAATTCTTATATCTTCTTGCTGAGTTGGCCGCTTTGTCATTATGTAATGACCTTGTTTTTGTCTCCTTACAGTGTTTGTCTTACAATCTATTTTGTCTGATGTAATTGTAGTGACTCCTGCTCTTTTTCAGTTTCCACTGGCATGGAATATATTTTCCCATCCCTTTATTTTTAGTCTATGTGTGTCTTTATAAGTGAAGTGTGTTTCTTAAAGACAATAGATCATCCTATACAGCCTGTGAAACCATGAACCAATAAAACCTCTTTTCTTTATAAATTACCCAGTCTTTGGTTCTTTTTTATAGCAATGAGAGAACTGACTAATAAAAACAATTTAATCAGTTTACATTTAATGTTATTATTGATTAGTAGAGACATACTCTTACCATTTTGTTTTCTGGTTGTTCTGTGGTCTTTTCGTCCTTTCTTTCTGCTTATCTTCCTCAAGTGAAGGTGATTTTCTCTGGTGGTATAATTTATTTTTTGCTTTTTAGTTTTTGTAAATCTATTGTATGTTTTGTTGGTTTGAGGTTACCATGAGGCTTGCACGTACTATCTTATAACTCATTATTTTTAACCTAATAACGATTTAACACTACTTACATGAACAAACAAGCAAAAATCAAAGTAATAAAAACTCTACGCCTTAACTTTATCTCCATGCTTTTTTACTTTTTCTTGTTTCTATTTATAGCTTACCGTACCAGGTCTTGAAAAGTTGTTGAAGTTATATTTTTGATTGGTTCATCATTTAGTGTTTCTACTTAGAATAATAGTTCACATACCACAGTTATGGTGTTAGACATTATGTTATGCTGCACACTTACTATTAGCAGTGAGTTTTGTACCTTTAGGTGATAATTCATTGTTCAATAATGTTCTTTTCTTTCCATTTGAAGCACTTCCTTTAGCATGTCTTATAGGATGGGTTTGGTATTGATGACATTCCTTAGCTTTTGTTTGTCTCGCTAAGTCTCCATTTCTTCTTCATGTTTGAAAGGTGTTTTTCCTGCATATACTATTCTAGGGTAAAATTTTTTTTTTTTCCTTCAGCACTTTAAATATGTTATGCCATGCGTGCCTGTAAGGTTTCCAGTAAAAACTTCGCTGCCAGAATTTCAGAGTGCCACTCTATCTTAATTATCTTGCTGCTTTTAGGATCATTTTTTTATCTTTGACCTTTGAGAGTTTGATTATTAAATGCTTTGAGGTAGTCTTCTTTGGATTAAATCTGCTTGGTGTTCTACAACCTTCTTGTACTTGGATATATCTTTCTCTAAGTTTGATAAGTTATCTGGTATTATTCCTTTGAATGCACTTTCTACTTCATCTCTTTCTCTATCTCCTCTTTAGGGCCCATAACGGATATGCTTTTTTGGGTCTATTTTCCATGTTCTGTAGGCTTGTTTTATGTTCTTTTTTTTTTTTTCATCTCCTCTGACTGTGTATTTTCAAATAACCTGTCTTCAAGTTCACTAATCCTTTGTTTTGCTTGATAAATTCTGCTATTAAAGGATTCTTATTCATTCTTCAGTATACCAATTGTATTTCTCAGCTACAGAATTTCTACTTCATTATTTTCAATTATTTCAATGTCCTTGTTAAATTTATCTGATAAAATTATGAATTCCTTCTTTGTATTATCTTGAATTTCTATGAGTTTCCTCAAAACAGCTATTTTGAATTCTCTGTCTGAAAGTTCACATATCTCTCTCCAGGAATGGTTCCTGGTGCCTTATTTAGTTCACTTGGTGAGGTCATGTTTTCCTGGATGGTGTTGATACTAGTAGATATTTGTCGGTCTGGGCATTGAAGAGCAAAGTATTTATTGTAGTCTTGGCTGTTTGGGCTTATTTGCAGCTATCCTTCTTGGGAAGGGTTTCAAGGCATTTAAAAGAACTTGATTATTGTGATATAAGCTGTGTCTGCTTTAGGGAGGACCCCAAGCCCAGTAATGCTGAGGTTTTTGCAGACTCGTAGAGGTACCACCTTAATGGTCTTGAACAACATCCAGGAGAATTGTCTGGATTTCCAGGTAGAGATTCTTGTTCTATTGGTTATTTTCTCCCAAACATACAGTCTCCTTCTCTGTTCTGAAACAACTAAATCTAGGTTTGGAGTGGCATGAGCAGCTCTGTGGCCTCCAGAACTATGACTACATTGGGTTACACCTGAAGCCAGCACATTTCTGAGTCTTGCCCAAGGTCTGCTATAATTAATCCCTGACTACTGCCCATGTTTGCCCATGGGGCTCTACAATCAGCAGGCAGCAAAGCCAGCAAGGCCTGTGTCTTTCCTTTCAGGGTGGTGAGGTCCCCCAGGCCCCAGAGGTGCCATCCAGGAGTCAGAGACTAGAGCCAAAACTCGTAAAGGCTACTTGGTGTTCTATCATATAGTGGCTGAGGTGTCACTCAAACCACAAGACAGTCTTTCCCACTCTTTCCTCACATTTCCAAATACAGGGGAGCCTCAACCCATAGCCACAACCACTTCAGGCCCACAGGGAGTACTGCCAGACTACTGCCAATGTTTCCTTAAGGCCCAAGGGCACTTTAATCAGCTTCTATTGAATTCTGCCTGACCTGGGATTCAACCTGCAGGACAGTGGGCTCCTCTCTGGCCAAGGGCAGGTTCAGGAATGCTCTCCAAGAGTCAAGTCCTGGAACCAAGGACCTCAAGAGTCTACTTAGTGTGTTAACTCCTGTGATATCTCTGGTATCTGAAACCAGCAAGACTTGGAGACTCACCCAAGGCTCTCAGTGTAGTACCTGGGTATCAATATTATTGTTTATTGTTGATTAATAAGAGACATACCAGTCTGATGATTGATTTTTAATTTTTACCAAACGATTTATGCACAAAGTTGTAAAAATAAGATTACATCAAAAATCTCATATTGAAAATGAGTTTTTCTCTGCTTGTTATTACTGCTTTCTGGAGGCAAGCATTTACAACTCTTTTTAGCTATTTCTTCCATTTACCTCCATATTTCTAATACTTTTAAGTAGAGATTGATCCTGTGATCCTGCTAGTTTTTATTCCTGAAATACTTCATTTTATTCAACTTCACTTTATTGCACTTCACATATTTTGGTGTTTTTTTTTTTTTTTTTTTCAAATTGAAAGTTTGTTGCAATCCTGCATCAAACAAGTCTATTGACATCAGTTTTTCAAAAATATGTGCTCACTTTATGTCTCTGTGTCACATTTTGCTAATTCTCACAATATTTCAGACTTATTCATTGTTATTGTATCTGTGATAGTGACCTGTTAGTGATCTTTGATGTTACTATTGTAATTGATTCGACTTGCCACTATCCATGCCCATATAATATGTGGAACTTAATCAATAAAATTGTGTGTGTTCTGAATGCTCCGCCAACCAGCTATTGCTACACCTCCCTCCTTGGGCCTTCCTATGTCCTGAGACAGAACAACATAGAAATTAAGACAATTAATAACCTTACAATGACCTCTAGGTGTTTGAGTGAAAGAAAGAGTCACACATCTCTCATTTTAAATCAAATTTTAGAAATGATTAAGTTTAGTGAGGAAGGCATATCAAGAGCCAAGGTAAGTCAAAACTAAGCATCTTGCATTCAATAGTTAACCAAGTTGTGAATGCAAAAAGAAAGTACTTGAAGATAATTAAGAGTCCTACTTCAGTGAACACACAAATAATAACAAAGTGAAACAGACTTATTGCTAATATAGAGAAAACTTCAGTAGCCCGGTTAGAAGATCAAAGCAGCCATAATGTTCCCTTAGGCCAAATGTAATCTAGAGTAAGGCCCTACCTCTCTGTCATTCTATGATAACTAAGAGAGGTGGGAAAGCTGCAAAAGAAAAAATGCTGTAGAATTTAGTTCATGGGGTTTAAAAAAAGAAGCTGGTTTCATTACCTAAGTGCAAAGTGAAGAAGAAAGTGCTGATGTAGAAGGTGCAACAAATGATCCAGGAAATCTAGCTAAGATAAGTATAAGAGTGGCTACATTAGTCAAAGTCAATTTTTCTTAATCCATTAAATGCAACAGAAACTTAACACGTAATGTAATACGTTGTTTGACAATCACAGTTTGTAAATATTGGAATGTCTTTATTTCTTCATTAATATTTAAATGTATTCTAAATTTACTTGACCAAAATAATTAATTATACATTAAGAAAGTCTGTGAAATATATAATTTTTTGTGAGTAACAGATATTATTGTAGCATTCATCCAGGCTAGACTTCAGGCCTCAGTATTACAGTTCAAACTGCATGTTTGTTTGTTTAATAAAAAATAGACATTAGGCATTTCTCTTTACTTAGGATACTAACCTAGCTCCTTCTTTTTAACTTCTACCTGTATTCTACTCATTTATTTTATTAAGAATTACAATTACTTGAACAAGTATTTTTTCTTTTATTACACAATAACCATGCCTCTTACTTTATATTTGTATGGATCTTATAGTCTAGCCTTAACCACAAATACATAGCTATAACATAACAATGAATACTCTCATTTTTTCTACATATAGTTTGTTTTATTATAAATTCATCGGCTTATTAATACTTTCACCATAAAAGATGTGGAAATTTTCAGTGAAAGGACCAGGAACTCCTCAAAAATAACATCTTACTGAATCAATGCAATGCTGTTTGGAAACACAGAAGCAGAAGTGGCTTTTTTTCTCCCCTTAATAATGTGTTTCACTATCTGCCCCAGCAGAAGGGACAAAATGTTTATTGTTATTTAAGGATTCTAAGTTTGCTTCATCCATGACACTTCCATTTTCTGATGCATTGGCATCTTTCTCTTGAAATTTTTTCTTCATGGCATAAATTAATATAATATATAAAACAAGTGATGAGACTCTTAACACTGAAGACAAGCCCAAGTAGACCTTTCTGTGGAAATAGACAAAATAAAACGATAAATCATTTTAAATTGTCTATAATAACTTACAACATTTTCTCCAGTATCCGGATCCTAAAGAAAAAAATAAAATTAGAGATAAAATATTAAGACAATAATTCTAATAATTATTTGTATTGGGGCATAATGATAGATATTAATAGGGTTATGAAGCCATAGAAACTATGCTCCAGTTGCCTCTGGCCTTCTTCATAGCAGGAGAAAAATATACAACCCAAGTCCTCTTAAGCCATCCCACCCCACCTACAGTTGGGAGGAGAAACTGAGAAGTATGTTTGAAATTTATAATCCAGAGGTTACTCGATTATAACTAAAATAATTAAACCTAAATATAGGCCTGTGGAATGCTACCCGTTCTCCAGCACCTTACACCATATTAATAAAGGCTTATCAAAGCAGTTCCTTTTACCCAATGCATTATGCTTAACTGTAATGAAAAAAATTGCCAGTCATACCAAAAGTGAAAAAAACTTAGATTGAAAAGAATGAGCAAGCTTAAAACCAGATCTAGATATGTCAGGGATGTGGAAATTTTCAAAATGGAGTTTAAAACAACTATGATTAATATGTTAAGGGTTCTAATCAATAAAGTAGTCGGCATTCAAGAACAGATGGGCAATGTAAGTATAAAAATAAAAATTTTAAGGCTCCGAGAAAAACGCTAAAAATAAAAAATTTTGTAGCAGAAATAAAGAATGCCTTTGATGGGTTTATTAGTAGGTAGAACACAGCTGACGAAGACTCTCTAATTTGAGGATATATCCATGAAAGCCTCCAAAACTGAAAAGCAAAGAGAAACAAGACTAAAACGCAAGCCAATTGATATTATATAAAAATTTTGAGACAATTATATAAGTGTGTGTATGGAAAGGTTAGAAGGAAAACAAAGAGAAAAGGAGCAAAATAAATATTTTGTAAAAATAATTACTGGCCAGGTGCAGTGGCTCACACCTGTAATCCCTGCACTTTGGGAGGCTGAGGTGGGCGGATCACTAGGTCAGGAGTTAGAGACCAGCGTGACCAACATGGTGAAACCCCATCTATACTAAAAATATAAGAACTAGCCAGGCGTGGTGGTGGGTGCCTGTTATCCCAGCTACTCGGGAGGCTGAGGCAGGAGAATCACTTGAACTCAGGAGGCAGTGAGCCAAGATCACGCCACTGCACTTCAGCCTGGGCATCAGAGTGAGACTCCATCTCAAAAAAAAAATATATTACTAAGAATTTCTCTTAAATTAATGTCAGACACTAATCACAGATTCAGGAACCTTAGAAAATGCTAAGAATTTATCCTTTGAGTTACAAACAATTCAACTACACTTCCTAAGTTATTTTAAAATATACAAATAAGTTATTACTGATCAGAAAAACTACCTGTAGGTGTGTTATTTTCAAATTACAGAAAGTCAGAGATAAAGAAAACTTTATCCTGAAACTAACCAGAAAAAAAAACAAATTTTATCTATAGAGGAGAAAATATGTCCGGCTTCTCTTCAGAAACCATGCAAGCAAGAAGAGAGTGGAGTGAAATATTTAAAGTCCTAAGAGAAAAAAAATCACCAACTTAAAATTCTGTACTCTGTGAAATTCTTTTAAAAGTAAAGTAGAAATAAAGACATTCTCAGACAAACAACAATTGAAGAAATGTTTCTCCAGTACATCTTCCTTGTAAGAAATGTTAAGAGAAGCTTTTTAGAGAGACTCATATAGGTCGGAAACTTGACATACACAAAGAAAGGTAAAATAAAAATTCGTAATTATATAGTCATATAAAATCAGAGTCATAGAGACTATTCAGCTGACCACAACAGAAGAAAAAAGAATGGAAGACAAAAATAGGTCAAAGAACAAGTATAACTAATAGAAAATAGTAAAATTATGATCAACATTAGTCTAACAACATCAGTAGTCACTTTTAATGTCAGTGATCTAAATCCACCAATTAAAAGACTGAATTTGTTAAAGGATTAAAAAGAAGAAACAAACTATATGTAGCCTCTGAGAAATCTACTTTAAAGATGTATAGATTAAAAGTAATTAGGTGCAGGAAGATATATCATGCTACCACTGATAAAAATAAAAATAGTCAAGTTCTTTTCAAGATGGCTGACCAGGGACATCAAATTACAGTTCTCCTCAGAAAGAAGATCAAGGTTACTGGTGAATAAGGAAGTTCCAAATGAAAAACTGAGGAAAGAGAGCCAGGAACTGTTAAAGTGCCCATAAAGAAGCAGCTGTGGTGCAGTAAAGAAACGCAGTAAAAGTCTGGCAATAATCAACCCCAGAGAACCCTGTGAAAACACAGCTAAAAGTGCTTCTCTGCTCCCCTCACATGTCTGATAATCTGCTGACCACCAAATTGTTGGGAATTTCCTCTGCCCTCTTGACCCAGGGTAATGCTATTGGTAGCAATTTGGGAACTCCCCAGGGATAGACAAGTGGGTGGCCAGCCTGCACAGGTACGGCTGCACCACCTTCCCATCTGAAGGAAGGAGGTGCCACACTGTTTGTGCATCTGTGGTATGCCACTGCCCTGCCTGAGGATTCTCCATCTTTGAGCCACCACACCACCAAATTTCTGGCAGACATATCCAACCAACTTCTCTGACTTTGGCAGGTACAGGGGTCAGTGGACTTTGGGGAAACAGCAGGACCCCTGGAGATCTAACTCTCAATGCGTTCTTCCCCTAAGAGAGTGGGGACTGTAGCCCACTATATCTTTCCTTGGGACAAAGAGAACATGGGTACAGCAACAATTACTAAAGGAGGCAGTACCAACACTCAGGAATGAATCTGGATAGACGGTAATTTCCCACCCTCTCCACCGTACACTGTTGTGGATACAGCAGTGGTTCTTCCTGCTGAGGACTGGCATGTGTGCACTCAGATAAAGCATCTTTTATGTTTTTTGCAGGAATTGCAGCCCAGATAAAAGTGAGCCTGCACTGCTTGGGCTTACATGAAGGGCGGAGTCCAGCTACCCCTCCCTACACATAACAGTAGTATCCTGGCAGTGGAGGACAAACCGGTCATGGAGATGCCTGCTCTGGACTTGGGAAAGAGGCTCCACCCTGAATCCATTTCTATGATAGTCACTAGAGGGGCATGCCTGCAGCCTGCAGCTGCACTGTGGCCAGGAAACAGAGGACAAGGACTTTGTGGACTGAAGGTCACGAGCCCTGTAACAGGGGCATGAGAGTGAGGCAGATTATGTTTCTGCCAGCTGAGAATGAGAAACTGGTGAACCTCCCCGGCCCATTTCCACCAAATGTTACATACCCATACATGATTTCTTTATACCACATCCCATCAGGGCCAGGGAAAGTGCTTCAACTAAATTTCAGTCTAACTGAGGACAAATTGGCTCTCACTCTTAAGTACCATCTACTGGATTGCAGCCTGAACTCTCCACCAAATTAAAAACGTGCCACCGGAAGAACTTAGAGCTAGCCCCCAAGATAAAATTCCTGAGACCTCCATACCCTCAGCCCCATAAGAGATAGTGTATCAGATCATATATCCAATACATCACAACAACAAGTAACATCTAAGAAAACCACTGCACAGAATCTATCCACAACCAAGGGAACCCTACTAAGCCTCGGCCTTATGAAACCCAGAACTGAGGCCAAACCATCATGCACAACATACACCACAGTCATATCCTCAAGGGAAGAAATAATAAAAAATTTAAAATGTCCTATTCGAATTACAGAAAATTCAAAATAACAAGTGTCAGCTTTCTCAAATGAGAAGAAATCAGCACAAGAACTCTGGCAGAACAAATAGCCAGAATATCTTGACAACTCCAGAGGGTCACACTAGCTCTCTAGCAATGGACATTAATCATATTGAAAAGTTTGAAATGACAGATAAAGGATTCAAAATATAAATTGCAAGAAAACTTAATAAGATCCAAGGGAAAGTTGAAAACCAATAAATGAAACCAGAAAAACAATTTAGGATATGAAAGGTGAGATGGACATATTAAGAAGAAAACCAATAGAACTTCTGGAATTAAAAAAGTTACCAAAAGAATTTCAGCCGGGCGCGGTGGCTCAAGCCTGTAATCCCAGCACTTTGGGAGGCCGAGGCGGGCGGATCACAAGGTCAGGAGATCGAGACCACAGTGAAACCCCGTCTCTACTAAAAATACAAAAAATTAGCCGGGCGCGGTGGCGGGCGCCTGTAGTCCTAGCTACTCAGGAGGCTGAGGCAGGAGAATGGCGTGAACCCGGGAGGCGGAGCTTGCAGTGAGCCGAGATCGCGCCACTGCACTCCAGCCTGGGCAACAGCGTGAGACTCCGTCTCAAAAAAAAAAAAAAAAAAAAAAAAGAATTTCAAAATATAGTTAGAAACTTTGACAATAAATTAGACTAAACATAAAAAATAATTAAAGATATTTGTGATAGTTAATATATTGAGTGTCAACTTGATTGTATTGAAGGATGCAGAGTATTGATCCTGGATGTGTCTGCGAGGGTGTTGTCAAAGGAGATTAACAATTGAGTCAGTGGGCTGGGAAAGGCAGAACTACCATTAATGTGAGTGGGCACCATCTAATTAGCTGCCAGCATGGCCAGAATATAAAGCAGGCAGAAAAACATGAAAAGACTAGACTGGCTTAGCCTCCCAGCCTACATCTTTCTCCCATGCTGGGTGCTTCCTGCCCTCAAACATCAAACTCCAAGTTTTTCAGCTTTGGAACTTGAATTGGCTTCCTTGCTCCTCAGCTTGCAGATGGCCTATTGTAAAACCTTGTGATCTTGTGAGTTAATACTCCTTAATACACTTCCATGTTATATATATATATATATGATATATATATGATTGTGTGAGTTAACACTCCTTAATATGCTGCTATATATATAAAATCATATTATATATATTCTATTAGTTCTCTATATGTGGATTATATATAATATGATATATAGGATATATATAATCTATATATATCATATTTTATACATATATATATATTCTATTAGTTCTATCCCTCTAGATAACCCTGACTAACACAATCTCGAAACTGGTCTTTCAAATTAACACAGTCATAAAAAAAAAAAAAAAAAGAAAACAGAAGGTAAAAAAATGAGTGATGCCTTTGAGAAACATAGAGCTATTTAAAGAAACAAGACGTATGATTATTAGCACTAATGAGAAAAAAGAAAAAGTAAGCAACTTAGAAAACACAGTTGTGGGAATAATTCAGAAATTAAAAAATAATCTTGCTAGAGCGCTTCACATCCGTATACAAGAAATTCAGAGAATACCTATGAGATACTATACAAAACAAACATTCTAAAGGAATATAGTCATCAGACTGGCTACGTTCAGCACGAAAGAACAAATCTTAAAGGCAGCTAGAGAAAAGGGCCAAATTATTTATGAAGGAAATACCATTAGACTAAAGGTGAACTTCCCAGCAGACACATTGCAAGCTAGAAGAGATTGGGGGCCTATTGTTAGACCTACAAAATAATAATAATAATAATAATAATGACAGCCAAGAACCTCATAACCTCCCCAATGAAGATTTGTAAATAAAGTAGAAATAAAGTATTTCCCAGACCAGTAAACGCTAAGGAAATATGTCACCACCAGATCAGTTTTAGAAAAAATGCTCAAAGGAGTTCAAAACAGGAAACAAAGACCGATACTAGCTGCCATAAAAGCACACATAATTACAAAGCCTACAGATCCTATTAAGTAACTACACAATGGCATCTACAAAGCAACTAACTAACAACAGTATGGGAGGTACAAAGTTTCACATATGAATATTAACTTTGAATGTAAATTGCCTAAATGCTCCATATAAGAGACATAGAGTAGCAAAGTGGATTTAAAAGAAAAAAAAGACAATCTGCTGCTGCCCTTAAGGAATCCATCTCATATGTAAGGACACCCATAGACTTAAAGTAAAAGGATGAAGAAAGATCTATCTTTCAAATGGAAAGCAAAAACAAGCTGAAATTCCTCTCTTTGTATCAAATAAAAGAGACCTTAAACAAACAAGAGTGTCAAAAAAACCCAAATAAGTACATTATATATTGATAAAGCATTTAATTCTACAAGATTTAACTAATCTAAATATATACAGACTCAATACTGAAGCAATCATATTTATAAAATAAATACTACCAGACCTAAGCAAAGAGACAGAAAGTAATACATTGAGAAATAAGCTTCCACACCAGACTGACAGCACTAGGCAGGCACAGCATCATGGCCAAAAGCTAAAAAAAAATTTCGACTTGAACTAGACTCTTTACCAAGTGGATCTAATAGATTTCTAGATAATACTTCATCCCAAAGTCAGAGAAAATGCATTTTTTATCTGTTTATAAAACATTCTCTAAAACTAACCACATTCTAAGTCATAAGTCACAATACATTTTTTAAAAAATCAGAATTATAACAAACATCTTCAAGAACCACAGTGGAATAAAAATAGAAATCAATATCAAGAGCAACTCTCAAAACTACACAATTACAAGAAACCTATATAACTTAGCCCTGAATTACTTTTGGGTAAATAACAAAATTAGGGCAAAACACAATTTTTTTGTTTTAAACAAATGAAAATCGAGACAAAGTATATTAAAACCTGTAGGATATAGCATAAACAGCGTAAAGTGGAAAGCTTATTGCACTAAATGCTTATGAAATTGTCCCTGCAAAATTGTAACTGAGACAATGAAAGAGATCTGATCTAACCAACTGCATCTTGCTTCTATCCTCCAAGCTGTTCTTGTTCATTTCTGGGTGTAAGCTGAACTAATTCTGGGAGAAATTTGGTTTACAGCTTTGAGTTTAAAACCAAGACAGTAACAGTCCTTTCCCAAAACAAACCAGCTTCTTGCCTGGGAAACAGACTACTTTTGTAGGACTAACAAATTAGCCAAAAGATTAGAAACTACGATTTAGGAGTAATGCATCTGGAGGCTACAAGATTCCGACTCTACCAAAATTGCTCCTGAGGGTAACAGCACTATTGTAAAACCTAAGATCAATACCTGATATATTTTGCAGATCCTGAAATTCACAGATGAGCTCACACCACCCAGACTGATAAACTGACTTATCTCAAGCTGTGGCGCCCTCCCAGGAAGTGACTCAGGACAGTATCAACACCCTATGATTTCATCTCTGACCTGACCAATCAGAACTCTTGACTCACTGCCCCCCACCTACCCACCAAATTATCTTTAAAAACTCCAGTCCTCAAATTCTCAGAGAGAATGATTTGAGTAATAACAAAACTCTGGGGTCCTGCACAGCTGGCTCTGCATGAATTACTGTTTATTGCAATTCCCCTGTTTTGATTAGTAACCTCTTTCTTGATAAATAAGCTCTAGTGGGCCAGGTGAACCTGTTAGGTGGTTACACACTTGGGGTCTCATCTGGGATTGCCCTTCTGCCGACCTGCCCGTGGTTCAGTAGCCCTGCTCTGGTGATGGATCCAGAGGCCAACTCAAGTGGCTGCCTAGTTCTCTTGGACTGTGGGCTGACTTTGGCACTACTGGCAGGGTGCTGCTGGCGCAATGCGCATGGATTTAATTGCAATGGAGAAATAGTTCCTGGAAATAATGTCTGTCTCTAAACTAATTTGGTGAGTATTCTAGGCACTGCCAACACCTCCTTCCTTCTCCCAATTGGTTTGGCTCATCTGGGGATCATGATTTGGCTTTTTTAGGGGCCTTGGTTTGGCTTCTTTGGTGCCCTTGGTTTTTTTTTTTTTTTTTTTTTTTTTGAGGTCTCAGTTCAGCTCTTTTGGAGGTGTTGGTTAGCTCTCTCTAATTAGTAGGAACAGTCTTGGTTCAGGAGATTTCTCTTCAATCAAAAAGATTTCAGGGAGATTTCTTAGGTGGAGAATAGAAGGTTCGTTCGGGAGGAATACTCAGAATTCTTGGTTAGAAGTTGTGGTTTGGAAGGTCTTCTGTCTTGTTTTTGTTGTGTGTGTGTGTTTGTACATGTGGAGGAAACCTCTAAAGAAACTACTGATGGAAGTCTAGGCCATCTAACTCAGAAAACCCTCATTATTTGTTTGGTCACATTCAGTGAGTCCTGAAGGAAGCTCAAAAGGCCTGACTTGGGGTGACTGTCCACTTCTTCATCTTGCCCAGAGAACTGAATTCCCAGTTGGAGGTTATCTCTCCAAATCTTAAGTGGCTCAGAGATGACAGGGACCAATGAAAGAAAGTTGAGCCTTGCCGGGTCAATATTGGGTGCTGAATGAGGTGACAAATGTCTGCTTTGTTATGTGTATTTTGCTAGGCTGGGGTGGAAAATGTTAATTTGATTCCTCATGAACCCCATTGGGCAGCATCTTGCAAAAATGAGAAGCTTTTGCCTATGGTTTTACAAAACAGAAAAGGATAATTTTCTTTTGTGAAGTGGCTTGGCCCCCAAAGCTACAGTGCAATGAGTAGGGTCATCAAAAGCCACTCTATTCTTCCGGAAGTGCAGAGAAAGGGAACCCGGAAACGTGGTATGCTGGCAAAAGGGGTAAGAATTTCTTACCACCAAGCTTCTGGTCTCTGTCTCTGTCTTTCTCCCTCTCTCTCTCTCTGTCTCTCACTCTCTCCCACTCTCTCACTCTGTGTGTGTGTGGTCTGACTAATAGAAAAACGAATTTTTCAGACTCATCTTAGGCTTTAGCAAATCTGGTGTACTTTGTCCTAAGAATTTGTCTTTTAGTGTTGTTCTGTAATGGAGAGGGGTATCATAGGAAAGAATGTAGAAAGTAGCCTTAGGATTCCTGTAAGCCTACTTTTTAAGCCAGCCTTTCAGGCTGGTCAGTTACAAATTTTGCTGTGTGTTCCTGAAACCCATACTGGATGAGATTTCCCTCTCATCTTGTTTTATGTCCTTGGGAGCTTGACCTTGTAACCATGTGGCAGTACTTACTCTTGGTCTCTACCATCTAGAGGACAGGTATTTTGTGGTTAATGTTAGCCCTAAAAATTATCTTGAACAGTTAAAAGCCTTTGCAAGCTTGAAATTGGTTGCACTAAAATCCTTCTGGGAAAGGTAATGAAGACTAACCAATGCTGTAGCTCAGAAACTAAAGGTTTGTCTTTTCACAATGGTGGCCTGGGACTCAATTCTTGGCCCAGGGAATGAGTGCTTTCTGATTTGATATTCTTGTGACTTTTGCCATTTGTTGATTCTCTATTCCTCCGTGACCAACTTCTGGCTTCTCTTCTTGAATTTTCGTTTCTCTGAGTTACCTTTGAAGATTCTAGATCTTGTAAAAACTACTCACCGCCTATTTGAAAATACTTCATACACTCATGGTTAAGTTACAACCTTAGTTAAGGCTTATATATTTCACCTAGGTGATTACTATTTGCAAAGAAGTTCAAAAACCAGAAATATTGGCTGTTTGGCCTTGCTAAAGTCAGATAACAAGAGATATAAAGGATTTTTTTTTAAAAGGACACTATGGCTAAAATCACCTTAATTAAAAATGGATATCCAAGTGCTCTCCCTCTCTCTTTTTCTCTCCCTCTCTACACACACACACACACATATATGTATATATGTGTGTGTATATATACACACATATATACATGTATATAACATGTATATATAGCATATACATATATACATATGTGTCTGTGTGTGTGTGTATATATGTGTGTCACACATACACAAGGCCTTTGTGCTTTTTCTCTTCTTAGATCTTGTTTTTGGAGAATAACTTTTTGTTTGTTTATTTTTTTCTCACTTGAGTGAATTATTTCCTCAGTCTGTCTTTTTGCTACTCTTGAAGCCCACATGAAAGTAACTAAGTTGATTTCTGACAGACTAGGACTCCTTGGGAAAAATGGGGGGTACCATTTTTGGGAAAAAGCTCTGTTTTCCTCATGGAACCCTAGGCATTGAAGGAAGATAGTACTCTCTCAAAATCAAAAGTTCTGCCCTGTTTTAAGTTATATTACCTGTTGTTTTTGCCTTCCAGCTGTGCCTGCTTATTAGGCCTTAGAAACTGCTTGCTTTCCTGGTTACCTCAAAGGTTTCCATGCTGAAGCCACTAATTCAACTAAGAAACTGGCTAATAAAAAAATCTTACAAGTACTGAATCTTTTTCTGTCTTTTTGTGTATTTATATGTGTTGTGTGTGACATTTATATATAAAAGAGCTCTGATTAATTGGCTTAAAAACTAAGCACTTAAGTCAAATATTTAGTCAGAGAAATAGATACTTTAATGCCTTTTGGTTCACATGACTTTAGTAATCTTTGGGAAATAAAAACAGTTATAAAGATTATTGGCAAAATAAAAATGTCTTCAAAATTTCAACATTTGATTACTTTAGAACCATTAGATTCTAGGTAAGGCCTGAGGGACATGTTGAGTGATCTATGCTACTTAGCTATTCTGGAAAGAGTCAGACCTTATTTGCACTACTGTCTGGTGTCCTAGGCTCCATACCAAGGATATAATTAAGATCACTAATTATCAGGGTTTTCACCAAAAATAGAAGTTGCTGAGTTAACATTGTAACGTGTAATTAAGATTACTGGAGTAATAGTTTTTCATGCAAGCGTGCAAGGAAAGCAAACTGTGTTTTTGGTAAAAGATTATAAGAAGGCTTAGAAATGTTGTTTTTGCCCAGTTTAGAGGGCTAACGGGATGTCTTAAGTTAGAATACAACTAAAAGTTTGAGCAAGTTGTGAACGGTTTGTGAAAAATTAATCTTGTAAAGGAAATTCTGTGTATAAACGTTAGCTAAGTTAAAGGGGTATTATTCAGTTTTCCATAAATTGAACAGTGTAATAAAAGTATGACAGGGTTTTCTTAAAGCATTATTCTGCTGTTTAACAAATAAACATTGTAAAGGGATATAATAAGCTTATGAGAATGTTACCATATGCTCAAACTAACTAAAGTTATATAACTTGGTTTATAGGGTTTTTTTTTTTTTTTTAAAGAATTGGGTTTAACATTAATAGTACACTATGCAAAGGTGAAATTTGACTTTCTCTTCTGAACAAAATTTTTGTGTAATATTAAAAGATAATGAAAGGATTTTGTTTGTCTCTTTGGGTAAACGACAGGAAAAAGGGAAGAGGGGAGAGGTAAGAAACAGATTTAGGTGGCCTTATGCTGTTTTTATTAGGTCTTGTTGTTTAGAAAGATAATTCTCTCCTGTATCAATAAGTGCAGGTTTTTGTCTTTTTAAAATTTTTTTGAGTTACCACTTTGACTAAATAAATAACCTGTGATCCTATTTTGTGATACCCAGTGTTTTAAATCTTTGATATTTGACAAACTTTCCAAAATTAAATTATAAGTTATGAGTATGTCTTTTTCTGACCTAATTAATTGTTTAGATATTAGGTTTACTAAAGTCTAAAAATGGCATATTTGTTTTATTTAGCACAAAAATCATACAGGAAGCACTGCCAAATATTAAATGGTGTTTGACTTTCTTTGTACTCTATTTGTATAAATAAGTTATTAGTATATGTTCCAAAATAATGGGAAACTCCTAAAATTCTGATATGACTTAGTGTTATTCATAATTAAAATTGTTATGTAAAATTGTTGTATGTCACAGAATTAACAAAATTCCTAGTGAATTGTGGTTTTAATAGTGGCTTTCTTAAGTTTTTTATCCACAGACAATGATTTTGTTTTGATCCTTTTCAAAAGGCAGTTTAGAATCAGATAGCGGACTCTGACAGGTACTCTTGAATGCAGGCCCCTGATAACTTTAGAAATTGTGCTATTGGAATAGAAGGAAAAAACACAAACTTCTAGGACTCTCACAGAGAGCTGAGATGTTAAACATCGCTAATTCATTTGTTTTTCAGAGTCAATAAACCTTTTTATTTTGAGTATTTACAACTTTTAGCAATTGAGTAAAGTATGCTCCTGGGAGTAAACTTTGGAGCATATTGCTTTCCCTCTAACTAATTTCTCCAGAATTTAAAAACTATTTGTGAGTATTCTCAACTTATGGCAGTATACTTATTTGCATAAGTGCAATAAGAATATGTTTTTTCTTATAACAGGACCTAACTGGATAAACTGGTCATTTTACCAAGGCTTTAACTGGAATGGAATACTTTCTTTGAGGAATAGAAGTTGACTTATAGATCCAATAAAAGCCCCTGGGAAAAGCTGGCCTTATATCTTGTCTATGCATTCTCTGTACAGTGTTCCTGACCTGTGATAAGAATGCCCCTTTCTTCTTGGCACATTTTATCTTGGGACCTTGAGAGGAAGGAAAAATTACCCAACTCCTACAGGTATGTGATGGCACAAAATCACAGGTCAGGAACACTGTACAGAAAACCTGTGGGACTTCAAGGCTTTAAAATTAGAATATAATGTTCCTTATAGAATAAAGTTTCAACATAGCCAATTTTATAAAAGAACCTATATGACAAATAATTATTCCTTTTGCTACTAACTCTGGGAAGAACTTCGTTTATATTATAGAGATTGAAAAAAGAAACAATAAAATCCCTTCTCTAAAACAAGCCCCTTCTTGCCTGGGGACTAGACTGCCTTTGCAGAACTAACAAATTAGCCAGAATATTAGAAATTATGATTTAGGAGCCATGTAGTTGAAGGCTGCAAGATTCTGACCCTACCCAAATTGCTCCTGAAGATAACATCACTATTGTAAAACCTAAGATCAGTACTTGAGACATTTTGTAGACATGCAAGAAGAAATCAGAGAAAATGAAATGATAAATATGTCAAGATGTACAAAGACTGACCCTTTAAATCTTAATGTCTTGGGATGAGCATAAATTAAAGTACATAAGAATAACATATATACTATATATCTATCTTATATATGCATATATATGCATATTAAATATATATAGCACACATATACACTAATGTTATCACAATGGTCTTTGCAGTATATTAAAAATTTGGATACTATAACAGTTATTCAACAAGAAGAATGCATTAATAAATCAATTAACATAAAAAATTTAAAAATTTCACTTTAGTTCTAACTAAATCTTCACTGAACAAAAAGGAACTAGTATGGCTTAAAAATAGTTTTAGGGTCTTTTTATACTCAAACCATTATAAAGCCATCTCAAAATGTTACATGAATACTTGAAGTTGTGGTCATTGCTTTGGGGAAATTCTGAGGAGCATCTTGCCAGGTGTTCTGGAAATAAATGATGATTTCAATAAAAAACGAACACATTCTTAAAAAAAGTCATTAAGATAAATATATGAAGTTTTCATTTGTAATCTCCTTTCATTTCTTTCTCCCATTTTGTGAGAAATTTTCTATCATTAATATTTAAATAAATTTATGAGAATGCCTATGGGGTACAATTCTGGAAAAAGCTGGATCATTTTATCCATTGGGGATTTTAGATAGTGAATTTACACATTAAATGGAAGGAAGTCTTTTTGGTAAATTTGATCCTAGGTCTTTACTACAGAGATGTATCCTGAACTAATAAACTTCCTCCACTTTCATATAAATGATAGCATGTTCCATACACATTCTTCATGGTTCTTTTTTTTTCATACAAAAATATGTCTTGAAGAAGGTTCCACATTAGTAAACAAATAATTTTTTCTTCTTTTTTCAAGACATCAGACTATTCATTTTCCTGCAAGTAGAACTGTAGAACTATTTATTTAATGACTCCCTTATCAAGAGATATTTAAGTTGCTTCCAATATTTTGCCATCATAAACAATGTTGCCATACATATGTATGTAATCTTATATATGTGCCATTTTATCTATTTGGGAATATAGCTATCTGTAGGATAAATTTCTAGAAGTTTGCTGCTAGCTCAAAGTTCTGTACTTTTGCCAATACAATGTCTACTTAACATTTTTGATTATTGAAAATCTGGGTGAGTTTTAATAGCAATCCTGTCATTATCAATTAATTTGAGCATCTTTTTGTATATTTAATAGCCATTAGTGATTATTTTCTTTGGGAGATATTCGATTTTTTTAATAGAACCTACTTTTTACAGAAATTTCAGATTTACAGAAAAACTGCATAGAAAGTATGAAGAAGTCCCGTATACTCCCCGCCTCACACACACAGTTTCCCCTATCATTAATAGTCTGTATTATTTTATATTAGCATGGTAACTTTGTTACAATTGATGAACTGATATGAATGCATTATTATTAAGTTCATATTTTAGATTAGTTTGCTTTTTATGTGTTTGTATGTGGTATGTGTATGGATCCACAGGTTTGACAAATACATAACATCATGTATCCACCATTATAAAATCATATAAAATCATTTCACCACCCTTAAAATGCCCTGTCCTCCACCTACTCATCCCTGTCTTCTCCCCACTGAGCTCCAAGCAACCACTGATCTTTCATTGTCTTCACAGTTTGGCCTTTTACAAAAGGTCATATAGTTAGAAGCTTCTTTAATTTTTGTTAATTTTTTTTTTCTTTTTTTTGAGACAGAGTCTCGCTCTGTCAGCCAGGCTGGAGAGGAGTGGCATGATCTTGGCGTACTGCAACCTCTGCCTCCTGGGTTCAAGGGATTCTTGTGCTTTAGCCTCCCAAGTAGTTGAAATTACAGATGTGCACAACCGTGCCTGGCTAATTTTTGTATTTTTAGTGGAGACAGAGTTTTGCCATGTTGTACAGGCTGGTCTTGAAATCCTGGCCTCATGGATCCTCCCACCTCGGCCTCCCAAAGTGCCTGGATTACAGGCGTGGGCCACCACACCAGGCCCAGAAACTTCTTTAGACTGCCTTCTTTCACTTAGCTACACGCCTTTAGTTTCTTTCTTGTCTTTTTGTAGGTTGACAGGTCGCTTCCTTTTATTGTTGAATAATTTTCTATTGTGTGAATGTACCCCAGTTTGGCTTTCCATTCACCTATTGAAAGACATCTTGTTGGCTTCCATTTTTCATATTCAAGTGCAGGTTTTTGTGGGGACATGTTTTCATCTAACTTAGGTAAATACTTAGGTGCATGATTACTTAACCATATCATAAGACCATGTTTTCCTTTGTAAGAAATTCCAGACTGTCTTCTACCATGGCTCTATTATTTTTTACATTTTCATCAGCAATGAAAGAAAAATGAAAGGAAATTCTTGTTGTTTTGCATCTTTGCCAGCATTGGATGCTGTTTTTGCTGATTTTTAAGAGTTCCTTATATAGTTAGGATATTTGCCTGTGTCTGTGTCACAAGTTGCAAATTATTCTCCTAATTTATATTTTCACTTTGAAATTTGCTTTTAAAAGTTTAATGATGCAGATGTTATAAATATTTTGTCTTTTTTTTCTATTGTAGTTCTGGGCATTTGGGTCATACTTAGTTTCTGCTTCGTAGATAATTGAAAGAAATTATACTATGAGTTTTAATACATATAGTTTCACATTTCAAAGTGTATAATTTGTCAATATATGAATTTGAAATTAGTTTTTTTAAAGAGGTAAAGTATAATTGTAGCATTTTGTTTTTCCAGATGCCCATGCAGTTATCTTCGTGTCACTTATGGAATATCTCTCCCTGTGAATAGAGTAATATAGAAACATATTTTCCTTTATTTCTTAATTGACATATGTCCAGAGCCCAAGCTAGTCATTCTGTGTCTTTCTAGAGAAGTCAGAGGCAATTGAATACACACAAACACACATGCACACACACACACACACACACATATATATATTTACATGTGCATATTTATCCTTATATATACTAACATGAAGAGAGTTTTGGAAACAAAAAACATTCACATACAAATCCTAGCCATTTTCTATTATCTCTAATTTTTGACAAGTTGGTTATTATCCTTAAATCATAGTTTCTTCACATAGAATAGAAGAAAATATCCATGTCCTATAGTTTCTATGAGTACTAAAATGAGATACCAGATTGCTTGATACCATAGTGCCTGCAAAGTAAGTTTCCATTAAATGGTGGCTATCATTATTAATATTATTATATAATGAAAATAATATTCTTTAGGAATTAATATAGTCAAAGAGAAATTAATGAAATATATTTATGACAACTTACGAAAATAATGTGGAATTATATATCCTACATGACCCACGTGTGCCACAGTTGTTGGTGGACCACTTCATACATGTTGTATCAATCAGAGCCCCAAAATATATTGGAGCTAGAATTCCTCCTGTAATAGGAGAAGAGAAGATGTCAGTCCAGGGAACATATTTTAAATGTAACTGTATGATATTCCACATTGATACATTTTGATTAAATAAACGTTTAAAAATTTGGAGGACTTACTTATTATTTTGTTCTGCATCTACCCAATAATAAAGGTTATTTGAAATCTCAAAGACCCGAATCATGTAGTAATGTCATTGATGCCTTCTACCCACTTGTACCCTCCCTACATACATGCCTGTACACTCTGTTCTTATGGTAGCAATTAACTTAAGCCTGAATGGTAAAAAGAAGAATGTTGTTAGTAAAACTGGGAAGTTATGTTGGTTAATACAGGATTTTTCTTAGGCAAAGAAACCTGAAATGGAGTAGAATTACAATTTTATGGGGAAAGGAAAAAGATCTTGGCTCAACTGCTGTAAAGGCAGACTTTTATTTTATTTTTTTAAACACTATTTTAAGAGAATTTAAAAGTGAGTGCTTCATCAGAACTCCCTCCCCAGATAAGTACAGGCTGAGCTTCAGGGAGTGCTTAGCTCTTGGCAGGCTGTACTTTTTTTCTGGGCTCAGATGTCTATAATTCCCACTTATTGATGTCATTAGAGGTCATAGTCCAGTGATTTTCTACTAATTGATTTTGTGCATTTGTAAATACCTCCTGAAGCAGCTTAGGCTAAGTTAGGGGATTGTGGTACTAAATTTTGTTTGTGTTAGTGTTCTGATGACAATGATGCATAAGTTTTCAGTGGTCTTTTTTTTTGGTTAATTTTTATTTGGAGCTCTTGATTTTGCAGAATGCACGGACAGATATGCTGTTTATATAATAAACTGTTTATATAATAAGTGTCCATCTGCTTCCACTGCTGTTTTAATGAACTCTAAGATTGACTCCTGGTTCTAGGCAAAGGTAATTTGATAAAGAATTTTAGGGACATGCCAGTAGAGAACTATCCTTCAGATGGTGCAACTGAAGTATTCATAACTTTACTTTGTTCTTTTTTTGTATTGTGGTGAATAATTTTCAGAGTTTATTTTGTCATGGAAAAAATGACAGTGATTGATGTATCACAATTTTACTTATTCCATTTAGTTTTCATCAGTCTTAATTTTCTGAGAGTGAGAAATCTTAAAATGACAAGGGACTGAGGCTAATGTATCTGAAAAAACCTGGTACTGAGGAAATGGATGAGAAATTTTCAGGTTTCAAAAATCACAGCCACTCTTTGAAAAATGAAAAATATATGCTAACAATTTATTTTCCCCACATAATGCCACTGATTTGAACAAATGTAATGGATTGTTTTAAGTAACAAATTTGGTCCTAATCACTACAATTTTAAAACTCATAACCTATTTTCTAAATGACTTTTTCACTATATAGACCTTCCACAATTTACACGTTTATTGCATTCAAGACAATTGTTTGTGAACTGGAAGTTTTGTACTAAATGCGTATTTTTTCCATAGGTGCATTAGGTTCCATCGTGCCACAGATTGGATACATCGAAATAGGATACCCAGAATTAGTATGGTGAAATTCATTTTTTTTCCTATTTTCTATTGCTAAAAAAAAATTTTACTGCATTCTCTTGGTCTCATTTCTACATATCAGAAGGAGTACTAACAACCCAGGTGTTACTTTAAGCTTTTGTCACCCATGTTCTAGCAGTGAGGCATCCCCATTGAATCTGAAGGTAGAAAACTGCCAGGATGTACAGAGTCTGGGAGATTAGAGACACACGAAAGGGAATGGTGGGAAGAAAACCAATGGAATACTATAGCATCTCATCTCCTCTGTTTTATTTCCTGTATATTTCTTCTTTTTAACTTTGAGGATTTGTGACTTTATCATCAAATTCGCTTCTTAAACAATTTCTTCATTGTAATTTGGCCATAGCCTGGCCAGATTCCCATGCTTCCCAAGCTAGCTTTAGGCCTTGCCTAAATCATGCCTCAGTTTAGAAGTTAGGCCCTTCACTCTGCCTACTGGGAGGAAATATTCTTATTTTTCTAAAAAAAGAAAAATTTGGAGGACCATCTACCTTTGTGTTTGAACGAGTGTAATATAAATACAGTAATTCCTTAGTCTTAACAGATTAACTTTACGTATAATTAACAATCGAATTCTCTTTTAGGTCACTCAATTTTACTCTGTCTCTTATTGTTTTTATTTATCACAAAATAGAAACGATGCTAATTTTATTTACTATCACAATTAAAGATTCATTACATTCAGTCTTCAAGCCTTGACATTTATATTTATAACTTAAATTTAATATGTGTGTGTGTGTGTGTGTATATATATATATATACATTTTTCATCATACCTAGTGCTCGTATAACCATTGAGTGGAAACCCAGTGCAAGTGATTTCAATTCAGGTTGAACAATTCTGAAAAAGACAAAGGCAAAGAAACATTAAATATCATTAAAATATCAAAATGAAACAACATTAAAGCCTTCTCCTGTGTTGTTTTTCTTCATGATAGAATTAAGTTCTCAGTTGAATGGCCCCATTGTATAAAGTTATATTTCAATTGTTTTAAAAGGCAAACACTTCAGCAATAATAACAATTATTACCTTATTTATTCAATGCATCATGATTTCAAGATGGCTTTTCTATCTCTTCATTCAGGTCACTCAAAGGACTTTCAACGCATAGTATCTGAACTAGTATCTCTTACCTATTTTCTCATTTTTTTCTATTTTCTTAATTCCGATTTATTTATCTTTCTAGTGCTTCACACTTACTCTGTATATTTACTCACTTATTTGCTTATTGTTTTTTCTGCTACATACATTCATTCCTTCATTCCCCACCCACACTAAAAACTAATAAAATTCTATCACTTTTGTTCATAGTTGCATCCTCAGTGCATACAACTGTGCCTGACACACAAAATGAATACATATTGAATAAATGGATGTTCTTCTGCCCACTTAATCAAGTTTAAAAAATAGCTTCACAGTCTAACCATTAGAAAATTATTAACAAACTGAAATTTATATTTTTGTTCTGTAGTCATATTCACAAAATGCTTCTTTCAGTAAAATCAAAGGCTAGCGAGAGTTAAATATTTTTGACAAATTGTAATGCTGATTTAATCAGTTTCTGAAATAGATATGATATTGTTATCATCAATGATGGAACAGTGTTTTTTAAAACTCATGAGTTTAAAATAAAAAGCTAAAACCTGTTGATATGCAAACTATTGTTGAATTTTAAGGTATTTTTAGTATGTTAATGAGTTTAATTTGGCAAATATGAAAGACTTCTTTTGAGTAGACAACATTTTATATTGAGATGGAGCTATATCTGTGGAATATTTAGTATAAATAATTTGATAAGATTTGCAGTCAGAGTAAAAATTAAACAACTGTAAATTCAAATTACAAGTTGATATTAATGTTAACAAATGTTAAAATGCTTTTGCTTTTTTCATCTCTACTATGTCATGCTGTTTGCTGACAGTGAACTTGTGATCAACTGTGTAGGTTTTAAAAGTACAGTTGAATGTTAATCCAGGTCACTATACTTACACACATATATTTTTAAGATCTAAGACCAATTATTTACATGTTTTATCAGTTTTAGGTGATTGAATCAAGTTGGCCAGTAGGACATGCATTAACCTGTACCCTGCCTAACTCTCCAATCTTATCATGTGTCACAACCTCTCATTCAGTATGTTTCAATCTGCCAGCTTCTTTTCATTTCTCAAACACATCAGCTCTTTCCTGTGTTAAGGCGTCAGCACCCAGACCTTCTCCCGGAAACCCTTTGATTTAGCTTTTTCTTTAGACCTTTAGAATAAATGTTACTTATTTTGAGATGTACTCTGATTCCTCTTCTTCACAGCTGCCCCCCCACCCAATCCTAAATTAACTTTCCCTTTTGAATCTTTCTTTTTAGGGAAATCTTTTTCCTGATGAGCACTCAGAACAATTTATAAATATGTTTTGATTTTAAGATTATTTATCTCACACCAGTCTTTCCTGTAATTTTGAAAGTTGTACGACAACAAGTATCTTATTGGTTTCATTTACCATGTAATATTCATCAAGCATTGTATCTTTTCTAATGAGCCAAGAAAGGAATGAATGCTTCTGTGGATTTTCTTATTTTTCTACAAGGATATTATAAAAGTCATGCTGTGCATGGATTAAAAACTTTGGAATGTTATTATCAAATGGAGCATATTTTCCATCTAGTTTTCAAATGCTTTATTTTAGTGAAATCAATAGATTTACCCTGACAGACCCATTAGGATGCAAGTCAACTCAAAATTCAAAAGGTTCTTTTAGAATCCTAGGGAGATCATTTTACAACTGAGGCAATTGCCGGTCTATGTCATCAGCTTCTTAGTAAGAGAAGAAAGTATGGAATCTGGACTTTTAATGGAAAAATTAGAGGCAAAATTATTAATTATGGCCTTGAGAGTTCATAGTAATTTTAATAAAATGAATTCTCAGAAAATTAAAATTTGACAAAATATGAATTTGAATCCCAGTATATTATGTAAAAATATGCATCTCTTTAGGTCATTAGGTGTGTTTATAGTCTCATGCATATGAAAATGTTTCTAAAAGTCATACTTACTTAACCATCAGCATGAAATATGAGGTGCCTCCAAGTGCAGAGAAAAATAAATTCAAGACTTGTATTGCAACAAAAAAGTAAAATTTCGTTAGACAAGCATCACTTCTTGGGCATTCACCCAAATGGGCTGAGTAATTTCTGTTCTGGAGACCAGTTACTTCCAAACAACTACAGTTATGAAACACCTGAAATGTTGTGTATAAAATATGACATAAGAAATTTGGAAGACACAACAGTGCTGCAAATACATTGCATTATATCCAGTGAAGTCTCACTTGTTCAAACTAATATATTTACAGTTTACAAAGATTCTAAAAATGCAGTTGCTTAACAGATAAAATGCAAAATAGTTTTTTGGATTTCTTTCTATATAAGAAAATGTAATTCATGACTGACATTTAGTTCATTCTTAATTTTAAAATTAAGAAACAAAGAAGTTAGTGTTTAGAACTCTGTATATAATTTTCTTATCTCTGTAGATTCTCTTTAATAATCGTTTTCCATTCCATTTTACTCTCTGCAGAACAGAGATGGTCTTTTGGACAATTTCTTAGTTTCAGAGACATGCCCTGAAAAGGAATTATCCAAAGAATTCAGATAATATAGCAGTTTGGGAGGAATCAAAATTTAACTGGAGTCACCCATGAAAATGGCACTGAGTTCAGGAAAAATAGAGGCAGGTAGAGATGCTAAAATTTTAGTTTAGCAGGCATACACAAAATCCAAGGACATAATGACAGATGATATTATTACCAGAGACATTAAACACAACAGAATGCCCCACTAGTGTTTAGAGCACAGAAGTGGAAAATGTAGAAACAAGTGATTTCAGATTTTTTTTTTTTTTTTTTTTTTTTTGAGACAGAGTCTCGCTGTGTCTCCCAGGCTGGAGTGCAGTGGCGTGATCTCGGCTCACTGCAGGCTCCGCCTCCCGGGTTTACGCCATTCTCCCGCCTCAGCCTCCCAAGTAGCTGAGACTACAGGCGCCCGCCACCACGCCCGGCTAGTTTTTTGTATTTTTAGTAGAGATGAGGTTTCACCATGTTAGCCAGGATAGTCTCGATCTCCTGACCTCGTGATCCACCTGCCTCGGCCTCCCAAAGTGCTGGGATTACAGGCTTGAGCCACCGCGCCCGGCCGATTTCAGATTTTTAATCAGTTGGACAGTTTATGTAGATAGGTGGCTTTAATAAATTCTGTTCTAAATCTAGGCAAAAGTTCAAGGGAAGCTCACCTTGAATCTATTAATACTAAAGACCAATTATTAAAGGAAGAATTGTAGAAGAATTTAAATCTATACAAGTACAGTTCTGCCAAACTCACAGTTCTTACTATTTTTTTTCACTAGAAATAATATAGAAGAATTTTTTATGGAACAAGTGTAGTGGTCAATAAAACTAAGCTTTGGTACAAAGAACACTGTTTTAAGACGTGATGGTTCATTATCGAGGATTTAGTAAAAAATAAATAAATAAATAATAAAAACTTTGCAGTAGCCCCCAAATGGCATAGTCATTGCCAGTATAATGTAGATTATGTCTTGTGGTAGACAGAGTTCTTCTCAGGGTTCTAATATTACATCACTTTCAGGCCTTCACTAGTGTGCAAAGAGGGACCATGTATTAATTGGGTCATTCTTATTCTCCTGGAAACACACAACCATCCAAGACTGAATGAAGAAGTAATTGAAACCCTGAACACCAATATGGAGTTCCAAATTTGAATCAGTATTGAAAAAACCTGCCTATCAATAAAAGGCCTGGACCAAATGCATTCATAGCCAAATTCTACTGGAAATACAAAAAAGAGTGAGTACCCACTGTACTGAAATTATTCTGAAAAATTGAGGAAGAACGATTCTTTCTTAACTCATTTTTTTGAAGCCAGAATCATCCTGGTACCAAAATCTAGCAAGACACAACAACAATAATAAACCAACAGGCCAATATCCCTGATGAACATAGATGCAAAATTCCTCAACAAAACACTAGCAAACTGAATCCAGCAGCACATCAAAAAGTTAATTCATCATGACCAAGTAGGTTTTATTTTTGAGATGTAAGCATACACAAATCAATAAATGATTCACTACATACATTGAATTTAGAATAAACAGTATATGAGCATTTCAACAGATGTAGAAAGAGCTTTCAGTAAAATCCACCATCACTTTATGATAAAGTTATTCAACAGACTGGGCATTGAAGGAGCATAGCTCAAAATAATAAGCGCCATTATGATAAAACCACAGCCAACATCATATAAAATGGGCAAAAGCTGGAAGCATTCTTCTTAAGAACAGGAACAAAGCATGAATGCCCATTTTCACCACTCTTATTCAACATAGTACTGGAAATCCTAGACAGATCAATCAGGAAAGAGAGAGAAGTAAAACATGAAAAATAGGAAATGAACTCATATTATCTCTCTGCACTGTGATATAATTCTATATCTCAAAAACCTTAAAGACTCTGCCAAAAGGCTCCTAGAACTGATAACATACTTTAATAAAGTTTCAGAATACAAAACCAATGGACAAAACTTAGTAGCATTTCTATACACCAATAACAGTTAAACTGATACCCAAATCAAGAATGCAATTCCATTTAGAATAACCACAATAAATTAAATACCTAGGAATACATTTAAACCAAGGAAGTGAAAGATCTCTACTAGGATAAATATGAACCCCAATGAAAGAAATTATAGGTGACACCAACAAGTGGAAAAATATTCTATTCTCATGGATTGGTAGAAAAATTATCATTAAACTGTCTATACTGCCCAAAGCAATCCACAGGTTCAATGGTATTCTTATTAAACACCAGCATCATTTTTCATTGAATGAGAATAAAACTATTGTAAAATTCAATACGAAAAAAGAGACTGAGTAGTCAAAGCAATCCTAAGCATAAGGAACAAAGTGAGAGTTATTCCATTACCTGATATCAAACTATACTAAAAGGCCATAGTAACCAAACAGCATAGTACTGATTCAAAAACAGGCACATAGACTAAAGGAACAGAATAGAGAACCCAGAAACAAAGTTGCACACCTAAAACCTGTTGCACACCTGATCTTCAATGAAGTTAGCAAAAAAAAAAAAAAAAAAAAAAAAAAAAAAATGCAATGGGGGAATTACTCATTATTCATTAAATGGTGCTGGAATAACTGGCTAACTGTATGCAGAAAAATGAAACTGGACCCCTTCTTTTCATAAAAATAAATTTACTCAAGATGTACTACAAACTAAAATGTAAAACTTAAAACTATAAAAGCCATCGAAGAAAACCTAGAAAATATTCTGGATATCGGCCTTGGCAAAAAATTTGTGACTAAGTTCTCAAAAGCAATTGCAACACACACAAAATTGATGTGGGATATAATTAAACTAATGAGCTTCTGCACAACAAAAGAAATAATCAACAGAGTGAACAGACAACCTATGGAACGGGAGAAAACGTTTGCAAATCATGCATCTAACACAGGACTAATATCCAGAATCTATAAGAAACTTGAACAATTCAACAAGCAAAAACAATAAAAAATTAAAAAGTAGACAAAGGACATGAACAGACACTTCTCAAAGGAAGACACACAAGCAGCCAACAAACACATGAAACTGTTTAACATCACTAATCATCAGAAAAATGCAAATCAAAATCCCAAGGAGATACCATCTCACACCAGTCAGAATGGCTATTATTAAAATGGTAAAAAAAAGACTCTGGCAAGGCTGCAGAAAAAAAGAGAATGCTTATCCTATGTTGGTAGGAATGTAAATTAGTTCAGTCACTGTGTAAAGTAGTTTTGAGATTTCTCAAAGAACTTAAACAGAACTACCATTCAACTCAGCAATCCCACTACTGGGTTGTATACCCAAAGGAAAATAAATTCTTCTACCAAAAACACATCTACTTATATACTTATATAATCATCACAGCATTATTCACAATAGCAAAGACATGGTCTCAACCTGGGTGCCCATCAACAGTGAATTGAATAAAGAAATGTGGTACATATAGACAATGGAATATTACATGGCCACAAAAACAAATGGAATAATATCCCTTGCAGCAGCCTGGATGTAGCTGGAGGTCATTAACTTAAGTGAATTAACATAGGAAGAGAAAACCAGATGCCACATGTTCTCACTTATAAGTGGAAGTTAATCACTGGGTACACACGAATATAAAGACAGGAAAAATACATATTACAGACTACTAGACTGGACAGAGAAAAAGAGGAGCAAGTACTAAAAAACTACTTATTGGGTATTATGCCCCCTACCTGGGGGATGGGAACGATTGTACCCTAAACCTCGGCTTATCACAAGATACCCATGTAATACATCTTCATTTGGACCCCCTTTACCTAGAACAAGAGTTGAATTATTTTTTAAAAAATAGCAAAGTAAAAATAAATAGCAAAGGAAAAGGAAACAACTGAACAACAGAACCATTATTGCCATGACTGAGATGTGAGTTTTAAGTAGAGTCTTTGGGCCATATTTGTGTAAGTTTATTAAAGTTGCACTTAAATATTTTCAAAAAGTCCAGGATGCTTTATTCTTTAAAGTTCTACATGCCCTTACATATTATAGTTGATAGATCTGTGGGCAAGAGTAGATGGAGAATGTTTAAAAATCAAACACAGAAGGATGTGGCCAAGAGCAATAATTGTAGCTGACTGTTTCACTAATGTTGGTAATAGTAGAATTTCCTAGGAAAACATTACACGACTTTGTGAGATGTTGAGTGGAAAACACCATAACCCATTCCCAATGATAGCGAGCTACCTAGGAGATTAGAGAAAAACCATAGTTCACATGGAAAGAAAGGTTTTGCGAGAAGAAAGAAATGACATTTCTGTGGGATATATTGGCAATAGGTGAGCAGGATACCACATTATCTTGGGTAGAAGTTCCAGTTTTGGAAGAATCAAAATAGAAAATCAAGAATAGGGCAGTTAAGTGAGCATGAAGCCTTGATTAATTTCTTAGAAATTAAAAAGGGTAGTGATCCCAGAGCTAAACAGATCAGAATCTGAATATAACATTGCATATTGATTTTTGTCTTAGTATGATAGGAAGTGCTAACAATGGGTTAACTCAGGACATTTTCCTGAATTCTGAGGGATAAAGTAATGAAAATTATAGGCTTCAGTCAAATTAGGTGCTTTTTAGATATTCTAAAGGTATTCAAATTCTAAAAGATCATAGTCTTATAATCTCAAAGGAAAAAAGTGGAGTGATCTCCAATTAGAATTCAAGTAACAGAAAAACCTGATTTTGCCCTAAACAGACTTTTATATAAAACTTTGTTTATACAACATCACACCCATCACAATAACAGATAATATTGGAAACGTTCTCTTTTATCTTTTAAATGGCGTCCTTACAGTTTACAGTTACAGAAAGATTTGGTAAAAAATTGTTCAATCTAATCCTTGCTTTTGAATAAGGAGAGGAAAGTAAAAACTAATACTCACTATAGACTTTTTATTGCCACTTGAAGATTTGCAACCCGCTAGACAAGGTGAGATGTAAGTTATTCCATTGTTTCCACAGACTGGTTCCCATTGACTTTCATCACAATTGCAGTCTGAGTTGCAATAAGAAAATGGTACATCTCTATGAGATGTCACTGGATTATTTCTGGAAATACATGATAGACATATATCAAAAAGAGAGAGTGAGAGAAGAAAAAGACAAAGAAGGGGAGGAGAAGGAAGAAGTGGAAGCAGAGAGGGAAAAGAAAAAGAGAAGATAAAGAATTTTTCTTTATATGAAGAAATTTGCTTTGATGATGTGAAATGGCAAAGTTTGTTTTAGTGCTTATTTATTTTATGCTCTCCATCTTTGCTAAGACATGACTTGTGACTTAGAAAAAGCAAAATGTAAAAATAAACCAAAGATATTAAGTAAGACTTAGACAAGAAGTTGTTATAATTCTATCAAGAAATTTCACATTAGATAAGTTACGTCTTTTTTCTGAGACTGAGTTTCTCTTCAGTAAGGTGATGACATTAGACTGACATTCCTCTCAGCTCACTGCAAAGTCTTGTGAGTCTATTAATGCTATTTAACTAGGTTGAATTTAAAATTCTCTATTGTAATGTGTAAGAAAAAGATCAGACATGCTTAAAGCAGAGCCTCTACAAAATGAAAAATCAAGAATAATAGAAAAAGGCTAGAAAAACTGGGTATATTTTTATAATAAAACTATAGTACACTTTATACTGATTTCCTTTATAAAATGGTTATAAATTATAAAATATGATCATGCCATAGCTAAAATTATAAAATATATTTTTTGTATAATTCATTTCTGCTTAAACATTAAAAAAATTTTCTTTCAAATGTTTGATGATAATTGAGGATTGATGTGTTATCTTTGAATGAGCACATAATTTAAAAGAAAAACTAAGATTTATACTTCAGAAATTATGTTATCAATAATTTTATTAAAAAGCATATTCTGCTTGAGGAAATACTACTTGGAGTGGTTAAGCAGAATGGTTTATGACTACTGTAGTCAGAATGTTTGCGACCCCCAAATTCATAGATTGAAAACTAATCTCATATATGAAGACTTTATGAAGTCAGGCCTCTAGCAAGTGATAAGGTCATGAGGATGAGTACTCATGAATGGAATTACTGACCCTTTGCCTGTTCCATCCACCATGCCTCGACACAATGAGAAGGTACCATCTATGAATTAAGAAATGGGCCCTCCCCAGACACCAGATCTGCCATCACCTTGGTTTTACATGTTCCAGCCTTTAGAATCTTGAAAAATTCTGTGTATTAATAAGCTACCTGGAATTTTGCAGCCTAAATGGACTAAGACAATGACCCAGTCCAGATATTGCAATCAGTCACATCTGTGTTTATATTAGTTCTGGTACTTCTTTCTAAAATCAGTTTTGCCATTTGTAAGTCATAGATAATAATGTCAACTTCGCAGGGTTTTTTTTTTGGAAAAAAATATTGGTTCTCAGAAGTCCTTCACACTCTTATAAAAGATTGAGGGCCTGTTCCAAAGGGATTTTGTTAAATTAAGTTGATCTCTTGACATGTATATTAGAAAGTAATACTAAGAAAATTTTAATACACAAAAGTACATAAGCACACACATTGTTAGCAGTCAGATTGATGAATTAACAACATACCTTGGAGCATTAGAAAATATCACTATACTGCCAGGAGAGCATGAGAATAAAAAGGCAAATAATCTCTTAGTATTATTATAAAAATAGTTTTGAACTTGTGCACTATATTCAGGAGATTATTAGAAAATTGCATAGCATTCTTGCCCTTGATTTGAGGTGGAGACTGTTGCACTAAAAATACTTTGCTATACATAGTATTCCTGGAAAAGTAAAGATTCTTCAATGTCTACTATGCAGTTATATATAGAATATTTCTTAATGCTACTTCCAATGTAGATAATATCAGAAAAAACAATATTAGCTTGCAAAAAAGAAAATTTGGTACAACATTAAAAGTGTTCTTTTGTAAAGGCAGTTGTTAAACATCAATATGAACTGTAGATAAAAGTTGTTTAGTCACTTTTGGATAATGCCATTTATGTGACTCTTGTGATCCATCCAAGATTACAGTGGTGGTTAAGACTAAGAGTTTTAGACTTAAAAAAACCCCAAATTTGAATTAGAATCTTAACAATGCTAGCTGTGTAATCCATGTATTTCTCTAAGCCTTACTTTTCCCATTCATAAAATAAGGATAAAAGTACTCTCTACTAACTGTAAGTACCACATAAATAATAGTTATTATTACAACCTATGTTGCTTCTTTTTAATGGATGAATAAAAGAATGTGTTTGAGGTCTTAAAAAATTTTAAATTGAAATTTCTCTTAACTTAAAGAAAGTTTAGTTAAAATTGTTTTCTGCCTTGTATTACTTATACAGAGATTCTTAATTAGATGGTTAACGTATTATGCAATTGATATAGTGATATATACAAACCCATCATAGGTCATGGTTAGGCCGGCAACTGATTTATTTTCACAGAGTATGAAAAAATATAATAGGTAAAAGAACAATGACATGACAGCAGTAAAAAATGAGAATTTGGCAATTCCAATTGGGTTCAATTTGAATTTTTTAATGATATATCCTCCTAAAAACATTCCACTTGCAAAAATAGGTAGGGTTACAATTCCTAGAAAAAAAAAGAAAAAAAGTTGTAAACATATATAGGTTTTCTGATATGTCTTTATAGATGAAACACAGTGTATGTCAATCAAATTTATTCAATATTATTACTTCTTTTTAAAATTTCACTTTAAGTTCTGGGATACATGTGCAGGACGTGCATGTTTGTTACATACACATACATGTGCCATTGAGATTTGCCGCACCTATCAACCTGTCATCTAGGTTTTAACCCCTGGATGCATTAGGTATTTGTTCTAATGCTCTTCCTCCCCTTGCCCCCTACCCCTCAACAGGCCCGGTGTGTGATGTTTCCCTCCCTGTGTCCATGTGTTCTCATTGTTCAACTCCCACTTGTGAGTGAGAACATGCAGTGTTTGGTTTTCTGTTCCTGTGTTAGTTTGCTGAGAATGATGGTTTCCAGCTTCACCCATGCCCCGCAAAGGACATAAACTCTTTATTTTTTATGGCTGCATAGTATTCCATGGTGTATATGTGCCACATTTTCTTTATCCAGTCTATCATTGGTGGTCATTTGGGTTGGTTCCAAGTCTTTGCTATTGTAAATAGTGCTGCAATAAACATATGTGTGTATGTGTCTTTATAGTAGAATGCCAATCTTATTACTTTTTAAAAAGAAGAATGACAGAGCAGGATGGTGGTAGGAGATCCATGTAATTTGTTCCTGCCAATGATGACAGTTTGGTTCCCTCAATAGCAAAAGGCAGTGGCTAAGGATATTTGTTTGTTGGAGCAGATAATTTCTATGAGGCAATTTTGTTTTTCTGGAAATCAACAACAACAAAACACCATCTTTCTGCTTATGGAAATTCATCTAAAGCCTTTTACCTCTCTCACATAGAGTTCTAACCCTCAATAATTCACACTAAATCTGCCCAGAGCTTAACAATAGAATAATTAATATATCTTTGTCATTTATTAAAAAACATATAGAACCTGAATTGACAAATAGGTCTACACACAGGATTAATAATGTTTAATCCCTCCTGTAACTTTTCCATATCATTGTCTAGTAAGAGTTATTGAAGATGAAGTCTTCTCTAGGAAAAAGCTCAGGCTAGGTTACTGGGAGTCAAAACACTATCTTTAGATTTTAAGATCTACAAAGAGATCAGTAAAGAGATTATCTGGAAGCTTGGTCTCCTGCTTCAGTACATTCATTTTCTTGTTTACTTATGACCTAGTTACATACCACATGATAAGTTGTTTAATTCATCATATATTTATTGAATTTCTATAATGTGTCTACAATACTAGAGTTGTGGGAAGAATAATACAAGGAAACTTTCCCTAATAAGCACATCTAAATATGCCATTGAAAATAGATATTGTAGCAAAAAATACTCTGTAAAATATGATATTTGTTTTGAATTATGCATATTTTGATGTATTTAAATTGATACTCTGGAACTATCAGTGTCATATTTTTGTAAGTAACTGAGTCTTGATTTCAAAGTCCACAAATTATAGAATTATAATGATTATAATTACAAAAGGGTTTGTCTCAGGATCTCAGCACTAAATTATAAGTTCCAATTATACAGATATTACCTCTAAATTTTCCATTTATTTGCAACATTTTCTTCAGGAACTCATCTAAAATAAGATACAACTTCAAATGCAGAGCAATAATGACATCACAAGTTTCATATGTTTAATAGCATTTGAGAAAGAATACAAGAAAATTATAGTTATTTTGTATTACTAAAATACAAAGTCACTTTTACAATAAAATGTCACTTGGAATACAGTACTTAGTAGTATTTCACTTATTAAGCACACAAGTAAAAAATATGTCTTACCCAATAAGACGTTAGTCTTAGATGAAGGCTGACCATACTCTTGCTCTACATATTTGAAGACATAAGTAAAACCACTAATATAGCTGCTTATTTGTAACAGCGTCAAAAGCACAAATACAACATACAGGGGATTAGTAAGGATGCTTTTAAAAGACCGGAAAAAACCTATAAAATTGTAAAAATAAAGAAAATATTTGAATGTAACTTAGACATATATTTATACCTAAAACTTGTGAACGTAAGTCATGTAAGATTTAAAATTCTATAAACACACAATGCAAAGAGTGAGTATAGCCTGCAATACCACAGGCTGTTCACAGTTTTTAAATGTATCCTTTCAAAATTTTCCATACGAATATTAATATTTATGAGTTTATTTTACCCTCAAATAGGGTCGTACATAACTGCTGCTTTGTAACTTGCTTTCTTCACTTAATATTTGGTTATCCTGGGTACTTTACAATACTATTGCAAACATATTAATTCACTTATTCATTCATTCAACAAATGTTAGGTTTTCAACTGGGTACAAGACAATATGCTAATTGTTCAAAAAACAAAAGTGAAGGCCAGGCACAGTGGCTCACTCCTGTAATCCTAGCACTTTGGGAGGCCGAGGCGGATATATCACCTGGGGCCAGGAGTTCGAGACCAGCCTGGCCAACATGGTGAAACCCCGTCTCTACTAAAAATACAAATTTTAGCCATCATGATGGTACACACCTGTAATCTCAGCTACTCGGTAGGCTGAGGCAGGAGAATCGCTTGAACTCGAGAGGCAAAGGTTGCAGTGAGCTGAGATGGTGACACTACACTCTAGCCTAGGCAACAGAGCAAGACTCCATCTCAAACAAACAAACAAAACCAAAAAGAAACAAACAAAAAAGTGAAAAAGACATATGATGCTTCTTATTTTTTAGTACTTAATTATATATTATATTAAAAATATAACTATTAAATGGAAATGTAAAGACAGCATAATCTAAAACTCACAGAAATAAGAACATTGAGGTTCAAAATTCTTAAAGATTAATTCAGTATGAGGACTCAGACCTCTTGTTTCTCTAGTATACAGCTTTTCTACCATAACATACTTTCTCAGTAAATTTGGCAATATCATTAACCCTCTGTCTTAAGATACAAGGAAAACAGCCAGGAGATAATGTTGTGTCCCAAGTAGTGTTATAATAGTAATAATACAACCACCTATCCCTACAAACAGCTGTGGTAACAAGCTTCTAACTTCTGTTCATGGTAGAAATTATGTCATTTGGAGCTGTGATCACCAGGTCAACTAGCTGTAATAGGAGTTAAAAGTAGAAGGAACTACTTAGAAAAACAGTAGGAAGTATCAGAGTTTATCAAGACACAGCCAAGATATGGTTACTGAGAGATGGATGAACACGGGCTTCGAAATATTTTTCTCTATTTAAATCTCTAAAGATTTTCATTAGATATGGTCAGAACTAAGACATCCATCTAATGTCAGCTACAAAAGAGTTGCATCCGCTTAAAATAAGGAGAAAAGGGAGTTAGAGAAAAGACACAGAAGAGAAAAAAAGGAGAGGTAAGAAAATGTAGAGTAGGAATAAAAAACATTTAAAATTCTTAGGCAAAAGTGCCACATTTCTCTCCACAGGTCTCCCCAGTCATGAAGAACCGTCCCTGATTTGTAAGTATCATAAGTCAGTTGTGGCCTTTCTTCAACAGAAATGGAGTATATACATTCACACAATCATTGCATTTTTGAGGATGAGAAATTCGATGTCATCCAGTGTAAACTTCTGTATGGTCATGATCTACTATATATCATTAATAAGTGGATCAATAAACAACTTAAGTGGCATTAAACTGAGTCAACACCTCACTGATTCACATATCTTGCTCTGACTGCTGCCAAGTCATTCTCTTTGTTTATTGACTTAATGATTCTCCATTAGTCCCAGGGCTTATATTCAAATGAGGAGGCACTATCAAATGCTGATGCATCCCAATTTACATTACTAACTTTAATTATCTTAACTACAACCCTAGGTTCCACTTTATTTTGAATATTTAGATAAGATAGATAGATAGATATTTACCAAAAGAAATATTACTCTAATTACCTAGGGAGAAACTTCTCCTGACTTCCTTCTCCTGAGAATAGTTAAGTTTAATTTCACCATGTTACTTAAAGCACTATATTGCTATTGTCTATATATTTCTCAGTATCGCCCACTAGGTTCTTGAAAAATAGAGGTAATGTTTTATTACCAGGGCATAGTACAGTTCCTGGTACCATTTGTTGAATAAATGAAGAAATGAAATATTATAATTCTTTGAACTTTCCCAGTTTAGACCATATAATATTAAAATTAATATATAGTACTTGGCTCATAAAAAAATGGATGTTTGTGAACTTTGGTTGGTTTCTCCCTGCTAAAAAGCCCAAACCTAATTCTCTTCCACTTGTTATGTGCTCAAGATATATATGTTAACTTTAATAGTAGTTTTAGAAAAATAATTTATCTAAATTTAGTGCAAAAGAAGGCCAACTCCAGATGAGTTGGGTATGCTTTATTATTTTGGAATACTCATTCTTCCTTTTCATTGAGATTAACAACTCCAAATTGACAATGAATGTAAAATACTTACCAGTCACATTTTTGGTAATTTTTTTTCCTCGACTGGTCAAATTAGCTGTTTGACTCTTTCCATCATTTGTTTCCAACACAGGCAAAGATAATGAAGCTTTTCTTTCTTTTTGTGGTTTATTTGGAGTTTGGGGCAAGAAAAAGAATGGTATGGAAGAAATAATGGAGAATAGTCCAGACACAAGGAAATTAAGCCACCAAGCTCCAACCCAACGAGAATCATTAGGAGTTATCCTGACAGTGCCTAGAATAAATAATTAAAGAAGCCAGTCAAAAAATCATTTTGAAATACAATAGGTTCAGGGAAGTAATGGTATGAAGAAAGTAAACTAAATTTCCTCAATTCCAAGACATGATTTTTTTTATTTTAATTTTTTGTCATCTCTGAGACTAGGATCAGTCTAACATTTGATGACATAATGCAACTGATACTGTCTAGGAATCAGTCATGATATTGTTGTCATTGCCTGAGCTTGTGTGCACTGATGGCTTTTCTGATTACATGACTGGACAATTTCTATCACTGGACATTTAAGCTTGCAGACCATTTAATAACTACCTGTGGAAGAACTATGACATCTCATTGTTATCTGAAAATGTCTATTGGCATAAGCTAATAAAATCAAGAAAGGGTCAGCAATGAAATGTAAGCAGTTTGCAAGAAATCCACTGAGCCAATACAGGGGCTTCCCACCATGCCTGAAATAAGTATTTCCAACTCTCTTGACAGCACAGAGGATAAGAAAATATGAGTTTAAAAGCAACCCTGAAGAGTTAAGACTCTAAATGTTAAGGATAGTTTAACCATTTTATTTCAATCGTATTTTTCTTTAAATCATGAATAAGAGTACTCTGTAAATGCTATATCTCAAGGGTAAATGCATTCTTTTAACAAGTATAAAGTAAACAATCTAAGTAATAAGAAAGCCTATCTGAGTTATCAGCAAGATAGCATAATAGGAAGGACTGGACCCTTTTTTCTTTCATGAACATACTGATTCAACAATAATATGCAGATCAATTCCATTAGTGAAAAATCCAGAAACTAGTTGACAGGCCATTGTACCCCAGGAATGTGCAATATTAGCTACATTGACACTTTTAAGAAGATTGGAGACACCTTTTTGCTGTTCCTCTCCTCATTATAATACCATGCCTTCAAGAAGAACTAGAAATTTGAAAGTGTATGCGAACACTTGCAATAGCTCTTTTCCCTGGCTCAACAGAGATTGAATATAAGAAAACCGCATCTCCAGCTTATCCCTGCGGAGAGACAGAGTGGGACTGAACATCCAAAATTGTAACTTTTCAGGTACTACCTTTGCGACTGTCTTCTATATCACCTATCTTGAAGTGTTGACAGGACCCAGCACATACCAGACCTTTGGAGGCTACAGAAAACAAAGATGGCAGCTTGAACTAGTATGTAAGCATTTCCATAGCTCCTGGCCCATAGCTTAGGGCAGAGTGACCAAGTTAAAAAAACTTAAAAACAAAAACTTAACTCCAGCTTCTCTATGGGGAGGAAAATATTTCGACCACACACCTAACATTTCATCTTTTCTGTGTCCAACTCCAGCAGCTGGTCATTGTCTTGCCTATCTTGGGGCTAGGCATATGCTTGCTTCCAATGGGCTACAAAGAATGCAAAAATGGTGGCTTAAATTAGCAAATGAGCACTTGCCACAGATCCTCCCTGCTCCCAGTTCTATGCAGAGTGAGGAGGTAAAAAACAAAAGGAAACAAACAAACAAACAAGCAAACGAACAAAAAATAAAGAAAACACTTCAGTTTTCAAATTCTCCTTGGGAAGGCAAAAAATTGTATAGCATGTGAAATAATCAAAATTTTCTGGGAGTTGACCAAGTGACAGGCTTCTCTGTCCACTGTCTAAAAGTGCTCATGAGACCCTACATACTCTAGATTCTGGAAGTTCCTAACAAAAAGATAGCAGTTTAAACAAGAATCAAAATTTGAGAGGCCAACAGAAGCTCTGCCTGGGTTGAACGATGAAAGTTTTCTCCTATATAATACCAGTTCGTGAAGACTTGGAGGCTGATATGGTTTGGGTATTTGTTCTGTTCAAATCTCATGCCGAAATGTAATATCCAATGTTGGAGGTAGGGCCTGGTGGGAGGTGTTTGGGTCATGGGGGTTGATCCTTCATTGCTTGGTGCTGTCCTTGCAATAGTGAATGAGTTCTCAGAAGATCTGATTGCTTAAAAAGTGTGTGGCAGCTCGCCTCCCTCTTGCTCTTTCTCTCAACATGTGATGTGTCTGCTCCTGCTTTAACTTCTGCCAAGAGTAAAAGCTCCTTGAGGTCTCCTCAGAAGCTGAGAGAATGCCAGTGCCATGCTTGTACAGCTTGCAGAATCATGAGCCAATTAAACCTCTTTACTTGAGAAATTACCCAGTCTCACGTATTCTTGTATAAGAATGCCAGAATGGCCGGGCGCGGTGGCTCAAGCCTGTAATCCCAGCACTTTGGGAGGCCGAGACGGGCGGATCACGAGGTCAGGAGATCGAGACCATCCTGGCGAACACGGTGAAACCCCGTGTCTACTAAAGAAATACAAAAAAAAAAAAACAAAAAAAACAAAAACAAACAAACAAAAAAAAAAACTAGCCGGGCGAGGTGGCGGGCGCCTGTAGTCCCAGCTACTCTGGAGGCTGAGGCCGGAGAATGGCGTGAACCCGGGAGGCGGAGCTTGCAGTGAGCTGAGATCCGGCCACTGCACTCCAGCCTGGGCTACAGAACGAGACTCCGTCTCAAAAAAAAAAAAAAAAAAAAAAAAAAAAAGAATGCCAGAATGACCTAACACAGAACATTGTTACCAAGAAGTGGGACATTGCTATAAGGATACCTGAAAATGTGGAATTGACTTTGGAACTAGGTAATGAGCAGAGCTTACAAGAGTTTGGAGGACTCAGAAGAAGATAAGAAGAGGAGGGAAAGTTTGAAACTTCTTGGAAACTGGATAAATGATTATGACCAAAATGCAGATCGTGACATGGACAATGAAGTTCATGCTGACAAGGTCTCAAATGGAAATGACAGTTATTGGGAGCTGGAGCAAAAGTCACTCTTCTTATGCCTTAGCAAAGTACTTGGCTGCATTGTGTTCATACCCTAGGGGATCTGTGGAAGTTTGAACTAAAGAGTGATGACTTAGAATATCTGATGGAAGAAATTTCTAAGCAGTAAAGCATTAAGGATATAAGTTGGTTGCTTCCAACCTGCAATGCTCAGATATGAGAGCAAAGACATGACCTAAAGTAGAAAGTTATATTTAAAGGGGAAGCAGAGCATAAAAGTTTGGAAAATTTGCAACCTATTTGTCAAAGAAAGAAAAAGAGTTTAAGTAAAAAACTGTCTCAAGTTGCAAAAAGACATCATAGAATGATTTTTAAGTGAATTCACCAGGAATATACAACCCAATATATTCACTCAATCTCAAAAACCCAAAAGCTATAAAGCAAACATAGACAGAACTGAAAAGAGAAATATAGAGAAATACAATACAATCATCTCTTGGTATCTGTGAGCAATGGTTCTAGGACTCCCTATGGATACCAAAATTCAAGGATGCTCAAGTCTCTTATATAAAATAGTGTATTACAGTGAGCCCTCCATAGTAGGCTGATGTCATAATATCTCACTTTCAATTATAAATAGAATAACCAGAGAGAATATCAATGAGGAAACAGAGGACTTCAACAACATTATAGACCAATTGAACATAACAGACACATAGAGAATACTTCACTCAATAAAAACAGAATGTATACTCTTTTCAAACAGAAATGGAACATTTTCTAAGATAGATCACATGTTACATCATGCAACAGATCTTGATAAATTTAAAATTAAAATCATACCAATTTTTTTTCTAACTACAATGGAATAAAACTAGAAATTAGTATCAAAGAGAAAAGTAGAAAATTGTAAAAATATGGATATTAACAAACTTTTCAATAATTAAATTGTCAAAGAAATCAAAAGGGAAATTAGAAAATATTTAGATACAAAGAGAATCAAAAACAAAACATTCTAAAATATGAGATGCAGCAAGAACAGTAGTAAGAGGGAAGTGTTTAGTAATAAATATCTACATTTGTAGGGTATATTTTATTTCCATATTCAAAAAACAGAGGTTATTTCTCTAATTTATGGTCACTAGCAGCATCTGGCATTGTTTGCTCTTAATACACACTGATAAATATCACATAATTATGCTAGTAAAAAGTAAAGAATTATCTCAGATAAACAACCTATTTTACACCTCACAAAATTATAAAAAGAAAAACAAACTAAGGCCAAAGTTAGCAGCAGAAGAAAAAAGATTAGAGAAGAAATAAATAAAGAATAGGGAAAAAAATTATATCAACACAACTAAGTGTTGATCTTTTTGAAAGATAAGCAAAATTGACAAACTTTAGACTAAGCAAAAGAGAAAAGAGTCAAACAAAACAAGAGCTGAATGTGGAGACATTCAATTGATGCTAGAAAAATAATCATAAGAGACTGCTATGAGAAATTACACATCAAAAATTAGATAAGAAAGAAAAAATAAATTCCTGGAGACATAAAACACAGAAAATATAGAAAATATAAAGAGATTTATAACTAATAAAAATATTGAATTAATAATCAAATACCTCTCAACAAAAAAACTTAGGAGCAGATAGCTTTACTGGTGCGTGTTACTAAATAGCTAAAGAAAATATTAATGGCAATCCATTCTAATCTCTTGCCAAAAATTAAAGTGAAGAGAACGTCTTCAAACTAATTTTATGAGGCCAGCATTATTCTCATACCAAAGCCAGACAAAGACACCAAAAGAAAACTACAAACCAATATCTCTGATGAAGACAGAGGAAAAAATCCTAAAACAATACTAGTAAACCAAATTTAATAGCATATAAAAAGGACACTACACTACATTCAAGGGGGATTTATACCTGAAATGCTAAGTTTAACAAATATCACCAAGTGTAACATAACACATTAACAAAATAAAGGACAAAATCTACATGATCATATATGCAGACGTTAAATAGCATTTGATAAAATCCAACAATGTTTTGTGATAAAAACTTTCAATGAGCTAGGAATAGATAAAAAATTGCCTCAACAAAATGAAATGCATATTTTAAAAGCCCACAGCAAGCATTAAATTCAAGAGTGAAAAACTGAAAGCTTTCAGGAACGAAGGAAAATGGCCATTCTCATCACTTCTATTCAACATAGTCCTGCCATTTTATGCCAGAGCAACTAAGCAAGAAAAAGAAATAAAAGGTATTCAAACTTGAAAGAAAGAAGTAAAATTGCCTCTACTTGCAGATGGCATGATTTTGTATACAGAAAACCCTAAAGATCTCACACACACACACACACACACACACACACACACTTGTTAGAATTGAATAAACACATTCTGTAAAGTTGCAGGATACAAAATCATTATATTACTTATATTTCTATGCATTAACCAAGTACTATTTGAAAAGACATCAGGAAAGCAATTCCATTTACACTAAAATCATAAAGAATAAAACACAAAAATAAATTTAAGAAGGTGAAAGACTTGTGCATAAGATACTTCAAGACACTGAGGAAAGAAATTAAAATCATAAATAATTGGGGAGACATTCTGAGTTAATTAATTGAAGGACTTATTAATATTAAATGTCCATACTACCCAAATATATGTAAAGATTCAATACAATACCTATCAAAAGCCCAACAGTATTTTTACAAAAATATAACAAACAATTCTAAAATACATATGGAACCAAGAAGGACATCAAATAGCCAAAAAAGCATTGAGAAAGAATAAAGCTGCCTCACATTTCCTAATTACAAAATGTATTTTAAAACTATAGTAATTAATACAATATGTTACCAGCATAAAAACAGAAATATAGACCAATGGAACAGAACAGAGACAATAAATGGGGTAAAAAAGAAACATGCAGAATAAAATAAAATATTATAAATCATATATATATGAAAACAGGTTAATTTATAAAGCATATGAGGAAATCCTACAACTCAATAGCAAAAATATAATAACTTGATTAAAAATTTTGCAGCAACTTGGATGGAACTGGAGGACATTATTCTAAGTGAAGTAACTCAGGAATGGAAAACCAAATACTGTATGTTCTCACTTATCATTGAGAGCTAAGCCATGAGGATACAAAGATATACAGATTGATGTGACGGATTTAGGAGGCTCAGAAGGGGAAAGATGGGAGGGAACTGAGGGATAAAAAGCTACATATTGGATACAATGTACATTACTCAGGTATGGGTGCACTAAAATATCAAAATTCATCATTATAGAATTCACCCTTGTAATGAAAACCAACATCTACCCCAAAAGCTATTGAAATAAAAATTAATTAATTATTAGTGAGTAGAATGGTGGCTACCAGAAGCCAGGTGGTTGGGAGAAGAGTGGAGTTGAGGATGTCGGGTCCGTCCTGCAGACCCTGGCCTACCAATGGATGAAAGGAGTACTCAGACACAGGTATGCAGTGAAAGAGTGGCTAGGGGACTGCGGAAGAGTGAGCAGCAGTCCCAATAAGCTGGTGCTGCTCCCTTTTATTTAGTATAGACACAATGCCGAAAACCTGGAGCCAATAATGTTAATCTGTGGGCAATTAACGTTATTGTTCCCCCTTACAGGGAACAGTCATGTGCATGATGGTCAAAGGTCAGTTTCTGGACAACATGGGTAAACAAGGCTATTTAGATAAATTCGTCTATACTTCCTTGTACCTATTTCTCGCCCTCTGCCTCAGGGTAAGAGAACAGCTGTCATCAGTTTATTCTCCCATGAAGCTTTGCAGAGCTTTCTGACCTTTCAAAAGGTCTGCTCTCTCCCTATAGCTTCTTCCACCACTCTGACAGATCTCCCACAAGAGGAGATATTGGTCAAAGCATATATAATTACAATTAGGTAGGAGGAATACATTACAGAGATTCATTGTGAAGCAGCGTGACTATTCTTAACCACCATATGTTGTATTTTTGAAATATGCTGAGAGAGTAGATGTTAAGTGTTTCCACTACAAAAGTAAGTATGTAAGATAATGCATTTGTTAATTAGCTAAATTTATTCCACGTATATATTTATTTCAAAACATTGGAGTGTACATGATAAAAATACAATTTTATATATGTCACTCGGTGGCTGATGCCTGTAATCCCAGCACTTTGGGAGGCCAAGACAAATTGGATCACCTGAGGTCAGGAGTTTGAGATCAGCCTGGCCAACATGGTGAAACCCCATCTCTACTGAAAATACAAAAATTAGCCAGGTGTGGTGGAGGCACCCGTAATCCCAGATACTCTGGAGGCTGAGGCTGGAGAATCACTGGAACCCAGGAGGCAGAGATTGCAGTGAGCCAAGATCACACAACTGCACTCCAGCCTGGGTGACAGAGTGAGACTCTGACTGAAAAAAAAAAAAAGTAAATTTGAAAACACAATTAGGCTACATACCTGAATAGAAATTTCTCCAAAGAAGACATACAAATGAATAACAGCTCAATACAAAGATTTTCAACATCACTTATCAGGGAAATGCAAATCAAAAGCACAAATCCACTCTTCTCCTACACCTTACACCTGTAGAATGGCTACCATTTGAGAAAGAAAGGAAAGTGTTTGCAAGAATGTGGAGATATTTGAACACTGTACACTGCTGGTAGAATACAAAAAGGTACAGCCAGTATACAAGGTATTATAAAGATTCCTCAAAAATTAAATACAGAACTCTCACATGACGCAGCAATCCCACGTTTGGGTACATACATGAAAGAATTGAAATCATTATCTTGAAGAGACATTTGCATTTGCATGTCCATTGCAGCACTATTCATAATAGCTAGCTGTAAAAACAACCTCATGTCTGCTGAGGGATATATGGATAAAGAAAATATTGTATACACACACAATGGAATATTATTCAGTCTTTAAAAAGAAGAGTATTCTGTAATATGTGATAACTTGGATGAACTTTGAGGACATTAGGCAAAATGAACCAGTTACAGAAGGACCTATACTGCATGATTATATTCATTTGAGGTAACATAAAACATTAATGCTCATAGAAGTAGAATGGTGATTGTCAGTGATTAAGGGGAAGGGGAAGCAGGGAGTTGTCAATAGGTATAAAGTTTCAGTTATGGAGTTCTGCAGTCTCTACAGGAAGATGAGAGCAGGGAGTTGCTACACACTTTTGAGCAAATAAATCTCATGAGAATTCACTCGGTATCATGAGATCAACATCAAGGGGGATGGTGTTAAACTATTCATGAAAAATCACCTTTATCACCCAATCACCTCCCACCAGGTCCCGCCTCCATCATTGGGGATTACAATTCTACATGACGTTGGCAGGAACACAGATCCAAATCATATCAGCTATTGTTGATCAGAATCCTTACATAAACAGTTGATTAACACATGTTTTGTATGTTATACGTATAGTACATAGTATTCTTACTATAAAGTAAGTAGAGAAAAATATTATTAAGAAAATCACAGGGAAATAAAACATATTTACTATTCATTAAGTTGAGGTGGAACATGATAAGATCTTTCTCATCTCTTCACATTGAGTAGGCTGAGGAGGAGAAGGAATGGGAGGCACTGGTCTTGCTTTCACTAGGTTAACAGAGGTGGAAGCGGTGGAAGAGGTGGAGGAGGTAGAACGGAAGGCAAAAGAGGCAAGTACATTCAGCAACTATTTCAGAAATACATCATAATTTCTATTTGACTTTGTGGTTTTGTCATTTCTCTAAAAATTTTTCTAAAGGGAACTAATCCTTCTTCCAACATATGCTTTAGTTTCAGTGCCCACAATAGAGAAGAGTCCCGGTTGTAAAAGAAGCCAAAAACAGTCTTGAATTGTCAGAATCCTTCTGTTAGATAGCCTAATAACAATTTGTTTCTGGCGCTGCTTCTTCTGTGTCTCCATCTCCATCATCTGACGCTAGTTCTCAGGCACTCATCTCCATCAAGTCATCTGTTAATTTCTCTGATGAAGTACGAATTAGCTTTTGAATTTCTCCAATACCTGTATCTTGAAATTTTTACTCCTCACCTTTTATTCCATATCTATAATCTCTTTCATAATTTTCTTGATTGGCCATGTTAATCCTTCGAATTTATGCGCAACATCTGAGCAAAATTTTCTCTGGTAGAAATGTATTGTTTTGCACTTAATGACTTTCACTTTTTTTTCCCCTACAACAACAATAGCATCTTAAGTGGTGCAATTCTTCGAGTCTTTTATGATGTTCTGCCTATCAGGATTTTCTTTGATAGCACTGACAATCCTTTCCATAGAGTATCATCTGTAATGATCCTTTGCAATTTCTTATGACTCCATGATCTAGAGGCTGAATTCCACATTGTGGTGGAAGAAATAGATCACTATAATGCCTTTGGTGTTGAACTTATGGGGTTCTAGGTGACCAGGGGCATTGACTAATATGAAAAGAACTGTGAAGGCAGTCCCTTACTGTCAAGCTACTTCCTATCTTCCGGAACAAGGCATTGATGGAAGCAATACGGGAAAATTCTAATTGTTCAGGCCTTCTTTTTGTATGACCAGAAGACTAGCAGTTGATTTTTACTTTTTCCCTTCAAGGTTTGGGAGTTATCAACTTTGTAGATAAGAACAGTTTTGATGATAAGCCTGACCTCATTTGCACAGAGTAGTAGACTTAATCTATCCCTTCCTGCCTTAAATCCTAGTGCTCACTTCTCTTCTTTATTAATAAATGTCCTTTGTGGCTTTTTTCCCCCAGTTTCATCTGCATTAAAACCCTGCTCATGCAGATATCCTTTCTGAATGATGTTCTTAGTGGAATCTGAAAACTTGTTCACTTTCTCTCATTTGGCAGAAGCTGCTTCTTCTGTTATTCTGAAAAATTTTAAACCCAAATCTTTTTCTAAAATTATCAAACCATCCTTTGCTTGCATTAGTTTCTCCGGCTTTAGATCCCTCACCATCCTTTGCTTTAAATGGTCACATAATAACTTCATTTTTTTCTCAAGTCACATTAAAGTCTATGGTTATGCCTTTCTTATAAAAGTTTGCAGCCACATAACAATGTCATTTTCAATATGAGATACGATGGTATATTACTAAAAGTGCAAGCTTTTGTGCCTGCTGGCATAGCCTCAGCAATGCCATCATGAATTTCCTTTTTTCTTTTTCCTTTGTTTTTTACAATGATCCTTATGCTGGATTCATTTGTATTGAAACAATGGGCAGCTGAAGACCTCAATCTGCATTATATATCAAGCAATTCAACTTTTCTTGTAATGTCGTGACTTTCTCAGTTTCTTAGGAGCAGTTTCAGCATCACTAGTGACAATTCATATGGCTCCAATGGTGTTATTCCAACTTTACAGTATTGCACTAAACAGTATAAAAATACATAAGAATCACAAGCAATCAGATTTTGCTGCAATCCACAATTTACTGGAGAGAGGAACTGTTCATGTGGAGATAATTAGTGTCACATGGTGTTTTAAGCAGGTGCTTTCAACACAGCCTTATTACTACAATTACAGGAGGTGCTATGAAATTATTATAGCAGCAAAGTATGTACTACAGTCAATTTTATAAAGTTATGCCTTAATAGTACATCTTCATATTTGTTTTCACTTCTCTTGACTGCGGATGACATAATATGAGGTATGTATGTGTTTCTGTCCTTAAATTTAAAGTTTAACTTTTAAAAAAATGAACTTTTATGTTAGAATAAAATAAAATTAGAATTAGTAGAATTTGGCTGAGAATCCATCTGGTCCAGGGCTTTTTTTGGTCAGTAGGTTTTTTACTACTAATTCAATTTGATAACTTGTTATCATTCTGTTCAGGTTTTCACTTTTTTTCTGATTTAATCTTCGGAGGTTGTTTCCAAGAATGACTCTATTTCCTCTAGATTTTCTAATCTGTGTGCACAGAGGCATTCATAATGCATTTCTTTGGGAGCTGTTGTAATGTGATCTTTGTCATTTCTGATTGTGCTTAATTAGATCTCCTTTTTTTATTTGTTAATCTAGTTAACAGTCTAAACTCTTTATATTCTTTCGAATAACAAACTCTTGGTTTTATTTATCTTTTGTCTACATTTTGCATCACAATTTCATTCAGTTCTTCTCTGATTTTATTTATTTATTTTCAGTTTGCTTGGGGGATGTCCTTTTTTTTTCTGGTTAGTGTAAGTGCAAGATTAAATTGTTAATTTGAAATCTCTCCGCCTTCTTGATGAAGGCCTTTAGCATGGTAAACTTCCTCTTAACACTACTTTAGATAGATCCCAAAGATTTTGGTGAGGTATGTCTCTCTTTCATTTAATTTCAAAAACTCTTTTAATTTAATTCTTAAATCAAGAATTATTCAGGAAAAGTTGTTGAATTACCATGTTTTGGGTGGCTTTAAGAACTCTTTTTGGTATTGATTTCTATTTTTATTGCACTTTTGTTGAAGAATGTGCTCAAAAAACTTTTAATTTTTTGAATGTATTGAGACTTTCTTTATGACTGAGCATGTGATTGATCTTAGAATACAATCTATATGCAGATGAGAAGAAAGTATATTCTGTTAGTGTCGGGTGGAGTATTCTGTAGGATGTTTTTGGATCCAATTGTTTGAGAGTTGAGTTTAAGTCCAAAATTTACATTTTAATTTTCTGCTTCGATACCTAACACTGTCAGCGAGTTGCTGAAATCTTCCACTATTATGGTACGGCCGTCTGTTTTTAGTTTCCTTAGGTCTCTAAGAAATTTTTTTGTCAATCTGGATCCTCCACTTTTGACTGCATATATATTTAGAATAGTTAAGTCTTCTCGTTAAATTGAACACTTTATCCTTATGTAATACCCTTCTTTATCCTTCTTAACTGTTTTTGGTTTAATGTCTGTTTTATCTGATGTAAGAATAGTGATTACTGCCCTGTTCTGTTTCCTGTTTGCATGGATAGATTTCTTTCCGTCCCTTTACTTTGATCCTGTGGGTATTATACATGTAAAATGTGTCTTTTAAAAGATAACAGAAGGCTAAGTTTTGTCTTCTTATGAAGCTTGTCACTCAGTGTCTTTTAATTGGGGCAGTTAGCCTGTTTACATTCAGGGTTATTATTTATATGTGAGATTTTGATCATGGCATCATGTTGTTAGCTGGTTGTTTCATAGACTTGGTTGTGTAGTCGCTTTATGTGTCTGGGCTATGTATTTAAGTGTGTTTTTGTCGTGGCAGGTATTAATCTTCTGTTTCCATGTTTAGCACTCTTCTAGAGACCTGTTATAAGGCTGGCCTAGTGATAAGAAATTTCCTCAATGTTTGCTTGTCTGAGAAGGATTTTAGTTCTCTTTCATTTGTAAAATTAATTTGGTGGGATATGAATTCATTGGTTGAAATTTCTTTTCTTTAAGCGTGCTGAAAATAGGCCCCCAATCTCTTCTGGCTTGTATGGCTTTTGCTCAAAGGCATTCTGCAAGACTGATGGGGTTCCCCTTGACAGTGACTTGATCCATCTCTCTAGTTGCCCCCCAAAAAATCTTAAAATATTTGTTTCTTTCATATGGACCTTGGTGAATCTAATGAGTAGATGCGTTGGGGATTGCCATCTTTATAGCATCTCAAAGGGGTTCTCTGTAATTTATGAATTTGCATGTCAATCTCTCTAGTAAGATTGAGAATATTTTCATGGACCATATCTGCAAATATGTTTTACAAGTTACTTACTCTCTCTTTTTCTCTCTCAGGAATTCCAAAGAATCATAGGTTTGGTTTCTTTACCGAAAGAAACCAAATTCCTAGAAGTTTTCTTCATTTTTAAGGTTTTTTTTCTTTATTTTTGTCTGATGGAGTTGATTATAAAAACTGGTTTTCAAGCTCTGAGATTCTTTTCTCTCTTTGGTATGTTCTTCTGCTGCTAAAGGTCTGAATGTATTATAAAATTCATGTAGTTTTTTTTTTTTAATTCCAGTAGTAGTATTTGTTTAATGGCTATTTTGTCTTTCAGCTTTTGGTTCATTCTACTGGAATTACTGAATTCCTTAAATTGTGTTTCAACACTTTCCTGAATCTCAATGAGCTTTCTTCCTATCCAGATTCCGAATTGTCTGTCTGTCATTTTAGTCATTTCAATGTGGTTAAGAACCATCGCTGGAGAGCTCAAATGCACCCATTTTAAGTTTAAGGTACATTCTTACCTTTTGAATTGCCAGATTTCTTGTTGATTCCTTTTAATCTTGAGTGGCTGGTGTTCGTTTAACTGTGGTGCAAGTTCAGTATGGTCATTTGGGTTAATTTCTGGGATAAGACTCTGTACAATATTTTTATTTGTAGGTAGATTCTTGCTCTCAGTTTCGTACACAATGTATACTGGCAAACTATGTTTGAAGCCAGGCACAGTGGCCCAAGCCTGTAATTCCAGCACTTTGTGAGGCTAAGGTGGGAGGATCACTTGAGGCCAGAAGTTTGAGATCAGCCTGGGCAACATGGAAAACCCTGTCTCTACAGAAAATAACAAATATTAGCTAAGTGTAGTGGTGTGTGCCTGTAGTCCCAGCTACTTAGAAGGCTGTGGGAGAATGACTTGAGCCAAGGAGCTTGAGGCTACAGTGAGCTATAATTACTTCTCTGCACTCCAGCCTGGGTAACAGAGCGAGATACAGTCTCAAATTATATATATATATATATATATATATATATATATATATATATATGTATATACACACACATACCCATATGTGTGCATATATATATAAACATATATATGTGTGTATATATATTTGTATAGATGTTTATCTATGTTATCTATGTTTATCTATATAAATATAGATGTTTTAAATTGAGCTGTAATCCAGTAAATGGTGCTTAAGAGTAATGGCTGCCAGATAAACTGTTACTCAGGGGCATAGCTCTTTTGTTTCTCAGTGTGTTTACAATAGTGCATGTGGCAGCAGGGAAGACAGATGACCCCCATAACAGGCCTACTCCTGGGTCTTGGGGGATGCCCTCTCTGGTCACTGGTAAACCACACTTGTGTTTCCTTTGTTAGGAAACTGTTCTGAGCCATGGAGCTCCCTCAGGCAGAGGCAGGAGCTAGCAGACAGGACACAGCCTTCCCGGACTGGGCCTATGAAAAGAGGCATGAGTCATTCTGCACTGGCCCATGACCCCATGCATCTCACCCCTCTCAGTGTTCTGAGATTGGGGGCTCCTCCTCTGCTTGAGTGCTTGGCACCAATCTCAGTTCACACTCCCAAGCTATGCACTGCAGCCCTGAGGTTTTGGGACTAGGCTGTGGCTCCATTGTCTGGTCCCTCTGGTTCAGGCAGTAGCTACACTGGGGGATCTGAAGTGCTCCAAGGACACTGAGGAAGTACCCAGGTGGGAGTACTGGAAAAAACCCTCAGGCTGAGCAGTGGAGGCTGTGCTGTGCACATGTTCTTGCAGGTGTGGCCAGGCAGGAGTACTGGGAGGGACTGGCGGGCAGAAGGGCCTACAGTACAGATGTGTCCCAGCTCACAGGAAAGTTGGCCCCACTCTCTCTTGGCTCAGCAGTCAGGTGAGTTGAGAGCTACTTGGTGGAAGAAAGGGAGCATTGGATGTTGGACACCTACAGCTGCGTTCTGCTGCAGCTACCCAATATGCAACCCCCCCGGGTTCAATGCTGGCTGTAGTTCTATTTCTGTCCACTCTCTGGGCAGGTGCCTCTGCCTGTTCCACTGTCTCTGGGGGTCGTGGGTTCTCTTGTAGGTAGGATCCCAGATGTCATCAGCAAGAATAGGAGGTTCCACTGCCACTTTACTCACCCCTTAGCTAGGAGCCATTCAGGGCTGGAAACTATCTCTGGTGTTCAACAACCTTGCACTGGGTTTCCAGTTTTCTCTCTCTTCAGCCTCAGTGTCTGTGTCACCTCTATTGACTTTCAGTGTTTTCTCTCAAAAGATATGCTGGAAGTATGTTAGTTTACTGAATATTTTGGGCTTCCTCAGTGGAAGTGGTGCTTCCTGAGTGTGTCCAGTTGGCCATGTTGTCCCCTCTAATAAGTTTAACTTCTTATAATAGATTTGTGTATATTTTATGGTAGTAACGGATAAAATAGTTTAGTATCTAAACATTGTATGCATTCATGACATACCTTTTTCTTAGGGTTTTCTATATTTCTACACTATGCAATTCATCTATAAATTTTCTCAAATTTTCACAAATCTCCTCAAAGGTTTTCAATATATTTCTTGAAAAAATCTGTACATAAGTGGACAAGCATAATTTAAACCTATTATTCATGGGTACACTGTATGTTTCAAAATCTGTTAAGAAGGTGGATTTCATTTTAATTGTTCTTACCACAATAAAAGAAAAATAAGAAATAAAAAAGTGTATGCATACAGAAACACACACACCATAGTAGTTTGTGGCACAATTAAGTGGTACCATTACTCTGATCTATAAGAAAACTCGTTAATATGAGATAACATTGACTTGATTACAAACTATCTAGAAATAATTTATTTTCAAGTATGCACAGATTTAAATTTGATCTATATGATCATATTGTGTCATAATCAACAACTCAGACTTCAGGAAATGATTGGTTAAATCAGTGACTCCATCTACATGCAAAGTATTTATTCATCACCTGTGACAACTGTTAATTTTGATGACTTTTTTTTCTGTTCTTTCACTGTTCTACACATACTAACTAAGGGTCATAATCTCGCTAGATAGGACCTGAGAAATAGTTTTTCTTGGCTTACTCACAGTCTTAAAAATTGAAAAATTCTACATAAAAATTTTCGATTTTGGATTTTCTTGGAAACCAATCAGAAGTCCTTGTCAATGCAGGGCCTAAATTTGTGCATTAAAAGAATAAGCCAGAGCTGAGGAACACAAGTGCTTTTGGACCTGTGGGGAGAGAGCAGTTCACAACCAAAAAAATTCTCCTATTCTAACCATCACACCCTAAATTCCTGTTCCTGGCACTTTTTACTCATTTATTTTATCTCTTCAGCTCCTTTAAGCATTGGAGTTCGCCAAAGTATACTTTATAAGTGAAGCTCATACTCATCACTGAATAAGAGAAGATATAATAATACCTGAACATTCAATGTTAGAAACTGTATCGTGATAAATTATAAAATCATGTAATGGTTTCTTAATAGAGAGCTTATAAAATAATTTACCTAAGGACATTTACCACTTATTTCTGTACTCTTCGTGATAAAGCAATGATGAAACTGGAGTTGAATGAGTAGAAATAACGTACATAACATGTAGCTACTCTAAGTCATATGTCTCACACTGAACACGTAAAACATTTTATCAAGTATTTTCTTTATAGTTTTAGATTAGCAAACACTTTCAAGCTTTTGGCTGTTGCTGGCCCACTGTGATGTCTATCTCATCGTGGAAATGGATCCTTTGATCTCTTTGGAATGATCTATTGAAGTCCTAGTGAGATAGAAAATCATATTTATTTATTCACAAACATAACTAATTATTATTTGCTAAGAACATGTCATTCTGTCATGTGGTAAAGAGATGGCAAGTAAGCACACAAGTATTAATAGCTCATTGTGAGAAGAGTTACAATAAAGGCATGCTCTTGGCTATTCATTTGGGACTAATAGAAAGTGGTGAAGTAAGGTTTCTCTAGGAGGAGCCATATTTTGGAAGAGACTTCAAGAACTATGCAAATGAAAAAAGGGAAAAGTTTTACCAAGTGTAAATGCAGAGAAATGTGAGATTACAGGGCACAGTAACTCAGTCAATACTTGAATAAGGTATGGATATTAATCAAGAGAAGGAATAGAGGGAATAAAGTGGGTTTGGAGGTAAGATGATGAGATCAGATTTTGACATATTGCGCTTTAGGTGCTAATAGGGTATCTAAGAAGGGAAAACATGAAGAAGAACTGGAAATATCAGTTAACACAAATGATAGAAATATACCCATTTACAAATCTATAGCAAAGTAGGTAGAAATCGATTGTGTTTCACTAACAACAGAAGCAGATTATACTGGATTGAGAAGTGGATGGGAGGTGAGAAGGTGAGATATCTTAGCTAATTTAGTTGATATTTTCCTAGGTGCTTGGCTCTGAAGAGGAATAAAAAAAAGATTCAGCTAGAAAGTTGTGTGGGGGTGTAAAAAACTGTAGCTATGTATAAAGATGGGAAATACTTGAGTGTGTTTGCTGAATCAAAGAGAAGATGGAGATAAAGAAACAGGAAGGGAGAATCTAAGCTCCAGCTAGATCTATCAGCATTGGTTACAGATGGATATATTTTCCACTGAGTTGGGAAAAAGAAAAAGAAGATAAAGACAGATATGGTGCAAGAATATTTTTAGGGAAAAGGGCCTGAAGTTGAGACAGTTTTTATAACATGGCATCACTTTCACCTATGAGACAAGAAGGAAAGTATGCTCTGAGAATGAAGAAGAAAATCATAGATTTAATTTATGTGTCCTCTGCTTTATTCCTTTGTTCAACAAGTACTTACTGAATGTTGCCATATGCCAAGTCCTCTGCTAGGACCAGGGAAAATGACCATAAATTACACAGTGAAGTCTCTCAAATGACTCCAGCCATAAACCAATGCAGCAGCCACAGGAAGACTTTAGCAAAGCAAACTTTAAGTTCTACACATCAACATCCAAGCCACCATCAACTGAAAAATAAAATTTACTTGACTGGGTCGTCAGTTTGGGAGGCAGACTTTTTACATTTGGTTATTTTGGACCAAGCTCATGAAAATAAATTTGTTTACATTCTCTCATTTTACACTTAGCTGTAAAAGATAGTATAAATGGGAGCTAGATTTTATATTTATTCTGATTAGTAATGCATTTATTTCCTACTTGTAACTTTCTAATTATATTAAGCAAAGGACTATTGAAAGAGTGAATTCAGTTATTTGGAAAAATGTTTTCTGCGTGTGTGCTTAGAAAGACATTATCATAGTACCTTGTTCTGGTTGCACTTACTTAGATCTACAGATCCAATATCCACGTACATTTTAGAAAACAGAGATCCCAGGGTAAAGCCAATGATTGGACCAATCATTGCGATTGCATTCAATATACCTGAAAATATTATAAAGCAATTTTACTAGATGCCAAGAATGCATGGCTCTTATTCATCATGTTTTTAAAAGAAACATGATACAATTCATATACCCAAATATATGTTCTAATAGGTGAAATAATAAGTTTAGTAACTCTACTATTTCAAAAGTAGACAAAGGGAAAGTGATCATGCAATTTAATATTTTGTGTACATTACCTAAATACAAAGAAGAATGTCCTTCTTTAGCAAAATCATCCATGTAAGAAAGCCCCAGTGGTACTATGGGAGTCTCCCCTATTCCCCGAAGCATATTGCCCATGAACACATACATCCACATGTATGACCCAGATTCCTTCACACAACCTGTGTAGATAAGAGAGTGTTTCATTGTAAACATTAATTTTAGCATTTCTATTACAAATTCAACTACTTAACTCTTACTCTACTCTTTTTTTAAAATTTACAACTACAAGTAATTTATATTCACTTTGCAAACTTTGAAAATATGGTCTATTAGTTCATTCTTATGCTGCTAATAAATATATACCTGAGACTGGGTAATTTATAAAGGAAAAAGGTTTAACGGACTCACAGTTCCTCATGGCTGGGGGGCCTCACAATCATGGTGGAAGGTGAAGGAAGAGCAAAGACATGTCTCACATGGTGGCAGGCAAGAGAACGTGTGCAGGGTAACTCTCATTTATAAAATCATCAGATCTTGTGAGACTTATTCATTATCATGAGAACAGTATGGGGGAAACCGCCCCCATGATTCAATTATCTCCACTTGGCCCCACTCTTGGCATGTGGAGATTATTACAATCAAGGTGATATTTGAGTGGGGACACAGTCAAGCCATATCATATAGAAAAGCATAAACAAGTAAAAATTATCTGTAATCACATTGCACACAGAAGATCACCTCAAGTGTTTTTAAATATCTTCCAGATTTGCACAAAATATGCGCATTACACTCATTATGTCCATTATATGTTTAAAAATCCAGTTCATATTATGAAATGGTATACACAGTTAACCATTAACCATGTTATACACAATATAACCATTGCTATATTATAACAATTGTTCCACGTTGTTAAGATTTTTTAACATCAAAACTTTAATGACTGGACAGTAATGTGTTGAATAAGTTTCAAAATGTGTTTGTTCAATATCTTATTTTTCATTTTCTTTTTTATTGTTTTATTCTGTTAGGTTTATCATGACTATAACTGTAAATAAGTCCTTTTGCAGTTTCCTGGTTATTTCTTCAAGATTAATCAATAATAGCAGAATTTCAGACTAAGTAGGTAAGTATATTTTTGTTCTTAATATATGTTGATAATGAATCTCCAGAAAGATTTACAAATGTATACACTTTCAGCAATATATACAATGTGAAATCCTTTTTTGCCTCCACCTCGTTTCTATATATTTTTAGTCTTTTTTTATTTAATAGGTTTAAAAAAATCCTTAGCGGTACAATTTGCAATTATAATTTATAATTTGGGTTACAATAGGCAAAAAAATCTTTAAATGATACAATAGTTTGCCTTTTGCATTGAAAGCAAAGTTATATGATTTACATATTTATACTATTTCCTCCTGTTTTACTTTAATGCATATATTCTTTGTCAATTTTCTACTGAAAATACTCTCTTTTCTGATCTACTTCTAAATGCTTTTACATATAATACAGTCATCCCTTGGCATATTAAGGAATTTGTTACAGGGCTGCCTGTGTGTTCTCAAATTCATGCACACTTAAGTTCTGCAGTTGGCCCTGTGCAATCCAAATATAGAAAATGTCAGATATTCTTATAGGCAGGTTTATCACCCAGTTTGGATGGACAACATTTGCATAGAAGTGAAACCACATAGTTTAAACCTGTGTTGTTAAAGAGTCAACTGTGTACATTAACACTATAATTATGTCTGTAAGAGTCAAATGTTTTTCCTATTCATTCGTAATTAAATTTTGCTAGTGAATATCACAACAATTTTTAGAGATGTAATTAAATTTATACATGTTGGAAGACTTCTTACTGTCAATGTTAATTCTTACCTTTTCCCACTATCTCAGGTGATGTTCTATTGAGTGATACAATTTGATTAATTAAACAGGTGGATAAGGTCGATGTTGAATTTTCTGATGAATCAATATTAATTTCTTTAGAATACCTGTAACTGTAAGGACATCACTGAATTAAACATTTTGCTTATCTACTGAATATTTTCACTTTTCCTAGAAATACAGAGAAATATTCCCCTTTATTTGCACCATTATCTTCCCCAAATTACCAGAATCCTTTCTGTCAATTTCCCAGCATGTGTTTTAAGAGATGTGATGGGTAAAAGTGAAACGGAAGTGTCCAGCAAGAAAGATAATTCAGTACACCCCAGGCTAGGTGGGTTATCACCTTCCTATTATCCTAGGAGTGGTTATATTATGGTCAATATATGAAATACCCTGGTTTCACCTTTTTAAAAAGTAATTATTAATTGCATGTAACCATTCATCCTTTTGAATTATCTTCAAAGATGATCAGTCTGTCAGATTTTCTTTCATGGACACATATTCACACACACGCTCTAATGTATGACTCTTCAAAACGTAGTAAAAATAAAATCTAGTCCATTTCAACTACATGGGAGAAAACTTGATAGGAATAACAGAGATGTTAATATCTATAAATAATTAGGTACCATGTGAGCTCTAAAGGCAGCCTACTGTATTCCAGGCATTATGCTCAGCTTCAAAGAACTAGAAATAAAATGCACAGTTTTTGTACTTAGGGAATTTCACACTAATACAAACATATACGATAAAATGTTTGTTTAATACACAAGGTCCTGAGTTGTCACAGAGACAAAGGATATGATCAGCTTTACTTGGAGGTTGTGGGAATAGATCAGAGAAGACACCAAAATAAGAATGACAGGTAAAACGAATCTTGAAGATGAACAGAAGGGTAGACAAAGAAACAAAGGTATTCAAGGCTGTAGAAATAACAGGTGCAAAGGTGTCACATATTATGTCATATTTAGAAAAATGCTGATCTAGACTGTGGTCCTTAATTTTAGGGTGGAATGAAAGATGAAGCTGTGATAGTTGCCTTTAAGGTTTATTTTCCATACAAATCATGACAAATAATAAATAAAGATTAAAAAGGGAATTAGGGGACTCTGACGATATGGTGCCAAAAGCAGAGGAAAAAAAAAATGGACATGATGAAGAAGACACAAAGATAGAAAATGAATCAAGAGAGTGCAGTATGATGAAAACAAGCTAGAGCAGTACCACTAAGAAGAAACTTTTTATAAGGGCCAAATATGGCAGGGAGATGGAATTAATATGGTGAGCAAATGACATCACTGCTGGATTTGGCATTGAGAAAGTAATTGGTGTCTCTAACAGACACTGCTCCTTGTCTCTCAATATTCTTTCTTCTTTCCCTCCACAGTGATCATAGCTGGGATTTTTAACTGGGAACATGGCATCTTGGAATAACGTCTTTTTTTTCAGCATTTATATATTTATGTGTGAAATGTAACTAACATCTGGTAAATGTAAAGTCAGTGGAGATATTTTGCTCCTGAAAATGCTTCTTAAGCCTCAGCCTGTGGGGACTGTTTGTTTCTTCTTCTTCTTCTCTTCTTCTGCCTTGTTGCCTGGAAATACATCGCCATAATTTGGATCATGAGGCCAAGGCCATGCAAGGCATAGCACTACAATGGAAAGAGGTAGAATCATATCATCCTTGAACTGGCTACATTAACTTTAATGTGAAAAATAGGTTTCTCCCTCATGTGCCATTTTAACTTTTCTCTGAGGAGCATCTGACTGTAATTATAACTACACAGTGACCTTAGGAATAACAGCTTCAGCGAAATGATGGGAACACCTATACCTCAGTGGGTAGAGGTATAAGTGTTGAAGTGTTATCAAAAATAATCAAAATCTTATAGGCAAAGACATACAGTATATATGTTATACTAAAAACTCGTAAAAAGCCTCTGTATTTCATTTGAAACTCTACAGTTTCGTCTTTTTGTTACTTCAAAGTCTATGAAAGCTATGATAAAGTGATTATGTAGACAAATAGACACTATTTCTATACACACTTAGTGAGTATACTTCTCAAAAGGTAACAGCCTATTTAAAGGGATAATAATAAAACTCTACTCCTAATTTACAAGGTACTGATAGTTACTGGCACAGAGGCCTTTTTCTTTTTTTTAAACACTTACTATCCCATGAAGAAATGTGGTAAAGCAGTCAAAACACCTCCAATTCCCATAATGAAACAACCGATTCCAATTAACTTTGGTCTGTGTAGTTTGGACCCAAAGTAACTCACAAATACAATCACAAGCAAATTTCCTAGGAAGAGAACAAAAGTATGTTGATACAACTTAGTTCAATTTTGCGTCTAGAATTGAAAACCCCAGAATGGATGCAAATAGAATCCAGACTTAGTGCCTTCCCTCAAAGATGATGTAATTTAATTGAGAAGGTGAATTCACCTACATTAGACCACTCACTGAAAAGTTGTTTTAAATACAAAAAAAAAAAGCACTTGAATTACTTGGCAATATTAGTGAAGCAAAATTTTACTGAAAAATTTGGAGTTGACTGGATTATATTAGAATGAAGAAAAATGGAGCTGAATCTTCCTGATCTGAGGGTAAGGTGCTCCTTCATGCATTTCTTTTTTATTCTTAATATTAGTTAAATTTCTAAATGTACCTGACATGAAGCTCACAGCCAGAAATAAGAAAGTTACTTGAAAAAGAATAAACTATGGCATCTGTCTTCAAGAAGTTTGAAGACAAAACAGAGGGACAGAACTGCCAACAAACCACAGAAAGGGGGAACTTAATTAAGAGCTTCCAGAGGCCAGGCGCAGTGGCTCACGCCTATAATCCCAGCACTTTGGGAGGCCGAGGCGGGCGGATCACGAGGTCAGGAAATCGAGACCATCCTGGCTAACACGGTGAAATCCCGTCTCTACTAAAAATATAAAAAAATTAGCCGGGCGAGGTGGCGGGCGCCTGTAGTCCCAGCTACTTGGGAGGCTGAGGCAGGAGAATGGCGTGAACCCGGGAGGCGGAGGTTGCAGTGAGCCGAGATCGTGCCACTGCACTCTAGCTTGGGCGACAGAGCGAGACTCCGTCTCAAAAAAAAAAAAAAAAAGAGCTTCCATAAAGTTTCCTGGAGGAGAAACCACTTGAGATTTAATGTCGTGCATAAGTCATTTATATTAAATAATATACATAGAGCATATCAAATGGAAAGAGTCATGACCACTTCTAATCCATCTGGAGCCTCATGCACAACAATGAAGAAATAGCAGTTAAGGATTCCTGAGCATTTATGAAAAAAATAGCATAAAAATAGTTTGGAAGAAAAGCACCAAAATGAATGAGTAAATTTTTTACTTTATAAAAAATTTACTGTCTTTAGGAGTACAAGGGCACATTGCATCTGTAAAATCAGAACTGGCAGCCTAAAAATAATAAGTGCTGTTGTAAATGTAAAATATAGATATATATACAAATTAGAACTCGATATGGTAAGATGACTGATGGCATCAGCAAAGATTAATGAAATATAAAGAAAAACAATAGAAATTTAGGAGGAAAAAATTTAAAGAGAAAAATTCCCAGAAAATTTAATATTCATCTCATAAATGCTCTAGAAGAAAATAACTAAATAGGGAAAGATGCAAATATGAACCAGAAAATGTTTTCCCTGAGCTATTATTGGAGAAATCCAAGTTAAAATGAAGACAACAAAATATCTTCAATATTTCAAAGGAAAGATTTTGGTGTGCTCAGTGAAACAATAGAAGTCTAATGTAGGTTGCTCTGAAAAGATTCCTTTCTCCTTAAGAATAACAGTCCTCTCCCAAACTTTCTTCATCTTGAGAGAGGGGAGGTAAAGTAGGGCATGGTGTTAGTTTGCAAAAATTGAATTTGTGTAGAATCAGGGTTTCTGAACATCCTCACTATCAATATTTTTGGCTACATCATGCTTTGTACATTATAGAATATTTAGCAGTACCTCTGACCTCTACTTTAGATACCAGTAGTACCTCCCTTGCCCCCCAATCCCTGTCCAGTTATGACAACCAAAAATGTTTTTGGTCATTGCCAAATTGCCTCTGAGAGATAAATTTACCCCAGTTGATAACCAGTGGTGTAAAGCATATTTTTTTTTAACTTTGCAAGTTTGGTTATTAAAACAGAAAAAAAAATGTTACCAATTTCAAAGCTTCCATCAATAAAACCAACAAGAGAAGAGGATATCTCAAATCTCCTTTCTATATGAATGATGGAACTTTTCATAACAACTGCACCTAGTGCCTTAGCAATAAAGCTGAGTGCCAGAGCTGCCAAGAACATCTGAAATCAGAAGGAAAGGGGAAAAATGGTTAATCAAAGGACTATATAATGTCAACAGGCACATGGAATTATAATAGCTTTTCTTCTTTACTTAAAAACATTATTTGTATCTTAAAAACCATACTTAGTTTTCCCTCTTACCAGGTACTACTAATCAGGTACTAACATTTAAATGTTATTATCACTACACTGATAAAGCATCATTTCTAATTTGGTTATAATATCAAAATATTACAGCATTGCAGTTAAGATTGTTATTTTAAAATTAATCTCATTAACTGATTTATAGAAAGCTACTTCACATTCTCAGATGGCCATGATGATGAGCTATTCTTTATTTCCACGTGAATAGCATTGGCTAACTGGGAGGGGAGTGGCAGTACATTCTCAAAGGTAGCATGTCCAGGAAGCCAGCTGAAAAATAGAACTTTTCAGAGGCAAAGAAAAATTCTATGACCAACACAACTGACTGGCATCCAGCATAAGAGGCAGTGGTTATAGATGTTTTATTTGTCAATTTCATGTTAATAAAATGTATCGATTAATCAGTTCTCTTACAGCTCACATTTATATCCATAAACAAATTTCTTTGGGCGTCTACTATTAACATTTACCTTGTTATATATTAGATGTTTATATCCCCTGCCTCAAATTTATATGTTGAAACTCTAATTTCCAATGTGTTGATATTTGGTGATAGGGTCTTTTTGAGGAAATTAGGTCATGAGAATGGAGCCCTCTTGATAAGATTAGTGCCCTTATAAGACAATAAATTAGAGATTCTATTTCTCTCTCTCTCTCTCTCTCTCTTTCCCCTCCCCGCCAAGTGATGATACAACAAGGATATGGCCTTCTGGAAACCAGGAATAGGGCCCTTTATCAGAAGTCAATCATGCCAGAACGCTGATATCAGAATTCTCAGCCTCTGGAAATGTGAGAGATAAATATCTGTTGTTTAAGACACCGAGTCTGTGCTATTCTGTCACTCTGAACTGACTAAATGACCCCTTCTAATTACCTCCTATATTTCCCAATGGTTTCCACTACCATGCCTAGCTTCAATTATTGCAAGAGCCCCCTAAGCCCATGTGTCTACTTCTGTGCACATCTACCTAACAGTCTCTTCTCAACAAAGTAGCTAAAGAAGTCCTTTATAAATCAGAAATAGACCATGCTGCCCCTTTGTCTTCCCATATGGGTTATAGTAATATCGAGTTTTTTCCGATAACCTATGAGACCATAAACAACCTGTCCTCTTTTTGACACCCACCTCCCTACAAATATTCCTCTTATCTTTCTAATCTTATACTTTGTTACTCTTGTCCTTGGTCATTCCTCTCCAGCTACATTAGACCTTCTTGTTGTATATTGAGCATTCCAGATTCATTATATTGCTCCAGGCTTTTTGTTCTTTTCACTCGACATGAAAGGCTCTTCCCCATAGTCGTGTTTCTATCATTCATTCCTTCACACCCTTAAGAGTTTTGCTCAATGGAACTTTCACAGTGAGGTTCTCCTCAACCACTCTCTTTAAAATTGCACGCCTTTCTGCTCACAATGCATTTATTCCTTTACGTGTTTATTTTATATTGCCACAGCAGAATATTAGCCCCCATCAAGTCATAGGTTTTTGTCTGTTTTGTTCATTGCTCCATCCCCAGTGATTAGGACAGTGCCTGTCACAAAGATGCTTAAGAAATAATGAGTGAACATTTATATAACCAAAACCTACTCTGTGTCTTGTCCTAGGCTATGTTTGGGGGATAGAGATAAAAGGCCCCCCCCAAAAAACTCTTTGATAGCTGACAAAATGTGGGTGTGTTCCTTTCTGCATAAGAAACTGTCAAATGATACATGGTATTAATGAAGATAAAAGGAATTGAAAAAATTTATTAAATGATACAACTTATAGAGATAACTAAAAGTTTTAAAATAAAATATAAAAAGTTGTCTACGAAACAGCATAATAAAAGGTAGAAGAGTATCAATACTAGTTGATGATGGGAAGAACAAGACAGGAGAAAGGGGCAATGGAGTTAGGCAAAAATTATAGAGATTTTCTTCAAAGATAGTCAATTCTAACATCTTGTAAAAATGTATACAGTCTTTGTGCCATAGAATAGTGATAAAAATTGTTCAGGTTCTAATCATTAAAAAATCATTTTATTAAAAAGGACTAAAAAATGTGTAAGATAGTGACATCAGCAAGACAGCAGAACAGCCCTGGAACCTCAACAGCAAGGCACAATTTTAACACTATATGTACTAAATGCCTCTGTAGGAATTTCAGACACCAATTACAAGGTTTCTGTACCTCCAGACTATCGTGAAAACAACCTGGCAAGAAAAATCATGATTGTTTCCAGTCTCTCTCACTAGAGTCTTTCTCACTCCACACTGTGCAATGCAGTTGGAAGGAAACATTTAATCCCCTATGTTCAATATTTTGATTTTTAAGGAGGTTGCCCAAGGACTGGCTTCTGACTTGCCTGTATTCAAGTACAAATAAAAATGGGGTCTTTCAAAGCAAAGGCAACCAAAGGTGCACCAAAACTGCAGTTCCAGACATAGACACTAGGTGGAGCACCAGTACAACAATTTAATGCAGCCCCAGAAAGGCCACTCTGAAGCAACAGGGGAGGGTCTTTTACAGAAATCAGCAAACCTTTTCAAACAGATTACACACACAAGCCTAAAGGAGAAAGAAAAGAATGTATACTAGAAAAATAGCATGAGTAGGCCACGGAATCTCTATCCAGAATTAGTGAGGAGAGTTCTCCTTGTAGAAAATCATCTCACAAAATCTGGGAGAGTTGGCTGATTTTTGAAATGTTAAAATCTCAACAACAAAAGAATACAAAGTATAAAAAGAAAGAAAGGATTCTCACACATTAAAAGGAAAAAAATTACATCTCCAGAAACTGACCGAAAACAAATGAAGATACAGAAATTGCCAGACATGGGACTTGAAATTAGTCAAGTATGTGCAATGAATTAAAAGAGAACACGAACAGACAACTAAATGAAATGAAGAACATAACAAATAAACAAAATAGGAATATTAACAAAGTAGAAACTATGAAGAACCAAATCGAAATTCTGGAGTTGAAGTATAAAATAACTGAATTGAAAAATTCATTAGAAAGACTCAAAAGGTAACTTGGCTAAGCAGAAGAAAAAAATCAGCAAAATCAGAGACAGAACTTGTAAAATTAGAGTCACAGGCGCAAAAAGAAAAGAAGAACAATGAAGAGCCTAAAGAAATTATGGGACACCATCCAGCAGGGCAACATATGCATTATGGGAATACCAGAAGAGAAGTAAATGAGAAAGGTCTGAAAACTTATAAATTATGGCCCCCAATTTTTTAAATCTTAGGAGATAAAGGAACCCAAACATTTAAGAAGCTCAAATAATTCCAAATAAGATAAATCTAAAAAAACTCTATACCAAGACACAGTATAATCAAACTGTCAAAAATTACACACAAACAGAGAATCTTAAAAGCAGCAGCAAAAAAACCCCATTCATTTAGTACAAGGAAGCTGACAGCTCTTCAAGTGGTGTTTGGAAAACTGGATACCCACATGCAAAGAAATGAAGTTGGGCCCTTACCCTATAGTATATGCAAAAATTAACTCAAAATGAACTCAATACCTAAATGTAAGACCTTAAACTTACAGAAAAAAAATAGAAGAAAAGCTTCGGGACATTGAATTTGGCAAATTTTTAAATATGATACAAAAAGCACAGGGAACAAAATTAAAAATACGCAAATCAGACTATATCAAACTTAAATCTTCTGCACATAAAGGAAAACAACAGGGTGAAAAGATAACCTATGGAATGGCATAGAATAAATGCAAATAATATAAGTGGTGAGGAGTTAATATCTAGAATATATGGACTTTTCCAAGGAAATAACAACGACAAAGAGCAACCCAATTTAAAAATGGGCCAAGGACTTACACAGACATTTCTGCAAAGAAGATATACAAAGAACCAATAAGCACATTAAAAGATGCTCAACTTTCTAATTATCAGGGAAATGCAAATTAAAACCACAATGAGATATCACCCCACAGCCATCAGAAAAGTCACTATTTCAGGAATAGAGAATAATGAGTGTTGATGAGAATAGAGAGGAGTTAGGAACTTCATGTTTGTTGATGGAAATATAAAATGGTTCAGCCCTCATGAAAAAGAGTTTAGAGGTTCCACAAATACCAAAAAATAGAATCACCATATGAGCCATTTAATTCTTCTGGGTATATATTCAAAATAATTCAAAACAGGATCTAGCAGAGATATTTGCACATGCATATTCATTGCAGTATTATTAACAACAGCCAAGAGGTAGAAGCAACCCAAATGTCTATTTACGAATGAATAAAGCAAATGTGTTATACATACACAATGGAATATTATGCAGACTTAAAAAATAAGTAAATTACATCACATGCTACAATATGGATGAAACTCAAGGACATTATGCTAAGCTAAATAAGCCAGTCACAAAAAGAGAGATACTGTATAATTTTACTCATATGAAATATTTACAGTAGGCCGGGCGTAGTGGCTCACACCCTTAATCCCAGAACTTTTGGAGGCCAAGGTGGGCGGATCACGAGGTCAGGAGTTTGAGACCAGCTTAGCCAACATAGTGAAACCCTATCTCTACTAAAAATACAAAAAAACTCGGGAGGCTGAGGCAGGAGAATGGTGTAAACCCAGGAGGCGGAGCTTGCAGTGAGCTGAGATCCGGCCACTGCACTCCAGCCTGGGTGACAGAGCGAGACTCCGTCTCAAAAAAAAAAAAAAAAATTTACCTGGGCATGGTGGCAGTCGCCTGTAATCCCAGTTACTTGGGGGGCTGAGGCAGGAGAATCGCTTGAACCCAGGAGGCAGAGGTTGCAGTGAGAAGGGATCGCCCCACTGCTGCACTCCAGCCTGGGTGACAGTGCAAGACTCCATCTCAAAAAGGGTGACAGTGCAAGACTCTATCTTAAAAAAAAAAAAAAAAAAAGAAAGAAAGAAATATTTAAAGTAGTCGAAAAAATAGAAACAGAAAGTGGAAAGGTATTTACTAAGAACTGTGGAGAAGATAGTTTAGTGGATACAAAGTGTCATTGGAAAACGAAAAAGTTCAAGAGATCTATTCATCCATGTGAGCGTACTTTACACTTTTTAATTGTACACTTAAAAAGTGGTTGAAAAGGTACATTTAATGTTATGGGTTTTTTACCAGCATGACAAAATAATGCATTATTTTATAGGGAGAAAAAGTAATGTGAGTGGTCTCCTGCTGAGAGAATTAACCTCTCCTACTGGATATGTTTAAAGTGCCAGAGTGGCTGCAGATACTAATAGTTCTACGACATTTTCATTTGCTTTACAATAGCTCTTTACCATACTGTTATCTACTAATTTATGAAGTTCTGTACTGATGGAGAACTTCTTGATAAACATCCCCTCCTCCATTCCTTTCTCACCCTCTACTAATTTAGGTTCTTTTATAATGAGCTATATTTTCATTGTCACATTTTATTAGATTTTATTAATTTGTAATAAAAATGTCATATCCTTGTATGTAAACTGTCAAGATTTGTTATGATAAAATATTTATCAAGAGGATTATTATAAAAAACTATAAAGATGATCTCCACCACATTTTTTGGTGGCATTAAAACATATTTAGAAATAACTTTTGTTATAAAGCATTTTTAAAATAAAATTTGTCATGTAGTTGGAATCATATAGTAGGTAACATTTTAATATTGACTTCTTTTACTTATAAATATGCTTTTAATGTTTTATGTCTTTTCATTGGTTATGTCTCATTTCTTGTTAATCACCCAAAATATTCTTATTCTATTGCATGAATGTACCATAGTCGCTTTACCCATTCACATATTGAAGGACACCTTGGTTGCTTCTAGCTTATGGCAGTTATCAATAAGGCTGCTATAAACACCTGTTTGCAGGTTGTTGTTGTAGACATGCTTCCCACTTGGTAGTTATTTCAGTGAATACCAAGAACTGCAAATGCTTGACTGTATGGTAAGCCTATCTTTACATTTGTAAGAAACCATTAGAATATTTTCCAAAGTGGCTGTACTATTTTGAATTCTCATTGGCAATAAGTAAGAGTTCCTTTTGCTCCACATTCTTGCCAGTATTTGGTATTTTTTGTGTTTGGAATTTTAGTCCTTTAAACAAGTATATAGTGATATAGCTCATTGTTTAATTTACAATTCCCTAATGATGTGATGTGGAGCATTTTTCCACATGCTCATTTGTCATCTCTGTATCTTCTTCAGTGAGGCATCTGTTCAGATTTCATCCTCATTTTATCATTGGGTTATTTTTCCAATTGAGTTTTTGGTGTTCTTTGCATACTTTTGAATATCAGTTCTTTATTGGATATATCATTCCAATGTCTTCTGGTCTCTGATGAGAAATCGGTTGTTAATTTTATTAAGGAACTCTTGCCCATGATTATTTCCTGCTCTTGTTGCTGTCAAGATTCTGTATTTATTTTTATTTTTTGGCCTTTGATAGTTTGATCATAATGTGCCTCAAAGTGGATCTCTGAGTTAATTTTATTTGGATTTTATGCTTCTACAATGTTTAGATCATATATTTTATCAAATTTGGGATGTTCTCAGCCATTTTTTTTTTTCAAATATTATTTCTTCCCTTTTCTCTCTCTCCTCTCCTACTGGAACTACCATAATTTTTATGCTGGTTCACCTGATAGTGTCCCACAGTTCCCTAGGTTTTGTTAATCTTTCTTCAGTTTTTTTTTTCTTTCTGCTTCTCAGACTAAACATTTCAATTGTCTTATCTTCAAGTTTGCTGATTCTGTGTTCTAACTGCTAAAATTTGCTGTTGAACCTTTGTCTAAGTCAGTTCAGACTGCTATCACAAATTATGATGGACTGTATGGCTTAAACAACAAACAGTTATTTCTCACAGTTGTGAAGAGTGAGAAGTCTGAGATAAGGGTGCCAGCATGGTCAATTTCTGGTGAGGGCCCTCTCATAGGCTGCAAACAGCTAACTTCTCTTTGTGTTCTCACATGAAGGAAAAAAAATCTAGTGAGCTATTCGTCATTTTCTTGTAAGGCACTACTTGCATTATAAGAGCAAATTTCTCATCATCTCTTTAGCTCCCAAAGACCTCCAAATACTATCACGTTGGATTTTGAAATTCAATATACACTTTTGGGGACAGGGGAACAAATATTTAGTCCATAACACCTTCTTGTAAATTTTCATTTTGTTTATTGTATTTGTTACCTCCTTTGACCTTTCACTTGCCTTGCTCTAAGCTTGGGGGTTAGCATTAGGTAAAATGATACAATCTTCTCAGACGTTTTATGAGCATATGTCTTGCCTTGGACATATGTGTGGCTCCCTAAATACCTTTGTGTACATGCCATCCCATCCTAGCTACATAATAAACTTGATAATAATAACTTATTTTCATCATCAGTGTGAGCTACCATCTCTAGCTATATGTTCTAAACTTCTTCAAATAAAAACCAGAGATATAAATGTGCACAATCATAAAACAAAATGTGCATTGGCAGAAAGAGACAATTGACATTGAGATAGGAAATAAAGTCTGTATTTACCTGCAATCATGGCAGATCAGTCATTAATTTATTATGGCAATAGTTCTAAACTTAAAGTCAGAAGACAGTTCCAAGTTTCTCATTTGTCAAATGCACAACTTTGATTAGCTTTGGAACTCAACTGATTTACTCAAGAAACGCTCATCGAGCAAGTGCAATATAGCAGTTACTCTGCTAAGCTATGTAGTTGAGGCAGGTATAGAGGAACAGGAACGAGGACAGTAAAAACAAATAAGACATAATCAATGCACTAAAAATTATAATCTTCAGTGACAGTAAACCAATAATGACAGTATAACATGTATGGGGTTCTATAATTGCCATAATTTTATAATGGTATGAGCAGATAGGAAAAAGGGACTATTCTGACCTTACAGGTTAAAGTTCTTATAGATGTGTTGACACTGGGGCTAAGCCTTCAGTTGGTAATAGAAGCTTAGATATTGAAGACACAAAATATGTAAAACAAAATAGGAAGCACATGAAAAGCCCCTAAGAAGTGAAATAACATGGATTATTTGAAAACCAGAAATAATATTTGTGTAGGTGAAGTGTAAAGACAGAAATATGTTCAACACTGAGGGGTCAGTACGCATTTTTAAATATTACATAACAAAATTAAATTGTAGAGGGTTCTTCCTGGCAGCCAGGAAGAAGAAGAACTTACAAAAAAAGATCTGTTAGAAAGCTGACTTCAGAAAAAAAAATGAGTAGTGATGAAAAGTAGTTAACAAGCTTACAGACACACAAGGAAGAGTTTAAGAGGAGAACCAACAGTAGGTGGAGAAAAGAGAAAATGTAAAGTCTGATTTTGTAGAACATATGAACAAACAAATAACATACTTTGAAATAATATAACAGTGTTCAAATTATCCACTTATGAAGATCATGAAAAATGACAATCAACTAATACTAATTCATAGATGGCACACACGTTGTAGTCCTTTAATGAAGTATTTTAAAATAACTATTCTAACTACTCCCTAGTTAGAATAGTTAGTTCTCTTCATAACTATTGACATAAAGAAAACAATGTCATAGTGAATGAAAATATAGGAAATGTCACTAAAAGAAAAGAGGTATAAAAATAAGAAAAATTTGCAATATTTGAAGTAAATAAGTATAACCGAAATGTTAACTTATACCACAGCTTCTGGACAGGTATTGTGTATATACTGTCTTTGTAATATATACCTTTCTGTGATGTATGTTGTAGCCCTTCTTCAAATTTTCCAAATTAATTTATTCACAAAAGCATTAATGGGAAATATAGCTTTTGAAAAATATTTGATAACATCGATAAAGGAGAAGGATTACATCAGATATCCCACAAAAATAACTTCACAACACTTTCCTGCACTTCACATATTTCTTTCCAAATAATACAGAAAGAGCATAAGCATAAATCATGTCATTATATGGAATCTACTATTTTTCAGGAACTGTTCCAGCTATTTTGTGTATATTATTTCTAGTGTCTGCAAAATCTTTGCCTGATATGTGTTACTGTCTTCATTATACAAATAAGAATAATAAAGTTTAGAGATGCAAAGTTATTTAACTAGAGAAACAAAACTGAAGTGAGCATAACTGGAATTGGAACAAAAGTATTATACATGAAAAAGAAAAGTAGTTCATGAACACAATATAACCCCCTTTTTCTTCGTCTCCTTTTTATCTTGAGTCAAAGCCTTATTACGTCTCACTTCGTTAATCTGTGGTACACTGCTGCTTCTCTCCATTTGAAACAATGGGAATTCTGCATGAATTTTAATGCCCAGCTTAATGCCACCTCCTTAGCGAAGCTTTATTTCTTCTAGTAGGAATTTGTTTTGTATCTGTTATACAACGAATGTATCATGTGGAATGGAAATTTTCTAGAGCAAAACACATAATAAAAATAATGAAGTTAAAAAAATTTTGAAATGTTTTATCCATGAAGATCTTTGTGATACAGCTCTATTTGCATTTTTCTCTACTTAAACTATTTAAAATATGTGTTAAAATTGTTTTACAAATTAAAAAAATGTAGTCCATTAAATTGAATAAAATATTTTTAAGTGTTCTTTTTATTGCTTACTTTAATATTAAAAAATAATGGATATAATTATTCTTGTTGGATCTATTAGTTTATTTTCATGCACATCAATAAGAACACATGTATATTCATGTATTGTATGCATTTCTTAAGAGTATCTATATTATCATGTAATTTATTTTTCTGATTTTAAAAAGTTGTTCCTAGAAATTTTAGTTTATTTATAATATTATTTAAAATCTTATTTATTTATTTATTTATTGATGTATTGAGGCAGACTCTCACTCTGTCACCCAGGCTGAAGTGCACTGTTGTGATCTCGGCTCACTGCAACCTCTGCCTACCAGGTTCCAGCGATTTTCCTGCCTCAGCCTCCTGAATAGCCAGGACTACAGGCATATGCCATCAAACCTGGCTAATTTTTATATTTTCAGTAGCGACAGGGTTTCACCGTGTTGGCCAGGCTGATCTCGAACCCTTGACCTCAAGTGATTCGCCCACCTCAGCATCCCAAAGTGCTATGACTACAGGTGTGAGTCACTGTGGCTAGCCTAAAATCTCTTTTTTAAAATTTGACATTTATGATTACTAGATTTAAAGTTGTTAATATTTTCTCTCTAACTTTTATTTTAAGTTCAGAGGTACATGTGAAGGTTTGTTATACAGGTAAACGTGTCATGGGGGTTTGAGGTACAGATTATTTCATCATCCAGGTATTAAGCCTAGTACTCAATAGTTATTTTTTCTGCTTCTCTCTCTCCTCCCACCCTCCACACTCAGCTAGACCCCAGTGTTTGTCAACCCCTTTTTTGTGTTCATGAGTTCTCATCATTCAGCTCACACTTGTAAGTGAGAACATGAAGTATTTGGTTTTCTCTTCCTGCATTAGTTTGCTAAAGATGATAGCTTTCAGCTCCATCCATATTTCCACAAAAGACATGATCTTGTTATTTTTATGGCTGCACAGTATTTCATAGTATGTACCGCATTTCCTTTATCCAATCTGTCATTGATGGGCATATAGGTTAATTCCATGTCTTTCTTTGCTATTGTGAATAATGTTGCAATGAACATTCACATGCATGTGTCTTTATAGTAGAATGATTTATATTCTTCTGGATGTATATACAGTGATGAGGTTGCTGGGTTGAATGGTAGTTCTGGTTTTAGCTCTTTGACATATTGCCACACTGCTTTGCACATGGTTGAACTAATTTACACTCCCACCAACAGTGTATAAGTGTTCACTTTCTCCACAACCTTGCCAGGCATCTGTTAGTTTTTTATTTTTTAATAATAGTGATTCTGACTAGTGTGAGATAGTCTCACTGTGGTTTTGATTTGAATTTCTCTAATGATCAGTAATGTTGGCCTTTTTTTTTTTCATGTGCTTATTGGCCATGTGTATGTCTTCTTTTGAAAAGTGTCTGTTCATACGCTTTGCCTACTTTTTAATAAGGCCATTTGTTTTTCTCTTATAAATTTAAGTGTCTTATAGATGCTGGATATTAGACTTTTGTTAGATGTATAGTTTGTAAATATTTTCTCCCATTCTGTAGGATGTCTGTATATGCTGTTGACAGTTTCTTTTTCTGTGCAGAAGCTCTTGAGTTTAGTTATTTCTCATTTGTCAATATTTGCTTTTGTTTTGATTGCTTTTGGTGTCGTTTGTCATGAAATCTTTGTCGTTTCTATGTCCAGGATGATATTGCCTAGGTTGTCTTCCAGGGTTTTTGTAGTTGGAGGTTTTAGATTTAAGTCTTTAGTCTGTCTGGAGTTGATTTTTATGTATGGTGTAAGGAAGGGGTCAAGTTTCAATTTTCTGTATATGACCAGCTAATTATCCCAGAACCACTTATTGAACAGGGTTCCCCCCTTCCCCAATTGCTTGTTTTTTCAGCTTTGTTGAAGAGCAAATGATCATAGGCATGCAGCCTAATTTCAGGGCTCTCTATTTGGTTCCATTGGTTTATGTGTCTGTTTTTCTACTAGTACCATGCTGATTTGGTTACTATAGTTCTGTAGTATAATTTGAAATCAGATGGCATGATGTCTCCAGCTTTGTTCTTTTTGCTTAGGATTGTCTTTGCTATTTGGGCTATTTTGGTTCTGTATGACTTTCAAAATTCTTTTTGTTTTTTAGTTCTGTGAAGAATATTGTTGGTAGTTTAATAAGAATAGCATTGAACCTGTAAGTTGCTTTGGGCAGTATGACCATCTTAATGATATTGATTCTTCCTATCTATGAGTATGAGATATTTTTCTCTTTGTTTGTGTCTTCTCTAATTTCTTTGAGCAGTGTTTCATAATTCTCAATGTAGAGATTTTTCACCTCCCCAGTTAGCTATACTTCTAAGTATTTTATTCTTTTTGTGTCAATTGTGAATGGGATTGCCTTCCCAATTTGGCTCTCGGTCTGTTATTGGTGTATAGGAATTCTAGTGACTTTTGTACATTGATTTTGTGTCCTGTAACTTTGCTGAAGTTGTTTAACAGCTGAAGGAGCTTTTGGAGTTTTCTAGATATAGAATCATGTCATCTGCAAACAGGGATAGTTTGACTTACTTTTTGACCATAGACCATTACTTTTAAAATGGTGAAAAACATTATCTTGGTAAACTCACAGCAAATAATGCTAAATAGGAATTTTCTCAATTTACTTTTATCTACGTTGAACTATGTAAATGTTTCACTTTAAATAAACTATCACATTTTCTCTCTTCAGTTTCCCCTTTTCACAAATATTTATGTAAGAAAAATTTGAATAAATTGTATTTATTATTTTTTTCATTTGCCATTTTTTATTGCTGCAAAGTCATAGGTATTTTCAATTGCTTTTTATTCAGGTATAGAATATAAGTTTACCTAATTCAAATAAGACCTGTATTAAAATAATTTTTCTATCTGTCAAGATTTTCTAAAATACAATATTAGAATTTCAAAATTATTTTATGCAATTTAAACTCTAATAAACTAATTTGGCCAGCTCTTTTTCTTATATCTATCTGCAAGTTTTGTTTTTAATAGTGAAAATATGCTAAACTGTTCAAAAACAGTTTTGATTCTCTATTGATTACTTTGACTACAGAACTTCAATGCATTTTGAGAAAATGCAATAAAACCTTATAGAATTAATTTATGCATATGTTTACTATCATAGAGGAACTTTTGTAATTCAGATCAGCATCTTCTCAGAACTTTTACAGTTTGATTATTCATATATATGTAAATGTCGGCAAGCACTGCTTCAATTAGTGGAATATCAAATATTAGACAGAATTATGGATTATATGTAAATTGTTGTAAAATATAAAAATGCTTTGCTCCATTAATTTTTTTCTTTGAAAAAGAAGAACATTATTTTCGCATATTAAGGTATGATTGACAAATAATATTCTATGTATTTAAGATATACATTATATTTTTTCATTTTAGTAAATTGTTTTCTACTGCAACACCCAAGATCCAGTAAAATGTGTATTTTGTATGAGCAAAAAAAAAAAGGTAATTTATTATAAATCTTGAATTTATGTTAGCTATTGTAATGTTATTTACAATAATATGAGAATTTTTTTTTTTTTCTTGAGACACACTCTTACTCTATCTCCAAGGATGGAGTGCAATGGCATGGTCTTGGCTCACTGCAACCTCTGCCTCCTGGGTTCAATCGATTCTCTCACCTCAGCCTCCTGAGTAGCTGGGACTAAAGGCACGTGCCACCACACTTGGCTAATTTTTGTAGTTTTAGTAGAGACGGGGTTTCACTATGTTGGCCAGGCTCGTCTCGATCTCCTGACCTCGTGATCCGCCCGCCTCGGCCTCCCAAAGTGCTGGGATTGATTACAGGCATGAGCCACACACCTGGCCTAATGTGAGAAATTTTTACCTTTGAAAAATACAGTTTGAAAAATTATGTTTTTATTCTATGAATTTAGTTTCAAAAATTTATTGAATTAATTATTTTTTGAATTTTGAACATCTAATAACATGGATATACAATTGTCATCACTTAATCATTTGCAAAGTTATTTTTCTGCTAATGACATCAACATATTAATAGCTATTACTTTACTTAGTATACTTAGGAATAAGAAGTTGGATAAACTGGAACATAGGATGGGTATACACTTGTTAAATGTTTGTTGAATTTTAAATAATCTTTGATTATTTTCACATATTAAAGAATTTAGTATTTTATTTTATTTTATTTTATTTTATTTTATTTTATTTTATTTCTTTGAGACGGAGTCTGACTCTGTCGCTCAGGCTTTAGTGCAGTGGCATGATCTCGGCTCACTGCAAGCTCCGCCTGCCTGGTTCACGCCATTTTCCTGTCTCAGCCTCCTGAGTAGCTGAGATTACAGGTGCCGGCCACCACGCCTGGCTAATTTTTCTATTTTTAGTAGAGACGGGGTTTTACCGTTTTAGCCAGGATGGTCTGGATCTCCTGACCTTGTGATCCACCCGCCTTAGCTTCCCAAAGTGCTGGGATTATAGGCGTGAGCCACCACACCCAAGCAGTTTTTAAAATTATTTTACTCTTCACATCAATTTGATGACAAAGGGCATTCCTTAACTTGTTTTATTGAAATTCAAAACTATTTCAATTGAATAACACAAATAATTTGGCCTCTCTTTATCTTCCAATTCATCTTGAAAAATTACCACTGCATTTTCCCTGCCCTTCAGGAACAAATTATACAGTCTTGGCTGGGCGCGGTGGCTCACGCCTGTAATCCCAGCACTTTGGGAGGCTGAGAGGGGCAGATCATGAGGTCAGGAGATCGAGACTATCCTGGCTAACATGATGAAACCCCGTCTCTACTAAAAATACAAAAAATTAGCCAGGCGTGGTGGCGGGAGCCTGTAGTCCCAGCTACTTGGGAGGCTGAGGCGGCAGAATGGCGTGAACCTGGGAGGCGGAGCTTGCAGTGGGCCACTGCAGCCTGGGAGACACAGTAAGACCCCATCTCAAAAAAAAAAAAAAAAAAAAATTTACAGTCTTAATTAACTTCTGAACATTTGTAGTTATTTCTTCTTATCTGAATTGTACAATTGCTTAGAAGATTTTCTGGTTAGAATGTTGTATATATCATTTTATTATTAGCCATCAGTTTCCATAGTTTTAGTTTAATTTTGAATTGAATGTATGAGTATAAACTCAATATACATGATTCAAGTACGTTTTACTGGTGCATTTCAGAAAGCGTAGGCTGTCTTTATTTCATGTGTGTTTCTAAACCTAATATTTTCCTTCTTTTTTCTTCTACTTTACACTCACTTTACTATATTCTTGGCTAAATCAGAAACCCATCTGTGGACTTAGATCGTATGTTATACAATAAAAGAGAATGTACTTTAGAGTCAGATCTGGGCCAAGTTTTTGTTTTTTGTTTATTTTGCTGCTATTTGTTTGTTTTTGCTTGCTAACCTTACAAAGATGAAAAAGTTACACAATTCACAGAAATATAGTTTCCTCATAAATAGTAGTATAATATAGAATATTTAACTTACTTATTTTAGAAGCTCATGGTAAGATTCAAAAGAAATTATGTTCATGTGTTCATGAACATGTTCGTGAATATCAATGCATTGTACATGTATCATATTTGGAAGACTATTGATTTATCCTTCTTTCTCTCTATTCATATAAATTTTATTTCTGAAACTTAAATTCATTCACAGTTCATTTACACAAATTATGTTAGCAGTAGGAGAAGAGCAGGAAGAGCGTTGAGCATCAAGTTGCTTGTTATCACCTCTGTAAAATACCTTTTGGATGAGTTTAAAATATGAATTACAGAGTGAAAAATTATAAAACACTTTTCTCATGCATAAATTGGATGATGTACCCCAGCTCAAGATATAAATTTGTATTAAGCATCAGTATTATGCTTTTTAAAAGGTTCTTGTTTATAAACCTACATTGCTTTGCTTTAACTTTATATAATTTTGATAGATTAAGATAGCACTTTTTAAAATCTCAGATTTTTTTCCATTATTAACTAACATTAGGCAATTCTATCTTTAACAGTAGTCACGTTAGCCAAATAAATTTCTTATGATTAATTCCTCTTACATTTTACCATGCTTGTCATCTGTTTGTGCATTTCTGTGCTGATTTGATTAATTTCAGGCAAATTTTATAAATTCACCATTAAAATCTCATTCTTTTGTGATATCCTAGCAGTTGCCTGTGTCATTAGATTTAGTTGCTTATGAATTTTAAAGTTCTTTTACTTAAAAGATGAACATTTGTCATAAATTCTTTGTTTTTAATATCATTATTTTAATATAATATTTTCAAACATGGTAGAGTTTCAAAATCATAGACTTTGACATAATTTTTTAATCATTTACCTAATGTTGTTCTTTACAAATGGAGGGTGTAGCTCCTAGCATTCAAAGGTCTCTGTTATGAAATCACAAACCTATCTTCAAATTTACCTTTGTCTCTGTCACAATACTTCTTGTATTGATTTTGGTTTTTCTTTTCAATTACTACATACTTTCCCTATTAAAATACATGGCTATTTTATTATTTTTTTGTTGCCTTCAATACAGTTGCATGATTCAGATCAGCCTCTAGTAATCAGTGCTTTCTGCCTCAATGCAGGGATTGAGTACGACTGTTCAGATGTTGGTTGCAGGGGTCCTCCAGAGTAAAATCAGAGTAGCTCTGAAGTCCTGCTCAACAGAGCAGCTGAGCAAAGGACGAAAGACTAACCAGCCTGGAGCATTCCTTTCTACAGGTAATCCCCTCAGTATTTCTGCAGTACCGGTTAACAATCTCTCAAAGCAATTTCGCATTCAGGGGCCTAAGGGAGCCATGGGTAAAGAAATGCTTGTCAAAGTGCTGAGTGACATGTGGTTTATTGGTGACTGGTCTTCGCCTTCAGGCTCATCTCCCTCCCCTTTTTCTGACCTTTGCGGGTTCACAATGACAGAGTTCTATCCTTTAGCTCTTCCCTTGTGCAATTACTATAAAAAAGAAACCATCATAGCTAGGTAAGTGTGACTTCAGGGCAAAATAGTGATGTTTTTGAGAAAACATTTCAAAAGAGAAAGAAAAAAGCAAACCGGTTTGAAGACACTATAAGAAGTAATTGTTTTAGAAAACACTTACCAGGAGTTTAAAGTAAGCATTACAAATACACAAAATATATAAGAAAAAAAATTAGCCAAATGACATAAAAGCAAAATAAGATAACAAAAAAGAAGTAGAAAATATGGAGTGCAAGATGTATAATAGTTTCAAATAATATATGGGTTTAAAACAAGAAAAGAATTGGAAAATAAAATTGGTTATTTCATTTAAAATATTGAAAGCATATACAGGTAAAATGTTAAGATACACATAGTTTTAAACTAAAATTGAGAATAATTTAATTATTAATGCCTTCAAATTAGAAAAAAAATAAGTTGAAGAGGAGAAATATTTAAAGAAATAATAAATGAAAATTTTCCAATAATTTACTAAGATTAAAAACAAACAAACAAAAACGCAGGTTGAGAGTGCCCATTGAATGCTCAACACAAGAGATAAGTAAGAACACAGACATATTTGGAAGAAGTATGTTAAAATTTATGAATATCAAAGACAAGAAAAAAATTTGAAGCCTTTCAGGAAAGAAAGTATACCCCTTTTAACAGCAAAAGTGGGTATACAAAAGACAAAGAAACATATTTTTTAAGTATTGAAGTAAAAGAGCATTGAACCCATAATTTTATATTAAGCTAAACAGTCACTCAACTATAAAGATATATATGCTCAAGCATATAAGACCTCAAAAATACTGTAACCAAACACTCACACTGGAAACAATTTTGGAAGAATTGCTTAAATAAAAGAAGAATCAAATTCTGAAGATGTTGCATGAAATTTGTAAAGCAAAGTTAATAAAATACTTGATACATTTTCTCAATGTCTTAAAAAAATAAAACTAAAAACAGGTAAGGAGGTAAAATAGTCATAGTATCTAAAATTTAAAATTTTAGATTGAAAATCCAAATAGCATCATACTGTATAGACGGTAAGGAGGCATATCAAAGAGTATGTGAACATATGTCTCAGTCTGTTTGGAGTGCTATAAGAAAGTATAGCAAAATACAGCATATAAGAAAACTGTGTACTTTATAAACAATAGAAATTTACTTTTTACAACTCTTGAGCCAGGGAAATCTGAGATCAAGACATCAACAGATTTGGTATTTGGTGAGAACTATCATCTCACTGCAACCTCACATGTTAGAAGGGGCAAGGAAGCTCTATTGGGTCTCTTTTATAAGGACATTAATTTTGTTCAAGACGACTCTACCTTCATGAACTAATCACTTTCCAAAGTCCCCCCCTTCTAATAGAATCACCTTGGTGATTATGACTCAACATACAAATTTGGGGAGAAACAAACATTCAGACCATAGAATCATGCTAGAGTGTTTGTCTTGTTATGAGAGAGATAGGCATATAAATTCAAAAAGTATAAGAAAGAATTTTAAGGGAGCATAATAAAGGAGAAAATCAGCATAATAATCTAAGATAGTAAAAACAAGTCTAACTATATCAATAGATACAATAAACATAAGTGGACAAAATTGCTAGTTTACAGATAGGTAATTTTTAGTTTGCATTTTTCTTCAAAATTTACCTCCGTGCTTTTTATAAGAGATATTGCTAAATCATGATCTTTCTTTCAATTAGCAAGGACACACAAGATCTGAATAACACTATTAACAAGACTGACCTCTCAGGCACATATAAAATTATACATCCAACAATTCAAAGAATATGCATTTTTATTAAGTACAGCAGGGAGACTTACAAACATTGATGATGTACTAGGATGTAGAGAAGTCTCAACTAATTTCAAAAATTAGTTGTCATAGCTTCCACAATGCAATTACAACAAATATTAGTGGCAAAAAAATTTATTAAGAAAAATCTCCAAATATTTGAAGAAAATTATTTTTAAACAACTGATGTATTAATCAAGAAATCACAATGAAATCTTAAGTAAAATGTATAACTGTAAGACATGAGATAAGAAAATGCAATAAAAAATATATGCTCGCATTTCTGGTTTCTAGCTCTGGAAAACTTCAAGGAGCTGGAGGTTGCCGTTTTATAGTAACAACAAAAAAAAACACTGAACCAATTTAAAATGCAACAACTCTTCCTGGATCTGTAAAAGAGGTGAGGACCAATGGCAAACGACTGCCTTCAAGATTGGAGAGACAAATAGGTGATTACAAAGAGTCACAGCTTACAGCAGTAGAGACTCATGAACAGAAATCACACAGGAACTAGTTAGTGTGAAGGTAGAAATACTTTCACTATACTTGATAAACTGCTAGAGTCTCATTCAGTATGGTTAAGTCAGCACTAAACACTCCAAGGGAACCCAGTCAGTGACCTCCACATTTTGAGTTTTCCCTCCAGGAGCTGTACCAGGTTCTTAGAGTAAATGTTGGAGAAAAATTATCCTGTTCTTTCAGTAGCATGAGGGGACAAGACGCATTTTGAAATAGACCAGAGCCCTCTGTTTTTAATAGGACTCGTAGTGCTTGCCCTCAGGCAGAACTAGTTTATCAGAGCCTCATAAGATGGTGTGTTATTAGAGCCTAACTGACCCAAGGGAAAGGAAACACCCAACTCCAGCCAGTTCTAGTCTTCCATGTGACAGATGGAAAATACAAAAATCCATCTCTCGCTACCAAACCCATTCTGACTAAGAAGGAAAAAAAAATACTACAAAACACTTGTGAAGGTTACAGTCCAGAGGCAAAAAAAAAAAAAAAAAAGCCTCTTCTCTCCCACACCTTAGCAACAATTATTAAAGGCCTATGTATAGCATGTTTTTACAAAACTCAGTGCATTATGTCTGGATAACCAGAATATATTACAAGTCATCTAAAAGAAAAAAATATATAATTTTGAAGAGACAGAGCAAGAATCAGAACCGAATTCAGATATAGAAAGGATGTTGGATTTATTGGACTGAGAATTTAAAACAACTGTGATTAATATGCTAAGCATTCTAGTGGTAAAATAAAGAAGCAGGCAAGAACAGAACAATGAAAGCAGACAGATACAAATTTCATTAAAAAACAATATTATAATGTCAAAACACTGTAGCAGAAATGAAGAATGCCTTTGGTAAACATCAGTATACTGCACATGACTGATAAAAGGGTATCTGAGATTCAGGATATATGAATTAAAATCTGCAAAACTAGAAAGCAAATAAAAATAGCAAAGACAAAAAATAGAACAAAGTATCAAAAAACTGTGGGCCAACTAAAAAAGGTATAGCCTATACATAATGGAATCACTAGAAGGAGAAATAGAAAGAGACAGAAGAAATATTTGAAACAATAACAACTGAGAATTTTCCCCAAATTAATATCAGGCAAAAACAAACCACAGATCCTGGAAGTTCATAGAATAAAAAGTTGTATAAGTGCTCAAAAAGTTACACCTAGTCATGTCATTTTAAAACTATAGAAAATCACAAAGGAAAAAAATACCAAAATAATACAGAAGAAAAAATACCTTCCCCATACCCTGTGTATTTATCCATCTAACATGAAGGAGAAATAAAACTTCCTCTGAGAAATGAAAATGAAAGAACCGTTTTGCTGTAGAGCAGCCTTGCAAGATGTTAAAAGGCATTCTTTACAGAAAGATAAAATAGTATAAATCAGAAACTCAGATCTACTTAAAGCGAGGAAAGCATCAGAGGAGAAATAAGTGAGCATAAAATAGAAATTATTACTTTTATTATTCTTAATCTAAGACATAACTGTTTTTAAAAAGTATCTATAATGTAGTTGATTATGTATACTGACAAAAAAATGAAATGAATGATAATAATGATACAAGAAATGGAAGGAAAGTATTAGAAATAATTTGCCATTATCAGGTACTCACACTACCCATGAAGCGGTATGAAGTCATGTGAAAGTGGACTTGGATTATTTGTAAATTTATCTTGCAAACTCCAAGGCAACCGCTATGGTACATATTAATGTAACTACAGTCACACATGTCATAATGACATTTAAGTCAATGTTGGATAGCATATACAATGATGGTCCCATAAGATTATAATACCGTATTTTTACTTTATCTTTTCTATTCTCAGATATGTTTAGATACACCAATATCACTGTGTTGTAATTCTTACATTCTTTAGTAAACTACAATAATGTACAGGTTTTGGTAGCCTCAAAGTAATAGCCTATACCGTAAGCTTAGGTGTGTAGTAGGCTACAATATCTAGGTTTGTGTATGTACACACTAAGATGTTTGCACAATGACCAAATTATCTAACAATGCATTTCTCATAATGCATTCCTGCTGTTAAATGACACGTGACTATATATCAGTAATCACTTTTAACACAAATGATCTAAATGTATTAATTAAAAGACTGAAATTGACACAGTAGATCAAGTAACAAGAACCAACTATGTGTTGTCTACATGAAACCCACTTTAAATATATAAACACATAGAGATTAAAAGTAAACATGATCCTTTGAAGGAGACGAGGCATTCTGGTTTTTGGAATTTTCAGCCTTTTTGCACTGGTTTTCTCTCGCCTTCGTGGATTTAATCTATCTTTGGTCTTTGGTGTTGGTGACTTTCAGATGGGGTTTTTGTGTGGACGTCCTTTTCGTTGATGTTGATGCTATTCCTTTCTGTTTGTTAGTTTTCCTTCTAACAGTCAGGTCCCTCAGCTGCAGGTCTGCTGGAGTTTGCTGGAGGTCCACTCCAGACCTCATTTGCCTAGGTATCACCAATGGAAGCTGCAGAACAGCAAAGATTGCTGCCTGTTCCTTCCTCTGGAAACTTCATTCCAGAGGTGCAACTGCCAGATGCCAGCCAAAGCTCTCCTGCATGAGGTGTCTGTTGACCCCTGCTGTGAGGTGTCTCCCAGTCAGGAGGCACAAGGGTCAGGGACCCACTTAAGGAGGCAGTCTGTCCCTTAGCAGAACTTGAGAATGGTGCTAGGAGATCCACTGCTCTCTTCAGAGCCAGCAGAAAGGATAGTTTAAGTCTGCTGAAGCTGCACCAGAGCCACCCCTTCTCCCAGGTGCTCTGTCCCAGATAGAGGGAATTTTATATATAAGTCCATGACTGGGGCTGCTGCCTTTCTTTAAGAGATGCCCTGCCCATAGAGGAGGAATCTAGAAAGGCAGTCTGGCTACAGGGGCTTTGTGGAGCTGCAGTGGACTCCAAACCAGTTCAAACTTCCTAGTGGCTTTGTTTACACTGTAAGGGAAAAGTACCTACTCAAGCCTCAGTAATGGCAGACACCCCTCCCCCTCCCAAGCTCAAGCATCCCAGGTCAACTTCAGACTACTGTGCTGGCAAGGAGAATTTCAAGCCAGTGGATCTCAGCTTGCTGGGTTCTATGAGGGTGGGATTTGCTGAGCCACACCAAGTGGCTCCCTGGCTTCAGCCCCTTTTCCAGGGGAGTGAATGGTTCTGTATTGCTGGTGTCCCAGGCACCACTTGAGTTTAAAAAGAAAATCCTGCAGCTATCTCAGTGTCTGCACAAATGGCCACCCAGTTTTGTGCTTGCAACCCAGGGCCCTGGTGGTATAGGCACCCAAGGGAATCTTCTGGTCTGCAGGTGGTGAAGACTGTGGGAAAAACATAGTATCTGGACCAGAATGCACCATTCCTCACGGCACAGTCCCTCATGGCTTTCCTTGGCTAGGGAAGGAAATTTCCCTACCACTTGCACTTCCCAGGTGAGGTGATGCCCCACTCTGTTTCAGCTTGCCTTCTGTCAGCTGCACCCACTGTCTAACAAGTCCCAATGAGATGAGCTGGGTACCTCAGTTGAAAATTGCAGAAATCACCCACCTTCTGTGTTGATCTTTTTGAGAGCTGCACACTGCAGCTGTGATAAAATCTCTCAATAAACTAGGTATTGATGAAACATATCTCAAAATAATAAGAGCTATTTATGACAAACCCACAGCCAATATCCTACTGAATGGGTGAAAGCTGGAAGCATTCCCTTTTATTTGTTTTTTTTTTTTTTTCTTTTTTTTCTTTTTTTTTGAGACAGAGTCTTGCTCTGTCACCCAGGCTGGAGTGCAGTGGCCGGATCTCGGCTCACTGCAAGCTCCGCCTCTTGGGTTTACACCATTCTCCTGCCTCAGCCTCCTGAGTAGCTGGGACTACAGGCGCCCGCCACCTCGCCCGGCTAGTTTTTTTGTATTTTTTAGTAGAGATGGGGTTTCACCATGTTAGCCAGGATGGTCTCGATCTCCTGACCTCGTGATCCGCCCATCTCGGCCTCCCAAAGTGCTGGGACTACAGGCTTGAGCCACTGCATCCGGCCAGCATTCCCTTTGAAAACTGGCACAAGACAAGGATGTCTTCTCTCACCACTCCTGTTCAACATAGTATTGGAAGTTCTAGCCAGGGCAATCAGGCAAGAGAAAGAAATGAAATATATTCAAACAAGAAGAGAGGAAATCAAGTTGTCTTTGTTTGCAGATGATATGATTGTATATTTAGAAAACCCCATTGTCTCAGTCCAAAATCTCCTTAAGCTGATAAGAAACTTCAGCAAAGTCTCAGGATACAAAATCAATATGTAAAAATCGCAAGCATTCCTATACACCAATAATAGACAGACAGAGAGCCAAATAATGAGTGAATCCCATTTACAATTGCTACAAAGAGAATAAAATAACTAGAAATACAACTTACAAGGGATGTGAAGGACCTCTTCAAGGGGAACTACAAACCACTGCTCAAGGAAATAAGAGAAGACACAACCAAATGGAAAAACATTTCATGCTCATGGATAGGAAGAATCAATATCGTGAAAATGACCATACTGCCCAAAGTAATTTATAGATTCAATGCTATCCCCATCAAGCTACTGCTGACTTTCTTCACAGAATTAGAAAAAACGACTTTAAATTTCATATAGAACCAATAAAAAGCCTGTATAGCCAAGACAATCCTAAGCAAAAAGAACAAAGCAGGAGGCATCACACTTCCTGACTTCAAACAATACTACAAGGCTACAGTAACCAAAACAGCATGGTACTGGTACCAAAACAGATATATAGACCAATGGAACAGAACAGAGGCCTCAGAAATAATGCCACGTATCTGCAACCATCTGATCTTTGACATATCTGATCAAAAAAAGCAATGGAAAAAGGATTCCCTATTTAATATATGGTGTTGGGAAAACTGGCTAGCCATATGCAGAAAATGAAAACTGGACCCCTTTCTTACACCTTATTCAAAAATTAACTCAAGATGGATTAAAGACTTAAACGTAAGACCTAACACCATAAAAACCTTAGAAGAAAACCTAGGCAATACCATTCAGGACATAGGCATGGACAAATACTTCGTGACTAAAACACAGAAAGCAATGACAACAAAAGCCCAAATTGACAAATGAGATCTAATTAAACTAAAAAGCTTCTGCACAGCAAAAGAAACTATCATCAGAGTGAACAGGTAACCTACAGAATGGGAGAAAATTTTTACAATCTATCCATCTGACAAAGAGCTACTAATATCCAGAATCTACAAGGAATTTAAACAAATGTACAAGAAAAACAAACAAACAAACAATGCCATCAAAAAGTGGGTGAAGAATATGAACAGACCCTTCTCAAAATAAGACATTTATGTGGCCAACAAACCTATAAAAAAAGCTCATCATCACTGGTTATTAGAGAATGCAAATCAAAACCACAATGAGATACCATCTCACGCCAGTTAGAATGGAGATCATTAAAAAGTCAGGGAACAACAGATGTTAGAGAGGATGTGGAGAAATAGGAACACCTTTACCCTGTTGGTGGGAGTGTAAATTAATTCAACCTTTGTGGAAGACAGTGTGGCAATTCCTCAGGGATCTAGAACCAGAAATACCATTTGACCCAGTAAACCCATACTGGATATATACCCATAGGATTATAAATCATTCTACTATAAAGACACATGCACATGTATGTTTATTGCAGTACTATTCCCAACAGCAAAGACTTGGAACCAACCCAAATGCTCATCAATAATTGACTGGTTAAGTAAAATGTGGCACATATACACCATGGAATACTATGTAGCTGAGAGGTAACAATGTGCTAGCAGCCCTCGCTTGCTCTCAGCCCCTCCTTGACCTTGGTGTCCACTCTGGCCACACTTGAGGAACCCTTCAGCCCACTGCTGCACTGTGGGAGCCCCTCTCTGGGCTGGCTGAGCCAACTCCCTCTGCTTGTGGGGAGGTATGGAGGGAGACGCATGGGCAGGAACTGGGGCTGCATGCGGTGCTTGTGGGTCAGCGTGAGTTCCGGGTGGGTGCGGGCTTGGTAGGCCCTGCACTCTGAGCAGCCAGCTGGTGCCACCGGTCCCAGGCAGTGAGGGGCTTAGCACCTGGGTCAGCAGCTGTGGAGGGTGCACTGGGTCCCCTAGCACTGCTGGCCCGCCCATGCTGCACTTGAATTATCACCGGGCCCCAGCTGCCTCCCTGCAGGGCAGGGCTCATGACCTGCAGCCCACCATGCCCAAATCCCACCCTGCCACCACTGCCAGTGAGCTCCCGCATGGCTTGAGCTTCCCAGATGGGTGCCACACCGGCTCCGCAGTGCCGGGTCCCATTGACTGCCCAAGGGCTGAGGAGTGTAGGCACACGGCATGGGACTGGCAGGCAGCTCTGCCCATAGTCCCAGTGCAGGATCCACTAGGTAAAACCAGCTGGGCTCCTGAGTTGGGTGGGGACTTGGAGAAATTTTATGTCTAGCTGGTGGATTGTATATGCACACAAATCAGCACTATGTGTCTAGCTTATGGTTTGTAAACACACCAATCAGCACCCTGTCTCTAGCTCAAGGTTTGTAAATGCACCCATCAATGCTGTGTCTCGCTAATCTAGTGGGGACTTGGAGAACTTTTGTGTCTAGCTAGAGGATTGTAAATGCACCAATCAGCACTTTGTGTCTAGCTAAAGGATTGCAAATGCACCAATCAGCACTCTGTGTCTAGCTAAAGGTTTGTAAATGCACCAATCAGTGCTCTGTGTCTAGCTAATCTAGTGGGGACTTGGAGAACTTTTGTGTCTAGCTAAAGGATTGTAAATGCACCAATCAGCACTCTGTGTCTAGCTCAAGGTTTGTAAACACACCAATCAGCACCCTGTCAAAATGGACCAATCAGCTCTCTGTAAAATGGGCCAATAAGCTCTCTGTAAAATGTACCAATCAGCAGGATGTGGGTGGGGTCGGATAAAGGAATAAAAGCAGGCTGCCCCAGCCAGCAGTGGCAACCCATTCTGGTCCCCTTCCATGCTGTAGAAACTTTGTTCTTTCACTCTTTGCAATAAATCTTGCTGCTGCACACTCTTTGGGTCTGTGCCACCTTTATGAGTTGTAACACTCACTGCAAAAGTCTGCAGCTTCACTCCTGAAGCTAGAGAGACCCTGAACCCTCTGGGAGGGACGAACAACTCCAGATGCACCACCTTTAAGAGCTGTAACACTCACCATGAGGATCTGCAGCTTCACTATTGAAGTCAGCGAGACCACGAACCCACCAGAAGGAAGAAACTCCCGACACATCTGAACATCTGAAGGAACAAACTCCAGACGCACCATCTTTAAGAACTGTAACACTCACTGTAAGGGTCCGTGGCTTCATTCTTGAAGTCAGCAAGACCAAGAACCCACCAATTCTGGACACACAGCCACAGGAAAGAATGAGTTTATGTCCTTTGCAGGGACATAGATGAAGCTGGAAGCCATCATTCTCAGTAAACTAACATAGGAGCAGAAATCCAAACACTACATGTTCTCACTCATAAGTGGGAGTTAATGAGAACACATGGACACAGTGAGGGGAACATTACACACCAGCACCTGTTGGGGATTGGGGGGCTAAGGGAAGAGTAGCATTAGGACAAATACCTAATGTAGATGACGGGTTGATGGGTGCAGCAAACCACCATGGCATGTGTTTACCTGTGTAACAAACGTGCACGTTCTGCACATGTATCCCAGAACTTGAAGTATAATTTTTTTAAAAAGTAAAGAAGTGGAGAAAAACATTCCATGGTAATAATAACCAAAACAAAGCAAGACAATCTAAATTAATTTTTGACACAGCAGACTCTAAAGCAAGGAAATTAACAGTGGTAAAAATGGGGCATTACAAAATGATAAAGGGGTCAATTCTTAAAAAGACGTAACACTTCTTAACATAGAGGCACCAAACAGCAGAGCAGCAAACTATCTGAAGTAAAAGCTAGTAGAAATACAAGGAGAAATAAATGAATACACTATGGTACTTGGAGACTCTACACTTCTCCAGAAATGGAAAGATACAGCAGGAAAAAACAGGAAGAACATGATTGACCTTAACAACATCATCAATTAACTGGACATGATAAACATCTTTAAGTTATTTCATCCAACAACAGCAGAATACACATTCTTCTTAAGCTTACATGGAACATTCACCAAGATATATCGCAGCCTAAGCCATAAAACACACCTTAACACATTTAAACTAATAAAGGTTGTAGTGACAACAATTAAATTAAGCTAGAATATAACAGAAAGATAACTGGAAACATATCAAAATATGTGGAGATTAACTACCACACTTTTAAGTAACATATGAGTCAAAAGAAATCTGAAGAAAAATTTTAAAACATTTTGAAAAAAATAAAATTAAACATACAAACGATCAAAATTTGTGAAAGGTAGCAAAATCAAAGCTTAGAGAAAGATTTATTACACTGAATGCATATATTAGAAAATAAGAAAACTCTAAAATCAATATCTAAGTTTCCACCTTGGGAAAATCAAAAAGAAAAGCAAATTAAATTTTAAGTAAGCACAAGAAAAAATAGAATAAAAATTAGGCCTGAAATCAATTAAATTACAAGCAGGAAATCAATAGAGAAAATTGACACAACCACAGGTTAATTCTTTAGAAAGATAATTGACCCAGCCAGGTTATCTAAGAAAATGAGGGAAGACACAAATTACTAATAACAGAAATAAAGGAGGGTACATAACTACAGATCCTATATACACGAAAAGGATAATAAAGAAATATTATAAGCAATACTCTGCCTACAACTATAATAACCCATATAAAATAGACCAATATATTGAAAGACACAATCTACCCAAATTTGTACAAGAATAAATAGACAATATTAAAAGGACTATTTCTGTTTAAGAAATTGAACTGATTTTAATAACTTTCCAAAACAGAAAGAAACAGGCCTACATGGTTTCACTGATGAATTCTACCAAATACTTAAGAATTAATTTATATCAATTCTCTACAATTTTTTTCAGAGGTTAGAAGCAGAAAAAATACTTTCTATCTCATTTATTGAGGCCAACATTACCCTAATACCAAGATCAGACAAAGATATTACAAATAAGTCCTTAAACTGATAAAATATATTAAAAAAATAAATGTAGTAAAACTTGGAAATAGGCAAATGTAACCAGCCCCACTTGCATTCAGCAATGGATTTCATGATAATATAATATTTATAAGAATCAAGGAGCACAGACAAATACCAAAATAAAACACCATTTTATGCCTACTTAAATTGCAAAAATCTAGAAGTCACATAATTCCAAATGTTGGAGCGAATGTATACTCCAATTTTCATTTACATATTACTTGTGATCAAGTAAATTAATGTAGTCACTTTAAAAAGAAACAGCTTCCAGCTGTAATGACTCATACCTGTAATTCCAGCACTTTGGGAGGCCAAGGCAGACAGATTACTTGAGCCTAGGAGTTCAACACCAGCCTGGCAACAAGGTAAAACCTCATCTCTACTAAAAATACAAAAAAAAAAAAAAAAAAAAAGAAAGTGCTGGGTGAGGTGGCATGTGCCTGTATTTCCAGCTACTCAGGAGGTGGGAGAATCACTTGAGCCTAGGAGGTGGAGTTTGCGGTGAGCCAAGATTATGCCACTGCACTCCAGCCTGGGTAACAGAAGCCCTGTCTCAAAAAAAGGGCAGCAACTATAATGCTATTATGTTGGAACTTTCCAATTTATTGAGTTTCTATGTAACACTGTGCTAAGCACCTTATAAATATCCTGACAACTCTGAGATAAATATTATTTCAATTTATTAATTTTCTAGCTTATGGATGTCATGACCTGTGAGTTGGGCCTCTTGAAGACAACGAAATGGTTGGGTCTTGCTTCTTTATCCAACTTGCTATTCTATACCTTTTAAGTGTGAGCATTTAACCCATTTACATTCAAGATTAATATTGATATATTAAGATTTGATTCTGTCATAATGTTGTTAGCTGGTTATTATGTTGACTTGATTGCATAATTGCTTTATAATGTCAGTGGGCTCTGTAGTTAAGTTCATTTTTGTGGTGACAAGTATCACTCTTTCATTTCCATGTTTAGGACTCCCTTAAGCATCTCTTGTAAGACAGGTCTAATGGTTAACAAATTCTGTTAGCATTTGCTCGACTGAAAAGAATATTTTTTCTTTACTTATGAAGCTTAGTTTGGCAGAATATAAAATTCTTAGTTGAAATTTCTTTTCTTTAAGGATGGTGAAATTAGGTCCCCAATCTCTTCTAGCTGGTAGAAAGATTTATTGTTAGACTGATGGGGCCCCTTCTCTCTAGCTGCCTTCAAGGTTTTTTTCTTTCATGTTTACCTTGGAGAATCTGATGATTATGTGTCTTCTGGATGGCCATCTTGTATAGTATCTTGAAGGGATTATTTGAATTTTTTGAATTTGCATATTGACCTCTCTAGCAAGATTGGGAAATTTTTCACAGACTGTGTCCTCAAATACGTTTTCCAAGTTGCTTACTCTTTCTCCTTCTCTTGCAGGAATGCCAGTGAGTCACAGGTTTAGTCTCTTTACATAATCCCATATTTCTCAGAGATTTTGTTCGTTAATATTTTTCTTTTAATCTTGTCTGCTTGTGTTGATTCAAAGGGGTAGTCTTTAAACTCTGAGATTCTTTCTTAAGCTTGGTCTATTTTGTTGTTAATTACTATAATTGTATTATGAAATTCCTGTAGTAAAATATTTAATTTCAGAAGTTAATTTTGATTCTTTCTTAAAATGACTATGTCATCTTTAAACTCTTGAAATGTTTTCCTGTTTTCTTTGGATTGTGTTTAAATCTTCTCCTGTATCTTGTTGAGTTTAAATTTGAAGAAAAGAAATTACGAGCATAATGATGAGGCGTATACTAGCAGGTTCTATGTAATGTAGTTAGTTCAGTACAAAAATTGAGGAGAAGGGGTAGAAAAGAATCCAAGTATTTGATTTCTGAAAGTATTGTTTTTATTTACATGGATACATTATCAATTTGCACTTATACATTGCCACCTGCTGAGTCTGTACATGTAAGTAAGTAACAACATGTATATTTGGGTGTGTGTATGCATGTTAGCAAGTGTTAGAATCCATGGTTGCTTGACACTCAATAATTTAATCTTAAGATAATTTTTTAGAAGTAGGGGGAAGTTATTAAAGAGAGCACTTATAAAACCCTGCTTGCCATAACATCTTGAGGGTACTAATATTACAAAAATCCACATTTATTTTAGCGATATGGGATAGAGTTGAGAGCATAAGATTTGGAATCAGATTGCCTGAGTTCAGACCTTCAGTGTACACAATTACCAACTTTGAGACCTAGGAGAAGACATTTGCCACTTCTATGTCTAGGTTTTTTTCATCTGAAAAGGGGAGATAATAGCATCCAGTTGATAGAATTGTGGTAAGAAAAAAATCTGTTAGCAAAAGTAAAACACTAAACCAATGTCTGGCATATATAGTAAATGCTCGATAAATGTTAGCTACTATTATTAAGGTTTCTCTCATCTTTTTTTATGCTCCTGAATTACATTTGTTTTACCATTATGTTTTCATTATCTTTCTATCTATAGAGATATCTCTAATTCATAATATTTCAAATACAGAAAATTAAGAAATCAGATAAAATGTAATTTAATGAAAGTAAAAGTCAATATATTTTCAACAACTTTTGTTAATACTTTGAAGTCCTAAACTTCATAAAAAATTAAAATACCCTTCATTTAAAAAATTTTCTTTCATCATGTTTTCATTCCTCATGAATAAAAAGTAAGCTCAGAAATGCAACAGACTTCAACTACAGGCACACAGGTCTTTATAGAATTATTGTAAAATGATTGTTGAGTTTAATATTCTTTCTCAACAACATATCAATGTTAACAACTTAAGTTAGTGAAAATACTATTTTAAATATCACTTGTAGACTTGATTAACCAATTTAGCGATGTTTCTGAAATACCAGCATTAGTGATGTCAGTCTTATCCCAGTATCTTCCTCTAGCTCTGGTCGTCTTCATTGGGCTGCAGTTAAGGTCCTTTCCATACAATGCTAATTCCCTAACTCCCAGCTTCTCCAGATATGCTATAAGGGATCACTCTGGAAATGTTATTGCTCCAGGCAATTTGCTGCCACTTTGCTGTGCGCATGTAAGTGAAATCACTGAAACACTCAGTATTTCAAAATAAAAACAATTCAGTACATTATGTTACCCTTAGAATATAGAACATAATTCACTTGCATTAACCAGTACTTTTTCCTTATGTCTGCCATTCTGCCTAAATCATACTCAAATATTTCATCAGAGAAGATTTTATCAGTGATCTCAGAAAACAAATTTTATGTTCCCTGGACGAAGTTAAAAGGAACCTTTTATCACATTATTGCAATCGACTCCAATCTTGGTGGTCTTTATTCAGCTGTATATAAGACTACAAATTTGACTAAATAAAAAATGTAAAACATTTGCTAAAAGGTGACCCTTATTTATTTGTTGATTTCCTCAAGACTTCCGTATGGGGATTTAAAGGCTTTGACTTGGGTTCCAGGGTTTTCAATTCACAATGTACATGACTTCAGGTAAATTTCTTAACTTTTCTGAGTCTTGGCTTCCCATTTAGCATTGTGCTTAGGAGTACTCCTTCCTGTTTATAAAAATGCCAGCATCACTTAACACCTCACCTGTATCATTTAATACAGTTTGTGTCAAAAGCAAAAGGCAGAATTATTACTTTTATCAGCTCGCAAATGAAAAAATTAAATATCTTTTCTAAATCATCAAACAGGTCTTTGAGCCAGGTTTTTGACTATCATAGACTTCTGTTCCATGAGCCTAAATTACTTATCAGAATTTTTTTAAATGCTGTTTTTTTTAAAAGAATTTTTAAATAAGACAGTATCACAAAGTGAGTCCCAAGACATTTTCTAAGTTTCTAAGTTAATTTCAAGAATTTTTAACATATTATTCATTTTGCATTTTTATTTTTAATCACATTCGTAAGTATCTCGTGATCAATCCAAAACCAAAGAGAAGCTATCAAAATATTTCTACATTTTCTACATTGATAAACTTTTAAGTATCAAAAATTTCACCAAAGAAATACTTGATCAGATTAAAAGACTGGTTGAAATGAAGGTATGAATCATTATGTTAATATTTCAATATATGCTTCAATTGAAAATCATAATTTGAAATATAATGTTCTTTTTAACAACTTGCTTTCTATACATTAAAGTTCCCTGTTTACTTATTTTAGCTCAAAAACATAAAACTTATTCCACCTTCAATCCATTGCAGTGTCTTGTTTTCTTATTCTCTGAAGATTGTGCCTCTGCTGTTTTATCCAAATGTTGATTTTGGTCCATGATTGAAATATAGATATCATATGAATATTTTCAGTTGTTGTTGATGCTTCGTTTGAAACAATCACCTATTAAGGAAGAAAAAATATAGTTTATTTTATTTTTTACAGTATATAATTTAGAAATAAGAAAAGCCACAAGGCCATCATCAATCAATCAACCATTCACTAACATTCATTCAGGGTCTACTATGTCTTGACCACTCTGCTAGATCAATGCTGGACACAAAAATAGGAAAGACAGACACAAATTCTAGCCTAAGGATATTATAACTTAATAGAAAAATAAATTTGTGGAGAGAAATTTGAAACAAATAGGTAATATAGAATCACACGCCAGATTACACAAACATTTTACATTATAGAAACTTAAATTATCTTTTCTACACACCTATATTGTAAAATTTATAAAAGCAAATATATGTTTTCTTTATCCTTATAGTTTTAAAATGTGCCAATTAGTCCCTTGCACAGAGTAGATATTCAAAATGGATACAAAAACAATATAAACAATTAAATCAGAATGGCCTCAGAGTTTAATAAAGGAGACACCACTGGAATCAGGCTCAAAAGGCAGACAGAATTTGGATTTGTTAAAAAGAGCAAAGTGTACTCCTAGTACTTCTCAGAGCAACTCTGGTATTGCTTGACTTTACCACCATCATGATGTTACTTTATTTTGATTTTGTTCATTTCTTTTCCAAGAGAAAATGCATATAGTTGAAAATGCAAATTAAAAAAAACCAAAGATTCTTCCTCTGACTCTTGTCCCCTTATCCAGAAATATAATATGCATTTTTCAGTAAGTACATAATATTTTCCTTTTCAACACAAGTCCTAGCATACCTTAAACATTATTTTCTACCTTTTTATCTTCTCTATATACTTAACTTTGTGTTAATAAAAGTCTTTCTCATTTTTCTTATGGTAGCAGGGTATTAAGTTGTCCATAATATATGTAACTGGTTCTATATTAATCAGCATTTAGGTTGTATCTAATCATTTCATATTAAAGATGTTCTTAATATATTGTGTGCCATTTTGGTTTTATGTGGCCATATCTGTAGAATAAGTTCAACAACTAGAGTTTTGGAGTCAACGTATAAGGGAAATTGTTATTTTGAAAGTCATTAAGGTCCTATTTTAAAGACTAGTAAAATGACTTCACTTTTTACTTCAATTGACTCTTTTATATAGAATACAATGTGTTCTTCACGGAGTTTTAGAAATACATTCTTGTTCATATGTGTGTAAACAATACATATTTATGTATCTAAGATATCTATATAAGCAGACACAGCATAGATACATGATATTAAATAGGGCACTAATTATAAAATATGTGTGATATATGTTATATGTACAGTTGATACTTGTTACAATAGTTATGTTTAATAAAGTTGCTGGGAACACTGAACATCTCTCCAAGGAACAACCTTGGAGAGATGTCAGGGTAGTTACGTGCCTGTGTGCCTCTGGTCACAATATTTTTGTAAAATGTTCAATAGAGAACTGTGTTTTCTGTATGTTTTGTTTAAAGACACTTTATTTAATACATACTCTTGATTATTAACATTGAATTAGTTGTCAATAACACTGCAGTTCAGGCTTAGAGGAAGCTTATACAGCATATGTGTCTTTTCCCTCGGTTACTCTCATGCACCGGACAGCACTCAGCACCATCTTTGGGGCCCATTTGAAACATTAAACTCAGAAACACAAAACACAAAAGTGCCAAAAATGTGGCAACAGACACACTGTGAAAAGGATATTTGTTTATCATATGTGAGCTGAAACAGGAAGACAGAGCTTCACTTTGTTCAACCTCAGTTAGGAACATGGCAGCTCAAATTTTTCACCACTTTGCACATGCATGTGAATGCCCATGAAAGCCCAGCAGTATTCATTTTGATGTCACAAAGGAATTTTAGTGAGTAGATAAATTTTCTTACATAGAATTTGTGAATAATGTGGCTCGACTCCATATTTCATTCACTAATTTATTCAACAAGGGCTTATTGATTCTGAATAATATAAATATTATAATACATATTTAAGGGATAGTGCATAAATGTGGAAGCAATAAATACGATATTATCACTTATGTATATGTGAGTATATATAAACATATGGTTGAATACAGAAACCCATATATGTGTACCTCTAAGTGAACTCCAATTATTACATTTTGTGTGTGTGTGTGTTTTCTGCATGCCTGTACCTAGGTCGGGTTTCTGGGTTCAGTGAGTGAGGAAAAAGTCAATGACTGGGTAGTCTCAAGGTAATAAGCTGTCCTTTGATAAATTTCACCCCACTTTTTCCATGAATATCTGTTTCTATTTCTTTCTTCATAATTTAAATATTAGGAAATCCTTTTTTAAAAAAAAATTATGTAATAGCAAATATCTTTGTATGACTTGCAAGGTGGATACTCTTCCCTTAGTTTTAGGCTTTTATTTTCTCTCTACTAACAAATATTCTTGAAGTCTTGAAGGCTATTGTCCCACCACTCCAAACCTGGTTTATTTCAATTGATTAACTTCTGTTTGTCCTGTCTCCCACCTTTCTTTCTATCCTATGTATTTATCCTAAGAATCTTTCAAAGATCCCTTTAACCACACAAAATAAAATTCATAGTTTCTATTTGAGGGTCTTCACAACCTAAACCAAGCCCGTGATTTTAGAACCATTCTCAAAATACCCATAGCACCTGCAGACACATCGAACTACAGTCCCAAGAAGAAAGCTTTCTGCCCTCCTGTATGTTTCTTTCAATCCTGAATGTCCTTTTCCATCTCTTGGTTGTAACGCTGATCCAAATTGTACCTCTTCAATATTTTCATACTCACCTCCTGTTGATATCTTTCACCCTGCTGTGCCAGTGGAGAATATACCCAAAGTCATTACTTTTCTTTGTATTTCCCCTACTTCCCCAGACAACTATTCCACATCTCTCTCCTAGATCTTCAGATAAAATATGGAGAAAAAAAGGTGGACACGTTGTTCTTCATGTCACCAAAATGTTAAATAAGTAACTACAAAGTAACTAGAAAGTTGGAATATTAATTTAGGCTTGACTAAATGCCACACTTTCTAATTCACCTTGACATTTAACATATTTTTCTCGGAACATATTTTTTTGTCTTAAACTTCAAATGATTTACATAAATGAATTTTGAGGACATCGTTTGTTTATAAGATAGACAGAGCCATAGGCATTTGGATTTAGTATTGCATATCTTTCCTGAATAATTCAGTTCTTCCAAATCTGATAGGAGTAGGGTGCAGGGCAGAATCTTATCAGCCTCTACTTATCTGTGTCAAGCTTTTAATACTTAATGGGTTATAGAAAACTGGTTTAGGCAAAGTGACCCAATTTCTACCATGTACCTATGCAACTGAGGAGCAAAAAGGAAAAACAGCATTTGCTAACTTCTTAGACCTTTCATAGGGGACACATCCCCCATCTCCACCTTACTTTCACAATAAAAACAATTGTCTTACCAAGGCAGACACTTTTCTGAATTGGAGCAGGGAATTAATACTTATCGAGGCCTTAGTTCATGCCAAAAACTGTGCTGAGAACACTTTTTGCTTATTTAATTGGAGATAAATTATCTAGAAAATGTATTTCCCTTCACCCTGTATTAAACTTAAGTTGAAATAAGGAAGTTGAGGTGGTTATGTGACTTTGAGACACCTATTTTTTTTTTATGTTTGCCAATTAACTCTTCCCTCTACTCCCACCCTTGGCCGCCTTCATCCAGCTAAGAAGACATCAAAGAAATAAGGAGTCTAGTGTGATCAGTCAATGTAGTTGATAAAAATAATTATCCTGTAGCATATTTTAAGAAGGTAACTAGAGCTTCATTTTTGTGACTTGATTTTTATTTGTTTAGAAATTAATAAGACCAAGATTTGAAACTTTATATTTAAATATATAAAGATATTATTTTCTCTACTTTATTTTTAACAGTATAAAAATCTGAGGCTCTCCTACTCCCAGAAAGAATATTTACTATGTTTTGAGAACTCAGAATGTAAGCATGTGGAAGACACAGAGCATAACATTTGTAATATTTATCAAGACCATCAAAATCTTTTTCCATGAAATTAGTGAAAATTTCTTACATAAAATATACGTTAAAATTAGAGAATCTCAATGGTTCTTACCTGGACTTAGAATCCTACAGCAACTGCAACAAGTCCACCCTTTATTCCTCTTAAAATAGTTGGCTTTTTGAAAACAAGTCCAGTGATGATTAACCATCTTATTATGTCATTGCTCTAGTCAAACAGATAAAACCTAGTTAGTTTTAAGAGTTCATCCCAGCTGCCAATATTTAAAGATTATATTTCTCAGAATTCTCACATTATTTTATGTTAATCTTAACAAGTCAACCTTACTTTTGGGAATGGCTTTTACTTGTTTATTCAATTAAGTTGGTGGCATAAGATTTTTTTCTTTAAAAATATGAATACAATAAATTATTCAAGGTACTCAAAACTTCCAAATAGGAAATAATTTAAGACACATAAAAATATTCTTACAGGTTACACTGGCATTTACAAATTAAAATATACCCTCTTTGCTTGGTACATAGGTATGGTTCTAATATGGTATATATGGAGACTGGATATACCATCTGGAATAGGAAAGTCCAAATTAACTGCAATACCATTTTTCTGAATGACGAAAATTAAGACTGCTTTGTATGATAGATTCTTTACATCAAAACCTGAAAGAATTATTAATACCACAGTTTCCTTTTATTGACTTGACTTTTGGAGAAAGGAAGAGCTTAACTCAGTTAAAGTTTTCTTGAGTAGAGATGAAGTTTAATTAATTCAATAACTCAAACATTTTAGACTCCCAATTATACTTCAGACATTAAGCTCTCTTCTGAAATAAAGTACAGACCCTTCTCTCACATAAACATATACACTTCAGAAAAGTGTGAAGATACGTGCGTGTATATACACACAAACATACATGTATACATATATACACACACTTACATTTAGACACATATATACACATATATATGTGGTAATGTGAGGATGCATATATGAGAATATGGTTACTCTTTATCATTCGTGGGACATTTGTTGATATGGTTGCAGCAAAATGTATTTGATGTCTGTGTCACAGTCATCTGATTGATTAGTTCTATTCTTGGTTAATTATTGAGAGTATTGGAATCATGAGACAAACTAAAGAGTGTAGAGGGGAAGAATGATTGTGCAAAACTGAGAAATGTAGACCCAAGGCCAAAACATTAGAGTAAGGCTTCCAAATACTCTGCTGAGTAAGAATCTACTGGCGAGTTGTCAAAATAGCAATCCAGTCCCATACCCAGCAGACTCTGGCTCAGGAGACCAAAGATTATGCCTTTTAAATAAGCACTTTGAAAAATTTTCACGTACTGCCAGATTTGGATATCATAGCAGGAATGCAGAACATTTTCCATCATTTTTATGGACGTCCTTTTATTCACAATGGGAATACAGTTTGGGTTTTCTCAGGATAATGGTTTTCTACTCAGACACCTATTTCATTGAAAACACATCAACATGTTTGGAGACTAATATATATATTATATACAATGAAGATAAAACAGTACAAACTAACAACCTTTTTAATCCTAAGCTAAAGGTGCCAGTTGTAAAATTCTTCAATATTTTCAGAGATCAAAGAGCATTCTCTGTGCCCCTTTTCTCTTCCTAATTGTGTAAATAATTAGACTGCTCATTTTGTGGGATCATGGAAAAACATGAGTACACCAGGGGAAAGATGTTGCGAAACATCTTTCAAGATCAATATTATGCTAACAGTCATGCATCAATTAGATGACAAAAATAGATTGAAAGAATCAGCTGATATTTTTTGCAGGAACAACTATCACAGCTCTGATGAAATATCATGGCCTTTGAAGTCTGAAAGACAAATGCCAATATGTCTCTGCTACGTGCCAGTAGTATAAACATCAGTAAGTTATTTACCATTTCTGAGCATCAGTGCACTCATCTATAAAGTAGGAAGTCAATATTTGGAATAAAGATTTAGTGTATGTAAAGTGCCTTACATAATGCCTGGCACATTATAGATTCAATACCTAATTAGACTAATTGTATGAGATTTGCATATTATATATTTTTAAAGCAGTTAATTTATATTAAATGAGTACAAATAAAATCTCTGAGATCTGTATCCTGTAGATATGTCCAATAGGTTTTAGCCCCAGAGTTCTCATGTGTGTACCACAGGCACACCTCAAGAGGGAACCATCAGGCTCAGAGCAGATCCACCAGTACCTGAACATTTCAGTTCCATTGGTGCTGATTAAGAGACAGCTCCAGAAAGCTACACTCTCCTGGAAAGAACCCCTATTCTACATATTATTCTCCAAACATGTTTCTATACCCACCAATGCTCAAAGCTCTGGCATCATCAAGACCAATATTACCATGGCAATTATCTCTCTTATGTTAGTGACCACTAAAAGAAGGTAAGGATTCCCTGATGACTCATCACCACTTCTCTAATCCCCATAAGGCTCTGCACATTCCTATTTTTGCCCTCATCTTCTCTCTCGCTCCCAATCCTGGACTGAAATTCTTCTCTTGAGTTTTCTGGAACTCATCACTAATCATAACTGAAACTCCCCTTACCTTTACCTCTTCTCCAAGTTATTTTGCTTCACTTCTGGCTTGAACTTAAAAATTGGTCTTCCCTGAGACACTCCCTCTCCCGCAGCAGTGATACACAGGGGTTGCCTTATCCCCCATATTGCTGCAAACCAGATGGACTGGTTTCCAATGTGCCTCACTTTGCTAGTTCCTTTCCATTTCCCCACCCTTTACACTCATAATCCACAGTTTTGGATCTCATATTAAAAGACTCTATCACTTATTCTTCTTGTTGAAATCATCTATCCACCCTCAGTCATTCCCACTCATTTCATGACAATTTTAGCTCTCGATTCAAAGCCATTCTCTCAAAATGCTACTACTATTTTAATTATTCATGATTGTGATGACCACGAAGAGAATCTTTTTAATTCTCTCTCTTTTTTTTTTTTTTTAATTTTTAGCCTTCTGCTCAATGATCTTGGCTTCTACCTACTGCTATGGGCATATCCTAGACTTCACACCACTGTAATCTCTCCATAATATCAAAGATTGGAGCACCACTCTTTATCATTCCTAGCTCACACTCAGTAACACCCTAGATCCACATGCTTCCACTGACCAGGATATATAATTTACAATTTGATTTTGCCGGGGATTTCACTGTTCCTTATCTATACATCTGGGTTAATTTAACGGTCATGGTAATCACTGTCTTCTATATAATTTCATGTAATTTTGACTACTTAGCATTATTTTAATTGCATGTGAAAGCCACAATCTTCATGAAATTTAACTCTCAAATAACTGCACATTTCCCTCATGAAGCTAAATGTAACTGAGGAAAATCTCTCAACCATGCTGACTTTAAACGTATGATTAGGAAGCCCAAATGGACCTTTTATTTTGCCAAGAAGTCGTTTACATCATTTTGCATTCTGAGTATTTTGTGCCTTCATCTTTTTTTTTTTTTTTGAAATTCTAATACATCTCTTCCCCACCTTCAGCTGATGACCTATTTGACTGAAAAAAAATAAATAAATAAAGAAGAAACTTCAAAAGCTTCCTTGACCATACTTATCTACATAAAGCCCCAGTATCACATGGTCTACCTTCATGAACTACCCAAGTTTAAGCTAAGGCCAATCTCCACTTGCATATGACATTGACTCTTCCCCTTGTGTTTTTAAGGATATCACCATCCTCTTTTTAAAGAAATGTTTCCATCAGCATGTAAGCATGCCGTCACTTTTTCATCTTCCAAAAATCTCTCTTTCGACCCCATTTTTTCCTAATATTGCCCTATTTCTGTGTTATTTTTACAGAGAAATAGTGTGTTTAATTATTGCTTTCAATCTCTCTCTTTCCATTCTCCTTGAGCACACTCTTATCAGGTTTTTGCCCCCCAAAATTTCCACTGAAACTACTTTTCCTAAGTCATAAATTACCTAAATGCTACATCTAATAGTCCTCATCTAACTTGAGCTATTAGCAGCAATTTTCAGAACTGAGAATTCCCTCCATAAGCAAAACTTTGCAGGACACTACCCTTTGTGGTTTGCCTTCTAACTCACTGACTTACCTATTTACACCTCATTTACTCTAAATTCTTTATCTTTGTCTTCCAAATTGAAGCATGTCAGAAAATAACCTTATCGTGTGTGTTTGTGACTTCATCTATTCTCATATCTTTAAATCCTATCCATATGTTGATAATTCCAAAATTTTTTCTCTAGCCAAGTTACTCATGAACTCCAGATTTATCCACTGACTTCTCACCATCTTCCTATATATCTCTAATTGGCATCTTACACTTAAGATTTTCTAACCTGGTATCTTTGTCTTCCCTTCCCAAACCTCTCCTCTTATAATAATCCCCATTTCCAAGGATTATTGTCCAGGGAAGACAATAATCCCCATACATTGTAATTCTATCATTCCAGTTGCACACATGCGTGCACATGCACACACACACAATATTAGAATCATTCTTCTCTATTTCTCACACTCATATTAGGCTCTAATTTCAAAATATACCCAGAATCTGATGATTTTTCGCCTCCTCCACAACTTTCAGGATGGTCCTAAATTATTGCAATACCCTCATACTTGCATCTCGGCTTTTCTCCTGACCACTCACAGCCCCTCTTCCCCAACCTCATTCCCCTGTGTAAATCTTAACACATCAGTGAGGGTCATACCATGTCACAGCTTTGCTCAAATCCCCCATTGGCTTCACAGATCAACTCAAAAATCAAAAGAACAGCTTTAAGGCCTTATAAGTTATACATCCTCTACTGAGGATCTTTGTTCCTAGTTTTCTTTCTGTCTGGAATGTTCTTTCCCTATAGCTGCATAGCTTATACCTTCACCATATTCTAGTACCCACACAAATGACCCTTTTTCAGCGAGGTCTTCTCTAACAGTTTTTTAATATTACTCCCTTTGGTACTCAATTATTATTCTCTCATCATCATACTATAAATTTTACTCACATGTTTTGTTTACTGCCAGCCTTCCTTTGCCTCAACAACCATTAAGTTATGCTGCAGAGGAATCTCCAGACGAACAAAGATAGGTTTTTGTTTTCCTTGTTCACTGCTGTATACTCAGTTCCAAGAATAGTGTCTCATACCTAGAAGATACTCAATAAATATGTTTTAAATAAATAAATGAAATATCTATTTTAAAAATGCATACCAATGAACTGATGTTAAAAACAAACACTTAATCTGCAATAGTATTTTTAAATGGTAAGAAAGATGACAGTAATTGTATGTGAAGCAGTTATTCAATCATCAATACATGTGATACAAATAGGAAGCAGTCAACATTTATTTTGTTTAAAGAGTCAAACTTGACCATGAAGCAAGCTACATGATTCTTCCTTTTACTTGAAATGTTTTATCTACAGACGTCCACTTTTTGTTTCAATTGTTTTTCTGCTCAATTATTATTGCTTTGCAGATGCTCGCCCTGACCTACTTAAAAATGTAACATTTGTAAATTTCTACTTTCTTGCCCTAACCCCCATCTCTTAAAATTACATGATTTTATGAAATATGTTTGTATATTGTCTTTTCTTCCATAAATATGATCAACAAAAGATCAGGAACTTCATCTTTTTTCATCAGTCATCAGATTCTAGTATAGTGCTTGGCATATTACCACAAAGAATAAATCATTATACATAGAAAATAAATTATTATTATAATAACTTAATATTAAAATAAATTAAGATACTTAATGTATTATAGGAACTTAACCTTCATTAATATTAATTTATTATAATAAATTTAGCTTTATTATAATAAAGTTCATTGTAACAATATTACAATAAATTATTATTATAGAAAATAAATACATTGAATAAATGAATCAGGTATGCCTTCAAAAATCTCTCCTTTATCAACTTCATGAATTCTGAACATGTCTGGCACAAAGAAAGAGATCTGGTATCTCTTCTTCTATCTTAGCTATTAATCCTCTACCCCAGTGGCCTTCAATGTGAGATATTCACTCAGAAATATGAGAAGGCTTTCAGAAGGATGGGAAAGCACAGATAAAGATTTTCAAAAAAAATTCAGTTATGTTTATCTTTTCAAAGAACCAGGTTTTTGTTTCATTTATCTTTTGTATATTTTTTGTTTCAATTTCATTTAGTTCTGCTCTGATCTTTGTTATTTCTTTTCTTCCACTAGGCTTGAGTTTGGTTTGTCCTTGTTTCTGTAGTTCCTTGAGGTGTGATGTTATATTGTCTATTCGTGCTCTTTCAGACTTTTTGATGTAGGCATTTAATGCTATGTGTTTTCCTGTTAACACCACTTTTGCTGTATTCCAGAGGTTTTGTTAGTTTGCATCACTATTATTATTCAGTTCAAAGAATTTTTAAATTTCCATCTTATTTCATTGTTGACCCAAAGATTATTCAGGAGCAGATTATTTGATTTCCATGTATGTGCATGGCTTTGAGAGTTCATTTTGGAGATGATTTAGAATTGTATTCCACTGTGAACTGAGAGAGTACTTGATATAATTTTGATTTTTCTAAATTCATTGAGACTTTCTTTGTGTCCTATCGTATTGTCTATTTTGGCGAATGTTCCATGTGCTGATGAATAAAACGTATATTCTGCAGTTGTTGGGTAGAATGTTCTCTACATATCTGTTAAGTCTATTTGTTCTAGGGTATAGTTTAAGTCCATTGTTTCTTTGTTGATTTTCTGTCTTGATGACCTGTCTAGTGCTGTCAGTGAAGTACTGAAGTTTCCCAATATTATTGTATTGCTATCCACCTCATTTCTTAGGTCTAGTAGTAATTCTTTTATAATTTTGGAAGTTCCAGTGTTAGGTGAATGCATACTTTTTTGATTGTAATATTTTTCTGTTGGGTTATTTCTTTTATCATTATATAATGTCTCTCTTTGTCTTTTTTAACTGCAGCTGCTTTAAAGTCTATTTTGTCTGATATAAGAATAAGTACCTCTGCTCACTTTTGGTGTCCATTTGCATGGAACATCTCTTTTCATCCTTTTACCTGAAGTTTATGTGAATCCTTATGCATTAGGTGAGTCTCTTTAAGACAGCAGATACTTGGTTGGTGAATTCTTATCCATCCTGCCATTCTGCATCTTTTAAGTAGAGCATTTGGGCCATTTACATTCAACATTAGTATTAAGATGTGAGGTACTATTCTATTCATCATGCTAGTTGCTGCTTGAATACGTTATTTTTTCTTTATTGTGTATTGTTTTATAGACCCTGTGAGATTTATGCTTTACATAGGTTCTATTTTGGTGTATTTTGAGGTTTTGTTTCAAGGTTTAAAACGTCTTATTGGCATTTCTTGTAGAAATGGCTTGGTAGTAGCAGATTCTCTCAGCATTTGTTTGGATAAGACTTTAACTTTTTTTTATTTATAGAGCTTAGTTTTGCTGGATACAAAATTCTAGGCTGATAATTATTTTGTTTAAAGAAGCTAAAGATAGAATCCCAATCCCCTCTAGCTTATAGGGTTTCTGCTGAAAAATCTGCCGTTAATCTGATAGGTCTTCCATTATGGGTTACCTGATGCTTTTACCTCACAGTTATTGAGATTCTTTCCTTTGCCTTCACTTTGTGCAACCTGATGACTATGTGCCTAGGTGATAATGTTTTTGTGATAAATTTCCAAGGTTTTCTTTGAGCTTTTTGTATTTGGATGTCTGGATCTCTATCAAGGCCAGGAAAGTTTTCCACAATTATTTCCTCAAATAAATTTTCAACACATTTATATTTTCCTTCTTCCTCAGGAACACTTATTATTTTTAGGTTTGGTCATTTAACATAATCCCAAACTTCTTGAGGGCTGTTCATTTTTTAATCTTTTTTATTTGTCTTTATCAGATTGGGTTAATTCAAAAGTCTTATTTTCAAGCTCTAAATTTACTTTGTTTACTTGTTTAGTTCTATTTTTGAAACTTTCCATGTATTTTGCATTTCTCTAAGTGTATCTTTAATTTTCAGAAGTGGTGATTGTTTTTTATGTATGTTATCTATTTCTCTAGAGAGTTTTTCATCCATATCTTATAATTTTTAAAATTCTTTTAAGCTGATTTACATCTTTCTCTGGTGCCTCCTTGAGTAGCTTAATAATCAACCTTCTGAATTCTTTTTCTGGCAATTCACATTTGCTTGCTTTGGATGTTGGTGAGCTAGTGTGATCTTTTGGGTTGTTATAGAAACTTGTTTTTTATATTTAATGTGTTGTAAAAATTATTAGGCAGCTATAGATATCCAGTGTGTCAAGACGATCTCAGAAGGCTTGCAGTCAACAGAACAGGGAACACATTTTTAGAGGTCTAAGGCAGATGAGCAAGATGATCCAAGCAGGTCACAGCTGGAATTTCGGGAGACACTTAATTAGCAGGAGTTGAGGACAGGAGAATGCTGTTGCTGCAAAGAAAATCTGAGGTATTGTGGTTGGTCTTTGTTATATCATATGAGAATATATGACTTCAGAATTCTATGAGAAAGTTGAAATTTTCAGAAAACCTCTTTATCTTGTTTTCTACATTATTGATCATATATCAGAAAACTGAGCACTAATTAGTATTTCTGCTACAGTAAACCAAAGCCACATTGGTACTATTCAAGAGGACACACATTTTTTAGCCATTGAGTATAAAAAGTATTATTCTAGACTTGAGCCCAAGAGAACCAGAGAGAGTTGAGAAAAGAAAAGTTTCTATCATACAAAATATTTTAAAGGACTCTATCATAAATTCCTGTCAAAATAGCATACGTGCCATCTACAATCAGATATATAAAAATGAACAGTGAGATACCATTTTGCAATAAATTATTGAATACTGAAAAAACCCTATGTCTGATAAATATGAATAAGCAGGGACAATCTGTATGGAAAAACCATTTTGGTAAAATCTTTTTGAAAAGAAACTTGAAAAGTGAACTTCAAAAAGCTTACACTCCTTGATTCAGTAATTTTGGTTCCAAGATGATATACTGTAGAAAACTACAGATGTATTTAAATAATTACATAAAAAGATGTTTATTACAGTATTGTCTATACTTTGATAAAAACTATTATGACAGACACAATGCATTGAATGATTATAATGTTTCTGACATTGTGCTTGGTGATTGAGCCTGAGAAGGGGAAATAAAGGGGAGAGAAAAGAGGGGAAAAAGATAATAGAACAGAAGTAATAGAGCATTGCCTACTCCCTCTATTTCCTAAAAGTCTGATGATTTGGTACTTTAGGACTTGAAAAAAGCTAGTTTAAAAGTGAAAGAGGCTAGATGCAGAGGCTCACGTCTGTAATACCAGCACTTTGAGAGGCTGAGGTGTGCAGATCACGAGGTCAAGAGTTCGAGACCAGTTGAAACCTCATCTCCACTAAAAATACAAAAATTATCTGTGTGTGGTGGCGATGCCTGTAGTCCCAGCTACTCGGGAGGCTGAGGCAGAAGAATCACTTGAACTCGGAAGTTGGAGGTTGCAGTGAGCCAAGATTATGCCACGGCACTCTAGCCTGGGTGACAGAGTGAGACTCCATCTCAAAAAAAAAAAAGTAGAACAACCTGATACGTAATTCAATAATTTGCATATTGATATATTTTCTATATCAAATAAGAATAACTGGTACAATATGCTTTTAAAATTCTACAGGGACATATCTATGTTCAAAGACAATATAAGCATTGCCCTTGACATCTGGTTTTCCAGAAATTAAACAGAAATATAAAGGAGTAAACAGAACTGAATTCACAGGCTGAATGCACAGGCTTAAGTCTATAAATGGGCAATGGTTTCTGGGATATCAATTTCCAAAGGGAAAATAATGTATCTATATGGAATGAAGAGCTTAATCCAGATTCATGATTTCAATCTAATTAATGAGATAGAACACCTTGTACCGTGTTGAGTCGTGTTCCTCAAAATATTCATATTCATTCAGAAGTTCACAATATTACCTTATTTGAAAACAAGGTCTTTGCAAATGGAATTAGTTAAAAGTTAAAATGAGGTTATGCTGGATTATAGTATGACTTAACTCTTATCACCAATGTCTTTTCTATATAACAGAAATGATTGATAAAATAAAATTTTAAAAATAAAAAGCAGAATTTAATAAATAGACTATGTACTATAGAGGTAACAAAAAATAAAACACTATGTTTTTGAAAAGGTAAAACATAATAACAATAAAAATAATCTAGAAAGACAAGTAAAGAGAGAGAGGAAGCACAAATAAACACTTTTAAGAATAAAAAGGCAAGGAGGGGCCAAGTTGGCCGAATAGAAACAGCTTCGGTATGCAACTCCCAGTGAGATCAGCGCAGAAGACAGGTGATCCCTGCATTTCCAACCTAGGTACCCAGCTCATCTCATTGCAACTGGTTGGGCAATGGATGCAACTCACGGAGAGTGAGCAGAAGCAGGGTGGGGTGTCGCTTCACTGGGAAGTGCACGGGAACCTCTCTCTCCCAGCCAAGGAAGCGGTTAGGGACAGTGCTACCCACCCTGGATACTACACTTTTCCCACAGATTTTTGCAGTCTGCAGATCAAGACATTCCCTCATGAGCCTACACCACCAGGGCCCTGGGTTTCAAGCACAAAACTGGGTGGCCTTTTGGACAGACACTGAGCTGCCAGAGTTTTTGTACTCCAGCGGCACCTGGAACTCCAGTGAGACAGGAGAACCATCCAGTCTCCTGGAAAGAGAGCTGAAACCAGGGAGCCAAGTGGTCTCACACAGTGGGTTCCCCTCCCATGGAACCCAGCAAGCTAATAACCACTAGCTTGAAATTCTCACTTCCAGCACAGCAGTCTGGAGATACCTGGGATGATAGAGCTTGGTTGGGGGTGGGCGACCGTCATTACTGTGGGTTTAGTAGGCAGTTTTTCCCTGACAGTGCTAAGCAAACCGGGAAGTTTGCATTGGGCAGAATTTCCCACAGCGTAGCAAAGCAACTGTGGCCAGACTGCTTCTCTAGCTTCCTCCTCACAGGGCAGGGCATCTCTGCAAGAAACGCAGCAGCTGCTGTCAGGGGCTTACAGATAAAATTAATCATTCCAGCCTACCTGCTCTGATCCTGACAAGGGGAATTCTCCCAGCACGTGCACAAGCTCTGCTAACAGACAGCCTCCTCAACTGGGTCCCTGACGTCCATGCCCCCTGAATGGGAGAGACCTACCAACAGGGATTGCCAGACACCTCATACAGGAGAGGTCTGGCTGGCATCAGGCCAGTGCCCCTCTAGGATGAAGCTTCTGGAGGAAGCAGCAGGCAACAATCTTTGCCATTCTGCAGTCTCCACTGGTGATACCCAGGTGAACAGGGTCTGGAGTTTGCCTCCAGCAAACTTCAGCAGACCTGTAGAAGAGAGGCCTGACTGTTAGAAGAAAAACTAAAAAACACAAAGCAATAACAAAAACAACATCTACAAAAAAGACCTGCCCACAAAAATCCCATCCAAAGGTCAACAGACTCAAAGATCAAAGGCTTGCCCACAAAAACCCCATCCAAAGGTCAACGGCCTCAAAGATCAAAGGTAAATGAATCCATGAGGGTGAGGAAAAACCAGTGAAAAAACACTGAAAATTCCAAAAGCCAGACTGCTTCTTCTCCAAAGGATCACAACACTACTGCAGCAAGGACACAAATCTGGACGAAGAATGAGATTGATGAATTGACAGAACTAGGCCATAGAAGGTGGATAATAAAAAAACTCCTCTGATCTAAAGGAACATGTTCTAATCCCATTCAAGAAAGCTAAGAACCTTAATAAAACGTTACACAAAATTTCAATTAGAATAACCAGTTTAGAGAGGAATATAAATGATCTGATCTAGCTGAAAAGCACAGCAAGAGAGCTTCGTGAAGCATATGCAAGCATCAATAGCTGAATTGATCAAGCGGAAGAAAGGCTATCTGAGATTGAAGACTGCCTTGCAGAAATAAGGCACACAGACAAAATTAAAGAAGAAAAAATGAAAAGGAATGAGTGAAGCTTCCAAGAAATATGAGACTATGTGAAAAGACCAAACCTATGATTAATTGGTGTACCTGAAAGTGATGGGGAGAATGGAACCAAGTGATGGGGAGAATGGAACCAAACTGGAAAACACACTTCAGGATATTATCCAGAAGAACTTACCCAAGCAAGCAAGACAGGCCAACATTCAAATTCAGGAAAGACAGAGAACACCAGTAAGATACTCCACAAGATCAACCCCAAGACACATAATCACCAGATTCTCCAAGGTCAAAATAAAGGAAAAAATGTTGAGGGCGGCCAGAGAGAAAGGTCAGGTCACCTACAAAGAGAAGTCCATCAGACTAACAGTGAATGTCTCAGCAGAAACCCTACAAGCCAGAAGAGAGTGGGGGCCAATATTCAACATTCTTAAAGAAAAGAATTTTCTACCCAGAATTTCAAATAAAGCCAAACTAAGCTTCATAAGCAAAGAAGAAATAAAATCCTTTCCACACAAGCAAAATGCTAAGGAATTTTGTCACCACCTGGCCTGCCTTGCAAGAGCTCCTGAAAGAAGCACTAAATATGGAAAAGAAACTGGTACCAGCCACTGCAAAAACAACCAAACATAAAGACTAATGACACCATGAATAAATTGCATCAACTAGTGTGCAAAATAACCAGCTAGCATCATGATGACAGGAACAAATTAACACATAACAACATTAACCTTAAATGTAAATGGACTAAATGCCCCAATTAAAAGGCACAGACTGGCAAATTGGATAAAGAGTCAAGACCAATCAGTGTGCTGTATTCAGAAGGCCCATCTCATGTGCAAAGACACACACAGGCTCAAAATAAAGGGATGGAAAAATATTTACCAAGCAAATAAAAAGAAAAAAAAAAAAAGAAGAAGCAGGGGTTACAATCCTACTCTCTGAAAAAACAGACTTTAAACCAACAAAGATCAAAAAAGACAAATAAAGGCATTACATGATGGTAAAGGGGATCAATCGAACAAGAAGAGCTAACTATTCTAAATACATATGCACCCAATACAGGATCACCCAGATACACAAATCAAGTTCTTAGAAACCTACACAGAAACTTAGACAAACACACAGTAATAGTGAGAGACTTTAACATCCCACCGTTAATATTAGACAGCTTAACAAAACAGAAAACTAACAAGAATATCAGGACTTGAACTCAATTCTGGAGCAAGTGGATCTAATAGAGATCTACAGAACTCTCCAACTCAAATCAACAGAATATACATTCTTCTCAGAGCCATGTGGCACTTATTCTAAAATCGGCCCCATAATTGGAAGTAAAACACAAATGAAAAAGAAATGAAATCATAACAAACAGTCTCTCAGAACACAAGGCAATCAAATTAGAACTCAGGAATAAGAAGCTCCCTCAAAACTGCACAACTACATGGGAATTGAATAACCTGCTTCTGAATGATTCCTGGGTAAATAACATAATTAAGGCAGAAATCAAAAAGTTCTTTGAAACCAGTGAGAACAAAGAGACAACAAATCAGAATCTCTGAGACATAGCTAAAGCAATGTTAAGAGGGAAATTTATAGCATTAAATGCCCACATCAGAAAGCTGGAAAGATCTCAAATCAACACCCTAACATCACAATTAAAAGAACTAGAGAAGTGAGAATGAGAGCAAACAAATTCAAAAGCTAGCAGAAGACAAGAAATAACTGAGATCACAGTAGAACTGAAGGAAATAGAGGCACAAAAAACCCTTCAAAAATCATTGAATACAAGGGCTGGTTTTTCAAAAAAAATTAACAAAATAGACCTCTAGCCAGTCTACTAAAGAAGAAAAGGGAGAGGAATCAAATGGGCACAATAAAATATAATAAAGGGGATATCTCCACTGACCACACAGAAATACAAACTATCATCAGAGAATACTATAAACACCTCTACCCAAATAAACTAGAAAATCTAGAAGAAATGGATGAATTCCTCAACACATACACTTTTTCAAGACTATATCAGGAAGAAATTGAATCTCTGAATAGACCAACAAGTTCTGAAATTGAGGCAGTAATTAATAGCCTACTAACCAAAAAAAGTTCAGGACCAGACAGATTCACAGCCAAATTCTACCAGAGGTACAAAGAGGAGCTGGATTCATTCCTTCTGAAACTATTCCAAACAATGGAAAAAGAAGGACTCCTCCCTAACTCATTTTACGAGGCCTTTACCATCCTGATGCCAAAACCTGACAGAGACACAAGAAAAAAAGAAAATGTCAGGCCAATATCCATGATGAACACTGGATGTGAAAATCCCAATAAAATACTGGCAAATGGAATCCAGCAGCACATCAAAGGCTTATTAATTTCATTCCTGGGATGCAAGGCTGGTTCAACACATGCAAATCAATAAATGTATTCCATCACATAAACAATCAATGTCAAAAACCACATGGCTATCTCAATAGATGCACAAAAGGCCTTTGATAACATTCAACATCCTTTCATGTTAAAAACTTTCAATAAACTAGGTATTGATGGGATATATCTCAAAATAATAAGAGCTATTTATGACAAACCCATAGCCAATATCATACTGATATTGCTCATGGATACACAGAATCAATATCGTGAAAATTGCCATACTGCCCAAAATAGTTTATAGAATCAATGCTATTCCTATCAAACTACCCTTGACTTTCTCCATAAAATTAGAAAAAACTACTTTACACTTTATATGAAAAGAAAAAGAGCCCATATGGTTGAGACAATCCTAAACAAAACATGAACAAAGCTGGAGGCATCATGCTATCTGACTTCACACTGTCCTGCAAGGCTACAATAACCACAATAGTATGATGTTGGTATGAAAACAGACATACAGACCAATGGAACAGAATAGAGACCTCAGAAATAACACCACACATCTACAACCATCTGCTCTTCGACAAACCTGGCAAAAACACAAGCGATGGGGAAAAGATTCCCTATTTGATAAATGGTGCTGGGAAAACTGGCTAGCCATATGCAGAAAACTGAAACTGGACCCCTTCCTTACACCTTTACAAAAACTGACTCAAGATGGATTAAAGACTTAAATGTAAAACCAAAATCTTAGGAAAAAAAAACCTAGGCCATGCCATTCAGGACATAGGCATGGGCAAAGACTTGGTGACCAAAACACCAAAAGCAATTACAACAAAAGCCAAAGTCAACAAATGAGATCTAATTAAACTAAAATGCTTCTGCGCAGAAAAAAAAAATTACTATCATGAGAGTGTACAGGCAACCTACAGAATGGCTTGTATACTTCCTTTTAGGGCCATGAGTTCACTTTGGCCCCAGACAGGTCCAGAGATATCAGCCAGAAGCAACTGTGATGAAAAAGAATGTGTAGAACAGGTTTAAGGGGAAAAATTACGGGTTAAGTTTTAGGTCCATGAACTTTGAAACTTTATCTCTGAGTGTCTTAAAAATAACCAAGATTCAAGATGAGGGTAGCCTTGAAACAAGAAGAGGAGCTCAAATCATTGGAAAAGAGGAACGTAACTTTGACGTAGGTATCGTGTTAAGGTCTAAGGACATGAAATGTGAAGCTGCTCTTTGTGGGGGGCAAGGAGGGAGCGAGAATAACGTTCTGGAAGCTAAAATGAGAAGCAAGGTCTTGCCCTTTAACCACAGAATTGTAAGACAAAGTAAACACCCATTGTATGATAAGGTTTCGGAGGAAGCAGATTTCGCTGAGTGTGCAGTGGTGAACAGAATGCTCATTTATGAACTGGAAGCTGGGCGAAAAGGTGGAACATAGGAGGTATATGGAGGTTAGACTTATGGCAATTATAAAAGAATGAAAACTAACTTGCAGTTTTGGAGCTTTTCAGGTGACTGACATAAATGGGAGCAAAGGACATAATGAGATTAATTCTTATGAATTCAAGGTAGACAGTATTGGTGAGATGGTGAGTGTCAATATTAGGGTAAGTATGCCTGGACTACTTGGCAACCCCTTGCCATGGAGACAAACTGGAGAAGTAGTAACTCATTCAAGCACCTGTGGTCCTTTTTTGACCACTATTGATAGGTTTGAGGTGATTGGAGAAAGTTAAGTCTTTTCTCTGTGCACAATTCACTCACTTAAATTCCTCCCTAATGCAGCAACGTAGGCCCAGAGGGATGTGATTGTGGAGTTAGTACCGTGGGCTCACTCTTATTGCCTCACAGGGGAGATGGTATTTTACTCTGAAAGCATAGGTTTCTCCTTTGACACTTCTTGGTGGGGGAAAGCAGGTCAGAGAAAGTGGGTGTTGGAGCACTTTTGGATCCCTTATGATCTCTGTCATTGGCATCCATGAGGTCTGGGAGTTCAGTTCTTATTCTGAGCACTGGCACTACCCTCATGAGGGAGGAGATAAAAACAGCAGACAAATGCAGACGAAAGAAACAAAACAGTTGGTGAGAAGTTAAGGGTCAGTTTTTTTCTTATTTAATAGCATGAGAAGTCTCAAGTTAATGAAATTAAAAATTATGATTTAACATTATTTACGTTTCCAAATGCAATCAATATTTACAGGAATTTTGAAAACCACTTCAAAAAATGAAAATTGGGAAAAATATAAATAGAAGGAGAGGAATAACAATGTCTAATACTTTATGGCATGGAGTTAAAAGATGTTTTAAACTTGATAAATTAAGATTTAATGGCATACATATATGATTTATGGAGTTCACTACCAGTGGACCTAAAAACAAAACTGCTTAAAAGTGTTTGTCTCTGGGGCATTGGACTAGTCATAAGGAAGATCACAGACAATACATTTGTGTTTCATTTCAATTTCTTTTGTGTCATTTGATTTTTTTTTTCTAGTACAGAAAAATATAATTTAAAAATAACACCTTGGCCAGATATAGTGGCTCATGAGTATAATTTCAGCACTTTGGGAGGCCAAGGTGGGAGAATTGCTTGAGCCCAGTTGAGTCCAGGAGTTCAAGACCAGCCTGGGCAACATAATGAGGCCTTGTAGTTTCAGCTACTTAGAAGACTGAGGTGAGAGGATTGCTTGAGCCTAGAAGACTGAGACAGCAGTGAGTCGTGATTGTGCCTCTGCACTCCAGCTTGGGCTAAAGAGCAATACCCTGTCTCTAATAATAATAATAATAACAATGTTTATAAAGAACCTCATATCAGTAAAAATAATAATAATAATTGAAATAATGCATTTTATCAAAGGGGAAGAAACTGAGTCCCCAAATTATAAGAGTTATTGAAGATCCCCAATAGATGTTTATGGAACAATTGATTTCTCATTTCATTTCTTTATTGTAGAAGAGAGGCGTATTGGTGTGGGTATGGGAGGCAGGTGGTAACTTATTAAGTTGTAAGGTATAAAATTCAAGTTGATATCTTTTTATTAGGATGAATAAATAAATATACACAGAAAAGAATTACAGAACAACAAGTAAAAGTATGTTAATTTCAAATCCTATGAAAATGTGGTAAGTCACTAACTAATCAGAGTTTTTTGCTATGCTTTTAATGCAGGTCTTGGTGAGATATGATGACTGCAGATTGATGCAGAGGAATGACAAAATCCAGTCCTTACTGATGTAATTAATAATAGAGGCAAATATAAGACTGTCTCCTTTGCTACTGGCTACAATTCAGTGTTTACCCCTTAGGCCAATGAGATATTGGCAGAGGCTGCTAATTAGGAAGGAATTTCCTTCCGAAATAAAACAACAAAGCTTTCTGAGAAGACATTTTTCTTCTTCTCTTCTGAACTGGGGATACTAGCCATGGGGAGCAGTAGTCACCTTGCAGTCGTGAGGGAACAAGCCTAGGGAAGAAAGACAACACAGGATGGGTAGCAGAGCTGGGAGGCTGCTGGAGGGTCATTACCCAAGGCAGAACTGAATATCTGCATCGACAGGGGTAGGAGTAGGTGTTGTGGAGTTTTATGCTTCTAGGTCTTTTTTTTTTTCTTTTTCTTTTAGAGACAAGTTCTCTCTCCAGCACCAAGGCTAGAGTGCAGTGGTATGATCGTAGTTTATTGTAGCCTTGAACTCCTGTGCTCATAAGATTATAAAATTTCAGGGAAGGTGTTGGGGTCCGTGCCGGGGGTGGTGGAGAATGAAAGAACACACAAAAGACAAAGACACACAGAGAACATGGCGGCCGTGCTCAGAGCCTCTGCCTCACTTTATTTATACTCCATAAACCCCACGTCAGCAGAAAGAATGCAATGCAAAACAAACTTTCTTTTCCCAGATGTAACCTTCTACTCAGTTCTTTGTTTCTATGCTCTTCCTTATCTGCCCGCCTTCTTGGCGCCTACGGGAGTTCATTAAAAGTTCAATTGGAGATACTGTCCTTGAGCCCTATCTATTCTCAGCATACTGTTTTCAAAGGCCCCTGCATTCCCCCCCCCCCTTTTTTTTGTTTTGCCTCAATCCTAAAAAGGTAGCCCATATTTGTTCTTGTGTTTTCTTTTGTTTTTGGAGGCGATGGAGGGAGCATCAAATCACCAAAAGAAGTAGACCCAATCCAAGTGCCCAAAGCAATATACTTCCAGAGATTGTAGAAATCCATGTCTTCATCTGGGTCCATGGGTTAAAGGCAGCAAGGCACTGACCCAGCTCCTGAAGGGTTACAGTTCCAGACAACACATGTAATTGTTGTCGAAATGCTTCGGAAATGTTCTGAGTGAGCTCTTGGATGTCCAAACTAATATTTTTATGGCCTATTAATAATTTTCGGATTACGGTCCAATTTTGAGAGATGTTAAAAAGCACAGGCGTTACACAAAATTGAGTGGAGTTCCAATCACATTGTAATGTTATCCGAGTACTGAGGACAGTGAGCTGATCTCCAAGCCATGTCAAGGCTTGTTCCATGTTGTCCAATCTTTCAGCAAGTTGAGAATCAATGTTTCATTGTTGAAGCCATAACCAGTGAGATTGTTCATGCCATTGCTGCACAAATTCAGCATTTTGTATGCTTTGATGAAGAGCGAGCCCTGCTACGGCCGCAGTGGAGACGATGGCGACAAGGCTCATCACCGAGGCAATTATAAGTCCAAGGGCATGGAGGGTTCGCTGGAGAGAAGTCCAAATATAAGTCTCAAGAGGTGATGCCCCCCATGGTCGCGTAAGGTTAACAGGTAGCCAAATTTCCTTACGAGCCCTGAGGATATAAATATCCTCAGTAAAGTTGTGCCACCATGAATGATTGAGGCAAGACAAAAATGTACACGTATCTGTACAATTAACAATCCCCATATCATTATCCCATGTCAAATTCCCTGCTAATAACAGGTAGGGCTTACAGACACAAGCAATAATATATCAGGAGGTATTTCGATATAACTGAATATGAAAGGAGTTATTCGGGTTAGAAAGATTAAGGGGCATATTCCCCACAAAAATGTTAATGGCATCGCCTGCAGCTAACAACTTCCAAAGATGACTCTGTACTTAGGCCTCCTTCACGCCATACTAAGGTTTCATTATTGTTAGCAGCAATACTTTTATTTACCCGGTGCCATTTCAAAGGTATGTGACTAAATTTTGTTTGAAAATCACTGTGCACACTTCAATCAGTTATTTGCATCCCATTGTATTCTAATAAAATCCAGGGTTTATTTCCCCGACATTGTTGCCACTCCAGCACCTCAATATTAGGAGAAACTTCTGGAATAGGACAAAAAGGTAAAAAACTAGGAATAGTTTCATTACTATATACAGTATGATTATAATAACAGTATTAGCAGCCACATGACTATGATTATAGTGAACAACCCAGTCTTCATACGATTTTTGGAGACAATGAGAACTATTTCCCATGCATATTGGAAGTTCTTCCACTCCAAATTGGTATGTGTTGTTTATAATTCCCGTTTCCCGTTCTATATTGTCCTTGTCTATATAGGGGGACGGCATCCAAGTAGTGTCATTGGTGAAAACCTTAATTTCCGCCTCTCCCCAGGCAACTCCCTGATACAAGGGTGGAAAGGGAATATAAGTGCAATATTCATACAAAGCCTCACTAAAGGAAATAAGTCCCCCGCCAAGGCACATCCAACAAAGGAAGAAATGCATGCTGAATCCAGTTTTCTTTTCAACAGGGTTTCAATCATCTTGTAGGAAACCACTCAGGTCCGCTCCCTGTAAGGACAAGAGCATAGCCCTGTCCCTGTTTTAGAACTTGCCCTTGAACATACTTACCTTCTTCATTAGGATACCAAATCTTTAAATTGTCAGCGGGGACTATCACCAAGGGAGGTGAGGAAAGATGGGTTATGACAGCGGAGTCTTGCAATTGTCTCCATTGATTCAAAAAATAATTAAGGTAAAAAGAACCTTCAAAATCAAAAAAATTAAGGTAGAAAGGTTAACCTTCAAAAAAATCTGGTTTTTTGGGGGGCTCATTTCCCCCTTTTTGTTTTAGCAGTTGAGTTTTTAAGGTTAAATTTGCGCGCTTAATGATGGCTTGACCTTGACTGTTGCCCGGGATACCGGTGATATGTTGAATATTGTATTGCTGTAAGAAAACTTGCAATTTATGAGAGACATAAGCAGGGGCATTATCAGTTTTAAGTATAAGAGGAATGCCCATGATGGCGAAACAAACTAAGAGATGAGTAATAACAGAAATGAGAAAAGGTATCAATGGTATGATGAACATTTTAATCGTCCAAAAGAAGGGACATCTCGTGGATTAACCCCAGGATGGAAGGATGGAATGCTCAAAGGAGCACAAGAAGGACAAGCTCGAATAAGAGAACGAGCTTGTTTATGAGTTAAATGAAACCGTCGTTGAAGGCCAGAACTATTAGTGTGATGTAGAGTATATTTTTGTTCTGCAGCATATAGGTGGCCGATTAAAAGCAAATCAATCTGAGTATTACCATGAACTAATGGTCCAGAAAGTTGAGAATGAGAACGAAGATGAGTGATGAATAAAGGAGCTCGACGTTGGCTCAAAGTAAAGGATAACAAAGAAAAGAATTTCTGAAGAGAAGAAGTAGCACAAAGAGGTAAAGTGGCCTGAGAAATATAAGTAGTAACATAAACGGCGTATTGAGAATCACTAACAATGTTACAACCAGTAGTAGGGAAATCAAGTAAGACCATGAGAATAGCAAACAATTCTCCCTGTTGCACTGAGGGATAAGGATAAACTGTAACTCAAGATTGATGAAGCTTCTTGCCAAGAATCAGAAGTTGCAAGAAGATAAGTGATCTGACTATGAGTGAATTGAGAGATAATTAAGGAAGGATCTCCTCCCCAAAGTTGTCAACAGTGATGCCGTCCTTTGATGATCAGTTCAGCTAAATGATCGATATAAGTAGCCAAGAGTTTAGATGTTTTATTGGACAAAAAGATCCATTCTAGTGGCCGATTGGTCTGATGAATCATTCCTGTAGGAGAATGTAAAGTATGAAATAAACAAAAGGAAAGGGGAACATCAGGAAGGGGCCTTTTAAAGTTGCTCTTCTACAAGCTGTAGTTCCTGTAAAGCCAAAGGAGTTAAATGGCATGAGTAGTCCAAGTGACTGTCTCCTTCTAGAATAGAAAAAAGATGTTATATTCCTAAAACAGGACGCATCGTTTGAAAGTCATTTAATATTTTGAAATGATCACGTTGACTTTGAATTTTCTGGGGTCGAATATTTTGTGCTCCTAAGGTATAACCTAAATATTGAATAGGAAAATCCAGTTGAATTTTTTCTGGGGCAATATTAAGTGAATAGAAAGAAAGCTGAGTTTGTAATGATGCAAAAGGACAAGTTCTTGACACAAGGTAGGGCTGTTTAACATACCTTGAGGTAAAACTTTCCATTGATATCGAGAAAGTGGCTGAGAATTATTAAAAACAGGGACAGAGAAGATCCATACAATGATAAATTAACACAGTTGGAAACTGATTTTTTACAGGATTTAAAGTCCTATGTACGAATTTTTGACATATAGTAGGGCTATTAAGTATACCCTGAGGAAGAAGCTTCTGCTGATATTTTTGAATGGGTTGTCCATTATTATATTTAGGAATAATAAAGACAAACTTTTTACAATCTTGAGGTTGTAACTGAATAGAGAAAAAACAATTTTTGAGATCTATGACCATTAATTTTTAACTCTGTGGGATAAGGGCAGGATTAGGAAGACCAGGCTGTAAACTTTCCCTAGGTTTAATGTAAACATTTATAGTTTTAAGACAAGACAAAGACGGGAATTCCATGCAGAAATACGTGGCTTTATATTCCTCTCGGCCATTTGTTTTTTGACTTACTCTGTTAGAGTCCTAAGTATTTATTTAAATAATGGTCACTGTTTCACCTAAATAGGAGTGGTGGCTATGAGTTTAAAGGATTGTAGCCCATTTTGAACATCATATTTTTGGCAGCTGAGGAAATATGAGGAATGTTTAAAAAAGCAGCAAATTGTTGTGAAAGATCTTGTTCCCAAAAATTAATATTGATAGGAACAATATAAAAATTAAAAAAAAACACTTGACCTTGTTGACCTTTAGGACTAACACAGGTTAAAGGTTCTACGTCTTGATAAACCACAGAAGCAGCACCCAAGCTAGTGAGTATAAGTGAAACTTGTCTTTTTTCCTATTGTATAGGCCACTAATTTAAACAAATAATAGACATATTCACCCCCGTATCAATTAACCCTTTAAAAACTATTTCATTAATGTGCAATGAACATAAGGGCTTTTGATTAGAAACTAAAGTTTCCCAAAAAACAGTTTTTTCTGTGCTACCAAACCCTCCCTATTGAGAATACTTTCCCCTGCCTCTAGGCATATAAATTGTGAGACTTGAACCATAATAAGAATTTTATTAGTAACATCATGTCCTTTTGGCAAAGGGCCACACACTCTAATAGCCAATTTATATACTCCTCTGTTAGGAGACAAAGTATAAGGCTGAGTAATAGCTAAGTCAGCAGCAGCGCTCTGCTTAGTTGCCGCTTAAGGCTGAGAAACTGGGGTAAGGTGTGGGATCCTTAAGGAGGACTTGAATTTATTCCTTGATGTTGTAGGCCATTGCTCACTGGGTATTGTATGCAGATTCAGTCAATAACAAATATTTGTAAACAAATAAGGTGATTACAGGTACAGAAATTCAGTTCGTAGCTTACTATTCAATAGAGTATCTGCTTTGTAAAAGATGGTGGACCACAAAATACTCAACGGATTTTGGTTTTCAAAACACAGTGATGCTATCCAAGGCTAAATGGATACTTGAAATTGGGATTGGATCTGGTGCTGAGATACAACTTTTACTTAGTTACTGATTTTTCTTTCCTCCGATTATTCCAAGGAGGGTGACTACCATTTTTGTACTTTATAGAGCAGTCTAGAGGAAAGGGTTAAGCATGTAAGCTCTGGGGACAGAAAGTCATATTTTCAAAATATAATAGCTATATGACCTTGGATACATTTATAAAACTGTCTTAACTCTGTTTTCCTGTCTACAAAATGGTAATAATTATAAAATTTGTCAGTCTTAAAGGGATGTTGGAAGAACTAAATGCAAGTGAAGATTTTTTCACAATAGTGGACACATAGTAAGTACTCAGTATACTATGGCTATTATTACTGTTATTATTGTTAATATTACGTCTATTTATTTTAGCTCTTTAATGTAACAAGTGCAGAACCATAATCTCACATCCTTCAGAGTCACGCTGATCTTGTATTTTTTTGGTCCTCTGACTAGTTTAGTGATTTATTACAAGAAACCTAGTTAGTTTGTGCATTCTTTTCCTTTCTTATATTTCTCATTTGTAAAGACTGATAAACCAACTACACTTTCAGACCTGGTGACATAAATTGTTGGGGCCCCAAGCCTGTGGGCCCCGGCTCCCATTTCCCAGGAGAGGAGACAGTAAATTTCCACTTTTATCAGTTTTGAAACGACATTTATTTGTCCAATGTCGACCTTTACCACAACATTTGTACACCTCTGAAGGCAGCTTTCTGCCTTGAGGGATAAAAGTGTTCAATTTTTATGACATTCTTTTTTGAAATGTCTAGGTTTACCACACTGAAAGCAAACACCTTGTTTGTTATTTCCTTTTAAGGCTTTAGACAAAGCTCCAGCAAATAATTGAGCATTATAAATAGCCCCTCCAACACTAACACAAGTTTTAATATATTTATCTAAATTGGTCCCATTGGCCTTTAACGATTTTAACAATTTTTGACAGTCAGCATAAGCATTTTTAAAAGACAACGTTTGTAACAAAATTTTTGAAGCAAGGTCAGCACCCACAATTTTCAAGACAGCATCCTGAAGATGGGCTACGAAATCTGAATATTGTTCATTTGTGCCCTGTAAAATCTTCACAGAGGAAAGGGAAGATTTTCCTGTTATCTCTACCTTATTTTAGGCCCTTAAAAACAAAGTCTTGATTTGAGTAAGGGCAACATCATCTAGACCAGCCTGAGCATTAAGAGTAGCATATTGGCCCGTGCCTGTGAGTTGTTCCTCAGTGGCTCCTGGGGGATCACACATAACATTTTTTCTAGCCTTGTACATGCGCCTTGTTCATTTACCAGCTGTGCAATTGTAACCACTGAGAATGATCAAGAAAAGCCTTCCCCAAAGTCTTCCAGTCTATAGGAATTATCAAATTTTCTGATGAAAAAATATCAAGAAGACCAAGGATAGGGGTTCATAGTTAGAAATGGCAGCTTTCATTTCTTTTAAAAATTTAATTTGTAAGGCATTAAATTGGACATTATTGCCACCATTTGAAAACTGAGCATTAGGAGCAAAAGAAGCACAAATAATTGGAAACAGATCCAGCTCCTTAAATTTTTTTTTTTTTTTTTTTTTTTTTATCTTTCCTTTTCTCCCTCCCCCAATGGCGGGCAAGGCACTGAGAAAACTTTGCCAAACAAAGGTAAAGATAGGGAAGCCAGGGGGTTGGAGGCACTGGAAAATCCTCTTTTAACAGGGCAGAAGGAAAAGAAACAGGGAAAGCTCACAAAGGTGAATTAGAAGAATGTATCTGTAATATTTGTTGAAGCATTTCCATAATACACTGCATGTCAGAATTTCCCTTAGAAGAAGGAAGAGCTGGCTTTTTCTCTTCTCCCCCTTTTGCTACCCTGGCACAAATGGGCTCCATTTCAGATTTATTTTATTTTATTTTATTTTATTTTTCCAAATCCTCAGATACCTTTCCTCCTGTGGCTACATTACCACACTCCAGATCAGTCTCAAGTAACTCTAATGTCTGAGTGATAGAGTTACACAAGGTCCACAATTTTAGAGGCATAATATCCCCTAACTGGAGAGCTCTAAGCAGAGCTTTTACTACCTGTAACCATTTTTTCCGATTCAGCTGCACTTTAGTCTGATACTGAAACCAGTAACAATGTTGTTCAACATGGGCAAATAATCGCTTCAAAGTCTTTTTCTTTCACTTCTACTCCCATAAACAGCAACAGTCCTTTAAACAGCCATAAATATTCTGAGGCCAGAGAGATGGAATTCCCATAATGAAAGCTTAAGAAGGTTCCCCTTAACAATATCCGAGCCTTACCCGCTCCTAGGGGGTTCCCCTTCTTGTTCTCCCCTACTCACCCGTGCTGACCCTGCTCGCTGTGCCACTTGTTGGGGTCCGTGCCGGGGGTGGTAGAGAATGAAAGAACACACAAAAGACAAAGACACACAGAGAACATGGCGGCTGCGCTCAGAGCCTCCGCCTCACTTTATTTATACTCCATAAACCCCACGTCAGCAGAAAGAATGCAATGCAAAACAAACTTTCTTTTCCCAGATGTAACCTTCTACTCAGTTCTTTGTTTCTATGCTCTTCCTTATCTGCCCGCCTTCTTGGCACCTACGGGAGTTCATTAAAAGTTCAATTGGAGATACTGTCCTTGAGCCCTATCTATTCTCAGCATACTGTTTTCAAAGGCCCCTGCAGGAAGGCCTTTATAAGACAATAATTCAAAATTATAAATAAAAATGAGCATATGAAGCAAATATTTACTTAGAATGAGAAAAAAGTTACAACGAATTTCATGTGATATGCTTCGGGATATAATCATGACTTTAAAGAAAGCAAACAAACCCTACGGCAACCGTTATATTAAAATGGGGAATATTAAAAGCTTTCCTGTTGATGTCATGCGTGAGAAGATAATGCCTGGTATCACCATTTCCATTAAACATTATCCTGGATGTTCTAGTCAGAGAAATGGCAAGAAAAAGAATTTAAATTTAAGAACAAGAAAAGAAAAAAATAAAATGTCAGTGACATGTGGTATAGGTAGATAATTTAAAAGTTACTACATATAAACTCTCGAAATTAATGTTAATTTTTACAAGTTATCTGGATAGAATAAAATATACACAATCAAATGTAGTGATTTATACATTAGTAGCGTCAGGAAATAATATTAGTAAAGTATACTACTTAGTGCAGTTTTAAAAAAATTGAAACCCAAGGAATAGATTTCATAATGGGTGCCCCAGACCACTACTCCCAAACTACAAAACATTATTTAAAGACATTAAAACCTATATCATGTTCATTAGTTGAAAAACAATATTGTAAGAATGTTGGCTCTCCAAAGATACATCTATAGTTTCAGTGAAATCTCAAACAAAATCCCAGTACTCTTTGAAATGTGGAAATTGACGAGATTATGTTAACCTTTCTTTTAAAATGTAAAAGGCCAAGAATCACGAACGCAATCTTGAGGAAGAATGAAGGTGGAGGAAGCCAGCTTCGGATATTAATTCCTATAAAGCCAAAGTAACTGAGTCAATGTGGGACTGACAAGCCAACTCCTATCTTTTCCCCTGCAGACCTCTTCTTCACCTCAGTTGGGATTCCACACTAGGAACTGAACTACTCTCCTATCTAGCCACTAGTCTAACCTTACTCAGGTTCTAACACTTCATATCAGACCTCTCCCCTGTTCACCCTCCACCACAGTGATATCTTCCTACCCTCTTCAGGTATTGACACCCATGCGAGGATACCCCATGTATTGATATTCTCCTTGCTCTCTGTGATTTATGTCTCCACTTGACTGAGCCAGGGTACCCAGATTTTTGATCAAACATCATTCTAGATGTTTCTGTGAATGTGTATTTAGAAGATATTAACATTTAAATCAATAGACTCTGAATAAAACATATTACCTTTCCTATTAAAAGTCTTAATAGAAAAATAACCTTTCCCAAAGAAATCCTGCCAGCACACTACCTCTGGACTTGAATTACAGCATCAATTCCTTTCTGGGTCTCTAGTTTGCAGGGTTACTCTCTCTCTCTCTGTCTGTATATACATATATACACCCCCCCCACATATATATAGTCACTAGTCTAGCCACTAGTCTAACCTTATATATATATATATATGTGTGTGTGTGTGTGTGTGTGTGGGTGGGTGGGTGGGTGGATGTGTGTGTGTCTGGGTCTGTGTGTGTACAGCTGACCCTTGCACAACACAGGTTTCAACTTCACAGGTCCACTTATACATGGATTTCCTTCAATAAAAGTTACACCAAGTATGTCTGCTTCTCCTAAGCCCTCCTTCACCTCCTTCAGTTCTTCTGCCTCTGCCGCTCCTGAGACAGCAAGACCGACCTCTCCTCTTCCTCTTTCTTTCAGCCTACTCAATGTGAAGAAACAGGAATGAAGATCTTTATGATGATCCACTTCCACTTACTGAATAGTAAATCTATTTTCTCTTCCCGATGATTTTCTTAATAACATTTTCTTTTGTCTAACTTTGTGGAATGAATACAGTATATAATACATACAACGTACAAAATGCATGTTAATCAAATGTTAATGGTACTGATTCCAGTCAACAGCAGGCAATTAGTACACAAGTTGTGGTGAGTCAAAAATTAAATGTGGATTTTCGACTGTGAGGTTGGCATTTGTAACACTCACATAGTTCAAGGGACAGCTACAAGTATACACAGATACAAACACACATACAGACACATGCATATGTATTAAGACATACATAGAAATGTTCTTTTTCTCTGGAGAAGCCTAATATGCTTTTAGTTAGTTCAGTGGGTTCTGACAAACCATTGAACCATCAGTCTCCTTGGACACTCTTCTAACACTGCTTGGGCCCTTGGGTTCTTACGCCACACTCAGGTGCTTATAGTTTCCCTTAGAGAGCCACCCCCTTTCTTACCTGATATACAGTCCCACTTGCTAGGGTCAAGTCTAATGGATCTAATGGGTCAAGTTCAAATTATTCAGAAAGAAAAATGGACAAGAGAAAAAAGAAAAAGAAAGGGAATGGAATGGAACGGACAAGAAGAAAAAAACAGAATATTTAATAAATTTTGAAAGTGAATATTATAATGGACGGCCCATGCCTGGAGAATAGAAACATATGTCTACTTATCTGTCACCCTTAGTTCAATTATGCCTAGGACTGGATTAATAAATGCCATTACACAATATCATGGCTTTAAAACTTAAATTGATTACATGTTTTCTCCCACTCTAGGATAAATAGAAAGAAAGGCTTTGCTTTTACTAACGGTATATCTAAAATGTTTTTCAGTTTGTTCATACGGGCACAGGAAATTTTGGAAATAATATTTAAATGTATGATCATTATCTAGTTTTAAAAGATAACACTCAAGTAATTTTTAGATCCAACAAATAACTGAGAAGATTATTTTTATGTTTATGAACAATGTAGCTATGTTCCTTTTATTTTTTCATGACTCATACAGGACAGAAATTACAGAAATGATCCAAGCGGTGAGGCAGCTATTATTTCATATCCCAAATAAAGAGCTCAGAGCTTTGTTAAACACAATTGTTAATAAAGTAAAGCTTCATGATGATAAAAGCAAAGTGAAAAACCTTTGTTTTTTTCTTATGGTTGGTCCTAAGAAAAATTTAAGCAAATTTTATGAAAAACAAAATCAAATTAAAGACCATCACAGGACTCTTCTAGCCCGCAGATGTTTATCATTACTGTTGAGGTCAATTATTGAATAAAATACTACTTTAACCTATCTTGATAACATGAAAAGTTTGAGAAATTCAAGATACCCTTTGACAACATCATTTTTGATGACTAAATGACTGCAATAAAAGTTGAAAGAGATACATTCTTTCTGTTAGTAAAGATACACTGTGCTACTTTTGTGGAATAGCTAATGTGGTGGAAAGGTATATAGGTCTTTAATATGAGTTTAAAATCTTATTGCTTAATAATTCTGCTTGTTTTCTTAAGGCCTATGAGAAAAGTCACTTGCAGACCTAGTGTACTATATACCTAATTACACCTAACAAGTTTGTCACACTGGAAATGTTCTTGCAATTATTCAAAATATCAGATACATTTACAAAATTACACTTTTTCTTCCACCTTCAATATTAATGGCATCATTTTATTTTTTCTTTTTCAGTTGTTTAGAGACCTTATATTAATGAAAAGATTGGATTAAAAGTATGGGAGATGTTGGGAGGGGAACATCACTAAAACTCTGAATGGAGAGGTGTGAGGGATTGATGTTTTGGTAAAATAATCCAGGGTTACTTAAACTCTAATTTATCCCATTTGTTTCAGTAAACTCTTTGTCTACTGAATACATAATGTATGAATTATTAGAGAATCTATTAAGAAAAATCAGGTGAGGGAAAGGGAGAGAGGTACTCTCATATAATTCAAATTGGTTTTGAAAATTTATGCAGGCAATTGAAACACATTTCCCTTTATACTAAAGGAATAAAAATGAGACTTTCACATTCCATCAGAGATGCAGGGAGCAGGAGTGTCTCACCCACATCCTTATGATAGAAAAAAATGTGAATAAAATATGAATAACATGCAAATCTAACTTTTCTTGAGCCCATTAGTGAGTTGAGCTTACTGGGTAAACAGCTAACTAGAAATCTTGAGAGTGATGGGCTCCTGTAGGAAGAAACCGGATTTGCACACTTATTCACCTGGGGCAGAAGTCACCCAATGCTGTACAAGTAAGTGTAATGAATCAGCTGGAAAATTTTAATAAGTAGGTAAATACCAAGGATGGGTTGACAAAAGAAAGTGAAGCCCCTGATGCCTGCAGACATAAGGGGCTTTATGCCTCTTTACTATTTCTTTAGTAGCCTCACTATGTACCCTGTAGGAAGATTAGAGATAATCTTCAGAGAGCCCCATTGGTACTGGCTGCGGCATGAGAACAGCAACTACTGTTCAAGCCCTATTCAAGACCAAACTTTTCTTCTCCGTTAAAGAATAAAAGTCCTTATCTTCAATAGGGAATGGTAACAAAAACTATGGTTTGAGAGTACTGGTGAAAACTCTTGTAGCTGGGAAAGGAAACCAGGAGAAAAGCTCCACTCCTCAGAGAAAAATAGGTCATCCTCAAGACCAAGATTTACAGAGCTTGCCTAATATTGAGCTTCATGGGAACATCACCCTAATGCTAATGAGTATCTAGAAAAAATCAGAGTGGAATATAGCTGGGAGAGCTGTGAGATACAGATTGTTTCTGGGTAATACAGCAAAAGGGGAAAACAAATCTAGACAGGGGAAGCAGATCTATATACATGTATTTCCTAAAATATTTAAAGCTTTTGATATTCCCAGGGTACGCATAGCAACAACAAACTTAAAACCCAGCCCTATTATTGACACCACCCTCCACAATACATGCCTAACAGAAGGACAGATGTGATTATCTCCATGTAAAATAAATACTTAAGTATTGACATTCCTATACTCCATTTGTGGATTTCAACCAAAAATTCTGAGACATCAAAAGGCAATAAACACATGTACTAAACAGATATAGCAATCATCAGAACCAAACTGCAATGTGACACAGATGTTGGAATTATCAGACAAAAGGTAGATTAATTTTTAATGTATGTGACTCAAAGAAACTTTTTTTTTGTAGAGAATTTAAATGTATATAATATTTTTTTGTAGTATCAGTCTTAAACAAACTGGTGAATGGACAATTTTTTTTTGTATTTATAGTCTCACTTTTCTGATCTTTGCTCTCAGTTTGTGCATATCCTCATGTTCTATTTTCACTCCTACCAATAACCTGCTTCTTAAAAAAGAAATTTATCACTCACAATACACAGTGAATGAAAACATTTCTCTTCCAACTTTGCTGGAGGCTGAGTCTTAATTTAGAGGCATAAACTTAAAATGATGGAACTTGGGACAACATCAAAGTTTGCGGTGCCAATTGGCTGGTGGTTAGAGTTGTGTATGTGGATATTAAGAAGATGATGTATCCATGTAGACAGAGCTCTCTTGAGGATTCTGATATCATGTCACTTTAAGGCCTTCACCAGTGGACAGGTTGGAACCATGAATTAAATAGGAGAATCCTTACTTTCCTGGAAATATGCAACCTCTCAAGTTTGAACCAGGAAGAAACTGAAACCCTAAGTAGATCAATATCGAGTTCTAATTTCAATCAGTGCCAGAAACCCACCCAACCAAAAAAGCCCTTGGCCGATGGATTCACAGCCAAACTTTACCAATAAATACAGAGAAATGCTGATACCAACTCTTTTAAAACTATTCAAAAAAAGTTAAACAGGAGGGACTCCTCCCCAATTCATTATTGAAACAAGGATCATCCTGATACCAGAATCTGACAAAGACACAGGGAAAAAAGAAAACTGCAGACTGATAAACATAGATGCAAAAATCCCCAGTGAAACACTAGCAAATCAAATCTGACTGTATAACACAAAATTAATTAACTATAATAAAGTGGGCTATCTTCCTGGGATGCAAGAGTGTTCAACATACACAAATAAATAAAGGTAATTCAGCACATAGACAAAATTAAACACAAAACCCATAGGATTACCTCAATAGACACAGAAAAAGCATTCGATAAAATACAACATCTCTTCATGAAAAAACCCACCCACAACTAGACATTGAAGGAACATACCTTAAGTATCATCTATAACAAACCACAGGCAATATCATATGGAATGGGCAAAAAGCTGGAAGCCTTCCCCTTAAGTACTGAAATAAGAGAAAGCTGTCTTACTCTCACCACTCCTGTTAAACCTAGTACTGGAAGTCCTAGCCAGAGGAATCAGGCAAGATAAAGAAATAAAAGTCATCCAAATAGGAAAACAGGGAGCCAAAAATTATCTCTTTTGCTGATGATATGATTCTATACCTCAAAAACAATAAAAATTCTGCCAAAAGACATTTCCACCTGATAAAAAAAACTTCAGCAAAGTCTCAGGAAACAAAATCAAAATACAAAAATCAGTAGCATTCTACACACCAATAATACTCAAGTTCAGAACCAAATCAAGAACTCAATCCCGTTTACAATAACCATATAAAAATACCTAGGAATAAACCTAATCAAGGACATGCAAGATCTCCATGAGGAAAACAACATAACAATGTTGCAAGAAATAAAAGATGATACAAACAAACGAAAAAACATTTGGTCTTTGTGGATGGGAACAATATCATTAAAATGTCCATTCAGCCCAAAGCAATCTAAAGATTCAGTGCTACTCCTATCAAACTACGAACATTATTTTTCACAGAATATAAAAAAACTATTCAAAAATTCATACGGAATCAACGAAGAGCCCAAATAGTGAATGCAAAAAAGAACAAAGAAAGAGACATCACACTACATGACTTCATACTACACTCTGAGAACATGGTAAACAAAACAGCATGGTACCGGTACAAAATAGACACATAGACCAATGGAACAGAACAGAGATCCCTGAAATAAATCTGCTTATCTACAACAAATTCATCTCTGAAAAAGTTGACAAAAATAAACAATAGAGAAAGGACACTATATTCAATAAATGGTGCTGGGAAAATTGGCTAATTAGATGCAAAAGAATAGTCCTGGACCCCTGCCTCTCACTATATATAAAAGTAAACTCAAGATGAGTTAAATAATTAAATGTAAGACCTCAAACTAAAAATATTTTAGAAGAAAACCTAGGAAGTACTCATCTAGATACTGGATGGGAAAATAATTTATGATAAAGATCCCAAAAGCAAGTGCAACAAAATTGAAAATAGACAATTAGAATTTAAGCCAAAGAGCTCCTAAACAGTAAAAGAAACTCTAAATGGAGCAAACAGGCAACCCACAAGATATGAAAAAATATCTCCAAACCATACATCCAAAAAAGGACTAATATTCAGTGTTTATTAGCAACTTAAATCACAGCAACACAAAAACCCAACTGAAAAATGAGCAAAGGATATGAGCAGATGTTTTTCTAAAGAAGACACAGAAGCAGCCACAAAAATAAAAAAATAAAAAATTATAACTAATCGTCAGAGAGATGAAAATCACAACCACAAAGATATATCATTTCACACCTGTCAGAATTGTTATTATTGAAAAGTCAAAAAATAACAGTATTTGCTGAAGTTATGGGAGAAGGGAACACTTATACATTGTTGTTGGGATTGCAAATTAGTGCAGCCTCTATGGAAAGCAGTTTGAAGATTTCTCAGAGAACTACCAATTGACCCAGTAATCCCATTACTAGGTATATATTCAAAGGAAAATAAATCATTCTATCAAAAAGACACAGGAACTCATATGTTCCTTGCAGAACTATTCACAATAGCAGAGAATGGAATCAACTTAGGTGTCCATCAATGGTGGATTGGATAAAGAAAATGTGGTACATATACACTATGGAATACTACACGACATAAGAAAGAATAAAATCATGCACTGAGTAGCAATATGGGTGCAGCTGGGGGCTATTATCATAAGCAAACTAAGTAAGAAACACATGTTTCCACTTAAAAGTGGGAGCTAAATCTTACATTTCCACAGACATAAACATGAGAAAAATAGACAATGGGGACTCCAAACAGAGGGAGAGAGAGATGGGGACAAGGGACAAAAAAAACTTCCTTTGGGATATTTTCTTTTTCTGGGTGACAGAATCTATAGAAGCCCAACTCTCAGCACCATGCAATACACTCTTGTAGCAAACCTACACATGTACCTCTGAATCTAAAATTTCAAAAGGAAATTTAAATAAATTTCATCATAGATAAGTGGTCCTACTAGATATTTACAGAAAACTTTACCCAATAGTTGAAGAATGTATATTCTTTTAATCAGTGCATGGAACAATCTCCATGATGGAAATATGTTGGGACACAAAAGAAGTCTCAAAAATTACAAAAAATCAAATTCATGTTAGGTATCTTATCTGACCATGTAAAATAAAACTAACATTATAACAAGAGTAACATTAAAAATTCTACAATAAATGGAACATAAACAACATGTTCTTGCGTGACCGATGAGTGGAGGAAGAAATTAATAAAATTTTAATAATTCTTTAAAACAAATGAAAGTAGAAACACAATATACCAAAATCTATGAGACACAGTACAATTAGCATTAAAAGGCAAGTTGCAATAAAGGCCTACATCAAAAATCTAGAAAGATTTCAAATAAAAACCTGAGTGTACACCTCAATCAAGTAAAAAAAAAAAAAAAAAATCCAACCACACCCAAAATTAGTAGAAGAAAAGAAATAATTAAGATCAGAGCAGAACTAATTGACAAAGAGTGTAAAAAAATACAAAAGATCAACACAAAAATGTTGGTTCTATAAAATGAAAATTGACAAACCATTAACCAGATTAAGAAAAAAAGACCCAAATAAATAAAATCAGGTAAAAACAAGGGAACTTTACAACAGCTACCACAGAAATATGAAGAATCATTAGAAGATACTCTGAAGAACTATTTATTTCCATTAAATTTGAAAACCCAGAGAAAATTGATAAATTTCTGACTCACAACCTATCATGATTGAATGAAGAAGGAATGGAAAATCTGACAGGGCCAAAAACAAGTAACATTGTTGAATTAGTAATAAAAAGACTTTCAACAAATACAAGTCGAGGACTGTATAGCTACAGTGTTGAATTCTACTTGTATAATTCTACTGGTACCATTCTTTTTAAGAAGAATTAAAACTCATTATTCTCAAACTATTATAAAAAAGTGAGGCAGAAGGAATTTTTTCTAACTCCTTCTACGAGGTCAGCATAACACTGTAATCAAAACCCAATCAGGACACCAGGAAATTAGGAAACTACAGGCTAATATTCCTGATGAACACACATGCAAAAATACTCAACAAAATACTAGAAAACTTAATTCAACAACATATCAAAAAATAATACACAATGATTGTGTGAGATTTATCAAAAGAATGCAAGGATGATTCAAAATATGTGAATCAATAAGGTCTCATCAATAGAACGAAAATTGTGATCATCTTTTTATTTTTCAGTTTTTACTTTTTATTTTCTTTTGAAAAAATATTATTATTATTATTATTATTATACTTTAAGTTCTAGGGTACATGTGCACAACGTGCAGGTTTGTTACACATGTATACATGTGCCATGTTGGTGTGCTGCATCCATTAACTTTTCATTTACATTAGATATATCTCCTAATGCTATCCCTCCCCCCTCCCCCTGCCCCACAATAGGCCCCGGTGTGTGATGCTCCCCTTCCTGTGTCTAAGTGATCTCATTGTTCAGTTCCCACCTATGAGTGAGAACATGCGGTGTTTGGTTTTCTGTTCTTGCAAAAGTTTGCTGAGAATGATGGTTTCCAGCTGCATCCATGTCCCTACAAAGGACACGAACTCATCCTTTTTTATGGCTGCATAGTATTCCATGGTGTATATGTGCCACATTTTCTTAATCCAGTCTGTCCCTGATGGACATTTGGGTTGATTTCAAGTCTTTGCTCTTGTGAATAGTGCTGCAATAAACATACGTGTGCATGTGTCTTTATAGCAGCATGATTTATAATCCTTTGGGTATATACCCAGTAATGGGATGGCTGGGTCAAATGGTATTTCTAGTTCTAGATCCTTGAGGAATCACAACGCTGTTTTTCACAATGGATGAACTAGTTTACAGTCCCACCAACAGTGTAAAAGTGTTCCTATTTCTCCACATCCTCTCCAGCACCTGTTGTTTCCTGATTTTTTAATGATTGCCATTCTAACTGGTGTGAGATGGTATCTCATTGTGGTTTTGATTTGCATTTCTCTGATGGCAAATGATGATGAGCATTTTTTCATGTGTCTGTTGGTTGTATGAATGTCTTCTTTTGAGAAGTGTCTGTTCATATCCTTTGCCCACTTTTTGATGGGGTTGTTTTTTTCTTGTAAATTTGTTTGAGTTCTTTGTAGGTTCTGGATGTTAGCCCTTTGTCAGATGAGTAGATTGCAAAAATTTTCTCGCATTCTGTAGGTTGCCTGTTCACTCTGATGGTAGTTTCTTTTGCTGTGCAGAAGCTCTTTAGTTTAATGAGATCCCATTTGTCAATTTTGGCTTTTGTTGCCATTGCTTTTGGTGTTTTAGACATGAAGTTCTTGCCCATACCTATGTCCTGAATGGTATTACCTAAGTTTTCTTCTAGGGTTTTTATGATTTTAGATTTAACATTTAAGTCTCTAATCCATCTTGAATTAATTTTCGTATAAGGAGTAAAGAAAGGATCCAGTGTCAGCTTTCTGCTTATGGCTAGCCTGTTTTCTTCTTTATGAGTCTTGCTAGCAGTCTATCAATTTTGTTGATCTTTTCAAAAAACCAGCTCCTGGATTCATTGATTTTTTGGAGGGTGTTTTGTGTCTCTATCTCCTTCAGTTCTGCTCTGATCTTAGTTATTTCTTGCCTTCGGCTAGCTTTTGAATGTGTTCGCTCTTGCTTCTCTATTTCTTTTAATTGTGATGTTAGGGTGTCAATTTTAGATCTTTCCTGCTTTCTCTTGTGGGCATTTTAGTGCTATAAATTTCCCTCTACACACTACTTTAAATGTGTCCCAGAGATTCTGGTATGTTGTATCTTTGTTCTCATTGATTTCAAAGAACATCTTTATTTCTGCCTTCATTTTGTTATATACCCAGTAGTCATTCAGGAGCAGGTTGTTCAGTTTCCATGTGGTTGAGCGGTTTTGATTGAGTTTCTTAGCCCTGAGTTCTAGTTTGATTGCACTGTGGTCTGAGAGACAGTTTGTTATAATTTCTGTTCTTTTACATTTGCTGGGGAGTGTTTTACTTCCAACTCTGTGGTCAATTTTGGAGTAAGTGTGATGTGCTGAGAAGAACGTATATTCTGTTGATTTGGGGTGGAGAGTTCTGTAGATGTCTATTAGGTCTGCTTGGTGCGGAACTTCCTGGTGGCTTTGCTTACCTACTTAAGCCTCAGCAATGGCAGATGCCCCTCCCCAGCCTCGCTGCTGCCTTGCAGTTAGATCTCAGACTGCTGTGCTATCAATGAGGGAGTCTCCATGGGTATGGGACCCTCCGGGCCAGGTGTGGGATATAATCTCCATGTAAATCACAGTATTAGGGTGGGAATTACCCAATTTTCCAGGTGTTGTCTGTCTCAATTTCCCTTGGCTAGGAAAAGGAATTTCCTTTCCCCTTGTTCTTCCCAGGTGAGGTGATGCCTCGCCCTGCTTCAGCTCTCGCTGACTGGTCGGGCTGCACCTGCTGACCAGCACTGACTGTCTGACACACCCCAGTGAGATGAACCGGTACCTTAGTTGAAAATGCAGAAATCACCAGTCTTCTGTGTCGCTCACGCTGGGAGCTGGAGGCTGGAGCTCTTCCTATTTGGCGATCTTGGGCACGCCCTTGTGATCATGTTAATAGATACAGAAAATGCTGTTGACTAAATTCAATATTCCTGCATGATAAAAATTCCAAATAAATTATGTATGGAAGAAAAATACATCAATATACTAAAGGTCCTATATGAAAAACCCACATCTAACTATTTCCTAAGAGAAATCTGAGAGATTTTTCTCTAGGAAATGGAACAAGTATGTCCACTCTCACCATTCTTAATCAACACAATACTGGAATTTCTAGCCAGAGCAAATAAGCAAAAGAAAAAAAAAGGCATTAAATTGGAAGAGAGGAAGTCAAGTTGTCCATTTTTGCAGATGACCCGATCTCATATATAGAAAATCTAGAGACTCCACACAAAATTAATATACAAAAAATTAGTGGCATTTCTATACATGAACAATGAACTAGCTGAAAAAGAAATTTAAAAAAAAATTATTTTCTCTAGCACAAAAAAAAAAAGACCCAGGAATAAATTTTGCCAAAGCGGTGAAAACCTCTACAGGAAAAAGTACAAAATACTAATGAAAAATATTGAAGAGGATACAAATAAATAGACATTCTGTGTTCATAAATCAGAAGAATCAATATTACTAAAATGACGCTACTACACAAAGCGGTCTTCAGATTAATGCAATTTATATCAAAATACCAATGACATTCTTCACAGAAACAGAAAAAAAATTCTAAAATTTGTACAGAATCACAAAGTCCTCAAATCACTAAAGCAGTATTGTGCAAAAAGTACAAAGCTAGATTCATTAAACTATCATACCTCAGAATACACTACAAAGCTGTAGTGATACTAGCATAAAAACAGACACACATGCCAGTGAAATAGAAGAAAAAATCCAGAAATTAATTCACATATTTACAGCCAACTGTTCTTTTTTTTTTTTTTTTTACAAGGATGCCAAGAACACTCATTGGGGCAAGAACAGTCCGTTAGATAATTGTGCTGATAAAACTGAATATACATATGCAGAATAATGAAACAGGGCTCCTATTTCTTACTTTATACAAAAATCAATTAAGAATAGCTCATAGTACTAAATCTTACACCTGAAGCAACAAAACAACTATAAGAAATCATGGGGGAAATTTTTCAGGACATTGGTCTGGGAAAGATTTTATCAGTAAGTCTTTTAAAGCACAGGCAACAAAAGCAAAAATGAATAAATGAGATTATAACAAATGAAAAAGCTTCTATACAGCAAATGAAATAATCAACAGGGTAAGGAGCTAGTCTACAAAATGTGAGAAAATATTTTCAAGCTACTGATTCAACAGGTGGTTAACATCCAGAATATGCAAAGAACTCAAGCAGCTCAACAGCACAGACAAGCAATTTAATTTAAACAAGGGGGCAAAGAGTTTGAATAGACATTGCTCAAAAGAAGACATACAAATGGCTAACAAATATGTTTTAAAAATGATCTACATCACTATTTAAAAGGAATATGCAAATAAAAAACACACTGAGGTAACATCTCACTCTGGTTAGAATGGCTATCATAAAAAAACATGCAAAAAAATAAATGCTGGCAAGTATGCAGAGTAAAGAGAATTCTTACACACTCTTGGTAGTGATATAAATTAGCACAGCCACAAAGGGAACAGTATGGAGGTTACTCAATAAACTACAATGGAAAAACCTTATGATCTAGCGACCCGCCTACCAGGAATTTATCCAAAGAAAATGAAATCACTATATTGAGGAGACCTCTGCACCCTGATATTTATCTTATTCCTATTTACAATAGCCAAAATATGGCATTAACTTCAGTGTTCGACAATAGATGAACAGATAAAGAAAATGTGAGATAGATTAGAAAGAAGAAAGAGAGAAAGAAAAAGAAAGAAAGAAAGAACTCTGCATATTTAGAGAGATATAGAGAATACTATTTAGCTATAATAAGGAATGAAATCTTGTCATTCACAGCAACACAAATGGAACTGGACAACATTGTATTAAATGAAATAAGCCAGGAGCAGAATGTTTTGCACCACATGTTTTCACTCATATGTAAAAGCTTAAAAAAGTTGATCTCATGAAAGTAAAAAGTAAAAAAGAGGATACTAGACTGGAAAGGGTAAGGAGAAGGGAGGAATAGGAAGAGATTTATTAAAAGATACAAAATTATGGCTCAAAAAGGAGCAGCAAAATGGTAGTAGCAAGGTCTTACTTTCAATAATCACATTGAATATAAATATAGACAGAGTTGTGCAGTTGAAAGACATAAAGTTGATGGAGTGGATAAAAATAACAAGGCTCAACTATATTTGCCTACAAGAGACTCATTTCACCTGTACAGACATGCATATACTGAAAGTGTATGAGTGAAAAAAAGATACTCATACAAATAAAAACCATAGCAAAGTGAGAGTAGCTATACTCATAACAGATCAAACAAATTTCAAGTAAAAATTATATAAAGAGGCAAACAAGGCTACTATATAATGATAAAAGGATTAATAAAAGAGCATGTAGCAATCATGAACACATACACACCCAACATCCACCAAAGCATTTAAATACATGAAGGATACATTAATCAATCTAAAGGGAGAGATACACAGAGATACAATAATAGTAGGGAATCTCAACAGCCTGCTTTCTGCAATGGACAGATTATTTACGGAAAACCAAGAAGAAAACATCAGATTTAAACTGCCCTCTAGACCAAAAGAACTCAACAGACATTAACAGAACATTCTGGCCGGACGCGGTGGCTCAAGCCTGTAATCCCAGCACTTTGGGAGGCTGAGGCAGGCGGATCACGAGGTCAGGAGATCAAGACCATCCTGGCTAAAATGGTGAAACCCTGTCTCTACTAAAAAATACAAAAAACTAGCAGGGCGAGGTGGTCGGCGCCTGTAGTCCCAGCTACTTGGGAGGCTGAGGCAGGAGAATGGCGTAAACCCGGGAGGCTGAGCTTGCAGTGAGCTGAGATCCGGTCACTGCACTCCAGCCTGGGCGACAGAGAGAGACTCCATCTCAAAAAAAAAAAAAAACAAAAAAACAAAAAACAAACCAGAACATTCCATCCAACAGCTGAAGAATACACATTCTTCTACACTGGATGTGGTATTTTCTCCAGGATAGATCATATGTTAGTCTACCAAAAAAGTCTTAGCAAATTCAAAAAATTAAAACCATATCAAGTATCTTTTTTCATGAAAATGAATTAAACTAGGAATCAACAATAGGAGGAGCTCTGAAATGCTACAAATACATGGGAATTAAACAACTTGCTTCTAAACAACCAATAAATCAATGAATAAATCAAAAGAAAAATTTAAAAAATTTCTAGAGACAAAAGAAAATGAAAACACAAAATATTAATACTTATGAAATCCAGCAAAAGCAGTCATTAGAAGGAGGTCTATAGCAATAGATATCTACATCAAAAAAGAAAAAAGCTCTCAAATGAACCACCAAATGAAGGATCTCAAGGACAGAAAAGCAAGAATAGACTGCATTCACAATTAGGAGAAAAGATATAATAAAGATCAGAGTACAATAGAGATTTAAAAACAATACAAAAGATCAATAAAATAGAAGGCAGATTTTATGAAAAGGTAAATGAAATTGACAAACCTTTAGCAAGATTAACCAAGAAAAAAAGAGAAGAGTAAAATAATCAGAGATTAAAAAAGGAGGCATTACATCTAATACCATAGAAACACAAAAGATCATAAGAAACTACTATGAACAATTAATTATATGCCAACAATATGAAAAATCTAGAAGAAATGGATAAGTTCCTAATCACAAAAACCTATCAAGGGTGGGGCAGATTGGGAGGAGGGGTGAGAGTTAAACACTGCATATTGGGTATAATATATACCACTCAGGTGACAGGTACATGAAAATCTCAGAAATCATCACTAAACAAAGTATCCATGTAACCAAAAGCTGCCTGTAACCCAAAAACTATAGAAATACAATCAATTTATCAAACCTGCCAAGATTGTATTAAGAAGTAGAAAATATGAAACAACAAATAATGAGTAATGGGATTTGAAGCAGTAATAAACTCTTCCATTAAAAGAAAGTCCAGGACATGATGGCATCATTGCTGAATTCTATAAAATATTTTTAAAAGAACTAATATAATTTTTCACAAACTATTCCAAAAAATTGAAAAGGAGGGAACTCTTTCAAACTTATTATATGAAGACATAATTACACTGATTCCAAAACCAGAGAAAGATACAGCAGCAATACAAGTACTTGAGGTCAATATCCCTCATGAACTTAAATGTAGAAATTGTCAACAAAATACTAGTAAACCAAGTTTAACAACATATTTAAAAATTTCAGCAGGATTCACATCAGGGATGCCATATTTCAACATATGTCAATCAAATAAGCATGATACATTACATCAATAGAATCAGAAAAATTATATGATCATTTCAATAAATGAAGATGCATTTGACAAAATTTAACACCTCTTCATAATAAAAACTCTCAACCAATTAGGTATAGAAATAACATACTTCAACATAACAAAGGCCATGTATGACAAATCCACAGGCAGCATAATGCTGAATGAGGAATTGTTGAAAGCTTTTCCTTTAAGATCAGGAACAATATGAAGGTCCCCACTCTTACCAGACCTATTCAAAATATTACTGGAGGTCCACAAAAGACTCCGAATAACTAAAGTGATTCTGAGAAAAAGGACAAATCTAGAGACATCACACTACTTGACTTAAAAACATACTACAAAGCTATAATAATCAAAACAGCATTGTATTGGCCAAAAAAATAGAAGAAAAAAAGATCAATGGAACAAAACAGAGATTCCAGAAATAAATTCATGCATTTATAACCAAATGATTCAAAAAAGATGCCAAGAACACTAATTGAAGAAAGCTCAGTCTCTTCAATAAATGATGTTAGGAAAACTGAATATCCACATACAATAGAATAAAGCTAGACCTCTATTTCTCACCACATACAAAATTCCATTCAAAATAGACTAAAGAGTTAAATGTGAGATCTGAAACTATTAAAGTACTAGAATAAGACAAGCAGAAATGCTACATAACTTCAGTCTGGGCAAGGATTTATTAGGTGAGATCTCAAAAATACAGGCAACAAAAACAAAAATAGAGTGATTACATCAAATTAAAACATTTCTGCATGACAAAGGAATCAATCAAGAGACTAAGGAGAAAACCTACAGAATGGGAGAAAATATTTGCAAATTTTACATTTGACAAGAGATTAATATCAAGAATTTATAAGGAACTCAAACAATTCAATAGGAAAAACCTAATTTAAAAATGGTCAAAATACCTGAATAGACATTTCTCCAAGGAAGATATAGAAATGGCCAATAGTTACATGAAAAAAATGCTCAATATCACTAACAATCAGGGAAATGCAAATAGAAGCCAAAATGAGATATCATCTCAACTCAGATAGAATGGATATCATCAAAAAGGCAAAAAAAAAAAAAAAAAAAAAAAATGCTGGCAATACTGTGGAGAATGGGAAAGTTTTATATACTGTTGGTAATGTAAATTAGTACAGGGGTTATGAAAAACAGTATGGCAGTTCCTCAAAAATGTAAAAATAGATCTGTGATATGATCCAGCAATCCCACTACTGGGTATAGGGCCAAAGGAAATGAAATAAGTATGTTGAAGAGTCATTCTGCACTTCCATGTTTATTGCACTATTCATATTATCCAAGGCATGGAATCAACCTAAATGCCATCGACAGAGAAAAGGATAAAGAAAATGTGATGTATATATACGTAATGAACTCCATTCAGCCACAAAAAAAGATGAACTCCTGTCATTTACAACAAAATAGTTGAGCCTGGAGAACATTATGTCAAGGGAAATAAGCTAGGTATAGAAAGAAAAATACTGCATGACATCATTCACGTGAAGAATCTAAACAAATTGATCTCAAAGGCATTGAGAGTGGAATAGCAGTTACCAAAGATGGGACAAACAGGGGAAGTGGAAGATAGGGAGAGGTTAATGGGTAAAATGTTAAAGTTAGGTAGGAGGAATAAGTTGCTGGTAATTACTGTGTAGTAGAGTGACTATGGCTAACAATAATGTATCTTTCAAAAAGCTAGAAGAGAGGATTTTGAATGTACTCACAATAAAGAAATAATAAATGTGTAAGGTGATCAATATGCTAATAACCATGATCTGATCATTACACAATGTATACATGTACTGAAACATCACATTGTATTCCATAAATATGTATGATTATATGTGTATGTGTGTTTATGTGAGTGCGTGTGTATGATCCCATCAAATTTGTTATATGACACCTACAAACCTAGCAAATGTGTGGTTTTCCTCAAGTTTCTGTTTGTGTGATTAATGTTTCTTTTCTCTAGTTTACAGACTGGGGAAACATTAATACATATATTAATTATGTATAGTAATACTATTTTATATATGTGTGTATGTATATGTGTGGGTGTATATATATACACACTGGAAGTTACATATATATGTGTGTGTGTATATATCTGTGTGTATATATATGAAGTTACATTTATGTGTTTGTATATATAGGAAATAACATATATATGTATTTGTGTATGTATACATATAACTTCCAGGCCATTTCCCAGATTCTAGTAATATTTATTTTGTGTGACTTTGCTACACTCAGGTATACCTTGTCTTATCACATGGCTTTCTGTCTATCACGGAATACTAGCATCAAGTGGAATTTTTTAAAGATGTCCAAGCTATATCACAAATGCTTGAATTCAGAATCTCTAAAGTAGGTCTATAATTACATTTGTTGAAAATATATTTTTCCAAATCCTCTCCAGCACCTGTTGTTTCCTGACTTTTTAATGATTGTCATTCTAACTGGTGTGAGATGGTATCTCACTGTGGTTTTGATTTGCATTTCTCTGATGGCCAGTGATGACGAGCATTTGGAGAGGATGTGGAGAAATAGGAACACTTTTACACTGTTGGTGGGACTGTAAACTGGTTCAACCATTGTGGAAAACAGTATGGCAATTCCTCAAGGATCTAGAACTAGAAATACCATATGACCCAGCCATCACATTACTGGGTATATACCCAAAGGATTATAAATCATGCTGCTATAAAGACACATGCACACGTATGTTTACTGCGGCACTATTCACAATAGCAAAGACTTGGAATCAACCCAAATGTCCATCAGGGACAGACTGGATTAAGAAAATGTGGCACATATACACCATGGAAAACTATGCAGCCATAAAAAAGGATGAGTTCATGTCCTTTGTAGGGACATGGGTGCAGCTGGAAACCATCATTCTCAGCAAACTTTCACAAGAACAGAAAACCAAACACCGCATGTTCTCACTCATAGGTGGGAACTGAACAATGAGATCACTTGGACATGGGAAGGGGAACATCACACACTGGCGCTTATTATGGGGAGGGGGGAGGGGGGAAGGATGGCATTGGGAGTTATAACTGATGTAAATGACGAGTTGATGGGTGCTGACGAGTTGACGGGTGCAGCACACCAACATGGCACATGTATATATATGTAACAAACCTGCACGTTGTGCACATGTACCCTAGAACTTAAAGTATAATAAAAAAAAGAGAAAATATATTTTTACACTTGACTCTGATACCAAAAAAAAATCTTTAAAACAATTAATAAGAAACTACAACCTCTAGCATTCATTACAGTAGAGTTGTTGCTACTAGAAAATGCAATATTTAAATGTTTGATCTTATTTTCCCTCTGTCTTGCCTGGCTTGTAGAGATGTGGAAGATATCTTTTTGTGCATGATGAACCAACAAACATGTATGCAAGAGAATGACACAGATTTTATTTCTCTCAGAGAACAGACAGATGCAATGAAGACACATCTTATCAATGGGTTTTGTTTCTCAAGTCAAAGTCAGCTTTTCTTAAACCATTTCCATAGGCCTAGTAGAAACTTAACACATGCTGTAATATGTTGCCTGACAATTATACCTTGCAAATATTTGAATATTTCTATTTTTTTCAGTAGTATCTTAATGGGACGTTGGAAGAAAATACATCAAGGTGGCTAGCAAACACAATTTCAAATTATAAATTAATAAGATTTATAATTTCTGAGTAATGTACAATTTAACATGAAAAATAGATACCATTGTAGCATAAAACCTGGCTAGATTTTAGGCCTAAGTAAAATGTCTAAACGGTTTTATTTTGTTTTAAAAAAGGCATCAGGCGTTTCTCCTTATTTAGGCTATTAATCTATCTCTGCCTTTTTACTTCCACTGTATTCTAGTCATTGGTTTTATTAAGAGTTACAACTACCTGAGCAAGTACTTTTTCTTCTATTACATATTAACTATTCCTCTCACTTTAAATTTTTATGAATCATGTATTCTAAACTACAAATGCATAGCTATGTCCTAACCATGGGTGCCATTTTTTATAGTTTGTTTCATTATAAATTCGTAGGTTTATTCATTGTTGCATCATAAGTGAAGAATGTAGGAATTCTCAGTGAAAAGACTCAGAACACCACAAAAGGAACATCTTACTGAATCAATGCATTAGTTGGAAACAGCAGCAAAATAGCTTGTTTTTTCTCCCCTTAATTACACGCCTTACTATTCTTCAGTAGACGGTGCAAACTGTTCAATGTTGTTTAAGAATTCTAAGTTTGCTTCATCCATTACTTGTCTTTCATTTTCTGATACTTTGGTATCCTTTCCACGGAATTTTTTCTTTACGATAAAAATAAATACAGTAAGTAAAACAAGTACCGGGAACACTAGGGCTACCTTCAAGCCAAAGAAGGCTCTTCTGTGAAAAGAGAATAAGGAAAATAGATTATTAAATTGTGAAAAATCGCTTACATTTTTTTCTCCCCAGTATGCAGACCTTAAAAGAAAAAACAAACAAACAAACAGAAGTTATAGACACAAATATTAAGAAAGCAATTCTGTTTATTCTTTTCATTGGGACATAAAATTCTTTCCTATTGTTATTTTTTTTTTAATATGAAGCTACAGAAACTAAACTCCGGCTGTCTCTAGCCTTCCTCTGGGAGGGAGAAACATATACAGCTCCAACCCCCTCAAACCATCTCATTCTACCTAAGGGCGGGAGAGAGAAACTGAAAAGCAAGTTTGAAGTTCACAATCCAGAGTTACAGTCTCAGATTGAGACCTTATCATAGAACTGTAGAATGCTACTTTTTCTCCAGCATCTTACACCACATTAATAAATGCTTATATACAGCCATTCCTTTTACCCAGTACATTTTGTCTGGCTGTCAAGAAAAAATTGCAAATCTCATACTAAAAGGCAATAAACACAGTCTGAAAAGAATAAGATTGAAAGCCAGATCCAGGTATATAAGGGATGTTGGAATTATCAAAATGGAAATTTAAAACAACTGCTATTAATTTGCTAAGGGCTCTAATGAATAATGTAGACAGCATGCAAGAACAGGTGAGCAATGTAGAAAGGAGATAAAAATTCGAAGAACCAAAAAGAATCACTAAAGATTAAAAAATACTGTAACAGATATGACAAATAGCTTAATTTTTTTATTATTAGATAGAGCACAGTTGAGGAAACTATCTTTAAGTATATCCCAATACAAACCTCCAAAATGAAAAGCAAAGTAAGACTGGAGGAAAAAAAAAAAAAAACAGGATAGCCAAGAACTTTGTGATAACTATGCGTGTGTAATGGAAATACTTGAAGGGGAGAAAGAAAAGAACAAAAGAAATATTTGAACTAATAAGCACTGAAAGTTTTTCTTGAACGAATGTCAGACACTAAAGTACAGACCCAGGAAGCTCAGAAAACACCAAGAAGGAAAATTGCCAGAAAAACTATGCATAGATTTGTTATTTTCAGACTGCAGAAAATCAAAGATGAAGAAAACATCCTGTAAGAAGCCAGAAAAAAAAAAAAAAAAAACCTTATGTATAGAGGAGTAAAAGATTACAAGAGACTTCTCTTCAGAAACCATGCACTCCAGAAGAGAGTGGACTGAAATATTTAAAGTGTTAAGAGAAAAACACCTCCAACTTAAAATTCTGTACCCTGTGCAATTATCTCTCAAAAGTTAAGTTGAAATAAAGACATTGTCGCACAATAAAAAACGGAGGGACTGTTTTGCCAGTACACCTGTCTTTCAAGAAATGTTGAAAGAAGTTTGTTAGAGAGAAGGAAAACGATATAGGTCAGAAACTTGGATACAAAGAAGGGAGAACATCAGAGAAGAAATCAGTTAAGGTCAAATAAAAACAGTTTTATTCTAAATTGATTTAATAGAAAACAGTTTGTTCCAAACAATAATGGCACAATGTGTTTAATAGTATTTAATTTACATGCTTATTCATATGTTTATGTATGATTACACATAAGTGGAGTAAATGACAGCAATGACACAATGGATAGGAAGGAAGAATGAGGGTTATTCTGGTATTATTAGGTACTCTTACTGTCTGTGAAGTTATAAAGTGTTATTTAAATGTAAACTTGGATTTGTTCTAAATGTCTATTGCAAACTCTAGGAAAACCACTAAATGTTTTAATTAAAATGGTACAACTAATAAACTAATAAATAAGATAAAATGAAATTATATAAAATACTCAATTAAAACATAACAGGAAGACAAAAAGTAGAAGACAAACATAGGATCAAAGAACAAGGGCAGCAAATAGAAAATAGTAACAAATATGGTAATATTAATTCAATTACACTAGTAATCACTTTTAATGTCAATGATCGAAATGCATCAATTAAAAGATCAAAGTTAGCTGGGCATGGGGCTGATGTCTGTCATCCCAGCACTTTGGGATGCCAAGAAAGGAAGAATGTATGAGTACAGGAATTCGAGACCAAACTGGGCAACAAAGTCAGACCCCATCTCTACAAAAATTCAAGTATTAGCCAGGCATGGTGGTGTACACCTGTGATCCCAGCTACGTGGGAGGCTGAGGCAGGAGGATCCCTTGAGCCCAGCAGGTTGAGGCTACAGTGAGCCATGTTCAAGCCACTGCTCTCCAGCCTGGGTGGCAGAGTGAGACCCTGTCTCAAAAAATATTAATAATAAGGTTGTTGATGGATTAAAACATTGGCACCCCTGAATATGAAACATGAGGTAAAAATTTAATAAAAGATTTAATAAAATATTTTTAAAAATGTTTTTAATTTCAAATTCCACTTGTTCATTGCTGATTTAAAAATAATTAGACTGAGAAATTAATGCTAATATTAATCAAAAGAAAGGGGAGTTACTATATTTAAAACAGAGCAGTCTTCAAAGCAAGAAAATTGATCAAGGATTAAAAAAATGCCTTATGTAATAACAAAGGGATCAGTTCTCTTATTGTCCCTTGAAAAACATAACAATTCTTAATACGTAAGCTTTTAAGAATGGAGTGTCAAAATATGTTAGGAAAAAATAATAGAACTTCAAAAAGAAATGAAGTCCTCAACATGGTCAACAGGTTCCTGGAAACTAGTAAATTTAAGTGAAATTTTATATTGTATAATGAAACCAATTTTACCACAGATAATTGGTGTAAACAAGAGTTAAGTTCCTATGGCATACAGTATGTTGTTTTGCTTAATGTCAGTTTCTAAGAACCTATTGACAATAAGTGGAGAATTAATGTAAATGAATCCGTAATTGTGTTAGGAGACTTCAAAATGCCTCTATCAGAAATGGGCAGATCTAGCAGGCAAAAATCAGTAAGGACATAGTTTAACTCAATGACACTATCAATCAACAGCATATAATGAACACTTGTAGACTACTCCATCAAACAGCAACAGACTACAAAGTCTTCCCAAGCTCGCATGGATTATTCATTGAGATAGACCACATTCTGAGATATAAAACATATCTTACAAAATTTAAAAGAATGGAAATCATGCAGTGTATTTCCTCAGACCACAGTGGAATTAAATTAGAGTTCAATAACAGAAAGATAACTGGAAAATCTTAATATATGTGAAGATGAAACAATACACTTCTAAGAAACATATGAGTAAAGGTGAAATCTCAAGAGAAATGTAAACATATTTGAAATAAGAGAAAATAAAATTACAGTATTAAAAGTTATGGGATGCCACAAAAGCAGGGTTAGAGAAACATTTGTAGCATTAATGCATATATTTAAAATGAAGGAATATCTGAAATCTATGGCTTAATCTTTTACCTTAACAAAGTAGAAAAAGAAGAGTAAATTAAATTCAAAGTAAGCAGAAGGAAAGAAATAATGAAAAGTAGAGCACATATCAATGAAATTTAAAATAGAACATGAACAGAGAAAATCAACAGAAACAAAAGATATTCCACTGAAAAAAAAATAGTAAAATTGATGAGCCTCTTGCCAGGCTAATGGAGATAGAAAGAAAAACACGATTTATAAATATCAGAATTGAAAGATGGAACATCACTGCAGATCCTATTGACCTTAAAAGGATAAAAAAAAGGAATATCATGAACAGCACTATGGCCCCAATTTTATTAACCTCAACGAAATGGACCAATTCCTTGATAGATACGATCTACCTAAATTCACACAAGAAGAAATAGACCATCTGAATAGGCCTATATCTGCTAAATAAATGAATCAATAATTCGTAACCTTCTAAAATGGAAATCACCAAACCAAGATGGGCTCATGGATGAGTTCTATCAAACACTCACATAAGAATTTATGCCAATTCATTATAATCTCCTTCATAGGATAGAAGCAGCAGGAACAGTTCCTGTCTCATCCCATGAGGTCAGCATTATCCTAATACACAAAGCAGACAAACATATAACAAGAAAACTACAGAGCAATAAATCTCACAAATACAGATGCAAAGATTCTCAAAAATAGCTAATTGAAGCCAAAATTATATAAAAAATTATATGCAACAACAAAGTGGAATGTATCTCAGGTTTACAAGACTGGTTCCACATTCAAAAATGAATTACATAATTCGTTATATTAACAGGCTAAAAATGAAAAAAAAATCACACGATCACATCAGAAAATGCAGAAATGCATTTGAGAAAACCAAACACACATTCGTGACTAAAACTCTCATTAAACCAGGAATAGAGAACTTTATCAATCTGATTTTAAAAAATCTGCCAAAATCCTACACTTATCATACTTAACATCAAAGAACCCAAAGATTTCCTGCCAAGGTCTGGAACAAGGAAAGGATGTCACCTCCCATGACTGATTTTCAACATGGTATCGGAAATCCTAGTTAATGTGATTTAAAAAAAAATGAAAAGGGAATGAAATGTATACAGCTTGAAAGGAAATATATACAGGTTGAAATGTATACTAGTACCAGAAATCCTAGCTAATGTGATTTAAAAAAAAAAAAAAAAGAAAAGGGAATGAAATGTATACAAGCTGAAGGGAAGAAACAAAACTGTCTTTTTTTTTTTTTTTTTCTTTTTTTTTAACATATGTGTATGTAGAAAGTCTCAAATAATAGACAAAAATACCCTGGAACTAATAAGCTATTATAGTAAGATTGCAGGATACAAGATGAATATAACAAAATGAAAAGTTTTCCTATATATTATCAATGAACAAGTGGAATTTGAAATTAAAAACGCATTACTATTTACATTGGTAACCCTGAATATGAAACATGAGGTAAAAATTTAATAAAATATATACAAAAGCTGCATGCAGAACACTATAAAATTCTGATTAAATAGATCAGAGAAGAACTATAAAAATGAAGTGATATTCCATGTTCATGTACAGTATAGAAAGACTCAATATTGTCAAGATGTCAGTTCATCCCAGCTTGATATACAGATTCAATGCACTCCCAATCAAAATCTTCATTAATTATGTTGTGGATATTTACAAACTAATTCTAAAGTTTATACGAAGAGGTAAAAGATACTGAATAGCCAAGACAATACTCAAGGAAAAGAACAAAATGATCATATTGATACTACCTGACCTCAAGACTTATTATAAAGCTGCAGTAATCAAGACAGTGTAATTTTGGTAAAATAATATACAAATATATCAGTGGAAAGAACAAATAGCCCAGAAATAGACCCACTTAAATATAGTCAACTGATCTTTAATAAAGAACTAAGGCAATACAATAGAGAAAGATTAATATTTTCAATAAATGGTGCTGGAATAGCTAGAGATCCACATGAAAATAGTGAAATTACACTTCACAAAAATTAACTCAAAACGACAAATGTAAAATGTAAAACTATAAAAAATGTAAAATGTAAAACTGTAATCTATGATGTAACACAGGAGAAAACAACCTAGGATTTGTTTATGACTTTTTAGATGCAACAGCAACAGCACAATTCATTAAATAAATCATTGATAAGCAGGTCTTCATTAAAATTAAAACTTTCTGAATAGAACAGTTATCCAGGCATGTATCTCAGGTTTGCAAGACTGGTTCAACATTCAACTATCAATTTGTCTTGGCTATTCAGTATTCAACTGTCTTGCCTATTCAGTATTCAAATATTGATTATATAATTCATTATATTAATAAGCTAAATAAGCTAAATAATCACGAAATTACATCAATAGGAGGCTAAGGCAGGAGGATCACTTGAGCCCAGGAGTTCAAGACTACAGCGACCTAAGAAGGTGCCACTGCACTCCTGTTTGGGCAACAGAGCAAGACCCACTTCTGAACAAAAAAAAACAAAAACAAATTCTTCTCTGAGTAAGTGAGAAATACACTGTCAAGATGATAAAATGAGAGTCAGAGGACACAGACTGAGAGAAAATATTCACAAAAGACATCCAAATAATAAATATGGGAAATCTCTGTGCTTTCTGCTCAATTTTACAAAGAACTCTTAAAACTGAACAATTTAAAGAAAAAAACAGTTAAAAAAAAATGGGCCAAAGACCTTAACAGATACTTCTCCAAAGAAAATGTAGAGGTGGTAAACAAGCATATAAGAAGATGCTTCACATCTTATGTCATCAAGGAAATGCAAATTTAATGCAAATTTAAACAACAATGAGATACTACTATATACCTAGGAGAATGGCCAACATCCAGAACACTAAACATTAAATGTGGATAAGGAAGTGGAGCAACAGAAACTCTCATTCATTGTTGGAGAAAATGCAAAATGATACTGACACTTTTGAGGCCAGTCTGACATTTTTAAATAAAATATACATATTTTTGCCATATGATCACGTAATTGCACTTTGGTGTTGATCCAAAGGAGTTGAAATCTGTATCTACACAAAAAAACTGCACACAGATATCTATAGAACTTTTAATTATAATTGCCAAAACCTGGAAGCAATCAAGATGTCCCTCAGTAGACAAAACTGTGGTATATCTAGACAATAAATTATTGTTCAATGCTAAAAAGAAATAATCTATCAAACAAACACCTAGAGGAAACTTCAATTCATATTGCTGAGTAGAGAAACTACTCTGAAATGGTTACATAATGTATGGTTACAACTATGTGATCTCAAACAGACAAAACTATGGAAGTAGTGAAAAGACTAGAGGTTTCCAGAGATTAGAGGGAAAGGAGGGCAGAGCACAGAGGGTTTTTAGGGCAGCAAGACTACTTTTTATGATAGTGTAATGGTGGATTATATATCATTATATGGTCATGCAAACCTATTGAAAGTTCCAAAACAAAAGTGAAATCTGATGTAAACTATGGATCATGAATGATAAAGATACGTCAATATGGGTTGTCAATTGTAACCAATGTACCACCCTGATGGGAAATGTTGGTAATGGGAGAGGCTATGCATGTGTTGGAGCAGGCAGGATATGAGAAATCTCTGTGCTTTCTCCTCAATTTTACTGTGATTCTAAAACTAGTCTAAAAAATAAAGTCCTTTAATAATCATAAGATAATCATTTAACTTTCTGTGTATTAATTGGAAAATAACTGCTCTTTTAAAAATTTCCACTTTAAACAATCCAGCAGTGAACACAGGTGACAAATAAGGGCCATGTGTGAGCTATAATATGTCAGGAGAGTTGTAAAGAGGGATGGTTATTTCTAGCTGGCTGAGGTGGTGCAAACTTTTGAACAAAGGGTGTATGAGATAAGCCTGAAGCATGCACTGGATGTCAGAAGCCTAACACTTGCCTTAATTGGCTAAAATCAAGGTATTGGTAGAGCTGCATCTTTTTTAAAATTATTATTTATTTATTTTTGAGATGGAGTCTCACTCTGTTGCCCATGCTAGAGTACAGAGGCAAGATCTTGGCTCACTGCTACATCTACCTCCCAGGTTCCAGTGATTCTCCTACCTCAGCCTCCTGAGTAGTTGGGATTACAGGCGCCTGCCACCACACCAGGCTAATTTTTGTATTTTTTAGTAGAGATGGGGTTTCACCATGTTTGCCAAGCTGGTCTCTAACTCCTGACCTCAAATCATCCACCTTCCTTGGCCTCCCAAAGTGCTGGGATTACAGGCATAAGCTACTGCGCCCGGCCCTGCATTTTTTTTTCTGTAAACTCTAGGATCTGTTTCCTTGTCTTTTTCCACTTCTAGAGGTGACCTACATTTCTTGGCTTCTGGGCCCTTTCCTCCAACTTCAAAACCAGCAACAATATGCATAGTCGTTCTCAATCACATCCCTCTGATCTCTTCTGTTGCTTCCCACTTACATACACACATACATATATATGTGTGTGTGTACACAACACACACACATACACACATTTCCTTTTAGTTTTACCTAAACTATCACTAAAGGAAAGGAAACTAGTATGGTTTTTTTTTTTTTTTTAATTGTTTTAGGGGTCTTTTCATACTGAAACTAAAGTAACTAAAGTAATGGCTATCCTAAAATGTGATGTTAATGCTTGGACTTGGTGATCATTGCTTTGGGGAGATTCTGAGGAGCATCTTGCCAGTTGCCCTTAAAATGAGTTATAATTCCAATTAAAAATAAACACTTTCTTAAAATTATGTCATTAATGTAAATTTAGTAAGTGTTGCTTTTTTCTTTCCATACTTTTATTCATAGAAATAAAATCTACCATTTAGGAAGACATTTTGTATAATAAGACTTAAAGTTAGGAGAATGTGGGGTAGTGAATGCTGCTTTACTAGAATTCCAGCAAAAGCCAGATCATTACTTGTTGGGAATGTTAGACAGTGAATTTACGCATTAAGTGAGAGAAAGTTCTTCTAATAAATTTGACCCAGGGAGTTTTCTCCAGGGATTTAACCTGAACTAAGAAACATTCCCCACTTTACATAAATAATAGCATGTTCCATGTATTCTTTATGGTTTCTTTTTTTCTTAACATAACAATATATTGTGAATAGGGTCCATATTAGAAAATACATATCTTTTTTCTTCTTTTTTTAAGAACTCAGTATATTCATTTGCCTGCATGTGTCATTATTTGATACCTTATTTATATTTACATGTTTTCAGTATTTTGGGAATATACCTAGCTACAGGATAAATTCCTAGAAGTACTCCCACTGGCTCAAAGTCATTTACTTTGCAATCACAATCTGCAATCAACACCTTTGTTGACAGTCTGGGTGACTTTTAATTGCAATTCTGTTATTGTCAATGAAAAAAAAAGATGTTCATCTTTTCATATGTTTCATAACCTCTAGTGACTTTCTTGGAAAATGTTTGATGATATTTTTCTTTACTATTTCCTATATTTTATAGCAATTTTAGTTTTCCAGAAAAATTGTACAGAAAGTATGGAGGGCTCCCTGCCCAACATGTGCACAGTTTCTCCTATCATTAACTCCTTGTATTAGTACAGCATATTTGTTCCAAATGATGAAAGAATACTCATATATTATTCAGTCCATATTTTACATTAGAGTTCACTTTTTATGTTGTAAATTTCCAAAGGTTTGGCAAATGCATAATATTATGATCCAACATTATAGTATCGTGTAGAATAGTTCCACTGGCCTAAAAATGCCTTGTGTCAGACCTATTCATCAATCCCTTCTCCCCACTGAGCCCCAAGAAACAACTGATCTTTTCATTGTCCACTGTTTTGCCTTTTCTACAAAGTTATACAGTTAAAATTATACAATCTGAAGCTGTTGTAGGCTGCCTTCTTTTATTTACACATTTAAATTTCCTTTCTTTCTTTTTGTAGATTGATAGCTCATTTTTTTTATTGATTGATGTGGTTTGGATTTGTGTCTCTGCCCAAATCTCATGTCAAATTGGGGGAGGGGCCTGGTGGGGGATGACTGGTTTATGAGGGTGGATTTCCCCCTTTCTGGTCTCAAGACAGTGAGTTATGAGATCTGATGGTTTAGAAGTGTACGGTACTTACACCTGTGCACTCTCTCTCTCTATCTCTCCTGTTGCCATGAGAAGATATGCTTTGCTTCCCCTTTGCCTTCTGCCACGATTGTAAGTTTCCTGAGGCCTCCCAGTTATGCTTCCTCTAAAGCTTGTTGAACTGTGAGTGAATTTATCCTGTTTTCTTCATAAATTACCCAGTTTCATATAGTTCTTTATAGCATCCTGAGAATGGACTAATACATGGATGACTAATATTCCATTGTATGAATGTACCACAGTTCAGTTATTTGTTTACCTATTAAGGACATCTTAAATGCTTCCACTTTTTTGCATTCGAATGCAGGGTTTGTTTGTGGGCATGTTTCAAATTAATTTAGGTAAATATCTGGGAGCATGATTGCTTAATCATACAATAAATCTATTTTTGCTTTGTAAAAAACTTTAACTCTGTCTTCCAACATAGCTGTACCAGTTTACATTACCACCAGCAATGAAAGAAAATTCCTGTTATCTCTTTCTTGCCAGCATTTGGTGTTGTTTTTGTTAATTTTTGAGAGCTTTTTATACATCAGACATTTGCCTGTGTCTGTGTCTGACTTAGAAATTCTTCCAATTTATCTTTTGTTTTTGAACTTCACTTAAAATAAGTTTTGGTGATGTAGTTTTTAAAATATTTTATTATTTGTTCCTTTTTTATCTTCTTTGTTTTAACATTTATTTTAGGTTCAGGAGTACATGTGCAGGTTTGTTATATAGGTAAATTGCATGCTATGCAGGTTTGGTGTATAGACTTATTGTCACCCAGGTAATAATCATAGTCACTTATAGCTTTGTATCTTCATCCTCCTCTCACCCTCCATCCACAAATAGACCCCAGTGTCTCTTGTTCCCTTCCTTGTGTCCATATGTACTCAATGTTTAGCTCCCACTTAAAAGGGAGAACGTGGTATTTGATTTTCTGTTCCATATTATTCAAAATCACTAATTATTAGAGAAATACAAATCAAAACTGCAATGAGATACCATCTCACACTAGTTAGAATGGCTATTGTTAACAAGAAAAAAAATAACAGATACTGACAAGGTGGTGAAGAAAAGGGAACACTTATATGTTACTGGCGGAATTGTAAATTAGTTCTGCCATTGTAGACAGTAGTCTGGTGATTTACCAGAGAATGTAAAACAAAATGACCATTCAGCCCATTAATTGTATTAATGGGTATAAACCCAGAGCAATAAAAATCCTTCCACCATTTGTTTTTAAACTATCATTTGGGGCATTTGGGTCATACTTAGTGTTATAGTTTCGTTGTGTCCCCATCCAAATCTCATCTTGAACTATAGTTCCTATCATCCCCAAATGTCGTGGAAGGGACCCAGTGAGAGGTAATTGAATTATGAGGATGGTTACCTCCATACTGTTCTCACAGTGAGTGAGTTCTCCCGAGATCTGATGGTTTTATAAAGTGCTTTTCTCCCTCTTTGCTTGGCACTTCTTCTTGCTGCTGCCATGTGAAGAAGCATGTGTTTGCTTCCCCTTCTGCTATGATTCTAAGTTTCTGAAGGCCTCTCCAGCCATCTAGAACTGTGAGTCAATTAAACCTCTTTCCTTTATAAATTACCCAATCTTGAGTATGTCCTTATTAACAGTGTGAGAATGGACTACTACAGTAAATAGGTACCAGGTAAGGGGGGACTGCTGTAAAGATACCCCAGAATGGGGAAGCAACTTTGGAATTTGGTAACAGGCAGAGGGTGGACTTGTTTGGAGGGCTCAGAAGAAAACAGAAAAACGTTGGAAACTTTGGAACTTCCTAGAGACTTGAAGGGCTCAGAAAACAGGAAGATGTGGGAAACTGAAACTTCCAAGAGTCTTGTTGAACAGCTTTGAACAAAATGCTGATAGTGATATGAATGATAAAGTCCATGCTGACATGGTCTTAAATGGAGATGAGGAACTTGTTGGGATCTGGAGGAAAGGTCACTGTTGCTATGCAAAGAGTTGGGTGACATTTTGCCCCTACCCTAGAGATCTGTGGAACTTTGAACTTGAGAAAGATAATTTAGGGTATCTGGTGGAAGAAATTTCTAAGTGGCAAAGTGTTCAAGAAGCAGCAGAACATAAAAGTTTGAAAAATTTGCAGTCTGATGATGCAGTAGAAAAGAAACCCATATTCTGGGGAGAAATTCAAGCCAGCTGCAGAAATTTACATAAGTAATGAGAAGCCTAATGTTAATTGCCAAGATAATGGGGAAAATGTCTCCAGGGCTTGTCAGAGAACTTTGGGGCAGCCCCTCCATCACAAGCCAGGAGACCTAAGAGGAAGTACTGATTTTGTGGGCTGGGCCCAGGGACTCCTACTGTGTGTAGCCTAGAAGTCCCAGCCACTCCAGCCATTTTTTTTTTTAATTATTATTATACTTTAAGTTCTAGGGTACATGTGCATAATGTGCAGGTTTGTTACATATGTATACTTGTGCCATGTTGCTGTGCTGCACCCATCAACTCGTCAGCACCCATCAACTCGTCATTTACATCAGGTATAACTCCCAATGCAATCCCTTCCCCCTCCCCCCTCCCCATGATAGGCCCCGGTGTGTGATGTTCCCCTTCCCGAGTCCAAGTGATCTCATTGTTCAGTTCCCACCTATGAGTGAGAACATGCGGTGTTTGGTTTTCTGTTCTTGTGATAGTTTGCTGAAAATGATGGTTTCCAGCTGCATCCATGTCCCTACAAAGGACACGAACTCATCCTTTTTTATGGCTGCATAGTATTCCATGGTGTATATGTGCCACATTTTCTTAATCCAGTCTGTCACTGATGGACACTTGGGTTGATTCCAAGTCTTTGCTATTGTGAATAGTGCCGCAATAAACATACGTGTGCATGTGTCTTTATAGCAGCATGATTTATAATCCTTTGGGTATATACCCAGTAATGTGATGGCTGGGTCATATGGTACATCTAGTTCTAGATCCTTGAGGAATCGCCATACTGTTTTCCATAATGGTTGAACTAGTTTACAATCCCACCAACAGTATAAAAGTGTTCCTATTTCTCCACATCCTCTCCAGCACCTGTTGTTTCCTGACTTTTTAATGATCGCCATTCTAACTGGTGTGAGATGGTATCTCATTGTGGTTTTGATTTGCATTTCTCGGATGGCCAGTGATGATGAGCATTTTTTCATGTGTCTGTTGGCTGTATGAATGTCTTCTTTTGAGAAATGTCTGATCATATCCTTTGCACACTTTTTGATGGGGTTGTTTTTTTCTTGAAAATTTGTTAGAGTTCTTTGTAGGTTCTGGATATTAGCCCTTTGTCAGATGAGCAGATTGCAAAAATTTTCTCCCATTCTGTAGGTTGCCTGTTCACTCTGATGGTAGTTTCTTTTGCTGTGCAGAAGCTCTTTAGTTTAATTAGATCCCATTTGTCAATTTTGGCTTTTGCTGCCGTTGCTTTTGGTGTTTTAGACATGAAGTCTTTGCCCATGCCTATGTCCTGAATGGTACTACCTAGGCTTTCCTCTAGGGTTTTTATGGTATTAGGTCTAACATTTAAGTCTCTAATCCATCTTGAATTAATTTTCGTATAAGAAGTAAGGAAAGGATCCAGTTTCAGCTTTCTACTTATGGCTAGCCAATTTTCCCAGCACCATTTATGAAATAGGGAATCCTTTCCCCATTTCTTGTTTCTCTCAGGTTTGTCAAAGATCAGATGGCTGTAGATGTGTGGTATTATTTCTGAAGACTCTGTTCTGTTCCATTGGTCTATATCTCTGTTTTGGTACCAGTACCATGCTGTTTTGGTTACTGTAGCCTTGTAGTATAGTTTGAAGTCAGGTAGCGTGATGCCTCCAGCTTTGTTCTTTTGACTTAGGATTGTCTTGGAGATGCGGGCTCTTTTTTGGTTCCATATGAACTTTAAAGCAGTTTTTTCCAATTCTGTGAAGAAATTCACTGGTAGCTTGATAGGGATGGCATTGAATCTATAAATAACCTTGGGCAGTATGGCCATTTTCACAATATTGATTCTTCCTATCCATGAGCATGGTATGTTCTTCCATTTGTTTGTGTCCTCTTTTATTTCACTGAGCAGTGGTTTGTAGTTCTCCTTGAAGAGGTCCTTTCCATCCCTTGTCAGTTGGATTCCTAGGTATTTGATTCTCTTTGAAGCAATTGTGAATGGAAGTTCATTCATGATTTGGCTCTCTGTCTGTCTGTTACTGGTGTATAAGAATGCTTGTGATTTTTGCACATTAATTTTGTATCCTGAGACTTTGCTGAAGTTTCTTATCAGCTCAAGGAGATTTTGGGCTGAGACAATGGGGTTTTCTAAATATACAATCATGTCATCTGCAAACAGGGACAATTTGACTTCTTCTTTTCCTAACTGAATACCCTTGATTTCTTTCTCTTGCCTGATTGCCCTAGCCAGAACTTCCAACACTATGTTGAATAGGAGTGGTGAGAGAGGGCATCCCTGTCTTGTGCCAGTTTTCAAAGGGAATTTTTCCAGTTTTTGCCCATTCAGTATGATATTGGCTGTGGGTTTGTCATAAATAGCTCTTATTATTTTGAGGTACGTTCCATCAATACCGAATTTATTGAGCGTTTTTAGCATGAAGGGCTGTTGAATTTTGTCAAAAGCCTTTTCTGCATCTATTGAGATAATCATGTGGTTCTTGTCTTTGGTTCTGTTTATATGCTGGATTATGTTTATTGATTTGCGAATGTTGAACCAGCCTTGCATCCCAGGGATGAAGCCCACTTGATCATAGTGGATAAGCTTTTTGATGTGCTGCTGAATCCGGTTTGCCAGTATTTTATTGAGGATTTTTGCATCGATGTTCATCAGGGATATTGGACTAAAATTCTCCTTTTTTGTTGTGTCTCTGCCAGGCTTTGGTATCAGGATGATGTTGGCCTCATAAAATGAGTTAGGGAGGATTCCCTCTTTTTCTATTGATTGGAATAGTTTCAGAAGGAATGGTACCAGCTCCTCCTTGTACCTCTGGTAGAATTCAGCTGTGAATCCATCTGGTCCTGGACTTTTTTTGGTTGGTAGGCTATTAATTATTGCCTCAATTTCGGAGCCTGCTATTGGTCTATTCAGGGATTCAACTTCTTCCTGGTTTAGTCTTGGAAGAGTGTAAGTGTCCAGGAAATTATCCATTTCTTCTAGATTTTCTAGTTTATTTGCGTAGAGGTGTTTATAGTATTCTCTGATGGTAGTTTGTATTTCTGTGGGGTCGGTGGTGATACCCCCTTTATCATTTTTTAATGCGTCTATTTGATTCTTCTCTCTTTTCTTCTTTATTAGTCTTGCTAGCGGTCTGTCAATTTTGTTGATCTTTTCAAAAAACCAACTCCTGGATTAATTGATTTTTTGGAGGGTTTTTTGTGTCTCTATCTCCTTCAGTTCTGCTCTGATCTTAGTTATTTCTTGCCTTCTGCTAGCTTTCGAATGTGTTTGCTCTTGCTTCTCTAGTTCTTTTAATTGTGATGTTAGAGTGTCCATTTTAGATCTTTCCTGCTTTCTCTTGTGGGCATTTAGTGCTATAAATTTCCCTCTACACACTGCTTTAAATGTGTCCCAGAGATTCTGGTATGTTGTATCTTTGTTCTCATTGCTTTCAAAGAACATCTTTATTTGTGCCTTCATTTCGTTATGTACCCAGTAGTCATTCAGGAGCAGGTTGTTCAGTTTCCATGTAGTTGAGCGGTTCTGATTGAGTTTCTTAGTCCTGAGTTCTAGTTTGATTGCACTGTGGTCTGAGAGACAGTTTGTTATAATTTCTGTTCTTGTACATTTGCTGAGGAGTGCTTTACTTCCAATTATGTGGTCAATTTTGGAATAAGTGCGATGTGGTGCTGAGAAGAATGTATATTCTGTTGATTTGGGGTGGAGAGTTCTATAGATGTCTATTAGGTCTGCTTGCTGCAGAGATGAGTTCAATTCCTGGATATCCTTGTTAACTTTCTGTCTCGTTGATCTGTCTAATGTTGACATGGAGTGTTGAAGTCTCCCATTATTATTGTATGAGAGTCTAAGTCTCTTTGTAAGTCTCTAAGGACTTGCTGTATGAATCTGGGTGCTCCTGTATTGGGTGCATATATATTTAGGATAGTTAGCTCTTCCTGTTGAATTGATCCTTTTACCATTATGTAATGGCCTTCTTTGTCTCTTTTGATCTTTGATGCTTTAAAGTCTGTTTTATCAGAGACTAGTATTGCAACCCCTGCTTTTTTTTGTTCTCCATTTGCTTGGTAAATCTTTCTCCATCCCTTTATTTTGAGCCTATGTATGTCTCTGCATGTGAGATGGGTCTCCTGAATACAGCAGACTAATGGGTCTTGACTCTTTATCCAGTTTTCCAGTGTCTTTTAATTGGAGCATTTAGTCCATTTACATTTAAGGTTAATATTGTTATGTGTGAACTTGATCCTGCCATTATGATATTAACTGGTTATTTTGCTCGTTAGTTGATGCAGTTTCTTCCTAGCCTGAATGGTCTTTACATTTTGGCATGTTTTTGCAATGGGACTCCAGCCATTTTTAAAAGAGGCCATGGTACAGCTTGGGCCACGGCTTTAGAGGTTGCAAGCCCCAAGCCTTGGCAGCCCTGTGTGGTGTTGAACCTGTAGATGCACGGAAGTCAAGAATAGAGGTTTGGGAACCTCCACCTAGATTTCAGAACATGTATGGAACTGCCTGGATTTCTAAGCAGAAGCTTGCTGCAGGGATGGGGCCCTTATGCAGAATCTCTGCTAGGACAGTGTGGAAGGGAAATGTGGGGTTGGAACCCCCACACAGAGTCCCCACTGGGGCACTGCCTAGTGTGGCTGTTAGAAGATGCCAACCATCCTCTATACCCCAGAATGGTAGACCCACCAACACTTTGCTTTGTGTGTCTGAAAAAGCTGCAGACACAATGCCAGTCCATAAAAGCCACCTGAAGGGAAGCTGTACCCTGCAAAGCCACAGTGGTAGAGCTGTCCAAGGGCATGGGAGCCCACCTCTTGCATCTGTGTGACCTGGGAGTGAGACATGGAGCCAAAGGAGGTCATTTTGGAGCAGTAAGTTTTAATGACTGCCCTATTAGATTTGAGGCTTGCATGGGGCCTGTAGCCCCTTTGTTTTGGCCAATTTCTCCCATTTGGAATGGGTGTTTAACCCAATGCCTGTCCTCCCCATTGTACCTAGGAAGCAACTTACTTGCTTTGATTTTACCAGCTCATATGCAGAAGGGACTTACTTTGTCTCAGATGAGACTTTGGACTTGGAATTTTCAGTTAATGCTGAAATGAGTTAAGACTTTGGGGGCCTGGTGGGAAGGCATAATTATGTTTTGAAATGTGAGGACATGAGATTTGAGAGGGGCCAGGGATGGAATGATACGGTTTGGCTGTGTCCCCACCCAAATCTCATCTTGAACTGCAGTTCCCATAATCCCCATGTGTCACGGCAGGGACCCAGTGGGAGGTAATTGTATCATGGAGATGGTTACGTCCATGCTCTTCTCATGAAAGTGAATGAGTTCTCATGAGTTCTGATGGTTTTAAAAGGGGCTCTTCCCTTCCTTCAGTCTGCACTTCTCCTTGCTGCTGCCATGTAAAGAAAGATGTGTTGGCTTCCTTTTCTGCCATAATTGTAAGTTTCCTGAGGTCTCCCCAGATCTGAAAAACTGTGAGTCAATTAAACCTCTTTCCTTTATAAATTACCCAGTCTCGGGTATGTCTTTATTAGCAGTGTGAGAATTGACTAATACACTTAGAAACACATTTTGTTTCCTCCTAGATAATTAAAAGAAATCCTATATGAGTAGTTGTAATACTTATAGTTTCACATGTAAAATTTGTGTATTTGGTCAATATATAAATTTCAAATTAGTGTTTCTATAATAGGTAAGGTACAATTGTAGCAGCTTCTTTTCTTCCAGATGATTACCCAGTTATCTTAATGTCACTAAGAGAATACCTTTGCCTATGAAGAGTATTGAAACATTTTTTTCCCATATTTTCCTCAATGACCATATAACCAGAAGCCCAGCTGGTCATTCTATGTCTTCCTAGAGAAGCCAGAGGAGGAGAATTTTGTAATAAAAAGGGATTAAAATACAAATCCTAACTGTATTTCTTTTAGTTGTGCTATTTTGGACAAGTTATTCATTATTCTTAAAACTTGTATTCTTCATAAAGAAGAAGGAGAAAATAACAATTTTCTATAGTTTCTATGATTATTAAAATGAGATACCAGAATGCCTGACACAATACTAAATACAAAGCCAGTGTTCACTATATGGTAGCTATCATTATTAATATTATAATCACACTAAAAATGATAGACTTTAGAAATTAATATAGTCAAAGAAAAAAATCTATTAATAAAATATATTTATGACAACTTACCCCAAAAATGTGGAATTATATATCCTACAAGCCCCTCGTGCTCCACAGCTGTTGGTGGACCACTTCATACACGTTGTATCAATCACAGCCCCAAAATATATTGGAACTAGAATACCTCCTGTAACATGAGATAAGAAGATATCAATCCAAGTGAAATGCTTCAAATGTAACTGGGTGATATTCTACACTGATACATGTTGAGTTAAAAAAAGTTTAATACTTTGGAAAGTTATTCCATTGTTTTGACTTACATCCACCCAAGAATCAAAATTGTTAGGATTCTCTAAGGCCTAAATCATATGGTAATGTCATAGACATACCTGATCTACTATTCTCTCCCTATACTCATAGGGAAGAAGGGGCATTATATACCTATATACTCTGTTCTTCCTATAACGTCAATTAACTTAAACTTGATTGGTAAAAGGGGAATGTTATTAGTAAAACATGAAAATCATGTTGATTCATATAAAATTTTTCTTAGGCAAGAAAGACTGGATTACTGGGAATAAAATTACAACTTTATGGGAAAAGGAAAAAGCTCTCACTTCAACTGCTGCAAAGTCAAAGATTTTTAATACTATTTTAAGAAAATTAAAAAGTGAATGCTTACATCAGGATTCCCTCCCCAGAGACGTTCAGGCCCAGCTTCAAAGAGTGCTCAGCTACTGGCCAGTTTTACTTCTTTCTGGGCTCAGAGTCCCATTTCCTCCTTCTTGGTGCTCTTAAAGCCCACAATCCAGCATTTTCTTTCCATTGATTTAATGCTTTTCTTAATATCTCCTAAAGCAGCCTAGGCTGTATAGGTTAGGGTCGCTGATAAATTTTGCTTCTGTTAGTGATCTTACCACAATAGCGCATACATTTCAATGGTCAGTCCCTAAGGCAATTTTTATTTGTAGTGCATGATTTCACGGAAGGTACAGCATTCCAGGAATACAATTGTTTATATGACAAGTATACATTCTGAGATTAACTCCTAGTTTTAAGCATAGGTAATTTGGTCAAAATTCTGAAGGACATCATAGTACGGAGCTATCCTTCAGATGTTAGAACTGAAGCATACAAGATTTTACTTTGTTCTTGTTCTTTTTTGTGGTTCATACTTTTCAGATTTTATTTTGTCACAAAACATGACAACGATTTGTATAAGACAATTTACTGATTCTGCTTATTTTTAATCATTCTCAATTTTCTGAGAGTAAGAAATATTAGAATCACAAGGGAATGGTGCCTGAGGCCAATGTATCTGAGGCAATCTAGTACTGACAAAATGGGTGAGAAATTTGCAGATTTCAAAAACTCAGAAGCACCTTTGAAAAATGAAAAATAAATGCCAATAATTTATTTTCTTCACATTATGCCACTGGTTTAAATAAACTTTGTGAAGTAAATGTGTTAACTAACAAACTAGGACTTAATTACTGGAATTAAAAACCTCTGATGACCTATTTTCTAAATAATGTTTTCAGTTTAATACACTATATATTATAATAGACTTTCCACAGTTTACACACATATCGTATTTAAGACGACTGTTTGTGAATTGGAAGTTTGATACTAAGTGTGGATTTTTCCCATAGAGGTATTTGAGCTTCATTGTGGCATATAGCGGACACACTGAAATTGGATGCTCACAATTAGGATGGCCAGATTCATTTTTTTTCTATTCTATGTTGCTAAAATAATTTCCATTTTCATAGTCTCATTTCAACATATCAGAAGAAATACTAACTACCCAGAACTATTTTCAGCCTCTGTGTTCCAAGTTCAAAGAGTGAGGTATCTTCTCTGAACCTGAAGGTAGAGAACTGCCAAGATTACAGAGACTGGAAGGTTAGGGACACAGAAAGGGAATACTGGGAAGAGAACTGATGTAACCCTGCAGCATCTCCCAACTTCTCTCTCCTATTCCCTTTGCATTTCTTTTTACCTTTCAGGATCTGTGACCTTCTCACCAAATACACTTCATGACAACTCGATTGTAATTTGGCCATACTTTTTCCTTTGCTTGCATGGGTCCCAGAAACTGAATCCTCCCACTTCCTTTTCTTTCTGCCATCGGTGGTTACCTATGGGTCATAATCAGTCATCTGCACCAATCCCTAGATGAATGATGGCCTTTTCCTACTTCCCAGGAATAGGCATATAAGATTTACAGTTCTTACGAAAGAACACTCACGGGGGTGAGGCTAGACGTTGTTTAACAACAGGCATCTGTGTAGTAAAAAAGGCAAATGGTAACAAAGGAGAAAGGGTAATTTTCTAAATCTTTTCTAATCAACTTTGAATATTTAAAATATAGACCCCTAAAAGGTAGCAGATAGGAGGCAGGACTAGCTTGCAGCTCCCACTTGGACAAACAGAGCAGCATGTGGACTCACATTGTGAACTTTTTCTCCAAGAATTACCATAGCAACATACTGGGAAAGCTGAGAGAGTCCACAAACCTTTGAAGAAACTATATCACCAGCTGCTGGCTCCCTTAGATGACAAAAAAAACTGAGTCAGCTTCCTTTCTCAGCACGGAGGCTGGAGGTCAGGGGCAAGTTCTCAGCCTTGGTCACCAAATACCTGGTAATAGACTCAGTGCTGTTGGGGGTCACAGTGGCAGTGAGACCAGCCTGTAGGACTGCATGCTAGATAGGAGCAGGGTAACGCCTGTTACTGCTATTTCCCCCGCACCTGCTCCTGGCCCGCTGCCACTTCCTTTGAGATCTGTGTGACTTAGCAGAGGCAGCCATCATTCCCTTGGGAACATAACTTCATTGGCCTGGGAACCACACCCTCATCCCACACAGCAGCCACAGCAAGCCCCACCCAAGGAGAGTTTGAGCTCAGACATGCCTATCTCTGACCCCACCTAATGATCTTTCTCTACCTGCCCTGGTTACTGATGACAAGAACATAAGCTCTTAGCAGCTCTAAGGCCCTGCCCACCAACTGAGAAACCTGAATACTTAACAGGATGACCCTAGGGCAAGTTTGCTTCCTCTCTATAGTACTGCAGCTGATGTAATCTTGAAAGCACCACCTCCTGGCTGGAGGCCAACCAACACAAAACCAGTGAACTAAATGAAAACACAACCAAGGACCCTCACACAGTCCACTTCACTTTCCTGCTACCTCTGCCAGAGCAAATGCTGGTATCCATGGCTGAAAGACCTGAAGATGGATCACATCACAGGACTCTTTGCAGAAACTCCGCAGTACCAATCCAGAGCCCAGTAGCTCCACTGGGTGGCTAGACCCAGAAGAGTAAAAACAATCACTGCAGTTCAACTATCAGGAAGTCCCACCCCTAGGGCAATGCGGAGAATGCCACGTCAAAGGAGCACCCTATGGAACAAAAAAATCTGAACAGCAGCCCTTGAGCCCCAGATCTTCCCTCTGTCATAATCTACACAACGAGCAGGAACAATAAAAACAATTCTGATAATATGAAAAAACAAAGTTCTTTAACACCCTCAAAAGATCACACCAGTTCACTAGCAATGGATCTAAACCAAGACAAAACCCCTGAATTGCCAAGAAAATAATTCAGAAGGTCCATTATTAAGCTAGTCAATGAGGTGCCAGAGAAAGGTGAAGTCCAACTTAAGGAAATAAAAAACATGATATAAGATATGAAAGGAAAATTTCTCAGTGAAATAGATAAGATAAATCAAAACCAATCACAACTTCTGGAAGTCAAGGACACACTTAGAGAAACACAAAATGCACTGGAAAGTCTTAGCAATAGAATCAAACAAGCAGAAGAAAGACCTTCAGAACTCAAAGACAAGGCTTTCAAATCAAATCAATTCATCAAAGAGAAAGAAAAAATAATTTTAAAAAATAAACAAAGCCTCCAGGAAGTTTGGGACTAGGTTAAGCATCCAAACCTAAGAATAATTGGTGTTCCCAAGGAAGAAGAGAAATCTAAAAATCTGGAAAGCAGATTTAAGGGAATAATCAAGGAAAACTTTCCCAGCCTTACTAGAGATCTAGACATCCAAATACAAGAAGCTCAAAGAACACCTGGGAAATTCATCACAAATAGATTATCAGCTAGGCACATATTCATCAGGTTATTTAAAATCAAGATGAAGGAAAGAATCGTAAGAGCTGTGAGGCAAAAACATCAGCATCAGGTAACATATAAAGGAAAACCTATCAGAATTCCAGCAGATTTATCAGCAGAAACTCTACAAGCTGGGAGGGATTGAGTTCCTATTTTTAGCCTCCTTAAACAAGAAAGTTATCAGGCAAGAATTTTGTCTCCAGCAAAACTAAGCTTCATAAATGAAGGAAAGATACAGTCTTTTCAAGACAAACAAACGCTGAGAGAATTTGCCACTAACAAGCTGGCACTACAAGAACTGCTAAAAGAGCTTTAAATCTTGAAACAAATCCTCAAGATACACCAAAATGTAACTTCCTTAAAGCATAAATCTCGCAGGACCTGTATAACAATCACACACACACACACACACACACACACACACACCCCCACCCACACCCACCCCAAGGTATTCTGGCAGCTAGCACGATGAATAGAATAGTACCCCACATCTCAATACTAAGGTTGAATGTAACTGACCAAAATGCCCAACTTAAAGTATATACAATGGTAGAATGGATAAGAATTCACCAACCAAGTTTCTGCTGTCTTCAGGAGAGACTCACCTAACACATAAAGACCCACATAAACTTAAAGTAAAGGAGTGGAAATAGATATTCCACATAAAGGGGCACTAGAAGTGAGCAAGAGTAGCTATTCTTATATTAGACAAAACAGACTTTAAAGCAACAGCAGTTTAAAAATACAAAGGGGCACATTATATAATGATAAAAGAACTAGTCCTATAGGAACATATCACAATCTTAAATATATATGCACCTAACACTGGAGCTCCCAAATTTATATATAAAAAAATTACTAGAAGATCTAAGAAATGAGGTAGACAGCAACTCAATAATAGTGGGGGACTTTAATACTCCACTGACAGTGTTAAACAGGTCATCAAGGTAGAGAGTCAGCAAATAAACAATAGACTCAAACTATACCCTAGAAAAAAATGAGCTTAACAGATACTTACTGAAATTCTGCCCAATGACTGCAGAATATACATTCTATTCATCAGCACATGGAACATTGTCCAAGATAGACCATATGATAGGCCACAAAACATGTTTCAGTGAATTCAAGAAAGTGGAAATTATATCGAGTACTCTCTCAGACCACAGTGAAAGAAAATTGGAAATTAACAGAAAAAGGAACACCAAAAATCATGCAAATACATGGAAATTATATAACCATCTCCTAAATGATTGTTGGGTCAACAATGAAACCAAAATGGAAATTTAAAAAAGTTTTGAACTGAATAAAAATAGTGACAAAACTTATCAAAACTTCTGGGATACAGCAAAATAGGTACTAAGAGGAAAGTTCATAGCTTTAAATGCCTACATCTAAAGGTCTGAAAGAGCACAAATAGACAACATAAGGTCACATCTTATGCAACTAGAGAAACAAGAACAATCCAAACTCAAAGCCAATTGAAGAAATAACAAAGATCAGGGCAGAATTAAGTGAAATTGAAACAACAACAACAAAAAATACAAAATATAAGTGAAAGAAAAATCTGGTTCTTTGAAATGATAAATGAAATTGATAGACCATTAGCAAGCTTAACCAAGAAGACAGAAGATCAAAATAAGCTCAATTAGAAACTAAATGGGAGATATTACTACTGATACCACAGAAATACAAATGATTATTCGAGACTACTATAACACCTTTGAGTGCATAAACTAGAAAATCTAAAGGTGATGGATAAATTCCTGGAAATAAACAATCCTTAAACCAGGAATAAATAGAAACTCTGAACAGACCAACAAAAACCAGTGAGACTGAAATGGTAATCTAAAACTGCCAACAACAACAAAAAAAAAGTCCAGAACCAGACAGATTCGCAGCTGAATTCTATCAGGAATTCAAAGAATTGTGACCAATCCTATTGACACTGTTCCACAGGATAGAGAAGGAAGGTATTCCTCCTAAATTTTCTATAGAGCCAGTATCACCCTAAAATCCAAACCAAGAAAGGATATAACAAAAAAGAAAACTACAGACCAATATCCCTGATGAACATAGAAGCAAAAACCCTCAACAAAATACTAGCTAACTCAATCTAATAGCAGATCAAAAAGATAATTCACCATGATCAAGTGGGTTTCATACCAGGGATGTAGGGATGATTTAACATCCACCAGTCAATAAATGTGATACACCACGAAACAGAATTAAAAACAAAAATCAAATGATCATCTCAATAGATGCAGAAAAAGCATTTGACAAAATCAGGCATCATTTTATGATTAAAACCCTCAGTAAAATTGGCATGGAAGAGACACACCTTAAAGTAACAAAAGCCATCTATGGCAAATCCACAGCTAACATTTTATTGAATGAGGAAAAGTTGAAAGCATTCCCCCTGAAAACTGAAACAAGATAAGGATGCCTACTTTCACCACTTCCATTAAACATAGTACTAGAAGTCCTAGCCAGAGCAATCAGAGAAGAGAAAAAAAATCAAAGGCATCCAAATTGGTAAAAAGGAAGCCAAACTGTCACTGGTGATATGATTGTAAACACAGAAAGACCTAAAGACTCATCCAAAAAGCTCCTAGAGCTGGTGAATGAATTCAGCAAAGTTTCAGGATACAAAAATCAATGTATACAAATCAGTAGCTCTGCTACACACCAACAGTGACTAAGTGGAGAATCAAATCAAGAACTCAACCCCTTTTACAATAGCTGCAAAAAAATAAAATAATTCTTAGGAATATACCTAACAAAGGAGGTGAAAACTTCTAAAAGAAAAACTACAAAACACTGCTGAAAGAAATCACAGATGACAAAAACAAATGGAAACACATCTCATGCTCATGACTGGGCAGAATTAATATTGTGAAAATGACCATACTGCCACAAGCAACCTACAAATGCAACGCAATTCCTGTCAAAATACCACCATCATTCTTCACAGAACTAGAAAAAATAATCTTAAAATTCACATGGAACCATGTAAGAGCCTGCATAGCCAAACAATGCTAAGCAAAACAAAAAAATCTGGAGGCATCACATTACCTGGCTTCAAACTATACTATAAGGCCATGGTCACTAAAACAGCATGGTACTGGTATAAAAATAGGAACATCGACCAATAGAACAAAATACAGAACCCAGATATAAAGCCAAATACTTACAGCCAACTGATCTTTGACAAAGCAAACAAAAATATAAAGTGGAGAAAGAATACCCCAGTCAACAAATTGTGCTGGGATAATTGGCAGGTCACATGTAGAGGAACAAAACTGGATCCTCATCTCTCACCTTATATGAAAATCAACTCAAGATGAATCAAAGACTTAAATACAAGACCTAAAATCATAAAAGTTCTAGAAGATAACATCAGAAAAACCATTCTAGACATTGACTTTGACAAAGACTTCATGACCAAGAACCTGAAAGTAAATACAACAAAAACAAAGATAGGTGGGACTTAATTAAACTTAAAAGCTTTTGCACAGCAAAAGAAATAATCAGCAGAGTTAATAGCCAATCCACAGAGTAGCAGAAAATCTTCACAATCTATACATCTGACAAAGTGCTAATATTCTGAACCTACAAACAACTCAAACAAATCAGCAAGACAAAAACCAAACAATCTCATCAAAAAATGGGCTAAGGACATGCATAGACAATTCTCAAAAGAAGATACACAAATGGCCAACAAGCATATGAAAAAATGCTCAACATCACTAATTATCAGGGAAATGCAAATCAAAACTGCAACGCGATACCACCTCACTCCTCCAAAAATGGCCATAATCAAAAAATTAAAAAATAATAAATGTTGATGTGGATATGGTGAAAAGAGAACACTTTTACACTGTTTGAGGGAGCGTACACTACTACAATCACTATGGAAAACAGTGTGGAGATTTCTTAAAGAAATAAAAGTAGATCTACCATCTGATCCAGCAATCCCATACTAGGTATACAGCTAGAGAAAAAGAAGTAATTATATGGAAAAGATACTTGCACATGCATGTTTATAGCAGCACAATTTGCAATTGCAAGAATATGGGGCCACCCCAAATGCCCATCAATCAATGAGTGGCTAAAGGAAATGTGGTATATATATATATCATGGAATGCTACCCAGCCATAAAAATGAATGAAATAATGGTATTCACGGCAACCTGGATGGAACTGCACACTATTCTGCTAAGTGAAGTAACCCAGGAATGGAAAACCAAATATCAAATGTTCACATTCATAATTGGGAGATATTTTATGAGAATGCAAAAGCATAAGAATGATACAATAGACCTAGGGGACTCAGGAGAAAGTATTAATGGATAAATGACTACACATTGGGTACGGTGCATACTGTTTGGGTGATGGGTGCACCAAAATCTCAGAAATCACCACTGAGAATTTATTCTTGTAACCAAACATCACCTATTTCCCAAAAACCTACTGAAATAACAAAAAATAAATTAAAAAATATTTTAAAAGGCCTTTAGCCTCTGGAGTCTGTAATCTTGCTCTTCGCCAATAATAAACCACATTTTTCTGATCTTTCTTTTATTCAGAACACACTCTTAATCTAAGGTGCCAAGTTCTAGAGTCTGAATTCTCATTCCCTTTTGCATTAATTCCTACCAATGGTTAGCTGCTCATCCTTACAGGACCAGGTAGTGGGAAGTGACACAGTTAATGTTAACAACTCCTGTTGTTTTATACAACTTCAGCCTGACCAGATTCCTAGGGCTCCTAAGCCAATTGAGGTCTGTCCTAAATAAGGCCTCTAAACATTTAGAAGGAAGGCTCTCCACTCTGCCTATACCTGGAAGAAATATTCTTATATTTCTAAAAGAAGGAAAATTTCAGATACTACCTATCTTTCTGTTAGAAAAAGTATAATACGATGATTCCTTGCTCTTAACAGATTGGCTTTAAAGAGAATTAACAATCAAATTCTCTGCTAGGCCACTCAATTTTCCTGTTATTATTTTCATTTATCACAAAAATGGAAATGATTCTTACTTATTCCTTTTTTATACGTTCTCACAGTTGAAAAATTAATTACATTGTCTTTAAGTCTTAACATGAATATTTACATGTTAAATTTCTCATCTGTATATTTATCATACCTAGTGATCGCAAAATCATTGAATGGAAGCCGATTGCAAGTGCTTTCAATTCAGGTTGAACAATCCTGTAATATGATTAAAGCAAAGAAACAATACATATCATTAAAATATCAAACTGAGTTAATATCAAAACATTTATCAGTATCATTTTTCTTCATAGTAGGATGAGAACTCTTAAGTGAATGGCTCATGTTAAATATAGTTATATTTTCAATTGTTTTAAAAGGCAGACACCTGGGTGGTAATAATTATTTTTATTTCTTATTTATTCTATGCTTTATGATTTCAGGACAGTTTAACAAAATTTTCATATTTGCTCCTTGTGAAAATCCTATAAAAAAGTGATGAACGGACTTGTTGTGTTTATGAAGAATATTATTTTGTGTGGACTATTTAGTTAAGGTAGCTCTTATGAAATATTATATACCCTTATCCAAAAGTAATTCTTAGCAGTCCTCTTTTTGCCATCTTATTTCTATCATCAGTGTTAAGCGAGTAGTTTACTAATATGATTCATAAATTATATAATACAACCAGATGGGTCAAAAAACTTTTCTGTATTCTAGTGTCTTGTGTATTTAACTGTCATATTAAAGGTAAAGAGTATACTTGTATCCTCACTTAGGAACTAACTCACTCTTGCATTTCCCCATTTCCATTTTTTTGTGTTCAACAAACTGATTATACTACCAACCCTGTGATAACTTAGTATATACCAAGTGAAATAAAATTATTTTGCATTAGTGGAGGGGGTGGATTGGGATAAGGGAGGGTGACTGTGGCTCAAAACACCCAGTTTTACTGAAATAATAAATTAACTGATGAAAAAGGTGTTTTTTTTCTTGAACTCTTAGATGGTTACTCTTTCAGAGAGCTATGTAGCTGTCATCAATCAACGAACATTCACTGAGCACCTACTGAGAGATACTATGCTGGTTAACGTTCTTGGGAGTAAATAGACAAATTATGCTTCTTCTCATCTAAGTGACTTGGAGAAGTGTGTCACTTAATTTCTCTTAGCCTTAGTTTCTTTGTTTGCTAAGTGAAGATAATAATGCTTATCTCATGTTATAAGAATCCAATAAAATGAGCTAGAACTCTAAACTTCAATTTCATTTACACATAATCACATCTATACAGAACAGCTTTCATTTATTGAGATTCTGAAAAGAATTCAACAGGATTTATAAAATTTTAAAAGGCAAAAGTTAAATTAAACATAATATATTAAAAGTTAAATATAAGATAGTTATATATTAGGAGAGACAATAAATGGAAAGTATGTTTTGGCTCTGCTTTCACCAAGTGCAGCAGTACTTTGTTAGCCCAGTTGAGGACACAACACCACACTGAAGACAATGAATCCATGTCTGCTATATAAGGAGGAAATTTATTTCATAAAGAGGTGGTCAGGAGAAAATCAGCAGGAAGGGGAGGTTAGCTTTTCTATTAAGATGTTACTCTCAAATATCAGATTTCGCAAAGGAGGTTTGGGGAAGGGAGAGATTGCACTTCACCCCTGGTTGAGCTCTCTGACAATTGCCTGACATGCATTTTTCACTGTAATTCATTTTCAGAAGTTGCACTTTGTATACTATATGCACAAGGCAAACTGACATTTGTTATCAACTTGTATTTTCACCCAGGGAAAGGGTTAGCATGCAGGAGAATTGGGGGACTTGCAGATAGGGTGAATTGTTTCGAAGAGTGGGCCTGAAATCTTCAATTCTGTGGAAATGATGGATATGTGTGATATAGTAACATACATATACAATAACAACCATACACACTCCTACATTTACATGCATGTACACTCACACTACTCCTTGCATGCTCATACTCACATGCTCACTTGCATGCACACACCCATGCACTGTTATCATGAAAGATATTTTTCACTGTAGAGTGACGCCTGCTTCATATATGATATTGAGCAGCTCTGGATTTTCATGGATATCTTCCGGGATGAACTCATCACAAAAAACACCCCAAGAAGTTAAATGTGTCATTTCATTTAATTATTGATGATTTTTAAAAAAATGTGTGGGGCTTATTTCACTTCCTTTTTATTTTATTTTAGTATTTTTATTTTTAGTTCTGGAGTGCATGTGCAGGATGTGCATCCTGTTTGCAAAATATTGAAGAAAAACTCTAATTTATATCCTAAAGGAGCCAAATCTTTTCTGGCTGAGCCATTAAAATGTATTTTGTTTTTAAGTTCTAAAACATTACCCTCCTTTGGGTCATTTAAGATTGATGTTTTATTTGTCATCAGCTTACATCATGCCTCACACCCTTGTCACCAGCAGAATGCCAAGATTTTGAGATCTTCTCTGGGTACCAAGACTTTCATTCCACATGGTTTAATACACATCCCTTAATCCAACTCACTTTTCTACTCTTTTCCATCACCCAAACCCTTTTATTTTGCCCATGGAAACTCTTGTTTATTACCAGCAAAAATGTTTATTTTTATTTATTTAATTTTTTTTGAGACAGAGTCTCACTCTGTGGCTTAGGCTGGAGTGCAGTGCTATGACCTCAGCTTGCTGCAACCTCCACCTCCTGGGTTCCAAAAATTCTCCTACCTCAGCCTCATGAGTAGCTGGGATTACAGGTGCCCACCACCACGCCCAGCTAATTTTTTTTTTTTTTTTTTTGTATTTTTAGTAGAGATGGGATTTCACTATGTTGGCCAGGCTGGTTTTGAACTCCTGACCTCAATTGATCCGCCCGCCTCGGCTTCCCAAAGTGTTAGAATTACAGGCGTGAGCCACTGTGCCTGGCCAACTTCCTACATTCTTTTTAGCTCTTTTACTTTCTTGTTCTAAATGAAGTCTAACTCTCATTAACACTCTTTCCATGCAACTCTATTGTTTTCCTTCCACCGCCTCCATATCAACGGGCCTGAAATGTGGAAGTCCTCTCCTCTGAAAGACCTCTAGATCCCAGGAAGAGGTGCACCACCCTAATATGCTATTCTCTAACCTCCTTGTCGAAGTTAGCTGTAGACTGGCACAGCACAACTCTCACCATTTCTTGACAATTTTCATTCTAGGTTCTCTGTCGTTTTCATCAAAATGATTTCTACTCCTTTTCCTAGTTATTTTAATATTCGTATAGACTATGCTCTCAATGCTCTGCTCTTCCAGTTTCTTGGCCTTTTCTCTGGAAAGTCATATTTCTTTCACCCACAATGAGTTCATCATTACCCACTTTTTAAACTCTCCATTTTGAGCATCCCACTCCTCATAACCACCTCTCAAAGTTTAAAATGACTCCCTTTCATACATCTGCTGCAGTATACCCCAGCCCCAGCTCTTTAGGCTTATGACTCCTCTGACATCTTCACAGGCCATCTCTAGTTTCACCTCTTCACGTCCTCTCATCATGATGTTTTGTTATAATCAATCCTTTGCATATATCTTGAACATTTTTGTCTATCTCATCCTTTACTGTATTGGACAAGCAAAAATGCTTTTATCCAAACCTCTGCCTTCTCTGCACCTATGTACAGTGTGCTGCATGGCTGGAGGAAATAATTCAAACATGCTGGTTGGGCTCACTTTAAATAAGCAAAAATATTCAGGGGACCTCCAGTGCAATTGTCTAATATTTTACTACTCCATTTGCCCAGTCAGTATATTTCTCCAGTCTTCAATATTACCAGGTAACATTTTCTTATATGAACACTCTTTCTTTTCTTTCTCTTCTTTCTCATCTGATTATATTGCTTTTTTATAACAGAAAAAGTAGAAGCAATTAGAAAAAAGTCTCAATATTCTTCATCACTACAGGTACACATTTACCAGCTTTTTACCCACATAGACAATTTTCCCTTCTACAAAGAAAAACTCTGTGTCCTTGTTAACATCTCTTTTCATCTTCCTCTAAAATTACTTTCCCTCTCTTCTGCATTGTCAGTTTCCTTCATCTGTACTGCTAATTCTCATTCGTATGCAAGCATGGTATTATTTCTAGCACTGAACATAAACAGAACTCTTGATGACACAATCACGCTAGCTACCACATTTTTTCTCTGCTGCTTCTTGTAACACTTCTCCTGAAAAGAACTTTCCATACTGACTGTTTGCACTTTCCTTTCTAGCATTTTTTCCTGATTCTCTTCAATATAGCCTTTCACATTCTATGCAGCACACATTATAGTCACATTTTCAAAGGGAGAAAAATCCTGTTAAAACAAAATAAATTCAAAAAAGAGAGAGAGAGCTTATCTAAATGAGGAAGAATCAGATAAACAATTTTGGAAGTATAAAGAAGAAAGAGTGTTACAACCTCTCCAAAGGACCACAGTAACCTCCAGCAGTGGATTCTAAACAAAATAAAATCTTTGATATAGTCGATAAAGAATATGCACCTGTAGTCCCAGCTACTCAGGAGGCTGAGATAGGAGAATCGCTTGAAGCCAGGAGGTGCAGGTTGCAGGGAGCGAGATCATGCCACTGCACTCCAGCCTGGTGACAGAGTGAGACTCCAACTCTAAAAAAAAAATATCCAAAATATTGATTCTAAAGAATTCTAAAGAATCCTCCAAGAAATAAGGCCTTTAAGAAATACAGGATTATGTAAAGATTGAGATCCAAAAGTTGAAAGCCATCATAAACACACCAGGAAAATGATGTAGCATAAAAAAGAAAATACAGATTTTATTGAGAAAAACAGACACAACTTCTGAAAATGAAAAATATTTTGATGGAACTGCAAAATAGTTCTGAAAACTTTAACAACAGGCTGAACAAGCAGCATAAATCATTTAAGAGCTAGAAGACAGGTCTTTTAAGTAAACCCAGTAAGACAAATACAGAAAAATAAATTGCAAAACTTAACAAAGCCTTCAAGAACTAGGTTATCATGTAAAGCATCCAAACCTATGAATTATAGCCATTACAAGGGGAGAAGAAGAGAAGGTAAAAAGTGTGGGTAACTTGTTTGAATAAGTAACTCAGGAAAACTTCCCTGGTCTTGCTACAGACCTAAACATCCAGATATAAAAATCTCAGATGATTCCTGGGATATGTATTACAAGAATAATCTAAGAAAGACATATAGTCATCAGACTATCCAAAGTCAACATAAAAGTGGCAAGAGAGAAGTGTCTAATCATCTATAAAAGAAATCTCATCAAACTCATACCAGAGTTTGCAGGAAACTTGTAAGCAGGAACTGTACAAGCCAAAAAGAAACTGGGGTCCTATTTTGAGTCTTCTTACAAAATAAGGCCAGACAAGAATTTTTTTTATCCTCCTCAACTAAGCTTAATAATTCAAAGAGAAATAAGGTATTTCCTAGATAATAAGCAAACACTAAATGTATTTGTCACAGACTGGCACTACAAGAAATACTCAAAAGTGTTTTAAAAACAGAAATGAAAGAGCAATACTAATCATTATGGAAACACACAAAAGTATAAAACACACAGATCTTATAAAGAAATCACCTAATTGATGCCCCAAAGCAATTAAGAACTAATTAACAATATTATGCGAACGAAACTTCAAATACTGACCTTAGATGTAAACAGACTAAATGCTCCTTAAGTGGAAAATATAGGTTGGCAGAATGTTTTAAAAAAAAGATCCAACTTTATGCTACACACAAGAAACCCACCTAACTAAACTAACTGGTATAGACATTTTCAGAGTCAAAGTAAAGGGGTGCAAAAAGATATCCCATGGTCACATAAACCAACTATAGCTATACTTGTGTTAGATCAAACAAATTTCAAATAAAAAACGGTAAAAAAACGAAAAAAGGTTATCATATTTTATAAAGACTCAATTCAACAAGAGGACATAACAATTCTAAAAGCATGCATCGAGCATTGTAGCACTCAGATTCATAAAACAAATACTACTTGACTGAAGAAAAGAGAGAGATGCCAATGCAACGTTAGTAAGGTCCATAAATAACCCACCGACAGAAATAGGAAGATCATGGAGGCTAAAAATCAACAAAGAAAACTGGTAAATAGAGCACTAGACCGAATGAACCTAACAAACATTTGCAGAACGTCTTATATTACTACCACAGAATATAGATTCTTCACATCTACACGTGAAACATGCTAAAAATTTGACCATATGCCATTTCACAGGCAAGAGTGAATACATTTTTTAAAAAATCAAAATTACATCAAGTACCTTCTCAGAACACAGTGAAATAAAAATAGAAATTAGTACATAGAGGAATTCTTGACACTATACAAATAAATGAAAATTAAATAACTTGTTCCTGAACAATTATTGAAATCAAGGCAGAATTATTTTTAAAAATCAAAATGAATAAAAAATAAAGACAGCATATCAAAACCTCTGAGATGCATCAAATCAGTGCTAAGAGGGAAGTTTGTAGCATTAAATGCCTATCTAATATCATGCCACATGGAACTAGAAAACCAAGAACAACCCACACCCTAAACTGGCAGAATAAAGCAATAACAAAGAACAAAACTAAATGAAATGTGGGCAAAAAAATTTACAAAGGATCAGTGAAAAAAAAAAGTTGGTTATCTGAAAATATAAACAAGATTGCTAGACTGCTAGTAGATTAACCATTAAAAGGAAGAAGATTCAAATAAGCACAATCAGAAATGATAAAGGTGACATTAAAACTATTACCACAGAAATACAAAAGATCATCAAAGTCTACTACGTACATCTCTACATATATAAACTAGAAAACCTACAGAAAATTGATAAATTCCTGGAAACATACAACTTCCCGAATTTGAACCAAGAAAAAATAGAAATACTGAACAAATAATGAGTAATTAAATTGAATCAGTAATAAAAAAGAAATCTCCTAATAACAATAACAAGTGCAAGAACAGTTGGCATCACTGCCAAATTCTACCAAAGAAACAAGGAAAAAATGATAACAATTCTACTAAAACTGTTCAAAAAATCAAGAAGGAAGGAATCCTCCCTAACTCATTCTATAAAGTCAGCATCACCCTGACACCAAAACTAGGCAAGTAAATAATAAATAAAAAATAAAACTACAGATCAATATTCCTGATGAACATAGATCAAATTATCCTCAATAAAACAGTAGAAAATTGAATTCGGCAGCACATCAAAAGGTTCATCACAATGATGAAGCAGTCTTTATTCCTGAAATGCAAAGATGGTTCAACATATGCAAATCAATATATGTGATTCATCAAACTAACATAATTAAAACCAAAAAGCATATAAAATCAACTGATACAGAAAAAGCACTTCATAAAATCAAGCATTCCTTTATGATAAAAACCATTACTAAACTAGGCATAGAAGAAACACACCTCAAAATAATGAAAGCCGTAAAATGCAAACCACAGTTAACAACATACTGAGTGAGAGAAAACTGTAAGCATTACTTCTAAGAATGGGAACAAGATGAGGACGTCTACTTTCACCACTCCTGTTCAACATAGTATTGGAAGTTCTATCTAGAGCAATCAGACAAAAAAAGGAATAAAAGGTATCCAAATTGGAAAACAAATATTCAAATTATTTCTTTTTATTTATGATATAATCTAATACCTAGAAAATCCTAAAGATGCCTCTGAAAGTCTCCTAGACTTGATAAACTATTTCAGTAAAGTTTCAGGATATAAAACCAATTTACAAAAATGAGTATAATTTCCATACACAAATAATGATCTAGCTGAGAACCAAATCAACAAAAGAATCCCAATAGTTATCTATCTGATAGATAATTGATAGATAATACAGTTGTCTATAACAAGATTTTTTTTACTGATATATATAATAGATAAAAAATATAATAAATAGGAATACATTTAACCTAAGAGGTAAAAAATCTCTACAAAAAAAAACTGATTAAAAAGTCATATATGACAAAATGGAATGGAAAAAGTTCCTATACTCATGAATTGAAATAATTAATATTATGTAAAATGACCATCCTGCCCAGAGCAACCTATAAAGATTCAATGCAATTTCCATTAAATTATCAATATCAGGTTTTATAGAATTAGAAAAAAAATCCTAAAATTCATATGGAACCAAAAAAGATCCTGAAGAGCAAATTCATCCTAAGCAAAAAATAAGCTGAAGTTATTACCTTACCTGACTATTACACTACCTTACCTGGCAGTGATGTCAACTGTTCTTGCACTTTTTATTGTTATTAGGAGATTTCTTTTTTATTACTGATTCAATTCAATTTAATTACTCATTATTTGTTCAGTATTTCTAATTATATTATACTTTATATTATACTTCAAGTCTATAAGCCAAAATAAATAGTAATAGTATAAAAATAAATGCATAGATTAATGGAACAGACTACAGAAGCTAGAGATAAAACCACATACCTACAACATACTGATCTTTGACAAAGGCAAAAATATATATACACTGAGGAAAGGACATTCTATTCAATAAATGGTACTGGGAAAATTGGAGAGTCATATATGCAGTCATAAAATGGAATCTCTATCTCTCACCATATATAAAAATTAACTCAAAATTGATTAAAGACTTAAATGTGGCCGGGCGCGGTGGCTCAAGCCTGTAATCCCAGCACTTTGGGAGGCCGAGACGGGCGGATCACGAGGTCAGGAGATCGAGACCATCCTGGCTAACACAATGAAACCCCGTCTCCACTAAAAATACAAAAAAAAAATTAGCCGGGCGTGGTGGCGGCGCCTGTAGTCCCAGCTACTCGGGAGGCTGAGGCAGGAGAATGGCGGGAACCGAGATCGCGCCACTGCACTCCAGCCTGGGCGACAGAGCGAGACTCCGCCTCAAAAAAAAAAAAAAAAAAAAAAAGACTTAAATGTAAGGCCTGAAACTATAAAAAATCTTAGGGGAAAACCTAGGAAAACTCTCCTGGACATTGATCTAGGCAAAGGATTTATGATTACATTCTCAAAAGCAAATACAACAACAACAAATATACGCCAATGGAACTTAATTAAACTGAAAACCTTCTGCTGAGTAAAAGAAATAATCAACAGAGGACACAGACAACCCACAGAATGGGAGAAAATATTTGTAAACAATGGATCTGATAAAGTGCTAATATCCATAATATATGAGGAACTCAACTCAATGAAAAGAAAAAGAACCTCATTGAAAAGTGGGCAAAGGACATGAACAGACATTTTTCAAAGGAAGACATACAAGTGTTCAATAAACATATAAAAAATCCCCAACATCACTAATCATCAGAGATATTAAAGTTAAAATCACAGTATCATCTTATATCCTTATGATAGCTATTATTACAAAGTCAAAAAACGACAGATGTTGGTGAAGATGAGGAGAAAAGAGAATGCTTATACACTGTTGGTGGGAATGTAAATTAGTACAACCTCTATGGAAAACAGTATAGAGATTTACCAAAGACCTAAAAACTGAACTACCATTCAATCCAGAAATCCCAGTACTGGATGTCTACCTAAATAAAAATAAATAATTTTATTAAAAAGACACCTGTGGCTGGGTGAAGTGGCTCATGCCTGCAATCCCAGCACTTAGGGAGGCCAAGGCAGGCAGATCACTTGAAGTCAAGAGTTTGAGACCAGTTTGACTAACATAGTGAAAACCACATCTCCACTAAAAATTAAAATAAATAAAACAAAATAAAATAAAATAAAATACAAAATAATCAGTCAGGTATCGTGGTGGGTGACTGAAATCCCAGCTACTCAGAGCTGAGGCAGGAGAATTGCTTGAACCTGGGAGGCGGAGATTGCAGGGAGATGAGATCCCACCACTGCACTCCAGTCTTGGCAAAAAAAGTAAGACTCTGTCTCAAAACAAAAACAAACAAACAAAAAATACCTGCACTCGTATGCTTATGACAGCACTAATGACAAAAGCAAAGTCGTAAATTAATCTAAATGTCCATTAACTGAGAGTTAGATTAAGAATTTGATATATATGTATATATCATGGAATACTAGTCAGCCATAAAAAATGAAGTCAAGTCATTTGCAGCATTATGGGTAGAACTGGAGGCCATTATCCTTAGTGAAATGAGTCAGAAACAGAAAGTTAAAAAATGCATGTACTCACTTTGATGTGAGAGCTAAATAGTGGGTACATAAGGACATACACAGTGAAACAATAGACCATTAGAGACTCTAAAGTGTGGGAGGTTGGCAGAGGGTGGCAGGGATGGGATGGGACGGGAGGGTGGGAGGGATGAAATACTATCTACTGGATACAATGTACTCTATTCAGATGATGAGAACACAAAACCCCATACTTCACTGCACAGTATATCCATGTTTCACAACTGCACTTGTACCCCTAAATCCATAAAAATGAAACACTTTTTAATAACCAAAGCAGCCTTATATTTCCCTTCCTTCTTCATACACCAGTTTTGTTTGGGCTAACAGTGATCAGCATATAATGAAATCTGAGGGTCACTTTCTAGTCCCTAACTCCTGTGAACTCTCAGCAGCCCTTGACATAGTCGCTTTACTCACTACTTCATATATTCTTCATTATGCTTCAAGAACATGATCTTTTCTCAGTTTTTCTCATAACTCACGGGACTTCCTCTGTTTCCTTCACTGGCTTCTTCTATTATTGATTTCTAAAGTTAGAGCACTAGGTGTTGGTCCTAGGATCTAGTTTCTATCTGTACTGAGTCCCTAGAAGATCTCAATAGAGCACTGAATTTAAATAGCATCTGTATGTTGCTAACTCTAAAATTTATGTTTCTAACTTTAGTGTTTCTCCTGAATAGTAGATTCTACAAATGACATTGTCGGTAGGTATCTAACAGGCAGCTCAGTTTTAGAGACACAAGAAGTCTTACTTGTCCACTTTCCCAAAACTACTCTTCCTTAGTCTTTCCCATTTTGTTCGACAGTACTATAATTTTTTCAGAACTCAGATCAGAATTTTCAGATCATCCTTAAATTCTCTCTCTCACCTGCCGTATTCAATTGAGCAGCAAATTATATTGGCTTTGCCTTAAAAAACAAAACAAAGACTGAGACTCAAGTCACTTCCCACTTCCTTAATCATAACCATGCTCAGTGGAGACCCCATCTTGTGAAGAATGATCATAGCCTTCTCTTTTCCATGATTTAATTTTTGTCTTCCAAAAACACGCTCCATCTGCATGCACAGTTCGAGTGTTCTTCTCATGAGGTAAGCCATAAGCATTAGGTAATACTAACACTTAAACCCTCTAGGGCTTCTGAACACGTTTAGAATAAGTTCCAAAGACTTTCCTTTGAACAACATAATCTGGATCATGCTAGCTCTGTCATTGTGCTTCATACCTCTCTCTTCCTCACACACTTTTTTCTGACCATGTATATGTCAAGTATGCTCCACACCAGGGCTTTACCTCTGCTCTACCTTGCCTAGATTGTTCCTTCCCTGGCCCCATTTAGCATGGCTTGTAGTTTCACTCTTCAGCTCTTCATTTAGGCTTCTTATCATATGATTTCCAGTGCACAATGTCTGAACTAGTGTCTCTTACCTATCCCTACTTTTTCTATTTTCTTACTCTGATCCTTCTTTCTAGTGTTGCACACTTACCCTATTTTACATATTTACTTGCTTATTTGTTTATTAGTTCTTCTCCTTTGCCAATCCATCCCCCATTCCCCATGCCCACTGGATGCCAATGAAGTTTTACCACTTTCATTCACATTTGCATCCTCATTGCATGGACCTGTGGTTGACACACATAATAAATATGTATTGGATGAGTAAATGCCTACACTCCTGCTTAGTCTAGTTTTAGCAATAGTCTTATGATATAAGCATTAGAAAATCATTAACAGACTGAAGTTCATATTTTATATCTGTGTTCTCTAGTCTGCTTCACAAAACTTTTCTTCAAAGAAAATCAAAGGCTAGTGAGAGATTAATAAATGCTTTTGACAAGTGGTAATGTTGATTTCATAACTTTCCTAATTAGATAAATCATAATTATCAAGGATGAAACAGTATTTTTAAAACTCTCCTCATGAAAAAGTTTTAATTAAGAAGTTGAAACATGTTGAGATACAAACTAGTATGAGGTTTTGAGGTGAATTTTTATTTTAATGAAATTGTATTTTAGCAAATATATGCTTCTCCCTCTGAGTAGACATTTTATATTGAAGGTGAAGCTGTATTTGTGGAATATTTACTATAAATAATTTGATAAGACTTGCAGTCAGGGTCAAAATTTAACAACTGTAAATTTAGTTTACAGGTTTACTTTCATGTTAACAAAATTTAAAAACACATTTTTTTTTTCTATCATGTCATGCTGTTAGCAGACCATGAATATGATCAACTAGTATGTTTTAAAAGTACAATCAGATGTTAACCCAGGTTATTCTACTTATCATGTATATTTTTAAGATCCACATGCCTGTCTTTACATGTTTACAGTTTTAGTTGACTGAATTATTATATTGGCCAGTAGGGCACACATTATCTGCTTCCTCCCTAATTTTCCAAACTTATCTTATGCCATACCCCTCTCACTCAGTATGGTCCAATGAACTGGATTCTTTTTAGTCTTCAAACACACTAGTTCTTTCCTGTCTTAAGGAATCAGTACCTAGACCCTCTTCCTGAAAGCCCTTCATTCGGTTTTTTCTGTATGCTTTTAGATAAAACATCACTTCTTTTAAGATGTACTTTGTGAGTCCTTTCCCTCATATACTCTCATTTCACTCCCAAATTTCATTTCTCTTTTTATTCCATTTATTAGCAGTCTTTTTCCTTATTAAGACTAAGAGCAATTTGTAATTATGTGTTTATTTTAAGACTTATTTTTCTCAGGTCGCTCGTCGATTTTCTAAGCTATGAGACAACAGGTACCTTATTGGTTTTATTTACCAAGAAATATTCTTCATTAAGCATCACATCCTGTCTAAATATCTGTTTAATGAGTGAAGAAAGGAATGAATTCTTTACATACACTTTTCTTCTGTCTACAATGGTATTAAGGGATACTAGGTCAGAAGCCATGCTGTGGGTAAATTTACAGCATTAGAATTTCATCACACATGGAAGTTTATATTTATATCTTGTTGCAAAATGTTTTCTTTCAATGAAATCAACAGATGATTTCCTCTAACTAGCCCATTAGGATCCAAGGCAACTGAAAATTAAAAGTTCTTTTTGAATCATATAGAGACTCATTTACAATTGAGGCAATTGTCAATCAGTGTGTGTCTTAAGATTCTCAATAAAAGAAGAATGTATGGAGTCTAGATTTCACAATGGAAGTATTAGAGACAAAATTATATTATTAATGATAGCATTGAAATATCATAATAATTCTAAGAAAATGAATTCCCAGAAAATTAAAATGTAACAAAATATGAATTTGAGCTAAATACGGAAAATATGTATATCATTGGGTGTGTTTTTAGTTTAATATACATGATAGTGTTTTAAAACATCATACTTACTTAATCACCAGCATGGAATATGAGGTAAGTCCAAGTGCACAGAGGAAAGAATCTAAGACTTTAATTGCAAAATAAACATAAAATTTCCTTGTACACGCATCATCTCTTGGGCATTCACCCAGATGCACTGAGTAATTTTTGTTCTGGAGACCAGTTACTTCCACACAGCTACAGTTATAAAACACCTAAAAATAATTTTTGAAATATTACCAAATACATTTGCCACATGCAACTGGGCTATGAATACATTCCATTATATTTAAAGAAGTCTCAAACTAAAATATTTATAGTTTTAAAAATATTATAAAAATACAGTTGCTTAATAATGAAAGACAAAATTGCTTCCTGAATTACTTTCTGTATAAGATAATGTAATTGAATATTAACATTTAATAAATTCTTAATATTAAAATTGGGAAATAATTTAAGAAATTAGTGTATGAAACTGTATATAATTTTCTCATCAATATAAATTGTTTTCAATATTGCTCTTTCAACCACACTTACTTCCTAAAATATGCATTTTTACTCACTTTAACAATCTCTACTAAGTATTAGTGACATGCCTGGGGAAGGATTACCCCAAAACTTCAGAAAATACAGCAGGTTGAAAGGGGCCGAAATCTGGAACTAGAGCCACTCATGAAAATAGGACAGAGTACAGAGGAAATAGAGATGGGCATGGATGCCAGAATTCTATTTAAGCAGTCGAAAGCAGCATTCAAGACCATAATGACAGATAATAAAATAGTTAATATTATTAACAGAGAGGTCCAACACAACAGAATGTCCTGACTAATGGTAAGAGTACAGAAGGGGAACATTAGGATCAAGTGATTTGAGAGGTTTAATCAGGCAGTGTTTGTAGGTAGGTGGCTTTAAAAAAAATCTATTCTGATTCTAGGCTAAACAAAAGTTTAAGGGAAGTTTGCCTTTAACCTACTAGTGCTAAAGAATAATTACTGAAGGAAGAATTTTAAAAGAATTTAAATCTATACTTTTATAGTTCCACCAAGCTTCCTCTAATCCTTCTTTTTTTCCACTAAGAATAATATGGAGCAATCTTTTTAGAGAAAGCACATTGGCCAATAAAACCAAATTTGATACAGAGAACATTATTTTATAAAGAGATTTTTTTTTTTAACTGAGGATTTAGTAAAGGAATTTTGCAGTAGCCCCCAGAGGGTAGAGCCATTGTCCATATTAAGAAGATATCTCCATGTAGACAGAGCTCTTTTTAGGATTCTAATATTATGTTTATTTCAGATCTTCACTGTTGGGCAAAGTGAAACTAGGGATTAAATGAGGGCACCCTTACTGAAAGATATTATAGTCGAGGAATATGAGATGTGGGCTTTTAAGTATAGTCTTTGGGCCATATATGTTTTGCAAGTTTATTAAAGTTATGGCCTATCTTCAAGGAACCTAGGATGCTTTATTCTTCAAATTTCTCCATGCCTTTCAATGATATATCAGCATGACAGTGGGCAAGGGAAAGATGAAAAATGTTTAAAAATGAAACATAGAAGAGTGTGGTGGAGAGTAATTATCATAGCTGACTATGTTGCTAATGTTGGCAATAGGAAAATGGCCTGAAAAATGATTACACAACTTTGTGAGACGTTGAGTGAATGGTAGGTATGCGGGATACCATACCCAATTTCCAACTATTGGGAGTTACCCAGGATATTGGGAAAAACCTGAGGCTCACATGGAAAAAAACCTTTTGAGTGAAGGAAAAAAATGGAATTTCTAATGGATATGTTGGCAACAAGTGAGCAGGATACTAAATTATCCTGGGTAACAGAAGTGCTGGCTGTGAGGAAATCAACATAGGAAATCGAGAACTGGGCAGTTAAGTGAGCATAAATCCTTGATTAATTTATTGGAAAGTCAAAAGCCCCAGTGAGCCCCTAGCTAAACACATCAGGATGTATATATAAAAATGCACATAGATTATTGTCCCAGTAAAGTAGGTAGTGCTGACAACACGTTAATCAGGACTTTCCTCTAACTTCTGATGGATAAATTAATTCCAAATTAATTGAAATCCTGTGCTTCAGTCAAATCAGATGCTTCTTAGAAATCCTAAGTGGATTAAATTTTAATAGGTCATATTTCTACACTCTCAAGAAAAAAGTGGGGTAATCTCAAAATAGAATTCAAATAACAGAAAATCTTGGTTGTGTCCTAAGCAGGACTTCATATGAAGCTTTGTTTATACTTCACATCCGTCACAATGACAGATAATATTGAAATCTTTTATCCTTTATACTGGAGACCTTAGCTATAGGAAGATACGATAAGCAATTATTAAAAAATCAAATATGTGATTTTGATTAAGGAGAGAAGGGAAAACAAAAACAAATACTCACTATGGGCTCTTTATTACCACTTGAAGATTTGCATCCTGCTAGACAAGGTGAGATGTAAGTTATTCCATTGTTCCCACAGACTGGTTCCCATTGACTTTCATCACAATTGCACTCTGAGTTGCAATAAGAAAGTGGTACATCTACATGAGATCTTACTGGACTATTTCTGAAAATATACGATAGACATATATCAAAAAGAGAGAAAGAGAAGATAGTGGAAGAAAAGAAGGAAGAGGAGGAGAGAGACAAGGGGGAAGTAGAGGGGAAATAAAGGAGGAGGGAAGGTGAGGGAAAGAAGAGAGAAATGAAATAAAGGATTTTCTTTAATTAGATCAAGAAACTTGATCTGATAATGCCAAAATAGGTTTTTTAAAATGCTTTTAATTTTTTAATGCTTGTAACTCTCCTTCTATACCAAGACACGATTTATTACTTAGAAAAAGTAAAACTTAAAAAATAGATCAGGGATTAGATAAGACTTACACAAGAGGTTGTTACGATTCCATCAAGAAGTTTCACATTAGAAAAGTAACTTTATTTTTCTAGACTCATTTTTTTTGGGGGGGGCGGTGAGATAAAGGGAATGGCATTAGATTGAAGTTCCTCTCAGGTCACTATAAACTTCTGTGAATCTATGGATGCTAGTTAATGTGGTTGAACTTTAAAATCTGTATCTTAACTACATAAAATAAGAATTCATTTTGGTTAGAGCCAAACCTCTAAAGAATGAAAAACAAAAAATAATAGAATCAGTTGAAAAGGGCTAGAAAAGTTCTGTATATTTTTTAAGCGACACTACAATATGTTTAAACTGATTTACATTATAATAAGGCTATAAATTATTAAATATAATTTTAATCATGGCTAAAATTATAAACCATATTATTTGTATAAATTTTCTGCTTCAAGATTTTAAAGATTATTTTGTTTTGCAAAAATTCGTTAATGATTGGGGATTGATGAAGTACCTGTAAATAAGTATGTCATTTAAATTGAGAAAAAAGTCCATCAGTAATTTAGAAAACACATTATTAATAATTTCATTTAAAGTCATCTAATTCATTATTTTGCTTGAGGACATCCTACTGGGAGTAGCTATGGAGAAAGGTTTATGATTGCTATGGTCTAAATATTTGTGCGCCCCTAAATTCATAGATTTAAATCTAATCTCCTATGTGAAGGTATTAAGAGACAGGGCTGTCATAATGTGATCTGGTCATGAGGGTGAACCCTCCTGAATGGAGTTAATGACCCCTTGCATATTCCACCATGACTAAACACAGCTAGAAGTCACAATCTATGAACTAGGAAGCGTGCCTTTACCAGATACCAAATCTCCCAGCACCTTGATCTTGTATGTTCCAGCCTCCAGAACTGTGAGAGATACATTTCTGTGTATTTACAAATGACACAATAGCAGCTGAAATGGACTAAGATAATGACCTAGTCCAGAAATTGCAATCAGATCCTCTTGTGTTCAGATTAGTTCTGCCATAGCTTAGCAATGTGACTACTCTTTGTAAAAAATGTCAACCTCATAGAGACTTTTGGGGAAAAATAATTTTTCGACAGTTTTCAAATACGTTTTTTCTTAGGAGTCCTTCAGAGTCTCAAAAAGTATTGAAGGACCCAATTTTTTTTGTTTTAATTAGTTATATCTATAGACACTCTGGTAGAAGTTAATATTAATACATTTTAATACATAAGCACACATATTTTTAGCTGTCAGACTGGTGGCATCAACATATATCATATAGTCTTAAAATATCACTATACCTTCATGAGAGAATGTGAATAAAAAGGCAAAGTCTTTACTTTCTCATTTATAAAATGCAGATAAAATTACCCACCACTCATTACAATTACCCATAAATTGTAGACGTTATTATTTCAACCTATATTGTTTTTCTTTACTGAAAGAATAAAATCACCTTAAGGTCTTAGGGAGTGAACATTTTAAGAATTTCAAAAATGAAATTTCTCTCAATGAAAAGAAAGTTTAATTACAATTGTTTTCTACCCTATTTTCCTTACACATAATCTTTTAATTGTATGGTTAACATATTATGCAATTGATATAATGATATATACAAACCCATCGTAGGTCAAGGTAAGGCCGGCAACTGATTTGCTTTCGCAGATTAGAAAGAAATATAAAACTTGAGATAAGAGATGCACTGTTGCAGAACAAAATCCCAATCTGGCGAGTCCAACTAAAGACAATTTGAATTTTTTAATGATATATCCTCCTGAAAACATGCCGATTGCAATAGCAGGTAGGGCTAGGATTCCTAGAAATAAAAGAAGAGAAAAAAGCTGTAAATAGATATATATACACACACACACTCTTAAATATATATAAATATATATTTTATATTTATATATTATTTATTTATAATATTTATTATTTTATTATATTATATGTATAATATATAAATATTCACATATATTTACATATATTTATATATTATGCATATAATATAATATATTATGTAATATATAAATATATAAAATAAATATATAAATAAATATATAAAATATATAAATACATAAATATATATAAATATATATGTGTATATATATAAATATATGTAGTTGTGTAATCTTTTTCAGGTCATTTTCCTATTGCCAACATTAGTGTATATATATAAAAAAATGTACATGTATATAAAAATATATACACATATTTAAATATATCTATTTAAATGAATATATAAAAATAAATACACATATTTAAATAGATATATTTAAACGAATAGATATAAATATATACTTTTTTCAGATACGTGTTTTTATATGAAACACAGTACGAGGTTGGATGAACCAAATTCATCCCATCATATAACTTCTTTAAGACGAGGGTGGCAGACTAAGGTGGAGGTAGGGGGACCAGTGTACCATATAAGAGAGACAAAAATAATTTCTTCCTGCCAGTTATGAGGGTTTGGTTTCTTCAAGAGCAAAAGGCAATGGCTAAGGATATTTGTGTGTCTGAACAGATTATTTCTGTGAAGCACATTCTTTTTTTCTGGAAATCAACAACAACAAAACAAACTCTTTTTTCCTATGAGATTTTGAGCCTGCCATCTAAAATCCTTTACATCTCTCACAATAGAGTTCCAAACCTCTGAAGCTTACTTCAAATTTTCCCAGAGATTTAGAATTGAATTCCTGAAGCAATGTCTCATCCTTATTCATCAAAACACATATATACTAGGGTACACATTGTACCAGGGTACAATAAAAAAGATCAACATACAGAATTAAAAATGGTCAATTCCTCCTACAATTTTACCATGTCCTATAAGAGTTATTAAAGATGACGTTTCCTCTAACAAAAAATTCAGATCAAGTTATTGGGAGTCAAAAGTTAACTTTTAAGTTTAAACTTTGAAGTTCAACAGGGAGATCATCCAGGTGCCTGGTCTAGTGCTTCAGTACATTCATTTTCTAATTCTTATTTTCTCATGTACTCATGACCTAGTCACATACCACTTGATAAATTTTTTAAACTCATCACATATTTGTCAAACTTCTACAATGCTTCTACAAATTGATAGTTTTGTATAATAGATTTGTAGAATAGTTTCTACAAAGTGTTATAACTTCTTAATAGGCATGTCTCAATATGACACTGAAAATAGATACTGTAGCAAAAAAATACTCTCTAAAATATGATATTTTTTTGAATCATGCATATTTTGTGATACATTTAAATTGATTCTTTTTTTAAAAAACATCAATATCATATGTTCTGTAAGTGGCTGAGGCCTTATTTCAGTCCATGAATAACAGGATTATCACGATTAGATTACAAAAGGGTTTGTCTCAGGATCTCAGCACTGTAAGATCCAATTATGCAGATACCACATCTAAATGTTTTATTCAAAAGCAACTTTGTTTTTAGAACTCATCTAACATGAGATGCAACTTCAAATGCAGAACAGTGGTTATGTCACAATATTGACAGATGTTACGAGAGATACTAAAAGTATATTTAGTAAAATGTGAAATCACCTTCACAATAAAATGTGTCTTTTAACACAAGTACTCAGTAATGTTTCATTTGTCAAGCAAACAGGTAAAAATATATCTTACCCAACAAAAAGTTAGTCTCAGATGCAGACCGACCATACTGTTGCTCCATGATTTTAATGATATAAGTAATAGAAGCAATGTAGCTGCTCATGTGTAACAATGTAAAAATTACAAATACAACATACAGGGGATTGGTAAGGATGCTTTTCAAAGACTGGAAAAAACCTGTAGAATTATAAAAGTAAACAAAATATTTCAATGTAATTTAAATACATTAATATCTGAATTTTGTAAATATGAGTTATATAAGATTTAAAATTACAAAACTACATAACACAGAAAGAGTACCCTTCAATGCTACTGTTAACAGTATAACTATATCCCTTCAATATTTTTCATATGCATATTATTATGTGTTGGTTTAGTTCATTTTACTTCCAAATAGCATCATGCATAAATGCTGTTTTGTAACTTACTTTGTTCGCTTAACATTTGGTTATCCTTGACACTCTACCATACTATTACATATAGATTAATTAATTTATTCATTCATTCCACTAATGTTTGGTTTTCAATTGGGTACTAGGCAATATACTAGGAGTCCCAGAAAAAAAAAAAAAGTGAATCAGAAATGTGATGTTCACAGGGTGCAGTGGCTAAAATGCCTCTAATCCCTACACTTTGAGTGGCAGAGGCATGCAGACTGCTTGAGCCCAGGAGTTAGAGACCAGACTGCGCAACATGGCAAAATCCCCCCTCTACAAAATATACAAAAATTAGAGTAGCATGGTGGCACACTCCCATCATTTCAGCTACTTGGAGGGCTGATGAGGGAGAATAACTTGAGCCTGGGAAATCGAGGCTGCAGCAAGTCATATACATGCCACTGCATTTTAACCTAGGGGACAGAGCCAGACCCTGTCACAGTGAAGGAGAAGGAGAGGAAGAGGAAGAGGAAGAAGGAGAAGGAGAAGGAAAAGAGGAAAGAAGGAGAAGGAGGACGAGGGGAAGAAGAAGAAGAAAAGAAAAGAAATGTGATGTCCCTTATGTATTAGCACTGAATAATATAATTATTATATTAAAATAAAATTGTTAAATATAAATTTAAATTAAAGACAGCATAATCTAAGATACAAAAATACAATCTCTGATGTTCAAAAACTTTAAAGACAAAATTAGTATAAAGGCTCAGACTTATTTTTTCCCTGGTATACAGCTTTTGCACCATAAAATACTGCCTCAGTAAATCTGGCAGTATTATAAATCCCCTGTGTTAAGATGCAAGAAAGAGAGGGAGGGGATAAAAATGTTGGTCCCAAGGGACATTATGACAGTAACAGTACAACAACCTATGCCTACAAATAGGTGTGATAACAAATTTCTAACTTCTGTCCATGGCAGAAATTTTATGTTCTGGTACTGTGATTGCCAGGTCAACTATAACAGAAGTTAAAGGTGGCAGGAACTACTTAGAACAACAGGAAGTTTTAGAGTACAGCAAGACAGGCCCAGAAATGGTTATTGAGAGATGGATGATACGGGCTTTGAAAGACCTTGTTCTCTATAGACCTCTAAAGATTTTCATTAGATATGAACAGTACTAACAGTAGTTTCTTTAAAAAATAGTTTCCTCTGATTATAATAATACAAAATACAGTTAAGGAAATGACACAGAACAGAAAAGAGGTAAGAAAATGTATAGCAAGAATAAACAATATTTAAAATTGTTAGGCCAACGTTCTAAACTTCCCAATTAGTCTTAGTTTTAATCGAGAACATAGAGAATAAATCTAATATATTTTTTCTTCTGACTATAGGTATTTAGGTATGTTATCCATTCCTAATAGGCACTTGTTAATAATTAAGATTCTCTTTACAATTCACGTCACTACCCCCCCAAAAACACCAGCTCATAATATAGACAATGTTACAATTGTACCATTTTTGTATCTTCATTATCCTCTTTATTATTTTTGGATTAACAGTCAACTCTGACTCTTACAGGTTTGAAAATCCATTAGTTATTATGGATTTGATTAGATAAAGTAGAAACATAGCATACACAAAATAAAAATTCCTTGATATTCTATTTTTAGTATGCTGGTTAAATTACAAAACTTTTAAAACAGTGGTATGCTGGTAAATGTTTAACAACTGATTTGTTGGTTGGAAAACTTGATTTGTAGGATTTCTCAATTTCCATGGTAATGTATGGTGGTAAATTCTCCTACCATGGACAATTTCAAGCTACCAATGCAGTTGAAATTGAACAATCCACTCTCACGAGTGAATACACAAGGCTCCATCATCCCATTGCCCTTGGGTTAGTGTAGTAGAGAGGAGACAATAACAACAACAACAAACAGGAAGTGAAAGAACTGACAAAAAGGAAAGCATGGGTTACCCTGGGAAGTTTGTAATCTTACTTCAGTAAAAACTTGAAACATTTGCCAAGAGTTTAGGTGCTGATTGCACTACTTTAGGTTTTACGACTTCACCATTTTGTCCCGATCTGAAAACCGCTGTCAATACCTTACCATTTCAAATATTTTGCTCTGGCTGCTGCCAGATCATTCTCTCAATTACTGCTTCTCAGTGGTTCTCCATTAGCCTGCCAGGGCTTATATTCAAAAGAGGAGTCACTATCAAGTGGTAAAGTATCCTAATTCACATTACTGACTTCAATTACTTTAATTAAAACTATTGCTTCCACTTCATTTTTGAATACTTAGATAAGCTACAATTATATATATAAAAATTATATATATAATCTTAACAAAATCATATATATAATTTTAATTAAATCATATATATAATTTTGATTAGCAAGAAAAATAATCTTACTCCAATTAACTACAGAGAAACCTCTCCTGAATTCCTTCTCCTTATTCTATCTCTCCACTTGAGAATAGTTAAGTATTATTACCTTACCACTACTTAAGATACTTTTTTACAATGATCTATATACTTCTCAATATTATCCACTAGGTTTTTGAAAAACAAAAGTGATGTTCTATCACCAGGGCATAGTGTGGTGGCTGGTACCTTTTGTTGAATAAGTGAATGAATGAAATATTATAATCTTTTTAACCCTCACAGTTTACACTACATAATATTACAATGAATATATACTCATTGGCTTATAAGGAACTGATGTTTTATTTGTAGCCTTTGATTGGTTTCTGCCTGCTCAAGAGCAAAATCCTAATCCACGTCTGCTTGTTATGTGCTCAAGAAATATTTGTCAACTTTAGTATGACTTTCAGAAAAATAATTCAGCTAAATTTAGTGCAGAAGAAAGGTAACTTTTTTTTTTTTTTTTTTTTTTTTTTTTTGAGTCGGAGTCTCGCTCTGTCGCCAGCCTGGAGTGCAGTGGCCGGATCTCAGCTCACTGTAAGCTCCGCCTCCCGGGTTTACGCCATTCTCCTGCCTCAGCCTCCCGAGTAGCTGGGACTACAGGCACCCGCCACCTCGCCCGGCTAGTTTTTTGTATTTTTAGTAGAGACGGGGTTTCACCGTGTTAGCCAGGATGGTCTCGATCTTCTGACCTCGTGATCTGCCCGTCTCTGCCTCCCAAAGTGCTGGGATTACAGGCTTGAGCCACCGCGCCCGGCCAGAAAGCTAACTCTTGATGATTTCAGTATGCTTTATTACTTTTGAATACTCATTACTCCCTTTCATTGAAATTAACAACTCCAACTTGACAATGAATGTAAATTACTTACCGGTCACATTTTTGGTAATATTTTTCCCTCGGTTGGTCAAATTAGCTATTTGATTCCTTTTATCATTTGTTTTTAGCACATGCAAAAATAGTGAAACTTTCCTTTCTTTCTGTGGTTTATTTGGATTTGGGAGCAGGAAAAAGAATGGTATAGAAGAAATAATGGATAATATTCCAGACACAAGGAAACCAAGCCACCAAGCTCCAACCCAACGAGAGTCCTTAGGAGTTATCCTGATAGCGCCTAGAATAAATAGAAGAAGTCAGTCAAAAATCATTTTGAAATACAGTAGGTCCTGGGAAATAATGATAATGATTGCAGTCCTCCACAGATGAATAAAGTAAAGTATACGTCCTAAATTCTAAGACACTATTTCTTCTTTTCGTATTTTGTTATCTCTGAAACTAGAATCAGTCTAACATTTGATGACATCTTGCAGTTGCTGTGGGCCAGAAATCAGTCATGACGTTGTTCTCATTTCCTGAGATTGTGTGTACTTGGTGACTTTTCAGGTTTCATGACTGGACAGCTGTCATCATTGGAGTCTTAAGCCCATGGATCACTTAATAACTATTCATGGAAAAAATATGAATCCTCATTGTTGTCTGAAAATGTGGTGGGCAAAAGGGTGCTCGCATCACTGAGCCTCAAGTTCTAGACAGCTCAGTACAGAAAGAGAGAGATTTCATTGTTTTGGAGAATATAGAGGAAAAGAACAAGAGTCTTTGTCTAGTAATTGAGAAAATTCGTCTGGATCTTATCTGAGGCCACCAAGGCAGTACCTCTATAAGACTGCACAAACCACAGTATCACTGATCATGGGACCTAAGTCACTTCAAATAACTAGGAAGCAAACTCAAGATGGATGGGTAAAAGCAAACCTAGACTGCAAAAACTACAATAAATATCTAACTCATCAAGGCCCAGACAACAGTGAACATTTATGAGCACCAAGGTCAGCCAGAGAAACATGACCTCACCAACTAAATTAAATAAGGCACTAAGAACTAATCCTGGTGAAACAGACGTATGTGTTCTTTCAGACAGATTTCAACATGGCTGTTCTGAGGAAACTCAAAGAAATTCAAGATGACACAGAGAAGGAATCCAGAATTCTATCAGATAAATTTAACAAAGAGAATAAAATAATGAATACCAATACTACTCAAACTATTCCAAAAAATAGAGGAAGAGGGAATACTTCAAAATTCATTCTATGAGGCCAGTATTACCCTCATACCATGACCAGAGAAACACATATCAAGAAAGGGAAACTACAGGCCAATAACTCTGATGAGTAATTATGCAAAAATCCTCAACAAAATCCTAACAAACCAAATTCAACAATATATTAAAATGATCATTCACCATGACCAAGTGGCATTTATCCCAGGAAGGTGAGGATGGTTCAATATATGGAAATAAATCAACCGGACACATTGTATCAACAGCATCAAACATAAAAATCATGTGGTCATTTCAACTGATGATGAAAAAGCATTTGGTAAAATTTAACATTACTGCATAATAAAACACCTTAAAAAAACTGAGGATAGAAGAAACATAGCCCAACATAATAAAAGCCATATATGACAGACCTACAGCTAGTATCATACTGAAAGGGGAAAACTGAAAGCCTTTCCTCTATAATCTGTAACACTACCAGGATGTCCATTTTCACCATTTTTACTCACCATAGTATACTGGAAGTCCTAGCTAGAGCAATCGGACAACAAAGATATAAAAGGCATCCAAATTGGAAAGGAAGAAGTCAAATTACAGTTGTTTGCATATGATATGATCTAAAATGTAGAAAAACCTAAAGATGCTACAAGGAAGCTACTCAACCCGATAAACAAATTTAGTTAAGTTGCACAGTATAAAAACAACATAGAAACCAGTACCATTTCTATATGTTAACAGTGAACAATTTGAAAAAGAAATAAAAAAGTAATCCCATTTACAATAGACACAAATACTTTGGAATTAATTTAACAAAAGAAGTGAAAGATCTCTATAATGAAAACTTTAAAACATTGATGAAAGAAATTGAGGAGGGCAACAAAAATTGAAAAAATATTCTATGTCCATGGATTGGAAGAATTAATGTTGTTTTAATGTCCATACTACCCAAAGCAATCTACTGATTCAATGCAATCTCTATCAAAATAACAATAATATTCTTCACAGAAATAGAAAAATCAAATCTGAAGTTCATATGCAACACAAAGACATAGAATAGCCAAAGTTATCCTAAGGAAAAAAAAAATCTGGAGGAATCCTATTATCTGACTTCAAATTTTACTACAGAGCTATGGAGACCAAACAACATGCACTATGCTACTGGCATAAAAACAAATACATAGACCAGTGGAACAAAATAGAGAATCCAGAATCCACACAACTACAGTTAATTCGTTTTAGAAAAAGGTGCCAAAAGTGTGCACTGAGGAAAAGACAGTCTGTTTAATAAATGGTGCTGAGAAAATGGGATATCCATAAGCAGAAGAATAAAACCAGGCCCCTGTCTCTCACCATATGCAAAAATCAAATCAAAATTGATTAAAGACATACATCTAAGACTTCAAACTATGAAACTACTATAAGAAAATACTGGTGAAAATCATCAGGACATTAGTCTGGGCGAAAAAAGTTATTGAGCAATACCTGATAAACACAAGTGACCAAAATAAAAATACACAAATGGGATCACATCAAGTTAAAAAGCTTCACACAGCAAAAGACACAACCAGAAAAGTGAGGAGACAACTTATGCAATGGGAGAAAATATTTACAAACTCCCCCTCTGACAAGGGATTAATAACCTGAATATATAAAGAGCTCAAAAAACTCTATAGAAAAAATTCTAATAATCTGATCAAAACGAGGGCAAAAGACTTGAATAGACATTTCCCAAAAGAAGATATACAAATGACAAACATGCAAATGAAAAGGTGTTCAACATCATTAATCATTAGAGAAATGGAAATCAAAACTACAATGAGATATCTGATGAATGATATATCTCACCCTGTTAAAATGGTTTTTATTCAAAAGGCAGGCAATAACAAACGCTGGTGAGAACATAGAGAAAAGGAAACGAACCTTCATACACTGTTGGTATTAATGTAAACTAGTACAACCACTATGGATAACAGTTTTGAGTTTCCTCAAAATACTCAAAATTGGGCTACTATATGATTTAACAATCCCACTGCTGGGTATATACCTAAAAGAAAGGGAATCAATATATTTAAGACATATCTGCACTCCTATGTTTGTTGTGGCACTGTTTGCAATAGCTATGATTGGGAAGGAACCTAAGTGTCCATCAATAGATGAATTCATAAAAAAGATTTGGCACACATGGAGTACTATACAGCCATAAAAAGAATGAGATCCAGTCATTTACATCAACATGGAGATAACTGGAGATTGTTATGTTAAGTGAAGTAAGCCAGGTACAGAAAGACAAACATCACATGCTCTCACTTATTTGTGGGATCTAAAAATCAAATCAATTGAACTTGTAGGCATAATGAGAAGAAGGATGTTGCCAGAAGCTGGGAAGGGTAGTAGAGGATTGGAGGTGGGAGGTGGGGACAGTTGATCAGTACAAAAAAAATAGAAGGAATAAGACCTACTATTTGATAGTACAATAGGGTGACTATAGTAAATAATAAATTAATTTTATATTTTAAAATAACTTAATGAATGTAGTTAGATTATTTGTATCTCAAAGGATAAATGCTGGAGGGCTTAATACCCCATTATCCATGATGTGTTTATTTCATATTGCATGCCTGTATCAAAACATCTTATGTACCCCACAAATATATACACCTATTATATACTCAAAAAATTAAAAATAAAAAAATTCTCAAAACAAAGGAAAGAGACTGAAATTATTAAAATCCATCAAGAACAAATTTAAGAGTTGAAAACTTCAACTGACATACTAAAGAATGCTTCAGAGTCTCTTACAAGCAGAATTGATCAAGCAAAAGAAAGAATAATGATCTTGAAGATAGGCTGTTTGAAATTACACAGTCACAAGAGACAAAAGAATAAAGAATGATGCACACCTAAAAGATACAGAAAATAACCTCAAAAGGGCAAAACTAAGAGTTATTTACCTTAAAAGGGAGATAGAGAAAGGGTAGAAAGTTTATTCAAAGGGATAACATTACAGAACTTTTCAAACCTAGAGAAAATATCAACATTCAAGTACAAGAATGTTAATGAAAACCAAGCAAATATAACCTGAAGAAGAGTACCTCAAGGCACTTAGCAACCCAACTCTCAAATGTGAAGGATAAAGAAAGAAAAACACTTTTACCCTAGAATATTATGTCCAGCAAAAATATAATTCAAACACAAGAAATAAAGACCTTCCCAGATTAATAAAAAGAAGACTGGGGGATTTTATGCACTCCAGGATTGTCCTATAAGAAATGCTAAGGGGAGTTCTAAAATCTAAAAGAAAATAATGTTAATGAGCTAGAAGAAATCATCCAAAGTTAAAAAACTGAGTGTCAAAAGTAGGCACACAGAAAAATACTGAATATTATACTGCTGTAATTATGGTGTGCAAACTACTCAAGTAGAAAGACTAAGTGATGAAACAATAAAAAATAGTAACTACAAATCTTTTTGAGATATACACAGTAAATAAGATCCAAAGAGAAACAAAAAAAAATGCTTAAACATAAGAGGATGATGTTGTAGTATAGAGGTTTTATCAGTTTTCTTTTTTCTTTTTTTTTTTTTTTTTTTTTGAGACAGAGTCTTGCTCTTGTCACCCAGGCTAGAGTGCAGTGGTGCGATCTCAGCTCACTGCAACCTCCACCTTCATGAGATTCTCCTGACTCAGCCTCCTGAGTAGCTGAGACTACAGGCGCCTGCCACCACACTTGGCTAATTTTTGTATTTTTAGTAGAGATGAGATTTCACCATGTTGGCAAGGCTGGTCTTGAACTTTTGACCTCTGGTGACACCTGCCTCTGCCTCCCAAAGTGCTGGGATTACAGGCATGAGCCACTGTGCCCAGCCTATTAGTTTTTCTTTTTTTTTTTTTTCTTTTTGCATTTTTTCTTTATGCATTCGTCTTAAGCTATTACCAGTTTAAAATAATGGGTTATAAATAAGTATGTGCATGCCTCATGGTAATCTCAAATCAAAATACTTATGACAGACCAAAAACTAAAAAATAAAAGGAAGAAATTAAATTATTCCATTAGAGAAAATGACCTTCACTAAAAGAAAGACAAGAAGGGAGAAGAGAAGACCCCAAAACCATAAGAAAACAAATAACAAGATAGCAGGAGTAAGTCCCCACCTATTAATAAAATTGAATGTAAATTAACTACAGTCTCCAATCAAAAGAAATAGAGTGTCTGAATGGGTGATATAACAAGACCTAATGATCTGTTGCCTACAAGAAACATAATTCACCATAAACACAGGCTGAAAATGAAGGGATGGCAAAAGATGTTATTACATGCCAATGTTGCTATACTTACATCAGACAAAACAGATTTCAAGACAAAACTGAAAGAAGAGACAAATAATGTCATTATGTAATAACAAGTGGTTCAATTAGGCAAGGGAATAAATGGATTGTAAATATATATGCACCCAACACTGAAGCACCAAGAAATATAAAGCAAATATTATTAGGGTGAAAGAGAGAGACAGACTTCAATATAATAATAGCCAGAAATATCAACAACTCACTTTCAGCATTGAAAAAATCTATTAGACAGAAAATCAAGAAAGAAACAGGCTTAACCTGAGCTATGGAACAAGTGGACCTAGTACATATTTACAGAATATTTTATTCAAGGGCTCCAAAATAAACATTTTCTCTCATCAGCAAATGAATCATTCTTAAAGAGAGATGATATATTAGGTCACAAAAGAAGTCTTAAAACATTAAGGAAAAAAAAGCAATCACATCAAGCATCTTCTCTGGCCACAGCAGAATAAAACTAGAAATCAATAACAAGAGGAATTTTGGAAACTATTCAAACACATGGAAATTAAACAATATGCCCCTGAATGACCAGGGGGTCAATGAACAAATTACAAAGGAAATTGAAAAATTTCTTGAAATGAATGATAATGGAAGCACATACCAAAACCTAGGAGATACAGTAAAAGTAGTACCAAGAGAGAAATTCATACCTTTAAGTGCTCACATCAAAAAGAAGAAAAACTTCAAATAATTAATCTAATGATACATTTTGAAGAACTAGAAAAACAAGAGCAAACTAAACCCAAAATTAATGGAAGAAAATAAATAATAAAGATGAAAGAAGAAATAAATAAATGTGAGATAAAGAAAACAGTGCAAAAGATGAATAATACAAAAAATCTGTTTTTTGAAAACATAAATACAATTGACAGAAATTTATCCAGACTGATGTGAAAAGACCCAGATATGTAAAATCAGAGATGAAAAAGAATACATTACAAATGATATTGCAGAAATTTAAAGGTCCACTAGAGGCTACCATGAGCAAACATAAGTCAATAAATTGAAAAATCAAGAGGAAATGAATAAATTCCTAAATATATGAAACCTATCAAGACTGAACTGAGATCCAAGACCTGAACAGACCGATAACAAGTAATGAAATTAAAGCTGTAATTAAAAGTCTCCTAGTAAAGAAAAGTTAAGGACCTGCTGGGTTCACTGCTGAATTCTACCAAACATTTAAAGAAGAATTAATATCAATTCTGCTCAAACTATTATAAAATATAGATAAGGAGACAATATTTCTAAACTCATTCTATTAGGTTGGTGCAAAAGTAACTGCAGTATTTGCCATTCATTTTAGTGGCAAAACCAACCTAAGACAAGGTCGGAATTACCCTGCTACGAAAACCAGACAAACACATATCAAAGAAAGAAAACTACAAGCCAGTATCTCTCATGAATATTGATTCAGAAGTCCTCAACATACTGCTAGCAAACCAAATTAAATAATACATTAAAAAGATCACTCATCATGACCAAGTTGGATTTATCCCAGGGATATAAGAATGGTTTAACACATGCAAATCAATCATGACACAGATATCAATAGAGTGAAGGATAAAATCCATATAATCATTTCAATGAAAGCTAAAAAATCATTTGATAAAATTAAACAATGCTTCATGGTAAAAACCATCAAAAAGCTGGATATACAAGGAATATACCCAAATGTAATAAAAGTCACAGATAACAGGCCCACAGAGCTAGTAGCATACTGAGTGGGCAAAAACTGAAATCTTTTTTCTAATATCTGGAATATGACCAGTCCAACCAGTTTCACCACTGTTATTCAACATCATACTGGAAGACCTAGCTAGAGCAATTAGACAAGAGAAAGATATACAGGGCATCCAAAAGGAAAAGAAGTCAAATTATCCTTGTTTACAGGTGATATAATCATATATTTGGAAAAATCTAAGACCCCACCAAAGAAAAAGAAAACTATTAGAACTGTTAAACAAATTTAGTCAAATTGCAGGATACAAAATCAACATATAAAAATTAGTACCATTTCTATATGTCAATAGTGAACAATCTGAATACAATAATTAAATCCCATTTACAATGGTCACAAAAAAATTAAATGTGTGGAGGTCTACTTAACTAAAGGGAAATATCTCAACAATGAAAACTTTAAAACACTGAGGATAGAAATTGAAATCAAGACAGAAAAATGGAATTACATTCCATGTTCACGCATTGGAAGAATCAATGTGGTTAAAATGTCCATACTACCCAAAACAATCTACAGATTCAATGCAGTCTCTATTACAATGTTGATGACATTCTTCACAGAAACAGAAAAAAAAAATCTTAAAATTTACATAGAATCACAAAAGACACAGAATAGGCAAAGATATCCTGTGCAGAAAAGAACAAAACTGAAGGAATCACATTATCACACTTCAAATTATTCTACAGAGCTACACTAACCAAAACAGCATGGTACTGGCATAAAAACAGATACATAGACCAATGGAAAAGAATAGATAACCCAGAAACAAATCCACACACCTAGAGAAAACTGATTTTTAACAAAGGTGCCAAAGAACACATCCTGGGGAAAGATTGTCTCGTCAATAATGGTGCTAGGAAAACTGCATAACTATATGCAGAAGAATGAAACTCAACCCTTATCTCTTGCCATATAAAAAAATAAAATCAAAATGCATTGAAGACGTAAATCTAAGACCTCAAACTATGAAACTATTATAAGAAAATCTTAAGGAAAATCTTCAGAACATTAGGATGGGCAAAAAAATTTTGAGTAATACTTCACAAGCACAGGAAATACAAGCAAAAATGGCCAAATGGGATTCCATTGAGTTAAAAGCTTCTGTAAAGCAAAGGAAACTACCAATAAAGTAAAGAGACAACCCACAGAATAAGCAAAAATATTTGCACACTACTCATCTGGCAAGAGGTTAATCACCAGAATATATAAGAAGGTCAAACAACGCTATAGGAAAAAATCTAATAATCCATTAAAAAAATGGGCCAATGGTTTGAATGGACATTTCTTGAAAGAAGGCATACAAATGATAAACAAACATATGAAAAGATACTCAACATCATTGATCATCAGATAACTACAATAAGATATCTCACTGAAGTTAAAATGGTTTATATCCAAAAGAAAGGCAATAACAAATGCTGATGAACACGTGGAAAAAAGGTAACCCTGGCACACTGTTGGTGGGAATGTAAATTAGTACAACCATGCTGGAGAACAGTTTGGAGGTTCCTCAAAAAACTAAAAATAAATCTACCATACAATCCAGCAATTCCACTACTTAGTATATATCCCAAAGAAAATAAATCAATATATTGTAGAGATAACCGCACTCCTACTTTTGATTTAGCACTATTTACAATAGCCAAGATTTGGAAGCAACCTGCAACTAACACCAGATAAAGTGAAAATACTATACATATACACAATGGAGTACTATTCAGCCATAAATATGAATGAGATCCAGTCATTTGCAACACAATGGATGGAACTAGAGGTCATTACATTAAGTAAAATAGGCCAGGGACAGAAAGTAAAATATCACATTTTCTCACTTATTTATGGAATCTAAACATCAAAACAATTCAATTCATGGAGATAGAGAGTAGAAGAATGGTTACCAGAGGGTGGTAAGTGCAGTAGGGGTTTGGGGGGAAAGTGGAGATGGTTAATGGGTACAAAAATAGTAGTTAGGATGGATGAATAAGATTTATTGATGGCACACCTGGGTGACTATAGTTAAGAATAATTTAATTGTACATATTAAAATAACTAAAAGAGTATAACTGAATTGTTTATAACATAAAGATTAAATGCTTGAGGGGATGGATACCCCATTTTGCATGATGTGATTATTACACATTACATGTATTTATCAAAATAGCTCATGTGCCCATAAATATATACAACTATTATGTACCCACGAAAATTAAGAATTTAAAATTTAAAAAATAAACAAAAACAATATGTACCTGTGTAGTAAAAAAAAAAGAGACATAAAACCCCCTGACAAACAAAAGTTGAGGGAATACTAAACCCATAAACCTGTGTAAAAAAAAATAAAATAAATAAAGGGAAATTTTCTACTTAATACAAAATGATGCCAAATAGCAATATAAGGCATTCAAAGGACAAAAGTCATTGGAAATGCAAATACATAGACAATTACAGATTAATATATTAGTATATCAATGTGGGCAAATTATTTTAATTCTATTATAAAAATTTAAGTGACAAAAGCATTAAAATAAGTATATCTAAAATATATTTATGGATACACAATATAGACCAATGTAAACTATGACTTCCTTAAGATAAAGTATGAGCAGGCTAATAAGTGTAGAATTTTTCTATGCAATGAAAGTTGATTTATTATCAGCTTAAAAGAGACTGTTATATTTTATGTAAGTCCCATGATACCCAGAAAATGTTTATAGAAGTAGCAAAAAAGGAAAAACAAATAAATGTATGATTACAAAAATCAACAAACCAGAAAGAAAAACAGCACAACAGGAAAAGAGGGGAAAATCACTGCAAGACACAGGAAAACAGTTTAAAAATAGAAAAGTTAATCCTTCTTTATCAATAATTACTCTAAATATAAATGGATTAAATTCTCCAAACAAAAGATAGAGAGTGGATAAAACAAGATACAACTACCTGCTGTCTCTAAGAGACTCACTTTAGATATAATAACACACATAGGCTGAAAATGAAGGGCTGGAAAAAGGCATTCAATACAAATGGTAACCAAAATAAGACAGGGGTAGATATACATATATTAGACAAAATAAATTTTACATCAAAACTGTCTCAAGAAACAAAAATTGACATTATAAAATGATTTTAAAAAGTTAATTCACCAGGAAGATACAATTATAGATATATTATAGACTCAACCTCAGAGAATATAAATATATGAAGCAAACATGGACAGAACTGAAGGAAGAAATATAGAGGAATAAAATACAGTCATCTCTTGGTACCCGCGGGGAATTGGTTTCAGTACCCTCCATGGATACTAAAATACAAAGACACTCAAGTCCCTTATATAAAATGGTGACATGCAGTGGCCCTCCATAATAGGCTGACTGTACTAGTAGGGGACCTTAATATCTCCACTTTTAGTTACAATAGAACAACCAGGGAGAATATCAATGAGGAAACAGAGAACAACATTATAGATCAATTGGACCCAACTGACAGTGAGCACTTTATTCATTAACAGTAGAATACACATTCTTCTCAAGCAGAAATGGAAGAATTTTTAGTTAGATCACATGTAACACCACACAAGTCTTAACAAATTTAAGAATAAAATCCTACTAATTATCTTTTGCAATCACAATGGAATAAAACTGGAAATCAATAGCAGAAGCAAAACTGGAAATTTCACATAAATGTGCATATTAAACAGCACATCTTTGAAAAATTGATTGTTCAAATCAACCAAAAGGGTATTTAGAAAATATTTTGAGACAAATGAGACTGAAAACATAATATTAGAAAACATGAGATGCAACAAGAGCAGCAGTAAGAGGGAAGTTTATAATGATAAATCCTACGTTAGCAGAGTGAGTTTTATTCCTGTAGACTATATTCAGAGGTTAACTTCTCTAATTTCTGGTCACTAGAAGCATCTGGGAAATTGTTTATTGTCAATAAATACCAATACATTTTACGTAATTACAGCAGTAAAAAAAAAGAATGATGTCAAATAAACATAACTGTAAACTTCAAGAAACCATAAAAAGCAAACCAAATTGAGCCCAAAGTTAGCAGAAAGAAAAGGTTAGAAAATGAGCAAATAAAATAAAGAATAGAAAAAAATCAACACAACTAAGAGTTGAAATGTTTTTCAAAAAGTGAACAAAATCAATGAACTTTAGACTAAGAAAAAGAGAGAAGGTTAAACTAAAATAAGAAAAGAATGCAGAGAAATTATAACTAATATCACAGAAATAAAATAATCATAAGAGATTACTATGCACAATTATATATAAAAAATTAAATAACTGAGAAGGAATGAATAAATTCCCAGATACAAAAAAAAAAACCCACCATGACTACATCATGAAGAAAGTCTGAATAGACCTACAAATAGTAAAAAGCTGAAATCACTAATCAACAACCTCTAAACAACAAAAAGCTGAGGACCAGATGGCTTTACTAGTGAGTGTTAGAAACATTTAAAGAAAAAATTAATGACAATCCTTCTCAACTTCTTGCCAAAAATTGAAAGGAAGGAACACCTTCAAACTCATTTCATGAGGCCAGCATTGCCCTGATATCAAAGCGAGACAAAAATCATCAAAAGAAACCTACAAGCCAATATCTCTGATGAATACAGATGCAAAGAATCCTCAAGAAAATACTACCAAACCCAATTTGAGATCACATTAAAAGGATATTATGCCATAACCAAGTTGGATTTATACCTGAAATGCCAAGTTCAACGCACAAAAATCAATCAATGTAATAAACTGTATTAACATAATAAAAGACAAAATCACACAATCATATCAGTAAATTTCAAAAAAGCATTTGATAAAATTCAACACTCTCATTATAAAAACTTCCTACAAGCTAGTAATGGAGGGAAATTTGCTCAACATAATCATGGCCATACATGAGAAACCCATAGCGGACATCAAATTCAAGAGTGAAAAACTGAAAGCTTTTAGGAAAAAGGAAAGGATGACTATTCTCACCAATTACATTCAACATAGCCCTGGAATTGTATGCCAGAGCTAATAGTCAAGAAAAAATAATAATAAAAGGCATCAAACTAGAAAGGAAGAAGTAAAATTGTCCCTATTTGCAGATGATGACTTTATACATAGGAAATCCTAGACTTCATACACACACACACACACACACACACACACACACACACACACAGTTAAAATTAAATAGACAAGTTTTGTAAAGTTGCAAGATAAAAAAGCCATAAGAAATGCATTGCCTTTCTATTCACTAACAAATAACTATCTGAAAAGGAAATTGGGAAAACAATCCCATTCATAATTAAATAAAAAGAAATAAAACACGATAAATGTAACTAAGCAGGCGAAAGACTTGTACACTGAATACTTCAAAACATTGATGAAACAGATCGAAGAAGCCACAAACAGAAAGATATATCCTGTGTCCATGGACTAATGAATCTAATAATGTTAAATGTCCATACTACCTAAATATATCTACAGATTCAATGCAATACCTATCAAAATCCCAAGGACACTTTTACAAAAATATAAAAAATAACCCTAAAGTTCATATGAAACCAAAAAATGACATCAAATAGCCAAGCAACCTTGAGAAGAAACAAAGCTGATAGCTCACACTTACTGATTATAAATTCTTTCCAAAGCTAAAGTATTAATACAGTATGGTACTGGCACAAAGGTGGATATAGAAACCAGTAGAATAGAAGAGAGAGCTCAGATAAATATATACAGTCATCTGATCTTTGACAAGGGGCCACAATGCTGAAATGTTTGTTTCTCCGACAATGGTGTTGAGAAAATTGAATATTTACATGAAGTTATACTCTTATCTTACATATAACAAAAAAAATCAACTCGAACTGCTTTGAAGACTAAAATTCAAAACCAGAAACTAAAACTCCTAGAATAAAACCGAGGGAAATAGTTTCATTAAATTGGTCATGTCAACAATTTCATGGACATAACACCAAAAGCACAGGCAACAGAGGCAAAATTAAACTAATGGAAATCCATCAAACTAAAAAGCTTCTGCCCTGCAAAATAAACAATCAGTAGAGTAAAAAGGCATATAGAATATATGAAAATTTATTTGCAAAGTGTATATGTGATAAGCGGTTAATTTCTCAAAGATATAAGACATGCTTATAACTCCATAGCAAAAAAATAAAAATAATCTGATTTAAGAATAGGCTAAAGACCTGAATAGAAATTTCTCCCAAGAAGGCACAGAAATAACAACAGGGATATGAAAAGATGTTCAACGTCGCTTATTATCAGGGTAATGAAAATCAAAAGCACAATTAGATGTCACCATATACCCATTAGGATGGCTATTATCAAAAAAATAAAAGAATAAGAAAAAATGTTGACAAGGATATGGAAATATTTGAACACTTACAAACTGTTGGTAGAATGCAAAATGGTGCAGCCAGGATAAAAAACAGTATGAAGATTCCTGAAAAAATTAAATATAGAACTACTACATGATGCAGCAACCTCACTTCTGGGTGTATATTCAAAAGAATTGAAATCAGGATCTCAGAGATATTTGCACTTGCATGTTCACTTCAACCCTCTTCACAACAGCTTTGATATGAAAACAACCCAATGACTACTGAAAGATGAATAAATTAAGAAAATATGATAAATACATACAATGGAATACTCTTCAGTCTTGAAAATAAATCCTGCAATATGTGATAACATGTGTGAACTTTGCTGACATTATGCTAAGTGAAATAAGCCCATCACAGAAGAATAAATACCGAGTGATTACATTAATGTGAGGCATATAAAAGAGTCAAACTCATGAAAGCAGAAAGTAGAATGGTGATTTCCAGTGGTTGAGTGAAAGTGGAAATAGGGAGTTGCTAGTCAATGGGTGTAAAGTTTCAGTTATACAAAATGAGAAAGTTCTAGAGATCTGCCGTACAACATTGCGCCTATAGTTAATAATACTGTATTGTACAGTTGGCCTTTGGATAACATGGGATTTATGGTGGCTGACCCCGCACACAGTTGGCAATCTGTCTATAACTGTTGGTTCCCCCAAAACATAGCTACTGATAGCCTACTGTTGACCAGAAATCTTACCAATAGCATAAACAGTCAACATATATTTTGCATGTTATATGTATTATAGACTGTATTCTTACTATAAAGTAAGCTAGAGAAAATGATGTTTAGAAAATCACAAGGAAATATATTTACTATTCACTAAATAAAAGTGGGTCTCATAAAGCTTTTCATCCTCATCTTTTCACATTGAGTAAGTGGAGGAGGGAGGGAAGGCATTGTTCTTGCTTTCTGTAGGGTGGTAGAGGTGGAGGCAGCGGACGGGGTAAAAAGCAAGACAGGAAAGGCAGGTACACACCGTGTACCTTTACAGAAATACATCGAAATTGCTATTTGACTTTGTTGTTTAATCATTTCTCTAAAAACATTTATATATGATACCAATACTTCTTCCACTGTTTGCTTTTGTTTCAGTGCCCACATTGCAGAAGGTTTCATGTTGTAAAAGATGTCAAAACAGTCTTGAATAATCAGAACACTTCTGCTGGACTGTCTAATGTCAACTTGTTTCTGACACTGATTCTTCTAGGTTTTTTCCTCATCATCTGAGACCAGTTTAGAAGGACTTCTCTTCATCAAGTAGTCTTCTGCTAATTCCTCTGGTGTGGTGCCAATTAGCTCTTGAATGTCTCCAAGATCCATCTTTTGAAATTATTCACGTCTTTATTTGCCATATCCACAATCTCTTCGTAATTTCCTTGAATGACCATGTTGTGAATCCTATGAAGTTATGCACTACATCAGGATACAGTTTTCTCCAGTAGAATTTTGTTTCCTGCTTGACGGCTTTTTGTGGCTTTTTCTATAAAGATGATGGCAACTTCAATGGTGTAATCCTTTCAGATTTTTATAACGTTCTCTCTATAGGAGTTCTCTTCTACAGTATCAACAATACTTTCTATAGTGTAACGTGTAATGAGCCTTAAATGTCCTTACAACCTCAGATCTATAGGCTGAATTAGAGAATTGTGTTTGGGGTAAAGCAGACCACTTCAGTACCTTCAGTATTCAATTAATGGAGTTCTGGATGACCAAGAGCATTGTCTATTACCAAAAGAACTTTAAAAAGCAAACCCTTTCTGCCAACATACTCCTTGTCTTGAGGAACAAAGTATCAATGGAAACTGTCAGAACTTTTCAGTAAAAAAAAAAAATGTTCTTACTGTTCAGGGCTTCTTGGAGTACCACCCAAAGACTAACAATTATTTTTCATCTTTCCTTTTCAAGGCTTAGGGATTAGCAGTTGCACAGGTAAGAACAGTTCTGATCATAAACCTCACTGCATTTGCACAGAACATCAGTTAGCCTATCCTTTCCTCCTTAAATCCTGGTGCTCACGTATCTTCCTTATTAATAAGTGTACGTTGTGGCATTTTTTTTTTCCAGAATAGGGAACTTTCATCTAATTAAAAACCTGTTCCGGTAGATGTCCTTTCTTGTCAGTGATTTTCTTAATGCTATCTAGAACATTTCTGTTGCCTCCTGATTCGCAGAAGCTGCTTCTCCAGTTATCTTGATGCTTTTCTGAGACAAATCTCTTTCTAAAATTTTCACATTACCCTTTAGTGACATTAAATTCTCCAGCTTTAAATCCTTCACTTTCCTTTTGCTTTAAGTCGTGATATAATGACTTCACTTTTTCTCAAATAGTGTGTAAGTCTAACAGGTATGCTTTTAGAAATTTTTTAATTTAATTTAAGTTCCAGGATACATGTGCAGGATGTGCAGATTTGTTACATAGGTAAACATGTGCCAGGGTAGTCTGCTGCACCTATCAACCATTCTCCAAGGTATTAATCCCAGCATGCATTAGTTATTTTTTCTGATGCTCTCCCTCCTGCTGTGCCCACTCCTTGACAGGCCTCGGTATGTGTTGTTCCCCTCCCTGTGTCCACATATTCTCATTTTTCAGTACCCGTTTATGAGTGAAAACATGTAGTGTTTGGTTTTCTGTTCCTGTTAGTTTGCTGAGGATAAAGGCTTCCAGCTTCATCCATGTCCCTGCAAAGGACATGATCTCATTCCTTTTTATGGCTGCATACTATTCTGTGGTGTATATGTAGCACATTTTCTTTATCCAGTCTATCCTTGATCTGCATTTGGGATGATTCCATGTCTAATTTAATAGCAATGTTGCACCTACATAAAAGCTGCATTTTCAATATGAGATAAAAATTATTTCACTAAAAGCACAGGTTTTTTTGCCCCCTGGTGTAGCTGCAGTGAGACTTCATGTTGCTCCATTTCTCTCTCTCTCTCTGTGTGTGTGTGTGTGTGTGTGTGTGTGTGTGTGTGTGTGTGTGTTTACAATGGTCCTTCTACTGGTACATTTATATTGAAACAGTGGCCAGCTGCAGATCTCAAACTACAGTACATATTAAACAATTTGGCTTTTTCTTGTAATATCATGACGTTTCTGTGCTTCTTGGAGCACTTCCAGCATCACTAGTGGCACTTCACGTGGCTCATACAGTGTTATTTAAGGTTTATGGCATTGCACTAAATAAAATGAAAACTACACAGGAACCCTAGGAGTTCACTTTTTAAAGTGATTCATCACTTACTGGAGAGTGATGAAAACCACTCACATGGAGATGATGAATGACACGTGGCATTTTAAGTAAATACTCTCAACACTTGAGCTTACTGCAGTAACAACAGGAGATGGTTACAGAATTTTTACAGCAGTAAAATATGCACTACAGTTAATTTTATTCAGTTATGACTTAATACTGTATCCTTACATTTGGTTGCATTTCTCTTGACTGCAAATGGCATCATGGAAAATCTATAAGAGTTTTTCTGTGTAAAGTTTGACAAATTTTAACTTTTAATAATAGATTTGTGCATATTTTGTTATAGCAAATTATAAAATAGTTTAGCATCTATATATATTTTATTTATTCATGATATATCTGTATCTTAACATTTTCTAATTTCTAAGCTGTGTTGTTTATCTGCAGGTTTCTTCATATTGTCGCAAATCTCAAAAAATGTTTCCAATACATTTATTGAAAGGTCTATGTATAAGTGGTCTGCACAGTTCAAACCTATGCTGTTCAAAGGTCGACTGTACTTTTAAAAATCTGTTAAGAAGGTAAATTTTATTTCAGTTGTTCTTACCACAATAAAACAATAAGAATTGAGAAAACACACACATGGAAAAACACACACCATAGAACTTTGAAGCACAATTAAATGATGCCATTACTCCGATCTATAAGGAAACTCATTGACATAAGAAAATATTGACTTGATTTAAAACTATTTAGAAATAAATTATTTTCCAGTATAGATTAATCTGTCTTTAAAACTGATTTATGTGATCATATTGTTTTATAATCAACGACACAGACTGAAGTCAGGAAATGATTTGTTAAATCAGTAACTCCATATACATGCTAAGTATTTATTTATCACCTATCAGAATTGTAATTTTGAGGACTTTTTTTGGTTCTTTCACTGGTCTTTATATAGGAACTAAAGAACATAACCTAGCTAGATATTGTCTGACGGTGTTTCCCTTGGTAACATACCATCTTAAAAGTCGGAAAATTCTACAAAAATGAAAAAAATCTTAGTTTCTGGATATTCTAGAAAACCAACCAGAAGGTCTTTTCAATGTTGGGTTCAAAATTTCACATAAAAAGGACAGGCCAGAGCTGGGCAGCACCCGAGCTTTTGGGTGTGTGGCGAGAGCAGTTTACCAACAAAACCCTTCCCATTCTAACCATCAAACCCTATTTTCCGATCTTTGACCCTCTTTACTTGTTGTGTTATCTCTTTGGCTTGTGTAGCAATTGAAGTTTGCCAAAGTATACTTTACAATAAGTTCACTTCATGCTTCTCAACTGAGTAGAGAAGATGTGATAATATTTGAACAGTTAGGAGTAGAAATTGAATAACCATGAATTGTAAAATGCTGTAATTATTTCTGAATACAGTAGAGAGACTGCAAAACTACTATCCTAAAGACCTAAAGCCCTTCACCACTTATTTTGTACTCAGTGATAAAAGCGATTATGAAACTGGAATCAAATGACTAAATATAGTATACATAATGTGTAGCTACATTAAATCACATTTCTAAAATGGAAGACATAAATCATCATCAAGTAATTGCTTTTATTTTATATTAGAAAGCACTTTCAAATTGGTTGGCCTACTGTGATGTCTATTCCTCTCAGAATGAATCCTTTGGTCTCACTGGAGTGATTTATTTAAGTCCTGGTGAGATAGAAAATCATATTCGTTTATTCACAAACACTAATCAGTTACTATTTGTTAAGACAGACACCATTCTGTCATGTCATTCTCAAAGAGATGGTGGGTAAGTACACACATATTTACAGATTGTTGTGAGAAGGGCTACAATAAAGACATGCTCTTGCTCATTAATAGGGGCACCGAATTTGAGACCAATGGAAAATGATTAAGTAAGAGTTATGGGAGAAAAGCCACATGTTGAAAGAGACTTTAAGAACTATGAAAATAAAAGAGAGAAAAGTTTTTCCAATTTTAAATAAAGGAGAGTGTGGGATTACAGGGCACAGAAATTCAGTCAGTCATTGAATTAAGGTACAGATACTCAGCAAGAGAGGGCATATAGGGAACAAAGTGGGTTTGGAAATAAGATGATGAGACCAGCATTTGACAGGGTTTTAGGTAGCTATTTTTCAAAAAAATCTAAGAAAAAAAATGAATAAATAGTAGAAATATATATTTTAACAAATTACAGAAAGATATCCATTATAATTAGTAAATTACATAGAACTTTTTTGTGTTTCATTAGTGGTAGAGCCAGATTATATTAGATGAGAAGTACATGGGAGATGAGATGATGAGGCACTTAGATGATGTTTTTCTAGGTACTTGGCTTTGAAGATGAATTGAGAAACAGTTAATCAACTGGAAAGTCATTTGGGGATATAAAAAAATGTATATATGTAAATAGATGGGAGAGACTTGAGAGGGTTTGCTGAGGAAAAGAGAGGGTGCAGATGAAGAAGAGGCAGAAAGATGAAATCTAAACCCCAGTTGGATCGATTAATATTAGCTAAAGAGAAATACTTTTTCATAAGTATGGGTAAAACAAGATAAATGTTGATATAGTACAGGTACATCTGTAGGAAGGAGGGCATGAAGTTGAGGCAGATGTTATAACATGGCCTGTCATTCTTCTATGAGAGGAGAAAGAGAGTGAAGGGAGTGAAGAGAAAAGTCATAAATTTTATTTACATGTCCTATCCTTCATTCATTTGTTCTACAAGCACTCATTAAATGTTGCCATGTGCCAAGTCCTCAGCAAACACCAGGAAAAATGACCATAACCAAAATGCACTGTAGTGTCTCTTAAACCAACCCCGCCATAAGCCAATGAAGCAGCCACAAGGAGATGTTAGCAAAGCAAACTCGGAGTCCTACACATCAACCAAGTCACCATCAACTGAAAAATAAAATGTACTGGACTTGGTAGTCCCTTTTCAGAGAGGGACATTTTAAGTAACCTAAAATAAGTTTGTTAAAAATCTCTTTTTACATGTAATTTTATAAGCAAAGTATAAAAAGGAGCTGAATTTCATTTCTATTCTGATTATGAATGCATTTATTTCCTACTTGTAACTTTTGGGAAATAGCAAGCAAAGCATTACTGAAAAAATAAATTTAATTATTTGGAAGAATGGTGTCCTGCACTTAAAAGGCACTATCATGGTACCTTGTTCCGATTGTACTTACTCAGATCCACATATCCGATATCCACATACATTTTAGCAAACAGAGATCCCAGCATAAAGCCAAAAACTAGACCAATCATTCCCATTGCATTTACAGTACCTGCAGGTATTACAAAACAATTTAATCAGATACCACAAACACTTGGTCTTTATTCAACATGTTTTAAAAAGTAATATTACACAATACATTTCTCCAAATATTTTTCTAATAAAGAATAAAATTAATGACACTATTATTTCAAAGGTAGACCTAGGGATTAACCAGGCAATTTAATATTTTCTGTTTATTACCTATGTACAAGGAAGAATGTCCTTCTTTTGCAAAATCATCAATGTAAGAAATCCCCAATGGTACTATGGGGGATTCTCCTATGCCACGAAGCACATTACCCAGGAAGACATAGATCAACATGTGTGACCCAGATTCCTTCACACAACCTATTGAGACAAGAGAGTGTTTTATTTTAAACATTATTTTTAACATTCCTATTAGAAATTTAACTACTTTAAACCCTTTGCTATTCTATTTTTTTCCCTAATTACAAGTGATTCATATTCACTTTGCAAAGTTTGAAAATAAGGAAGGGCACAAAGAAAACATGCAAAAAATATTTATAATCACACTAAACACAGAAGATCATTTCAAATGTTATTCTAGCTCTTCTACATTTCTCGTGCACAAAATATGTGTAATATTCATTGTGTACAATATATAATTAAATATCTAGGTTTTTTTCAAGCTGCATACATAATTATCACTATATTATCACAATTTCCCCATGTTGTTAAGATTTCTTCCATGTGAAAATGTTAATAACTGTATAGCAGTGTGTTGAATAACAGTTTCCTAATTTGTTTAAACAATCTCTTCTTTTTTAGTTTCAAAATATTTCCATTTTTTTATTCTGTTAAACACAGATGTCATGGCTATAATTATAAATAAGTCCTTGTGCACATTCCTGATTATTTTCTTAAGATTTATCAAGAAAGTAGGTAAGTATATTTTTGTTCTTTAATATATATTGAAAATTAATCTCCCAAAAAAGTTACAAATTTACACACTTCCAGAAGTATATAAAATGTGAAAATTTATATTTCCTCCTTTCCATTTTTCCATTTCTTTTCATTAAACTTTTGGGTTATAATTGTAATTTATTATTTGTGTTATAACAGGCACAAAATCTTCAAATGCTATAATATTTTGCATTTTTTATGAAGAGCAAAGTTACATTACTCACATATTTCTTCCACTTCCTGCTTTTTAAATTGTAAATGTGCATGTTTGTTGCCAGTTACCTACTAAATTTGTTCTCTTTTCTCATCTACTTATAAATATCCTTCATATATATTACAGTCATCCCTTGACATATATAGTAGGATGTTTGTTCCAGGACAACTCATGTGTACCCAAATTCATGCATACTTAATTTCTCTGGTTGGCCCTGTGGAAACTACCTATAGAAGTAAGATCTCCATATGGGCGAGTTTCTCCTTCTTTTTGGTTGGACGAAAGCCACATATAAGTGAACGGATGCAGCTACAATCTGCGTGGTTCATGGGTCAACTGTGTATATTAACAGTATGATTTTGTCTGTATGTAAGGGTTAAATATTTTTCCTATTTGTTCTTAAATCAATTTTGCTAAAAAATCACATTTTTAGACGTAATTAATTATATAAATTTTATACTTTTTAACTGTCAGTATTAATTCTTACCTCTTTCTACTATCTCAGGTGGTGTTCTATTGAGTGATAGCATTTGATTACTTAAACAGTTTGGTAAGTTTGATGTTGAATTTTCTGATGGATCAATATTGGTTTCTTTAGAATACCTGTAACTATAAGAGTAACACTGGATTTAACATTTTGCTTATCTGCAGAATATAATATTTTCACCTTTCCCAAAAATGCAGAAAAAATTTCCCCTTTAATGACACTGTCTTCGAATTACCATACTTCTCTTTGTCAATTTCCCAGCATGTAAGTCAGAAGATGTGATGGGGGTGGGGGAATGGGAGCATTCACCAAGAAAGATAATTCAACACACCATGGATAAAGTGGGTTATCACTTTTCTATAATCCTAGGAGTGCTTATACTCTGGTCAAGATGTAAAATATCCTGTTTCACCTGTTTTTTCAAATCTGTTAACTATATCTACTTATCCCTTTGAGTTATCGTCAAACAGTAAGTCCGTCTGATTTTCTTTCATGGACACACACACACACTAATGCTTGACTCTTCAAAAGTCAATTAAAACTTTCTAACCTACTTTAACTTTATGAGGAAGAAGTTAATAACAACAAAAGAGATGGTGCTGAATTAGGGACAGATGCTCACATCCAAAAGCACTAAGGAGCCCTGTGAGCTCTGAGGGCAGCATATAGTGTGCCAGGTATTATGTTCAGCTTCAGTGAACTAAAGCTCAGTTTTCGTACTTTAGAGATTTCACACTCTCTGAGATAAAAGCATATTATCAAAGACACAGTAAGTTTAATGTGCAAGGTCCCTAGTTGTCACATATACACACACAAAAGAGATGATCAGCTTTGCTTGGAGGTGGTGGGTAGATCAAAGAAGATTTCGTAATGTGAGTGACAGATAAAATGAATACTGAAGATGGATAGAAGTTTAACTGGTAGACGAAGGAAGAAAAGTATTCAAGGCTGTAGAAACAACAGGTGCAAAGAGATGACGTACTATGGCACATTTAGAAAACTGTAAGCCTAGAATGTGGTACTCAAATGTGGGGAGAAGTGGACGATGAAGCTGTGGTGGTTACATCTGAGGCATGTTCTCCATAAAAATCACGAAGAATAAGATAGTAAGAAGATTAGAGGGAATTATGGGACACTGAAATTACGGCATCAGAAGTAGAGGAAAAGGACGGACATGATGAAGAGGCCACAAAGGTAGAAAAATGAATCAAGATTATGGAATATAATGAGTACTAGAGTAGTACCATTAAGAAGAAAGTTCTTATAAGGGTCAAACGTAGCAAAAGAACAGAATTAATATGATGACCAAAAGGCATGATTGCTGGATATGGCAATGAGTAAGTAAATGGCGTCTCTCACAGGGACTGCTCATTGTCTCTTGGTATCCTTTTCTCTCTCCTTCCATAGTAACACAAGTTGGGACTTTTAGCTGGAAACATTGCGTCCTGGAATAAAGTCTTTTTTCCCCCCAACATCTATATATCTATGTGTAAAATGTAACTAATTTCTGGTAAATGTGAAGCCAATGGAAACGTTTTGCTTCTGAAAATGCTCCTTAAGCCTCAGTCTGTGTGCATTCTTTATTCTCCTTGTTTTTCTTCCCTTCTTCTATCCTGCTGCCAGAAAATACATTGCCACAATTTGTACCATGAGGCCAAGGCCACGCAACGCATAGCACTATGATGAAAAGATATCATCCTTCGACTAGCTACATTAACTTTTATGTAAAAAATAAGCTTCTGTCTTATTTTTTTGCTATTTCCAATTTTCTCTTATGAACACCTTACTCTAATCATAGCTACGCAGTTACCTTAGAAAGAACAACTTCGGTGAAATGCTGTTGGGAAAATCTATATGCACAGGGTGAAGCTGTGAAGTCTTACCGAGTATTATTAAAATCTTACAGGCAAAGACATGAAGTACACGTGTTATACTAAAAAGTAATAAATAGCTTATTTGTTTCATTTGAAACTGTACACCTTATGTAATATTATTCTTATTTCAAAGTCTATGAAAGCCATGATGAATAAAGCAATACATTAAGCATCATACAAAGGAAATATGCTCCATTTCTAGACATATTTAGTGAATACTCTCAAAAGATAACTGACTAAAGGATAAAAATAAAATTCTACTGCTAATTTATAAGTTGCTGATAATGAATGGCTCAGTGCTGTTTAACACTTACTATCCCATGAAGAAATGTGGTAAAGCCATCAAAATACTTCCAGTTCCCATAAGGAAACAACCAATTCCAATTAACTTCGGTCTGTGTAGTTTAGATCCAAAGTAACTTACAAATACAATCACAAGCAAATTTCCTAGAAAGAGAACAAAATTATGTTGACATGACTTAGTTCAATTTTGTATCTGGTAGAACTAAATGCCCCAGAATGAGTGCAAATAAAGCCCAAGACATCATATCTTCCCTCAAAGACCATGAAATTTGTGAAGATGAACTCTCCCGCATTAAGACACTAATTGAAATTTGTATAGTACTAATGATAAGCAGAATACGTTTTATATGCAAACAAAACACTTAGGTAATTTGGCAATATGAGAGAAGCAAACTGTTATTGAAAGTTTGGAGTTTACTGCATTGCATTGGGATGGAAAAAATATCTTCCTAATCTGAGAAATCTTTTGATCATCGTTCATGCATTATTAAAATTTATTTCCAGCATTCTTTAAATTCATACTATATACCTACCACGGTGCTCAGAGACAGAAATATAAAAAAAGGATAAACCATAGTACCTGTTCTCTAGAAACACATAAGTAATAAAATAAAACAGACGAATAGAAGTGCTATTAGGTTACGGAAATAGCTTAAATTAGGGGCTTTGTGAAAATTTCCTGGAGGAGACGTCATTTGAGATTTAATCTTAAGTATAAATTATTTAGATTAAAAATTGGAAGAAGAGAAATCAGAGCAGATCAATTCAGATTTATCTGTAGTCTGATACATAACAATTAACAGACAACAATGATTGTTGAACATTGATGGAAAATAATAGTATGAAAGAAGAGCATCAAAACAGACCAGCAGATAAAGCAACGTAAGAATAAGTACTTAAACAAGATTAAACTAAAAACAGTAAAAACTTTTTTTAAAAATCCTGTTAGCATATTTAGAGGTGCAAAGTAGTGTTGCATCCATAAAATCAGAATGGCAGACTAAAAGTAATAAAAGAACAATAAAGTATTGTTATAAATTTAAAATACTATTAAAAATTTACATATTAGAACTTGATATGAGATGGCATCAGAGAAGATCGATGAAACATAAGGAAAATAGATAGAAATTTAGAAGAAAGAAATTTACAAGCAAAAATAGCCAGGAAAGATATTATTTATATCATATATGTTACAGAATAAAATAGAAAACAAAAAATAAACTGGCTGACCGGGTGAGATGACTAATGCCTGGAATCCCACTTTTGGAGGCCAAGGTAGGTGGATAACCTGAGGTCAGGAGTTCGAAACCACCCTGGACAACATGGTGAAACCCTGTCTCTACTAAAAATACAAAAGTAGCCACGCTAATCCCAGCTACTTGGGATGTTTGGGTGAGGGAGAAGGGACAAGATGGAAGAAGGCGAACAAGAAGGCACAGTCCCTGTTGCTTCCGGGTTCTTCATCACCAACTTACCCGCGCCCAGGAAAATGCAGCGGGCGCCCGGGAAAATGCAGATTAACTGAGCATGCGCAAGGTGACGTCAATCCGGAGAAATCGAAACTTACCCGGTCACGCCTACGGAGACGCCCCTGTCACGCCCCTATCCCGCCCACTGCCCTCCACCTTCCAGTGCCAAAACATGAAAGTCTGCTGCTGGCAGAGGCGGGCCAACTTCCGTGGCCCCTTTCCCGCGGACCAGCGAGAGTGCGTGCATATTTGCAAATAAAAAGGCTGCCGCTTTCTTCGCTCGTTTTGGCCTTTATTGATATTTAGTCTTTGCGTTATTAATAATAGTAGTAAAGAAACAAAACAGGGAGACTGAAGCAGGAGAATGTCTTGAACCCCGGAGGCCGAGGTTGCAGTGAGCCGAGATCATGCCATTTCACTGCAGCCTGGGTAGCAAGAGCGAAAAACTGTTTTTCCCCCTCCCCCCACAAAAAAAAGAAAGGAAAGAAAATATTGGGACACCGAGGCGGGTGGATCACGAGGTCAGGAGGTCGAGACCACGGTGAAACCACGTCTCTACTAAAAATACAAAAACAAAACAAAACAAAAAAAATTAGCCGGGTGTGGCGGCGGGCGCCTGTAGACCCAGCTACTCAGGAAGCTGAGGCAGGAGAATGGCTGAATCCAGGAGGCCGAGCTTGCAGTGAGCCGAGATTGCACCACTGCACTCCAGCCTGGGAGACAGAGCGAGATTTCGTCTAAAAAAAAAAAAAAAATTCCCTGTGTTAGAGGAAGACTTAAGTTTTCAGATGAAAGTTTTTGAGAAAAAGGAATTTTGAATGCTTAATTCCATATCCAGACAAATTATCACTTAAATATGATAGTCAAATACACACATTTTCCAAAAGGCAATGGCTTGGAAAATATGCTATGTTTTAAATTCTTCCTAAAAACATAATTACAGTCATCCCTTAATGTCCATGGGTTATTGCTTCTAGGATGCTCTGTAGATACCAAGATTTGCGGATGTTCAAGTCCCTTAAGTAAAAAGGTGTAATATTGCATATAACCTATCCATACCCTCTTGTGTACTTTATATCATATCTAGATAATGTCTAATACTTAATACAACGTAAATACTATGTAAACAGTTGTTATTCTGTGTTGCTTTTATTTGTATTATTTTTACAATTGTATTGCTACTTTTTCATTTTTATATTTTTTGAATATATCTTGCATCCACAGTTGGTTGAATCCATGGATGTGGTACACATCCTTCTGTGCATACAGAAGGTCATCTATACATGAAGATATATTCCAGAAAGACTAAAGATGAGATTTGAAGTCACAAGATTCAAGAAACAGAGGTAAGCAAAGAAACCAAACTGATAATGATGTTCAAATAACTGCTGTTAAACAGCTGCAAAGTTTAATAAAATATGAAAGATCAATTTCTTAACAAAAGGAGACATTCAGTGAATTAATCTTTAAAACTAACAACATTGTAATTCTAAAATCCTTGATGATTTCATTGAGCCTGAGAGGTGAAAGAGTGAAGGACGTGTAGAGTGTAATATCTTGGGATCACAAATATTTTGAATTGATTTAAAGAGATGTCTTCCTTTGACAATTACTTTTTAAGTATTATTTAATTAAGCATATTGCAAATACAGTTAAGTTGGAAACAAAAATTGTATAAAATATTTGCAGTTTATATAATAGATGATTTAGAGGTCCTTCTAAATAATTAGAAAGTAAAAAGAAGAGGGAAAAGTAACAGAGACTATGAGCTAGCAATACATTAAAAAATTTCAATTGTTGCAGAAATACAAATTAAAGTGAAAGCAACAAAGCAATATCTTCAATGTTCCCCCAAAAAAGACTTTAACCCCTCGACTGTGTACCCCATTAAACAGTAGAATCTAGTGTAGGTTGCTCCTTTACAGTCCCTCCCTCCTAAAACCATAAGAATTATAATTCTCCCTCAGCCTTTCTTCACATTGGGACACCTTGAGACAAGAGAGGTAAAGCTTCACAAGGCATTAATTTGCAAACAATGAGTTTGTGTAGGATTAGAGTTTTTCAACATCATCACTATAGACATTTTGGGAAGGATTGTTCTTTGTTGGTAAGTCTGTCCTGTGTGTTACACAATGTTTAGCAGCATCCCTGGCCTCTACCCCTAGGTACCAGTAGCATCCTCCCTTCCTCAGCTTATTTATGGCAACTAAAAATGTCTTCAGATATTGCCAAATTGCTCGTGAGGGACAAATTTACACTTGGCTGAGAGCCAAGTGTTAAAAACAGTTTGTTTTTTTTTAGCATATGCAGACATGGTTATTAAAATAGAAAAATAAAAAAGCTACCTATTTCGAAGCTTCCATCAATTAAACCAGCAAGAGAAGAGGATATTTCAAATCTCCTTTCTATTTGAGTGGTGGATATTTTCATAAAAATTCCACTTAGTGCTTTAGCAACATAGCTCAATGACAGGACTGTCAAGAAGAACTAAAAAACAGCAGAAAGAAAAGAGAAAATTGATTAATCAAAGAACTATATAATGTTTATAAGTACATGGAATTAAAATAGCTTTTTTCTTTACTTAAAAACATTTTTATCATAAAAAGCATACTCATCCTTTTTCCTACACAAATTGGAACTTGTCAGCCCTATAACTTTTTTTTAGTGATTTTTTTTTTCAAGAGTTTCTGGGGGTATAGGTGGTTTGGGTTACATGGAGAGGTTCTTTAGTGGTGATTTATGAGATTTTAGTGCACCTGTCACCCAAGCAATGTACACTGTACCACACATGTAGTCTCACCCTCACTCCCCTTCCAACAATTCCCCCGAGGCCCCAGAGTCCATTATACCGCTGTTGTGCCATTGCATCCTCATAGTTTAGCTCTTTCTTATAAGTGAGAATGTACAATATTTAGTTTCCCATTCCTGAGTTACTTCTCTTAGAGTAATGATCTCCAGTTCCATCCAAGTTGCTGCCAAAGACGTTATTTCATTCCTTTTGATGACTGAGTAGTATTCCAAGGTGTATATAAGCCACATTTTCTTTACTTTTTTTTATTATTTATTTTTTATTTTTTTATTTTACTTTAAGTTCCAGGATACATGTGCAGAAAATGCAGGTTTGTTACATAGGTATATGTGTTCCATGGTGGTTTGCTGCAACTATTGACTCATCCTCTCAGTTCTCTCCCCTCGCCCCCCAACTCCCAACAGGCCCTGGTATGTGTTGCTCCCCTCACTGTGTCCATGTGTTCTCACTGGCAGCTCCCACTTACAAGTGAGAACATTTCGGTGTTTGGTTTTCTGTTCCTGTGTTAGTTTGCTGAGGATGATGGCCTCCTGCTTCATCCATGTCCCTGCAAAGGACATGATCTCATTCCTTTTTATGGCTGTGTGGTATTCCATGGTGTATAGGTACCACATTTTCTTTATCCAGTCTGACATTGATGGGCATTTGGTTCGGTTCCATGACTTTGCTATTGTAAATAGTGTTGTAATAAACATACCTATGCATGTGTCTTTACAGTAGAATGATTTATATTCCTTTGGGTATATACTCAGTAATGGGACTGCTGGGTCAAATGGTATTTCTGGTTCTAGATCCTTGAGGAATTGTCATACTGTCTCCCACAATGATTGAAATAATTTACTTTCCCATCAACAGTGTAAAAGCGTTCCTATTTCTCTACAGTCTCACAAGCATCTCTTGTTTCTTGACTTTTTAATAATCACCATTCTGACTGGTGTGAGATGGTACCTCATTGTGGTTTTGATGTGCATTTCTCTAATGATCAGTGATGTTGAGCTTGTTTGTTTGTTTGTTGGCCACATAAATGTTTTCTTTTGAGAAGTGTCTATTCATATTCTTTGCTCACATTTTGATGGGTTTTTAATTTTTTTTCTTGTGCATTTTTGCAATCTACCCATCTGACAAAGGTCTAATATCCTGTAACAGTATTATCACTACACTAGTAAAGCATGATTTTCTAACTTGGTTAAAACATTCTATTGTTAGAGGAGTATAATCAGGGTTGTTATTTCTAAATTAATATCATTAACTGATTTATAGGAAGCCAGACACTGTTCTCAGGTGGCCACGATGGTGAGCTATTCTTTATTTCCATGTGAATAGCATAGGCTAACTGGGAGGGTGCGCAGTAGTACATTTGCAAAGGTAGCATTTCCAGGAGCCAGCTAAAATATTGAACTTTGTGGAGGCAAAGAGGAATTTTATGACCAACAGAAGTGACTGTATCAATGTGAGATGTAGTAGTTGTAGATGTTTTAATTTCCAATTTTCTTTTAACAAAATTTATTGATTCATCCTTTCTCTTAAAGCTCACATCTACATCCTTAAGCTATTCCTTTAGCCCTACTTTAAAATATTACCCGCTTCTGAATGGCAGGTTTGTGTTCCCCCCCCCCCCCAAATTTTTATGTTGAAACACAAATCTCCAGTGTGATGATAATTGGAGATGGGGCCTTTTAGGGTACTTGGTCACAAGAGTAGAGCACCCTAATAATAAGAGAAATGAGAGATTCTCGCCCTCTCTCTATGCCATATGAGGACACAGTGAGAAGATAGCCATCTCCAAAGCAGAAAGAGGCGCTCATCAGAACTCAGTTATGCTGGCACCCTGATCTCAGACTTCCCAGCCTTCAGAAATGTGAGAAATAAAGTTCTGTTCTTCAGTTACCAATCTTTGTTATTCTGCCATTCTAAACTGACTAAGAGACCCCTTCTTATCACCTTCTATATTCCCAGTGGTTTGCACCACCACGTCTTGCTTCAATAACTGCAGTAGCCTCTTGATACATCTTTCTAGTTCTGTACAAGTCTGCCTAATGGAATCTTCTCAAAACAGTAGCTAGAGAAATCCTTTCAAAATAATTTAAAAAGAAATAGATCATGCTGCCACTCAGTGTCTTTCCATGTGCCTTATAGCAATATCAAGTCTTTCCAATGGCCTACAAGACCATGAATAATCTATTTCCTCATCTGAGAGGAGTCACCTCTGACAGCTTGCACAGACAGAAGTACATACAGTCTTTGTGTCAGGGAATAGTAATGAAAATTGTTCAGTCGTAATCATTTCAGAGACTATTATGGGCACCTCTTTTCACACAAACTAGAAAACCAAAACAAACAAACAAACAAACAAAAAAACCAGATGGATTCCTGGAAATATACAACCTCCCAACATTAAACCAGAAATAAATTGAAATCCTTTTTTCTTTTTTTTTGAGACGGAGTTTTGCTCTGTTACCCAGGCTGGAGTGCAGTGGCGTGATCTCGGCTCACCGTAAGCTCCGCCTCCTGGGTTCAAGCAATTCTCCTGCCTCAGCCTCCTGAGTAGCTGGGAGTATAGACGTGTGCCACCACACCCATCTAGTTTTTGTATTTTTAGTAGAGATGGGGTTTCACCATATTGATCAGGCTGGTCTCAAACTTCTGACTTTGTGATCTGCCTGCCTCGGCCTCCCAAAGTGCTGAGATTACAGGCATGAGCCAACGCGCCTGGCCCTGAAATATTAAATAAGACTGATAGACAACTAGCTAGATTAATTAAAAAAAAAAAAAAAAAAAAGAGGGAAGATCCAAATAAACACAATAGGAAATAACAAATGACACCAACCCCAGAGAAAACCAAAAAAGCCTCAGAGACTATTAGGAGCACCTCTTCTCATACAAACTAGAAAACTAAAAAAAAAAAAAAAAAAAGGATAGATTCCTGGAAATACACAACCTCGCAACATTAAACCAGGAGAAATCCTAAATAGACCAATAACATGGCAAACATTAAATTATTAATAAAAATTCTACAATCTAAAATAAAAACTGGACCAGAGAGATTCACAGTCAATTTCTATCAGATGTATAAAAAAGAGCAGGTACCAATCCTACTGAAATTATTCCAAAAATTGAGGAGGAGGGACTCCTTCCTAACCCATGCCATAACAAAATGGATGTTCATTAGGGTGTAGAGAAAAGGGAACACTTGTACACTGCTGTTGAGTATGTAAATTAGTTCTTCCACTGGGAAATATGATTTAGAGATTTCTCAAAGAACTTAAAACAGAGCTAGCATTTGACCCAGCAATCCCATGATTGGGTATATACCCAGAGAAATGTGAATCATTCTACTCAAATGATATATGTATTTGTATGTTCACTGTAGCAATATCCACAATAGCAAATATGTAGGACCTAGATGTCCATCAAGGTTGGACTGGATAAAGAAAATATGGTGCATACATACTATGAAATACTACGTAGCCATAGTAAATAAAACAATGTTATTTGCAGCAACATGGATTGAACTGGAGGTCATTATCCTAAGCAAATTAATGCAGCAACAGAAAAACAAATGCTGCATGCCATCACTTACAAGTGGTGCTAAACATTAAGTACACATGGATGCAAAGAGGGAAACAATAGTCACCAGGGCCTACTTGAGGCTGGAGGTTGGGAGGAGAGTGGGGGTTGAAAGCTACCACCTATGGAGTACTGTGCTAACTACCTGGGTAGTGAAATCATTTGTATATCAAACCTCAGGAACATGCAATTTACCCATGAAAGTAAGCTGCACATGTCCTCACGAAGCTAGTATAAACGTTAAAAACAAAACAAAACAAACAAAATCTTAAAAAAAAAAAAAAAAAAAAAAAGGAAAAATGTGGAAGGGAGTGATTTCAGCCAAATGACAGAAGAGGAAGCCTAGGACCCTCATTCTCCCATAAGACAGGTTTAACAACAAATAAACTAAATGCCTTTGTGGGAACTCCAGATACCAATTACAAGGTTTCTGCACCAATAAGTTAGCATAAATATAACATGGAAAGAAACATCATGATTCTCATTATTCTGTCTCACCAGAGACCCTCCCATCCCACACTGTGTCATGCAGTGGGGAGGAAGCATCTGAATTCCCTATGTCCAATGTTTTTACCTTTAGGGTGACTGCCAAAGGTCTAGCCTCTGTCTTGCCTATATTCAAGTACTGATAGAAATGAAGAAGTAGGTTGGGTATCTCTCTGAACAAAGACAATAAATGTGCATCAGAATCTGCACTACCACAGAAAAACTAGGTGCAACGCCAGTACCATAATTTACTATGATGCTAGAGAGGTCACAGTATCACAGACACGAGAGAGGGTTTTTTTTGTTTGTTTGTTTGTTTTTTGTTTTGCTTTGTGTTTTTGTTTTGTTTTGTTTTGTTTTGAGACGGAGTCTTGCTCTGTCACCCAGGCTGGAGTGCAGTGGCTTGATCTCAGCTCACTGCAAGCTCCGCCTCCCAGGTTCATACCATTCTCTTGCCTCAGCCTCCCAAGTAGCTGGGACTATAGGCATCTGTCACAATGCCTGGTTAATTTTTTTTTTTTTTTTGTATTTTTTTAGAAGAGATGGGGTTTCACCATATTGACCATGCTGTTCTCGAACTCCTGACCTCAGGTGATCTGCCCACCTTGGCTTCCCGAAGTGCTGGGATTACAGGCTTGAGCCACCTTACCCGGCCACAGAGAGGGCCTTGAGTAGAAACCAGCAAACCTTTTCAAATAGAAGATTACACATGAGCCAAGGCACACAGAGAGGAAGGCATACCCAGAAAAGCCTGAGAGGGGTCCAGAGTCTCTCTAGCCATGTAGAATGCAAAAAGTTCTCCCTCTGGAAAACTGGACTACAAAGTCTGAAAAGTTGTTGGATTTATCAAATGCAGACTTTTTTTCATGAAAAAATAACAGGGCATATAAAGAAAGAGAGACCCCCCCCCCACCCGCCCAACAAATTCAAAGGAGTAAATTAAATCTTCAGATTAGCCACAGCTGGTTTTTAAACATGTACACCTCCCACACTGGACTGAAGCCTGAACTATTTAACCAAGTAACTAAAATACTTAGGAAAAATAAACAAAAACATGCACACCAGAGTGGAATGAGATAAGCTTTAAGAGACCTCTGTCATTCCAACTCTATAGGAGACTGTGAACTTGCTTACACACTGAGCACATTGCTACTACAACTAGCATCAGAGAAAGCCATCATACAAAGACTCTCTATAACCAAGGAATTCATACAGAATTTTTACCCATTAAAGTACAAAGAGCCAAATTAAGCTACAATAAACTACAAACATTAAAGTCACATACTTGAGGGGGAAAAGAAATGTTAAAAAACCAGTCAAATGAAAAATAAATAAGAATATTTAGGCCAGGCACAGTGGCTCTCACCTGTAGTCCCAGCACTTTGGGAAGCCAAGGCATGTGGATCATGAGGTCAGGAGATTGAAACCATCCTGGCCAACATGGTGAAGCCCCACATCCGCTGAAAATACAAAAATTAGCTGGGCGTGGTGGCGAGCACCTGTAATCCCAGCTACTCCGGAGGCTGAGGTAGGAGAATCGCTTGAACCCAGGAGGTGGAGGTTGCAGTGAGCCAACATCGTGCCACTGCACTCTAGCCTGGCGACAGAGCAAAACTCCGAAAAAAAAAAATTAAAAAAAGAATAATTAGAAGAAATACTCTACCAAAATGAGAGAAAAACAAACAGAAAGACAATTTTGTGAATATGACAAAATAGGGTTCTGTAATACCCCAAAAGATTATACTAGCACTCCAATTGATCCAAACCTAGATGAAATCTTTGGAATACAAAATAAAGAATTCAATAGGTTGATTATAAACCTACTCAAAGAGACACCTGAAAAAGGTGAAAGCCTACATTAAGAAATTAAAACAACCATTCAGGATATGAAGGAAACATTTTATAAAGTGATAGATATCTTAAAGATAAACCAGTCAGAACTTTTGGAAATGAAAGGCAAATTTAGAGATTACAAAATGCAGTGAAAAGTTTCAACAATAGACTAGAACAAGTAGATGAAAAAAATTCAAACTTCATAGACTGGGCTTTTAAATTCACCCAAACAGACAAAAATAAAGAAGAATAAAAAAATAAATGAAGTTTTCAAGATCTATGGGATTATGGCAAAGGGCCAAACCTAAGAATAATTGGTGTTCCTGAGGGAGAAAACAAAAAGTCTTGGAAGCATATTTCAGGGAACAATTGAGGAAAATTTCCCTGGTCTTGCAATAAATTTAGATATTCAAGTATGAGAAACTCAAACAATTCCTGGAGATTCACTGCAAAAAGGTCATCACCAAGGTCTATAGTCATCAGGCTACATAAAGTCTGTATGAAAAATTCACAGCTATTATACTATGTTTTATTGCCTTCAATACAGTTACATGATCCAGCTCAACCTCTGGTAATCACTGCTTTCTATCTCAGTATAAGGATTTGGGATAACAGTTCAGCCTTCCATTCCATGTGTCCTCCAGCGTAAAGTTAGAGAAGCTCCAAAGTCCTGCTCAACAGAGTAGCTGAGTAAAAAAGGTAGAGCTTATTAGCCTTGGGGCTTCTCTTCCACAGGTAATTTCCTCAATATCCCTGCAGTAATTGATCATAATCTCCCCCAAAGCAGTTTCTCATTCAGAGGACTGAGGAAGTCATGGATTAAAAAAATGTTTGGCAAACCACAGAGCAATATGGTTTACTGGCAGCTGGTCTTCACCTTCAGGTTCATCTTCTTCCCCTCTTTCTGACCTCCCAGGGTTTACAATAACTGAGATTCGTAAGAGTGCAAAGGTAGGCAGTCCTCCCCTGTGGTCACTACTATAGTGACTATCACAACTAGGTAAATGTGAACACACAGGACAAAATATCAAGATTATTGAGGAAAATAAAGCCCTTCAAAAGAGAGAGACAGAGAGAGAAAATAACTGGTATGCAGACATCATGTTTTAGAAGACAACAGGAATTTAAAGTAAATATAATAAATACACAAAATATATAAGGAAAAATATTAGTAAAGTGAAATAAACTCAAAATAAGATTTAAAAATAAGTGTAAAACATGAAGTGCAAAATATGCAATAGTTTAAAATAATATATGAATAAAAACAAGAAAGCATGAGTTAGAAAATTAAACAGAATTTTATTTTAAAAATTTGGAAATACATACATATATATGAAAGTATAAAGTATACAAAGATTTTAATTAAAATTAACAATAAATTAATAATGAATTCCTTAAAAAGAGAAAAATTAATTAAAGAGGATAAATATTTAAAGAAATAATTGTTAATTTCCCAATATTCAACAAAAATATAAAAACTTCAGGATGAGAGTGCCCATTGAAAACCCAGTGAAAGACATAAGTAAGAACACATACATATATGGAGAAAGTTTAGTAAAACATAAGAATATCAGTGGCAAGAAAAAATGTTGAAATCTTTAAGGAAAGAAAACATTTTACTTTTTAACAGCAAGTGTGGATGTACAAAAGATTAATAATACTTTTACAGTATTGAAGTAAGAGAACATGAAATCCATAATTTTGTATTTAACCAAATAGTCATTCAACTACAAAAAAACATATTCTGAAGCATATAAGGTCTCAAAAGTTTGGTATGAAAAGATTCACACTGAAATCCATTTTGGAAGAAATACTTAAATAAGACAAGAATAAAATATAAATGATATTGTGTGAGATTTGCAAAACAAGGTGAATAAAATACTTGGTAATTTTGTTATTGTCTTTAAAAAAAATAAGACCAAAAATAGAAAAGGAGGGAAAATAGGTGTAGTATCCAAAATTTAAAACTTTAGATTAAAAATCCAGATACTATTCGAGAGTATAGAAGTTAAGAAGGCATACCAAAGAACTTCAGAACTTATGCTTTAGTCTGTTTGGGACTTCTACTGAAAACATTGCAAAATATAGCATATAACAAAACTGGGAATGTTATAAACAACAGAAATTTACTTGTCACACTTTTAGAGTCTGAAAAGTCTGTGATCATGGCAGGGTCATCTTCTCACTGTAATCTCATATGTTGCAAGGGGAAAAAGAGCTCTTTGGGGCCTCTCTTATAATGACTCTAAACCGATTAATGAGGCGTCTGCTTTCATGACCTAATCAATTGCCAATATCCCTACAATTGAATGGGGGGAGGGCATAGTATTCAGAGCATAGCAATAGGCTACAGTTTGCCTTGTTATAAAAATAGATATACCAATTCAAATAGCGTAAGAAAATATTAAAAGTCAGCTGAGAAGGGAGTAAATTGGCATCATATTCCAAGATAGTGGAAAAAAATCTGACTATATAAAATACAATAAATGTAAAGGGACAAAATTGCTAGTTTAAAGTTAGAGATATTTCCATTTGAATATTTTCCAAAAAACCTAAATATATGCTCTTTATAAGAGGTAATTCTAAATTGTGAGGAAGTGTTGATGATAATAAAGGAATAAGAAATGTAACAATTAAAAGAAAATCTTACAGCCGTATAAATAATAGCCCAAATAGACTTATAGAAACATCATTATGGATACAGGTGTCTACATATTGATATACATAAATCACCCAGAAAGATAAAATGATTATAAAATATTCAACTTAACAGCTGCAAAATATTAAACAAAAATCAATATGATTATTGTAATTAGAGGACATTTCAATGTATCCTTTTTCTCAATTATTATAGGTCACTAGTTAAAATATTAGCAAGGACATAGACGATCTAAATAATACAATTAACAAGACACATATAAAATTCTACATCCAACAATTCAAAAGACATGCATTTTTCTCAAGTACACAAGGGAGAATTACAAAAATTGATGATATATTTGGACATAAAAACGTCTCAACAGTACACATGGACACAAAGAAGTGAACCATAGATGCCGAGGCCTACTTTAGGGTGGAAGGTACAGGGAGGGTGAGAACTGATCAAGTACCTATTGGTTACTATGCATATTACATGAGAATTAAAGTAATCTGTACACCAAACTCTCATGACACACAATTTACCGATGTAACAAACCTGTACATGTACCCACTGAACCTAAAATAAAAGTTAGAAAAAAAGAATTCCAACATATTTCAAAAAGTAGGTGTCATACAGATAATATCTGCCACAATACAACTATGGCAGACACTACTAGAAAACATTTCTAAAGAAAAATCCCCACATATTCGAAGGAAAATCTTATTTTTAAATAATTTGTGTATTAATGAAGAAATTATAATAAAATTTTAATTAAAAGTTTAGAACCAATAAGGCATGAGATAAGTGAATGCTATTTCAAAATATACGTTGGGACTTCTGGTTTCCAGTTCTGAAGACAAGGAGGTTGGAGGGTGCCATTTTGTCCTAACAACAAGAAAAACACTAAACTGACTGAAAAGCAACAACTCTTCCTGGATCCATAAAAGAGGTGACGACATATGGCAACACACTGTCTCCAAGATTGGAGACAAACCCCATAAGGGAGTTATAAGCTGACTTTCTGGAGCAGAAACTCATAAACAGAAACAACAAAGTAAACAGTGCCAAGGCAAAATAAATAAATAAATAAAAAATAAAAAATCTGTATTATCATTGAATTGTTGGAGTCTCAATGTGAACAAGTCTGAGGGCTAAACATTCCAGTCGAGGACCCCATTTTTATGATTGTTCTCCCCAAGACCCCAAACTGGATCTTATAGTAAATATTGGAGAAAAAATTCTCTTGTTCCATCAGTGTGAAGGCATTTTGAAATAAGCCTGAGCATTCTGTTGTTAATAGGGATTATAGGACTTGGCCTCAGGAGAAACTAGTTAATTGGAATCTCATAAACTCTGGTGTTGTCTGAGTCTAAGTGACCTGAGGTAAAGGAAATATCCAACTTCAACCAGTCCTGGACTTCCATATGAGAGAGAAAAATACTCAGTTCCAGCCCACTATAGCCATTCTTTTCTGCCTAGGGAGGAAAAATTAAAATAAACAAACTAACAACAACAACAAAAAAATCCACGAGAAGCACTTGTGAAATTTACAGTCCGAAGGTCCAGGTTTATTCAAATACTGATACCTAAGCACAGAATTATAGGATGCCTCTTCTCCTGACCATGCCTTACCAAGACATTATTAAAGGCCTATGCATATCAGGTTTTTAAAACCCAACACATTCTGATTCACTATCAAGAAAATATTACAAGTCGCCTGAAAGGCAAATAATGCAATTAGAAGAGAGAGAGCAAGAATCAGGACCAAACTCAAGTATGGCAGAGAGGTTGGAATTATCACGCTGGGATTTTTTTTTTTAAATTTATTTATTATTATTATACTTTAAGTTCTAGGGTACATGTGCATAACGTGCAGGTTTGTTACATATGTATACTTGTGCCATGTTGCTGTGCTGCACCCATCAACTCGTCAGCACCCATCAACTCGTCATTTACATCAGGTATAACTCCCAATGCAATCCTTCCCCCCCTCCCCCCTCCCCATGATAGGCCCCAGGGTGTGATGTTCCCCTTCCTGAGTCCAAGTGATCTCATTGTTCAGTTCCCACCTATGAGTGAGAACATGCGGTGTTTGGTTTTCTGTTCTTGTGATAGTTTGCTAAGAATGATGGTTTCCAGCTGCACCCATGTCCCCACAAAGGACACAAACTCATCCTTTTTTATGGCTGCATAGTATTCCATGGTGTATATGTGCCACATTTTCTTAATCCAGTCTGTCACTGATGGACATTTGGGTTGATTCCAAGTCTTTGCTATTGTGAATAGTGCCACAATAAACATACATGTGCATGTGTCTTTATAGCAGCATAATTTATAATCCTTTGGGTATATACCCAGTAACGGGATGGCTGGGTCATATGGTACATCTAGTTCTAGATCCTTGAGGAATCGCCATACTGTTTTCCATAATGGTTGAACTAGTTTACAATCCCACCAACAGTGTAAAAGTGTTCCTATTTCTCCACATCCTCTCCAGCACCTGTTGTTTCCTGACTTTTTAATGATCGCCATTCTAACTGGTGTGAGATGGTATCTCATTGTGGTTTTGATTTGCATTTCCCTGATGGCCAGTGATGATGAGCATTTTTTCATGTGTCTGTTGGCTGTATGAATGTCTTCTTTTGAGAAATGTCTGTTCATATCCTTTGCCCACTTTTGGATGGGGTTGTTTGTTTTTTTCTTGTAAATTTGTTGGAGTTCTTTGTAGGTTCTGGATATTAGCCCTTTGTCAGATGAGTAGATTGCAAAAATTTTCTCCCATTCTGTAGGTTGCCTGTTCACTCTGATGGTAGTTTCTTTTGCTGTGCAGAAGCTCTTTAGTTTAATTAGATCCCATTTGTCAATTTTGGCTTTTGCTGCCGTTGCTTTTGATGTTTTAGACATGAAGTCTTTGCCCATGCCTATGTCCTGAATGGTACTACCTAGGTTTTCCTCTAGGATTTTTATGGTATTAGGTCTAACATTTAAGTCTCTAATCCATCTTGAATTAATTTTCGTATAAGGAGTAAGGAAAGGATCCAGTTTCAGCTTTCTACTTATGGCTAGCCAATTTTCCCAGCACCATTTATGAAATAGGGAATCCTTTCCCCATTTCTTGTTTCTCTCAGGTTTGTCAAAGATCAGATGGCTGTAGATGTGCGGTATTATTTCTGAGGACTCTGTTCTGTTCCATTGGTCTATATCTCTGTTTTGGTACCAGTACCATGCTGTTTTGGTTACTGTAGCCTTGTAGTATAGTTTGAAGTCAGGTAGCGTGATACCTCCAGCTTTGTTCTTTTGACTTAGGTTTGTCTTGGAGATGCGGGCTCTTTTTTGGTTCCATATGAACTTTAAAGCAGTTTTTTCCAATTCTGTGAAGAAACTCATTGGTAGCTTGATGGGGATGGCATTGAATCTATAAATAACCTTGGTCAGTATGGCCATTTTCACGATATTGATTCTTCCTATCCATGAGCATGGTATGTTCTTCCATTTGTTTGTGTCCTCTTTTATTTCACTGAGCAGTGGTTTGTAGTTCTCCTTGAAGAGGTCCTTTCCATCCCTTGTCAGTTGGATTCCTAGGTATTTTATTCTCTTTGAAGCAATTGTGAATGGAAGTTCATTCATGATTTGGCTCTGTGTTTGTCTGTTACTGGTGTATAAGAATGCTTGTGATTTTTGCACATTAATTTTGAAGATGGCCGAATAGGAACAGCTCCAGTCTCCAACTCCCAGCGCGAGTGACACAGAAGACCGGTGATTTCTGCATTTTCAACTGAGGTACTGGGTTCATCTCACTGGGGAGTGCCGGACGATCGGTGCTGGTCAGCTGCTGCAGCCCGACCACCGAGAGCTGAAGCAGGGCGAGGCATCGCCTCACCTGGGAAGCGCAAGGGGGAAGGGAATCCCTTTTCCTAGCCAGGGGAACTGAGACACACAACACCTGGAAAATCGGGTAACTCCCACCCCAATACTGCGCTTTAAGCAAACAGGCACACCAGGAGATCATATCCCACACCTGGCCAGGAGGGTCCCATGCCCACGGAGCCTCCCTCATTGCTAGCACAGCAGTCTGCGATATCGCGGCAAGGCAGCAGCGAGGCTGGGGGAGGGGCGCCCGCCATTGCTGAGGCTTAAGTAGGTAAACAAAGCTGCTGGGAAGCTCGAACTGGGTGGAGCTCACAGCAGCTCAAGGAAACCTGCCTGTCTCTGTAGACTCCACCTCTGGGGACAGGGCACAGTAAACAATAACAAAAACAGCAGAAACCTCTGCAGACGCAAACGACTCTGTCTGACAGCTTTGAAGAGAGCAGTGGATCTCCCAACACGGAGGTTGAGATCTGAGAAGGGACAGACTCCCTGCTCAAGTGGGTCCCTGACCCCTGAGTAGCCTAACTGGGAGACATCCCCCACTAGGGGCAGTCTGACACCCCACACCTCACAGGGTGGAGTACACCCCTGAGAGGAAGCTTCCAAAGCAAGAATCAGACAGGTATACTCGCTGTTCAGCAATATTCTATCTTCTGCAGCCTCTGCTGCTGATAGCCAGGCAAACAGGGTCTGGAGTGGACCTCAAGCAATCTCCAACAGACCTACAGCTGAGGGTCCTGACTGTTAGAAGGAAAACTATCAAACAGGAAGGACACCTACACCAAAACCCCATCAGTACATCACCATCATCAAAGACCAGAGGCAGATAAAACCACAAAGATGGGGGAAAAAGCAGGGCAGAAAAGCTGGAAATTCAAAAAATAAGAGCGCATCTCCCCCGGCAAAGGAGCGCAGTTCATCGCCAGCAACGGATCAAAGCTGGACGGAGAATGACTTTGACGAGATGAGAGAAGAAGGCTTCAGTCCATCAAACTTCTCAGAGCTAAAGGAGGAATTACGTACCCAGCGCAAAGAAACTAAAAATCTTGAAAAAAAAGTGGAAGAATTGATGGCTAGAGTAATTAATGCAGAGAAGGTCATAAACGAAATGAAAGAGATGAAAACCATGACACGAGAAATACGTGACAAATGCACAAGCTTCAGTAACCGACTCGATCAACTGGAAGAAAGAGTATCAGCGATTGAGGATCAAATGAATGAAATGAAGCGAGAAGAGAAACCAAAAGAAAAAAGAAGAAAAAGAAATGAACAAAGCCTGCAAGAAGTATGGGATTATGTAAAAAGACCAAATCTACGTCTGATTGGGGTGCCTGAAAGTGAGGGGGAAGATGGAACCAAGTTAGAAAACACTCTTCAGGATATCATCCAGGAGAACTTCCCCAACCTAGTAGGGCAGGCCAACATTCAAATCCAGGAAATACAGAGAACGCCACAAAGATACTCCTCGAGAAGAGCAACTCCAAGACACATAATTGCCAGATTCACCAAAGTTGAAATGAAGGAAAAAATCTTAAGGGCAGCCAGAGAGAAAGGTCGGGTTACCCACAAAGGGAAGCCCATCAGACTAACAGCAGATCTCTCGGCAGAAACTCTCCAAGCCAGAAGAGAGTGGGGGCCAATATTCAACATTCTTAAAGAAAAGAATTTTCAACCCAGAATTTCATATCCAGCCAAACTAAGTTTCATAAGTGAAGGAGAAATACAATCCTTTACAGATAAGCAAATGCTTAGAGATTTTGTCACCACTAGGCCTGCCTTACAAGAGACCCTGAAGGAAGCACTCAACATGGAAAGGAACAACCGGTACCAGCCATTGCAAAAACATGCCAAAATGTAAAGACCATCGAGGCTAGGAAGAAACTGCATCAACTAACGAGCAAAATAACCAGTTAATATCATAGTGGCAGGATCAAGTTCACACATAACAATCTTAACCTTAAATGTAAATGGACTAAATGCTCCAATTAAAAGACACAGACTGGCAAACTGGATAAAGAGTCAAGACCCATCAGTCTGCTGTATTCAGGAGACCCATCTCACACGCAGAGACATACATAGGCTCAAAATAAAGGGATGGAGGAAGATCTACCAAGCAAATGGAGAACAAAAAAAAGCAGGGGTTGCAATACTAGTCTCTGATAAAACAGACTTTAAAGCATCAAAGATCAAAAGAGACAAAGAAGGCCATTACATAATGGTAAAGGGATCAATTCAACAGGAAGAGCTAACTATCCTAAATATATATGCACCCAATACAGGAGCACCCAGATTCATAAAGCAAGTCCTTAGAGACTTACAAAGAGACTTAGACTCCCATACAATAATAATGGGAGACTTCAACACTGCATTGATAGAAAACAGAAACAACAACCTAAAATTATAAACCCTGTGTAATTATCCTCTAACATGAAGGAGAAATAAGGATTTCTCAGACAAACAAAAATTAAAGAAGTTTTTTGTCAGTTTATTTGCCTGACAAGATGCTAAAAGAGTTTTTTTTTTAGAGAAAGAGAAAATACTATAGATCAAAAACTCAGAACTTCATAAATAAAGGCAGGTATGGCAGAAAAATAAGTTAGGGTAAAATATAAAGTATTATTCTTATACATAACTGATCTAAGAAATGGCTATTTAAAATAATTCTACAATGTATTAATCTAAGAAATGGTTATTTAAAATAATTCTACAATGTATTTTATTATATAGGCTTACACATAAATGTAAAAAATGTAACAATGGTACAACAAATGGGAGAGAAGAATAGAAGAATAGAACTTTTTTTTTTTTTTTTTTTTTTGAGACAGAATCTGACTCTGTCACCCAGGCTGGAGTTTCATGGCATGATCTTAGCTCCTGAAAACTCTGCCTCCCAGGTTCCAGCAATTCTTACACCTCAACCTGAGTAGCTGAAATTACAGGCATGTACTTCCACACCTGGGTAATTTTTGTATTTTTAGTGGAGCAAAGTTTCACCATGTTTACCAGGCTGGCCTCAAACTCCTGGCCTCAAGGAATCCCACCCGTCTCAGCCTCCCAAAGTGCTGAGATTAAAGGTATGAGCTACCACGCCTGGTTAATAATTTGTTTTTACAAGCTATTCACACTACCCATGAAGCAGTATGGTGTTGTGTGAAAGTAGACTTGAATTAGTTGCAAATGTATATTGCAAGCATCAGGGCAACTACTATACAAGTTAAAGAGGAAATGTAATGAATATGCCAAGAAAGGAGAAAATATAGTATCATATAAAATGCTCCTTTAAAACCAAAAAAGCACAAAAAGGGTGGAAGACAAATATAGAACCAAAGATCAAGAACAACAGATAAAAATACAGTAAGAAATATGGTAGCTATTAATTCAACTATAGGCAAGCACCACAAAATGACATTTTGTCATCAATGGGCTACATATATGATAGTGGTCCCATTAGCTTATAACACTATATTTTACTGTAACTTTTCTATGTTTAGATACAAAAATACATACCATTGTGTTACAATTCCTGCAGTATTTAGTACAGTAACATGCTTTATGTAAGTACACTTTATGATGTGTGCAAAGTTGAAAAATAAAGACTAACAATGCACTTCTCAGAATACATTTCTGTCACTGAATGTCACATGACTGTGTAATAATAATGAAGGTTAACATCAGTGATCTTAATGGAGCAATTAAAAGATTGAGCACATCACAGTAGATCAAATAACAAGATCCTACTGTATGTTGTGTACATGACACTCGCTTTGAATATAAAAACACATAAAGATTAACAGTACATCAATGGAGAAGAATATTCCATGCTAACAATAATCACATGAAATCAGAAGCAGCAAAATTAATTTCAGATACAGCAAATCTCAAAGCAAGAAAAGTTATAAGAGGTTAAAAAAAGGGGGTGGTAGGCATTACATAATGATAAGGAGATCAGTTCTCAAAAAATATATATAATACTCCTTAACATATATGCACCCAACAATAGAGAATCAAACTCTGGGAAGTAGAACTGCAAGGAGAAATGGATGAATACACTATCATGGTTGGAGACATCAACACTCCTCTATGAGAAATAAGCAGATCCAGCAGGCCGAAACAGATAGAACATAGATGACTTTAACAACATCATTAATCAACTAGATATAATAAACATCTATATATTACTTCAGTAACAGCAGTAAAATAGACATTCCTCTGAAGCTCACAAGGAAGGTTCACTAAAAGAGACAACATTCTAAGCTATAAAATATATCTCATCAATTAAAAAAATGTGATAACATTTGTTCTCAGACCACAATGGAATTAAACTAGAATCAGTAACAGAAAGATAACTGGAAAATCCACAAATATGTGAAGATTAAAAAGCACATTTTTAAGTAACACATAGGTCAAAGGAAATCTCAAGATAAATTTTTAAATATTCTGACTAAATAAAAATAAAAACACAATTCCTCAAAATGTGTGAGAGGTCGCAAAAGCAGTGCTTAGAGGGAAGTTATCGCACTGAATGCATATATGAGAAAAGAGGAAAGATCTGAAATCTGTATCTAAGTTTCTACCTTAGGAAACTTGGAAAAGAATGAAATTCAAAGCAAGAAGTAAATAAATAATGAAAATTAGAACACAAATCAATGACATTAAAAACAGGAATTCAATAGAGAAAATATACACAACTGAAGACTGGTTCTTTACAAAGGTCCATAAAATTGCTAGCATTCTAACCAAGTTAACTAAGGAAAAAAAGAGAGACAAAACACTAATTACTATTATTAGAAATAACAGAGGGGATACCACTACAAATCCCACAGACATTAAAATGAAGGAAAGAATCTTAAGAGCCGTGAGACAAAAGCACCAGGTAACCTATAAAGGAATGCCTGTCATATTAACAGCAGATTTCTCAGCAGAAATCCTATAAGCTAGAAAGAATTAGGGTCTTATTTTTGGTTTCCTCAAATAAAACTATTATCAGCCAAGAATTTTGTATCCAGTGAACCCAACCATTATATATGAGGGAAAGTTACAGTCTTTTTCAGACAAACAAATGCTGAGAGAATTCACCAGTGCCAGATCACCACTACCAGGTCACCACTACAATAACTGCTAAAAGAAGCACTAAATCTTGAAACAAATTCTGGAAATGCATCAAAACAGAACCTCTTTAAAGCATAAATCTCAGGGAACCTATAAAACAAAAATGCATTTTGAAAAGAAAAAACAAAAACAAAAAAACCAAGGTACACAGGCAATAAATAGCACAATGAATGGAATGGTACCTCACATCTCAATACTAACATTGAATGTAAATGGCCTAAATGCTCCACTTAAAAGGTACAGAACTGTAGAATGTATAAGAATTCACAGACCAACTATCTACTGCCTTCAAGAGACCCACTTAACATAAGAACTCATATAAACCTAAAGACAAGATGTGGAAAAAGGCATTTCACGCAAATAGGCACCAAAAGCGAGCAGAGATAGCTATTTTTATATCAGACAAAACAAACTTTAAAGCAACAGCAGTTAAGAAAGACAAACGGAGATATTATTTAATGGTAAAGGGCATCTTCCAACAGCATAATGTCATAATTCTAAACATATGTGCACCTAACACTGGAACTCCCACATTTATTAAACAATTACAAATAGACCTAAGAAATGAGATAGACAGCAACACAATAATAGTAGGGGACTTCAATATTCCACTTACAGCACTAGGCAGGTCATCAGGACAGAAAGTCAACAAAGAAACAATGGATTCAAACTACAACTTGGAACAAATGGACTTAGCAGTTATGAACAGAACATTCCATCCAACAACTGCAGAATAAACATTCTATTCAACAGTGCATAGAATTTTTTCCAAGATAGGCCATATGTTAGGCCACACAACAAGCCTCAATAAATTTAAGAAAATGGAAATTATATCAAGAACTGTCTGAGACCACAGGGGAATAAAACTGGAAATCAACTCCAAAAGGAACCCTGAAAACCATGCAAATATATAGAAATTAAATAACCTGATCCTGAATAATAATTGGGTCAAAACCAAAATAAAGATGCAAATTTAAAAATTCTTCAAGCTGAATGACAATAGCGACACAACCTATAAAAACCTCTTGGATACACCAAAAGCAGTGCTAAGAGGAAAGTTCACAGCCCTAAACACCTACATCAAAAAAACTGAAAGAACACAAACTGACATTCTAAGGTCACACCTCAATGATCTAGAGAAACAAGAACAAACCAAACCGAAACCAGCAGAAGAAAGGAAATAACCAAGATCAGAGCAGAACTAAATGAAATTGAAACAAAAACAAAAGATAAATGAAACAAAAACTGGTTCTTTGAAAACACAAATAAAATTGAGTGACCATTAGCGAGATTAACCATGAAAAGAAGAGAGAAAATCCAAATAACCTCAATAAGAAATGAAATTGGATATATTACAACTGACACTGTAGAAATAGAAAGGATCATTCAAGGCTGCTATGAACACGTTTATGTACATAAACTACAAAACCTAGAAGAGAATGATAAATTCCTGAAAACGTACAACCCTCCTAGTTTAAATGAGGAATAATTAGATACCCCGAACAGACCAATAACAAGCAGTGAGTTTGAAATGGTAATTTTAAAATTACCAGCAAAAAATGTTCAGGACCAAATGCATTCACAGCAGAATTCTACCACATAGTCAAAGAAGAATCAGTACCAATTCTTTTGACACTAGTCTGCAAAACAGAGAAAAGGGAACACTCCCTAATTCATTCTATGAAGCCAGCATCACCCTAGTACTGAAACCGGGAAAGGCCAAAAAAGAAAACTACAGACCAATATCCCTGATTAACATAGACACTAATATCCTTAACAAAATACTAACTAATCAAATCTAACAACATATCAAAAAGATAATCCACCATGATCAAGCGGGTTTCATATAAGAGATACAGGGATGGTTTACCATACACAAGTCAATAAATGTGATGCACCACATAAACAGAATTAAAAAAAAATCACATGATCATCTCAATAAATGCAGAAAAAACATTCAATTAAATCTAGCATCATTTTATGATTAAAACTCTCAGCAAAATCAGCATACAAGGGACATACCTTAATGTAATAAAATCCATCTATGACAAACCCACAGCAAACATAATACTGACTGGGGTAAATTTGAAAGCATTCCTTCTGAGAACTGGAGCAACACAAGGATGCCAACTCTCCCCACTCTTCTTGAACATAGTGCTGGAAGTCCTAGCGAGGGCAATGAGACAAGACACAAGAGAAAGAAATAAAGAGCTTCCAAATTGGTAAAGAGGATGTCAAACTGTTACTGTTTGCTAACAATATGATTGTTTACCACAAAAAGTTTAAAGACTCCTCCAGAGAGCTCCTAGAACTAATGAAATAATTCAGCAAAGTTTCCAAATACTACAAGATTAATGTAGACAAATCAGTAGCTCTTCTATACACCAACAGTGACCAAGCTGAAAATCAAATCAACAACTCAACCCCTTTTACAATAGATGCAAAAACCAAAACAAAACAAAACAACAACAACAACAACAAAAAACTTAGATATATACCTAACCCAGGAGGTGTAAATCGTCTACAAGAAAAACTACAAAACACTGCTGAAAGAAATCATAGATGACAAAAACAAATGCAAACACATCCCATGTTCATGGACGGACAGAATCAATATTGAAAAATGACCATACTTTCAATTAAATTAAAGTATAAATCCAATGCAATCCTATCAAAATACCACCATCATTCTTCACAGAATTAGAAAAAAAATATGGAACCAAAAAAGAACCTGCATAGCCAAAGCAAGATTAAGCAAAAAGAACAAATCTGGAGTCATCACACTACCTGATTTCAAACTACACTATAAGGCCATAGTCACCAAAACAGCGTGATACTGGTATAAAAATAGGCTCATAGATCAATGGAACAGAATAGAGAAACCAGAAATAAATCCAAATAATTACAGCCAACGGGTCTTTGACAAAGCAAACAAAAACACAAAGTGGGAAAAGGACACCCTTCTCAACAAATGGTGCTGAGATAATTGGCTTACCATAGGTAGGAGAATAAAACTGGGGCCTCATCTCTCACCTTATAAAAAATCAACACAAGATAACATTGGAAAAACCCTTCTAGACATTGGTTTAGGCAAAGATTTTATGACCAAGAACCCAAAAGCAAATGCAATAAAAACAAACATAAATAGCTGGTACTTTATTAAACTAAAGAGCACTTACATGGCAAAAGGAACAGTCAGCAGAATAAACAGACAACCCGCACAGTGGGAGAAAATCTTCACAATCTATACATCTGTCCAAGGACTAATATCCAGAATCTACAATGAACTCAAACAAATCAGCAAGAAAAAAAAAATCCCATCAAAAAGTGGGCTAAGGAAATAAATAGAAAATTCTCAAATGAAGGTATACAAATGGCTGACAAACATGAAAAAATGCTCAACATCATTAATGATCAGGGAACTGCAAAATCAAAACCACAACGTGATACCACCTTATTCCTGCAAGAATGGCCATAATCAAAAAATCAAAACACAGTTGGCATACATGCAGGGATCAGGGGACAGTTCTACACTGCTGGTGGGAATGTGAACTAGTACAACCACTATGAAAAACAGCGTAGAGACTTCTCAAAGAACTAAAAGTAGAACACCACAAAGATACTCCTCGAGAAGAGCAACTCCAAGACACATAATTATCAGATTCACCAAAGGCGAAATGAAGGAAAAAATGTTAAGGGCAGTCAGAGAGAAAGGTTGAGTTACCCACAAAAGGAAGCATATTAGACTAACAGCAGATCTCTCTGCAGAATCCCTACAAGCTAGAAGAGAGTGGGGGACAATACACAACATTCTTAAAGAAAAGAATTTTCAGCCCAGAATTTCATATCCAGCCAAATTAAGCTTCATAAATGAAGGAGAAATAAAATCCTTTACAGACAAGCAAATGCTGAGAGATTTGTGTCACCACCAGGCTTGCCTTACAAGAGCTCCTGAAGGAAGCACTAAACATGGAAAGAAACAATCAGTACCAGCCACTGCAAAAAAATGCAAAATTGTAAAGACCATCAATGCTATGAAGAAATTGCATCAATTAACAGGTAAAATAACCAACTAACATCATAATGATAGGATTAAATTCACACATAATGATATTAACCTTAAATGTAAATGGGCTAAATGGCCCAATGAAAAGACACAGATTGGCAAATTGGATAAAGAGTCAAGACCCATCAGTGTGCTGTATTCAGGAGACCCATCTCATGTGCAAAGACATGCACAGGATCAAAATAAAGGGATGGAGGAAGATCTACCAAGCAAATGGAAAGCAAAGAAAAAAAAAGCAGGGGTTGCAATCCTAGTCTCTGATAAAACAGGCTTTAAACCAACAAAGATCAAAAGAGACAAAGAAGGCCACTACATAATGGTAAAGGGATCAAATCAACAGGAAGAGCTAACTATCCTAAATATATATGCACCCTATACAAGAGCACTCAGATTCATGAAGCAAGTCCTTAGAGACTTACAAAGAGACTTAGACTCTCACATAATAGCAATGGAATAATTTAACACCCCTCTGTCAATATTAGATCAATGAGACAGAAGGTTAACAAAGGCATTCAGGACATGAACTCAGCTCTGCACCAAGCAGACTTAATAGACATCTACAGAATTCTCCACCCCAAATCAACAGAATATACATTCTACTCAGCACCACATAACATTTATTCTAAAATTGACCACATAATTGGAAGTAAGGCACTACTCAGCAAGTGTAAAACAACAGATACCACAGCAAACTGTCTCTCAGACCACAGTGCAATCAAATTAGAACTCAGGATTAAGAAACTCACTCAAAACCACACAACTACATGGAACCTGAACAACCTGCTCCTGAATGACTACTGGGTAAATAGCAAAATGAAGGCAGGGATAAAGATGTTCTTTGAAACCAATGAAAACAAAGAAATAATGTATCAGAATCTCTGGGATACAGCTAGAGCAGTGTGTGGAGGGAAATTTATAGCACTAAATGCTCACAAGAGAAAGCAGGAAAGATCTAAAATTGACACCCTAACATCACTATTAAAAGAACTAGATTAGTCTTGATGATGCCAGAGCTTTGAGCACTGGTGGGTACAGAGACATGGGGATCCTTTTCAGGAGAGTGTAGCTTTATGGAGCTGCCTCTTAATCAGCACCAAGGGAGGTGAGATGGGCAAGCCATGAAAGGCTGCTCTGAGCCTGATGGTTTCCTCTTGTGCACCTTTCATACACACCTGAGAACTCTGGAGGTAAAACCTATTGGACATATCTGCAGGGCACAGATCTCATAGATTTTATTTATACTTATTTAACATAACTACTTTAAAAATTTATAAAATGCAAATGTCATACAATTAATTTAATTAGGTATTGAATCCATAACAAATATTTTGTAAGGTATTTTGTAAGGCACTTTACATACCCTAAATCCTTATTCCAAATATTGACTTCCTACTTTATAGAGGCACACAATGATGCTCAGAAAGGGTAAATAACCTACTAATGTTTATACTGCAGGCAAGTAGAAGAGACATATTGATGTCAAAGTTGATCAGACTTCAAAGGCCACGATATTTCATCAGAACTATGAAGGCTATTCTTGAAACGAATACAAGCTGATGGTTTGAACCAAATTTTTGGATCTAATAGATGTATGGCTGTTAGCATAACATCAATAGTGAAGCATGTTTTATGGCATCTTGCATCTAATGCATTTTTCTTTTTCCATAAGTACCACAAGATAAGCAATATAATTATTTACACAATTAGGAAGAGATAAAAGGCACAGAGAATGCTCTTTGACTTCTGAAAATATTCTAGAATTTTACAACTGGCATCTTTAGCTTATGTATTAGAAAGGTTGTTAGTTAATTTGTACTGTTTTATCTTCATTGTACGTATATATTAGTCTCCAAACATGTTGACATGTCTTGAATGAAATAAGGAGAAAACCATTAGCCTGAATTACACTCAAACCATATTTCCATTCAGAATAAAATCAAATCCATAAAAATGATGGAAAGCATTCTTCTGCTATGATGGTTCTCTAAATCCAGGAGTACCTGAAAATTATTTGAAGTGCTTATTTAAAAAGTATTATCTTTGTTCTCCTGAGTCAGAAGCTGCTGGGTGTGGGACTGGATTGCTATTTTGACAACTTCTCAGTAGATTCTCACTCAGCATCTCACTCACTCAAATTAGTAAAAAGCCTTACATTAATTTTCCTGGCTTTGGGTCTACATTTCTCAGTTCTCCACAATTGTTCTCTCCCTCTACGCTCTTTAATTCATCCCATAATTCCAATACTTCCAAGACTTAACCAAGAATAAAACGAATCTATGAAATAACTGTGACACATTAATCAAATACATTTTGGGGCAACTGTATCAACAAATGGCCCATGAATGATAATGAAATGGTCTCATTGTCAGAAGTAACATGCGAGGTTCGTTGTCTACTTGGCCAAGGAGAACAAGGACATGGACACACAAAGAGTAAGGTTGAGAGTTGAAGTTTAATAGGCAAAAGAAAGAGAATAGCTCTGTGTTGCAGAGAGGGGTCCCAGAAAAATGGGTTTCTAGATGCACAGTGAAATGTAGGGGAGTTTTATACATGATATCATGAGGAGACAGTGCCTGATTTACATAGGGTGCAAAACACGGTTTATACCAGGTGTGCCATTTTCATGGGATGCAACTTTTTGGTAGCCCCCAGCTTATCCTTTAATTGTGCAGGCGAGTTCCCTGCCTGAGCTGTACCATGTTGCAAACTCCTCTGTTACTGTACACGTGGTCGCAACAACAAAAAAGAAGATGAAGCCTCCATTTGGACATGCCTGGCCTGCAGGTAGCCCTTTTTGATTGGCACAGCTGCTGGCATTTCCCTGTGCAAGCTTCCAACTTGCTTATCTGTGCTTGCAGCTCAATTCCCAGGCTCCTCTTCATTAGAAATGATTTGGGGGGCTGCTTTTTTCTTAGAAGGGAAACTCTGCCAAGATTCTGTTGCCCTCAGTATCTGCCTAAATGATTTCTTTCTATGTCCTGTATCATCTTCCCACTCAGGAGTGAAAACCTTGACCGCTCTTAGCAGGTGTTGTAATACTACTCTTCTGGTCATTTCCTGCTGGAGAAGAGTGTCGTGTGGGGAAGAGCAGTTAAAGCTCATTTTGAGGATCTAAGGGTCCTTGAAAGAAAGGTGGGTCCATGCATGGTTTCATCTGTAACACCATTTGGAATTTAATAGCTTCTAGGTCAGAAGAAATAAATTTTACAAGAAGGTTTAGAATACAGAGTTTGGATGTGAGTATCAAGATAACCATTACTAATGGGGGCATATAGGCCACAACCACTAGAGGGTTTGTTTGGTACCTGGCGACCATTTTGATGGGTTGTAATATGGATTGTCTCCACCAGGTGTCACTGTACTTTACTAGAAGCATTAATGACGAGGCACCATTTTTCCAAAGTAAATCCAATGTAAGTGGCATTGGATTGAGCGACCAGAGTAACTTTAGTGTTAATTTTGGCTAAATCTTTCCTGTAATTATTAATTCTGTTATACAGGTGAAAATTAGGCAGAATATTACAGCAATTAGAATTTTTCATCCAGAATTCCACATTGTGGGTGCCACAGTGTATAGTCCTAAGGCAAATAGTAGAGTGAGTATAGCAATTTCTGCAAAAGTTACATAATAATAATTTTCATCTAAAATTTTACTTGCCAAGATATAGAATTCCCCTTTAAGGGTGTATGACGTTACAAATGTAATCCCATGGGTAATCAAAATCTCCCTGCACATATGCATCAAAAAGAAATTCTAATAACTGGCAGTGAATCTCGAGAGGAAAGGTAGAAATGATTGAAAGTATTGCCGGGCGCGGTGGCTCAAGCCTGTAATACCAGCACTTTGGGAGGCCGAGATGGGCGGATCACCAGGTCAGGAGATGGAGACCATCCTGGCTAACACGGTGAAACCCCGTCTCTACTAAAAAATACAAAAAACCAGCCCGGTGAGGTGGCGGGCGCCTGTGGTCCCAGCTACTCGGGAGGCTGAGGCAGGAGAATGGCGTCAACTCGGGAGGCGGAGCTTGCAGTGAGCCGAGATCCGGCCACTGCACTCCAGCCTGGACGACAGAGCGAGACTCCATCTCAAAAAAAAAAAGAAAGTATCTAGCAAGGTAGAGGTAGGACTGAGTAGGATGAGTGGCCCTCACTCATTTACTTAATTTTTTTGTTTCAGCTTAAGATCTCCTATGTCTTCACATTGATATCCAGAACATTCCTTTGAGACATCAAGAGTTGCTCTGTCAGCTTTCCAGGTTTTGACTCAAATGTGATGCATTCGGGAGTTGATTCCTGTAACTTTTACCACCGAAGTGGTTGAGAGAAGAACAGGGTAGGGCCCTTTCAAAATTGCGCTTTAGGAAAGGAGACAGAGAGAGAAGAGACAGCATTTACCAATACCGAATTTCTTGGGTTAAATAAAGGTTTTCCTATTTCTTGCGTTGGGTTTTTGCTAATTGTGTTAATTTGGGTTGGAAGTGAGCTAGGGAGGTTACATGTTTACCACTTCAAAGGTCAATCTCTTGGTGTGCTAGAAAATCATTTGTAAGGAAAGGCTATCCAAACAGCATTTTAAAAGGACTCAGACCTAACTTTGAAGGGGTATTTCTTACCGGCAGTAAAGCCATGGGAAAAAGAGTGACAGAAGGAAGGTGAGTTTCTTGGGATAGTTTTCTGAGGTGTCTTTTAATAATATTATTTGTCTTCTCTACCTTTCCTGAAGACTGGGGTCTACAAGCACAATAGAGATGATACTGTATGCCTAGTGCCTTCGAGATTGCCTGCATGATGGTTGCCTTAAAAGAAGAACCATTGCCACTTTGGAGGTACTTAGGTAGACCAAAGCAGGGAGTTATTTCATTAACAAACAACTTTATTACCTCAGAGCCCTTTTCAGTATGTCATGGAAAGGCTTCTACCAAGTTATGGGAAGTGTCTACCCATACGAGGAAGTATTGGATGATCTCTGCTGTGAACATGTGGGTGAAGTCTATCTGCTAGTCCTCCCCTGGATAGTTTCCCATCTTTTGGGTTCGAGGCCTATTTTTTTCCTATTTTCTCTTCTCCTTTTTGGCCTGCTCTGGGAGACATATTGCTCACCTCCAAACTTCTCTGCTGCCTGCATAGCTACATTTTTTTTTTCACCAGCTGTTAGTGTTTGCTTTGGAACAGCATAACATCCCTCCATGTGAGGTAAAACACCCGAGTTAAATTTTGAAAAGCTTATATGTCCCTATAGGGGTCACCAGAATATTGACTCTACTCTCCCTTTATCTGCATAAGGTCCTATAATGAGAAGGAAACTTGAACCCTAGTGGCATCACCTCCATTGGGCATTTCCTGCAGGGGTAAGAGTGAGATTGGGTAAGTGGAAAGTTTTAGAGATGGTGGAACTGGAGGAGTAGATGCCATGGTTGGAGGAAGCCCCAAATAAGAAGGAAAAGAAGGGCCAGGACTCTCAATTGCTGCATCAGATGGTACCCTTGGAAGTTACTGTTCTAGTTTTGTGGAATTGTTCCATTTGGGCCTGCCTGATATGACTCCTAAAAGACCTGGGTTAATTGTGCAATACTTGCAAAGGTCTAGTTTGTCTCACAGGACAAATAAAGCCTGTATGTAAGAGACCTCAGACCATCCACTCTCCTATCTACAGAAAAAATCGAATTGTTGGATAGTATTTTAACCAAGGCTTCCCTACTCAGGCCAGATTTGTTTAAGATGGTAAGAAGGCCAAACCCATGTACAAAAGAAAATGAGTCACTTTTTATTCAAAGTCTCAGGGCCAAAGGAGTCCCAGTCCTTCAAATGCACTCCAGAGGAGTGCAGGACAAAGATGGTCTGTTCCTCATCTAGAAAGAGAAGTGAGAATAAGACATCCTTTTTGTCTCCTTCTTTTCCATTGGAATAGCCAAGTGTGGAGGGCAAGATAATGGGGGCATGCCCCCAACTGTTTTCTCTCCTTGGTTCCCTGAACCCTGGCATCTGTTAAAGGTGTTGCCCATGGATGCAGGCATGACCCTTAGTCATGGATCCAGAGGAACTAAGGGATGGGATTAGTAATGCTAACTAATGCATCTCTAGTCCTCCACTGGTAATTTCCCCTTGACTTCTTAGTCTTGTGTGTTCTATGTGGCTGCCTGATAGATGGATGTTGGAAAGACTATGTAATAGTTGTATTTGGGTAAGGCCAGTTAATAAAGGAATTGTTCTGGGTTAAGTTTTACATTTTGCTATTATGGCCCAGAATAAAGTATTTATTCTAAGGCAGTAGATCTGATTAACTGTGGACATAAAATCCCCTTGTTTAGATAACATTGTAAATGGAGGCAGAACAGGTACCTTTCAAAAATATGGGGTCTGAGTGGCAGTTTTCCTCCTGATAGGACAATATCAAGACAAAAATTTGGTTTTGGAGGGTATTTTGCTCCTAATTGTTGAGTTTTCTTATTCACAGGAGAGGAATAAAGTCTGGTCTCTAGCAGAGGGGCACAAAAAGGGAGGAGAATTGGGAATCCAGTGTTTTGGAAAAGGGCCAGCAAGATTCCTCATGAGGGGGATTCCTATTCCACTAACTAGGGCTGTAAACTTTGAAATACCATGTGCTCTCTGGACCAAACATAGAGAGAGAGAGAGACATTCACTGCAGAGGTAGGGGGGAGACCCTCTGTTCCTGGAGAATCCCAAACATGGAATTCCCTCGAGCTATATTCCCGGTTCCTGTGGATTTTGCTGATCTTGCCTAAAAGGATTATTTCCCTGAACTGTAAAAATTCCTGCAGCATTGCATACAGAGAGGGAACAGAAGACATGGTGGTCATGGAAAGGAAAGAAGACAAATTGCAATACTAAAAGCTTGGAGATCTTGTTGCTGATGCCCAATGGGCAGTTGGAGGAGGGGTTAGTCCAAGAGTCTTTGGGTAGCACCAGGGTATAACCCCAGGTGGACACTGTCAGTTGGCTCTGGACATCTTCCAGTCCCATGTGATGACTAGGCTCTCCATGAAAAAAAATCTGTTCAAAACAGAGCCAACATACTTAGCACTCAGAAGGCACTGGAAGACTCAGCAAGTTCTCTCTGGCAAGCCTTTCCCCTGAGTCTTATAGACTGGCAGCCATGCTAACCATTCTTCAATGGCTGACAGGACCCAGTTTTTATTTTTTATTTTGAAAAAAAACTGAGGGCGAGAAGCTTCATAAAAGAAAGTAGAGAGTTGGGGTTTATTCGTGTACTCACCCTTCCATTGGATCTACATTGGGATGTGGGTGAACCCCCACAGTGAAAAAGCCTCATTGCCTGGAGCAACATTCGAAGTTAGTTTTCCCATGGACAAGGAGAATAAGGACATGGACATACTAAGAGTGAGGTTGAAAGTGGAAGTTTCATGGGCAAATGAAAGACAATAACCCTTGCTGCAGAGATGCGTCACTGAAAAATGGGTTGCAAAATCTGTGGTGAAATACAAGAAGTTTTATAGATAAGTTCGTAACAAGATAGTGTCTCATTTACATTGGGCATGGAAAACTGTTTAGAGTAGGTGTGCCATTTGCACAGGGTGCAAATTTCTGGTACTCTCTAACCTAGTTTTTTATTATGCATGTGTGTTCTCTAACTGAGCTGCACTGTGTTGCCCATTTTTCTGTTACTGAACACGTGGTTTAAGAAACAGGAAGATGAAGCCTCCATGTTGGATATGTCTGCCCCCATGTAGCCCTTTTCTACTACACAGCTGCCGGCATTCCCCTGTGCAAGCTTTCAGCTTGCTTATCTACGTTTGCAGCTTGATTTCTCAGGCTGCTCTTTGTTAGGAAAAAACCCAGATGAGTGGAATTCCTCCCAGCACAGCACATGACCTCTACCAATGGCAGCCAGTGTGCTTCATTAGGCATGTCCCATACCTTGTACCCCATGACTGGGTGAGACCCCATAACAGGGGTTACTAAACAACTTATAAAGGAGTGTTCCTGCTGGGATCAGGTCGGTGCCTCTCTGGGACAATGATTCCAGAGAAAACAGCAGGCAGCCATCCTTGCTGTTCTGCAGCCTCCTTGGGTGACCCCTCCAGGTGCATGAGGCACTAACCTCTTGCTAACCATTCTTCAATGGTGATAACGGTTTGGAGTGGACCCCCAGAAAACCACAGCAGCCTTACAGAAGAGGAGCCTGACTATTAAAAGTAAAACAAACAAACGGAAAGCAACAACAATAACAGCATCAACAAAAAAGTTTCCACGAAAACATCATCCAAAGGTCAGCATCCTCAAAGTCCAAAGCTAGACAAACTCATGAAAATAAGAGAGAATCAACAGCAATGACTACAAAACAAACAAACAAACAAGCAACCTCTAAAACCTCAAAAATCCAGAATGTCTCTTCTCCTTTAAATGATTGCAACACTGCCCAAATAAGGGCACAGAACTGAATGGAGGCAGAGATAGATAAATTGACAAAAGTAGACTTCAGAAGGTGGGTAACAACAAACTTCACTGAGCAAAAAGAGCATGTTATAAGCGAAAGCAAATAAGCTAAAAACCATAATAAAACATTACAGGAGCTATTAACCAGCATAACCAGTTCAGAGGGGCACATAAGTGACATGATGTAGCTGAAAAACACAATGTGAGCACTTCATGAAGCAGACACAAGTATCAAAAACTGAATAGACCAAGCAGAGTAAAGAGTTTCATAGCTTGAAGACTATCTTGTTGAAATAAGACAGGTAGACAAATTAGAAATAAAAAAAATAAAAAAGAATGAACAAAACCTCCAAAAAATACAGGATTATATAAAAAGACCAAACCTATGACTGAATAGGGTACCTAAAAGGGATGCGGAGAAGAGAACCAAGTTTGAAAATATATTTCAGGATATCATCCAGGAGAACTTCCCTAATCTAACAAGACAGATTAACATTCAAATTCAGGAAATACAGAGAACTCCAGTCTGAGATCAGTTCAAAGACACAGAACTACAGTATGAGAAGATCAATCCAAAGACACATAATCACCAGATTCTTCAATGTGAAAATGAAGAAAAAAGCATTAAGGACAGTCAGAGAGAAAGGCCAGGTCACCCACAAAGGGAAGCCCATTGACTAACAGCAGACCTCTCAGCAGGAACATTACAAGGCAGAAAAGATTGGGGGTCAATAATCAACATTCTTAAATGAAAGAATTTCCAACCCAGAATTCCATATCCAGCCAAACTAAACTTCATAAAGGAGAAAAATCCTTTTCACACGAGCAAATGCTGAAAAAATTTTTCACCACAAGGCCTGCCTTGAAAGAGCTCCTGTAGAAAACACTAAACATGGAAAGGAAAAACCACGGATGGTGCCTGAAAAGATGGCCAAATAGAAACAGCTCTGGACTGCAGCTCCCAGCAAGATCAACACAGAAGGCAGGTGATTTCTGCATTTCCAACTGAGGTACATGACTCATCCCATTGGGACTGGTTAGACAGTGGGTGCAGCCCATGGAGAGTGGGTCAAAGCAGGATGGGGCATCTCCTCACGCAGAAAGAACAAGCAGTTGGGGAACTCCCTCCCCTAGTTCAGGGAAGCCGTGAGGGACTGTGTCACGAGGAATGGTGCACTCAGGTCCAGATACTATGCTTTTCCTAAGGTCTTTGCAACCCACAATCAGGAGATTCCCTGCAGTGCCTATGCCATGAGGGACTTGGGTTTTAAGCACAAAACTGGGCAGCCATTTGGGCAGACACTGAACTAGCTGCAGGAGTTTTTTTTCACACTCCAGTGGTGTTTGAAATGCCAGTGAGACAAAACCATTCACTCCTCTAGAAAGGGGGCTGAAGCCACGGAGCTAAGTGATATAGCTCGGTGATCCCACCCCCATGGAGCACAGCAAGCTAAGATCTACTGGCTTGAAATTCTTGCTGCCAGCACAGCAGTCTGAAGTCTACCTGGGATGTCTGAGCTTGGTAGGGGGAGGGGCGTCCACCGTTACTGATGCTTGAGTAGGCTGTTTTCCCCTCACAGTGTAAACAAAGCTGCTGGAAAGTTCAAACTGGGCAGAGATCACCGCAGCTCAGCAAAGTGGCTGTAGCCAGACTGCCTCTCTAGATTCTTTCTCTCAGGGCAGGGAATCTCTGAAAACAAGGCAGCAGTCAGTCAGGGGCTTATAGATAAAACTCCCATCTCTCTGGGAAAGAATACCTGGGGGAAAGGGCAGCTGTGGGTGCAACTTCAGCAGACTCAAACATCCCTGCTTGCTGGCAGTGAAGAGATCTTCCAGAACAGCATTTGAGCTCTGCTAAGGAACAGACTGCCTCCTCAAGTGGGTCCCTGACACCCATGCCCCCTGACTGGGAGACACCTCCCTGCAGGTATCGACAGACATCTTATACAGGAGAGCTTCAGCTGGCATCTGGTGGGTGCCCCTCGGGGACAAAGCTTCCAGAGAAAGGGACAGGCAGCAAGCTTTGGTGTTCTGCAGTCTCCACTGGTGATACCCAGGCAAGCAGGATCTGGAGTAGACCTCCAGCAAACTCTAGCAAACATGCAGTAGAGGGGCCTGATAGTTAGAAGGAAAACTAACAGAAGGAAATAGCATCAACATCAACAAAAAGGACATCCACTCAGAAACCCCATCTGAAGGTCACCAACGTCAAAGAGCAAAGGTAGATAAATCCATGAAGATGCTGAAAAATCAGTGCAAAATTACTGAAAATTCCAAAAACCAGAATGCCTCTTCTCCTCCAAAGAATAACAACTCCTCACCAGCAAGGGAACAAAACTGGACAAATAATAAGTTTACAAATTGACAGAAGAAGGCTTCAGAAGTTGGGTAATAGCAAACTCCTCCGAGCTAAAGGAGCATGTTCTAACCCATGGCAAAACAAAAACAAAAACAACAACAACAACACAAAACAAGCATACAAACAAAAACTAAGACCTTGAAAACAGGTTAGAGGAATTGCTCACTAGAATAGCCAGTTTACAGAAGAACATAAATGACCTGATGGAACTGAAAAACACAGTACGAGAACTTTGTGAAACATACACAGGTGTCAATTGCCGAATTGCTCAAGTGACAGAAAGGATATCAGAGATTGAAGATCAACAATGAAATAAAGCATGAAGACAAGGTTAGAGGTAAAAGAATAACAAAGATTGAACAAAGCCTCCAAGAAACATGGAACTATGTGAAAAGACCAAACCTATGTTTGATTGGTGTACCTGAAAGTGACTAGGAGAATGCAACCAAGTTGGAAAACACTCTTCAGGATATTATCAAAGAGAAGTTCCCCAACCTAGCAAGACAGGCCAACATTCAAATTCAGGGTACAGAGAACACGACAAAGATACTCTTTGAGCAGAACAACCCCAAGACACATAATCCTGAGATTCACCAAGATTGAAATGAAGGACAAAAATGTTAAGGCCAGCCAGAGAGAAAGATTGGGTTACCCACAAAGGGAAGCCCATCAGACTAACAGTGGATCTCTGCAGAAACCCTACAAGCCAGAAGAGAGTGGGGGACACTATTCAACATTTTTAAAGAAAAGAATTTTCAACCCAGAGTTTCATATCCAGCCAAACTAAGCTTCAGAAGCAAAGGAGAAATAAAATTCTTTACAGACAAGCAAATGCTGAGAGATTTTGTCACCATCAGGCCTGCTTTACAAGAGCTCCTGAAGGAAGCACTAAGTATTGAAAGGAAAAACTGGTACCAGCCACTGTAAAAACATACCAAATTGTAAAAATAATCAACACTATGAAGAAACTGCATCAACTAACAGGCAAAAGAACAAGCTAGCATCATAATGACTGGATGAAATTCACACATAACAATATTAAACTGAAATGTAAATTGGCTAAATGCCCTAAATAAAAGACACAGACTGGCAAATTGGATAATGAGTCAAGACCCATTGGTGTGCTGTATTCAGGAGACCCATCTCACATGCAAAGACACACATAGGCTCAAAATAAAGGGATGGAAGAATATTTACCAAGCAAATGTAAAGTGAAGAAAAAAAAAAGCAGGAGTTGCAATCCTGGTCTCTGATAAAACAGACTTTAAACCAATAAAGATCAAAAGAGACAAAGAAGGGCATTTCATAATGGTAGAGGAATCAATGCAAAAAGAAGAGCTAGCTATCCTAAATATATGTGCACCCAATACAGGAGAATCCAGATTCATAAAGCAAGTTCTTAGAGAACTACATAGAGACTTAGACTCCCATACAACAATAGTGGGAGACATTAACACCACACAGTCAATATTAGACAGATCAATGAGACAGAAAATTAACAAGGATATTCAGGACTTGAACTCAGCTCTGGACCAAGAGGTCCTAATAGACATCTACAGAACTCTCCACCCAAATCAACAGAATGTACATTCTTCTAAGCACCACATTGCACTTAGTCTAACATTCACCACATAATTGGAAGTAAAATATTGCTCAGCAAATGGAAAAGAATGGAAATCATAACAGTCTCTGAGACCACAGTGTAAACAAATTAGAACTCAGTATTAAGAAACTCATTCAAAAGCACACAACTACATGGAAACTGAACAACATGTTCCTGAATGACTTTGGGGAAAATAGCAAAATGAAGACAGAAATAAATAAGTTCTTTGAAACTAATGAGAAGAAAGACACAATGTACCAGAACCCTTGGGACACAGGTAAAGCAGTGTTTAGAGGGAAATTAATAGCACTAAATACCCACAAGGGAAAGCAGGAAAGATCTGAAATTCACACCCTAACACCACAATTAAAAGCATTAGAGAAGCAAGAGCAAATAATTTCAAAAGCTAGCAGACAACAAGAAATAACTAAGATCAGAGCAAAACTGAAGGAGATAGGAACATGAAAAACCCTTCAAAAAATCAGTGAATCCGCAGTTGGTTTCTGAAACTATTAACAAAGTAGATAGACCGGTAGCCAGACTAATAAAGATGAAAAAAGAGAAGAATCAAATAGACACAATAAAAAATGGTAAAGGGGATATCACCACTGATCTCACAGAAATACAAACTACCATCAGAGAACACTATAAACACTTCTACACAAAATAAACAAGAAAATCTAGAAGAAATGGATATATTCCTGGACACACACACCCTCCCAAGTCTAAACCAGGAAGAAGTCGAATCTCTGAATAGAACAATAACATGTTCTGAAATTGAGGAAGTAATGAATAGCCTACCAACCAAAAAAAGCCCAGGACCAGATGGATTCACAGCCAAATTCTACCAGACATACAAAAAAGAGCTGGTACCATTCCTTCTGAAACTATTCTAAACAATAGAAAAAGAGGGACTCCTCCCTAACTCATTTTATTGGCCTGATACCAAAACCTGGCAGAGACACAACAAATAAAGAAAATTTCAGTCCATATCCCTGATGAATATTGGTGTGAAACTCCTTAATAAAATACTGGCAGACAGAATCCAGCAGCACATCAAAAACTTATCCACCACGATCAACTCAGCTTCATCCTTGGGATGCAAGGCTTGTTCAATAAATACACATCACTAAATGTAATCCATCACATAAACAGAACCAATGAAAAAACCCACGTGATTATCTCAATAGATGCAGAAAAGGCCTTCAACAAAATTCAACATCCCTTCATGCTAAAAACTGTCAGTAAGCTAGGTATTGATAGAATGTATCACAACATAATAAGAACTATTTATGACAAACCCATTGACAATATCATACTGAATGAACAAAAACTGGAAACATTCCTTTGAAAACCAGCACAAGACAAGGATGACCTCTCTCACCACTCCTATACAACATAAGTATTGGAAGTTCTCACCAGGGTAATCAGACAAGAGAAAGAAATGAAGGTATTCAAATAGGAAGAGAGACAGTCAACTTGTCTCTATTTGCAAATGACATGATTGTATATTTAGAAAACCCCGTTGTCTCAGCCCAAAATCTTCTTAAGCTGATTAAGCAACTTCAGGAAACTCTCAGGATACAAAATCATTGTGCAAAAATCACAAGCAATCTTTTACACCAATACTAGGTAGAGAACCAAATCATAGTAACTTCTATCCACAATTGCTACAAAGATAATAAAATACCTTGGAATCCAACTTACAACAGATGTGAAGGACCTGTTCAAGGAGAGCTACAAACCACTGCTCGAGGCAATAAGAAAGGACACAAAGAAATGGAAAAACATTCCATGGTTATGGACAGGAAGAATCAATATCATGAAAAGTAATTGATAGATTTAATGCTATCCCCATCAAGCTACCATTGACTTTCTTCACATAATTAGAAAAAACGACTTTAAGTTTCATATGGAACCAAAAAAGAGTCCGTATAGCCAAGAAGAGTAAAGCAAAAAGAACAAAGCTGGAGGCATCATGGTACCTGACTTCAAACTATACTACAAGCCTACAGTAACCAAAACAGCATGGTACTGGTACCAAAACAGATACATAGACCAATGGAACCAAAAAGAGGCCTCAGAAATGACGTCACACATCTACAACCATCTGATCTTTGATAAATCTGACAAAAACAAGCAATAGCGAAAAGATACCCTAGTTAATAAGTGGTGTTGGGAAAACTGGCTAGCCATATGCAGAAAATGGAAACTGGACCCCTTCCTTACACCTTATCCAAAAATTAATTCAAGATTGATTTAAGACTTAAATGTTAGACCTCAAACCATAAAAACCCTAGAAAAAAACCTAGGCAATACCATTCAGGACATAGGCATGGGCAAAGATTTCATGACTAAAACACTAAAAGCAATGGCAACAAAAGCCAAAATTGACAAATGGGATCTAATTAAACTAAAGAGCTTCTGCACAGCAAAAGAAACTATCATCAGAATGAACAGGAAACCAATAGAATGGGAGAAAATTTTTGCAATCTATCAATCTGACAAAGCACTAATATCCAGAATCTACAAAGAACTTTAACGAATTTACAAGACAAAAACAAATAACCCTAACAAAAAGTGGATGAAGGATATACACCATGGAATACTATGCCACCATAAAAAGGAATGAGATTCTGTCGTTAGTAGGGACATGAATGAAGCTGGAAGCCATAATCCTCAGCAAACTGAAACAGGAACAGAAAACAAAATTGGGCATGTTCTCACTGTAAGTGGGAACCAAACAATGAGAATGCATGGGCACACGGAGAACAACACACACTGGGATCTGTCAGGGAACAGGGGAAGGGAGAGCATCAGGACAAACAGCTAATCCATGTGGGGTGTAATACCTACGTGATGGGTTGATAGGTGTAGTAACCCACATGGCATGTTTGTCTGTGTAACAAAACTGCGTGTCCTGCACATGTATCTCAGAACTTAAAATAACTAAAAAATCGTTTTCTAATATGAAATAATTAGATACAACCTAAATGCTTATCAATATAGAACTAGTAACATATATTATGGACAAATTAATATCCTGCTGCCAAAAGAAAAATGAGGAAGGCTTTTATTAATACAAAGATAGAGAATAGTGTTAATAGTATGCTACGTGTGTTATAAAAAGAAAACATTATGTACTTAATTAAAATACATATTATATTTCTGGATAAGGGGACAATGGTTAAAGAAAAAATCTTTGCTTTTTTTAAGTTTACATTTCAACTGCATGTATTTTCTCTTGAAAAAGAAATGAACAATATCAAAATAAAGCAAGATCATGATGGTGTCAAGGTCAAGCATCACCAGAATTGCTCTGAGAGGTACTTCGAGTACGCTTTGCTTGCTTTTACAAATCCAAATTCTATCTGTTTTTTAAAATCTGATTCCAGAAGTATTTCCTTTATAAAACTCTCTGAGGTTATTCTAATTTAATTATTTACATTATTTTTCTATGTATTTTGAGTATCTACTATGTGCAAGGGACTAATTGGCACTTTTTTAAACTATTAAATGTTTGTTCATGTAATCTAGTGTGTGATTCTATGTTACTTACTTGTACAAACTTATCTCCATAAATTTATTTCTCTGTTAAATTATAATGCTCTCAGGCTCAGAGTTTGTGTCTGTCTTTTCTCCTTTTGTGTCCGGCATTGACCTAGCCCAATAATCAGAACATAGTAGACCCTGAATTAATATTAGTGAATGGTTGGTTGATTGATTGATGATGACCTTGTGGCTTTTCTTATTTCTAAATTTATATATTGTAAAAATAAAATAAATTATAGTTTTTCTTGCTGAAAAAGTGATTGTTTCAAAGTAAGCAACAACAACAATTAAAAACATTCATTGATATCTGCAGTTCAAACATGGACTAAAATCAACATTTGAATAAGAAGGAGAGGCACAATCTTGAGAGAATAAGAAAACAAGACATTGTGATGAGTTCGAGGTGAAATAAGTTTCGTGTTTTTGAAATAAAATAAGTAAATGGGGAACTTTAATGTATAGATAGGCAAGTTGTTAGAAAGAACATTATATTTCAAATTTTTAATGGAAGCATATATTCCAATACTAATGAAATGATCTGTATCTTGAATTAAATCAGTCTTTTAATCTGATAAAGAATTCATTTGGTGAAATTTTTGATGCTTTGTAGTTTATCAATGTGAACAATTTAGAAATATTTTGGTAGCTTCTCTTTGGTTTTGGATAGATCAAAAGATAGTTATGAATCTGATTAAAATAAAAAATGTGCAATGAATAATATGTTAAAAATACTTTGAATTAACCTATAAATCTAGAATATTAATGTTTTGCCAACTACATTGTGATATGGACCTATTTAAATATTCCTTTAAAAAACAGTATTTTAAATAATTCTGATAAGTAATTTAGGCAGATGAGAGATCTATAATAGTCAAAAGACCTGGGACAAAAATCTAGTTGATAACTTAGAAAAGCCACTTCATTTTTCCATTTACAAGTGGATAAATGTGATAATTCTGCCTTTTGTTTTTGACACAAAACTGTGAGGTATTAAATTATACTGGTAATTTGATAAACAGGAGCAAGTACTCCTAAGCACAGAGCTAAATGGGGAAGCCAAGACTCAGCCAATCTGAGGAATTTGCCTGAAGTAACCAACATTGTGAATTGAAAACCCTGGTACCCAAGTCAAAGCCTTTAAGTCTCCACAGGGAAGTCTTGAGGAAATCAAGAAATTAGTTGATTTCCTCTAGATATATATTTTTATTTAGTCACATGTGTAGTCCTATCTAGTTTAATAAAGACCACAGAGATTGGATTCTAAACCACAAAGGACCTGAGGCAACTCTCAATCAATTTAGAAATTTACCTTACCCAGGTTAAGGATGCACCTGGGAGACACAGCTGGACATTTCTCCAAAGATGATTTTGAGGGCTTCAATATTTAAAGGAGACAAGAAGGCTGGATAGAAAAGTGGGAATGAATGGTCACATTACTGAATCCACATGTTGCCAGAGAAAAAGGAGCAGGTAAGGGAATAGTCAATCATTCATTTGCCTTGTGCTCAGTAAAATGGCACTTAACACAAAATAAGCTGAACATAGAATAGGTACCTGTGGAAATATTTAACCTTTCATCTGTAGCTATATGCTTAGGAACAAAAGGAAAGACAGCTTCTTGCAGGACTCAGTTTTTAGCTTAATTTTGTTTCTGCGGGCATAGTGAATTGGAGTGCCAAGTTTTTATTTTTATGTTTCTGCTCCCTTTTCTGTAAAAAAAAAAAAAATTTAAATTTAAAAAGCATTTTAGAAGAAAAAATAGGAGGCGGAAGAGAGAAAATAAGAAATAGCGAAATGGAGAACAATCTTGGTAAACTGATATAGGCAATATCACTCTGAAGTGTATTGTCAGTAGGCAGTTAGAGGGTGATTTATGTCTATAAATAGGTTCCTGTTATTTTCTTCTGAAGTTTAAGTTGTCTAGTTTGCATGCACAGGCCTTTAATAGAAATCACAGCTTAATATTTAGTAATTTCAAATTGGAAACACGAAAGAAAAAAGAAAAATAAGGAGGGAAAACAATTAAAACATTATTTTGGAGACGTAGCAAGAAACAATTTTAGAATTCAAAAGAGTACAATTTACTGAACTGTTAAAGCTTTAAATAGCTTAAAAGGAAAGTTTTCCTAACTCCGAAAAATAAAAACAATCAGTAAATATTTTAAACAAAAATCATAAAGAATTACTTCCGTCTTCTATTATTTTTGTTCATGCAATTAACTCTATGTTCCACTCAATATTGGATCACCAAAATTTATGAATACATCAGTTCTCTATGAAAGTCTTGGACATTTTTCTCTCTATTTCAATAGCACAATATCTAAATTTATTAGAAATCTATATTTAAGAATACTCCTCAGAGTAGTATAGCTGATTATAAACTGCCCTATAGAAAATGAAAATAAAACAAAACAGTTGTGGATGACAAAAGTCTTAGAACAGCCATGGTTAAAGACACAATTGACAAGTAAATTTGATTACCTTTGTGGCATACAATTTCACATAATAATCATAATGACTACTGATAACACTAAGACATATCAGACACAGGAATATCACACATTTTTGGAACACATTCTAATAACACATTTATATAAATATAATATAATCCACAGAAGGTTAAACACAAATTTTTATTTGACAATGTTTTCTATATAACTTTATTATATCAGACAAGCCAAATATATCTCTTCTGGACTTCAGGAGACCTAACATCAATAAAATAATGAAGTCAAAAGTACTAACTTTATAATTTGATTTTGGAAAGTCTGTCAAATATCAAAAGTTTAAAATCTTAATATCACAAAAAAGAATCACAAGTTACTTTAAAATGAGTCATTCATTTAGCCAAAGTGATAACTCAAAGATTTAAAAAATAAAGGCAAAAATCTTCATTGTTTTACTAAGAAGATTTAATTTCCCAAACAATAAGACCTACTAAAAACAGCATGAGACCAATTAAATGTGTTTCTCAAATCTCATAAACAAATTATTAAATTTTAATCACATTGACTGTAAGAAATACTTTTCATACTTTTTTAATAATGAAAAAGTATGAAAAGTATTTGTTCGTTTGTTTTGCCAATAACTCAAAGTTAGTCATTTTTATTAAACCAACAAGATTCAAAGGCTTACGTACACAGAAAATACACAAAAAAAGATAATTTTCTTTTTGGCTGCAAGCTTCATAACCCTCCTGCCAAATTTGGACACCTTATAATATCTAGCAGACATAAATATTAAACTGCATGGCCAAGAAATCTAGACAATAATGTGTATTGACAATTCTAAGACATTTCTAATTTTATTTTACCAACAATTTAAAAACACATTATTTGTTAAGGATTTACTGAAGTCACATGAACTTAGAGAAAGCATTTGGGCTTTTCTATTTTCTATTTTTTGATAAAGTATTTGATTTAAGTGCTTTTTAAAATCCAATTAGTTAGAACTCATGTATTTTCAGTGGTTAAAAGTAGCAAGCATTATATACATAATAAACAAATACATAGACATATTAGTCATGCAGATAAAAGTAGAACTTACAGATCCATATTTTAGATATTTTACACTTCCAATTTAGATATTTTAGACTTTAAATTTCTTATAAACTGTTTCATTACCCTAGGCAATCGATAGCTAGACAGCCTTAAATTTGGATACTAAAGGAACAACTCTTAAGTGAAAAGCAGATAGCAAAATTTACATCTCAAGGTACAGAGAGAGTGTCTGGTGTGCTAGAGGAAGATTAAAAATGGATGCCAAGTCAAACGTAAAATTGTAGAAAGTACCTTGGAATTGTTTACGAGGCCAGTTGTATTTAGACAGGTAGTTTAAAATTTAGTTTTTATCTTTTAACTGGATCTCTGAGCTCTGCACAGAGCCCACACTGTACCCTAGGTCTGCAGAAAGAGAGAGGCACCGTAACAGTAGGCCGTGCAATGCTTTTACAGTGCACTTTGTTACAAAGATGTTTCTCTACATGTCTAAACCACACACTTTTGTATTTTACAAACCCAAGAGTAGCACCTGTTGTAATAACTATTTTAGTGCAAAAAAAAAAAATTGGGCAACACAATACAAAAGCAAGCAGTTTAAGATGTGAGAAATGTGTCTGGATATAACAGAGGTGTCTCCCAAAAAGGAGTCTGGGAGGGAACCTCTATTTTCTTAAGGCATCTCAGGCTGCTAGAAATGATTTTAGATCCCTCACGCAGTCAAGTGTGGCAAGAGGAAGGAGAGACAGGCAGAAGTACATGGAGAAAAGAGAGTTCAGTCAACTGAGAACAAAAAATAACTTTCTCAAGAAACAAGATCCTAGAAGAGAAAAAAGCATAAAGCTGAGCGCAAGCGAACACACACACACACACACACACACACACACACACACACACATACACCTTGGATATTAGCTTATAATTATACTGACGTTTAACCATTAAGCTCTTAAAATGTATTTTTGAAATTTTATTGCCATATTTTAGTAGTGACAAACTGCTGATGTTTCCAAAATAACACATATATCAAACCAGAAAAAATTTGATTTAGGAACCAAACCCAGGCTGTCATGGTGAAAAAAGAGGCAGAATCTTAGCTACTGTGTGGGGCAACCACCGTCGCACTTTCAACTTGGCTTTGCTAGCACAAGGTGACCTTGTTATATACATAAAAGCCTCAGGTAGTTAATGTCATTTTTACCTTTTGCTGGTAGTTTTTCTTTTTCAACCACACCAAAAAAAAAAAAACAAAAAACAAAAAAAAAAAACAATAGATAACAACAACAGAAACAGTAAAGCAAAGAAACAATTGCGCAATTTATACGATTACTGGATGTTCTAGTGATAAAGATAAACTAACACCAGTTGGTTGTTAATCTTAACTTCTAGCTATTAAAGATAATTTCCAAGACGAAACCACAATTGAGATACATGCTTAGGAATGGGGCCCAGGCTGAACACAGCTCTCTACCATCCTAGAGGCAGGAAAGCACTCACACTCACTTTCCCTGCGAGAAGTGAGCTGAAACTCCAAAAAGGAGTTGCTGCTCTACATTTTCATAGAGCAGAAAATTCACCTTTTTTGTTGGAAGCAACTGAGACTCCAGATACGTTATATAATATACAACAGAAAAGGATTTCACAACAAAACAAACCTTAGATATTAACCAAATTTTGGGAAATCAGGGATTCTCTGCAGGGGGATCTCCCTGACCTCAGCAAATTGTCCTATTGGTTTCAGCAATGAAGATAGCTCAAGCTGGAACCTAGCACCCTTAGGAGGTTTGTCAATGATCAGGGCCCCCTCCACTCAGAGTCCGTTCCCTTGGTCACCAAATTGGTAAATCCAAAGGAATCAGAAACAGGTCTCAATCAGTTTGGAAGTATATTTTGCCAGGGGAAGAATGCACCAGGAAGACAGGCCCGTGCCTTTTTCCAAAGATGATTTTGAGGGCTTCTGTATGTAAAGGGTGAAAACAGGCTGAGGAGGAGAGGGTATGGTCACATTAAAGATTCCACATGCTGCCAGGAAGAAAGAAGCAGGTAGGGGAATAGCCAACTGTGTATTTGTCTTGCACTCAGTAAATTGACAATATAAGGTGAACGGTGATATCACTTTCATGTACATAGCAAAGTGACACCAAACTGGGAGAACAAGGAAGACTTCTGGAGTAACCCCTTAGAGCATATTTGTAATAGAAGCTGGGAGGTAGGAAGTTAGCAGTGTAGGCAAAGCACATTGCATGTAGCTCAGCAAAGAAGTCCAGAGCTAGGGGAAGACACCAGGATTAGAAGGACATCTCCATTTCAAAAACAAAGCTAAATTCAATAATCATGTCTACAATTGTTGTTTAACAGAATCTTTTAACTAACTTAAATTGTTAATACTGAGATAATGTCAACCTCAATCATCACTTTGCAACAATCCTGTAAAGACTTGTGTGTCTGCAGTTAAATTTTGTGGCATTTCTGTGCCTACTTTGTATTCATAAGGAACAAAAACATATCGGGATAAAATGTATAAATAACCAGAATTTTAAGTTTTCCTAAAGTTTGGGACTTCAAACTATCAACAAAGTATGGTTTCTGTAAAAACAACTACTGAAAATCTCATAAATTTTGAAATATTTTCTAGTAGAAATATCTAGACGTACAGAGATAATTAAAACTTAATGGTAAAAATAGACCTAATTCAGCTACATAAAAAAAGAAGATGTGAGAAGCAATAATAGTGGCTAACATTTACAGAGCACTTACTATATGCCAGACATTGTTCTAGTGTTTATTTGTGTGAGTAGATTTTTCTTCCTTACCACAATTCTATCAACCAGGTGCTGTTATTTCCCTTTTGCAGATGAAAAAACACCTAGGTCTAGAAAAGGCAAATGACGTTCTCTAGTTTCAAAGCCGGTAAGTGATGAAACCAAGGTCTGAATTCACGCAGCCTGATTCCAAATTCCACACTCTCAACTCTGTTCCATCATGCTAAAGTAATTGTCGATTTGTGTACTATTACTACCCTTAAGATGTGTGGCCTATTTAATGATGTACCTTATTCCATATTATTCAGTATCCAACAACCATGGGACTTGGTTTATGTGCATGTGCACACACTAATACACATCTGGTTACTGACTTGCACATACAGATTCAGTATATGGAAGTGAAAACAGCACAAGTAGATAAACCCATTTAAATAAAATAACACACTTCGATTATTTTCTACCCTTTTACTTCAATATTTTTTAAATTGAACCAACTAAGTTACGTAGAACCTTCCTTTATATCCTTCATCATATACTTGTTCTTTCTGCTCTTCAAATTTCCTGTACCTCTACATTGTAATAAAAAGTCTTTAACAACACAGAAATAATGCATTATTATTAAAAAAAATTAGAGCAAAATAAAAAGCTCCCCCTTTGTTCCTTCATTCCCACTCCCCTTCTGAAGTAACTACATATGTAACCACCACTAAGATTGGTATCCCACAGGCGTTATTCTGGGTCTCTTTTCTCCAGCCATAGTGACCTTTTTGTTATTCCTCAAACATGCCAAGCACACTTCTGACTTGGGGAATTTCTCACTTCCTTGTTTCTCTTCTAAAACATTCTTCTTCCAGATTTTTGTGCTTTCATCTCATTCAGATTTCTGTTTAAACATTACCTCATCCCTGATGCCCCCATGTAAAATAGCATTCTCTATGCATAACTCTTTCACCTGTTTGATTTTTATAATGTTTATCACCAGCTGAAAATAACAGCCCAAAGCACACTTGTGAATAGGTGCCTGTCTGTGCATATGTGTGCTTAATGCCTTAAAACAACAAATGTATTATGTCAGAGATCTGAAACTCAAAAGCCTGAAATGGGTGTCAGTGAACTAAACTTAGGGTATTGGCAAGACCGTATTTCTTTCTGGAAATGTTTGGGACAATATGTTTCTTTACCTTTTCCAATTTCTAGAGGGTGTCCAAATTCCTTGGCTCATGGCCCTTTTCCATGTTCAAAGCTAGTAATGTCCACATCTCATGGACCCTAAGTCTTTTGCTTCCCTTTTCCACATTTCAAGGAACCTTGTGATTACATTGGATTCACTAGGCCAGATAAAGTCAATCTCTTTATGTTAAGGTTATCTGTTTAGCAACTTTAATTCCATCTGCAACATTAATACCCCCTTGCCGTGTTACCTGATATATTCACAAGTTGTGGCGATTAGGACCTGGAGGTCTTTAAGGGTCATTATTCTGTCCAATGTTATATTATCTGCAACACTATATATACATTATATTGCACATAACACTATCTATTATTTTATATATGTTATATCATATACAACACTATATATATATATATATATATATATATATGATTAATATTGAGTGTCAACTTGATTGGATTGAAAGATTCGAGGTATTGTTCCTGGGTGTGCATGTGAGGATGTTGCCAAAAAAGATTAAAATTTGAGTCAGTGGACCGGGAGAGGTAGACCCACCCTCAACCTGGGTGTGCACATTCTAATCGGCTGCTAGCAGTGCTAGAATAAAGCAGGCAGAAGAAAGTGGAAGGACTTGACTTGCTGAGTCTTTTGGTTTTCATCTTTCTCTCATGCTGAATGCTTCCTGCCCTCGAACATCAGACTCCAAGTTATTCAGCTTTTGGTCTTTTGGACTTACACCAGTGTTTTGCCAAGGGCTCTTGGGCTTTCAGCCATAGACTGAACTTTGTAATGGCAGCTTTCCTTCTGAGGTTTGGGACTGGAACTGGTTTCCCTGCTCCTTAGCTTGCAAAAGGCCTATCATGTGGTAACCGTGTGAGTCAGTTCTCCTTCATAAACTTCCTTTCCTGTATACATTGAACGTATTAGTTCTGTCCCTCTAGAGAACCATAATATATATATTTATATAAACATATATGTAAATATATTTTTATGTATATAAAGAATACATATATTCTCTCTAGTACAGAGGGATAGACAATAAATTATATATGTATGTATATTACACATTACATATATATGTAATTTATATTATATGTCTATATGTATATGATATATTACATATATATGTAATTTATTTATCTCTCTGTACCATAACATAAACTCCATGAAAACATAGGTGTTTGATTCATTGCATTCTGTGTCAAACATTATGAGTGTTAGTATATAATTGCTGAATGTCTGAAAGGATAGATGAATAAATATTTTTGTTGTCAATATCCTGTTCCAAGTTGGGGGAAATGTCTGCCACTGCTGCTGCTTCTCCTTTTCCTTTTTCTTCCTCTTTTTCCCTTTTCATACTTGTGTTAATATTACTTTTGTATAATTACTAGAAAGAAAATGAAATCCCTAGTAATCCAACTTACAAAGGATGTGAAGGACCTCTTCAAGGGGAACCACAAACCACTGCTCAACGAAATAAATGAGAAAACAAACAAATGGAAGAACAGTCCATGCTCATGGATAGGAAGAATCAATATTGTGAAAATGGCCATACTCCCCACGATAATTTATAGATTCAATGCCATCCCCATCAAGCTACAAATGACACTCTTCAAGAATTGGAGAAAACTAAAGTTCATATGGAACCAAAAAAGAACCCGCATTGCCAAGACAATCCTAAGCAAAAAGAACAAAGTTGGAGGCATTACACTACCTGACTTCAAATATACTACAAGGCTACAGTAACCAAAACAGCATAGTACTGGTAGCAAAACAGATACATAGACCAATGGAACAGAACAGAGGCTTCAGAAATAACATCACACATCTACAACCATCTGAACCTTGACAAACCTGACAAAAACAAGAAATGGGGAAAGGATTCCCTATTTAATAAATTGTGCTGGGAAAACTGGCTAGCCATATGTAGAAAGCTGAAACAAGATCCCTTCCTTACACCTTATATAAAAATTAATTCAAGGTGGATTAAAGACATAAATGTTAGACCAACACCATAAAAACCCTAGAAGAAAACCTAGGCAATACCACTCAGGCCATAGGCATGGGCAAGGACTACATGACTAAAACACCAAAAGCAATGGCAACAAAAGCCAAAATAGACAAATGGGATCCAATTAAACTAAAGAGCTTCTGCATGGTATAAGAAGCTACCATCAGAGTGAACAGGCAACCTACAAAATGGGAGAAAACTTCTGCAATTTACCCATCCGACAAAGGACTAATATCCAGAATCCAGAAGAACTCAAACAAACAACCCTATCAAAAAGTAGGCAAAGGATATGAACAGATACTTCTCAAAAGAAGACATTTATGCAGCCAACAGACACATGAAATAATGCTCATCATACTGGTCATCAGAGAAATTCAAATCAAAACCACGGTGAGATGCTATCTCATGACAGTTAGAATGGCAATCATTAAAAAGTCAGGAAACAACAGATGCTGGAGAGGATATGGAGAAAAAGGAATACTTTTACACCGTTGGTGGGAGTGTAAATTAGTTCAACCATTGTGGAAGACAGTGTGGCAATTCATCAAGGATCTAGAACTAGAAATACCAGTTGACCCAGCAATCCCATTACTGGGTATATACCGAAAGGATTATAAATGATGCTACTATAAAGACACACGCACATGTATGTTGATTGTGGCACTATTCACAATAACAAAGAAATGGAACCATACAAATGTCCATCAATGATAGACTGGATTAAGAAAATGTGGCACATACACACTATAGAATACTATGCAGCCATAAAAACGGATGAGTTCATGTCCTTTGCAGGGACATGGATGAAGCTGGCAAGCAACATTCTCAGCAAACCATCACAAGGATAGAAAACCAAACACCACATGTTCTCACTCATAGGTGGGAATTGAACAATGAGATCACTTGGACACAGGGCAGGGAACATCATATACCACGGCCTGTTGGGGGCTGGGGGCCTGGGGGGGATAGCATCAGGAGACATACCTAATGTAAACGATGAGTTGATGGGTGCAGGAAACCAACATGACACATGTGTACCTATGTATCAAACCTGCACTTTGTGCACGTGTACCCTAGAACTTAAAGTATAATAAATAAATAAATAAACAAATAAATAAATATAAATAAATAAAAAGAATATATTGGCTGGGTGCAGTGGCTCACGCCTGTAATCTCAGCACTTTGGGAGGCCAAGGTGGGTGCATCACGAGGTCAGGAGATCAAGACCATCCTGGCCAACATGGTGAAACCCCATCTCTACTAAAAATACAAATTTAGTTGAGCATGGTGGCGCGTGCCTGTAATCCCAGTTACTTGTGAGGCTGAGGCAGAAGAATCACTTGAACCAGGGAGTCGGAGGATGCAGTGAGCTGAGATCACACCACTGCACTCCAGTCTGGTGACAGAGAGAGACTCTGTCTCAAAAAAAAAAAAAAAAAAAAAAAAAAAAGAAGAAGAATGCATTATTTACAATAGTTTTAAGTAACATCAAGTATTTAGAAATAAATCTAACAAAACATATATAAAACTTTACATGGATAATTCTAAAACGTTTTTAGTGACATTTTATAAAATCTAAATAGCTGGAGAGTTGCATCATATTCATGGGCAGTAGACTTAATATTTGAAAATTTTGAATTATTTCCTAATCAATCTATGAATTCAGTGAATTTAATCAAAATCTTAACAACGTTTTCATCTAACTTAATAAGTTTATTTGAAAAGTCTATTAAAAATTTTAAAAACACCAAGAATACTGAAGTCATATCTGAAGAAAAGTAAAAAGAGATTACCTACTCGACCAAACATAATGCTTAATATGAAGCTTTAGGCAATATTAGGCAATATCTATCCCTGCCACAGGAATAAGTTAATTACCAAATGAATAGGTAATAGAGCTCCAAAGAGACTGATACATACAAACAGATTCATACCACTTTGATATAGAACAGAAGGCTCAACAGATAAATTGGAAAAATAGTGGCTAGTCAACAAACAGCTTAAAATAGCTATCCATAAGGGGGAACGTTGGAATTAAATTTCTGCTTCATATTCCACACAAAAATTAACTTCATATAAATGAAAGATGTTAATTTCAAAAGCAACATGTGTAGATATAAATCTTTCTCACTTTGGAAGAACAAGGTATTCATTAAGAAAACTTTTATTACTTGTACTCAATTATAAAATATAAAAAGTACAAGTACTTTTATTACTTGTACTCAATTATAAAATTATAGATCGGCTCAAATATGTTAAAATTAAAGACTTTTTGTGAGAAGTTCATTAAGAAAGTGAAAATACATTTAAAAGCCTACAAGATGTTCTTCTCACATATAATAATGAATTCATATTACAATATTTTCTTGGTATAAATAACTCATATAAATAAAAAAGACAAATAATCTAATATAAACATGGGCAAATATATGCACAGGTTTTCACAGAAGAGAAAACACATATGGATAATAAACATATGGAATGATGTTCAAACTCATTAGATATCAAGGAATACAAACCAAGACAAAAATGAAACGTCATTGCTTATTTAAATTGCAAAAATCAAGAAGTCAGAAAACACAAAGTGTGGGAGAGAACATACACTTAGATTTTCACTTCTATGTTGCTGGTGATCAAGTAAATTTGTGTAGCCACTTTAAAAAGAAACAACATTGTCTTCTAAAATTGAACATTTATACACTCCATGTTCTAGCAATTTCAGTTCTAAGTATTACCAAGAAAAACCCTTGGTACAAGGTAAAATAATGCATTAGTCAATTTAAAAGAAAAGAGGTTAATTAACTTATGGTTCTGTGAGCTGTACAGGCTTCTGCTTCTAGGGAGACGTCAGAAAACTTACAATCATGGTGGAAGGCAAAGGGGAAGCAGGCATGTATTCTTACAGCTGGCAGAAGAGAGAAAGAGAGAGGATGGAGGTACTACACACTTAAACAAACAGATCACAAGAGAACACTGTCAAAGAACAGCAAGGAAGAAGTCCGCCCACATGATGTAAGTATCTCTCACCAGGCCCTTCCTCCAACATTGAGGATTACTTGAGATTCTGTTGGACACCAGACAGCCAAACCTCATCATTCCACCCTGGCCTCTTCCAATTCTCATGACTTTCTTAAATTTCAAAACACAATCATGCCTTCCCAAAGTTTTAACTCACTACAGCATTAACTCATCTCTGTCTGAGAACTCCTCAGCCTGGACTTCATTGTCCATATCACTATCAGTCTTTCTATTTTTTTTTTTTTTTTGAGACTTTCAAACTGTTCTAGCTGCTACCCATTACCCAGTTCCAAAGTTGCTTGCCCATTTTCTGGTATCTTTAGAGCAATACCCCACTTCTATGTACGAATTTTCTGTATTAGTCCATTCTCAAACTGCTATAAAGAACTACCTGAGACTGAGTAATTTATTAAAATAAAAAAACAGGTTTAATCCGCTCCTGGTTTTGCAGGCTGTACAGGTTTCTCCTTCTGGGGAGGCCTCAGAAAACATAATCATGGTGGAAGGCAAAGAGAAAGCAGGCACATCTTCACATGGTGGGCAGAAGGTGGGAGAGGTGCTGCCCACTTTTAAACAAGCAGAACTCAGGATAACTCTATCACCAGAACAGAAAAGGGGATGTTTGCACCAATGATTCAATCACCTCCTACCAGGCTCCTCCTCCAGCATTGAGGATTACAATTCAACATGAGATTTGGGTGGGGACAAGAGCCAAACCATGTAAATCAGAAAATATGAATGAAAATATTTACAACAAAAGTATTTAGAATAAAACATCTCTAAAAGCAATCCAAAAAAGAAACCCAACGTGAGTAGAGAAATAAACTATATTACTATAATAAAATTTTACATAGCCTTTAAAATGCATAAAGTACTATATGAAATACTATTGATGAATCTTAACATTAAAATAATGAGTAAAAATGTAACTTGATGAACACCAAGATAGTCCTTTATGTGGTTAAAAGAATTAAACAATCTAAGTTTTAAAGAATGCATATAGATATTGCCAACTGACATTAAAAAATGGTGAAACAATCATCAACACATATTTAAGTTAGTCTTCATCTCAGATGAGAAGCAGCAGAAGCCAGGAAAGTAGAAAACAATGTAGGCTGATATAAATTTCTGTCTTGTTCTAGTTTCTGTGCTAAGTAGTAATTTCATGGGTGTTTGTTACGTATTTACAAATATATAAATATATCAATGAATGAATATATAATAAACAAATACATTAATATGGCTCAGTCAGTACATCAGTGTTTAAAATTGGTCATCAATCAATATTCTGGTGTCTAATGAGAAAAAATTAAATACAAAAGAACAAACAATAGACTTTTGTTTTTTCATTTCTTTTCCCCTTTAAAAATATTGAGTGCAGATTTGATTCACTCGTTTTCAAGACATGTATTAAATACATAGTAATTATACCAAAGTAATATTAACACAAGTATGAAAAGGGAAAAAGAGGAAGAAAAAGGAAAAGGAGAAGCAGCAGCAGTGGCAGACATTTCCCCCATCTTGGAAGGGGGTATTGAGCACAAAAATATATTTATTCATCTATCCTTTCAGACATTCAGCTAATACATACTAACACTCATAATGTTTGACACAGAAGGCAATGAATCAAACACCTATGTTTTCATGGAGTTTATGTTATGGTACAGAGAGATAGATAAATAAATTACATATATATGTAATATCTCATATACATATATATACATATAATATAAATTACATACATATGTAATATATCATATACATATACATGCATATACTATAAATTACATATATATGTAATGTGTAATAAACATACTTATATAATTTATTGTCTATCTCTCTACTAGAGAGAATATATGTATTCTTTATATACATAAAAATATATTTACATATATGTTTATATAAATATATATATTATGGTTCTCTAGAGTGACAGAACTAATATGATCAATGTATACAGGAAAGGGAGTTTATGAAGGAGAACTGACTCACACAGTTACCACATGATAGGCCTTTTGCAAGCTAAGGAGCAGGGAAGCCAGTCTGAGTCCCAAAACCTCAGAAGGAAAGCTGCCATTACAAAGTTCAGTCTATGGCTGAAAGCCCAAGAGCCCTTGGCAAAACACTGGTGTAAGTCCAAAAGACCAAAAGCTGAATAACTTGGAGTCTGATGTTCGAGGGCAGGAAGCATTCAGCATGAGAGAAAGATGAAAACCAAAAGACTCAGCAAGTCAAGTCCTTCCACTTTCTTCTGCCTGCTTTATTCTAGCACTGCCAGCAGCCGATTAGATGGTGCGCACCCAGGTTGAGGGTGGGTCTACCTCTCCCGGTCCACTGACTCAAATTTTAATCTTTTTTGGCAACATCCTCACATGGACACCCAGGAACAATACCTCGAATCTTTCAATCCAATCAAGTTGACACTCAATATTAATCATATATATATATATAGTGTTGTATATGATATAACATATATAAAATAATAGATAGTGTTATGTGCAATATAATGTATATATAGTGTTGCAGATAATATAACATTGGACAGAATAATGACCCTTAAAGACCTCCAGGTCCTAATCGCCACAACTTGTGAATATATCAGGTAACACGGCAAGGGGGTATTAATGTTGCAGATGGAATTAAAGTTGCTAAACAGAAAATAAAGAGATTGACTTTATCTGGCCTAGTGAATCCAATGTAATCACAAGGTTCCTTGAAATGTGGAAAAGGGAAGCAAAAGACTTAGGGTCCATGGGATGTGGACATTACTAGCTTTGAACATGGAAAAGGGCCACGAGCCAAGGAATTTGGACACCCTCTAGAAATTGGAAAAGGTAAAGAAACATATTGTCCCAAACATTTCCAGAAAGAAACATGGTCTTGCCAATATCCTAAGTTTAGTTCACTGACACCCATTTCAGGCTTTTGAATTTCAGATCTCTGACATAATACATTTGTTGTTTTAAGGCATTAAGCACACATATGCACAGACAGGCACCTATTCACAAGTGTGCTTTGGGCTGTTATTTTCAGCTGGTGATAAACATTATAAAAATCAAACAGGTGAAAGAGTTATGCATAGAGAATGCTATTTTACATGGGGGCATCAGGGATGAGGTAATGTTTAAACAGAAATCTGAATGAGATGAAAGCACAAAAATCTGGAAGAAGAATGTTTTAGAAGAGAAACAAGGAAGTGAGAAATTCCCCAAGTCAGAAGTGTGCTTGGCATGTTTGAGGAATAACAAAAAGGTCACTATGGCTGGAGAAAAGAGACCCAGAATAACGCCTGTGGGATACCAATCTTAGTGGTGGTTACATATGTAGTTACTTCAGAAGGGGAGTGGGAATGAAGGAACAAAGGGGGAACTTTTAATTTTGCTCTAATTTTTTTAAATAATAATGCATTATTTCTGTGTTGTTAAAGACTTTTTATTACAATGTAGAGGTACAGGAAATTTGAAGAGCAGAAAGAACAAGTATATGATGAAGGATATAAAGGAAGGTTCTATGTAACTTAGTTGGTTCAATTTAAAAAATATTGAAGTAAAAGGGTAGAAAATAATCGAAGTGTGTTATTTTATTTAAATGGGTTTATCTACTTGTGCTGTTTTCACTTCCATATACTGAATCTGTATGTGCAAGTCAGTAACCAGATGTGTATTAGTGTGTGCACATGCACATAAACCAAGTCCCATGGTTGTTGGATACTGAATAATATGGAATAAGGTACATCATTAAATAGGCCACACATCATAAGGGTAGTAATAGTACACAAATCGACAATTACTTTAGCATGATGGAACAGAGTTGAGAGTGTGGAATTTGGAATCAGGCTGCGTGAGTTCAGTCCTTGGTTTCATCACTTACCAACTTTGAAACCAGAGAACGTGATTTACCTTTTCTAGACCTAGGTGTTTTTTCATCTGCAAAAGGGAAATAACAGCACCTGGTTGATAGAATTGTGGTAAGGAAGAAAAATCTACTCACACAAATAAAATACTAGAACCATGTCTGGCATATAGTAAGTGCTCAGTAAATGTTAGCCACTATTATTGCTTCTCACATCTTCTTTTTTTATGTAGCTGAATTAGATCTATTTTTACCATTAAGTTTTAATTATCTCTGTACGTCTAGATATTTCTACTAGAAAATATTTCAAAATTTATGAGATTTTCAGTAGTTGTTTTTACAGAAACCATACTTTGTTGATAGTTTGAAGTCCCAAACTTTAGGAAAACTTAAAATTCTGGTTATTTATAAATTTTATCCCGATATGTTTTTGTTCCTTATGAATACAAAGTAGGCACAGAAATGCCACAAAATTTAACTGCAGACACACAAGTCTTTACAGGATTGTTGTAAAGTGATGATTGAGGTTGACATTATCTCAGTATTAACAATTTAAGTTAGTTAAAAGCTTCTGTTAAACAACAATTGTAGACATGATTATTGAATTTAGCTTTGTTTTTGAAATGGAGATGTCCTTCTAATCCTGGTGTCTTCCCCCAGCTCTGGACTTCTTTGCTGAGCTACATGCAATGTGCTTTGCCTACACTGCTAACTTCCTACCCCCAGCTTCTATTACAAATATGCTCTAAGGGGTTACTCCAGAAGTCTTCCTTGTTCTCCCAGTTTGGTGTCACTTTGCTATGTACATGAAAGTGATATCACCGTTCACCTTATATTGTCAATTTACTGAGTGCAAGACAAATACACAGTTGGCTATTCCCCTACATTTTAAACTACCTGTCTAAATACAACTGGCCTCGTAAACAATTCCAAGGTACTTTCTATAATTTTACGTTTGACTTGGCATCCATTTTTAATCTTCCTCTAGCACACCAGACACTCTCTCTGTACCTTGAGATGTAAATTTTGCTATCTGCTTTTCACTTAAGAGTTGTTCCTTTAGTATCCAAATTTAAGGCTGTCTAGCTATCGATTGCCTAGGGTAATGAAACAGTTTTTAAGAAATTGAAAGTCTAAAATATCTAAATTGGAAGTGTAAAATATCTAAAATATGAATCTGTAAGTTCTACTTTTATCTGCATTACTAATATGTCTATTTATTTATTTGTTATGTATATAATGCTTGCTACTTTTAACCACTGAAAATATGAGTTCTAACGAATTGGATTTTAAAAAGCACTTAAATCAAATACTTTATCAAAAAATAGAAAATAGAAAAGCCCAAATGCTTTTTCCAAGTTCATGTGACTTCAGTAAATCCTTAACAAATAATGTGTTTTTAAATTGTTGGTAAAATAATATTAGAAATGTCTTAGAATTGTCAATACACATTATTGTCTAGATTTCTTGGCCATGCAGTTTAATATTTATGTCTGCTAGATATTATAAGGTGTCCAAATTTGGCAAGAGGGTTATGAAGCTTGCTCCAAAGGAAAATTATCTTTGTTTGTGTATTTTCTGTGCACATAAGGCTTTGAATTTTGTTGGGTTAATAAAATGACTAACTTTTGAGTTATTGGCAAAACAAACAAACAAAAACATTTACCTAACCTTAATGCTCTTGCTTAGGTAAACACCAGAAATCAGACGCTATAAAATAATTAACAGATAAATAATATTAAAAATTGACTATCACAGTTTTCTTGAATAAACTAGGTAAACTATACTTAAAAAACTAGTGAATTAGGTAAATGTAATGGAATAAATGCTTATAAATAAATTCGTCATATGATTTATAATCTAGTTATGATATTAAATAATAAATATTAATTAAATATCTAAGTCATTTCTAATTGTTTTTAATTTTAGGAGAATATTTTTCTAGAAAATGTGTTTTTATTTAAAGGAAAGTTATTTTTGTCTAATGTAAAGATTATTTAAATTTTATGAAACCAAGTAATAGGAATTAGTATAGAAATGTTTTAAAGTTGTAGATATGAGGTATTTTTGATAAGAAAACTTAAAGAAAAAGTAATTTTATATGAGAAATAATCTCATATGATTATTTTTTTCTAAGATAAAATGAGAGAGATGTTTAAGATAAAACAGAGAGGGAGGTTTAAAATAAAATAAGAGGGATGTTTAAGATAAAGCACAAAGTCTAAGCATGTCATAAATTATTTGTATAACTTGTAATAAAATTTGTAAAAAGAGGATTTATGAGAAAAAAAACTACATGTTATCATGTTTTCTGTAATTCAAAGGAAATTATTTATAATAGTGTTTCTAGATATTGGGCTTTGATATAAAAAAACTCATACACTAAAGAATTGGTTAGAACAACAAAATTTTCTTAAGGTATTGATTTACTCTTCATAAAATTATGAGAGGTTTTACTTTTTTTAACCCCAAAGTTTGACTTTTATTGTGTCTCACTATTTTCAGCTTTCTCTTCCCTTTGAGAAGGACTGAGATAACTGTCTTCTTCAAATTTTATCAGCTTCTGTAATTTTTTTCCCTCAGATTCTACTGCTATTTGGGCCCTATGCTAAAAAATGTGTAAATGAAATGGTTTCTTTTAATACAACATTCTGTGCTCTTGGCTTTAAATTGTTCTATGGAACAAAAAATTTTCATTTATGACCCAGGACACATTCTTTCTATGTCTAAGTAATTCAAGTACAGTTTACATTAGTTTTGACTTGCAGGTTTTTTAAAAGGGCTCCTCATTGGGAAAAGCAAGCATACTGTAGAATGTTATTTATTTATTTATTTATTTATTTATTTATTTATTTATTTACTTACTTTTTGTCTTTTGGTAACTGACCTAACAGATTTTACATTCTATTAAAAAAAAAAAGCCTATGTCATTGTTATTAAGTTTTGATTCCCTTAGAAAAACAGATTTTTTTTTTAAATTAAAGTGGTTACATCCATGTAACTTCCTGTATTTCTTTCAAAGTCCTTATTCTGTTAAGTAGCAGGGCTTTTAATTCTGGGTCTAAAAGAGACACCAAGTCCTACTAAATCTTAAACCCTAACAGCAGGTAAACCTTCATCTTCAAATGCAGAAAAAGATGACAATCAAAATTAACCACATTCTTGAGACACAGGGCCAGAAATTAAAGCTGTTAAACCCCTCTGGGCTCAGGAACTGTCACAGAAGACATGGGTGCATGAGATTGTAACCATCAATTTTGAGAGCGATAAACATAGTTCAGAGTTTCTCTATAAATTAAACATTAATATTACAGGCACACTGATGAAAGACAGCATCAAGGCCCATGCATCTGATTAATGAGTTTCTTGGGGCATTAACCCATTTTTTGATATAATAAAATTAAAACATGATAAAAAGGCGTATGAAATGTATTTCTTACAGTCAATATGATTAAAATTTAATAATTTGTTTATGAGATTTGAGAAACACATTTAATTGGTCTCATGCTGTTTTTAGTAGGTCTTATTGTTTGGGAAATTAAATCTTCTTAGTAAAACAATGAAGATTTTTGCCTTTATTTTTTAAATCTTTGAGTTATCACTTTGGGTAATGAATGACTCATTTTACAGTAACTTGTGATCCTATTTTGTGATATTAAGATTTTAATTTTTGATATTTGACAGATTTTCCAATTTCAAATTATAAAGTTAGTACTTTTGACTTCATTAATTTATTGATATTAGGTCTCCTGAAGTCCAGAAGAGATATATTTGGCTTGTTTGATATAATAAAGTTATACAGAAAGCATTGTCAAATAAAAATTTGTGTTTAACCTTCTTTGGATTATATTATATTTATATAAATGTGTTATTAGAATGTGTTCCAAAAATGTGTGATATTCCTGTGATTCTGATATGTCTTAGTGTTATTAGTAGTCATTATGATTATTATGTAAAATTGTATGCCACAAAGTTAATCAAATTTACTTGTCAATTGTGTCTTTAACCATGGCTGTTCTAAGACTTTTGTCATCCACAACTGTTTTATTTTCATTTTTTTATAGGACAGTTTATAATCAGCTATAGTACTCTGAGGAGTACTCTTAAATATAGGTTTTAATAAATTTAAATATTGTGCCATTGAAATAGAGAGAAAAATTTCCAGGACTTTCATGGAGAACTGATGTATTCATAAAGTTTAGTGATCCAGTACTGAGTGGAACATGGAGTTAATTGCATGAACAAAAATAATAGAAGACTGAAGTAATTCTTTATGATTTTTGTTTAAAATATTTGCTGTGGGCCGGGCACAGTGGCTCATGCCTGTAATCCCAGCACTTTGGGAGGCCGAGACGGGCGGATCACAAGGTCAGATGGAGACCACCCTGACTAACACAGTGAAACCCCATCTCTACTAAAAATACAAAAAAAAAAAATTAGCCGGGAGTGGTGGCGGGCACCTGTAGTCCCAGCTACTGGGGAGGCTGAGGCCGGACAACGGCATGAACCCGGGAGGCGGAGCTTGTAGTGAGCCGAGATCGCACCACTGCACTCCAGCCTGGGCGACAGAGCGAGACTCCACCTCAAAAAAATAAATAAAATAAAATAAAATAAAATAAAATAAAATATTTGCTGATTGTTTTTATTTTTCAGAGTCAGGAAATCTTTCCTTTTAAGCTATTTACAGCTTTAACAGTTTAGTAAAGCATACTCTTATGAACAAAATTTAGAATGTCATTCCTTTCTATAAACTTGGTTACTCCAAAATTTGGAAACTATTTTGTAAGTATCCTTAATTTATGAGAATATTTGCATACATATACTAAGAATCTGTTTTATTTTATTACCAGGAATAACTGAAGACACTGATTATTTTATCAAGGTTTTGACTGAAAGAGTATTTTCAGATTGCCTTGAGAAAATGATGCTCTGTGGAGACAATGAAAGCCCCTTGTATAAACTAGCCCCGTATCTTGTTCTTTACAGAGTCAAGACCTGTGGTAAGTAAACAATGTAACTTTCTGACAGGCCCAGGAACCCCAGGTTTCCTTGGGACCTCAGAAAGAGAATAATTCACGTAGCTATTTGCAGGCTCAGATAAATTCTTGGCTAGGCTTCAAGATTTTATGAACGTCTAATCTTAGATTCCTTGTGAAAAAGATTTCAGCAAAGCCAATTTTACAAAAAGAGAGAGACAGCCTATATGCCAAATGATTATTCTTATTGCACTTTATGTAAATAATCAAACCAAGTGTAATAGTACTAAAAATTATTTTACAAATAAATTGGTCCTACTATAATTTTGCCTTTAATAAAACTGGGGAATTGAACAGAAAAATTATGTTTCTATAAACTATAGTATGCCTGTTACTCAATTCTAGTCTTCCCTGAGGTTTATCCATTTTTATTATTTTCTACAATTTGGACTAAATTCTAAAATCGTTTCTTGCTACAAGTCTCCAAAATAATGTTTTAAATTGTTTCACTCTTTATTTTTCTTTTTTCTTTCATGTTTCTAATTTGAAATTAATAAATATTAAGCTGTGATTTCTATTAAAGCCCTCTGGATGCAAACTAGACAACTTAAACTTCAGAAGAAAATAACAGGAACCTATTATAGACATAAATCACCCTCTAACTGCCTACTGACAATACACTTCAGAGTGATATTGCCTATATCAGTTTACCAAGATTGTTCTCCATTTCGCTATTTCTTATTTTCTCTCTTCCGCCTCCTATTTTTTGGCGGAAAAAATAAAGAGTGAAACAATTTAAAACATTATTTTGGAGACTTGTAGCAAGAAACGATTTTAGAATTTAGTCCAAATTGTAGAAAATAATAAAAATGGATAAACCTCAGGGAAGACTAGAATTGAGTAACAGGCATACTATAGTTTATAGAAACATAATTTTTCTGTTCAATTCCCCAGTTTTATTAAAGGCAAAATTATAGTAGGACCAATTTATTTGTAAAATAATTTTTAGTACTATTACACTTGGTTTGATTATTTACATAAAGTGCAATAAGAATAATCATTTGGCATATAGGCTGTCTCTCTCTTTTTGTAAAATTGGCTTTGCTGAAATCTTTTTCACAAGGAATCTAAGATTAGACGTTCATAAAATCTTGAAGCCTAGCCAAGAATTTATCTGAGCCTGCAAATAGCTACGTGAATTATTCTCTTTCTGAGGTCCCAAGGAAACCTGGGGTTCCTGGGCCTGTCAGAAAGTTACATTGTTTACTTACCACAGGTCTTGACTCTGTAAAGAACAAGATACGGGGCTAGTTTATACAAGGGGCTTTCATTGTCTCCACAGAGCATCATTTTCTCAAGGCAATCTGAAAATACTCTTTCAGTCAAAACCTTGATAAAATAATCAGTGTCTTCAGTTATTCCTGGTAATAAAATAAAACAGATTCTTAGTATATGTATGCAAATATTCTCATAAATTAAGGATACTTACAAAATAGTTTCCAAATTTTGGAGTAACCAAGTTTATAGAAAGGAATGACATTCTAAATTTTGTTCATAAGAGTATGCTTTACTAAACTGTTAAAGCTGTAAATAGCTTAAAAGGAAAGATTTCCTGACTCTGAAAAATAAAAACAATCAGCAAATATTTTATTTTATTTTATTTTATTTTATTTTATTTATTTTTTTGAGGTGGAGTCTCGCTCTGTCGCCCAGGCTGGAGTGCAGTGGTGCGATCTCGGCTCACTACAAGCTCCGCCTCCCGGGTTCATGCCGTTGTCCGGCCTCAGCCTCCCCAGTAGCTGGGACTACAGGTGCCCGCCACCACTCCCGGCTAATTTTTTTTTTTGTATTTTTAGTAGAGATGGGGTTTCACTGTGTTAGTCAGGGTGGTCTCCATCTGACCTTGTGATCCGCCCGTCTCGGCCTCCCAAAGTGCTGGGATTACAGGCATGAGCCACTGTGCCCGGCCCACAGCAAATATTTTAAACAAAAATCATAAAGAATTACTTCAGTCTTCTATTATTTTTGTTCATGCAATTAACTCCATGTTCCACTCAGTACTGGATCACTAAACTTTATGAATACATCAGTTCTCCATGAAAGTCCTGGAAATTTTTCTCTCTATTTCAATGGCACAATATTTAAATTTATTAAAACCTATATTTAAGAGTACTCCTCAGAGTACTATAGCTGATTATAAACTGTCCTATAAAAAAATGAAAATAAAACAGTTGTGGATGACAAAAGTCTTAGAACAGCCATGGTTAAAGACACAATTGACAAGTAAATTTGATTAACTTTGTGGCATACAATTTTACATAATAATCATAATGACTACTAATAACACTAAGACATATCAGAATCACAGGAATATCACACATTTTTGGAACACATTCTAATAACACATTTATATAAATATAATATAATCCAAAGAAGGTTAAACACAAATTTTTATTTGACAATGCTTTCTGTATAACTTTATTATATCAAACAAGCCAAATATATCTCTTCTGGACTTCAGGAGACCTAATATCAATAAATTAATGAAGTCAAAAGTACTAACTTTATAATTTGAAATTGGAAAATCTGTCAAATATCAAAAATTAAAATCTTAATATCACAAAATAGGATCACAAGTTACTGTAAAATGAGTCATTCATTACCCAAAGTGATAACTCAAAGATTTAAAAAATAAAGGCAAAAATCTTCATTGTTTTACTAAGAAGATTTAATTTCCCAAACAATAAGACCTACTAAAAACAGCATGAGACCAATTAAATGTGTTTCTCAAATCTCATAAACAAATTATTAAATTTTAATCATATTGACTGTAAGAAATACATTTCATACGCCTTTTTATCATGTTTTAATTTTATTATATCAAAAAATGGGTTAATGCCCCAAGAAACTCATTAATCAGATGCATGGGCCTTGATGCTGTCTTTCATCAGTGTGCCTGTAATATTAATGTTTAATTTATAGAGAAACTCTGAACTATGTTTATCGCTCTCAAAATTGATGGTTACAATCTCATGCACCCATGTCTTCTGTGACAGTTCCTGAGCCCAGAGGGGTTTAACAGCTTTAATTTCTGGCCCTGTGTCTCAAGAATGTGGTTAATTTTGATTGTCATCTTTTTCTGCATTTGAAGATGAAGGTTTACCTGCTGTTAGGGTTTAAGATTTAGTAGGACTTGGTGTCTCTTTTAGACCCAGAATTAAAAGCCCTGCTACTTAACAGAATAAGGACTTTGAAAGAAATACAGGAAGTTACATGGATGTAACCACTTTAATTTAAAAAAAAAATCTGTTTTTCTAAGGGAATCAAAACTTAATAACAATGACATAGGCTTTTTTTTTTTTTATAGAATGTAAAATCTGTTAGGTCAGTTACCAAAAGACAAAAAGTAAGTAAGTAAATAAATAAATAAATAAATAAATAAATAAATAAATAAATAACATTCTACAGTATGCTTGCTTTTCCCAATGAGGAGCCCTTTTAAAAAACCTGCAAGTCAAAACTAATGTAAACTGTACTTGAATTACTTAGACATAGAAAGAATGTGTCCTGGGTCATAAATGAAAATTTTTTGTTCCATAGAACAATTTAAAGCCAAGAGCACAGAATGTTGTATTAAAAGAAACCATTTCATTTACACATTTTTTAGCATAGGGCCCAAATAGCAGTAGAATCTGAGGGAAAAAAATTACAGAAGCTGATAAAATTTGAAGAAGACAGTTATCTCAGTCCTTCTCAAAGGGAAGAGAAAGCTGAAAATAGTGAGACACAATAAAAGTCAAACTTTGGGGTTAAAAAAAGTAAAACCTCTCATAATTTTATGAAGAGTAAATCAATACCTTAAGAAAATTTTGTTGTTCTAACCAATTCTTTAGTGTATGAGTTTTTTTATATCGAAGCCCAATATCTAGAATCACTATTATAAATAATTTCCTTTGAATTACAGAAAACATGATAACATGTAGGTTTTTTCTCATAAATCCTCTTTTTACAAATTTTATTACAAGTTATACAAATAATTTATGACATGCTTAGACTTTGTGCTTTATCTTAAACATCCCTCTTATTTTATTTTAAACATCCCTCTCTGTTTTATCTTAAACATCTCTCTCATTTTATCTTAGAAAAAAATAATCATATGAGATTATTTCTCATATAAAATTACTTTTTCTTTAAGTTTTCTTATCAAAAATACCTCATATCTACAACTTTAAAACATTTCTATACTAATTCCTATTACTTGGTTTCATAAAATTTAAATAATCTTTACATTAGACAAAAATAACTTTCCTTTAAATAAAAACACATTTTCTAGAAAAATATTTTCCTAAAATTAAAAACAATTAGAAATGACTTAGATATTTAATTAATATTTATTATTTAATATCATAACTAGATTATAAATCATATGACGAATTTATTTATAAGCATTTATTCCATTACATTTACCTAATTCACTAGTTTTTTAAGTATAGTTTACCTAGTTTATTCAAGAAAACTGTGATAGTCAATTTTTAATATTATTTATCTGTTAATTATTTTATAGCATCTGATTTCTGGTGTTTACCTAAGCAAGAGCATTAAGGTTAGGTAAATGTTTTTGTTTGTTTGTTTTGCCAATAACTCAAAAGTTAGTCATTTTATTAACCCAACAAAATTCAAAGCCTTATGTGCACAGAAAATACGCAAAGATAATTTTCCTTTGGAGCAAGCTTCATAACCCTCCTGCCAAATTTGGACACCTTATAATATCTAGCAGACATAAATATTAAACTGCATGGCCAAGAAATCTAGACAATAATGTGTATTGACAATTCTAAGACATTTCTAATATTATTTTACCAACAATTTAAAAACACATTATTTGTTAAGGATTTACTGAAGTCACATGAACTTGGAAAAAGAATTTGGGCTTTTCTATTTTCTATATTTTGATAAAGTATTTGATTTAAGTGCTTTTTAAAATCCAATTCGTTAGAACTCATGTATTTTCAGTGGTTAAAAGTAGCAAGCATTATATACATAACAAATAAATAAATAGACATATTAGTCATGCAGATAAAAGTAGAACTTACAGATTCATATTTTAGATATTTTACACTTCCAATTTAGATATTTTAGACTTTCAATTTCTTAAAAACTGTTTCATTACCCTAGGCAATCGATAGCTAGACAGCCTTAAATTTGGATACTAAAGGAACAACTCTTAAGTGAAAAGCAGATAGCAAAATTTACATCTCAAGGTACAGAGAGAGTGTCTGGTGTGCTAGAGGAAGATTAAAAATGGATGCCAAGTCAAACGTAAAATTGTAGAAAGTACCTTGGAATTGTTTACGAGGCCAGTTGTATTTAGACAGGTAGTTTAAAATTTAGTTTTTATCTTTTAACTGGATCTCTGAGCTCTGCACAGAGCCCACACTGTACCCTAGGTCTGCAGAAAGAGAGAGGCATTGTAACAGTAGGCCGTGCAATGCTTTTACAGTGCACTTTGTTACAAAGATGTTTCTCTACATGTCTAAACCACACACTTTTGTATTTAACCCACCCAAGAGTAGCACCTGTTGTAATAACTATTTTAGTGAAAAAAAAAAAAAATTGGGTAACACAATACAAAAGCAAGCAGTTTAAGATGTGAGAAATGTGTCTGGATATAACAGAAGTGTCTCCCAAAAAGGAGTCTGGGAGGGAACCTCTATTTTCTTAAGGCATCTCAGGCTGCTAGAAATGATTTTAGATCCCTCACGCAGTCAAGTGTGGCAAGAGGAAGGAGAGACAGGCAGAAGTACATGGAGAAAAGAGAGTTCAGTCAACTGAGAACAAAAAATAACTTTCTCAAGAAACAAGATCCTAGAAGAGAAAAAAGCATAAAGCTGAGCGCAAGCGAACACACACACACACACACACACACACACACACACACACACACACCCCTTGGATATTAGCTTATAATTATACTGACGTTTAACCATTAAACTCTTAAAATGTATTTTTGAAATTTTATTGCCATATTTTAGTAGTGACAAACTGCTGATGTTTCCAAAATAACACATATATCAAACCAGAAAAAATTTGATTTAGGAACCAAACCCAGGCTGTCATGGTGAAAAAAGAGGCAGAATCTTAGCTACTGTGTGGGGCAACCACCGTCGCACTTTCAACTTGGCTTTGCTAGCACAAGGTGACCTTGTTATATACATAAAAGCCTCAGGTAGTTAATGTCATTTTTACCTTTTGCTGGTAGTTTTTCTTTTTCAACCACACCAAAAAAAACAAAACAAAACAAAAAAAATAGATAACAACAACAGAAACAGTAAAGCAAAGAAACAATTGCGCAATTTATACGATTACTGGATGTTCTAGTGATAAAGATAAACTAACACCAGTTGGTTGTTAATCTTAACTTCTAGCTATTAAAGATAATTTCCAAGACGAAACCACAATTGAGATACATGCTTAGGAATGGGGCCCAGGCTGAACACAGCTCTCTACCATCCTAGAGGCAGGAAAGCACTCACACTCACTTTCCCTGCGAGAAGTGAGCTGAAACTCCAAAAAGGAGTTGCTGCTCTACATTTTCATAGAGCAGAAAATTCACCTTTTTTGTTGGAAGCAACTGAGACTCCAGATACGTTATATAATATACAACAGAAAAGGATTTCACAACAAAACAAACCTTAGATATTAACCAAATTTTGGGAAATCAGGGATTCTCTGCAGGGGGATCTCCCTGACCTCAGCAAATTGTCCTATTGGTTTCAGCAATGAAGATAGCTCAAGCTGGAACCTAGCACCCTTAGGAGGTTTGTCAATGATCAGGGCCCCCTCCACTCAGAGTCCGTTCCCTTGGTCACCAAACTGGTAAATCCAAAGGAATCAGAAACAGGTCTCAATCAATTTGGAAGTGTTTTTGCCAAGGTGAAGAATGCACCAGGAAGACAGGCCCGTGCCTTTTTCCAAAGATGATTTTGAGGGCTTCAGTATTTAAAGGGTGAAAAAGGCTGAAGGAGGAGAGGGTATGGTCACATTAAAGATTCCACATGCTGCCAGGAAGAAAGAAGCAGGTAGGGGAATAGCCAACTGTGTATTTGTCTTGCACTCAGTAAATTGACAATAAAAGGTGAACGGTGATATCACTTTCATGTACATAGCAAAGTGACACCAAACTGGGAGAACAAGGAAGACTTCTGGAGTAACCCCTTAGAGCATATTTGTAATAGAAGCTGGGAGGTAGGAAGTTAGCAGTGTAGGCAAAGCACATTGCATGTAGCTCAGCAAAGAAGTCCAGAGCTAGGGGAAGACACCAGGATTAGAAGGACATCTCCATTTCAAAAACAAAGCTAAATTCAATAATCATGTCTACAATTGTTGTTTAACAGAATCTTTTAACTAACTTAAATTGTTAATACTGAGATAATGTCAACCTCAATCATCACTTTGCAACAATCCTGTAAAGACTTGTGTGTCTGCAGTTAAATTTTGTGGCATTTCTGTGCCTACTTTGTATTCATAAGGAACAAAAACATATCGGGATAAAATGTATAAATAACCAGAATTTTAAGTTTTCCTAAAGTTTGGGACTTCAAACTATCAACAAAGTATGGTTTCTGTAAAAACAACTACTGAAAATCTCATAAATTTTGAAATATTTTCTAGTAGAAATATCTAGACGTACAGAGATAATTAAAACTTAATGGTAAAAATAGACCTAATTCAGCTACATAAAAAAAGAAGATGTGAGAAGCAATAAGTGGCTAACATTTATCAAGCACTTACTATATGCCAGACATTGTTCTAGTGTTTTATTTGTGTGAGTAGATTTTTCTTCCTTACCACAATTCTATCAACCAGGTGCTGTTATTTCCCTTTTGCAGATGAAAAAACACCTAGGTCTAGAAAAGGTAAATCACGTTCTCTGGTTTCAAAGTTGGTAAGTGATGAAACCAAGGACTGAACTCACGCAGCCTGATTCCAAATTCCACACTCTCAACTCTGTTCCATCATGCTAAAGTAATTGTCGATTTTTGTACTATTACTACCCTTATGATGTGTTGCCTATTTAATGATGTACCTTATTCCATATTATTCAGTATCCAACAACCATGGGACTTGGTTTATGTGCATGTGCACACACTAATACACATCTGGTTACTGACTTGCACATAGAGACTCAGTATATGGAAGTGAAAACAGCACAAGTAGATAAACTCATTTAAATAAAATAACACACTTCGATTATTTTCTACCCTTTTACTTCAATATTTTTTAAATTGAACCAACTAAGTTACATAGAACCTTCCTTTATATCCTTCATCATTATACTTGTTCTTTCTGCTCTTCAAATTTCCTGTACCTCTACATTGTAATAAAAAGTCTTTAACAACACAGAAATAATGCATTATTATTTAAAAAAATTAGAGCAAAATTAAAAGTTCCCCCTTTGTTCCTTCATTCCCACTCCCCTTCTGAAGTAACTACATATGTAACCACCACTAAGATTGGTATCCCACAGGCGTTATTCTGGGTCTCTTTTCTCCAGCCATAGTGACCTTTTTGTTATTCCTCAAACATGCCAAGCACACTTCTGACTTGGGGAATTTCTCACTTCCTTGTTTCTCTTCTAAAACATTCTTCTTCCAGATTTTTGTGCTTTCATCTCATTCAGATTTCTGTTTAAACATTACCTCATCCCTGATGCCCCCATGTAAAATAGCATTCTCTATGCATAACTCTTTCACCTGTTTGATTTTTATAATGTTTATCACCAGCTGAAAATAACAGCCCAAAGCACACTTGTGAATAGGTGCCTGTCTGTGCATATGTGTGCTTAATGCCTTAAAACAACAAATGTATTATGTCAGAGATCTGAAATTCAAAAGCCTGAAATGGGTGTCAGTGAACTAAACTTAGGATATTGGCAAGACCATGTTTCTTTCTGGAAATGTTTGGGACAATATGTTTCTTTACCTTTTCCAATTTCTAGAGGGTGTCCAAATTCCTTGGCTCATGGCCCTTTTCCATGTTCAAAGCTAGTAATGTCCACATCCCATGGACCCTAAGTCTTTTGCTTCCCTTTTCCACATTTCAAGGAACCTTGTGTTTACATTGGATTCACTAGGCCAGATAAAGTCAATCTCTTTATTTTCTGTTTAGCAACTTTAATTCCATCTGCAACATTAATACCCCCTTGCCGTGTTACCTGATATATTCACAAGTTGTGGCGATTAGGACCTGGATGTCTTTAAGGGTCATTATTCTGTCCAATGTTATATTATCTGCAACACTACATATACATTATATTGCACATAACACTATCTATTATTTTATATATGTTATATCATATACAACACTATATATATATATATGATTAATATTGAGTGTCAACTTGATTGGATTGAAAGATTCAAGGTATTGTTCCTGGGTGTGCATGTGAGGATGTTGCCAAAAAAGATTAAAATTTGAGTCAGTGGACCGGGAGAGGTAGACCCACCCTCAACCTGGGTGCGCACCATCTAATCGGCTGCTGGCAGTGCTAGAATAAAGCAGGCAGAAGAAAGTGGAAGGACTTGACTTGCTGAGTCTTTTGGTTTTCATCTTTCTCTCATGCTGAATGCTTCCTGTCCTCGAACATCAGACTCCAAGTTATTCAGCTTTTGGTCTTTTGGACTTACACCAGTGTTTTGCCAAGGGCTCTTGGGCTTTCAGCCACAGACTGAACTTTGTAATGGCAGCTTTCCTTCTGAGGTTTTGGGACTCAGACTGGCTTCCCTGCTCCTTAGCTTGCAAAAGGCCTATCATGTGGTAACTGTGTGAGTCAGTTCTCCTTCATAAACTCCCTTTCCTGTATACATTGATCATATTAGTTCTGTCACTCTAGAGAACCATAATATATATATTTATATAAACATATATGTAAATATATTTTTATGTATATAAAGAATACATATATTCTCTCTAGTAGAGAGATAGACAATAAATTATATATGTATGTATATTGCACATTACATATATATGTAATTTATATTATATGCATGTATATGTATATGATATATTACATATGTATGTAATTTATATTATATGTATATATGTATATGAGATATTACATATATATGTAATTTATTTATCTATCTCTCTGTACCATAACATAAACTCCATGAAAACATAGGTGTTTGATTCATTGCCTTCTGTGTCAAACATTATGAGTGTTAGTATATAATTGCTGAATGTCTGAAAGGATAGATGAATAAATATTTTTGTGCTCAATACCCCCTTCCAAGATGGGGGAAATGTCTGCCACTGCTGCTGCTTCTCCTTTTCCTTTTTCTTCCTCTTTTTCCCTTTTCATATTTGTGTTAATATTACTTTGGTATAATTACTATGTATTTAATACATGTCTTGAAAACGAGTGAATCAAATCTGCACTCAATATTTTTAAAGGGGAAAAGAAATGAAAAAACAAAAGTCTATTGTATGTTCTTTTGTATTTAATTTTTTCTCATTAGACACCAGAATATTGATTGATGACCAATTTTAAACACTGATGTACTGACTGAGCCATATTAATGTATTTGTTTATTATATATTCATTCATTGATATATTTATATATTTGTAAATACGTAACAAACACCCATGAAATTACTACTTAGCACAGAAACTAGAACAAGACAGAAATTTATATCAGCCTACATTGTTTTCTACTTTCCTGGCTTCTGCTGCTTCTCATCTGAGATGAAGACTAACTTAAATATGTGTTGATGATTGTTTCACCATTTTTTAATGTCAGTTGGCAATATCTATATGCATTCTTTAAAACTTAGATTGTTTAATTCTTTTAACCACATAAAGGACTATCTTGGTGTTCATCAAGTTACATTTTTACTCATTATTTTAATGTTAAGATTCATCAATAGTATTTCATATAGTACTTTATGCATTTTAAAGGCTATGTAAAATTTTATTATAGTAATATAGTTTATTTCTCTACTCACGTTGGGTTTCTTTTTTGGATTGCTTTTAGAGATGTTTTATTCTAAATACTTTTGTTGTAAATATTTTCATTCATATTTTCTGATTTACATGGTTTGGCTCTTGTCCCCACCCAAATCTCATGTTGAATTGTAATCCTCAATGCTGGAGGAGGAGCCTGGTAGGAGGTGATTGAATCATTGGTGCAAACATCCCCTTTTCTGTTCTGGTGATAGAGTTATCCTGAGTTCTGCTTGTTTAAAAGTGGGCAGCACCTCTCCCACCTTCTGCCCACCATGTGAAGATGTGCCTGCTTTCTCTTTGCCTTCCACCATGATTATGTTTTCTGAGGCCTCCCTAGAAGGAGAAACCTGTACAGCCTGCAAAACCAGGAGCGGATTAAACCTGTTTTTTTATTTTAATAAATTACTCAGTCTCAGGTAGTTCTTTATGGCAGTTTGAGAATGGACTAATACAGAAAATTCGTACATAGAAGTGGGGTATTGCTCTAAAGATACCAGAAAATGGGCAAGCAACTTTGGAACTGGGTAATGGGTAGCAGCTAGAACAGTTTGAAAGTCTCAAAAAAAAAAAAAAATAGAAAGACTGATAGTGATATGGACAATGAAGTCCAGGCTGAGGAGTTCTCAGACAGAGATGAGTTAATGCTGTAGTGAGTTAAAACTTTGGGGGACTGCTGGGAAGGCATGATTGTGTTTTGAAATTTAAGAAAGTCATGAGAATTGGAAGAGGCCAGGGTGGAATGATGAGGTTTGGCTGTCTGGTGTCCAACAGAATCTCAAGTAATCCTCAATGTTGGAGGAAGGGCCTGGTGAGAGATACTTACATCATGTGGGCGGACTTCTTCCTTGCTGTTCTTTGACAGTGTTCTCTTGTGATCTGTTTGTTTAAGTGTGTAGTACCTCCATCCTCTCTCTTTCTCTCTTCTGCCAGCTGTAAGAATACATGCCTGCTTCCCCTTTGCCTTCCACCATGATTGTAAGTTTTCTGACGTCTCCCTAGAAGCAGAAGCCTGTACAGCTCACAGAACCATAAGTTAATTAACCTCTTTTCTTTTAAATTGACTAATGCATTATTTTACCTTGTACCAAGAGTTTTTCTTGGTAATACTTAGAACTGAAATTGCTAGAACATGGAGTGTATAAATGTTCAATTTTAGAAGACAATGTTGTTTCTTTTTAAAGTGGCTACACAAATTTACTTGATCACCAGCAACATAGAAGTGAAAATCTAAGTGTATGTTCTCTCCCACACTTTGTGTTTTCTGACTTCTTGATTTTTGCAATTTAAATAAGCAATGACGTTTCATTTTTGTCTTGGTTTGTATTCCTTGATATCTAATGAGTTTGAACATCATTCCATATGTTTATTATCCATATGTGTTTTCTCTTCTGTGAAAACCTGTGCATATATTTGCCCATGTTTATATTAGATTATTTGTCTTTTTTATTTATATGAGTTATTTATACCAAGAAAATATTGTAATATGAATTCATTATTATATGTGAGAAGAACATCTTGTAGGCTTTTAAATGTATTTTCACTTTCTTAATGAACTTCTCACAAAAAGTCTTTAATTTTAACATATTTGAGCCGATCTATAATTTTATAATTGAGTACAAGTAATAAAAGTACTTGTACTTTTTATATTTTATAATTGAGTACAAGTAATAAAAGTTTTCTTAATGAATACCTTGTTCTTCCAAAGTGAGAAAGATTTATATCTACACATGTTGCTTTTGAAATTAACATCTTTCATTTATATGAAGTTAATTTTTGTGTGGAATATGAAGCAGAAATTTAATTCCAACATTCCCCCTTATGGATAGCTATTTTAAGCTGTTTGTTGACTAGCCACTATTTTTCCAATTTATCTGTTGAGCCTTCTGTTCTATATCAAAGTGGTATGAATCTGTTTGTATGTATCAGTCTCTTTGGAGCTCTATTACCTATTCATTTGGTAATTAACTTATTCCTGTGGCAGGGATAGATATTGCCTAATATTGCCTAAAGCTTCATATTAAGCATTATGTTTGGTCGAGTAGGTAATCTCTTTTTACTTTTCTTCAGATATGACTTCAGTATTCTTGGTGTTTTTAAAATTTTTAATAGACTTTTCAAATAAACTTATTAAGTTAGATGAAAACGTTGTTAAGATTTTGATTAAATTCACTGAATTCATAGATTGATTAGGAAATACTTCAAAATTTTCAAATATTAAGTCTACTGCCCATGAATATGATGCAACTCTCCAGCTATTTAGATTTTATAAAATGTCACTAAAAACGTTTTAGAATTATCCATGTAAAGTTTTATATATGTTTTGTTAGATTTATTTCTAAATACTTGATGTTACTTAAAACTATTGTAAATAATGCATTCTTCTTCTTTTTTTTTTTTTTTTTTTTTTTTTTTTTGAGACAGAGTCTCTCTCTGTCACCAGACTGGAGTGCAGTGGTGTGATCTCAGCTCACTGCATCCTCCGACTCCCTGGTTCAAGTGATTCTTCTGCCTCAGCCTCACAAGTAACTGGGATTACAGGCACGTGCCACCATGCTCAACTAAATTTGTATTTTTAGTAGAGATGGGGTTTCACCATGTTGGCCAGGATGGTCTTGATCTCCTGACCTCGTGATGCACCCACCTTGGCCTCCCAAAGTGCTGAGATTACAGGCGTGAGCCACTGCACCCAGCCAATATATTCTTTTTATTTATTTATATTTATTTATTTGTTTATTTATTTATTTATTATACTTTAAGTTCTAGGGTACACGTGCACAAAGTGCAGGTTTGATACATAGGTACACATGTGTCATGTTGGTTTCCTGCACCCATCAACTCATCGTTTACATTAGGTATGTCTCCTGATGCTATCCCCCCCAGGCCCCCAGCCCCCAACAGGCCGTGGTATATGATGTTCCCTGCCCTGTGTCCAAGTGATCTCATTGTTCAATTCCCACCTATGAGTGAGAACATGTGGTGTTTGGTTTTCTATCCTTGTGATGGTTTGCTGAGAATGTTGCTTGCCAGCTTCATCCATGTCCCTGCAAAGGACATGAACTCATCCGTTTTTATGGCTGCATAGTATTCTATAGTGTGTATGTGCCACATTTTCTTAATCCAGTCTATCATTGATGGACATTTGTATGGTTCCATTTCTTTGTTATTGTGAATAGTGCCACAATCAACATACATGTGCGTGTGTCTTTATAGTAGCATCATTTATAATCCTTTCGGTATATACCCAGTAATGGGATTGCTGGGTCAACTGGTATTTCTAGTTCTAGATCCTTGATGAATTGCCACACTGTCTTCCACAATGGTTGAACTAATTTACACTCCCACCAACGGTGTAAAAGTATTCCTTTTTCTCCATATCCTCTCCAGCATCTGTTGTTTCCTGACTTTTTAATGATTGCCATTCTAACTGTCATGAGATAGCATCTCACCGTGGTTTTGATTTGAATTTCTCTGATGACCAGTATGATGAGCATTATTTCATGTGTCTGTTGGCTGCATAAATGTCTTCTTTTGAGAAGTATCTGTTCATATCCTTTGCCTACTTTTTGATAGGGTTGTTTGTTTGAGTTCTTCTGGATTCTGGATATTAGTCCTTTGTCGGATGGGTAAATTGCAGAAGTTTTCTCCCATTTTGTAGGTTGCCTGTTCACTCTGATGGTAGCTTCTTATACCATGCAGAAGCTCTTTAGTTTAATTGGATCCCATTTGTCTATTTTGGCTTTTGTTGCCATTGCTTTTGGTGTTTTAGTCATGTAGTCCTTGCCCATGCCTATGGCCTGAGTGGTATTGCCTAGGTTTTCTTCTAGGGTTTTTATGGTGTTGGTCTAACATTTATGTCTTTAATCCACCTTGAATTAATTTTTATATAAGGTGTAAGGAAGGGATCTTGTTTCAGCTTTCTACATATGGCTAGCCAGTTTTCCCAGCACAATTTATTAAATAGGGAATCCTTTCCCCATTTCTTGTTTTTGTCAGGTTTGTCAAGGTTCAGATGGTTGTAGATGTGTGATGTTATTTCTGAAGCCTCTGTTCTGTTCCATTGGTCTATGTATCTGTTTTGCTACCAGTACTATGCTGTTTTGGTTACTGTAGCCTTGTAGTATATTTGAAGTCAGGTAGTGTAATGCCTCCAACTTTGTTCTTTTTGCTTAGGATTGTCTTGGCAATGCGGGTTCTTTTTTGGTTCCATATGAACTTTAAAGTAGTTTTCTCCAATTCTTGAAGAGTGTCATTTGTAGCTTGATGGGGATGGCATTGAATCTATAAATTATCGTGGGGAGTATGGCCATTTTCACAATATTGATTCTTCCTATCCATGAGCATGGACTGTTCTTCCATTTGTTTGTTTTCTCATTTATTTCGTTGAGCAGTGGTTTGTGGTTCCCCTTGAAGAGGTCCTTCACATCCTTTGTAAGTTGGATTACTAGGGATTTCATTTTCTTTCTAGTAATTATACAAAAGTAATATTAACACAAGTATGAAAAGGGAAAAAGAGGAAGAAAAAGGAAAAGGAGAAGCAGCAGCAGTGGCAGACATTTCCCCCAACTTGGAACAGGATATTGACAACAAAAATATTTATTCATCTATCCTTTCAGACAAGCAGCAATTATATACTAACACTCATAATGTTTGACACAGAAGGCAATGAATCAAACACCTATGTTTTCACGGAGTTTATGTTATGGTACAGAGAGAAAAATAAATTACATATATATGTAATATATCATATACATATAGACATATAATATAAATTACATATATATGTAATGTGTAATATACATACATATATAATTTATTGTCTATCCCTCTGTACTAGAGAGAATATACGTATTCTTTATATACATAAAAATATATTTACATGTATGTTTATATAAATATATATATTATGGTTCTCTAGAGGGACAGAACTAATACGTTCAATGTATACAGGAAAGGAAGTTTATGAAGGAGAACTGACTCACACGGTTACCACATGATAGGCCTTTTGCAAGCTAAGGAGCAGGGAAACCAGTTCCAGTCCCAAACCTCAGAAGGAAAGCTGCCATTACAAAGTTCAGTCTATGGCTGAAAGCCCAAGAGCCCTTGGCAAAACACTGGTGTAAGTCCGAAAGACCAAAAGCTGAATAACTTGGAGTCTGATGTTCGAGGGCAGGAAGCATTCAGCATGAGAGAAAGATGAAAACCAAAAGACTCAGCAAGTCAAGTCCTTCCACTTTCTTCTGCCTGCTTTATTCTAGCACTGCTAGCAGCCGATTAGAATGTGCACACCCAGGTTGAGGGTGGGTCTACCTCTCCCGGTCCACTGACTCAAATTTTAATCTTTTTTGGCAACATCCTCACATGCACACCCAGGAACAATACCTCGAATCTTTCAATCCAATCAAGTTGACACTCAATATTAATCATATATATATATATATATAGTGTTGTATATGATATAACATATATAAAATAATAGTGTTATGTGCAATATAATGTATATATAGTGTTGCAGATAATATAACATTGGACAGAATAATGACCCTTAAAGACCTCCAGGTCCTAATCGCCACAACTTGTGAATATATCAGGTAACATGGCAAGGGGGTATTAATGTTGCAGATGGAATTAAAGTTGCTAAACAGATAACCTTAACATAAAGAGATTGACTTTATCTGGCCTAGTGAATCCAATGTAATCACAAGGTTCCTTGAAATGTGGAAAAGGGAAGCAAAAGACTTAGGGTCCATGGGATGTGGACATTACTAGCTTTGAACATGGAAAAGGGCCATGAGCCAAGGAATTTGGACACCCTCTAGAAATTGGAAAAGGTAAAGAAACATATTGTCCCAAACATTTCCAGAAAGAAATACGGTCTTGCCAATACCCTAAGTTTAGTTCACTGACACCCATTTCAGGCTTTTGAGTTTCAGATCTCTGACATAATACATTTGTTGTTTTAAGGCATTAAGCACACATATGCACAGACAGGCACCTATTCACAAGTGTGCTTTGGGCTGTTATTTTCAGCTGGTGATAAACATTATAAAAATCAAACAGGTGAAAGAGTTATGCATAGAGAATGCTATTTTACATGGGGGCATCAGGGATGAGGTAATGTTTAAACAGAAATCTGAATGAGATGAAAGCACAAAAATCTGGAAGAAGAATGTTTTAGAAGAGAAACAAGGAAGTGAGAAATTCCCCAAGTCAGAAGTGTGCTTGGCATGTTTGAGGAATAACAAAAAGGTCACTATGGCTGGAGAAAAGAGACCCAGAATAACGCCTGTGGGATACCAATCTTAGTGGTGGTTACATATGTAGTTACTTCAGAAGGGGAGTGGGAATGAAGGAACAAAGGGGGAACTTTTTATTTTGCTCTAATTTTTTTAAATAATAATGCATTATTTCTGTGTTGTTAAAGACTTTTTATTACAAGGTAGAGGTACAGGAAATTTGAAGAGCAGAAAGAACAAGTATATGATGAAGGATATAAAGGAAGGTTCTACGTAACTTAGTTGGTTCAATTAAAAAAATATTGAAGTAAAAGGGTAGAAAATAATCGAAGTGTGTTATTTTATTTAAATGGGTTTATCTACTTGTGCTGTTTTCACTTCCATATACTGAATCTGTATGTGCAAGTCAGTAACCAGATGTGTATTAGTGTGTGCACATGCACATAAACCAAGTCCCATGGTTGTTGGATACTGAATAATATGGAATAAGGTACATCATTAAATAGGCCACACATCTTAAGGGTAGTAATAGTACACAAATCGACAATTACTTTAGCATGATGGAACAGAGTTGAGAGTGTGGAATTTGGAATCAGGCTGCGTGAATTCAGACCTTGGTTTCATCACTTACCGGCTTTGAAACTAGAGAACGTCATTTGCCTTTTCTAGACCTAGGTGTTTTTTCATCTGCAAAAGGGAAATAACAGCACCTCGTTGATAGAATTGTGGTAAGGAAGAAAAATCTACTCACACAAATAAAACACTAGAACAATGTCTGGCATATAGTAAGTGCTTGATAAATGTTAGCCACTATTATTGCTTCTCACATCTTCTTTTTTTATGTAGCTGAATTAGATCTATTTTTACCATTAAGTTTTAATTATCTCTGTACGTCTAGATATTTCTACTAGAAAATATTTCAAAATTTATGAGATTTTCAGTAGTTGTTTTTACAGAAACCACACTTTGTTGATAGTTTGAAGTCCCAAACTTAATGAAAACTTAAAATTCTGGTTATTTATACATTTTATCCCTATATGTTTTTGTTCCTTATGAATACAAAGTAGGCACAGAAATGCAACAAAATTTAACTGCAGACACACAAGTCTCTTTACAGGATTGTTGCAAAGTGATGATTGAGGTTGACATTATCTCAGTATTAACAATTTAAGTTAGTTAAAAGATTCTGTTAAACAACAATTGTAGACATGATTATTGAATTTAGCTTTGTTTTTGAAATGGAGATGTCCTTCTAATCCTGGTGTCTTCCCCTAGCTCTGGACTTCTTTGCTGAGCTACATGCAATGTGCTTTGCCTACACTGCTAACTTCCTACCTCCCAGCTTCTATTACAAATATGCTCTAAGGGGTTACTCCAGAAGTCTTCCTTGTTCTCCCAGTTTGGTGTCACTTTGCTAAGTACATGAAAGTGATATCACCTTTCACCTTATATTGTCAATTTACTGAGTGCAAGACAAATACACAGTTGGCTATTCCCCTACCTGCTTCTTTCTTCCTGGCAGCATGTGGAATCTTTAATGTGACCATACCCTCTCCTCCTTCAGCCTGTTTTCACCCTTTAAATACAGAAGCCCTCAAAATCATCTTTGGAAAAAGGCACGGGCCTGTCTTCCTGGTGCATTCTTCACCTTGGCAAAATATACTTCCAAACTGATTGAGACCTGTTTCTGATTCCTTTGGATTTACCAGTTTGGTGACCAAGGGAACGGACTCTGAGTGGAGGGGGCCCTGATCATTGACAAACCTCCTAAGGGTGCTAGGTTCCAGCTTGAGCTATCTTCATTGCTGAAACCAATAGGACAATTTGCTGAGGTCAGGGAGATCCCCCTGCAGAGAATCCCTGATTTCCCAAAATTTGGTTAATATCTAAGGTTTGTTTTGTTGTGAAATCCTTTTCTGTTGTATATTATATAACGTATCTGGAGTCTCAGTTGCTTCCAACAAAAAAGGTGAATTTTCTGCTCTATGAAAATGTAGAGCAGCAACTCCTTTTTGGAGTTTCAGCTCACTTCTCGCAGGGAAAGTGAGTGTGAGTGCTTTCCTGCCTCTAGGATGGTAGAGAGCTGTGTTCAGCCTGGGCCCCATTCCTAAGCATGTATCTCAATTGTGGTTTTGTCTTGGAAATTATCTTTAATAGCTAGAAGTTAAGATTAACAACCAGCTGGTGTTAGTTTATCTTTATCACTAGAACATCCAGTAATCGTATAAATTGCGCAATTGTTTCTTTGCTTTACTGTTTCTGTTGTTGTTATCTATTGTTTTTTTTTTTTTTTTTTTTTTTTTTTTTGGTGTGGTTGAAAAAGAAAAACTACCAGCAAAAGGTAAAAATGACATTAACTACCTGAGGCTTTTATGTATATAACAAGGTCACCTTGTGCTAGCAAAGCCAAGTTGAAAGTGCGACGGTGGTTGCCCCACACAGTAGCTAAGATTCTGCCTCTTTTTTCACCATGACAGCCTGGGTTTGGTTCCTAAATCAAATTTTTTCTGGTTTGATATATGTGTTATTTTGGAAACATCAGCAGTTTGTCACTACTAAAATATGGCAATAAAATTTCAAAAATACATTTTAAGAGCTTAATGGTTAAACGTCAGTATAATTATAAGCTAATATCCAAGGTGTATGTGTGTGTGTGTGTGTGTGTGTGTGTGTGTGTGTGTGTGTGTTCGCTTGCGCTCAGCTTTATGCTTTTTTCTCTTCTAGGATCTTGTTTCTTGAGAAAGTTATTTTTTGTTCTCAGTTGACTGAACTCTCTTTTCTCCATGTACTTCTGCCTGTCTCTCCTTCCTCTTGCCACACTTGACTGCGTGAGGGATCTAAAATCATTTCTAGCAGCCTGAGATGCCTTAAGAAAATAGAGGTTCCCTCCCAGACTCCTTTTTGGGAGACACCTCTGTTATATCCAGACACATTTCTCACATCTTAAACTGCTTGCTTTTGTATTGTGTTACCCAATTTTTTTTTTTTCACTAAAATAGTTATTACAACAGGTGCTACTCTTGGGTGGGTTAAATACAAAAGTGTGTGGTTTAGACATGTAGAGAAACATCTTTGTAACAAAGTGCACTGTAAAAGCATTGCACGGCCTACTGTTACGACGCCTCTCTCTTTCTGCAGACCTAGGGTACAGTGTGGGCTCTGTGCAGAGCTCAGAGATCCAGTTAAAAGATAAAAACTAAATTTTAAACTACCTGTCTAAATACAACTGGCCTCGTAAACAATTCCAAGGTACTTTCTACAATTTTACGTTTGACTTGGCATCCATTTTTAATCTTCCTCTAGCACACCAGACACTCTCTCTGTACCTTGAGATGTAAATTTTGCTATCTGCTTTTCACTTAAGAGTTGTTCCTTTAGTATCCAAATTTAAGGCTGTCTAGCTATCGATTGCCTAGGGTAATGAAACAGTTTTTAAGAAATTGAAAGTCTAAAATATCTAAATTGGAAGTGTAAAATATCTAAAATATGAATCTGTAAGTTCTACTTTTATCTGCATGACTAATATGTCTATTTATTTATTTGTTATGTATATAATGCTTGCTACTTTTAACCACTGAAAATACATGAGTTCTAACGAATTGGATTTTAAAAAGCACTTAAATCAAATACTTTATCAAAAAATAGAAAATAGAAAAGCCCAAATGCTTTCTCTAAGTTCATGTGACTTCAGTAAATCCTTAACAAATAATGTGTTTTTAAATTGTTGGTAAAATAAAATTAGAAATGTCTTAGAATTGTCAATACACATTATTGTCTAGATTTCTTGGCCATGCAGTTTAATATTTATGTCTGCTAGATATTATAAGGTGTCCAAATTTGGCAGGAGGGTTATGAAGCTTGCAGCCAAAAAGAAAATTATCTTTGTTTGTGTATTTTCTGTGTACGTAAGCCTTTGAATCATGTTGGTTTAATAAAAATGACTAACTTTGAGTTATTGGCAAAACAAACGAACAAATACTTTTCATACTTTTTCATTATTAAAAAAGTATGAAAAGTATTTCTTACAGTCAATGTGATTAAAATTTAATAATTTGTTTATGAGATTTGAGAAACACATTTAATTGGTCTCATGCTGTTTTTAGTAGGTCTTATTGTTTGGGAAATTAAATCTTCTTAGTAAAACAATGAAGATTTTTGCCTTTATTTTTAAATCTTTGAGTTATCACTTTGGCTAAATGAATGACTCATTTTAAAGTAACTTGTGATTCTATTTTGTGATATTAAGATTTTAAACTTTTGATATTTGACAGACTTTCCAAAATCAAATTATAAAGTTAGTACTTTTGACTTCATTAATTTATTGATGTTAGGTCTCCTGAAGTCCAGAAGAGATATATTTGGCTTGTCTGATATAATAAAGTTATATAGAAAACATTGTCAAATAAAAATTTGTGTTTAACCTTCTTTGGATTATATTATATTTATATAAATGTGTTATTAGAATGTGTTCCAAAAATGTGTGATATTCCTGTGTCTGATATGTCTTAGTGTTATCAGTAGTCATTATGATTATTATGTGAAATTGTATGCCACAAAGGTAATCAAATTTACTTGTCAATTGTGTCTTTAACCATGGCTCTTCTAAGACTTTTGTCATCCACAACTGTTTTGTTTTATTTTCATTTTCTATAGGGCAGTTTATAATCAGCTATACTACTCTGAGGAGTATTCTTAAATATAGGTTTCTAATAAATTTAGATATTGTGCTATTGAAATAGAGAGAAAAATGTCCAAGACTTTCATAGAGAACTGATGTATTCATAAATTTTGGTGATCCAATATTGAGTGGAACATAGAGTTAATTGCATGAACAAAAATAATAGAAGACAGAAGTAATTCTTTATGATTTTTGTTTAAAATATTTACTGATTGTTTTTATTTTTCGGAGTTAGGAAAACTTTCCTTTTAAGCTATTTAAAGCTTTTACAGTTCAGTAAATTGTACTCTTTTGAATTCTAAAATTGTTTCTTGCTACGTCTCCAAAATAATGTTTTAATTGTTTTCTCTCCTTATTTTTCTTTTTTCTTTCGTGTTTCCAATTTGAAATTACTAAATATTAAGCTGTGATTTCTATTAAAGGCCTGTGCATGCAAACTAGACAACTTAAACTTCAGAAGAAAATAACAGGAACCTATTTATAGACATAAATCACCCTCTAACTGCCTACTGACAATACACTTCAGAGTGATATTGCCTATATGAGTATACCAAGATTGTTCTCCATTTCGCTATTTCTTATTTTCTCTCTTCCGCCTCCTATTTTTTCTTCTAAAATGCTTTTTAAATTTAATTTTTTTTTTTTTTTTTTTTTTTTTTTTTACAGAAAAGGGAGCAGAAACATAAAGAAAAATAAAAACTTGGCACTCCAATTCACTATGCCCGCAGAAACAAAATTAAGCTAAAAACTGAGTCCTGCAAGAAGCTGTCTTTCCTTTTCTTCCTAAGCATATAGCTACAGATGAAAGGTTAAATATTTCCACAGGTACCTATTCTATGTTCAGCTTATTTTGTGTTAAGTGCCATTTTACTGAGCACAAGGCAAATGAATGATTGACTATTCCCTTACCTGCTCCTTTTTCTCTGGCAACATGTGGATTCAGTAATGTGACCATTCATTCCCACTTTTCCATCCTGCCTACTTTTCTCCTTTAAATATTGAAGCCCTCAAAATCATCTTTGGAGAAATGTCCAGCTGTGTCTCCCAGGTGCATCCTTAACCTGGGTAAGGTAAATTTCTAAATTGATTGAGAGTTGCCTCAGGTCCTTTGTGGTTTAGAATCCAATCTCTGTGGTCTTTATTAAACTAGATAGGACTACACATGTGACTAAATAAAAACATATATCTAGAGGAAATCAACTAATTTATTGATTTCCTCAAGACTTCCCTGTGGAGACTTAAAGGCTTTGACTTGGGTACCAGGGTTTTCAATTCACAATGTAGGTTACTTCAGGCAAATTTCTCAGATTGGCTGAGTCTTGGCTTCCCCATTTAGCTCTGTGCTTAGGAGTACTTGCTCCTGTTTATCAAATTACCAGTATAATTTAATACCTCACAGTTTTGTGTCAAAAGCAAAAGGCAGAATTATGACATTTACCCACTTGTAAATGGAAAAATGAAGTGGCTTTTCTAAGTTATCAACTAGATTTTTGTCCCAGGTCTTTTGACTATTATAGATCTCTCTTTCATCAGCCTAAATTACTTATCAGAATTATTTAAAATGCTATTTTTTAAAGGAATATTTAAATAGGTCCGTATCACAATGTAGTTGGCAAAACATTAATATTCTAGATTTATAGGTTAATTCAAAGTATTTTTAACATATTATTCATTGCACATTTTTTATTTTAATCACATTCATAAGTAACTTTTGATCAATCCGAAACCAGAGAAGCTATCAAAATATTTCTAAATTGTTCACATTGATAAACTACAAAGCATCAAAAATTTCACCAAATAAATTCTTTATCCGATTAAAAGACTGATTTAATTCAAGATACGTATCATTTTATTAATATTGGCATCATGAAGGGATGTTGAATTTTATCACTTTTTGCATCTAGTGAGATAATCATATGGTTTTTGTCTTTAGATCTCTTTATGTGATGAATTACGTTTATTGATGTTCATATATAGAAATAGACTTGCATCCCAGGGATGAAGCCATCTTTACGGTGGAGGATAAACTGTGGAGGATAAGCTGTGTGTGTTTGTGTGTGTGTGTGTGTGTAAAGCTTCATTTCCTTCCAGTGCTTAAAAAAAGTCAAATTAATAAAAGACAAATACCATTTCCACAATTTACAGTACTTGGCTTCTGGATTTACTTTGCCTATATTTTATTGATGATTTTTGCATCAATGTTTATCAGAAATATTAGCCTGAAGTTTTGTTTTCGTTGTTTTGTGTCTCTGCCAGGTTTTGGTATCAGGATGATTCTGGCCTCATAAAATGAATTAGGGAGGAGACTCTCCATTTCAATTGTTTGGAATACTTTGAATTCAGCTTTGAATCCATCTGTTCTTCAGCTTTTTGTGGTTTGAAGGCTGTTTATGACTGCCTCAATTTCACAACTTCTTATTGGTCTATTCAGGGATTCAACTTCTTTCAGATTTAGTCTTAGGAGGGCATATGTGCCCAGGAATTCATCCATTTCTTCTAGAATTTCTAGTTTATTTTCGTAGAGGTGTTTATAGTATTCTCTGATGGTTTTTTGTATTACTGTGGGGTCACTGTTGATATACCTTTTATTATTTTTATTGGGCCTATTTGATGATTCTCTCTTTAGTTCTTTATTAGTCTATCTAACAACCTATCCAGTTTATTATTTTTTCTCAGAAAATAACTCCTGGATTTATTAATTTTTTGAATTATTTTTGTTTTTTTCTATCTCCATTTCTACTGTGATCTTGGATATTTCTTGTTCTCTGCTAGCTTTTGGATTTGTTTGCTCTCAGTTCTGTAGTTCTTTTAGTTGTGATATTAAAGTGTCAATTTGAGATCTTTCTAGCTTTTCCATGTGGGCATTTAGTGCTATAAATTTCCCTTTTAACACTGCTTTAGCTGCATCCCAGAGATTCTGGTACCTTGTCTCTTTGTTCTCATTCATTTCAAAGAACTTCTTTATTTCTGCCTTAATTTCATTATTTACTCAGCAGTTTTTCAGAAGCAGGCTGTTCAATTTTCATGTAGTCGTGTGGTTTTGAGTGAGTTTCTTAATCTTGAGTTGTCATTTGATTTCACTGTGGACTGAGAGACAATTTGGTATGATTTCAGTGTTTCTGCATTTGCTGAGGAGTGTTTTAGTTCCGATTATGATATTGATTTTAGAGTAAGTGTTGTGTGATGCTGAGAAGAATGTATATTCTGTTATTTTGGGGTGAAGAGTTCTGTAGATATCAATTATGTCCACTTGATCCAGATCTGAGTTCAAGTCCTGAATATCCATGTTAATTTTCTGTCTCAAAGATCTGTCTAATATTGATGGTTGAGTGTTACAGCCTCTATTATTGTGTGGAAGTTTAAATCTTTTTGTAGGTCTCTAATAATTTGTTTCATGAATATGCGTGCTCCTGTATTGGGTGCATAGATATTTAGGATAGTCAACTCTTCTTGTTGAATTGATCCCTTTTCAAAGATCTGTCTAATATTGATGGTTGAGTGTTACAGCCTCTATTATTGTGTGGAAGTTTAAATTTTTTTTAGGTCTCTAATAATTTGTTTCATGAATATGTGTGCTCCTGTATTGGGTGCATAGATATTTAGGATAGTCAACTCTTCTTGTTGAATTGATCCCTTTCCCATTATGTAATGCCTATTTTTTTAACTTTTGGACTTTTGTTGATTTAAAGTCTGTTTTGTAAGAAACCAGGATTGAAACCCCTGCGGTTTTTTGTTCTTCATTTGCTTGGTACATTTTCCTCTATTTCTTTATTTTGAACTTACTTCTGTCTTTGCATGTGAGATGTGTCTCTTGAATACAGAACACCAGTGGGCTTCACTGTTTATCCAGTTTTTCGTTCTGTCTTTTAATTGGGGTATTTAGCCCATTTACATTTAAGGTTAATGTCCTTATGTGTTAATTTAATCCTGTCATCATGATGCTACCTGATTATTCTGCAGACTTATTGATGTAGTTGCTTCATACTATCAATGGTCTTTGCACTTCAGTGTGTTTTTGCAGTGGCTGGTAATGGTTTTTTTTTTTTTAAACACATATAGAACTTTTTGTTTTATGTCTAATAAAACTAAAACCACATGATGTTAGAATTAGAGAGTTAATCTCATATAGCCCCATAGGTCATATTTTTAAAAAGAGTTTTTAAAAATATATAGCATTTAAAAAAATTTTTAATGTGCTTTAAGTTCTAGGATACATATGCGGAATGCGCAGGTTTGTTACACAGGTATACACACACAATGGTGGTTTGCTGCACCTATCAACCTATCATCTACATTTCTCCCAATACTGTCCCTCCCCTAGCCCCTCACCCTCCAACAGGCCCCAGTGTGTGATGCCCCCTCCCTGTGTCCATGTGTTCTCATTGTTCAACTCCCACTTGTGACTGAGAACATGTGGTGTTTGGTTTTCTGTTCTTGTGTTAGTTTGCTGAGAATGATGGTTTCCAGTTTCATCCATGTCCCTGCAAAGGACACAAACTCATCATTTTTTATGGTTGCATAGTATTCCATGTTGTATATGTGCCACATTTTCTTCATCCAGTCTATCATTGATGGGCATTTGAGTTGGTTCCAACTCTTTGCTGTCATAAACAGTGTTGCAATAAACATACATGTGTATGTGTCTTTGTAGTAGAATGATTTACAATCCTATGGGTATATACCAAGTAATGGGATTGCTGAGTCAAATGGTATTTCTGTTTCTAGATCCCTAAGGAATTGACACACTGTCTTCCACAATGGTTGAACTAATTTACACTCCCACCAACAGTGTAAAAGCATTCCTATTTCTCTACATCCTCGCCAGCATCTGTTGTTTCCTGACTTTTTAATGGTCACCATTCTAACTGGCATGAGATGGTATCTCATTGTGCTTTTGATTTGCATTTCTCTGACGACCAGTGATGATGAACTCTTTTTCATGTTTCTATGGTTCATAAATGTCTTCTTTTGAGAAGTATCTGTTCATATCCTTCATCCACTTTTTGATAGAGTTATTTGTTTTTGTCTTGTAAATTTGTTAAAGTTCTCTGTAGATTCTGGATATTTGTCCTTTGTCAGATTGATAGATTGCAAAAATTTTCTTCCATTCTTTGGGTTTCCAGTTCATGCTGATGATAGTTTCTTTTGCTGTAGAAGCTCTTTAGTCTAATTAGATCCCATTTCTCAATTTTGGCTTTTGTTGCCATTGCTTTTAGTGTTTTAGTCATGAAATCTTTGCCCATGCCAACGTCCTGAATGGTATTGCCTAGGTTTTCTTCTAGGTTTTTATGGTTTGAGGTCTAACATTTAAGTCTTAAATCCACCTTGAATTAATTTTTGGATAAGGTGTAAGGAAGGGGTCCAGTTTCCATTTTCTGCATATGGCTAGCCAGTTTTCCCAACACCACTTATTAACTAGGGAATCTTTTCCCTATTGCTTGTTTTTGTCAGGTTTGTCAAAGATCAGATGGTTGTAGATGTGTGACGTCATTTCTGAGGCCTCTTTTTGGTTCCATTGGTCTATATATCTGTTTTGGTACCAGTACCATGCTGTTTTGGTTACTGTAGGCTTGTAGTATAGTTTGAAGTCAGGTAGCATGATGCCTCCAGCTTTGTTCTTTTTGCTTTGTTCTTCTTGGCTATATGGGCTCTTTTTTGGTTCCATATGAAATTTAAAGTCGTTTTTTCTAATTGTGTGAAGAAAGTCAATGATAGCTTGATGGGGATAGCATTGAATCTATAAATTACTTTGGGCAGTATGGCCATTTTGCGATATTGATTCTTCCTAACCATAAGCATGGAATGTTTTTATATTTCTTTATGTCCTTTCTTATTTCCTTGAGCAGTGGTTTGTAGCTCTCCTTGAAGAAGTCCTTCACATCTGTTGTAAGTTGGATTCCTAGGTATTTTATTTTCTTTATAACAATTGTGAATGGAAGTTACTCATGATTTACCTCTATATTATTGATGTATCAGATTGCTTGTGATTTTTGCACAATTGTTTTGTATCCTGAGAGTTTGCTGAAGTTGCTTATCAGCTTAAGTAGATTTTGGGCTGAGACAAGGGGGCTTGCTAAATATACAATCATGTCATCTGCAAATAAAGACATATTGACTTTCTCTCTTCCTATTTGAATACCCGTCATTTCTTTTTTTTTCTTTTGTAATGCCTTTTTAAAAATACTTTATGTTCTAGGGTACATGTGCACAACGTGCAGTTTGTTACATATGTATACTTGTGCCATATTGGTGTGCCTCCTTCTCTTGTCTGATTACCCTGGTGAGAACTTCCAATACTATGTTGAATAGGAATGGTGAGAGAGGTCATCTTTGTCTTGTGCTGGTTTTCAAAGGGAATGCTTCCAACTTTTGTTCATTCAGTATGATATTATCTGTGGGTTTGTCATAAATAGCTCTTATTACGTTGAGATACATTCTATCAATACCTAGCTTACTGACAGTTTTTAGCATGAAGGGATGTTGAATTTTGTCGAAGGCCTTTTCTGCATCTATTGAGATAATCACGTGGGTTTTTTCATTGGTTCTGATTATGTGATGGCTTACATTTAGTGATGTGCATTTATTGAACAAGCCTTGCATCCCAGGGACGAAGCCGAGTTGATCGTGGTGGATAAGCTTTTTGATGTGCTGCTGGATTCGGTTTGCCAGTATTTTATTAAGGAGTTTCACACCAATATTCATCAGGGATATGGCCTTAAATTATCTTTTTCTGTTGTGTCTCTGCCAGGTTTTGGTATCAGGCCAAAAAATGAGTTAAGGAGGAGTCCCGCTTTTTCTATCATTTAGAATAGTTTCAGAAGGAATGGTACCGGCTCTTTTCTGTACGTCTGGTAGAATTTGGCTGTGAATCCATCTGGTCCTGGGCTTTTTTTGGTTGGTAGGCTACTCATTACTTCCTTAATTTCAGAACATGCTATTGTTCTATTCAGAGATTCAACTTCTTCCTGGGTTAGACTTGGGAGGGTGTGTGTGTCCAGGAATATATTCATTTCTTCTAGATTTTCTTGTTTATTTTGTGTAGAGGTGTTTATAGTATTCTCTGATGGTAGTTTGTATTTCTGTGAGATCGGTGGTGATATCCCCTTTACCATCTTTTATTGTGTCTATTTGATTCTTCTCTTTTTTCATCTTTATTAGTCTGGCTACTGGTCTATTTTGTTGATCTATTCAAAAACCAACTCCTGGATTCACTGATTTTTTGAAGGGTTTTTCATGTTTGTATCTCCTTCAGTTTTGCTCCGATCTTAGTTATTTCCTGCCTTCTGCTAGCTTTTGAAATTGTTTGCTCTTGCTTCTCTAATTCTTTTAATTGTGGTGTTAGGGTGTGAATTTTAGATCCTTCCTGATTTCCCTTGTGGACATTTAGTGCTATAAATTTTTATATAATCCCATATTTTTTGGAGGTTTTGTTCATTCCTTTTTATTTTTTTAAATTTCTAATATTTTCTGCCTGTCTTATTTCAGCAAGATAGTCTTCAAGCTAGGAAACTCCTTACTTTGCTTGGTCTATTCAGTTTTTGATACTTGTGTCTGCTTCATGAAGTTCTCATGTTGTGCTTTTCAGCTACATCATGTCATTTATGTTACTTTCTGAACTGGTTATTCTGGTTAATAGCTCCTGTAATGTTTTACTATGGTTTTTAGCATCTTTGCATTCGGTTAAAACATTCTCCTTTCGCTCAACGAAATTTGTTGTTACCCACCTTCTGAAGTCTACTTTTGTCAATTTATCCATCTCTGTCTCCATTCAGTTCTGTGCCCTTATTTGGGCAGTGTTGCAATCATTTAAAGGAGAAGAGACACTCTGGCTTTTTGAGTTTTCAGAAGTTGTTTGTTTGTTTGTTTGTTTTGTAGTTGATGCTGTTGATTCTCTCTTATTTTCATGAGTTTGTCTAGCTTTGGACTTTGAGGATGCTGACCTTTGGATGAGGTTTTTGTGGAAACTTTTTTGTTGATGCTGTTATTGTTGCTGCTTTCTGTTTGTTTGTTTTTCTTTTAATAGTCAGACTCCTCTTCTGTAAAACTGCTGTGGATCTCTGGGGGTCAATTCCAAACCGTAATCACCATTGAAGAATTGTTAGTAGGAGGTTAGTGCCTCGTGCACCTAGGGGGGTCACCGAAGGAGGCTGCAGAACAGCAAGGATGGCTGCCTGCTGTTTTCTCTGGAATCATTGTTCCTGAGAGGCACCGACCTGATCCCAGCAGGAACACTCCTGTATAAGTTGTTTACTGACCCCTGTTGTGGTGTCTCACCCAGTCATGGGGTACAAGTTATGGGACATGCTTAATGAAGCACACTGGCTGCCATTGGTAGAGGTCATGTGCTGTGCTGGGGGGAATCCCACTCATGTGGGTATATTTCCTAACAAAGAGCAGCCTGAGAAATCAAGCTGCAAACATAGATAAGCAAGCTGAAAGCTTGCACAGGGGAATGCCACCAGCTGTGCTAGTAGAAAAGGGCTACATGGGGGCAGATGTGTCCAACATGGAGGCTTCATCTTCCTGTTTCTTAAACCACGTGTTCAGTAACAGAAAAATGGGCAACACAGTGCAGCTCAGTTAGAGAACACACATGCATAATAAAAAACTAGGTTAGAGAGTACCAGAAATTTGCACCCTGTGCAAATGGCACACCTACTCTAAACAGTTTTCCATGCCCAATGTAAATGAGACACTATCTTGTTACGAACTTATCTATAAAACTTCTTGTATTTCACAACAGATTTTGCAACCTATTTTTCTGACCCCTCTTTCCAGCAAGGGTTATTCTCTTTCATTTGCCTATGAAACTTCCACTTTCAACCTCACTCTTAGTATGTCTATGTCCTTATTCTCCTTGTCCATGGGAAAACTAACTTCCAATGTTGCTCCAGTCAATGAGGCTTTTTCACTGTGGGGGTTCACCCACAACCCAATGTAGATCCACTGGAAGGGTGAGTATATGAGTAAACCCCAATCCTGTACTTTCATTTATGAAGCTTCTCGCCCTCAGTTTTTTTCAAAATAAAAGATAAAAACTGGGTCCTGTCAGCCATTGAAGAATGATTAGCATGGCTGCCAGTCTATAAGATTCAGGGGAAAGGCTTGCCAGGGAAAACTTGGTGAATCTTCCAGTGCCTTCAGTGTGCTGAGTATGTTGGCTCTGTTTTGAACAGATTTTCTTTCATGGAGAGCCTAGTCATCACATGGGACTAGAAGAGATCCAGAGCCGGCCGGGCGCGGTGGCTCAAGCCTGTAATCCCAGCACTTTGGGAGGCCGAGACGGGCGGATCACAAGGTCAGGAGATCGAGACCATCCTGGCTAACACGGCGAAACCCCGTCTCTACTAAAAACACAAAAAATTAGCCGGGCGAGGTGGCGGCGCCTGTGGTCCCAGCTACTCGGGAGGCTGAGGCAGGAGAATGGCGGGAACCCGGGAGGCGGAGCTTGCAGTGAGCTGAGATCTGGCCACTGCACTCCAGCCTGGGCGACAGAGCGAGACTCCGTCTCAAAAAAAAAAAAAAAAAAAAAGAGAGATCCAGAGCGTGTCCAACTGGGGTTATACCCTGGTGCTACCCAAAGACTCTTGGACTAACCCCTCCTCCAACTGCCCATTGGGCATCAGCAACAAGATCTCCAAGCTTTTTGTATTGCAATTTGTCTTCTTTCCTTTCCATGACCACCATGTCTTCTGTTCCCTCTCTGTATGCAATGCTGCAGGAATTTTTACAGTTCAGGGAAATAATCCTTTTAGGCAAGATCAGCAAAATCCACAGGAACCGGGAATATAGCTCGAGGGAATTCCATGTTTGGGATTCTCCAGGAGCAGAGGGTCTCCCCCTACCTCTCTCTCTCTATGTTTGTTCCAGAGAGCACATGGTATTTCAAAGTTTACAGCCCTACTTGGTGGAATAGGAATCCCCCTCATGAGGAATCTTGCTGGCCCTTTTCCAAAACACTGGATTCCCAATTCTCCTCCCTTTTTGTGCCCCTCTGCTAGAGACCAGGCTTTATTCCTCTCCTGTGAATAAGAAAACTCAACAATTAGGAGGAAAATATCCTCCAAAACCAAATTTTTGTCCGATATTGTCCTATCAGGAGGAAAACTGCCACTCAGACCCCATATTTTTTGAAAGGTACCTGTTCTGCCTCCATTTACAATGTTATCTAAACAAGGGGATTTTATGTCCACAGTTATCAGATCTACTGCCTTAGAATAAATACTTTATTCTGGGCCATAATAGCAAAATGTAAAACTTAACCCAGAACAATTCCTTTATTAACTGGCCTTACCCAAATACAACTATTACATAGTCTTTCCAACATCCATCTATCGGGCAGCCACATAGAACACACAAGACTAAGAAGTCAAGGGGAAATTACCAGTGGAGGACTAGAGATGCATTAGTTAGCATTACTAATCCCATCCCTTAGTTCCTCTGGATCCATGACTGAGGGTCATGCCTGCATCCATGGGCAACACCTTTAACAGATGTCAGGGTTCAGGGAACCAAGGAGAGAAAACAGTTGGGGGCATGCCCCCATTATCTTGCCCTCCACACTCGGCTATTCCAATGGAAAAGAAGGAGACAAAAAGGATGTCTTATTCTCACTTCTCTTTCTAGATGAGGAACAGACCATCTTTGTCCTGCACTCCTCTGGAGTGCATTTGAAGGACTGGGACTCCTTTGGCCCTGAGACTTTGAATAAAAAGTGACTCATTTTCTTTTGTACATGGGTTTGGCCTTCTTACCATCTTAAACAAATCTGGCCTGAGTAGGGAAGCCTTGGTTAAAATACTATCCAACAATTCGATTTTTTCTGTAGATAGGAGAGTGGATGGTCTGAGGTCTCTTACATACAGGCTTTATTTGTCCTGTGAGACAAACTAGACCTTTGCAAGTATTGCACAATTAACCCAGGTCTTTTAGGAGTCATATCAGGCAGGCCCAAATGGAACAATTCCACAAAACTAGAACAGTAACTTCCAAGGGTACCATCTGATGCAGCAATTGAGAGTCCTGGCCCTTCTTTTCCTTCTTATTTGGGGCTTCCTCCAACCATGGCATCTACTCCTCCAGTTCCACCATCTCTAAAACTTTCCACTTACCCAATCTCACTCTTACCCCTGCAGGAAATGCCCAATGGAGGTGATGCCACTAGGGTTCAAGTTTCCTTCTCATTATAGGACCTTATGCAGATAAAGGGAGAGTAGAGTCAATATTCTGATGACCCCTATAGGGACATATAAGTTTTTCAAAATTTAACTCGGGTGTTTTACCTCACATGGAGGGATGTTATGCTGTTCCAAAGCAAACACTAACTGCTGGTGAAAGAAAAAAATGTAGCTATGCAGGCAGCAGAGAAGTTTGGAGATGAGCAATATGTCTCCCAGAGCAGGCCAAAAAGGAGAAGAGAAAATAGGAAAAAAATAGGCCTCGAACCCAAAAGATGGGAAACTATCCAGGGGAGGACTAGCAGATAGACTTCACCCACATGTTCACAGCAGAGATCATCCAATACTTCCTCGTATGGGTAGACACTTCCAATAACTTGGTAGAAGCCTTTCCATGACATACTGAAAAGGGCTCTGAGGTAATAAAGTTGTTTGTTAATGAAATAACTCCCTGCTTTGGTCTACCTAAGTACCTCCAAAGTGGCAATGGTTCCTCTTTTAAGGCAACCATCATGCAGGCGATCTCGAAGGCACTAGGCATACAGTATCATCTCTATTGTGCTTGTAGACTCCAGTCTTCAGGAAAGGTAGAGAAGACAAATGATATTATTAAAAGACACCTCAGAAAACTATCCCAAGAAACTCACCTTCCTTCTGTCACTCTTTTTCCCATGGCTTTACTGCCGGTAGGAAATACGCCTTCAAAGTTAGGTCTGAGTCCTTTTAAAATGCTGTTTGGATAGCTTTTCCTTACAAATGATTTTCTAGCACACCAAGAGATTGACCTTTGAAGTGGTAAACATGTAACCTCCCTAGCTCACTTTCCACCCAAGTTAACACAATTAGCAAAAGCCCAATCCAAGAAATAGGAAAACCTTTATTTAACCCAAGAGATTTGGTATTGGTAAATGCTGTCTCTTCTCTCTCTCTCTCCTTACCTAAAGCCCAGTTTTGAAAGGGCCCTACCCTGTTCTTCTCTCAACCACCTCAGTGGAAAAGTTACAGGAATCAACTCCCGAATGCATCACATTTGAGTCAAAACCTGGAAAGCTGACAGAGCAACTCTTGATGTCTCAAAGGAATATTCTGGATATCAATGTGAAGAGATAGGAGATCTTAAGCTGAAACCAAAAAATTAAGTAAATGAGTGAGGGCCACCCATCCTACTCAGTCGTACCTCTACCTTACTAGATACTTTCAATCATTTCTACCTTTCCTCTCGAGATTCACTGCCAGTTATTAGAATTTCTTTTTGATGCATATTTGCAGGAAGATTTTGATTACCCATGGGATTACATTTGTAACGTCATACACCCTTAAAGGGGAATTCTATATCTTGGCAAGTAAAATTTTAGATGAAAATTATTATTATGTAACTTTTGCAGAAATTGCTATACTCACTCTACTCTTTGCAGTAGGACTATACACTGTGGCACCCACAATGTGGAATTCTGGATGAAAAATTCTAATTGCTGTAATATTCTGCCTAATTTTCACCTGTATAACAGAATTAATAATTACAGGAAAGATTTAGCCAAAATTAACACTAAAGTTACTCTGGGCGCTCAATCCAATGCCACTTACATTGGATTTACTTTGGAAAAATGGTGCTTCTTCATTAATGCGTCTAGTAAAGTACAGTGACACCTGGTGGAGACAATCCATATTACAACCCATCAAAATGGTCGCCAGGTACCAAACAAAGCCTGTCGCCGTTGTGGCCTATAATGCCCCCATTAATAATGGTTATCTTGATACTCACATCCAAACTCTGTATTCTAAACCTTCTTGTAAAATTTATTTCTTCTGACCTAGAAGTTATTAAATTCCAAATGGTGTTACAGATGAAACCATGCATGGACCCACCTTTCTTCCAAGGACCCTTAGATCCTCAAGAGGAGCCTTAACTGCTCTTCCCCACACCACACTCTTCTCCAGCAGGAAATGACCAGAAGAGTAGTATTACAACACCTGCTAAGAGCGGTCAAGGTTTTCACTCCTGAGTGGGAAGATGACACAGGACATAGAAAGAAATCGTTTAGGCAGATACTGAGGGCGACAGAATCTTGGCAGAGTTTCCCTTCTAAGAAAAAAGCAGCCCCCCAAATCATTTCCAACGAAGAGGAGCCTGGGAATTGAGCTGCAAGTACAGATAAGCAAGTTGGAAGCTTGCACAGGGAAATGCCAGCAGCTGTGCCAATCAAAAAGGGCTACCTGCAGGCCAGGCATGTCCAAATGGAGGCTTCATCTTCTTTTTTGTTGTTGCGACCACGTGTACAGTAACAGAGGAGTTTGCAACATGGTACAGCTCAGGCAGGGAACTCGCCTGCACAATTAAAGGATAAGCTGGGGGCTACCAAAAAGTTGCATCCCATGAAAATGGCACACCTGGTATAAACCGTGTTTTGCACCCTATGTAAATCAGGCACTGTCTCCTCATGATATCATGTACAAAACTCCCCTACATTTCACTGTGCATCTAGAAACCCATTTTTCTGGGACCCCTCTCTGCAGCACAGAGCTATTCTCTTTCTTTTGCCTATTAAACTTCCACTCTCAACCTTATTCTTTGTGTGTCCATGTCCTTGTTCTCCTTGGCCAAGGAGACAACGAACCTCACATGTTACTTCTGACAATGAGACCATTTCATTATCATTCATGGGCCATTTGTTGATACAGTTGCCTCAAAATGTATTTGATTAATGTGTCACAGTTATTTCATAGATTCGTTTTATTCTTGGTTAAGTCTTGGAAGTATTGGAATTATGGGATGAATTAAAGAGCGTAGAGGGAGAGAACAATTGTGGAGAACTGAGAAATGTAGACCCAAAGCCAGGAAAATTAATGTAAGGCTTTATACTAATTTGAGTGAGTAAGATGTTGAGTGAGAATCTACTAAGAAGCTGTCAAAATAGCAATCCAGTCCCACACCCAGCAGCTTCTGACTCAGGAGAACAAACATAATGCTTTTTACATAAGCACTTCAAATAATTTCCAGGTACTCCTGGATTTAGAGAACCATCATAGCAGAAGAACGCTTTCCATCATTTTTATGGATTTGATTTTATTCTGAATGGAAATATGGTTTGAGTGTAATTCAGGCTAATGGTTTTCTCCTTATTTCATTCAAGACATGTCAGCATGTTTGGAGACTAATATATACGTACAATGAAGATAAAACAGTACAAATTAACTAACAACCTTTCTAATACATAAGCTAAAGATGCCAGTTGTAAAATTCTAGAATATTTTCAGAAGTCAAAGAGCATTCTCTGTGCCTTTTATCTCTTCCTAATTGTGTAAATAATTATATTGCTTATCTTGTGGTACTCATGGAAAAAGAAAAATGCATTAGATGCAAGATGCCATAACACATGCTTCACTATCGATGTTATGCTAACAGCCATACATCTATTAGATCCAAAAGTTTGGTTCAAACCATCAGCTTGTATTCGTTTCAAGAATAGCCTTCATAGTTCTGATGAAATATTGTGGCCTTTGAAGTCTGATCAACTTTGACGTCAATATGTCTCTTCTACTTGCCTGCAGTATAAACATTAGTAGGTTATTTACCCTTTCTGAGCATCATTGTGTGCCTCTATAAAGTAGGAAGTCAATATTTGGAATAAGGATTTAGGGTATGTAAAGTGCCTTACAAAATACCTTACAAAATATTTGTTATGGATTCAATATCTAATTAAATTAATTGTATGACATTTGCATTTTATAAATTTTTAAAGTAGTTATGTTAAATGAGTATAAATAAAATCTCTGAGATCTGTGCCCTGCAGATATGTCCAATAGGTTTTACCTCCGGAGTTCTCAGGTGTGTATGAAAGGCACCCAAGAGGAAACCATCAGGCTCAGAGCAGCCTTTCATGGCTTGCCCATCTCACCTCCCTTGGTGCTGATTAAGAGGCAGCTCCATAAAGTTACGCTCTCCTGAAAAGGATCCCGTGTCTCTGTACCCACCAATGCTCAAAGCTCTGGCATCATCAAGACTAATCCAACCATGACAATTATCTCTCTTATGGTAGTGACCACCATAAGGCGGCAAGGCTTCCCTAATTACTCATCACCTTCTCTTTAATAAACAGATGGTTCTGGACATTCCTATTTTGCCCCCATCCACTTTCTTTCTTCTAAACCTAGACTAAAATCCTTCTCTTGAATTTTCTGGAACTCAGAATTAATCATGACTCATACCCCCCGCACCTTTATCCTCTTCTCTGAATTATTCTTCTTCACTTCTGGCTTTAACTTAAACTTGGTCTTCCCTGAGACACTCCCTCTCCCACAGCAGTGATACATAGGGGGTTCTTTATCCCCAATATTGCTGCAAACCAGATGGGCTGGTTTCCAGTCTGCCTCACTTTGCTAGTTCCTTTCCATTTCCCCACACTTTATACTCAGGATTCATAGTTTTGACTTTAATATCAAAAGACCCTATCACCTATTCGTCTTGTTGGAATCATCTATCAAACCTGAGTCACTCCCACTCATTCCATGAAAATATTAGCTCTTGATTCAAAGCTAGTCTCTCAAAACAGTACTTCTATCTTAATTACTCATGATTTTAATGACTATGAAGGAAATCTTTTAATTCTTTGGCTTCTTAGTTGTTTAGCTTTCTTCTCAATGATCTTCACTTCTACCCATTCTCTGAATATATCCTAGACTTTTCACACCAACTGCAATCCCTTCATGGGATCAGTTTCAAGGATTGGAGCACCAATCGTTATCTTTCTTTTTTGACTATTATTATACTTTAAGTTCTAGGGTTCATGTGCACAATGTGCAGGTTTCCTACATATGTATACACAGGCCATGTTGGTGTGCTGCACCCAATAACTCATCATTTACATTAGGTATATCTCCTAATGCTATCCCTCCCCCGCGCCCCACCCATGACAGGCCCTAGGGTGTGGTGTTCCCCACCCGGTGTCCAAGTGTTCTCATTGTTGAATTCCCACCTATGACTGAGAACATGCGGTGTTTGGTTTTCTGTCCTTGCGATAGTTTGCTCAGAATGATGGTTTCTAGCTTCATCCATGTCCCTGCAAAGGACATGAACTCATCATTTTTTATGACTGCATAGTATTCCATGGTGTATATGTGTCACATTTGATTAATCCAGTCTATCATTGACGGACATTTGGGTTGGTTCTAAGTCCTTGCTATTGTGAATAGTGCCACAATAAACATACATGTGCATGTGTCTTTACAGCAGCATGATTTATAAACCTTTGGGTATATACCCAGTAATGGAATGGCTGGGTCAAATGGTATTTCTAGTTCTAGATCCTTGGGGAATTGCCACACTGTTTTCCACAATGGTTGAACTAGTTTACAGTCCCACCAACAGTGTAAAAGTGTTCCTATTTCTCCACATCCTCTCCAGCACCTGTTGTTTCCTGACTTTTTAATGATCGCCATTCTAACTGATGTGAGATGGTATCTTATTGTGGTTTTGATTTGCATTTCTTGGATGGCCAGTGATGATGAGCATTTTTACATGTGTCTGTTGGCTGCATAAATGTCTTCTTTTGAGAACTGTCTGTTCAAATCCTTTGCCCAATTTTTGATGGGGTTGTTTGATTTTTTTCTCGTAAATTTGTTTAAGTTCTTTGTAGATTCTGGATATTAGCCCTTTGTCAGATGGGTAGATTGCAAAAATTTTCTTGCATTCTGTAGGTTGCCTGTTCATTCTGATGGTACTTTCCTTTGCTGTGCAGAAGCTCTTTAGTTTAATTAGATCCCATTTCTTAACTTTGGCTTTTGTTGCCATTGCTTTTGGTGTTTTAGACATGAAGTCCTTGCCCATGCCTATGTCCTGAATTGTGCTGTCTAGATTATCTTCTAGGGTTTTTATGTTTTTTGGTCTGACATTTAAGTCTTTAATCCATCTTGAATTAATTTTTGTGTAAAGTATAAGGAAGGGATCCAGTTTCAGCCTTCTACATATGGCTAGCCAGCTTTCCTAGCACCATTTATTAAATAGGGAATCCTTTCCCCATTTCTTGTTTCTCTCAGGTTTGTCAAAGATCAGATGGTTGTAGATGTGTGGCATTATTTCTGAGGACTCTGTTCTGTTCCATTGGTCTATATCTCTGTTTTGGTACTAATACCATGATGTTTTGGTTACTGTAGTCTTGTGGTATAGTTTGAAGTCAGGTAGTGTGATGTCTCCAGCTTTGTTCTTTTTGCTTAGGATTGTCTTGGCAATGTGGGCTCTTTTTTGGTTCCATATGAACTTTTTTTCCAATTCTGTGAAGAAAGTCATTGGTAGCTTGATGGGGATGGCATTGAATCTATAAATTACCTTGGGCAGTATGGCCATTTTCATGATGTTGATTCTTCATATCCTTGAGCATGGAATGTTCTTCCATTTGTTTGTGTCCTCTTTTATTTCATTGAGCAGTAGTTTGTAATTCTCCTTGAAGAGGTCCTTCACATCCCTTGTAAGTTGGAATCCTAGGTGTTTTATTCTCTTTCCAGCAATTGTGAATGGGAGTTCACTCATGATTTGGCTCTCTGTCTGTCTGTTATTGGTGTATAGGAATGTTTGTGATTTTTGCACATGGATTTTGTATCCTGAGACTTTGCTGAAGTTGCTTATCAGCCTAAGGAGATTTTGGGCTGAGATGATGGGGTTTTCTAAATAGACAATCATGTCATCTGCAAATAGGGACAATTTGACTTCCTCTTTTCCTAATGAAATACTCTTTATTTCTTTATCCTGCCTGATTGCCCTAGCCAGAACTTCCAACACTATGTTGAATAGGAGTGGTGAGAGAGGACATCCCTGTCTTGTGCCAGTTTTCAAAGGGAATGCTTCCAGTTTTTGCCCATTCAGTATGATATTGGCTGTGGGTTTGTCATAAATAGCCCTTATTATTTTGAGATACGTCCCATCAATACCTAATTTATTGAGAGTTTTTAGGTTGAAGGGCTGTTGAATTTTTTTGAAGGCTTTTTCTGCATTGATTGAGATAATTATGTGGTTTTGTCTTTGGTTCTGTTTATATGATGGATTGCATTTATTGATTTGTGTATGTTGAACCAGCCTTGCATCCTAGGGATGAAGCTGTCTTGATCATGGTGGATAAGCTTTTTGATGTGCCACTGGATTCGGTTTGCCTGTATTTTATTGAGGATTTTTTCATCAATGTTCAACAGGAATATTGGTCTAAAATTCTCTTTTTTTTGTTGTGTCTCCGCCAGGCTTTGGTATCAGGATGATGCTGGCCTCATAAAATGAGTTTAGGAGGATTCCCTCTTTTTCTATTGCTCAGAATAGTTTCAGAGGAATAGTACCAGCTCCTCTTTTAACCTCTGGTAGAATTCAGCCATGAATCCATCTGGTCCTGGACATTTTTTGGTTGGTAGGCTGTTAATTATTGCCTCAATTTCAAGGCCTATTATTGATCTATTCAGGGATTCATCTTCTTCCTGGTTTAGTCTTGGGAGGGTGTATGTGTCCAGGAATTTATCCATTTCTTCTGGATTTTCTAGTTTATTTGCATAAAGGTGTTTAGCATTCTCTGATGGTAGCTTGTATCTCTGTGGGATTGGTGGTGATATCCCCTTTGTCATTTTTTATTGTGTCTGTGATTCTTTCCCTTTTCTTCTTTATTAGTCTTGCTAGTGGTCTATCAATTTTGTTGATCTTTCCAAAAAAATCAGCTCCTGGATTCATTGATTTTTTGAACATTTTTTTGTGTCTCTATTTCCTTCAGTTCTGCTCTGATCTTAATTATTTCTTGCCTTCTGCTAGCTTTTGAATGCGTTTGCTCTTGTTTCTCTAGTTCTTTTAATTGTGGTGTTAGAGTGTCAATTTTAGATCTTTCCTGCTTCTCTTGTGGGCATTTAGTGCTATAAATTTCCCTCTACACACTGCTTTAAATGTGTCTAAGAGATTCTGGTATGTTGTATCTTTGTTCTCATTGGTTTCAAAGAACATCTTTATTTCTGCCTTCATTTACTATGTACCCAGTAGTCATTCAGGAGCAGGTTGTTCAGTTTCCATGTAGTTGAGCGGTTTTGAGTGAGTTTCTTAATCCTGAGTTCTAATTTGATTGCACTGTGGTCTGAGAGACAGTTTGTTATAATTTCTGTTCTTTTACATTTGCTAAGGAATGCTTTAATTCCAATTATGTGGTCAATTTTGAAATAAGTGAAGTGTGGTTGTGAGAAGAATGTATATTCTGTTGATTTGGGGTGGAGAGTTCTGTAGATGTCTATTAGGTCTGCTTGGTGCAGAGCTGAGTTCAATTCCTGGATATCCTTGTTAACTTTCTGTCTCGTGGATCTGTCTAATGTTGACAGTGTGGTGTTAAAATCTCCCATTATTATTGTGTGGGAGTCACAAATCTTTTTGTAGGTCTCTAAGGACTGGATGCTCCTGTATTGGGTGCCTATGTATTTAGGATAGTTAGCTCTTCTTGTAGAATTGATCCCTTTACCATTATGTAATGGCCTTCTTTGTCTCTTCTCATCTTTGTTGGTTTAAAGTCTGTTTTATCAGAGACTAGGATTGCAACCCCTGCTTTTTTTTGTTTTCCATTTGTTTGGTAGATCTTCCTCTATCCTTTTGTTTTGAGCCTATTTGTGTCTCTGCATATGAGATGATTCTCCTGAATACAGCACACTGATAGTCTTGACTCTTTGTCCAATTTGCCAGTCTGCGTCTTTTAACTGGAGCATTTAGCGCATTTACATTTAAGGTTAATATTGTTGTGTGTGAATTTGATCCTGTCATTATGATGTTAGCTGGTTATTTTGCTCGTTAGTTGATGTAGTTTCTTCCTAGCATCAACGGTCTTTACAATTTGGCATGTTTTTGCAGTGGCTGGTACTGGTTGTTCCTTTCCATGCTTGGTGCTTCAGGAGCTCTTGTAAGGCAGGCCTGGTGGTGACAAAATCTCTCAGCATTTGCTAGTTTGTAAAGGCTGTTATCTCTTCTTCACTTATGAAGCTTAAGTTGGCTGGATATGAAATTCTGGGTAGAAAATTCTTTTTTTTAAGATTATTGAACACTGACCCCCAATCTCTTCTGGCTTGTAGAGTTTCTGCCAAGAGATCTGCTGTTAGTCTGATGGGCTTCTCTTTGTGGGTAACCCGACCTTTCTCTCTGGCTTCCCTTAACATTATTTTCTTCATTTCACCTTTGGTGAATCTGACAATTCTGTGTCTTGGAGTTGCTCTTCTCGAGGAGTATCTTTTTATTTTTTATTTTCTTAATTTATTTATTACTATACTTTAAGTTCTAGGGTACATGTGCATAACGTGCAGGTTTGTTACATATGTATACTTGTGCCATGTTGCTGTGCTGCACCCATCAACTCGTCAGCACCCATCAACTCGTCATTTACATCAGGTATAACTCCCAATGCAATCCCTCCCCCCTCATCCCTCCCCATGATAGGCCCCGGTGTGTGATGTTCCCCTTCCCGTGTCCAAGTGATCTCATTGTTCAATTCCCACCTATGAGTGAGAACATGCGGTGTTTGGTTTTCTGTTCTTGTGATAGTTTGCTAAGAATGATGGTTTCCAGCTGCACCCATGTCCCCACAAAGGACACAAACTCATCCTTTTCTATGGCTGCATAGTATTCCATGGTGTATATGTGCCACATTTTCTTAATCCAATCTGTCACTGATGGACATTTGGGTTGATTCCAAGTCTTTGCTATTGTGAATAGTGCTGCAGTAAACATACGTGTGCATGTGTCTTTATAGCAGCATGATTTATAAACCTTTGGGTATATACTCAGTAATGGGATGGCTGGGTCATATGGTACATCTAGTTCTAGATCCTTGAGGAATCGCCATACTGTTTTCCATAATGGTTGAACTAGTTTATAATCCCACCAACAGTGTAAAAGTGTTCCTATTTCTCCACATCCTCTCCAGCACCTGTTGTTTCCTGACTTTTTAATGATCGCCATTCTAACTGGTGTGAGATGGTATCTCATTGTGGTTTTGATTTGCATTTCCCTGATGGCCAGTGATGATGAGCATTTTTTCATGTGTCTGTTGGCTGTATGAATGTCTTCTTTTGAGAAATGTCTGTTCATATCCTTTGCCCACTTTTTGATGGGGTTGTTTGTTTTTTTCTCATAAATTTGTTTGAGTTCTTTGTAGGTTCTGGATATTAGCCCTTTGCCAGATGAGTAGATTGCAAAAATGTTCTCCCATTCTGTAGGTTGCCTGTTCACTCTGATGGTAGTTTCTTTGCTGTGCAGAAGCTTTTTAGTTTAATTAGATCCCATTTGTCAATTTTGGCTTTTGCTGCCGTTGCTTTTGGTGTTTTAGACATGAAGTCTTTGCCCATGCCTATGTCCTGAATGGTACTACCTAGGTTTTCCTCTAGGGTATTTATGGTATTAGGTCTAACATTTAAGTCTCTAATCCATCTTGAATTAATTTTCATATAAGGAGTAAGGAAAGGATCCAGTTTCAGCTTTCTACTTATGGCTAGCCAATTTTCCCAGCACCATTTATGAAATAGGGAATCCTTTCCCCATTTCTTGTTTCTCTCAGGTTTGTCAAAGATCAGATGGCTGTAGATGTGTGGTATTATTTCTGAGGACTCGGTTCTGTTCCATTGGTCTATATCTCTGTTTTGGTACCAGTACCATGCCGTTTTGGTTACTGTAGCCTTGTAGTATAGTTTGAAGTCAGGTAGCGTGATGTCTCCAGCTTTGTTCTTTTGACTTAGGATTGTCTTGGAGATGCGGGCTCTTTTTTGGTTCCATATGAACTTTAAAGCAGTTTTTTCCAATTCTGTGAAGAAACTCATTGGTAGCTTGATGGGGATGGCATTGAATCTATAAATAACCTTGGGCAGTATGGCCATTTTCACGATATTGATTCTTCCTATCCATGAGCATGCAATGTTCTTCCATTTGTTTGTGTCCTCTTTTATTTCACTGAGCAGTGGTTTGTAGTTCTCCTTGAAGAGGTCCTTTCCATCCCTTGTCAGTTGGATTCCTAGGTATTTTATTCTCTTTGAAGCAATTGTGAATGGAAGTTCATTCATGATTTGGCTCTGTGTTTGTCTGTTACTGGTGTATAAGAATGCTTGTGATTTTTGCACATTAATTTTGTATCCTGAGACTTTGCTGAAGTTGCTTATCAGCTTAAGGAAATTTTGGGCTGAGACAATGGGGTTTTCTAAATATACAATCATGTCATCTGCAAAGAGGGACAATTTGACTTCTTCTTTTCTAACTGAATACCCTTGATTTCTTTCTCTTGCCTGATTGCCCTAGCCAGAACTTCCAACACTATGTTGGATAGGAGTGGTGAGAGAGGGCATCCCTGTCTTGTGCCAGTTTTCAAAGGGAATTTTTCCAGTTTTTGCCCATTCAGTATGATATTGGCTGTGGGTTTGTCATAAATAGCTCTTATTATTTTGAGGTACGTTCCATCAATACCGCATTTATTGAGCATTTTTAGCATGAAGGGCTGTTGAATTCTGTCAAAAGCCTTTTCTGCATCTATTGAGATAATCATGTGGTTCTTGTCTTTGGTTCTGTTTATATGCTGGATTATGTTTATTGATTTGTGAATGTTGAACCAGCCTTGCATCCCAGGGATGAAGCCCACTTGATCATGGTGGATAAGCTTTTTGATGTGTTGCTGAATCCGGTTTGCCAGTATTTTATTGAGGATTTTTGCATCGATGTTCATCAGGGATATTGGTCTAAAATTCTCTTTTTTTGTTGGTTTCTGCCAGGCTTTGGTATCAGGATGATGTTGGCCTCATAAAATGAGTTAGGGAGGATTCCCTCTTTTTCTATTGATTAGAATAGTTTCAGAAGGAATGGTACCAGCTCCTCCTTGTACCTCTGGTAGAATTCAGCTGTGAATCCATCTGGTCCTGGACTTTTTTTGGTTGGTAGGCTATTAATTATTGCCTCTATTTCAGAGCCTGCTATTGGTCTATTCAGGGATTCAACTTCTTCCTGGTTTAGTCTTGGAAGAGTGTAAGTGTCCAGGAAATTATCCATTTCTTCTAGATTTTCCAGTTTATTTGCGTAGAGGTGTTTATAGTATTCTCTGATGGTAGTTTGTATTTCTGTGGGGTCGGTGGTGATATCCCCTTTACCATTTTTTATTGCATCTATTTGATTCTTCTCTCTTTTCTTCTTTATTAGTCTTGCTAGCGGTCTGTCAATTTTGTTGATCTTTTCAAAAAACCAACTCCTGGATTCATTGATTTTTGGGGGGGTTTTTTGTGTCTCTATCTCCTTCAGTTCTGCTCTGATCTTAGTTATTTCTTGCTTTCTGCTAGCTTTCGAATGTGTTTGCTCTTGCTTCTCTAGTTCTTTTAATTGTGATGTTAGAGTGTCAATTTTAGATCTTTCCTGCTTTTTCTTGTGGGCATTTAGTGCTATAAATTTCCCTCTACACACTGCTTTAAATGTGTCCCAGAGATTCTGGTATGTTGTATCTTTGTTCTCATTGGTTTCAAAGAACATCTTTATTTGTGCCTTCATTTCGTTATGTACCCAGTAGTCATTCAGGAGCAGGTTGTTCAGTTTCCATGTAGTTGAGCAGTTTTGATTGAGTTTCGTAGTCCTGAGTTCTAGTATGATTGCACTGTGGTCTGAGAGAATTGTTATAATTTCTGTTCTTGTACATTTGCTGAGGAGTGCTTTACTTCCAATTATGTGGTCAATTTTGGAATAAGTGCGATGTGGTGCTGAGAAGAATGTATATTCTGTTGATTTGGGGTGGAGAGTTCTATAGATGTCTATTAGGTCTGCTTGCTGCAGAGATGAGTTCAATTCCTGGATATCCTTGTTAACTTTCTGTCTCGTTGATCTGTCTAATGTTGACAGTGGAGTGTTGAAATCTCCTATTATTATTGTATGAGAGTCTAAGTCTCTTTGTAAGTCTCTAAGGACTTGCTTTATGAATCTGGGTGCTCCTGTATTGGGTGCATATATATTTAGGATAGTTAGCTCTTCCTGTTGAATTGATCCCTTTACCATTATGTAATGGCCTTCTTTGTCTCTTTTGATCTTTGATGCTTTAAAGTCTGTTTTATCAGAGACTAGTATTGCAACCCCTGCTTTTTTTTGTTCTCCATTTGCTTGGTAGATCTTCCTCCATCCCTTTATTTTGAGCCTATGTATGTCTCTGCGTGTGAGATGGGTCTCCTGAATACAGCAGACTGATGGGTCTTGACTCTTTATCCAGTTTGCCAGTCTGTGTCTTTTAATTGGAGCATTTAGTCCATTTACATTTAAGGTTAAGATTGTTATGTGTGAACTTGATCCTGCCACTATGATATTAACTGGTTATTTTGCTCGTTAGTTGATGCAGTTTCTTCCTAGCCTCGATGGTCTTTACATTTTGGCATGTTTTTGCAATGGCTGGTACCGGTTGTTCCTTTCCATGTTTAGTGCTTCCTTCAGGGTCTCTTGTAAGACAGGCCTAGTGGTGACAAAATCTCTAAGCATTTGCTTATCTGTAAAGGATTGTATTTCTCCTTCACTTATGAAACTTAGTTTGGCTGGATATGAAATTCTGGGTTGAAAATTCTTTTCTTTAAGAATGTTGAATATTGGCCCCCACTCTCTTCTGGCTTGGAGAGTTTCTGCCGAGAGATCTGCTGTTAGTCTGATGGGCTTCCCTTTGTGGGTAACCCGACCTTTCTCTCTGGCTGCCCTTAAGATTTTTTCCTTCATTTCAACTTTGGTGAATCTGGCAATTATGTGTCTTGGAGTTGCTCTTCTCGAGGAGTATCTTTGTGGCGTTCTCTGTATTTCCTGGATTTGAATGTTGGCCTGCCCTACTAGGTTGGGGAAGTTCTCCTGGATGATATCCTGAAGAGTGTTTTCTAACTTGGTTCCATCTTCCCCCTCACTTTCAGGCACCCCAATCAGACGTAGATTTGGTCTTTTTACATAATCCCATACTTCTTGCAGGCTTTGTTCATTTCTTTTTCTTCTTTTTTCTTTTGGTTTCTCTTCTCGCTTCATTTCATTCATTTGATCCTCAATCGCTGATACTCTTTCTTCCAGTTGATCGAGTCGGTTACTGAAGCTTGTGCATTTGTCACGTATTTCTCGTGTCATGGTTTTCATCTCTTTCATTTCGTTTATGACCTTCTCTGCATTAATTACTCTAGCTCTCAATTCTTCCACTTTTTTTCAAGATTTTTAGTTTCTTTGCATTGGGTATGTAATTCCTCCCTTAGCTCTGAGAAGTTTGATGGACTGAAGCCTTCTTCTCTCATCTCGTCAAAGTCATTCTCTGTCAAGCTTTGATCCGTTGCTGGCGATGAGCTGCGCTCCTTTGCCGGGGGAGATGCGCTCTTATTTTTTGAATTTCCAGCTTTTCTGCCCTGCTTTTCCCCCATGTTTGTGGTTTTATCTGCCTCTGGTCTTTGATGATGATGGTGACGTACTGATGGGGTTTTGGTGTAGGTGTCCTTCCTGTTTGATAGTTTTCCTTCTAACAGTCAGGACCCTCAGCTGTAGGTCTGTTGGAGATTGCTTGAGGTCCACTCCAGACCCTGTTTGCCTGGGTGTCAGCAGCAGAGGCTGCAGAAGATAGAATATTGCTGAACAAATTGTCCCTCTTTGCAGATGACATGATTGTATATTTAGAAAATCCCATTGTCTCAGCTCAAAATCTCCTTAAGCTGATAAGAAACTTCTGCAAAGTCTCAGGATAAAAAATTAATGTGCAAAAATCACAAGCATTCTTATACACCAGTAACAGACAGAGAGCAAAATCATGAATGAACTTCCATTCACAATTGCTTCAAAGAGAATAAAATACCTAGGAATCCAACTGACAAGGGATGGAAAGGACCTCTTCAAGGAGAACTACAAACCACTGCTCAGTGAAATAAAAGAGGACACAAACAAATGGAAGAACATTGCATGCTCATGGATAGGAAGAATCAGTATTGTGAAAATGGCCATACTGCCCAAGGTTATTTATAGATTCAATGCCATCCCCATCAAGCTACCAATGAGTTTCTTCACAGAATTGGAAAAAACTGCTTTAAAGTTCATATGGAACCAAAAAAGAGCCCGCATCTCCAAGACAATCCTAAGTCAAAAGAACAAAGCTGGAGACATCACGCTACCTGACTTCAAACTATACTACAAGGCTACAGTAACCAAAACGGCATGGTACTGGTACCAAAACAGAGATATAGACCAATGGAACAGAACCGAGTCCTCAGAAATAATACCACACATCTACAGCCATCTGATCTTTGACAAACCTGAGAGAAACAAGAAATGGGGAAAGGATTCCCTATTTCATAAATGGTGCTGGGAAAGCTGGCTAGCCATAAATAGAAAGCTGAAACTGGATCCTTTCCTTACTCCTTATATGAAAATTAATTCAAGATGGATTAGAGACTTAAATGTTAGACCTAATACCATAAATACCCTAGAGGGAAACCTAGGTAGTACCATTCAGGATATAGGCATGGGCAAAGACTTCATGTCTAAAACACCAAAAGCAACGGCAGCAAAAGCCAAAATTGACAAATGGGATCTAATTAAACTAAAAAGCTTCTGCACAGCAAAAGAAACTACCATCAGAGTGAACAGGCAACCTACAGAATGGGAGAACATTTTTGCAATCTACTCATCTGGCAAAGGGCTAATATCCAGAACCTACAAAGAACTCAAACAAATTTATGAGAAAAAAACAAACAACCCCATCAAAAAGTGGGCAAAGGATATGAACAGACATTTCTCAAAAGAAGACATTCACACAGCCAACAGACACATGAAAAAATGCTCATCATCACTGGCCATCAGAGAAATGCAAATCAAAACCACAATGAGATACCATCTCACACCAGTTAGAATGGCGATCATTAAAAAGTCAGGAAACAACAGGTGCTGGAGAGGATGTGGAGAAATAGGAACACTTTTACACTGTTGGTGGGATTGTAAACTAGTTCAACCATTATGGAAAACAGTATAGCGATTCCTCAAGGATCTAGAACTAGATGTACCATATGACCCAGCCATCCCATTACTGGGTATATACCCAAAGGTTTATAAATCATGCTGCTATAAAGACACATGCACACATATGTTTACTGCGGTACTATTCACAATAGCAAAGACTTGGAATCAACCCAAATGTCCATCAGTGACAGATTGGATTAAGAAAATGTGGCACATATACACCATGGAATACTATGCAGCCATAGAAAAGGATGAGTTTGTGTCCTTTGTAGGGACATGGATGCAGCTGGAAACCATCATTCTTAGCAAACTATCACAAGAACAGAAAACCAAACACCGCATGTTCTCACTCATAGGTGGGAACTGAACAATGAGATCACTTGGATTCAGGAAGGGGAACATCACACACTGCGGCCTATCATGGGGAGGGCTGAAGGGGGAGGGATTGCATTGGGAGTTATACCTGATGTAAATGACGAGTTGATGGGTGCTGACGAGTTGATGGGTGCAGCACAGCAACATGGCACAAGTATACATATGTAACAAACCTGCACATTATGCACATGTACCCTAGAACTTAAAGTATATTAATAATAAAAAATAAAAAAAAAAGAAACAAACACATCTAACTATTTTCTGAATGGGGAAAACCAGAACGCTTTTCCTCTAAGAAACAAAACAAGTTTATCTACTCTCACCATTCTTAATCAACATATTTCCGAATTTCTAGCCAGGGCAAATAAGAAAGAGAAATAAAGAAGGGCATTTAAATTGGAAAGGAGAAAGTCAAGTTGTCCATTTTTGCAGATGATCTGATCTTACATATAGGAAAATCTAGAGACCTACAAAAAAAATTAGAAATGGTAAATGATTTCAATAAAGATGCTGGATGCAAAATTAATATACAAAAATCATTAGTGTTTCTATAAATAAACAATGAACTAGCTGAAAAAAATCAAAAGGACAAACCTATTTACAAGAGCTCCAAAAAAAGAACTAGGAATAAATTTTGCCAAGGAGGTAAAATCTTCTCCAAGGAAATTCACAAAATGCTGATGAAAAATATTGAAGATGATACACATATGTAGAAATAAATCCTATGTTTATGACTCAGAAGAATCAATATTGTTTAAATGACACTACTATCCAAATCAATCCACAGATTCATGCAATTCATATCAAAATACCAATGACACTCTTCACAGAAATAGAAAATATTAGAAAATTTCTGCAGAACCGCAAAAGCCCTGAAATCACCAAAGCTGTTCTTACCAAAAAGACCAAAGCTAGATGCATTACACTACCAGAGGTCACAATATACTACAAAGCTACAGTAACCAAAACAGCATGATACTAGCATAAAAACAGACACACAGACCAGTTGAACAGAGTAGAAAACCAAGAAATTAATCCACATATGTATAGCCAACTGTTTTTTGTAAAAGATATTAAAAACTCTCACTGGGGCAAGGACAGCCTGTTCAATAATTGTGTTGAAAAAACTGAATATGCATATGCAGAATAATGAAAAAAGGGTCCCACTTCTAATGCTATTAAAAAACTCAAAATGGATCAAAGATCTAAATGTTATAACAGAAACAATAAAACTACTCTAAGAAATTATAGGGAAAATATTTCAGCACATTTGTCTACAAAAAGATTTTATGAGTAAGACTTTAAGAGCACAGGCAACAAAAGTAAAAATGAATAAATGAGATTGTAACAAACTAAAACACTTTTGTATAGCAATAGAAATAATTAACAGGGTGAAGAGCCAGTCTACAGAATGTGAGAAAATATTTCCAAGCCACTCATTCAACAGAAGATTAATATTCAAAATATTCAAGGAACTCAAACAGCTCAACAGCAAAAAGATCTGCAATTTAATTTTTAAAAGAATGGGCAAATAGTCTGAACAGACATTGCTCAAAAGAAGACATACAACTGGCTAACAAACATATGAAAAAATTGTCAATATCACTAATTAAAAGAGATATGCAAATAAAAACCACAATGAGGTATCCTTTCACCCCAGTTAGAATGGTTATCATAGAAAAAGACAAACTATAAATGCTTGCAAGGATGAAGAGTACAGAGAATTCTTACAGACAGTTGGTGGTAATGTAAACTAGTATGGCCACAAAGGGAAGAGTATAGAGGTTCCTCAATAAACTACAACGGAAATACCTTACAATCTAGCAATCGCACTACTGAGAATTTATCCAAAGGAAATAAAATCACTAAATAAAAATATATCTGCACCCAGATGTTTATCTCATCCCTATTCACAGGAGCCAAAATATAGTATTAATCTCAGTGTTCAACAACAAATAAATGGATAAAGAAAACGTGAGATAGATGATAGATAGATAGATAGATAGATAGATAGACATATATCTCTATGTTTAGAGAGATACATAGAATACTATTTAGCTATAAAAAAGAATTAAATCTTGTCATTTGCAGCAACATGAATAAAATTGGACAATATTATGATAAATGAAATAAGCCAGGAGCAGAATATTTTACACTATGTGTTTTCACTCATATGTGGAAGCTTAAACAAGTTGATCTCATAGAAGTAAAGAGTAAAACAGAGGATACTAGACAAGGAAGGATAAGGAGAAAGGGAGGATAGGAAGATATTTTTTAAAAGATACAAAACTACAGCTCAAAAAAGAGCAGCAAAATGGTAGTAGTAAGTTCCTTCTTTTAAGAATCACACTGATTGTATATAGACTCAATTCTCCAGTTAAAAGATATAAAGTTGAATGAATGGATAAAATAACAAGACTCAACTATACGTTGTCAATAAGAGACTAACTTCATCTATACAGATATGCATAGACTGAGAGTGAATGAATGGAAAAAGATACTCCATACAAATAAAAACCAAACCAAAACAACAATAGCTATACTCTCTCAGATAAACATAAATTTCAAGTTAAAACATATATAAAGAGACAAGGCCATTACATAATGATAAAAGGGTCAATACAACAAGACCATATAGCAATCATGAATACATATGCACCCAACATCAAAGCATCGAAATGCATTAAGGAAACATTAATAGATTTACAGGGAGAGATACATAGTAATACAATAATAGTAGGAGATTTCAACACCCTGCTTCCTGCAGTGGACAGATTATTTACAGAAAACCAAGAAAAAAAATCAGATTTAAATTGCACTCTAGATGAAATGGACTTAACAGACATTTACAGAACATTCTATCCAACAGCTGGAGAATACACATTCTTCTACACTGCACATGGTATGTTTTCCAGGATAGACCATATGTTGGTTTACAAAAAAAGTCTTTAAAAATACAACAAAATTAAGATCATATCAAGTACCATTTTTCACCATAATGGAAAAAACTAGAAATCAACAGCAGGGGCCGGGTGTGGTGGCTCAAGCCTGTAATCCCAGCACTTTGGGAGGCCGAGACGGGCGGATCACTAGGTCAGGAGTTCGAGACCATCCTGGCTAACACGGTGAAACCCCGTCTCTACTAAAAAATACAAAAAACTAGCCGGGCGAGGTGGCGGGCGCCTGTAGTCCCGGTTACTCGGGAGGCTGAGGCAGGAGAATGGCGTAAAAACCCGGGAGGCGGAGCTTGCAGTGAGCTGAGATCCGGCCACTGCACTCCACCCTGGGCGACACAGCGAGACTCCGTCTCCAAAAAAAAAAAAAAAAAAAAAAAGAAATCAACAGCAGGAGGAGCTCTGAAATGCTGCAAGTACATGGAAATTAAACAACATGCTTCTAAACAACCTGTAAGCCAATGAAGAAATTGAAAGAGAAATTTTAAAAATTTCTAAAGACAGCTGGATGCAGTGGCTCATGCCTGTAATCCCACCACTTTGGGAGGCCAGGGCAGGTGGATCACCTGAGGTCAGGAGTTCGAGACTAGCCTGAACAACATGGAGAAACCCCATCTCTACTAAAAATACAAAATTAGCCGGGTGTGGTGGCACATGCCTGTAATCCCAGCTACTCGGGAGGCTGAGGTGGGAGAATCACTTGAACCCAGGAGGCGGAGATTGCAGTGAGCCGAGATGGAACCATTGCACTCCAGCCTGGGCAACAAGAGTGAAATTCCAGCTAAAAAAAAAAAAAAAATTCTCAAGACAAATTAACATGAAAACACAACATACTAAAATTTATGAAATACAGCAAAAGTGGTCCTTAGAAGGAGGTTTATAGCAATTGATGTCTACATCAAAAAAAGCTCTCAAATGAACCACCAAATGATGGATCTCAAAGATAGAAAAGCAAGAATAAAATAAACTCACATTAGACAGAAAATAATAAAATCAGAGTACAGTAGAGACCTAAAAGCAACACAGAAAATCAATGAAATGATGAGCTAATTTTATAAAAACATAAACAAAATTGGCAAATCTTTAGCAAGACTAACCAAGAAAAAAAGAGAGAAGCGTCAAATAAATAAAATCAGGAATTAAAAAGGAGGCATTACAACTGATGCAACCAAAATACAAAAGTTCATAAGAAACTACTATGCACAATTAATGATATGCCAACAATATGAAGAATCCAGAAGAAATGGATCAGTTCCTGAACACAAAAACCTACCAAGGCTGGGTCAAGTTTGGGAGAGTGGTGAAGGATATTGCATACAGTGTACACTCCTTAGGTGACAGGTAAACAAAAATCTCAGAAATTAACACTAAAGAATTTATCCATGTAACCAAAAGCTGCCTGTACCCTGAAATCTATTGAAATAAAAATAATTTTAAAAATCTACTGACTGAATTAAGAAGAAATAGAAAATGTGAACCAAGAAATAATGAGTAATGAGATTTTAAGCAGTAATAAAAGGTCTTTCATTAAAGGAAAGTCCAAGACATGACGACTTCACGGCTAAATTCTACAAAATATCTTTAAAAGAATGAATTCAATTCTTCACAAACTATTTCAATAAATTGAAAAGGAGGGAACTCTTTCAAATTTATTATGTGAAGCCATCATCACACTGATTCCAAAACCAGAGAAAGACACAACAGCAACGAAAACATTTCAGGCCAATACCCTTGATGAACTTAGATGAAAAAAATGTCAACAAATCAAATTTAACAACATATTTTAAAAATCAAGTGGGGTTCATCCCAGGGATGCAAGCATATTTCGACATATGTAAATCAATAAACATGATACATCACATCAATAGAGTCAGACAAAAATTATATGATCATTTTAATAGATGCAGATCCATTTGACAAAATTCAGTCCCTCTTCATAACAAAAGCTCTCAATGATTAGGTATAGAAGGAACATACTTCAACATAACAAAGCCCATATATGACAAATCCATAGGCAGTACAATGCTGAATGCGGAATAGTTGAAAGCTTTTCCTCTAAGATCTGGAACAAGATAAAATTCCCCACATTTACCAGTCCTATTCAATACATTACTGGACATTCACAAAAGACTGAATAACTAAAGTAATTCTGAGCAAACAGACAAAGCTAGAGACATCATACAACTTGGCTTAAAAATATACTACAAAGCTATTGTAGCCAAAACTGCATTGTATTGGCTAAAAATACAGAAAAGACAAAAAGACCAATGGAACAAAACAGAAATGCCAGAAATAAATTAATGCATTTACAACCAATTGATTTGAAAAAGATGCCAAGAACACAAATTGAGGAAAGGTCACTCTCTTCAACAAATGATACTGAAAAAAACTGAATATCTGCATACAATAGAATAAAACTAGACCTCTATTTCTCACCATATACAAAATTCAATTCAAAATAGATTAAAGATTCAAACGTAAAGCCTAAAACTATGAAACTACTAGAATAATACAAGGAGAAATGCTACATAACTTCAGTCTGGGCAAGGATTTACTAGACAAGATCTCAAAAACTCAGGCAACAATAGCAAAAATACAGTAATTACATCAAATTAAAAATATTCTGTATAGAAAAGGGAACAATAGACTAAGGAGAATACATACAGAATGAGAGAAAATATTTGCAAAACATACATCTGACAAGAGGTTATTATCAAGAATTTATAAGGAATTCAAACAATTCAATAGAAAAATAATGTAATTTAAAAATGGACAAAAGACCTGAATAGATATTTCTCCAAGAAAGATATAGAAATGGACAACAGTTATATGAAAAAAATGCTGAAAGTCACTAACAATCAGGGAAATGCAAATAAAAACCAAAATGAGATATCACCTCACCCCAGTTAGAAAGGGTGTCATCAAAAAGACCAAAAACAACAAACAAAAAAAACAAAAAAAGAAAGAAAAGAAGAAATGCTGGCAATACTGTGGAAAAAGGGAAAGTCTTATACACTGTTAGGAATGGAAATTACTACAGCCATTATGAAAAACAGCATGGATATTCCTAAAAAAATTAATAATAGATACAACATATGATCCAGTAATCCCACTACTGGGCATATAGTCACAGAAAATGAAATAAGTATGCTGAAGAGTCATTTTGCACTCCCATGTTAATTGCACTGTTCATTTTAGCCAAGGCATGGAATCAACCTGAATGCCATCAACAGAGAAATGGATAAAGAAAATGTGGCATATATACAAAATGGACTACCATTCTGCCACAAAAAAAGGATGAAATTCTGTCATTTACAAAAAAATTGTTGAGCCTGGAGCCTGTTAAGGGAAATAAGTCAGGCACAAAAAGAAACGTACTGCATGATGTCATTCATGTGAAGAATCTAAACAAATTGATCTCACAGATATTAAGAGTAAAATTGTGGTTACCAAAGACAGGAAAAACAGGGAAGGGGAAGATGGGGAGGAGTTGGTCAATGAGTACAATGTTACAGTTAGATAGGAGGAATAAGTTGCTGGTACTTACTTCACAGTAAGGTGACTATAGCTAACAATAACGCATTGTAAATTTCAAAAAGCTAGAAGAGAGGATTTTGAATGTACTCACAATTAAGAAATGATAAATGTGTAAGGTGATGGATATGCTAATAACCATGATTTGATTATTACACAATGTATACATGTATTGAAACATCACATTGTATTCAATAAATATGTATGATTATATGTGTGTGTATGTTAGTTGCTATATGACGATTTGTTAGATTTATTATATGATACCTACAAACCTAGCACGTATGTGGGTTACCCCAAATTTCTGTTTGTGTGATTAATTTTTTTTCAGGATTACAGGCTGAGAACAGGTATAAAGATATATATATATATCTTCCAGGCCAGTTCCCATATTCTAGTAATAATTTTGTGTGACTTTGCTACCCTCAGTTATACCTTCTCCTGTACCACGGTGGTCTATCAAAGGAATACTAGCATCATGTGGAATGTTTTAAAGATATCCAAGCTACATCACACATGTTTGAATTTGGAATCTCTAAAGTAGGTCTATAAATATATTTCTTTTAAAATGTATTTTTACAGTTGATTTGATACAAAATATCTTTTAACCAATTGAGAATTATAAACTACAACCTCTAGCATTCACTAGGTAGAGATGGTGCTCCTGATAGTGACAAGAGACAGCCAAATGCCTAGGCAGATAGGGGCAGGCTCCCAGTGAAACCCCGCCTCCAAGCTGAAGACAGTTTAAAGTCCAAAAGCCAGGCTACGAGTGAAATCCTTAGACCAGATTGAGAAGTTGTCTTCTTATTTGGCATGCTTTCCTCTGATTTGTCCCCACCCTTCACCTATTTTAGATATAACTACCCTTTCCTAATTGGTTTTCTATACTGTCATGCCCACCTTTGAGTGGTGCCTTCACTGTAACCTTTTTTGCATACTCGGAAACCAGTCAGCACACACTCCCCATCCTGTGCCTACAAAGACCCCAGACTCAGTTGGTGGAGTGGGGAAGACACCCTGAATTCGAGGAAGAGACAGCAGGACTTCAGGGAAGACAACCTGCCCTTCCCATCCCCTCTCCAGCACCCCTCTCCACTGAGAGTCTTTTTCATTACTCATTAAAATTCTCCACCTTCACCACCCTTCACCTGTCAATGTGATCTCATTCTTCTTGGACAGCAGATAAGGGCCTCCACTAAATGCAGGTACCCAGAAAAGGCTGTCACACTGGCTTTTGCCCTTACTGGCAGCGGGTAGCCATCCCAGGTAAAGAGACAAGGGGCCAACTGAGCTGCAAACATGCCGCCATCTGTCAGACTGTAGACGGTGGAACTAAAGGAGCACCGTAACAACCCCACCGGGGCTTCAGGATCATGAGCACCCTTGCACCTTGTGTGGCTGCCAGGCCTGCATGGAACTCACTCCTGTTTTGGTGCCTGGAGTGGTTGGCCAGGTCCAGCATTCACTCGCTTGCACCTGGTCTGGCCACGGGAAACTCACAGAACTTGTTTCTGAGTTGATGACTAGAATGACCCACATGGTCCTGCACTTGGTCACTCACATGCTCCCTTCCGCAAAGCATTGAGCATGGCAGACCAAATAAAGAGGGCACCTCTATTGCAAGTCTAGTGAAGAGGCCAAGAAATATTCTGCCTCACTACTAGAAAATGCAATATTTAAATATTTGGTCTCATTTTCTCTATTTCTTGTCCAGCTTTGGAGATGTGGAAGATATCCTTTTATGCACAACGAATAAACAAACAAGTATGCAAGAGAGTAACACATATTTTGCTTCTCCCAGAGAACAGACAGATGCAATGAAGACATATCTTATCAATAGGTTTTGCTTTCTCAAGTTAAAGTCAGTTTTTCTTATCTACTTCCATGGGTCCAGTAGAAACTTAACACGTATTATAATATATTGTCTCACAATTCTCCTGCAGGATTTTAATGGTAGGTTGGAAGAAGATCCATCGAGGTTGTTAGTCAAACACAAATTCAAATTTTAAATTAATAATATTTGTAATTTCTGAAAAATATACAACTTAACATGAAAAGTATATATCATTATAGCATAAATCCAGGCTAGATTTTGGCCAAAGTAATATACATCTAAAGTGTTTCTTTCTTTCTTTCTTTCTTTTTTTTTTTTTTTTAGGCATCAGGCTTTTCTCTTTATTTAGGCTATTATTCTATCTTCTCCCTTTTACCTCCCTTATATTCTAGTCACTGGTTTTATTAGCAGTTACAACTACAAAACAATTACTTTTTATTGTATTACATACTAACCATGCTTCTCACTTTAAATTTTTATGGATCATATATTCTAAGCTTAACCATAAAGGCATAGCTATATCCTAACCATAGGAACTCCCATTTTTTATAGTTTATTTAAATTCATAGGCTTTTCCATTGGTCCACTACAAGTAAAGAATGTTGGAATTGTCAGTGAAAAGACCAGGAACACCTCAAAAATAACATCTTAATGAATCAATACAATGTTAGTTGGCAGCAGCATTGTCTTGCATGTCCAAATTACATGTTTTACTGTCTGCTCCAGCAGAAGGTACAAAATGTTCACCATTATTTAAGAATTCTAAGTTTGCTTCATCCATTACTTTTCTTTCATTGTCTGATGCCTTGGTATCCTTTCCTTGAAATTTTTTCTTCATAACAAAAATGAATACGATATATAAAACAAGTGCTGAGAATCTTAAAGCCGTAGATAAGCCCAAGTAGACCCTTCTGTGAAAAGAGAAAAAAGAGAGTAGATTATTATTTTAAATATGTAAAACATCTTACATTTTTTATCTCCAGTATGCATACCTTAAAAGAAAGAAAAACAAGTTACACACACAAATATTCAGAGAAAAATTCTATTTATTCTTTTCATTGGGGCATAAAATATTTTTCTATTATTAAAAAAAAAAAAATGAAGCTACAGAAACTAAACCCCAGCTGTCTCTAGCCTTCCTTTGGGAGGGAGGAAAATATATAACTCCAGCCCCCTCAAGCCATCTCATTCTACCTAAGGAGTGGGAGACAGAAACTGAGAAGCATGTTTGAAGTTCACAGTCCAGAGATACCGGCTCACTAAAAGATTGAGACATTATCATAGAACTATAGAATGTTACTTTTTCTTCAGCACCTTACACCCCATTAATAAAGGCTTATATACAGCAATTCCTTTTACCCAATACATTTTGTGTGGCTGTCAAGAAAAATTTGCAAGTTACATACTAAAAGGCAATAAACATAGTATGGAAAGAATAAGACTTAAAACCAGATCCAGATATATCAAGGAATATCAGGGATGGAAATTTAAAACAACTATTATTAATTTCTTAAGCAATCTAATGGATAATGTAGACAGCATGTAAGAAAGATTAGCAATGTAAGTAAAGATAAAAATTCTAAGAACCAAAACAAAACAGTAAGGATAAGAAAACTGTAACAGAAATGATAAATGCCTTGATGGATTTATTATTAGACAGAGCACTGCTGAGGAAACAATCTCTAAGTTTATCTCAATTAAAAAAAAAAAAGAAAAATAAGACAAAAGAAAGAAAAAAACAGAATAACCAAGAACTTTGGGAGGATTACATAAGTGTTTATAATAGAAATACTTGAAGGGGAAAATGAAAGGAACAAAAGAAATATTTCAAATAATAAGTATGGAGAATTTTTATCGAATTAATGTCAGACACCAAACCTCAGATCCAGGAAGCTCAGAAAACACCAAGAAGGATAAATGCCAGAAAAACTATGCAGAGGTTTATTATTTTCAAAGTCTGGAAAATCAGAGATGAAGAAAACATCCTGAAAGAAACAAAAGGAAAAGCAAACCTGGTTTATAGAGTAGAAAAGATTACATCAGACTTCTCTTCAGAAACCATACAAGCAAGAAGAGAGTGAAGTGAAATATTTAAACTGTTAAGAAAAATAAAACACCAACTTAAAAATTCTGTACCATGTGAAATTATCTTTCAAAAGTTAAGTCAAAATCAAGACACCATCACACAAACAAAAATTGAGGGACTGTTTTGCCAGTATACCCTCCTTGCAAGAAATGTTAAAAGAAGTTTGTTAGAGAGAAGGAAAATGATATAAGTCAGAAACTTGGATATAAAGAAGGAAGAACATCAGAGAAGAAATCAGTTAAGGTTAAATAAAAACAATTTTATTCTAAATTGATTTAATAGAAAACTGTTCAAAACAATAATAGAAACCATGTGTTTAATTATATATAATGCACATGCTTATTCATATGTGTATGTTTGCTTACAGATAAGTGGAGTAAATGACAGCAGTGATACAATGGGTAGGAAAGAAGAATTAGGGTCATTTTGGTTTTATAAGGGTACTCATAATCTGTGAACTAATAAAGTGTTACTAAAATATAAACTTGGATTAGTTTTAAACATATATTGCAAATGCTAGGAAAACCACTGAAATTTTTGTTTAAAAAGTACAACTAATAAGCTAAGATATGAGAGAAAATGGAATTATATAAAATGCTCAATTAAAACAAAATGGGAAGACAAAAAGTGGTATATAAAAATAGGATCAAAGAACAAGGACAGCAAATAGAAAATAGTAACAAATATGGTCAGTATTCTTTCATTTATATCAGTAATCACTTTGAATGTCAATGATATAAATACACCAACTAAAAGACCAAAATGAGCCAGGCATGGTGGCTCATGCCTGTAATCCCAGCACTCTGGGGGGCCAAGATGGGAGAATCAAGTGAGTCCAGGAGTTTGAGACCAGACTGGGCAACAAAGTTGCTCATCTCTAAAAAAAAAAAAAAAAAATCAAAAAATTAGCCAGGCATGTTAGTTCATGCCTGTGTTCCCAGCTACATGGGAGGCTAAGGCAGAAGGATCTCTTGAGCCCAGGAGGTTGAGGCTACAGTGAGCCACGTTCAAGCCACTGCTCTACAGCCTGGGTGGCAGAATGAGATCCCATCTCAAAAGATAATAATAAGATTGTTAGAGGATTAAAACCAAGAACCAAACTATATGTAGTCTATAAGAAACTCACTTTAAATATGAAGACATACAGATTAAAAGTAATTAGACTGACGAAGACATACACTGATAACATTAATCAAAAGAAAGTGGGAGTACCTATTTTAATTTCAAACAGAGCAGACTTCAAAGCAAGGAAATTAATGAAGGATAAAAAAGTCTTTACATAATAACAAAGGAATCAGTTATCCAATTATCCTTTTACAAAACAGAACAATACTTAACATGTAAGCATGTAAAAATGGAGTGTCTAAATATGTGAGGGGAAAATGATAGAGCTGCAAAGAGAAATACAGTAAGTCTTCACTTAACGTTGTCTACAGGTTCTTGGAAATTATAATTTTGAGTAAAATTATGTATTGTATAATGAAACCAATTTCACTATAGATAACTGGTATAAACAATAGTTACTATGGTACATAGCACATTGTTTTGCTTAAAATCAGTTTCTAAGAACCTATGGACAATCTTAAGTGGATACTTAATGTAAACAAACCCACAATTATGTTGGAGACTTCAACATGCCTCTATCAGAAAAGGTCAGATTCACCAGGCAAAATTTGATCAGACATAGTTGAAAACTCAACAACACTATCAATCAACAGTATAACAGATGTAACCTACTACATCAAACAGCAACAGACTACAAAGTCTTCCCAAGCTCGTATAGAATATTCACCAAGATAGACCACATTCTGGGCTATAAAAGATATCTTAAGAAATTTAAGGCCAGGTGTGGTGGCTCAGGCCTGTAATTCCAGCACTTTGGGAAGTCAAGGCAATCAGATCACTTGAGGTCAAGAATTTGACACCAGACTGATCAACATGGTGAACAACATGGTGAAACCCCGTCTCTACAAAAATACAAAAAAAAAAGGCTGGGTGCAGTGCCTCACGCCTGTAATCCCAGCACTTTGGGAGGCTGAGGTGGGTGGATCATGAGGTCAAGAGATTGAGACCATCCTGGTCAACATGGTGAAACCCCATCTCTACTAAAAATACAAAAATTAGCTGGGTGTGGGGGCATGTGCCTATAATCCCAGCTACTCAGGAGGCTGAGGTAGGAGAATCGCTTGAACCCAGGAGGTTGAGGTTGCAGTGAACTGAGATTGCACTCCAACCTGGGCGACAACAGTGAAACTCCGTCTAAAAAAGAAAAGAAAAAATACGAAAAAAAAAAAAATTAGCCAGGCGTGATAGCACACACCTATGATCCCTGCTACTTAGAAGGCCAAGGTACGAGAATCATTTGAACCCAGGAAGCAGAGGTTGCAGTGAGCGAGATCATACCACTGTACTCCAGCCTTGGTAACAGAGCAACACTGTCTCAAAAATAAAAATAAAAAATAAATAAATAAATAAATAAAAATAAAAGAAATTTGAAAGAATGAAAATCATGCAATATCTGTCCTTAAACCACAGTGGAATTAAACTAGAAGTCAATAGCAAAAAGATCATTGGAAAGTCCCAAAATCTGTGAAGATTAAGCAATACACTTCTAAGAAACATATGAGTCAAGATGAAATCTCATGAGAAATTTAAAAATAGTTTGAATTAAGTGAAAATAAAATTATAACATCCAATATTATGGATGCAGTAAAAGCAGGCTTAGAGATGAATGAAGAATATCTTAAATCAATCATTTAATCTTTTACCTTAGCAAACTAGAAAAAGAAGAGCAAATTGAATCCAAAGTAATACAAAGATAATAAATAGTAAAAGTAGGGTACAGTGAAATTTAAAAAGGGACATGAAGAGAGAAAATCAACAAAAAAAAAAGCTCTTTCTCTGAAAAAAGTTAGTAAAATTGATGAGTCCCTTGCCAGGCTAATTTAGATAAAAAGGAGGACACAATTTACTAATATCAGAAATCAAAGATGGAACATCACTGTAGACCCCACTGACCTTAAAAAGACCCAAAGGTAATATCACAAACAACACCATGTCCCCAATTTTAATAACCTGAAAGAAATGGACCAATTCCTTGAAAGATACAATCTACCTAAATTCACACAAGAAGAAATAGATCATCTGAATAGGTCTACATCTGTCAAAGAAATGAATCGATAATAACTTTCTAAAGCAGAAAACACCAAACCAAGATGGGTTCATGGGTGAATTCTATAAAACACTTAAGTAAGAATTTATACCAATTCATTACAATTTCCTACAATAATAGAAGCAGCAGGAATAGTTCCTGTCTCTTATGAGGTCAGCATCATCCTAATACCCAAAGCACACAAACATTACAAGAAAAGAAAACTACAGAGCAATACATTTCACAAATATAGGTGCAGAAGTTCTCAAAAATAGCTAATTGAATTTGATGTTGCATTAACAAATTAGGCGCCACAGCCAAGTGGAATGTATTTCAGGTTTACAAGACTGGTTCAACATTCAAAAATCAATTATATAATTTATTATATTAACAGGCTAAAGAAGAAAAAAAATCACATGATCACATCAATAGATGCAGAAAATGCATTTGACAAAATCAAGTATCCATTTGTGAACAAAAACTTTCATTAAATTAGGAATAGAGGAGAATTTTATCAACCTGATTAAAAACAAATACATCAAAAATTGTACACATTTTTTACTCGATGGTGAAGAACTCAGAGCATTCCTGATAATGTTGGAACAAGCCAAGAATGTCCCTTTTCACCACTGATTTTCAACATGGTACACAGAAAGTCCATGTGATTAAAAAAAAAAAGTGAAAAGAGAATGATATGTATACAGATTGAAGGGAAGGAATGAAACTACCTTTGTTTGCACATTTATATGTAGAAAATCTCAAATAATAGACAAAAACACCACTGGAACTAATAAGCAATTATAATAAGGTTGTAGAATATAAGATTAATATGCCAAAGTGAAAAGTTTTCCTATAAATCGGCAATAAACAAGTAGAATTTGAAATTAAAAACACATTAGTATTTACATTAGCACTCCCAAAAATGAAACATTGGGTATAAATTTAGCAAAATATATACAAAGGGTATAGGCAGAAAACTATAAAACTCTGATGAAAGAAACCAAAGAAGTATTAAAAATGAAGTGATATTCCATGTTCATTTACAGTATCGGAAGACTCAGTATTGTCAAGATGTCAGTTTGCCCCAACTTGATACACAGATTCAGTGCAACGCCAATCAAAATCTCTATAAGTTATTTTTTGGATATTGACAAACTAATTCTAAAGTTTATGTGAAGAGGCAAAAGATGCTAAATAGCCAAGACAATACTTAAGTAGAAGAACAAAATAATAGGACTGATACTACCTGACCTCGACTTACTACGAAGCTACAGCAACCAAGACAGTGTGACTTTGGTAATACAAATAGGTAAGTGGAAAGAATAAATAGCCAAGAAATAGACCCACTTAAATACAGTCGATGGATCTTTAGAAAAAAATGAAGGCATTACAATGGAGAAAATACCGTATTTTCAACAAATGGTGCTGAAACAACTAGATATCCACATGTAAAATAATGAATTTAGGCTGCACAAAAATTAACCCAAAATGAATCACAAACTAAAATGTAAAATGCAAAACTATAAAACTCCTAGGAGGTAACACAGGAGAAAGCAACCTAGGATTTGGCTATGGCTTTTCAGATGCAACAGCAAAAGCACAATCCATGAAAGAACTTATTGATAAGGAGGACTTCATTAAAATTTAAAACTTCTGAATAGAACAGTTATCCAGTCATATATCTCAAGTTTGCAAGACTAGTTTAACATTCACAAATCATTTATATAATTCATTATATGAATAGACTAACTAAGAAAAATAATCACAAGATTACATCAATAGGAGGCTAAGGTGAGAGGATCGCCTGAACCCAGGAGTTCAAGGCTACAGTGAGCTAAGAAGGTGCCACTGCACTCCTGTTTGGGCAACAGAGCAAGATCCATCTCCAAAAACAAAAAACAAACCAAAAAAAAAAAATTCTGCTCTGAGAAAGTAAGAGACACTGTCAAAAGGATAAGATGAAAATCAGAGGCCACAGACTGAGAGAAAATATTTTCAAAAGGCATATTCAGTAACTGTTTTCAAAAATATTAGGAACTCTCAAAATTCAACAATTAAACAGTTAACAAGTAGGCCAAAGACTTTAACACATACCTCCCCCCAAAAATATAGAGGTGGCAAATAAGCATATAAGAAGATGCTTCACATCTTATGTCGTCAAGGAAATGCAAATTTAAACAACAATGAGATGCCACTACATACCTATTAGAATGACCAAAATCCAGAACCCGAAACATGAGATGTGTATAAGGAAGTGGAGCAACAGAAACTGTCATTCATTGTTGGTGCAAATGTAAAATGATACAGCCACTTTTGAAGCCAGTCTGACAGTTTCTTAGAAAACTACACTTATTTTTACCGTATGATCAAGTAATTGCACTTTGGTGTTGACACAAAGAATTTGAAACCTGTATCTACACAAAAATGGGCACACGAATGTCTTTTATTATTAACTTTTATTTATAATTTCCCAAACCTGGAGGCAATCAAGATGTCCTTCAGTAGGCAAATGTATAAACTGTGGTGTATCGAGACAATCAATTATTGTTCAGTGCTAAAAAGAAATTACCTATCAAGCAATACAAACGACTAGAGGAAACTTAAGTGCATATTACTGAGTTAAATAAGCTACTCTGAAAAGGCTACAGAATGTATAATTCCAACTATATGATTTGAAACAGACAAAATTATGGAAGTAGTAAAAAGACTATTGATTCCAGGGATCCAGGGATTAGTGGGAAAGGGGGGATGAACAGGCAGAATACAGAGGATTTTTAAGGCAGCAAAACTACTTTTTATGATAGTGGAGTGGTGGATATGTATCATTTTACATTCATCCAAACCTATAGAAAGTTCAACACTAAATGTGAAACCTGGTGTAAACTGTGGATCCTGAGTGATAAAGATGTGTCAATCTGTTGTTTCAATTGTAACAAATGTACCATCCTGATGGGAGATATTGATAATGCGGAAGGCTATGCATGTATGGGAGCAGGCAAGATATAGGAAATCTCTGTGCTTTCTCCTCAGTTTTACTGTGATTCTGAAACTATTCTAAAAAATAAAATCTATAAAGAATAATAAGATAATCATTTAACTTTCAGTGTATTAACTGGCAAATGAACTGCCCTTTTTTAAAATTTCACTTTTCATTTCCTTTTACTTTTACCTAAACCTTCATTGAAGAAAAAAGAACTAGTACAGCTTTTAAAACAATGTTTCAGTGGTCTTTTCATACTGAAACTAACGTAACTAAAGTAACGCCATCTCAAAATGTTATGTTGATGCTTGGACTTGGTGATTATTGCTTTGGGGAGATTCTGGGGAGCATCTTGCCAATTGTCCTTAAAATGAATTATGATTTCAATTAAAATAAATATTTTCTTAAAGTAAATTTATTAAGTTTTGCTTTGTTATTTCTTTCCATACTTTTATAAATAGAAATAAAATCTTCCAGTCGGGCACGGTGGCTCATGACTGTAATCCCAGCACACTGGGAGGCTGAGGTCGACGGATCACCCGAGGTCAGGAGTTTGAGACCAGCCTGGCCAACATGGCGAAACCCCATCTAGTAGAGATACAAAATAATTAGCCCGTGTGGTGGCAGGCGCCTGTAATCCCAGCTGCTCAGGAGGCTGAGGCAAGAGAATTGCTTGAACCCAGGAGTCAGAGGTTGCAGTGAGCTGAGATTTCGCCACTGCACTCCAGCCTGGGTGACAGAGTGGGGTTCCGTCTCAAAAAAAAAAAAGGATGGAAGGAAGGAAGGAAGGAAGGAAGGAAGGAAGGAAGGAAGGAAGGAAGGAAGGAAAGGGAGGCGGGGGAGGGAAGGGAAGGCGGGAGGAAATAAATCTCCCATTTAGGGAAAGATTTTCTATAATTATTTTAAATTTAAGAGAATGTTTGTGGGCTGGTGAATGCTGCTTTACTATAATTCCAGAAAAAGCTGGATCATTACTTGGGGATGTTAGACAGTGAACATACACGTTAAGTAGAAGAAAGTTCTTCTAGTACATTTGATCTAGGGAGTTTTCACCAGAGATCTAACCTGAACTAAGAAACATTCCCCACTTTACATAAATAATTGCATATTACACACACATTTTTCATGTAATACTTCCTTTTTTCACATAATATATTTGTGAATATATCAATATATTGCGAATTGGCTTCCATATTAGTAAGTAAAAAGATTTTTCCTTTTTTGAAGAACTCAGAATATTCATTTGCCTGCATGCACATTATTAATTTAATTGATATCTTCTTGATTGGTTCTTACTTTGTTTTCAGTATTTTGGGAGTATAGATATCTGTAGGATAAATTCCTAGAAGTATTGCTGCTGGCTCAAAGTTACATACTTTGCCAACACAGTCTTCAAGCAACATTTCTTATTGTTGACAATCTGTGTGATTTTTAATTATAATTCTTTGATTATCAAGATGATGTTCATGTTCCTATTCATTGATAACAGAACTGCAATGATAACATAATTGATAATAACAGAACTGCAATGTTTTTATGTTTCATAACCACTAGTGACTTCTTTGAAAAATGTTTCATGATTTTTTTGTCTTTATATTTTATAGCAATTTTAGTTTTACCAGAAAACTGTATAGAAAGTATGGAGATCTCCCTGTCCAACATGTACACAGTTTCTCCTATCATTAATGTCTTGTATTAGTATAGCACATTTGTTACAATGGATGAAAAAATATTGATACATTGTTAAATGCATATTTTACATTAGAGTTCACTTTTTATGTTGTAAAGTTCTACGGGTTTGGCAAATGCAAAATGTCATGATCCAATATTACAATATCATATAGAATAGTTTCACTGCCCCAAAAATCTCTTGTGTTAGGCCTACTCATCCCTGCCTTCTCCACACTGAGCCCCAAGAAACTACTGATTTTTGTTGCCCATTGTTTTGTCTTTTCTACAAGATCACATGGTTAAAATTATACAATCTGAAGCTTTTTTATTATTTTTTTATATGAGTTTAAGTTTCACTTTTTGCTTTTTATAGGCTGATAGCTCATTTCTTTTTATTGATTGATGTAGTTTGGATTTGTGTCCCTGCCCAAATTCCATGTTATATTGGAGAAGGGGCCTGGTGGGAGGTGATTGAATCATGGGGGTGGATTTCCCATTTGCTCTTCTCATGATGGAGAGTGAGTTCTCACCAGATCTGATGGTTTAGAAGTGTGTATCCCTTTCCATTGCACACTTTTCTCTCCTCTGTTGTAATGAGAAGACATGACTTGCTTCCCCCTTCCACCATGACTGTTAGTTTTCTGAGGCAGACTAATAGAGAATATTGGTACTGGGAGTGGGGCACTGCTGTAAGGATACGTGAAAATGTGGAGGCGACTTTGGAACTGAGTAACGAGCAGAGGTTGAAACAGTTAGGAGTGCTCAGAAAAAGACAGAAGATGTGGGAAAGATTGGAACTTCCTAGAGACTGTTGAATGGTTCTGACCAAAATGTTACTAGCGATATGGACAATGAAGTTCAGGATTGTCTCAGATGGAGATGAGGAACTTATGGGGAACTGGAGTAAAGGTCACTCTTGCCATGCTTTAGCTAAGAGACTGGTGGCATTTTGTCCCTGCTCTAGAGATGTGTGGAACTTTCAACTTGAGAGAGATGATTTAGGGTATCTGGTGGAAGAAATGTCTAAGCAGCAAAGCATTCAAGATGTGACCTGGCTGTTTCTGAAAGTGTTTACTCATATGCATGAACAAGGAGATTATCTGAAACTGGAACTTATATTTAAAAGAGAAGCAGAGCATAAAAGTTTAGAAAATATGCAACCCAGCCATGTGGTAGAAAAACACAAACTTATTTTCTGAGGATAAAATCAAGCCTGCTATAGAAATTTGCATAAGTAAAGAGGATCCAAATGTTAATAGCCAAGACAGTGGGGAAAATATCTCCAGAACATTTTAGACACCTTCATGGAGGCCCCTCCCATCACCAGCCTGGAGGCCTAGGAGGGTTAAATGGTTTTGTGGGTCAGGCCCAGGGCCCTGCTGCCCTGTGCAACCTTGGGAAATGGCACCTTATTTCCCACTGACTACAGCTCCAGCCATGGCTAAGAGGAGTCAAGGTACAGCTTGGGCCATGACTTCAGAGGATGCAAGACCCAAGTTTTGGTGCCTTTCACATGGTGTTGGGCTTATGAGTGTGCAGAAAGCACGAGTTGAGGTTTGGGAACCTATTCCTAGATTTCCTAGATTTCAGAGTATGTATCAAAATGCCTGGCCAACGTGGCGAGACCCCATCTCTATTAAAAACATGAAAATTAGTCAGGTGTGGTGGTGCATGCCTGTGGTCCCAGCTACTCAGGAGATTGAGGCACAGTAATTGCTTGAACCTGGGAAGTCGTGGTTACAGTAAGCTGAGATCGTGCCACTGCACTTTAGCCTGGGCATCAGAGCAAGACACTGTCTCAAAAAAAAAAAAAAAAAAATGCCTGGATGTCCAGGCAGGAGTCTGCTGCAGGGGTGGAACATTCATGAAGAACCTATACTAGGGCAGTACAGAGAGAAAATTTGGGGTTGGACCTCCCACACAGAGTCCCCACTGAGGCACTACCTAGTGGAGCTATGAGAAGAAAGCCACTGTCCTCCAGACTCCAGAATGGTAGATCCACCAACAGCTTGCACTGTGTGCCTGGAAAATCTGCAGGCACTCAGCACCAGCCAGTGAAAGCAGCCATGGGGACTGTACCTGCAGGGCCACAGGAGTGGAGCTGCCCAAAGCCTGGGGCACAAATCTCTTGCATCAGTGTGCCCTAGATGTGCAACATGGAGTCAAAGGAGATCATTTTGGATCTTTAAGATTTAATGACTGTCCTGTTGGGTTTTGAACTTGCATGGGGCTTGTAACCCCTTTGTTTTGGCCAATTTCTCCCATTTGGAATAAGAGTATTTACCAAATGCCTGTACCCCCATTATATCTTGGAAAAAACTAAATTTTTTTTTTTTTAGACAGAGTCTTGTTCTGTAGCCCAGACTGGACTGCACTGGCGTGATCTCAGCTCACTGCAAGCTTCACCTGCTGGTTTCATGCCATTCTCCTGCTTCAGCCTCCCGAGTAGCTGGGACTACAGGTGCCCACTACCATGCCAGGCTAATTTTTTGGTATTTTTAGTAGAGATGGGCTTTCACCGTGTTAACCAGAATCGTCTAAATCTCCTGACCTTGTGATCCACCCGTCTTGGCCTCCCAAAGTGCTGGGATTACAGGTGTGAGCCACCGTGCCTGGCCGGAAGTAACCAACTTTTTAAAATTTAATAGACTCATAGGTGGAAGGGACCTTGTCTCAGAAGAGACTTTGGACTGTCGGCTTTTGAGTTAATGCTGAAATGGGTTAAGACACAGGGATTGTTGAGAAGGATAACGGTATTTTGCAATGTGAGAAGAACATGAGATTTGGGAACGACCAGGGGTTGAATGGTATGGTTTGGGTTTGTGTCTCTGCCCAAATTTCATGTTGAATTGGAGAAGGAACCTGGTGTGAGGTGACTGGATCTTGTGGGTGGATTTCTCGCTTTCTGTTCTCAAGACAGTGAGTGAGTTCTCATGAGGTCTGATGGTTTAGAAGTGTGTGGCACTTCCCCCTTTGCTCTCTCCCTCACTCTCTCCTGTCACTAGGAGAAGACATGCCTTGCTTCCTTTTAGGCTTCTGCCATGATTGTGAGTTTTCTGAGGCCTCCCAGTCATGCTTCTTGTTAAGTCTGTGGAACTGTGAGTTAATAAACTTCTTTCCTTCATGAATTACCCAGTCTCAGGTAGCTCTTCATAGCAGTGTGAGAATAGACTAATACATTGATTACTAATATTCCACTATATGAATGTAACAGTTTAGTTATCCATTTACCTACTGAAGGACATCTTCAATGCTTCCACTTTTTTATATTCGGGTACAGGTTTTTGTGTGGACATGTCTCCAACTAATTTATGTAAATATCTGGGAGTACGATTGCTTAATCATACAATAACTCTATTTGCTTTGTAAGAAAATTTCACTCTGTCTTCCAACACTCCAGTACCATTTTACATGACCTCCAGCAATGAAAGGAAGTTCCTGTTGTTTTCCATTCTTGCTAGCATTTGATGTTTGCATTGATTTTTTTTTTTTTTTTTTTTTTGAGATGGAGTCCTGCCTGCTCTGTCGCCCAAGGCTGGGGTGTGCAGTTGGTGATCTCAGCTCACTGCCACCTCCACCTCCCGGGTTCAAGCAATTGTCCTACCTCAGCCTCCCAAATAACTAGGATTACAGGCATGTACCAGAATGCCCGGCTAATTTTTTTTGTATTTTTACTAGAGATAAGGTTTCACCATGTTAGTCAGGCTGGTCTCAAACTCCTGGTCTCAAGTGATCTGCCTGCCTCAGCCTCTCAAAGTGCTAGGCTTACAGTTGTGAGCCACTGCACCCAGCCTGTTTTTGTAGATTTTTAAGAGATCCTTATATACATAGGACATTTGGCTGTGTCTGTGTCTGAATTACAAACTCTTCTAATTTACCCCTGCTGTTGAACTTTGCTTAAAATACATTGTGTGATGCAGATTTTAAAATATTTTATTATCTGTTCTTGTTCTTTCTTCTTTTTTAAATAAGCATAGTCACTTACAGGTAGTTTTGTTTCTTCACCCTCCTGTCACTCTCCATCCACAAGTAGGCTCCAGTGTCTATTGTTCCCTACTTTGGGTCCATATGTACTTAATGTTTAGCTCCCACTTACAAGGGACAACATGCGATATTTGGTTTTCTTTTTTTTTTCTTTTTTTGTGACGGAGTCTTGCTCTGTCGCCCAGGCGGGAGTGCAGTGGCGCGACCTCAGCTCACTGCAAGCTCCACTTCCCGGGTTCATGTCATTCTCCTGCCTCAGCCTCCCGAGTAGCTGGGACTACAGGCACCCACCACCACGCCCAGCTAACTTTTTGTATTTTTTAGTAGAGACGGGGTTTCACCGTGTTAGCCAGGATGGTCTGGATCTCCTGACCTCGTGATCCGCCCACCCTCGGCCTCCCAAAGAGCTGGGATTACAGGTGTGAGCCACTGTGCCTGGCCACGATATTTGGTTTTCTCTTCATGCATTAGTTCACTTAGGTTTCAACATCACTGATTATTAGAGATTTACAAACCAAAACTACAATCAGATACCATCCCACACCAGTCAGAATGGCTGTTTTTAAGGGGTCAAAAAAAATATACTGAAGACGTAGTGGAGAAAAGGGGATGCTTATACACTGCTGGTGGGAATATAAATTAGTTCTGTCATTGTAGAAAGCAGTCTGACGATTTCTCAAAGAACATAAAACAGAATTACCATTCAACCCATCAATCCTATTATTGGGTATATATACAAAGCAATGTAAATCCTTTCATCATTATTTTTCTATTATACGTTGAAGCATTTGGGTCATACTTACAAACACATTTATTCTTCCTAGATAGTTAAAAGAAATTCTACTATGAGTAGTTCCAATACTTACAGTTTCAGGAATCAAATTTATATATTGGGTCAGTACATAGATTACACATTAATGTTTCTATAAGAGGTAAGGTACAATTGCAGCAGCTTTTTTTTTCTTCCAGATAATCTAGTTATTTTAATGTCACTTGCAGGATACTTCTGCCTATGAATAGAAGAGTATTGAAACTTTTTTTTTCCATTTTTTTCCCTCAATTACCATATAACCAGAGCAGCAGCTGGTCATTCTGTGTCTTCCTGGAGAAGCCAGTGGGAGAGAGCTTTGTAATCAAAAGAGATTCAAGTACAAATCCTAGCTGTATTTCTTTTACTTGTGCAATTTTGGACAAGTTGCTCATTATTCTTGAATCTTGTTTTCTTCATATTTAAGGAAAAAGGAGAAATATATACATTTCCTACAGTTTCTATGAGTATTAAAATGAGATACCAGGATGCTTGATACAATAGTGAATACAAAGTAATGGTTCACTAAATGGTAGCTGTCATTATTAATATTATGATCACACTAAAAATGCTGTATCTTAGACATTAACATAGAAAAAAATCTATTAATGAAATGTGTTTATGACAACTTACCCAAAAAATACGGAATTATATATCCTACAAGCCCCTCGTGCTCCACAGCTGGTGGTGGACCACTTCATACATGTTTTATCAATCAGAGCCCCAAAATATATTGGAGCTAGAATTCCTCCTGCAACATGAGATAAAAAGATATCAATCCAAGTGAAAGGTTTCAAATGTAACTGGGTGATTGTCTACACTGATACATTTTGGATTAATACAAGTTTAAAGTTTTGGAAAATTATTCCATTGTTTTGGCCTCCATCCACCCAAGAATCAAAATTATTAGAAATCGCAAAGGCTTAAATCATATGGTAATGTCACAGATGTATTTGATCTACTCTTCTCTCCCTATATACAGAGGGAAGAAAGAGTATTATACACCTGTATACTCTGTTCTTCCTACAATACAAATTAACTGAAGCCGGATTGGTAAAAAGGGGAATGTTGTTAGTAAAACATGAAAGTTATGTTGGTTCATATGGAATTTTTCTTAGGCAAGAGTGGCTGGATTACTGAGAGTTAAATTATAACTTTATGAGAAAAGGAAAAGCTCTCACCTCAACTGCTGTAAAGGCAGGAGATTTTAATACTATTTTAAGATAATTAAAAAGTAAATGCTTACACAGGGATTCCCTCCCCAGAGAAGTTCAGGCCCAGCTTCAAACAGTGCTCAGCTATTGGCCAATTTCACTTCTTTCTGGGCTCAGAGCCCAATTCTCTCTTTCTTACTGCTATTAGAGCCCACGATCAAGCATTTTCTCTCCATCGATTTCATGCACTTTTTAATATCTCCTAAAGCAGGCTAGGCTGCAGGTTAGGGTCTCTGTTGCTAAATTTTGTTTCTGTCAGTGGTCTTTAGTGCACAACGATACATATATTTTCAGTGGTCTGTCCAAAGTCAATTTTTTATCTGTAGTGCCTGATTTCGATGAATGTGCAGCATTCCAGGGATACATATGTTATTTATAGGAGAAGTATAAATTCTGAGATTAACTCCTAGTTTTAAGAATAGGTAATTTGTTCAAAATTTTGAAGGCCATCATAGTAGAGAGCTATCGTTCAGATGGCAGAAATGAAGCATACAAGATTTCACTTTGTTCTTGTTCTGTTTTGTGATTCATACTTTTCAGATTTTGTTTTGTCACAAAAAATGACAGTGATTTATACATGAATGTTTCACCGATTCTTTTTACGTTTAATCATTCTCAATTTTCTGAGACTGAGAAATAGTAGAATCACAATGGAATGTTGTCTGAGGCCAATGCATCTGAAGCAAACTGGTCCTGAAATAATGGGTGAAAAATTTGCAGATTTCAAAAAATCACAGCGACCCTTTGAAAAATAAAGAAAAGATGCCAACAATTTATTTTCTTCATGTTATGCCACTGGTTTAAACAAATTTTATGAAGTAAATGTTTTAAGTAACAAACTTTGTCTTATTAGAATTGTAAATCTTCTGATAATCTGTTTTCTAAATATCTCTTTTAGGTTAATACACTATATAGGTCTTCTACCATTTACACATATATCATATTTAAGACAACTGTTCATGAATTGGAAGTTTGCTACTAAGTGTGGATGTTTCCCACAGAAGCATTTAGGGTCCATTGTACCATATATTGGACATAACAAAATTGGATGTTCACAATTAGAATGGCAAAATTCATTTTTTTCTATGTTATGTTGCTAAAACAATTTCTTCTATTGTCATAATCTCATTTCAACATATCAGAAGGAGTCCTAACTACCCAGATGCTGTTTTCAGCCTCTGTGGCCCAGGTTCTAGGAGCGAGATATCTTCTCTGAATGTGGAGGTAGAGAACTGCCAAGATTACAGAGGCTGGAAGATTAAGGACCCAGAAAGGGAATGCTGGGATAGAGCCAATGGAACCCTGCAGCATCTTCATCTTCTCTCTCCTATTCCTTTTATATTTCCTTTTACCTTTCTGGATCTGTGACTTTCCCACCAAATACACTTCATGTACAACTTCTTCACGGTAATTTGCCCATAGAGTTATACTTTTTCCCTTGCTTGCAAGGGTCCCAGAAACTGACCCCTCCCACTTCCTTTTCCTTCTGCCATCTGTGGTTACTTACAGGCCATAATCAGTCCTCTGCACCAATCCCTAGATGAATGATGCCCTTTTCCTACTTCCCAGGAATAAGCACATAATGTTTACAATTCTTACAAAGGAGCAACTCACAGAGGTTAGACTAGACATTATTTAACAACAAGTATCTGTGCAGTAAAAAAGGCAAATGGCAATAAGGGATAAAGGGTCATTTCCTAAATCTTTTCTCATCACTTTTGAATATTTAGAAATAGGCCTTCAGCCTCTGGAGTCTACAATCCTACCCTTTGCCACCATAAACCACAATTTTCTGAGCTTTCTTTTATTCAGGACATCCTCTTAATCCAACATGCCTAGTTCTAGAGTATGAATTCTCATTCCCTTTTGCATTAACTCCTGCTAATGGTTAGCTGTCCAGCCGTACAGGACCAGGCAGTGGGAAATGGCACAGTTAATGTCACCTTCTGTTGTTTTAGACAACCTCAGCCTGACCAGATTCCCAGGGCTCCCAAGCTACTTTAGGGCTGTCCTAAGTAATGTCTCCATTTAGAAGGAAGGTTCTCCATTTGGAAGGAAGGTCCTCCACTCTGCCTATACCTGGGAGAAATATTCTTATTTTTCTGAAAGAAGGAAAGCCTCAGAGACCACCTATCTTTCTGTTTCTGTTAGAAAGAGTATAATATAAACATGATGATTCCTTGCTCTTAACAGATAGACTCTAACTAGAATTAACAACCAAATTATCTTTTAGGTCACTCAATTTTCCTGTTCCTTTTTATTTTCATTTATCATAAAATAGAAATGATTCTTACTTACTCCTTTTTATACAGTCTTAGAGTGGAAAATTAATTGCATTCAGTCTTTAAGACTTAACATTAATATTTATATGTTAAAATGTGTAATCTATATATTTGTCATACCTAGTGTTCTTATAACCATTGAATGAAAACCCATTGCAAGTGCTTTCAATTCAGGTTGAACAATCCTGAAATATGATAAAGGCAAAGAAATAATACATGTCATTAAAAAATCAAACTGAGTTAATATCAAAACATTCATCACTATCGTTCCTCTCCCTGGTAGAATGAATACTCTTAAGTGAATTTCCCACATTATATAAAGTTACATTTTCAACTGTTTTAAAAGGTAAACACCTGGGTGACAATAATTTCCTTATTTCTTCAATGCTTTATGATTTCAAGACAGTTTAACAAATATGTTCACACTTGATCCCTATGAAAATACTATAAGAAAGTGGTCAGAATAGACTTTATCATGCTGATGAAGAAAATGATTCTGTGTGGACTCTTTAGTCAAGGTAGCTCATATTAAAAGATTATATACTTTTATCCAGGAGTAATTCTTAGGAGACCTCTTTTTACCACCTTACTTCTGTCATCAATGTTAACAGAATAGCTTACTAATATGATTTGTAAATTACACTATACTACCAGAAGGGTCAAAAAACTTTTCTGTGTTGTAGCATCTAATGTATTTAACTGTCATATTAAAGATACAGAGCATATTTGTATCCTCACTTGGAAATTCACTCACTCTTACATTTCTACAATTCCATTTTTCTGTGTTCAATAAACTGATGATGCTACCATCCCTGCGATAACTTAGTACTTACTAAGTGAAATGAAATTATCTTTCATTAGTAAAGGAGGTGGGTTGGGATGAGGGGGATGACTGTGGCTCAAATAACCAACTTTTACTGAAATATTGAATTAACTGATAAAAAGGGTGTTTTTTTCCTCAAAGTGTTGGATGGTTTTTTTCAGAGAGCTGAGTAACTGCCATCAATCAAGAAACATTCACTAAGCACCTATTAAAAGATACCATGCTAGTTAATATTCCTGAAAGTAAATAGAGAAATTATGCTTTATCTCATCCAAGTGACTTGTAGTAGTGTATCACTTAATCTCTCTTGGCCTCAGTTTCCTTGTTTGCTAAGTAGGCATGATAATGCTTATCTCATATGTTATAAGAATCCAATACAATGAACTAGCACTCTAAACCTCAGTTTCATGTACACATATTTGCCTCTATACCTTGCCAGAGAGCTGCCTTTTATTGAGATTCTGAAAAGAATTCAATAGAGCTTATAAAATTTTAAAAGACAAAAATTAAGTTAAACCTAATACATTAAAAGTTAAACAGAATAGTTATACATTAGGAGAGACAATAAATGGAAAGTGTGTTTTGGCGTGGCTTTGACATAGGACAGCAGCACTTTGTTAGCACAACTGAGGGCACAAAATTACAATGAGGACAATGAATCTGACATGGGTTGGCTCTGTGTCCCCATCCAAATCTCATCTTGAATTTTACTCACATAATACCCATGTGTTGTGGGAGGGATCCGGTGGGAGATAATTGAATCATAGGGGCAGGTCTTTTTTGTGCTGTTCTCATGATAATGAGTAAGTCTCACGAGATCTGATGGCTTTATAAGTCAGAGTTTTCCTGCACAAACCCTCTTTGCCTGCTGCCATCCATGTATGATGTGGCTTGAGCCTCCTTGCCTTCCACCATGATTGTGAGGTTTCCCCAGCTACATGGAACTGTAAGTCAGATTAAGCCTTTTTCTTTTGTAAATTGCCCAGGCTCAGGTATGTCTTAATCAGCTGTGTAAAAACAAACTAATACAGTAAATTGGTACCAGCCGAGTGGGACGTTGCTAAAAAGATACCTGAAAATGTGGAAGTGACCTTAGAACTGGGTAACAGGCAGAGACTGGAACAGTTTGGAGGGCTCCAAAGAAGATAGGAAAATGTGGGAAAGTTTGGAACTTCCTAGAGACTTGTTGAATGGCTTTGGCTAAAAGCCTGATAATGATATGGACAATAAGGTCCAGGCTGAGGTGGTCTCAGATGGAGATAAGGAACTTGTTGGGAACTGGAGCAAAGATGACTCTTGTCATATTTTATTGAAGAGACTGGCAGTATTTTGCCCCTGCTCTAGAGATTTGTGGAACTTTGAACTTGAGGGAGATGATTTAGGGTATCTGTCAGAAAAAATTTCTAATCAGCAAAGCATTCAAGAGGTGACTTGGGAGCTGCTAAAGGCATTCAGTTTTATAAGGGAAGCAGAGCATAAACGTTTGGAAAATTTGCAGCCTGACAATGTGATAGAAAAAAAAGAAAAATCCATTTTCTGAAGATAAATTCAAGCCGCCTGCAGAAATTTGTATACCTAAGGAAGAGCTGAATGTTAATTCCCAAGACAATGGGGAAAATGCCTTTAGGGCATATGAGAGGTCTTCACGGTAGCCCCTCCCATCAAAGGCCTGGAAGCCTAGAATAAATGGTTTCCTGAGCCAGGCCCAGGGTCCCTGTGCTATGTGCAGCCTAGTTACTTGGTGCCCTGCATCCCAGCTGCTCCAGCTATGGCTGAAAGGGACCAATGTAGAGCTCGGGCTGTGCCTTCACAGGGCGCAAGCCCCAAGCCTTGGCAGCTTCCACGTGGTGTTGAGCCTGTGGGTGCACAAAAGTCAATAATTGAGGTTTGGGAACCTCTGCCTAGATTTCAGAGGATGTGTGGAATGCCTGGATACCCAGGAAGAAGTTTGCTTCAGGGGCAAGGTGCTCATAGAGAACCTCTGTTAGGGCAGTGTGGAAGAAAAACGTGGGGTCAAAGCCCCCACATAGAGTCCTTACTGGGGCACTGCCTAGTGGAGCTGTGAGAAGACAGTCACCGTCCTCCAGACTCCAGAAGCTGTCAGTAGATCCACCAACAGCTTGCACCATTCACCTGGAAAAGCTGCCAACCCGAGAAGGCAGCCTGGAGGGAGGCTGTAACCTGCAAAGCCACAGGGATGGAGCTGCCCAAGACTACAGGAACCTACCTCTTGCATCAGCCTGACCCAGATGTGAGACATGGTGTCAAAGGAGATCATTTTGGAGCTTTTAAGTTTTGACTGCCCCATTGGATTTCAAATTTGCATAAGGCCTGTAGCCCCTTTGTTTTAACCAATTCCTCCCATTTGGAAAGGCTGTATTTACTGTATTTACCCAATGCCTGTACCCCCATTGTATCTAGGAAGTAACTATCTTGCTTTTGTTTTTACAGGCTCATGGGTGAAAGGAACTTGCCTTATCTCAGATGAGACTTTGGACTGTGGACTTTTGGGTTAATGCTGAAATGAGTTAAGACTCTGGGGGGCTGTTGGGAAAGAATGATTGGTATTGAAATGTGAGGACATGAGATTCGGAGAGGATAGGGGTGGAATGAAATGGTTTGACTCTGTGTCCCCATCCAAATCTCATCTTGAATTTTACTCACATAATTCCCACATGTTGTTGGAGGGACTCAGTGGGAGATAACTGAATCATGGGGGCAGGTCTTTCACATGCTGTTCTCATGATAGTGAATAAGTCTCATGAGATTTGATTGCTTTATAAGGTGGACTTTTCCTGCACAAGCTCCCTTTGCCTGCTGCCACCCATGTAAGATGTGACTTGCTCCTCCTTGCCTTCCACCATGATTGTGAGGTTTGCCCAGCCATGTGGATCTGTAAGTCCAATTAAACCTCTCTCTTTTATAAATTGCCTAGTCTCGGATATGTCTTTATCAGCAGCATAAAAACAAACAAATACAGAATCCATGCCTGCTATTTAGGAGGAAGTTTATTTCACAAAGAGATGGTTAGGAGGAAATCAGTAGAAAGGGGAGTTTAACTTATCTATTTAGTTATTACTCTCAAATATCAGATTTCTCAAAGGAGATTTTGGGAAGGGAGAGATTGCACTTCACCCCTGGTTGAGTTTTTTGACAATTGCCTGACATGTATTTTTCACTGTAATTGATTTTCAGAAGTTACACTTTGTCCTACACACGCAAGGTAAACTGATATTTGTTATTGAGCCTTATTTTCACCCATGGAAAGGGTTAGCATGCAGGAGACTTGGGGAACTTGCAGATAGGGAGGATATTTTCCTAAGGGTGGGCCTGAAATCTTCAACAGTTCAGTGGAGATGATGAATGTGTGTGATACAGTAATATTAACATACAATAACAATCACACACCCTTACCCCTACATTCACATGAATGCACACTCACACTTCTTGCCACATGCTCATACTCATATCCTCACTTGCATGCATACACCCGTGTGTGGTTATCATGTAAGTTATTTATCACTGTAGTGTGACTCCTGCTTTACATATGATATTGAGCAGCTCTGTGTTTTGATGAATCTCTCACAGGATGAATTTATCACAAAAAGCACCCTAAGAAGTTAAATGTGCTATTTCATTTAATTATTTAATTTAAGAGATTTCATTTAAATTGTTCCTCTGTTGTTCTTTCTAATGACAATCAACCATCATGACCTGCTGTTTCTTGAGGTAATTTCCAGTTAGACCTAATGAAACCCTAACAATAGATAGCACAGGTAGGGAATGCTTGTTTTCCTGTTTGCAAAAGATTGAAGAAAAGTTCTAATTTATTGTGTATATGAGCCAAATCCTTTCTAGCTAAGCCACTAAAATGTAGTTTTTTTAAAAAGTTCTAAAACATTACCCTCTTTGGGCCATTTAAATTGATGTTTTGTTTGTCATAAACTTACATCATGCCTCACATCCTATCACCAGCAGAATGTCAAGATTTTGAGATCCTCTCTGGGTACCAAGACTCTCATTCCACATGGTTTACTATATCCCTTAATCCCACTCACTCACTTACTCTTTTTCCATTACTCAAACCCTTTCATTTTGCCCAGGGAAACTCATGTTTGTTACCAGCAAAATATTTAGTTCCTACATTCTTTGTAGCCCTTTCACTTTCTTGTTCTAAACAAAGCCTGGTTTACTCCCAATGACGCTCCATGTAACTCTCTCATGTAGGACTGTTTTCCTTCCACAACCTCCATATCAATGGGCCTGAGATGTAGAAGTTCTTATTGATCTTTCATTTTTACCACTTCCAGATCTGAGTCTTTCCTCTGAAAGACCTCTTGGTTCCAGGAAGAGGTGCACCACCTTACCATACTATTCTCTAACCTCCTTGTTGAAGTTAACTATAGACTGGCACATCACAACTCTCATCATTTCTTGACAATTTTCATTCTAGACTCCCTGTAATTTTTGTGAAAATTATTTCTGTCGTTTTTCCTAGTTATTTTAGGAAATATAGATGATATAGATTATGCTCCCAATGGTATGGCCTTTCAGTTTCTTGGTCACTTTTCTGGAAAGTCTTATTTCTTCCACCCACAGTCAGTTCATCAGTATCCATTTTTAAAATTCTCCATTTTGGCCATCCTAGTCCTTATAACCACCTCCTACATTTTAAATTTACTCCCTTTCACGTATCTGTTACAAGAAGCTGTAGCCCTAGTTCTTTAGGCTATGATTCCCCTGATCTCTTCACAGGCCATCTCTAGTTTTACCACTTCACTTCCTTTCTCATCATGATGTTTATAATCATGTTATAAATCATTCTTCTGCATATATTCTGTACATTTTTGTTCATCTCATCCTTTACTGTACTAGACAAGTAAAAATGCTTTCATCTAATCCTCTGCCTTCTCTGAACCTATATACAAAGAGTTTCATCCCTGAAGGAAATAATTCACACATCTGACCGTGTTCACTTTAAATTCATAGGCACAGACCTTCAGGAGGCCTCCAGGGCAATTGTCCAATAGCCTACTAGTCCATTTTCCCTGTCAGTATGTTTCTTTAATCTTCAAGATTTCTAGTTCACATTTTCTGATCTAAAGACTCTTTCTTTTCTTCCTCCTCTTTCTCATCTGATTACATTCCTTTTTTATAACAAAGAAAGTAGAAACAGCAGAAAAAAGTTCAATATTCTTCATCACTACAGGTACACATTTACCTGTCTTTTACCCACATAGACAATTTCCCTTTTTGTACAAAGAAAAACTCTGTATCTTGGTTAATCTCTTTTCACCTTCCTCTGTAATTGCTTTCCCTCTTTTCTGCATTGTCAGTTTCCTTCATCTCTACTGATGATTCTCATCAGTATGTCAGCATGCTATTATGTCTAGAATTGAACATAAACAGAAATTTTACCCCACAACTTTGCTAACAACCACACCTTTTGTCAGCTTCTTTTATAACACTACTCCTGAAAATAACTTTCCGTGCTGACTGTTGCACTTCCCTTTCTAGAATTTTCTCTTGATCCTCTTCAATATAGCCTGTTAGATCCTACACAACACACATTATAGCCACATTTTCAAATGGAAAAAAATGAATTCAAACAAAATAAATTCAAAATAAGGAGAGATAGCTTATCTAAGTTAGAAAGAACCAGAGAAAGAATTCTTTAAGTATAAAGAAGGTAGAATGTTAAAGGTCCAAAGGACCACAGTGACTCTTGAGCAATGAATCCAAACCTAAATAAAATCTCTGATATGTTGATAAAGAATCCAAAATATTGATTCTAAAGAAGTCTTTATGAAATAAGAACTTCAAGTAATATGGGATTATGTAAAGCTTGAGATCCAAAAGAAAGTTAAAAATTATCAAAAATAAATGAGAAACATAATACAGGGTATAAAAGAAGAGATAGAACTAAGAAAAGTAGATACAACTTCTGAAAATAAAAAAATGTATTGAAGGGACTGCAAAGTACCTTTGAAAGCTTTAAGAATAGGCCAGACCAAGCAGAATAAACAATTTCAGAGCTAGAAGACAGGTCTTTCAAATAAACTCGGTAGGAAGAATACATAGAAAATGAATTGAAAAACCTAACAGAGCCTTCAAGTTATATGGGATTATGTATTACATCCAAATTTATGAATCATGGATGTTCCAGAGGGAGAAGAAAAAGTAAAAGTGTGGGAAACTTGTTTGAAAGAATAACTCAGAAAAACTTCCCTGACTTACTACAGATCTAGACATCCAAATATAAAAAGCTCAGGTGATTCCTGAGAGATGCATTGCAAGAATAACCTGCACAAGACATACAGTCATCAGACTACTAAAAGTCAACATAAATTTAAAAATCTTAAACATGGCAATAGAGAATTATCTAATTACCTGTTAAGAGAATCCCATTAGACTAACAGCAGACTTCTCATCAGGAATCTTACAAGCCAAAAGAAATTAGGGTCTTATTATCAGTCTCTTAAAGAAGAAAAAAAATGACAACCAAGAATTTTGTATCCTGCTCAACTAAGACTCATAATTCAAGAAGAAAAACAGTACTTCCCAAATAAGCAAACACTAAGGGAATTTGTCACAAACAGACTGACTCTACAAGAAAGACTTGAAGGAGTTCTAACATATAGAAATAAAAGAGCAATACTTATCATTATGGAAACATACAAAGTATAAACCTTACAGATCTCATTTTAAAATTACCTCATTGAGACTGCAAAGCAAATTAAGAAATAATTCACAATATTACAGAAACAACCCTCAAAAATTAATACTGACCTTAAATATAAATAGACTGAACACTCCTCTTAAAAAATATAGTCTAGCAGAATGAATTTTTAAAAAGTCAACTATATGCTACATACAAGAAACCCACCTAACTCAAGTAACTTGTAAAGACCTTTTCAGACTCAAAGCAAAGGGGTGCAAGAAGATATTCCATGAAAATACAAACCAAATCTGAGCAGAAGTAGTTATACTTGGATTAGATAAAACAAATATCAAACCAAAAACCATAAATAATGACAAAGAAGGTTACTATAATAAAGGATCAGTTAAGAAGATATGACAATCTGAAACATATGCACCCAACACTGGAGCACCCTAATTCATAAAACAAACACTACTGGACCTAAGGAAAACAAAATAGATAGCAATACAATATTAGTGGGGTCTTTTAATAACCCACTGACAACATTAGGCAGATAATGGCAGCCAAAAATCAACAAAGAAACTTTTACAATGGACATTAGACCCAATGGACCTGACAAACATTTACAGAACATTTTACCCTACCACCTCAGAATATACATTCTTCTCATGCACACATGAAACATTTTCAAAAATTGACCATATACCATGCCTAAAGGCAATACTCAATGATTTCTTTAAAATCAAAATAATATCAAGTTCCATTTCAGAATACAGTGGAATATACAGTGGAATAAAGATAGAAATTAGTTCCTAGAAGAATTCTCAACACTATAGAAATACATGAAGATTAAATAACCTGTTCCTGAACAATTATTTGGTCAATGATGAAAGCAAGGCAGAATTTCTTTAAAAAAAATTGAAATGACGCTGGGTGTAGTGGCTCACTTAAGGTCAGGAGTTTGAGACCAGCATGGCTAAAATGGTGAAACCCCATCTCTACTACAAATGAAAAAAATTAGCTGGGTGTGGTGGCACATGTCTTTAATCCCAGCTGCTAAAGAGACTGAGGCAGGAGAATTGCTTGAACCCAAGAGGTAGAGGTGGCAGTGAGCCAAGATTACACCATTTCACTCCATCCTGAGTGACAGAGTGAGATTCTGTCTCAAAAAAACAAACAAAATTAAGAAATTGAAATAAATGAAAATAAAGAAACAACATACCAAAACCTCTGAGATACAACAAGTCAATGCCAACAGAGAAGTTTCTAGAATTAAATGCCTACAACAAAAAGATAGAAAGATATCAAATTAACAATCAAATGTCATGCATCACAGAACTAGTAAAACAAGAATAAACTGCACCCCAAGCTAGCAGAATATAGTAAATATTAAAGAACAAATCTAACTGAAATTTGGGCAAAAAAAATGCAAAGGATCTGTGAAATAAAAAGTTGTTATTTGAAAATATAAGTAAGATAGACAGACTACTAGTAGATTAACCAAAAAAAGAAAGAAGATTCAAATAAGTACAATCAGAAATATTAATGGTGTCATTAAAACTATTACCACAGAAATATAAAATATCATCAGAGACTACTATGGCCATCTGTACATACACAAACCAGAAAACCTAGAGAAAACTGATAAATTCCTGGAAATATACAACTTCACAAGTTTGAACCAGGAAGAAATAGAAATCCTTAACAGACCAATAATGAGTAATTAAATTGAATTAGTAATAATAAAAAAAAAATCTCCTTACAACAACAACAAAAAGTGCAGGACCAGAGAAAATTATTGCCAGATTCTGCAAGACCAAAAAGGAAGAAATAATACCAATTCTACTAAAACTATTTCAAAAAATCAAGGGGGAAGGAATCCTCTTCAACTAATCCTATGAAGTTAGCATCATGCTGATACCAAAGGCAGGCAAGTACATGAAAAATAAAAGAGAAAACTACACATCAATATCCCTGATGAACATAGATCCAAATACCCTCAAAACACAAAACAAAAAAAAACCAAAAAAACTCTGGAAAATAAAATTCAGCAGCACATCAAAATGTTCATCATAATGAAAAGTGGACTTTTTCCTGAAATGCAAGGATGGTTCAATATATGTGAATCAAAAAATGTGATTTACAAAATTAACAGAAATTTCTTTTTTCAAAAAACATATGATAAAATCAATTGATGCAGGAAAAAAAATTTGATAAAATCCAGCATCCCCTTATGATAAAAACACTTACCAAACTAGGCATAGAAGAAAAATACTTTAAAATAATAAAAATCATATATATGACAAACCACCATCAATAACATACCAAATGGGGGAAAATTGTAAGCATTACTTCTAAGAATGGATCCAAGATGAGGATGCCCATTTTCACCACTCCTATTCAACACAGTATTGGAAGTCCTATCAGGAGCAATAAGGCAAGACAAAGGAATAAAAGGTCTCCAAATGGGAAAAGAAGAATTTGAATTATTCCTGTTCACTTATGATATAATCTTACACTTAGAAAACCCTAAAACTCCTCTGAAAGTCTCTTAGACTTGATAAACTACTTCAGTAAAGTTTCAGGGTACAAAACCGATGTACAAAAATCAGTAGCATTTCCATACACCAGTAATGATCAAGCTCAAAACCAAATCAACAACTGAATCCCATTTACAATAGATACAAAAAATGGGAAAACATTTAAAATAATAGGTAAAAAAGTCTTTATGAGGAGAACTACAAAACACTGATGAAAAAAGTTATATATGGCATTAAAAAATAGAAAAACATCTCATGTTCATGAATTGGAATAATAAATATTGTGTAAAATGACTATCCAGCCCAAAGCAATCTACAGATTCAACACAATTATATTAAATTACCTATGTAAATCCTAAAATTCATATGGAATCAAAAGAGTCTGACTAGCAAATTCATCCTAAGCAAAAAAATAAAGCTGAAGTTGTCACATTACCTGATTTCAAATTATACTACAAGTCTATAAGCCAAAATAAAATGGTATTAGTATAAAAATAGACACATAGATCAATGGAACAGAATAGAGAAGCCAGAAATAAAGTCACATATCTACAACATACTGATTTTTGACAAAGTAACAAATATATATACAGTGAGGAAATGGTGCTGGGAAAATTGGAGAACCATATATACAGACATAAAATTGAACCCATATCTCTCATCATATATAAAAATTAACTCAAAATGGATTAAAAATCCCAGCACTTTGGGAGGCTGAGGCAGGTGGATTGCGAGGTCAGGAGATGGAGACCATCCTGGATAACATGGTGAAACCCCGTCTCCACTAAAAATGGAAAAAATTAGCCAGGCATGATGGCAGGTACCTGTAGTCCCAGCTACTCGGGAGGCTGAGGCAGGAGAATGGTGTGAACCCAGGAGGCAGAGTTGCAGTGAGCCGAGATCACATCACTGCACTCCAGCCTGGGCAACAGAGCAGACTCCATCTCAAAAAAAAAAAAAAAAAAAAGATAGTTTAAAGACTTAATTGTAAGGCCTGAAACTATAAAAATCCTGGGGGAAAACCTAGGAAAAACTTTTATGGACAATGGTCTAGGCAAAGAATTTATGACTACATCCTTAAAAGGAAATGCAACAAAATAATATATCAATGGAACTTACTTAAACTACAAAATTTTTGTTCAGTAAAAAAGAGTAATAATCAACAGAGTACACAGACAACCCACAGAATGGGAGAAAATATTTACAAACAATGCACCTGAAAAAGGGTTAATATCCAAAATCTACCAGGAACTCAAACAACTCAATGAAAAAAAAAAAAAAGAAAAAAAATCTCATTAAAAAGTGGGTAAAGGATATGAATAGACATTTTTCAAAAGAAGACACACAAATGGCCAATAAATATATAAAAATGCCCAACATCACTAATCATCAGAGAAATGAAAATTAAAACCATAATGAGATATCATCTTATACTCATCAGGATAGCTATTAATACAAAGTCGAAAGTCAAGAGATGTTGGTGAAGATGAGAAGAAAAGTGAATGCTTATACACTGTTGGTGAGAATGTTAATTAGTATAACCTCTATGGAAAACAGTACAGAGATTTCCTGATGACCTAAAAATTGAACTATCATTTAATCCAGCAATCCCACCACAGGGTGTCTACCTAAAGACAAAGAAATCATTTTATTAAAAAGACACCTCCTGACTTGTATGCTTATCACAGCACTAGTGACAAAGCAAAGTCATGGAATCACTAATCACTAAATTTCCATTCACTGATAATTAGATTAAAACATTGGTATATATGTATATACTATGGGATACTAGTCAGCAATAAAAAAAAAATGAAATCATGTCTTTTTATAGCAACGTGGATAGAAATGGATGCCATTATCCTGAGTGAAATAAATCAGAGACAGAAAGTAAAAAATGCATGTACTTTCTTTGATGTGGGAGCTAAACAATGGGCACACAAGGATGTACAGAGTGGAATAACAGACATTGGAGACTCTAAAGTGTGGGAGGTTGGAAGGGAGTGGGAGGGAAGAAATACTACCTACTGAATATAAAGTACACTATTCAGGTGATGGGAACATTAAACCCCGGACTTTACCACTGCCTTATATAATCCATGTTTCACAACTGTACTTGTATCTCTAAATCCATAAAAATGAAAAAATTTAAAACAACCAAAACCACCTTTTTGTTTCACCTCCCATCTTCATGCACTAGTTTTGTTTAGGTTAACAGTGATGAGCATATAATGAAATTCAATGGTTACTTTCTAGTCCCTAACTCCTATGAACTCTCAGCAGGCCTTGACATAGTTTCTTTATTCATTACTTCTTCATATATTCTTCACTGTGCTTCAAGGACATGATCCTTTCCCAGTTTTCCTCATAAGTTATGGGACCTCCTCAGTTTCCTTCAGTGTCTTCTCCTTCTATTATTAATCTCTAAAGTTAGAGGGCCTGTTGCTGTTCCTAGGATGCAGTTTCTATCTGTACCCAGGCCCTAGAACATCTCACTATGCCACTGGATTTAAATAGCATCTGTTTATGTTGCAAACTCTAAGATTTGTGTCTATGGCTTTAATGATTTTCCTAAATGGTAGATTCTACATATTCATTGTTGGTAGATACCTAACAGGCAGCTCAGTTTTACAGGGATATAAGAAATCTTGCTTTTACACTTCCTCCAAACTACCCTTCCTTTGTATTTCCCCTTTTGTTCAATAGTGTCACCATCTTTCCAGAGCTCAAGCCAGAACCTTGGGATCGTCCTTAAATTATCTTTCTCACATGCCACATTCAATCAACAAGCAAATCATATTGGCTTTGCCTTAGAAAATGAAACAAAACAAAGAATGAAGCACAAATATCTTCCCACTTCCTTTATCATAACCATGCTCAATAATACCTCATCGTGAAGAATGATCATAGCCTTCTGTTTTCCCTGATTTCATTCTTGTCTTCCAAAAACACATGCCATGCACAGTCAGAGTGATATTCTCATTAGGTAAGCCATAAGCATTAGGTAACACTAATGCTTAAACCCTCTGGGGCTTCTGAACACACTTAGAATAAGCTCCAAAGCCTTTCCTCTGAACAATATAATCTGGACCACGCTAGCTCTGTCATTGTACTTCATACCTCTCTCTTCCTCACACACTTTTTTCTAACTTGTATGTATCAAGTATGCTCCACACAAGGGCCTTTGTCTTTGCTCTACTTTGCCTAGCTTGTTCCTTTCCTGTCCTCATTTAGCATGGCTTGTAGCTTCTCTCTTCATGTCTTCATTTAGGTCTCTTGTCATATAACTTTCAATGCACAATATCTGAACTAGTGTCTCTTACCTACCCCACTTTTTCTATCTTCTGACTCTGATTTATTTTTCTTTCTAGTGCTTCACATTTACCCTGGTTTACATATTTACTTGCTTATTTGTTTATTAGTTCTTCTGTATACATTCACTCTCCATTCCCTATCCCCACTGGATGCCAATGAAGTTTTATCATTTTCATTCACATTTGCATCTTCAGTGCATGGATCTGTGGCTGACACACATAATGAATATGTACTGGATGAGTAAATGTTTACACTCCTGCTCAGTCTAGTTTTAGCAATAGCCTTAATAAAATGAAGTTTATATTTTCATTCTCTAGTCAGCTTTAGAAAACTTTTCTTAAAAAAAATAAATAAATACAAAGGAAATCAAAGGCTGGTGAGAAATTAATAAATGCTTTGATAAGTGGTAATGTTGATTTAATCACTTTTTAATCGGATAAAGCATAACTATATTCAAGAATGGAACAATGTTTTTAAAACTCTCCTTTCTCATGAAAAGGTTTCAATTAAGAAGCTAAAACATGCTGAGATGTAAACTAGTATGAAATTTTGAGGTGAATTTTTATAAGTTAATGAATTTGTAATTTGGAAATATAGAAGGCTTCTTCTGAATAGACATTTTATATTAAGATGAAGCTATACTTATGGAATATTTACGGTACGGATTTTAATAAAATTTGCAGGCAGGGTGAAAATATAACAACTGCAAACTTACTTAGTTTACAGGTTTATATTCATGTTAACAAAAGTTAAAACACATTGTTGGTTGCTTTTTTTTTTTTTTTTTTTTTGAGACGGAGTCTGGCTCTGTGGCCCAGGCTGGAGTGCAGTGGCGCGATCTCAGCTCACCGCAAGCTCCGCCTCCCAGGTTCTCACCCTTCTCCTGCCTCAGCCTCTCGAGTAGCTGGGACTACAGGCGCCCGCCACCACGCCCGGCTAATTTTTTTTTTGTATTTGTAGTAGAGACGGGGTTTCACTGTGTTAGCCAGGATGGTCTCGATCTCCTGACCTCGTGATCCACCTGCCTCGGCCTCCCAAAGTATTGGGATTACAGGCGTGAGTCACCGCGCCCGGCCTACTTTTTTTTTTTCTACCATGTCGTGCTGTTGACTGGCCGTGAACGTATGATCAACTAGTAGGTTTTAAAAGTACAATTAAATGTTACCCCAGGTCACTCTACTTATCACGTATATTTTTAAGATCTACATGCATGTCTTTACATGTTTCCAGTTTTAGGTGATTGAGTGCTTATCCTGGCCAGTAGGGCACACATTATCTGCTTCCCGGCTAACTCTCCAAACATCATCTGCCATACCCTCTCACTCAGTGTGTTCCTATAAACTGGCTTCTTTTCATTCCTCAAAAATTCTAGCTCTTTCCTGTCTTAAGGAAAGAAGACCTAGACCCTCTCCCTGAAAGCCCTTCATTTGGCTTTTTCTTTACCTCCTTAGATATAATATCACTTCTTTTGAGATGTACTCTGTGAATCTTTCCCGTCACATCCCCTTACTTTAATCCTAAATTTAATGTCTCTTTTTATTCCTTTAATTGGAAGTCTTTTCCCTTATTAAGACAAAGAGCAATGTGTAATTATGTGTTTATTTTTATACTTATTTGTCTCACATCAGTCTTGTCATTTTCTAAGCTGTGAGACAACAGGTACCTTATTGGTTTTACTTACTAAGAAATATTCATCATATCCTGTCTAAAAAATTGTCTAATAAGTGAAAAAAGGAATGAATTATTTACACATATTTTTCTTATGTCTACAAGGGTATTGTGAGATACCAGGTCAACAGCCATGCTGTGGGTGAACTGAAAGCATTAGAATTTCATTACAAATTGAAGTTTATATTTATACCTGGTTGCTAAATGTTTTCTTCAATGAAATCAACAGATGATTTACTCTAACTGGCTCATTAGGATGCAACGCAACTCAAAATTAAAAGTTCTTTTACAATCACACAAAGATCCTTCTACTATCGAGACAATTGTCAATCAGTGTGTGCCTTAAGATTTTTATTAAGAGAAGAAAGTATAGAGCCTAGATTTGACAATGGAAGTATTGGAAACAAAAATTATTAATGATGGCATTGAAAGATCAAAATAATTCTAAGAAAATGCATTCTCAAAGAATTAAAAATTGACAAAATATGAATTTGAGCGCAAAATACGTAAAAATATGCCTATCATTAGGTGTGTTTTAGTCTAATATATGTGACAATGTTTCAAAGCGTCATACTTACTTCACAATCAGCAAGATACATACGGTACCTCCTGTTGCAGAGAACAAAGAGTTTATGACTTGAATTGCAACATAGATGTAAAATTTCCTTGTACACGCATCATCTCTTGGGCATTCACCCAAGTGCGCTGAGTAATTTCTGTTCTGGAGACCAGTTACTTCCACACAGCTACAGTTATAAAACACCTAAAAATAGTTTTTGAAATATTACCAAACACATTTGCCAAATACAACAGGGCTATGAATACATTCCATTATATTTAAGGAAGTCTCAAACTAAAATATTTACAGTTTAAAAAATGTTATAAAAATATAGTTGCTTAATACTGAAAGGCAAAATAGCTTCCTGAATTTAGGAAGTTAAGAAATTAGTGTATGAAATTCTGTATATAATTTTTTCATTAATATACAGTGCTTAAAATATTTCTCTTCCACCCATATTTACCTTCTAAAATACACATTCTTACTCTCTTTGACAGGTTTTAAGTATTAGTGACTTACTCCGGGAAAGAACTACCAAATAATCCAGAAAATATAGCAGTTTGAAAAGGGACAAAATCTAGCCACTCATGAAAATGGGACAGAGTGCAGGGGAAATAGAGCCAGGCACGGGTGCCAGAATTCTACTTAAGAAGGCAAAAGCAACATTCAAGACCATAATGACAGGTAATAAAATATATTATATTATTACTAGAAAGATTTAACACAAAAGAATGTCCTGGCTAATGGTTAGAGTATATAGAACAGGAATATTAGGAACAAGTGATTTTAGAGATTTCATCAGGTAGGCAGTGTATGTTGTTAGGTGGCTTTAATAAATTCTGCTCTGATTCTACACTAAAGATTTAAGTTCATCTTGAACCTACTACTGCTAAAGACTAATTACTGAAGGAGAACTTGTAAAAGAATTGACCGGGTGCAGTCACTCACACCTGTAATCCCAGCACTTTGGGAGGCTGAGGCAGGCGGATCATGAGGTCAAGAGTTAAGAGACCAGTCTGGTCAACATGGTGAAACCCCGTCTCTACTAAAGATACAAAAAAATTAGCCAGATGTGGTGGTGCACACCTGTAATCCCAGCTACTTGGGAGGCTGAGGCACTTAAACCCAGGAGGTGGAGGTTGCAGTGAGCCGAGACTGTGCCATTGCACTCCAGCCTGGATGACAAGGCGAGACTCCATTTCAAAAAAAAAAAAAAAAAAAAAAAAAAAAGGGAAAGAAAAAGAAAAAAAGAATTTAAATCCATACTTGTATGGTTCAAGAAAAATTCCTTTTACCTTTTTTTTTTTTTCAATAGGAATAATATGGAGGAATCTTTTATGGAGCAAGCACATTGGCCAATGAAACCAAACTTTGATACAGAGAGCATTATTTTAACAATTTTACTGAGGATTTAGTAAAGGAACTTTGCAGTAGCCCCCCCACGGTATAGCCATTGTCACTATTAAGATGATGTCTCCACGTAGACAGAGCTCTCTTTAGGATACTAACATCATGTATCTTTCAGGTCTTCACTACTGGACAACGTGCGACCAGGGATTAAATGGGGCACCCTTACTGAAAGGTACTATAACTGATGAATATGAGATGTGAGCTTTTAAGTATAGTCTTTGGGCCACATATGTGCAAGTTTATTAAAGTTGTAGCCTATCTTCAAGGAAACTAGGATGCTTTATTCTTCAAATTTCTCCATGCCATTTAATTGGTAGGACATTGGGCAAGGGAAAGATAGAAAATGTTTAGAATTGAAGCATGGAAGAGTGTGGTAGAGAGTCATAATCACAGCTGACTATGTTGCTAATGTTGGTAATAGGGAAAGGGCCTGAAAAACAGTTATGCAACTTTGTGAGATGTTGAATTGATTGTAGGTATGGGGAACAGCATACCTAATTTCCAATCACTGGGCGTTACCCAGGATATTGGGAAAAATCCATGTGTCACATGGAAAAAAAAAAAGCGCCTTTGAGTTAAGACAGAAATGGAATTTCCAACGGATATGTTGGCAATCAGTGAGCAGGATACTAAATTATACTGAGTAAAAGAAGTGCCAGCTTTGGGAACATCAAAATAGGAAATCAAGAATAGGGAAATCGTGTAAACATGAAGCCTTGATTAATTTCTTAGAAAGTCCAAGGCCACAGTGAGTCCCTAGCTAAACTTATCAGGATTTGTGTATATTAAAATGCAAATAGATCGTTGTCCTCATAAAGTGGGTAATGCTGACAACTGGCTAATTCTGAACTTTCCCCTAACTTCCAAAGGGTAAAGTGATTCCAAATTAATAAAAATCATGTGCTTTAGTCAAATGAGAGACTTCTTAGATACCCTAAATGCATTCAAATTCTAACAGGTCATATTCTTAAAATCTCAAGAAAAAAAGTGGGTAATCTCTAATTAGAAATCAAGTAACAGAGAAGTCTGATTGTGTCCTAAGCAGAGTTTTATATGAAGCTTTGTTTATAATTCACAGCTATCATGAGGACAGATAACACTGGAATCTTTTTCTTTTATCTTTTTATTGGAGACCTTAGTTACAGGAAGATTTGATAAGTAATTATTAAATCTGTGATTTTAATTAAGGAGAGGAGAAAAAGCAAAAACTAATACTCACTGTAGACTTCTTAATACCACTTAAGGATTTGCATCCTGCTAGACAAGGTGACAGGTAAGTTATTCCATTGTTCCCACAGACTGGTTCCCATTGACTTTCATCACAATTGCACTCTGAGTTGCAATAAGAAAGTGGTACATCTATATGAGATGCCACTGAATTATTTCTGAAAATATATGATAGAAATATATGAAAAAAAGAGAAAGAGGAAGTAGAGAAGGAAGAGAAGAGAGAGACAAGGGGATAAGGAGAGGGGAAATAGAGGAGGAGGAAGAGAAGGGGAAAAGAGAAATAAGAGAAGGGGTTTTCCTTTAATCAGAGAAATCTGATTTGCTGACGTCAAAATGGCAATTTTTGTAATGCTTATTGACTTTTAACTCTCCTTCTTTACCAAGACATGACTTATGACCTAGAAAAAGTAAAACTTAAAAAAGAAATAAAAGAGGTTAGATAAGACTTAGACAAGAGGTCTTTATCATTCTATCAAAGAAATTTTACATTAGATAAGTAACTTCATTTTTCTGAGATTCACTTTCTCTTCGGGGAGGTAATGGCATTAGATTGACGTTCCTCTCTGCTTACTTTAAAATTCTCTGAATCTACGCATGTTAGTTAACATTGTTGAATTTTGCAATCTGTATTTTAACTACATAAAAAAAGAATTTGATGTGGTTAAAGCTGAACCTCTGAGGAATAAAAAATAATAGAATCAGTTGAAAAAGGATTTAAAAAACTGTATATTTTTTGAATAAAACTATAATATTGTTTATACTGATTTACTTTATAATATAATTATAAATTACAAGATATAATTTTATATTTTGACTAAAATTATAAAATATGTTATTTGTATAATGTTTAAGCTTAAAGATTTCAAGTTATTTGTTTTGTAAAGATATGATAATTATTGAGGATTTATGAAATATCTTCAAATGAGTATATAATTTAAATTAAGAAAAATAAGTAGATTGTTAATTTAGAAAATACATTATGAATAATTTGATTTAATGACATCTGATACCTCTAATATCTCAAATTTTTGTCTTAATCTTAACATTGCTAGCCATACAATGTGTGTATTTCTCTAAATCTTACTTTTACATCTATAAAACTGGGGTAAAAGTGTCCACCACTCATTTTAATTACCCATAAATTATAAGTGTTATTATTTCAACCTATGTAGCTTTTTCTTAAGGAATAAAACAAATTTTTATCATCTTAAGAAATGAACATTTTAAGAATTTGAAAATTGAAATTTCTCTCAATTAAAATAAAGTTTAATTACAATTGTTTTCTACCCTATTTTACTTGCACATAATCTTTTAATTCAATGGTTAACATATCACACAATTTATATAGCAATATATACAAACCCATCATAGGTCAAGGTTAGGCCGGCAACTGATTTGCTTTCACAGATTAGAGGGAAATAAATAAGTTGAAACAAGAAGGATATTATCGAAGTAAGAAGTGAAAATTTGGCAATTCCAACTAAAGACAATTTGAATTTTTTAATGATATATCCTCCTAAAAACATTCCAGTTGCAATCGTAGGAATGGTTATGACTCCTAGAAATAAAAGAAGAGAAAAAAGCTCTCATTATATGAATATGGTTTTTCTGATATGTCTTTATTTATAGAATACAGTGTATATCAACCAAATTCACCCTTTCTTATTTCTTTAAGAGAAGGGTGGCGAAGCCGGAAGGCGGAGTTTGCAGTGAGCTGCGATCCGGCCACTGCACTCCAGCCCGGGCGACAGAGCGAGACTCCATCTCCAAAAAAATAAAAAAGAGAAGGGTGGCACCCTAGGGTGGAGGTAAGGGACAAGTATACCATATGAGAGACAAAAATAATTTATTTTGGCCAATTATGAGGGGTTGGCTTCCTCACGAGCAAAAGGCAGTGGCTAAGAATATTTATGTGTCTAAAATGGTTATTTCTATGAGGAGCTTTCTTTCTTTTTTTTTTGGCAATCAACAACAACAAACAAAATCTTTCTTCCTCTGAGATTTCTATCCTACCACCTAAAATCCTTTACATCTCTCAAAACAGAGTTTCAATCCTCAATAACTCACTCCAATTTTGCCCAAGGCTTTAGAATTAAATTCTTGAACTAATCTCTTTATTATTCATAAAACACATATATACCCTGATATGATAAAAAATGTCTACATACAGGATTAAAAATGATTGATCCCTCTTACAACTTTTCCATTTCACGGTCCTGTAAGTGTTATTACAGGTGAAGATTCCTCTAACAAAAAATTCAAGCGAGGTTATTGCGAGTCAAAACTTAATCTTTCAGTTTAAACCTGTCAGTTCAACAGGGAGATCATCCAGAAGCCTGTTCCAATGCTTCAGTATATAGATTTTCTAATTATTACTTTCCTATGTACATATGACCTAGATACCTACCATTTGATACATTGTTTAACTCATCAAATATTTATCAAATTTCTACAAGATTTCTACAATACTGGAGTTGTGAGAAAAGTGATATAAGATAAAATTTCCTTAAGGAGAAGGTCTCAATATGACTTTGAAAATAGGTATTGTAGCAAAAAAAAAAAAAAAACCCTCTCTAAAATATGATATTTGTTTTGAATCATGCATATTTTGTAATGTATTTAAATTGATTCTCCTTCTGAAAACATTAATATGATGTGTTTTATAAGTAGCTGAGGCCTTATTTCAGTCCATGAATTATAGGATTATAAGGGTTATATTATAAAAGGGTTTGTCTTAGGATCTCAGTACTATAAGATCCAATTATGCAGATACCACATCTAAATGTTTTATTCACAAGCAATTTTTTTTCTTTACAATTTCACCTATAGAATTAAATTCACCTAACATGAGATGCAACCTCAAATGCAGAACAACGACAATATCACAAGATGGAGAAATTTTGTAAAGTTTGAGAGATAATAAGATTATATTTAGTAAAATATAAAATCACCTTCATAATAAAATGTGACTTGGAACACCAAGTACTCAGTAGTGTTTCATTTATCAAGCAAACAGGTAAAAAATATGTCTTACCCAGCAAAAAGTTAGCCTGAGATGCAGACTGACCATACTGTTGCTCCATATATTTAAAGATGTAAGTAAAAGAACCGATAAAGCTGCTTATTTGTAACAATGTCAAAAGCACGAACATAACATACAGGGGATTGGTAAGGAGGCTTTTCAAAGACTGGAAAAAACCTATAGAGTTATAAAAATAAGATATTTCAATAATAAAATATATACTCATTTCTGAATTTTATCAATATAAGTTATATAAGACTTAAAGTTACAAAAGACATAACCCAGAGACAGTACCCTGCAATCCTACTGTCAAGTTTTTAATATATTCCTTCAGTATTTTCCATATGTATATTATTATTTATTTCTTTCCTTCATTTTAACCTCAAATAGGATGATACATAAATGGTATTTTTTAACTTGCTTTGTTCACTTAATATTTGGTTATCTTTGGCACTTTACCGTACTATTAGATATAGACTAATTCACCTATTCATTTATTCAACAAATGTTTGGTTTTCAATTGGGTACCAGGCAATATGCTTAGTGTCCAAGAAACAAAAAAAAAGTGAATCAGAAATGTGATGTTCACCAGGTGCAGTGGCTCACGCCTGTAATCCGAGTACTTTGGGAGGCTGAGGCGTGCAGATCGCCTGAGCCCAGGGGTTACAGACCAGACTGGGCAACATGATGAAATCCCCTCTCTACAGAAAATACACAAATTAACTGAGCATGGTGGGGCATGCATGTAGTCCCAGTTACTTGGGGGGCTGAGGTGGGAGGATCGTGTGAGACAGGGAGGTTGAGGCTGCAGTGAGCCATATTCATACCACTACACTCCATCCTGAGAGACAGGGACAGACCCTGTCACAAAAAAAAGGAAGGAAGGAAGGAAGGAAGGAAGGGAAGGAGGGAGGGACGGAGGGAGGGAGGGGGAAGGAGGGAGGGAAGGAGGGGGGAGGGAGGGAGGAAGAGAAATGTGATGTCCCTTATTTATTAGCATTTAACATAATTATTTTAAAACTGTAATTGTTAAATATAAATTTAAAGTAAAGATAGTATAATCTAAGACACAGAAATAAGAGCACTAACATCAAAAAATTTTACAGAAAACATTAGTATGAGGGCTCAGACCTCTTTTTTTCCTGGTGTATAGCTTGTGTACCATCAAATACTGCCTCAATATATCTGGCAGTATTATAAATTCCTTATAGTAAGATGCAAGAAGGTGAGGCAGGGGATAACGATGTTGATCTCAAGTGACATTATGACAGTAATAGTACAACAACCTATGCCTACAAGTAGGTGCAGCAACAAACTTCTAACTTCTGTCCATGGCAGAAATTATGTGATCTGGGTCTGTGATTGCCAACTCCATCAGCCATAATATGAGATAAAAGTGGAAGGAACTATTTAGAACAACAGGAACGCGGTGGCTCAAGCCTGTAATCCCAGCACTTTGGGAGGCCGAGACGGGCGGATCACGAGGTCAGGAGATCGAGACCATCCTGGCTAACACGGTGAAACCCCGTCTCTACTAAAAAATACAAAAAACTAGCCGGGCGAGGTGGTGGGCGCCTGTAGTCCCAGCTACTCGGGAGGCTGAGGCAGGAGAATGGCGTGAACCCCGGAGGCGGAGCTTGCAGTGAGCTGAGATCCGGCCACTGCACTCCAGCCCGGGCGACACAGCGAGACTCCGTCTCAAAAAAAAAAAAAAAAAAAAAAAAAAAAAAAGAACAACAGGAAGTTTCAGAGTACAGCAAGAAAGTCCGAGATATGGTTACTGAGAGATGGATGATATGGGCTGTGAAAGATCTTGCTCTCCATAGACCTTTAAAGATTTTCATTAGATATGGACAGTACTTTCAAACGGTAACAAATAAATACTTTGTTTCCTCTGATTATAATAATAAGGAAAGACAGAGAAATGGCACAGAACAGAAAAGAGTTAAGAAAATGTATAGCAGGAATAAAAAATATTTAAAGTTGTTAAAACAAAGCGCCAAACTTCCCTCCTTAGGTCTCCCCAGTGAGGAAGAATCACCACCGATTTGTGAGGCATTCTAAGAGAGTTGTGACCTTTGCTCAAAATAAATGGAACATGTGGATTAACCAAATTGTTAAAGTTTTGAGGTAAACAGGAACTCGGATGTCACATAAGCTGAACTTCCATACAATCATAACTCACTATATGTTGATCCATTAAAAAATGGATCAATAAACAACTCAAGTGACATTATGCTACCTCAGAGGAATTTGCTCAACTTTTGAAGAATTCTCATTGTTTACATGTTGTCTTTGTAACAAACTGAAATTTTCTTTGCCTTCTGATCAATTAGTCTTAGTTCTACTCAAGAATGTATAGAATAAATCTAATTTGTTTTTCTGACTATAGGTACTTAGTATTTTAACCATTCCTAATGGGCACCTAATTAAAATTCACTTTACTATTCACGTCACTACCCTTAAAGAAAAAAAAAGCTCATAATATAGACAATGTTTACAGTTGCCCCTTTATTTGCACCTTATTATCTTCTTTATTCTTTTTGGGCTCACAGTCAACCCTGGTCCTTATTGGTTTAGAAAATCCATTAATTGGCCGGGTGCGGTGGCTCACGCCTGTAATCCCAGCACTTTGGGAGGCCAAGGTGGGTGGATTGCCTCAGCTCAGGAGTTCCAGACCAGCCTGGGCAACATGGTGAAACCCCGACTTTACTAAAATACAAAAAAATTAGCTGGAAATGGCGGCGTGCGCCTGTAGTCTCAGCTACTCTATAGGCTGAGGCAGGAGAATTGCTTGAACCTAGGGGGCAGAGGTTGCAGTGGGCCCAAGATCACGCCACTGCACTCCAGCCTGGGTGACAGAGTGAGACTCCGTCTCAAAAAAAAAAAAAAAAAGAAAAAAATCATTAATTGTTATGGATTGGATTAAAGTAGAAACATAGCATAGACAAAATAAAAAATCCTTGATATGCTATTTTTAGTATGCATGTTAAACTATAAAAACTCATTAATGATGTGCTGGTAAACATTTAATAACAGATTCATTGAGAAACAAATCCGATTTGTAATATTTTTCCATTTCCATGGTAACACATGATGGTAAATTCTCCTACCACGGACAATTTAAAGCTACCTACGCAGCTGAAATTGAGGAATCCACTCTAATGAGTGAATATACAAGGCTCCAGCATCCCATTGCTCTTGGGTTAGTGTGGTGGAGAGGAGAAAATAACAACAACAACAAAGGTAAGTGAAAGAACTGATGAGAGAAAGAATATGGGTTACTTTGGAAAGGTTGTAAGCTTACTTCAATGAAAACCTGAAAAAGTGCCAAGGGTTTAGGTGTTGGTTGCACTGCTTCAGGTTTTACTGCTTCACCATTTCTCCCTAAAACTGCTAACTAAAACTGAAAACTGCTGTCAATACCTTACCATTTCAAATATCTTGCTCTGACAGCTGCTACTTGATTACTGCTTCTCAATGGTTCACCATTAGCCCATGTGACTTATATTCAAAAGAGTTACGACTATCAAGTGCTAAAGAATCCTAATTCACATTATTGACTCCAAATATCTTAATTACTGATGTTGCTTTTCACTTCTTTTTTGAATACTTAAGTAAGATTATATATGTGTATATATACATTTTTAATTCATATATACATTAATTTAATTTAATAAGATATATATAATTTTAATTACCAAGAAAAATAATCTTGCTCTAATTACCTAGACAGACTCCTCTCCTGACTTCCTTCTCCTTATTTCATCTCTACACCTGAGAATAGTTAAATATAACCTACCATAGTACTTAAGATACTTTATTACAATGATCTATATACTTCTCATTATCATCCACTAAGTTCTCAAAAAATAAAGGCAACGTTCTATTACCAGGGAATAGTATGATGGCTGGTATCATTTGTTAAATAAATAAATGAATGAAATATTATAATCCTTTTAACCCTCACAGTTTATACTATATTATATTAAAATGAATATGTACTATTTGGCTTATAAGGAACAGATGTTAATAGCTTCGATTGGTTTCTGTCTTCTAAACAGCAGAAACCTAATCCTCTTCCCCTTTTTATGTGCTCAAGACATACTTGTTAATTTTAATAGGAGTTTTAGAAAAAATAATTCAGCTAAATTTAGTGGAGAAGAAAGCTAACTGTAGATGATTTGAGTATGCTTTATTTATTTATTTATTTTTTACTCACTTCTCCCTTTCATTGAGATTAACAATTCTAAGTTGACAATTAATGTTAAATACTTACCAGTCACATTTTTTGTAACTTTTTTTCCTCGGTTGGTCAAATTGGCTGTTTGACTTCTTTCATCATTTGTTTTCAGCACATGCAAAGAGAGTGAAACTTTTCTTTCTTTTTGTGGTTTATTTGGATTTTGGGGCAAGAAAAAAAATGGTATGGAAGAAGTAATGGAAAATAGTCCAGACACAAGGAAACCAAGCCACCAAGCTCCAACCCAACGAGAATCCTTAGGAGTTATCCTGATAGTGCCTAGGAGAAACAGTTAGAAGAAGCCAGTCAAAAATCATTTTGAAATACAGTAGGTTCTGGGAAATAATGATAATGATTGAAGTCTTCCATAGATGAAGGAAGTAAACTATATGTTTGCTTTCAATTCTAAAACACTATTTTCTTCTTCTCATGTTTTGTTATCTCTGAGACTAGGTTGATGACATCTTGCAATTGCTGTTGTCCAGGAATCAGTCATGACACTGTTCACATTGCCTGAGCTTGTGTGCACATGGTGGCTTTTCAGATTTCATGACTGGACAGCTGTCACCATTGGACATTTAACTCTTCAGACCATTTAATAACTATTCATGGAAGAAATATGAATCCTCACTGTTGTCTGACAATGCTGGAATCATCTGATGAGGTCAAGAAAGCATCAGCAATAAAATTTAAGCAGCTGGCAAAAAATACTGAGAGACAATAAACACCACCACCACACCACTATCCACACCACCCTAACCACCCAGGAACCTGATTTGCAACTCTCCAGATAGCACAGAGGATGAGAAACTATGCAAAATGAAAATCTGAGTTTAAGAGTAACCCAGAAATATTGGACTCTAAATGTTAGAGATCATTTAACCATTTTATTTCAACTATATTTCCCTTACAGTATGTATAAGAGTAATGTGTAAATGCTATATCTCAAGTGTAAATGAGTTATTTTAGTAGGTAGAAAATATACAGTTTAAATAATGGGAAGGCATCCATGAAATATCAGCAAGATACCAGAATAGGAAGCACTAGATACCCTTCTCTCCGTGAACATACTGATTCAACAGTAATATTCAGATCAGTTTCATTTGTGAGAAATACAGAAACTAATTGAGAGACTCCTATACATCAGCAAAGTACAAAACCAGATACATAAAAACCAGTAAGATAATCGGAGACACCCTCTTGCCATTCTCCTCCTCAGTATTGTACCACACAATTGGGAAAAACTAACAGTTTAAACTGGCACGTGGACACTTGACACAGCTCTTCCCTCTGGCTTAACACAGAGTGAATGTGTGAGAGAAAAAGAAAAAAAACAAAAAAACATGTGGCAATTCCTCAAGGATCTAGAACCAGAAATACCATTTGATCCAGGAATCCCTTTACTGGGTATATACCCAAAGGAATATAAATCATTCTATTATAAAGATACATACACAGGTATGTTTCTTGCAGCACTATTCACATTAGCAAAAGTCATGGAACCAACCCAAATACCCATCAATGATAGATTGGATAAAGAAAATGTGGTACATATACACCACGGAATACTATGCAGCCATAAAAAGGAAGGAGATCATGTTCTTCGCAGGGACATGTATGACGCTGAAAGCCATTATCCTCAGCAAACTAACATGGTACAGAAAACCAAACACTGCATGTTCTCACTTACAAGTGGCAGCTGAACACTAGAACACAGAAACACAGAGAGGGCTACAACACACACCAGGGCCTGTCATGGGGACAGAAGGAGGGAGAGCATCAGGACAAATAGCTAATGCATGTGGGGCTTAATACCTAGGTGATGGGTTAATAGGCGCAGCAAACCACCATTGCACATGTTTATGTAACAGACCTGTACATTCTGCACATATATCCCAGAACTTAAAGTAAAATAAAATTAAAAAAAAAAATGCTCCCAGCTTATCCTTGGGGAGAGAAAGGGTTGGAGTGCACATTCAACATTTCAACCTTTCCAAGTGCTACCTAATGGATTGGCTTCTATCTCATCTGCCTCAAAGTGCTGACAGGATCCAGCATATGCCAGTCACCTGGGAACTACAGAGAATAAAGATGAACCAGTATGTGGACATTTATCACAGATCCTGCCCCCTAGCTTAGTGCAGAGTGAGCAGGCAAAAACAGACAAAAACAGAAACGAAATTCAAGCTTTTAGCTCTTCCATGGGGAAGCAAAGATTTGGACCACACGTATAACATTTCATCTTTTCTGAATTCTACTTAAGGAAAGGTATTTTGTCTTCCTTGTCTTTGGGTTAGGCATACACTTGGCCCCTGGTACTACAAAGAACACAAAAATGATGATTTAAACTAGCACATGGGCACTTGTCACAGCTCCACCTGCCCCTAGATTTAGGCAGAGTGATGATGTAAGAAACCTCAGCTTCCAAATTCTCTGTGGGGAGGGAAAGAGTTGGACAGCATGCCAAATATTCAAACTTTCCTAAGAGTTGACTAAGGACTGTCTTCTGTCTCAAATGTGTAAAAGTGTTGATAAGACCCTGCATGAGCTACATGCCTGGGGGATCCTAAGACAAAGATAGCAGTCTGGATGACCATGAAAGTTTGAGAGGCCCAAGAAGATGTGGCTGGGCTGATTGATGCGGGTTTTCTCCTATAATAAGGTCCGTCCATGAAGAGTTGGAGAGGTGATTCTTTTTTTCTAATGCATAGATTGCAAAATATTTTTTTCTAATACCAGCTTAGCCACAGGAAAATAGGGCACCAGACAGAGTTTTGAGGTCCTAACTCATGGACAACAGTTGTAGGCATATCCTGGTGCCCAAAAAGGAATCCACTGCATTGAAGAGAAGCACCCACACCTGGCAGCATTTATCATCAGTTGACTAAAGAGCCCTCAGGCCCTGAATAACCAGCAGCAGTATCAAACTAATACACTGCGGGCCTTGGGCTCTGAGATTTGCTGACTTCAGGTGTGACCGAACACATTCCCAGCTGTGGTGGCTATGGTGAAAGACTCCTTCTGTTTAAGAGAAGTGGTGGAAAAATAAAGGGGACTTTGTCTTGCACCTTAGGTACCAGCTCAGCTACAGTAGAGTAGAGCAACAAGAAGGCTTTTGGGGTCCCTGAGTCCAGAACTAAGTTCTTAGACACCTTTTCTAGACCTGCCCTGGGCCACAGGCAAGTGTAGAAATGCTGTCCAATAGCCTAGTCCTGAATTAAGAGACACATTGCCCTGAAGGATGAGTCTCTGAGACCTGGCAGCATTCATAATAACCTGACTGAAGAGTCCTAGAGCTTTAATTGAACATGGTTGGTGGCCTGGCAGAATCTTCCTTGGGCCTGTGGTGGCGGTGGACACAGGGAGAGGCTCCTCTGCCTGTGGTAAAGGGAGAGACGAGCAAAAAGAACTTTGTGCTGTGTTTTGGGTGCCAGTGTAGCCACAGTAGAATAGAACATCTATTATAGGTAAATTGCTAAGGTTTTTTGCTCCAAACCTTGGCTCTTAGCATCTGTAGGCCAGCCTGAGGCCTAGAGGAACTCACTGCACTAAAGGGAAAGACACAAACCTGGCCGGCTTGGCCAACTACTGATTGTAGAGCCCTTGAGCTTGAGTTAACATAGATGGTAGCCCGATAGTAGTTACAGAGGGCCTTGGCCAAGACCCAGTGCTGTGCTGGCTTCAGGTCTTACCCAGTACAGTCTCAGCTGGGGGGGGGGGGCACAAGGATCCTTGCATCACTGAACCCCCAGTTCCAGGCAGCTCAGCACAGAAAGAGTAAGACTACATTTACTTTGGAGAAAGTAGGGGAAGAGAACAAGAGTCTCTGCTTAATAATCCAGTGAATTCTTCCATATACTTTCCAAGGTCACCAAGGCAGTACCTCCCCAAGACTGTAAAAACCACAGTATTATTGAGGTTGTGGCCAAAGTCCCTTCATATACCTAAAAAGCCTAGTAAAGAAGGATGGGTAAAAACAAACCCAGACTACAAAGACTACAATAAATACCTAAGTCATCAATGCCCAGACACTGATGAATAACATAAGCACTAAGATCAGCCAGGAAAACATGACCTCACCAGACAAATTAAATAAGGCACCAGGGAACAATCCTGGTGAAAGAGACATATATAATCGTTCAAACAGAGAATTCAACATAGCTGTTCTGAAGAAACTCAAAGAAATTCAAGATAACACAGAGAAGGAATTCAGAAACTATCAGATAATTTAACAAAGAGACTGAAATAATTAATGCCAATACTACTCAAACCATTCCAAAAAATGGAGGAGGAGGGAATACTTCCAAACTCATTCTGTGAGGCCAATATTACCCCGATACAAAAACCAGACAAATACACATCAAAAAAAGAAAACTACAAGCCAATTTCTCTGATGAATATTGATGCAAATATCCTCAACGAAATAGTAACAAACCAAATTCAACAATACATTAGAATGATCATTCATCATGACCAAGTGGGATTTATCCTGGGATCCAAGGTTAGTTCAACATATGCAAATCAATAAATCTGATACGTTATATAAACAGCATGAAAGGTAAAAATCCTATGATCGTTTCAATTGATGCTAAAAAAGCACTTGATAAAATTCAACATCCCTTCATAATAAAAGCCCTCAAAAATCTGGGTATAGAAGGAACATACCTACCCACATATATCCACAGATTCAAATTCATATGAAACTAACAAATGACCTCAAATAGCCAAAGCAACCTTGAGAAAGAATGAAGATGATGGCTCACATTTCCTGACTACAAATATATGTTAAAGTTAAAGTAATTAATACATTACAGTACTGGCATAAAGATAGATATATAGACCAATAGAATGGAATACAGAGCCCAGAGAAATCTGTGTGTATACAGTCATCTGATCTTTGACAAGCGATCACAATAGTGAAATAATTGTTTCTCTGACAAATGGTGTTGAGAAAAGTGGATATTCACATACAAGAGAATGATGTTATACCATTATATATACTGAAAAAAATAAACTCAGACTGTGTTGAAGATTAAAATTTAAAACTAGAAACTATAAAATTCTTAGAATAGAACTTAGAGAAAGAGTTTCATTACATTTGTCTTGACAATAATTCATGGAGGTACCAGCAAAAGCACAGGCAATAAAAGCAAAATTAGACAAATGGAACTGGTCAAACTAAAAAGCTTCTGCCCAGCAAAAGAAATAATCAACAGAGTGAAAAGGCAACATACACAATAAGAGAAAATATTCATAAAGCATATATGTGATAAGGTGTTAATTTCTAAAATGTACAAAAAATTCCTGCAACTCCATAGCACAAGAATATGATTACCTGATTTAAGAATAGGTGAAAGACCTGAATAGAAATTTCTCCAAAGAATATATAGAAGTGAACAACAGGTACATGAAAAGATATCCAGCATCACTTATTATCATGGCAATGCAAATCAAAAGCACAATTACATATCACCATACACTCGTTAGGATGGCTATCAAAAATAAAGAAGGAGAAAAGTGTTGGCATAGATGTGGAGATATTTGAACACTTATATACTGTTGGTAGAATGCAAAATCGCGCGCCCAGTATAAAAACATAGTATGAAGTTTCCTTGAAAAATTAAATATAGAACGACCATACGATGGAGCAATCTCACTTCTGGGTGTATATCCAAAATAATCGAAATCAGGATCTCACAGAGATATTTGCAGTTGCATGTTCATTGCAGCACTCTTCACAATAGTCTAAATGTGAAAACAACCTAATATTTACAGAGAGATGAATAAAGAAAATGTGATCTATACATATAATGGAATACTTTCTGTTTCACCGTGAAACAGAAAGGACATCCTGCAATATGTGATAACATGGATGAACTTTGCCAACATTGTGCTAAATGAAATAGGCCAGTCACAGAACAAATACTGAGTGATTACATTTATGTGAGGCATACAAAAGAGTTAAACTCATGAAAGCAGAAAGTAGAATGGTGATTTCCAGTGGTTGCGGGAAAGGGGAAAGAGGGAATTCCCAGTTAATGGGTATAAAAAGTTTCTTTTATACAAGATGAGTAAGCTCTAGAGATCTGCTGAACAACATTGTGCCTGTAGTTAATAATCCTGAATTGTACAGTCGACCTTTGAATAACATGGGAGTTAGGGTGGCTTACCCTCCACACAGGTGACAATCCGTGTATAACTTTTAGTTCCCCCAAAACTTAACTTGAATCTGTAGATATATTTGGGTAGGTATGTTTCTTCTATCCCCAGATTTTTTAGGGCTTTGATTAAGAAGGGATGTTGAATGTTATCAAGTGCTTTTTTAGCACTAATAGTCTACTGTTGGCCAGAATTCTTACCAATAGCATAAACGGTCAACATATATTTTGCATGTTGTATGTATTACAAACTGTATTATTTGTATAAATTAAGCAGGAGAAAATGACATTTAGAAAATCACAAGGAAATGTGTTTACTATTCCTTAAGTGGAAGTGGATCATCATAAAGCTTTTCATCCTCATCTCTGCACATTGAGTAGGTGGAGGAGGAGGAAGGGGAGGTATTGTTCTTGCTTCCTCTAGGGTAGTAGAGGCAGAGGCAGTGGAGGAAGTAAAAAGGAAGACAGGAAAGGCAGGTATACACAGTGTGACTTTACAGAAATACATCATACTTTCTATTTGACTTTGTTGCTTTATCATTTCTCTTAAAATGTTTCTATATGGTACCAATCCTTCTTCCACTGTTTGTTTTGTTTCAGTGCCCACATTACAGAAGCTTCCATGTTGTAAAATATGTCAAAACAGTCTTGAATAATCAGAACGCTTCTGCCAGATTATCTAATGTCAATTTGTTTCTGTCACTGCTTCTACTACGTCTTCTTCCTCATCAGCTGACAATCGTTCAGAAGCACTTCTGTCCATCAAGTTGTCTTCTGTTAATTCCTCTGATGTGCCTGTTACCACTCGAATGCCTCCAATATCCATGTTTTGAAATTCTTCACTCCACACCTTTTTTTTCTTTTGCCATATCCACAATCTCTTCATAATTTTCTTGAATGATTACGAATTCCATGAAGCTATGCACAACATTTGGACAGTTTTCTCCAGTAGAAATTTGTTTCCTGTTTGACAGCTTTTGTGGCTTTTTACACAGCAATGATGGCAACTTCAGTGGTGTAATCCTTTCAGACTTTTGTAATATTTTCTCTGTTGGGGTTCTCTTCCACAGTATTTACAATCCTTTCTATAGGGTAACATGTGTAATGAGCCTTAAATGTCCTTAGGACCCCACATCTAGAGGGTGAATTAGAGACATTGCATTTGAGGTAAAGCAGACCACTTCAGTATTCAACTCATGAGGCTCTGGATGACCCAGAGCATTGCCAATTATCAAAAGGACTTTAAAAGGTAAACTCTTCCTGCCAAGGTACTTCCTGTCTTTAGGAACAAAGCATGGAAGGAAACTGTCATAACTTTTCAGAAAAGAAAAGTTATTATTGTTCAGGATTTCTTGTCGTACAACCAAAAGACTAACAACTGTTTTTCATCTTTCCCCTTCAAGGCTTAGGGATTAGCCGTTGTATAGGTAAGAACAGTTCTGATCATAAACCCCACTGCATTTGCGCAGAACAGCAGAGTTAGCCTATCCCTTCCTGCCTTAAATCCTGGTGCTCACTTATCTTCTTTATTAATAAGTGTACTTTGTGGCATTTTTTTTTTCCAGAATAGGGCACTTTCATCTGATTAAAAACCTGCTCAGGTAGATGTCCTTTCTCCTCAATGACTTTATTTATGCCATTTAGAACTTTTCCGTTACCTCCTAAGTGGTAGAAGTTGCTTCTCCTGTTATATTGACACTTTTTTGAGGCAAACCTCTTTTGAAAATTTTCAAATTATCCATTAGTGGCATGAAATTCTCCAACTTTAAATCATTCACTTTCCTTTTGCTTTAAGTTGTCATATAATGACTTCACTTTTTCTTGAATCATGTTTTGAGTCTACAGGTATGCCTTTCTGATAGCAATCTTGCATCTACATAAAAGTTGAATTTTCAATATGATATAAAAAGCTATTTCACTAAAAGGATGGGTTTTTGTGCCCAATGCTGTAGCTGCAGTGAGGCTTCATGTCATTCCATTTTTCTGTGAGTGTGGGTTTTAGTTTTTGTTTTACAATGGTCCTTGTACTGGATACATTTATATTGAAACAGTGGCCAGCTGCAGAGCTCATTTACAGTACATATTAAGCAATTCAACTTTGTCTTATAATGTCATGACTTTTCTTTGCTTCTGGAAGCCCTTCCAGCATCACTAGTGGCACTTCATATGGCTCACACAGTGTTACTTAAGATTGATGTTACAGCACTAAACAGGATGAAAAATACACAGAAAACGCAAGGGTTCACTTTTTACTGTGATTCATCACTTACTGGAGAGTGAGGAAAACTACTTACATGGAGATGATGAATGACACATGGCATTTTAAATAAATACTCTCAACACTTGAGCTTACTGCAATAGCAACAGGAGATGGTTAGAGAATTTTTACAGCAGTGAAGTAAGCACTACAGTTAATTTTATGCAGTTATGATTTAATACTGCAACTGGGAATGGCATCGTCTAAGGTCTATAAGAGTTTCTCTGTGGAAAGTTTAACAAATTTTGACTTTTAATAATAGATCTGTGCATATTTTACTATAGTAAATTATAAAATCGTATTTACATATATTTTATGTATTCACACTATAACTAACTTTCTCTTAACTTTTTCTATATTTCTAAGCTGCGTAGTTTATCTGCAAGGTTTTTCATGTCGTCACAAATCTCAAAAAATGTTTCCAACACACTTATTGAAAAAGCTATGTAGAAGTGGACATGCACAGTTCAAACCTGTGCTGTTCAAGGTTCCACTGTACTTTTAGGAGGTAGGGTTCATTTTCATTGTTCTTATCTCAATAAAATAATAATGATAAAAATTAAGAAAGCGTACACACACGGAAACACACACACCATGGAAGTTTGTAGCACACTTAACTGATGCCGTTACTCTGATCAATAAGAAAAAACATTGACATGAAAAAATATTGACTTGGTTTAAAACTATTTAGAAATACATGATTTTCTAGTATGGACTGATCTGGTTTTAAAATTGATTTATGTGACCATATTGTTTCATAATCAACAACTCAGGCAGACTTCAGGAAATGACTAGTTAAATCAGTAACGCCATTATACATGCTAAGTGTTTATTTATCACCTGTCAGAAATATAATTTTGATGACTTTTTTTTTTGTTCTTTCACTGGTCTATATATAGGAACTAAAGGTCATAACTGAGCTAGATATGTTCTGCCAGTGTTTCCCGTGGCTCACACACAATCTTAAAAATTGGAAAATTCTACGTAAAAATGTTAGTTCCTGGATTCTCTGGAAAACCAATCAGAAAGCCTTATTAATGCTGGTCCCAAAATTCTGTATGAAAAGTATAGACCAGAGCTGGGGAGCACATGAGTTCTGGGGAGCACATGAGTTTTGGGGTGTTTGGGGAGAGTAGTGCACCAACAACAACTCTCCCCATTCTAACCATCACGCCCTAATTTCCTGTCCTTGATACTCTTTACTCATTTATGTTATGTCTTTGGCTACTGTAGGAATTAAAGTTTACCAAAGTATACTTTATCATAAGTTCCCTTCATGCTTCTCACGGAATAAGAGAAGACATGATAAAGTCTGAACGGTCAGGGGTAGAAGTTGAATCACTATGAATTCTAAAATGGTATGATTATTTTTGAATAGAGAGGCTACAAAACTACTATCCTAAAGACCTCCAACACTTATTTTGTACTCAGCGTTAAAAAGCAATGATTAAACTAGAGCAAATGAGTAAAAATAATGTACATAATGTATAGCTACACTAAGCCATATGTCTAACATGGAAGATATAAAACATATCATCAGGTACTTGCTTTTGTTTTATAATAGAAAACACTTTATGATTCCTTGGCCTACAATAATTGCTATTCCATCTTGGAATGAATCCTTTGGTCTCTTTGGAGTGATCTATTTAAGTCCTCAAGAAAATCATATTTGTTTATTCACAAACCCTGATGAGTTATTATATGCTAACACAGACACAATTCTGTCATGTTCTCAAAGAGATGGTGGGTAAGTATGCAAATATTTATAGATTGTTGTGAGAAGGGCTACAATAAAGGCATGCTCTTGATGATTAATAGGAGCACCAAATTTGAGACCAATGGAAATGATGAAGTAAGGGTTATATGAGAAAAGTCACATGTTGAAAGAGACTTTGAGAACTATGAAAATAAAAAAGAGAGCTGAGATCTGGCCACTGCACTCCAGCCTGTGCGACAGAGTGAGACTCCATCTCAAAAAATAAAAAAAGTTTTTCCAATTTTAAATAAAGGGAAATGTGAGATTACAGGACATAGGAATTCAGCCCATCATTGAATTAAGGTACAGATATTCATCAAGAGGGAATATAGGAAACAAAGTGGGTTTGGAAATAAGACGATGAGACCAGTTTTTGACAGGTTGACTTTTAGGCACTTGTTTAAAAAAAAAATCTAAGAAGAAAAAAATTCAACAGGTAGTAGAATTATCCATTAAAATAAATTATAGAAAAATATCCATTGCAATTAGTAAATTACATAGAAATTGATTGTTTTATTAGCAGTAAAGCAGATTATAGTGGATGAGAAGTATATGGGAGGTGAAAAGGTGAGACGCTTATGTTAGATTATTTTTTTTCTAGGTACCTGGCTTTGAAGACAAATTGAGAAACAGTTAATCAATTGGCAAGTTGTTTGGGGATATAAAAATGTATATGTGTACATAGATGGGATAGACTTGAGTGTGTTTGCTGAGGAAAAGAGAGGGTGCAGATGTAGAAGAGGCAGAAAGAGGAAATCTAAACCCCAGTTGGATCTACTAATATTAGCTAAAGATAAATATTTTTTCATAAGTATGGGTAAAAAAAGATAAATATGGATATGGTGAAGGTATATTTGCAGGAAGGAGGGCCTGAAGTCGAGGCAGATCTTACAACATTGACTCTCACTCTTCTATGAGAGGAGAAATAAAGCATGCTCTGAGAGTGAAGACAAAATTCATAAATTTTATTTATGTGTCCACTCCTTCATTCATTTGTTCTATAAGCACTCATTAAATATTGCCATAGGCCAAGCCGTCAGTGAGAACCAGGAAAAATGATCACAACCAAAGTGCACCGTGGCCTCTCTTAAAACACCCCCACCGTAAGTCAATGCAGCAGCCATAAGGAGGCTTTGGTAAAGCAAACATCAATATCTGAGTTCTACACATCAACATCCAAGTCACCATCAACTGAAAAATAAAATTTACTTGACTGGGCCAGTTTTGGGAAAGGGACATTTTAAGTTTGGTTATTTTGGATCAAGTAATCTAAAATAAATTTGTTAAAAATCTCTTTTTACACTTAGTTGTAAAAGCAAAGTATAAATAGGAGCTAAATTTCTTTTTTATTCTGATTATTAATACATTTATTTCCTACTTGTAACTTTTGAAAAATAGTAAACAAAGAACTATTGAAAGACTGAATTTAATTCTTTGGAAGAATGGAGTCCTGCACTTAAAAGACACTATCATGGTACCTTGTTTTGATAGTACTTACTCAGATCTACATATCCAATATCCACATACATTTTAGCAAACAGAGATCCCAGGATAAAGCCAATGACTGGACCAATCATTCCTATTGCATTCAAACTACCTGTAAGTATTACAAAACAATTTAATCAGATGCCACAAATACTTGGTTTTGATTTAACATGTTTTTTAAAGTAATATTACACAATACACTTCTGCAAATATTTTTCTAATAGGTAAAAGAAAAAACTAATGATGTTATTATTTCAAGGGTAGATCCAGGGAGTGTAATCATGAAATTTAATATTTTCTGTACATTACCTACATACAAGGAAGAATGTCCTTCTTTTGCAAAATCATCAATGTACGAAATCCCCAATGGTCCTATGGGGGTTTCCCCTATACCACGAAGCATATTACCCATGAAGACATACATCCACATGTGTGACCCAGATTCCTTCACACAATCTATAGAGATAAGAAAGTGTTTTACTTTAAAAATTAATTTTAACATTCCTATTAGGACCTTAACCACTTTAAACCCTTCATTTTTCGTTTTTTTTTTTGTTTGTTTGTTTCTTTCCTAATTACAAGTGATTCATATTTACTTTACAAAGTTTGAAAATTAAGAAGGGCACAAAGAAAACAAGTAAAAATTGTCTATAATTACACGACACACAGAAGATCATTGCAAATGTTATTCTAGATCTTCTACAATTTTAGTGAACAAAATATGCATAATATTCATTATGTACATTATGTACTTAAAAATCCAGGTTATTTTTAAGGTGCATACACAGTTATCACCATATTGTCACAATTTCCCCATGTTGTTAAGAGTTTTTCTATATTAAAATTTTAATTACTGCATAATAGTGTGTTTAATAATAGTTTGCTAATTTGTTTAAACAATCTCTTGTTGTTACAAAATATTTTTATTTTTATTCTCTTAAACACGGATGTCATGGCTGTGATTATGAAATGTCCTTGTGAACATTTCTGATTATTTCCTTAAGATTAATCAAGAAAGAGCTGGGCGCAGTGGCTCACTCCTGTAACCCCAGCACTTTGGGAGGCCAAGGCAGGCAGATCACGAGGTCAGAAGATCGAGACCATCCTGGCTAACACGGTGAAACCCGGTCTCTACTAAAAAATACAAAAAATTAGCCGGGTATGGTGGCAGGCACCTGTAGTCCCAGCTACTCGGGAGGTTGAGGCAGCAGAATGGCTTGAACCCGGGAGGCGGAGCTTGCAGTGAGCTGAGATTGTGCCACTGCACTCCAGCCTGGGCAACAGAGCAAGACTCCATCTCAAAAAAAAAAAAAATTAATCAAGGAAGTAGGCAAGTATATTTTTGTTCTTTAATATATATTGAAAATTAATCTCCAGAAAGACTTTCCAATTTATACTCTCTCAGCAATACATAAAACTTGAAATCATTTTTTTCCTCCACTTCATTTATTTTTATTAAATTTTGGGGTTATCATTATAATGATATTATTATGTCATAATAGTTACAAAGTCTTCAAACGCTATAACATTTTGCATTTCTATAAAGAGAAGTTGTATTATTCACATATTTCTGCCACTTTCTGCTTTTTTATTTTAAATGTGTATGTTTTTTTGCAAATTTCCTACTAAATTTGTTCTTTATTCTTATCTACTTCTAAATGCCCTTGATATATAATAATCCATTTGGACAACTCATATGTACAGAAATTTATGCAGACGTAAGTCCTCTCGTTGGCCCTGTGGAAACGGCCTATTTAAGTCAGACCTCCACATGGGTGGGTTTCTCCTTGTGATTGGTTGGACAAAAGCTGCATATAAGTGAACAGGTGCAGTTCAAACCTGTGTTGTTCAAAAATCGACTGCATATGTTAACAGTATGATTTTGCCTGTATGTGAGGGATAAATGTTCTTCCTATTTGTTCTTAAATCAATTCTGCTAAAGAATATCACAAACTTTATAGATGTGATTAAATCTATCAATCTAGAATTTTACTGTCACTATTAATTCTTACCTTTTTCTACTATCTCAGGTGATGTTCTATTGAATGATAAGGTTTGATTAATTAAACAGGTTGATAAACTTGATGTTGAATTTTCTGATGGATTAATATGGGTTTCTTTAGAATACCTGTAACTATAAGAGCAATATTAGATTGAACATTTTGCCTGTCTACTGAATATTTTCAGTTTTCCCAGAAATACAGAGAAATTTTCCCCTTTATTTGAACCACTGTCTTCTCCAAATTACCAGAATCTTGTTTGTCAACTTCTCAGCATGTATTTCAGAACAGGTGATGAGAAGGGGGTGAAATGAGAGTCCACTGAGAAAGATACTTCAATACACTGTGAACAAAGTGGGTTATCACCTTGCTATTATCCTAAGAGTGCTTATATTCTGGTCAAGATATGAAATATCCTGGTTTCACCTGTTGGTTTTTTTTTTAATCTGTTAACTATGTCTATTTATCCCTTTGAGTTATCATCAAAGATGGTCAATCTGTCAGATTTTCTTTCATGTACACACACACACACACACGCACACACTAGTGCTTGACTTTTCAAAACTCAATAAAAACAGATTTCTAATTCATTTCAACTTTATGAGGAAAAGCTTAGTAAGAACAACAGAGATGGAGCTGGATTAGGGATGGATGTTGATGCTCAAAAATACTAAGTGCTCTGTGAGCCCTAAGGGCACCATATAGTGTGCCAGGCATTTTGCTCAACTTCAAAGAACAAGAAATAAAACACACAGTGTTTGGAAGTGTCACACTCTAAGATAAATGTATATGATCAAAGATATAGTAAGTTTAATATACAAGGCCCTTAGTTGTCACACACCCACCAAAAAGAAATAATCAGCTTTTCTTGGAGGTGGGGTGTAGATCAAAGAAAACTTCACAATGTGAAGGATAGATTAAATGAATATTGAAGATAGATAAAATTCTAATTGGTAGACAAAGGAAGAAAAGAATTCAAGTCTGTAGAAATAACAGATGCAAAGATATGACATATTATGGCACACTAAGAACTGTAAGCCTAAAATGTGATCCTCAAATATGGGGAGCAATGGAAGATGAAGCTGGGGTAGTTGCATTTAAGGCATATTCTCCATAAAAATCATGAAGAACAAGATATTAAGAAGATTAGAGGGAATTGTGGGACACTGAAATTATGGTGTCAGAAGCAAAGGAAAAAGATGGTCATGATGAAGAAGCCACAAAAATAGGAAAATGAATCAAGATTGTGGAATATGATGTCTATTAGAGCAGTATCATTAAGAAGAAAGTTCTTATAAAGGCCAAATATAGGGGGAAAAAGCAGAATTAATATGGTGACCAAAAGGCATGATTGCTGGCATTAAGTAATTGATGTCTCTAACAAACCACTCATTGTCTCTCAGTATCCTTTCTTCTCTCCTTCCATAGTAACAGAAGTTGGGATTTTTTTTAGCTGGAAATAGGGAAGCCTGGAATAAAGTATATTTTTTCCAACATCTATATATTATATCTATGTGTAAAATGTAACCGACTTCTGGTAAACGTGAAATCAGTGAAAGTGTTTTGCTTCTGAAAATGCTCCTGGGCCTCAGCCCATGTGCACTCTTTGTTCTTGTTCCTCTCTTCTTCTATCCTGTTGCCTGGAAATACACTGCTACATTTTGTAACAGGAGGACAGGGCCATGCAAGGCATAGCACTATGATGAAAAATAGAATCACATCATCCTTGGACTAGCTACATTACAAAATGTAAAATATAAGCTTCTATCTTATTTAAGTTATTGCTATTTTCAGTTTTCTCATATGAGCTTCTTACTCTAACCATAACTACAAGTTACCTTAGAAAGAGCAGCTTCATTGAAATGCTGGTGGGAAAACATATACAGCAGCGGGTGAAGTTGTGAAGTCTTACTGAGTATAATCAAAATCTTACAGGCAAAACATAAAATACATACATTATACTAAAGTTGGTAAATAACTTATTTCATATAAAACTGTATATCTTATATAATATTATTCTTATTTAAAAGTTTATAAAAGCCATGATGAATAAAGCAATACATGAACTATTATATAGGAAATATACTCCATTTCTCTACGCATACATGCGGGTAATCCTCTCAAAAGGTAACTGCCTACTTAAAAGTATAAAAATAAAATTCTACTGCTAAGTTACAAGTAGCTGATAATAAATGGCTCAGAGCTGTTTAGCACTTACTATCCCATGAAGAAATGTGGTAAAGCTGTCAAAATACTTCCAGTTCCCATAATGAGACAACCAATTCCGATTAACTTTGGTCTGTGTAGTTTAGATCCAAAGTAACTTACAAATACAATCACAAGCAAATTTCCTAGAAAAAGAACAGAATTAAGTTGATATGACTTAGCGTAATTTTGTATCTAGTAGAACTGAATGCCCCAAAGGAATGCAAATATGCCCAAGACATCGTACCTTCCCTCAAAGACCATGAAATTTAATTGTGAAGGTAAACTCTCCTACATTAAACCACTCATTGGAAAGTTGTATAGGATTAATAAGTAGAATAGGTTTTATATGCAAAGAAAGCACTCAGGTAATTTGGCTATATGAGAGAAGCAAAGTTTTTTTGAAAATGTGGAGTTTACTGGATTGCATTGGAATGGAAAACTGTCTTCCTAATCTGAGGGAATGATCATCATTCATGCATATTTTAAACTTATTCCAGGCATTCTTTAAATTTATACTATGTACCTACCACAGTGCTCAGAGTCAGAAATAGAATAAATCATGGTACTTGTTCTCTAGAAACACACCAGTAATAAAACAAAACAGATGAATAGATGTGCTGTTAGATTATGGAAATAGGGAGCTTAAATTAATTAGGGGCTTTGTGAAAGTTTCCTGGAGGAGACATTATTTGAGATTTAATGTTGAGTATAAATTATTTAGATTAAAATGTGGAAGAGCCATCAGAGCAGACCAATTCAGATTTATCTATAGCCTTATATATAACAATGAACAGACAATAATCAAGAATTGTTGAACATTGATGGAAAATAGTTTCATGAAAGAAAGCACCAGAATGGACCAGCAGATAAAGCAACACAACAATAAATACTTAAACAAAATTAAACTAAAAAGAATAGAAACATTTTTTTAAAAAAATCCTGTTAGTGTATTTAGAGGTACAATGGCATCTTGCAGCCACAGAATCAGAACTGGCAGACTAAAAATAATAAGCACAATAAAGTGTTGTTATAAATTTAAAATATAATTTAAAATTTACAAATTAGAACTTGATATAATAAGATGACATCACACATCAGAGAAGATTGATGAAACATAAAGAAAAGAGGTAGAAATTTAAAGAAAAAAAATTTTAAAGGAAAAATATCCAGAAAATATATTATTTATCTCATATATGTTTCAGAAGAAAAGAAAGAATAAAAACAGAAAGAAACAAATAGGAAACAGAAAATAAAGTTTTTGTGTTAGAGGAAGACATAAGCTTTCAGATGAAAGTTCCTACATTTGTCCAGCAGAAGTAATGTAGAAAGACAGAGTCTCAGATACATGCTGGTAAATTTTTGGATATTTAAAGATAAAAAGGAGATGCATATCAGTGCATGAAAATTACAGTGGTAATAATTTCTTTTATACCACATTGAATGTTTTAAAACAGTAGATGAATATTTTTAATGTTTTGAGAAAAAAAATCATTTGGAAATTTTAATTACTTACTCAGACAAATTATCAATTAAATATAATACTAAAATAAAAGCATATTTCAACAAGCAAGGGCTTAGAAAATATGCCATGCTTTCAATTCTTCCTAAAAAAAAATAACTACGGTCATCCCTCAGTGTCAGTGGGTTATTTGTTCCAGGATGCTCTGTAGACACCAAGATTTGTGAATCCTCAAGTCCTTTAAGTAAAAAGCTGTAATATTGCCTGGACATGGAGGCTCATGTCTGTAATCCCAGCACTCTGAAAGGCTGAGGCTGGCAAAATACTTGAGGCTAGGAGTTAGAGATCAGCCTGACCAAATGGTGAAAACTCATCTCCACTTAAAAACATGAAAATTAGCCGGATGTGGTGGCACACGCCTCTAATCCCAGCTACTTGGGAGGCTGAGGCAGGAGAATTGCTTAAACCCAGGAGATGGAGGTTGTTGTGAGCTGACATCAGGGCACTGCACTCCAGCCTGGGTGACAGAGGGAGACTCTGCCTCAAAAAACAAAAACAAACAGACAAAAGATACAGTATTGCATATAACCTATCAACATCCTCCTGTATGCTTTATATCATCTCTAGATAACTTCTAATACTTTTAATACAATGTAAATACTATGCAAATAGTTGCTATTCTATGTTGGTTTTATTTGTATCATTTTTATTAATATATGGCCATTTTTTAGTTTTATATTTTTTGAATATGACTTGCATCCACAGGTGCGGAACCTGTGGATACAGAGGGTCATCTATACACGGAGGTATACTCCAGAAAGAGTAAAGATGAGATTTGAAGTCACAGGATTCAAAAAACAGAGGTAAGCAAAGAAACTAAACTGATAATGATGTTTGAATAATTGCTGTTAAATAGCTGCAAAGTTTAACAAATATGTTAAGGATTAATTTCGTAATAAAAATAGACATACAGTGAACTAAACTTTAAAACTAATAACATTCCAATTCTAAAATTCTAGATGATTTCATTGAGCTTGGGAGGTGAAAAAGTAAAGGACATGTAGAGTGTCATATCTTTGCATGACAAACATTCTGAATTCATATAAAGAGATAAATTTTCCTTTGACAATTACATTTGAGTCACTAGTTAAGCATTGTGTAAATACAGTTAAAGTAGAAACAGAAATTGTAGGAAATATTTGCAGTCTATATAATAGACAATTTGTTGGTCCCTCCAAATAATTAGAAAGTGAAAAGAAAAAGCGAAAATCAGCAGAAGCTATGAGCTAGCAGTGGGTAAAATAAGAAAAAAAACCTATTTTCAATAATTATATAAAACCTCACTATTGTTGGAGAAAGCCAAATTAAAATGATGACATCAAACCAATATCTTCAACGTTCAAAAAAAAAAAAAAAGACTTTAAACCCCCAATGTTGTACACAGTTAAACACTAGAACCTAGCGTAGGTTGCTCCTATGCAGTCCCTCCACTTAAAACCAGAAGAATTATAGTCCTCCCTCAACCTTTCTTCACACTGGAGCACCTTGAGACAAGGGAGATAAAGCTTCCAAAAAAGTTAATTTGCAAGCCATGAGTTTGTGTAGGATCAGAGTTTTTCAACACCCTCACTATAGACATTTTGAGAGGGATAGTTATTTGTTGGTAAGTCTGTCTTACGCATTGCATAGTGTTTAGCAGCATCCCTGACCTCTACCCCTAGGTACCAGTAGCATCCTCCCTGCCCCAGCCCATTTATGGCAACAAAAATGTCCTAACATATTGCCAAACTGCCCATGAGAGACAAATTTACACCTAGTTCAGACCCAGTGGTATAAAGCATACATAAACAGTTTGTTTTTTAACTTATGCCAGTATGGTTATCAAAATACAAAAAAAAAGTTACCAATTTCAAAACTTCCATCAATTAAACCAGCAAGAGAAGAAGATATGTCAAATCTCCTTTCTATTTGAGTGATGGACATTTTCATAATGATTCCACCTAGTGCTCTAGCAATATAGCTGAATGACAGGGCTGCCAAGAACATCTAAAAACAGCAGAAGAAAAAAGGAAAATTGGTTAATCAAAGAACTATATGATGTTTATAGGTACATGGAATTAAAACAGTTTTTCTTCTTTACTTGAAAACATTATTTTTATCATAAAAAGCATACCCATTTTTCCCTATACAAGTTGAAACTTCTCAGCCTTATAATATTATCAGTACACTACTAAGCATGATTTTCTAACTTGGTTACAGCATTCGATTGTTAGAGGAGTGTAGTTAAGGTTGCTATTTTTAAACTAATTTCATTAACTTATTTATAGGAAACTAGACACTGTTCTCAGATGGCCATGATGGTGAGCTATTCTTTATTTCCATGTGAATAGCATTGGCTAACTGGGAGGGGAACGGCAGTACATTCGCAAAGGTAGCACTTCCAGAAGTCAGCTGAAAAATAGAACTTTGTGGAGGCAAAGAGGCATTTTACGTTCAACACAAGTGACTGTATCAGTGTGAGATGTAATGGTTGTAGATGTTTTAATTTCTAATATCATTTTAACAAAATATGTTGATTCATCCTTTCTCTTACAGCTCATATCTACATCCATAAGAATTCCTTTGGCTCTACTATTAAAATATTCCCACTTTTGAACCACATGTTTGTGTTCCCCCCAAATTCATATGTTAAAGCTCAAATTTCCAGTGTGATGATAATTGGAGATGGAACCTTTTAGGGGTACTTGGTATGAGAGTAGAGCTCTCATGATGGATTCATACCTTAATAATTAGAGAAATGAGAGATTCTCGCCTTCTCCCCCTGCCCAAGAACTGGTATCTGCCTTCCCATATCCAAGTAGCCACAGGAATGGAGAAGCAGGTTGGGCTTATCTCTCAGAACAAAGACAATTAAATGTACATCAGAATCTGCACTACCACAGAAAGATTAAGTGCAGCTCCACTGCCATAATTTACTGTGGTGCTAGAGAGGTCACAGTATCATAGACATGAGAGAAGATCTTGAGTAGAAACCAGCAAGTCTTTTCAAATAAAATATTACACACACAAGCCCAAAACACACAAAGAGGAATGCCTACCCAGAAAAGCCTGAGAGGATAGCCAGGTAGAGTGGGAAAAGTTCTCCGTATAGAAAATTGGAGTGCAAAGTCTGTGAATGTTGGTGGATTCTCCATATGCAGGTATTTTGTCAAGGAAAAAATAACAGGGCCTGTAAAGAAAGAGAGACGCCTACAAATTCAAAGGAGCAAATTAAATCTCCAGAAAGTGACCCGAAAGAAATGAAGATATAGATCTTGCCAGATGACAAGCTCAAAATTACTGTCAAGTATGCGCAATAAATTGAAAGAGAGCACAGATAAACAACTAAATGAAATTAGAAACATAACCAATGAACAAAATGTGAATATCAATAAAGATGTAGTAACTACAGAGAACCCAACAGAAACCCTGGAATCAAATAATAAAATAACTTAATTGAAAAATTGACTAGAGACTCAACAGAAGACTTGATGAAAAGGAAGAATTGGTAAACGCAAAGACAAAACTTTGAAAATTACTGTAGCAGAGAAGAAAAAGAAAAAACAATATAAGGACTAAAGTAATTATGGAACACCATTGACTAGAACCATGTATGCATTATGAGAGTACCAGAGGAGAAGAAAAAATGAAAGGTGCAGACAACTATTTGAATAAATTAGGGCCCCAGATTTTTCCAATCTGAGGAAAGAAAGAAATCTAAAAATTTAAGAATCTCAAAAAAACTCCAAATAGGATCAATCTAATGAGATCCCCACCAAGACATATTGTAGTCAAACTGTCAAAAGTCACAGACAAACAGAATCTTAAAAGCAGCAACAGAAAAGCTACCAAAAGTACAAGAAGCATCTCACAGAGTACCAGCATATTTCTTTAAAGAAATCTTTCAAGATAGGAGGGAGTGAGACAACATATTTAATGAACTGTGGAGGGCAGTGAAACCTGCAAGCCAAGAGTACTACCTATCTATCTATCTATCTATCTATCTATCTATCTATCTATCTATCTATCTATCTGTCTGTCTATCTACACATACACATATATAAGTATGTATGTGTTTATTATTTATTTATTTATTGATATGGAGTTTCAATCTTGTCTCCCAGACTGGAGTGCCACTCTTGTCTCCCAGACTGGAGTGCAATGGCACAATCTCAGCTCACTGCAACCTCTGCCTCCCAGGTTCAAGTGATTCTTCTGCCTCAGCCTCCCGAGTAGCTGGGATTATAGATGCCTGCCACCATACCCGGCTAATTTTTGTTTGTTTGTTTGTTTTAGTAGGGATGGGGTTTCACTATGTTGGCCAGGCTGGTCTTGAACTCCTGACTTCAGGTGATCCACCCCACCTTGGCCTCCCAAAGTGCTGGATTACAGGCCTGAGCCATCATGCCCTGCCAAGAGTACAATATTTAACAAAACTGACCTTAAAAAAAAAAAAAAGAAGAAGGAGAAATCAACATTTTCTTAGATTAGGTAAAAGTGTGAGAGATAATCACAACTAGACTTATAAATGCTGAAGGGAATACTATAAGTTGAAGGAAAAGAATGATAAACAGCAAAAGAGAATCACACAAAAATGTGAAATTCTCTGATAAGGGTAAATACATACACAAATATAGAATCCGGCCATGTTGTAGTGTAAGTGGATAAATAACACAAATCTGATATAGAATTTTTTAAATAGCATGAAAGTAATTGTAAATCTCTGTTAATAAGTACACAAAAAGGTAATATTCATCATTAACAACATAAAGTGAGAGGGGATAGAAATTTGAATGAGTCAAATTTTTAAATACAACTAAAGTTATCAATTTGAAATTATTATAATTTTAAAATTTTATGTAATTAAAATAGTAACCACAAAGAAAAGTGACTATACAGGAAAATGAGAACTAAACAAAAACGCGTCACAGCAAAAAAAATGATAATATAACCAAAAGGAAGACACCAAGAGAGAAAAAGAGAGAGAAAAGAAGTTATAAGACAGAAAGTAATAAACAAAATGGCAATAGTAAGTCCTTCCTCATCAGTAATTATTTTAAGATTAAATGGATTACACACTCCATCTGAAGAATGATTTTTTAAAAAGATGCAACGACAAGACAGATACAGGTATCCGATGCAAACAGGAACCTAAAGAGAGCAGGTATGTCCATAATTATATCAGAAAAATTAGATTTTATGACAAAATCTGTCTCAGGAGACAAAGGACATTATACTAGCATAAAATTATCAATTCACCAGGAAGAGCCAACAATTATAAATAGATCTGCACCTAAAACTAAAGCAATGAAATATATGAAACAAACATAGATACAACTGAGGGAAAAATGGACAGTAACATAATAATATGATAATAATAATAATGATACTTCAATATCCTGCATTCATTTATATACAGAACAACCAGGGAGACTATCATAGGAATCAAATGACTTGAACATGATAGGCCAATTAACCTAACAGACAAATAGAGCACTCTCTATCAAATAACGACAGAATAAATATTTTCTCCAGCAGAAATGGAACATTCTCCAAGATAGACCACCTTGTCCCACACAACAAATCTTAACAAATTAAAAATGTTGAAATTATATTAAGTATCTTCTCTGCTACAGTTCAATGAAACTACTACTTAAAAGCAGAAATAAAACAAGAAAATCCACAGATAAATGAAATTTAAAAATTCATTCTTAAACAACCAATGGGTCAAAGGAGGAATAACGAGAATTAATAAAATATCTGAGAAAAAACGAAAACACAAGAAACCAAAACTTATGTGATGCAGCGGAAGCAGCACTAACGGGAAAGTCTAAAAATTGATACTAAGAAAAGAAAAATCTCAAATAAATAATATAACTATATCCATCAAGGAACCAGGAAAAGAAAAACAAATCCAAAATTAAGAGAGGAAGAAAATATTCAACATTACAGTAGAACAAAATAAAATAGAAAATAAACAAAAACAACAGAAAAAAATTAATGAATCCAAGTTGGTCTTTTAAATGTATCAACAAAATTGAGAGACCTTTAGCTAAAATAAGAAGAGAGAGAGAGAGAGAGAGAGACTTAAATAGCTAAAATTAGAACTGAAAGAGGAGGCATTACAATGGCTGTCTCAGAAATTAAAAAGAATTATAAGAGATGACTACAAACAATTATAAGCCAACAAATTGGAAACCATAGAATAATGAATAAATTCCTAGAAACATACAACCTACTGAAATTGAATTATGATTCAATTTTAAAAATCTGAGCAGAACTATAATTAGGACATTGATGCACTATCACATACTTCCAAAAAAGAAAAAACCAGTAGCCAATGTCTTCACTAGAGAATTTTACCAAACTCCTAAAGAATAAGTAACACCAATACATGTGAAAATAACTCCCAAATTCGTTTAATGTGGCCAGAATTACCCTAATACCGAAATAACATAAAGACAGAAAAAAAGAAAACTACAGACAAATATTCCTGATGAATATTGATCCAAAAATCCTAAATGTAATACTAGTAGGCTGAATTCAACAGCATACTAAAAAAAAAATCACATCACGATCCAGCAAAATACATACCTGAAATACAAGGATGGTTTAATATACAAAATTACATCAGCATAATATATCACATTCACAAAATGAAGGACAACACCACATGGTCATCTCAATTAATGCAGAAAATAACATTTGAGAAGATGCCTACTCCTAACATTAATATTCATTCAATCTAGTGCTGGAAGTTCTAGGAAGATAAATTAAACAAGAAAAAGAAATAAAATGCATTCAAATTGGAAAAGAAATAAAATTATCTCTGTTCACAGATGACATCATCTTATATGTAAAGATTCTACCAAAAAATTTAGAAAAAATAAACACATTTGGCAAAGTTGCAGGACACAAAGCAATATTCAAAATTAAGAAGTGTTTCTATGCATTACCAATGAACATTTCAAAAGGAAATTAAGAAAATCTCACTAGATCATGCAAAAAGATAAAACATTTAGGAATAAACTTAAATGACAAAGCGAAGATTTTTACACTGAAACCTATTAAATATTACCAAATTAATAAAATGCAAATAAATGGGAAACATTCAATTCTTATAGATTGGAAGATTTAGTATCGTTAAAACATCCATACTATTCAAACTCATCTACAGATTTTAATTTCAATGCCATTTAATTTTTTTAATTTTGAATTTTAGTTTTTTCTACAAAGTCTTGCTCTGTTGCCCAGTCTGGAGTACAATGGAGTGATCATGGCTCACTGCAGTTCCAACCTCCTGGGCTCTATCAATCCTTCCACCTCAGCCTCCTGAATAGCTGGTACTACAGCTGTGCATCACTATGCCTAACTAATTTTTTTTCTTTTAAGAGGTGGCATCTTGCCATGTTGCTTGTGCTAGAGCTAGTCTCAAACTTCTGGCCTCAAGTGATCCTCCAGCCTCAGACTTCCAAATCCCAGGGGATATAGGTGTGAACCACCATACCTAGCCAGCATTTGTATAGAAATAGAAACAACAAATATAAAATTTACAAGGAATTCAAAGGCACCCTGTGTAGCCAAAATAATCTTGAAGAATAACACAGTTGGATGCTTCATATTTCCTGTTTTCAAAATACACTGCAAAGCAACTGTAATTAGGATGGTGTGCACTAAAATAAAGACAGTCATATAAAACAATGGGATAGAATAGAGTTCAGAAATAAACTCTTGCCTATATGGATAGGTGATTTTCAACAAGAGTGCCAACACTACATGACAAGGAGAGAACAGTCTCTTCAACAATCAGTGTTGAGAAAACTGGATATCCATATACAAAGGAATGAAGCTGACCTATTATCTTACACCATATACGAAAACTACCTCAAAATGGATTAAATGCCTAAATGTAAGACCTTACACTCTTAGAAGAAAATACAGAGAAAATGCTTCAGAGCATTCGATTTGACAGTAATTTCTTGAGTGTGACACCCAAAGCACAGGCAACAAAATAAAAAACAGACAAATGTGACTACATCAAACTTAAAGACCTCTGCACATAAAAAGAAACGACAAGAAGAAAATTTAACCTTTAGAATGGCAGAAAATAATTGCAAATCCTATATTGAATAGGGAGTTAATACCCAGAATATATAAGGAACTTCTGCAACTTAACAACAACAAAAAACAAATAATGCAATTAAAAAATGGACAAAGGACTTGAATAAACATTTCTCCAAACAAAGTGAATAAATGGCCAATAAACATATGAAAAGATGCTCAACATCACTAATCATAAGGGAAATGTAAATCAAAACCACCACGAGCTATCACCCCACACTCATCAGAACACTCACTATTCAAAGAAAAATAACCAGTTAGTAAGTAGGTGAAAAAGTTGGATCCACTGTGTTCGTTGTTTGAAATGTAAAATAGTGCTACCGTCATGGAAACTAGTTTGTAGTTTCCACAAAAAAGTCACAAGTAGAATTACCATGGAAGCCATCCATCCTTCTTCTGTGTATATATTCAAAGACATTCAAACTGGGATCTTTAAGAGATTTTCGCACACCCATGTTCATCACAGCATTACTTACAATAGCCAAGAGGTAGAAGCGACTCAAATGTTCATTGACAAATGAATAGATAAATAAAATATGATAATGCAAATCAAAACCACAATGAGATACCATCTCATGCTAGTCAGAATTGCTATTATTAACAAGTCAAAAAATAACAGATGCTGGTGAGGTTGTGAAGAAAAGGGAATACTTATACTTTGATGGTGGGAATGTAAATTAGCTCAAATATTGTGAAAAGCACTTTGGCAATTTCTCAAAGAACTTAAAATGAATTATCATTTGACCCAGCAATTCTATTCCAGCAACATGGATGACGCTGGTGGCCATTATCCTGAGCAAACTAACACAGGAACAGAAAATCAACTATTGCACGTTCTCACTTATAAGTGTGAACAAAAAATTAAGTACATATGGATTACAAAGAAGGGAACAATAGACACTGTGCCGACCTGAGGGTGGAGGTTAGGAGAATACAGAGAATAGAAAAACTACCTATCAAGTACTATGCTTATTACTTGGCTGATAAAATAATCTGTACATCAAACATCGGCAACACACAATTTACTTACATAACTAACTTGTACATGTACCCCTGAAGTTAAAATAAAAGTTTGAAAATGTGTTTTTTTTTTCAACTTTGTTCTTTATTCAATATTATTTTGCTTATTTGGGTACCCTTGCCATTTCACATGAATTTCAGTATTGATTTTTCCATGTCTGTAATTTAAAAAAAAAATGGCTGTTGGGATTAAGATAGAATTTGTGGTGAATCTGTAGAGAAATCTGGGTAGTAGTGTCATTTCACCAATACTAAATTTTATAATCTATAAACACTGGATGTTAGATTTACTCCTTTAATTATTTTTCAATGCTCATTCCTGGTGTACAGAAACACAAGTAATATGTGTGTGTGTGATTTTCTACTATGTAATTTTGCTTTAATTATTTATTAGCTCTAATAGATTTCTTGTGGATTCTTTGGGCTTTTCTTTACGTATAATTATGTTATCTGTAAATACAGTTTTCCTTCTTTCTAATTTGAATGCCTTTTGTTTATTTTTCTTGTCTAAAGGCTCTGGCTAGAACTTCTAGAACAATCTTGAATAGCGTTAGTAAAAATGAGTATTCTTGTCTTGTTTTTAATTACAGGGAGAACACTTTCAGTCTTTCAATATCGAATATGATGCCAGCTGAAGATTTTTCATAAATACCCTTATCATGTTGAGAGAGGTCCCTCATATTCCTAGTTTTCTGGGTGGTTGTATTGAGAAAGGGTGTTGGATTTTTTGTCAAATGCATCTAGTAAGATGGTCATGTGGCTTTTTTCTTCCCTCATATTCCTAGTTTTCTGGGTGGTTGTATTGAGAAAGGGTGTTGGATTTTTGTCAAATGCATCTAGTAAGATGGTCATGTGGCTTTTTTCTTTGCTTAATGTATTGCATTACTTTGAGTTTCATATATTTAATCACGCTTAAATTTCCAGGATGAATCCATCTTTGTTATGGTGTACAATCTTTTAAATGTGCTGTTGGAATTAATTGGCTAGTATTTTCTTGAAGATTTTTAATATACTTAATAGACTCTATTTTTTAGAGCAATAGAAAAAATGACCATAAATTACAGAGAGCTTCCACATATTCCCTCTTTCCACACGTAGTTTTCCCTATTATGTTTACTTTCTATTGGTGGGGTACATTTGTTTATGTTGATGAACCAATTTTGATGCATTATTATTAACTGAAGAGCATATTTTACATTAGGGTTCATTTGATGTGTTGTACAGTCTATCGATTTTGATAAATGTATATTGATAGGTCTTCATTACTGTATCATAAAGAATAGTCTCCCTTACCTAAAAATCCTCTGCACTGTGTTTCTTTTTTCTTCCTCTCTCCCTCAAACACTTGGCAACTACTGAGCACATTCCTCTCTATAGATTTTTCTTTTCCAGAATCTCATATATTTGAAATCTTAAAATGTCATACATTTTAAGATTTGCTTCTGTTGCTTACAATTACGTTTTGGATGTCTTTCCATGTATTTTTATGGCTTGATGTCCCATTTCTTTTTAATCACTAAAAAAAATTCTATTGTATGACTGTACCACAGCTTGTTTACCTATTCACCTATTGAAAGATATCTTGGTTGCTTTTAAGTCATGACAATCATGAACAAAGCTGCTATAATGCTTGTGTGCAGGCTTTGATGTGGATATAAGTTTTCAAGTCATTTGGGTAAATACTGAGGTCTAACACTGCAGGACTGTATAGTAAGCCTGTCTTTAGATTCATAAGAAACCATCAGATTGTTTTACAAAGTGGCTCTACCATTTTGCATTCCCACCAGCAATAAATGAGAGTTCTGGTTGCTCCTCATATTTACCAGCATTTGTCATTTTTTGTGTTTGGAATGTGACTCACTTTAATACATGAAATGAAAGCTCATTGTTTTAATTGGCAATTCACTATTGACATACTATGTTGAGCATGTTTTCATATAGTTGTTTACCATCTATATATGCCCATCAGTTAGGTGTAACTGTTCAGATCTTTTTCCCATTTTATAATTGGCTGTTTTCTTATGATTGAGTATTAAGTGTTCTTTGTAGATTTTTAATATCAGCTCCTTATTAGATATATCATCCAATGGTCTCCATAGTTTCTGATAAGAAATCAGTTATTAATCTTATGGGAGAGCACTTGTACATGATGATTCCCATTCTAGCTGCTTCCAATATTCTGTATTATTATTATTATTTTGACTTTTAGTGGTTTGATTATAATGTATCTCAAAGTGAATTTCTTTCAGCTTTTTGACTTGGAGTTCCTTAAGCTTCTAGGCTGTTGAGATTTATGTCTTTCATCAACTTTGTGGTGTTCTCAGCCATCCCATTTTTCAAATATTATTTTTTCCCTTTTCTCTCTCTATTCTCCTTCTGAAATCCCTGTAATTTGTACACTGGTCCACCTGATGGTACATGACAAGTCCTTAGGTTTTGTTCACTTTTCTTCATATATATATTTTTTCTGCTTCTCAGACTGAAATTTTCAGTTGACCTATCTTAAAATTTGATGATTCTGTATTCTACCTGCTTAAATTTTCCACTGAACTTTAGTTTTAGTAAGTTCAGGCTGCTATAACAAATTACTATAGACTAAATGGGTTGAACAATAAACATGTATATTTCATAATTCTGAAAGCTGGGTTGTCTGAGATCAAGGGCCCAACATAGTTGAATTCTGGTGAAGGCCCTCTTTTAGGTTGAAGACAGCTAACTTCTACTTGTACCCTCACAGGGAGGGAAAAATTTAGTTAGCTCTCTGACATTTTCTAAGGGCACAAATCCCATCATGAAGGGTTCCTCTCTCATGATCTATTTACCTACCAAAGGCCTCAAATACCAACACCTTGGGATCAGGGTTTAAATATGTAATTGTCAAGGAGGGCACACATATTCAGTCCATAACACTTTTCTTATAAATTTTTATTTTAGCTATTATTATTATTTTTTTATTCTTCTACCTTTGGTTACCCTTGTGCTGAGCCTGAGGATCAGCCTTAGGTAAAAGCTTATGGTCTTCTCAGGCGTTTTATAAGTGAATGTACTACCCTTTGCATATGTGAGGCTTTCTAAATACCTCCAGGAACATGAAGTGCTAGCTTCACAGTAAGCTTGATAAATTTCTATTTTTATTAAAATTGTGAGCTTCCAACTTCCAGCTCTCTGCTTTAAGTTTATTCAAATAAAAACAAAACAGCGATACAAACGTTCACAATTATCAGATAGATTTTAATGTGTCACTGGCAGGAAGAGACTCTGGCATCGAGATAGGAGGTAATGTCTCTATTTACCTGCAGTCACAGCAAGCTGGTCATTAATGTAACATGGTAAAATTTCTGGGCTTACAGTCAGAAGACAGTTCCAAGCTTCTACTTTGTCACATGTACAGATTTAATTAACCCAGTTAACCCATCTGAACCTCAACTGATTTACTCAACAAACATTTATTGAGCAACTTCAATATGACAGTTACTCTTCTAAACTCAGAACTGAGACAACTATAGAGGAATAAAGCCAAAAATAAATAATGCATAATAAATGCCCTAAATGAACTAATAATCTCTCAGGAGCAACAACCCAATAATGACAATATAATACGTATTGAGTAATGGAATTGCCATAAGTTTATAATGTTATGACTTGACAGGGAAAAGTGACACATTCTGCCTTTATAGGTTAAAGTTTTTACAAATGTGGTGACATTTGAGCTAAGTTTTTAGGGGATAGTAGAAGCTTCAGTGCTGAAGAAGAAATTAAATTTTTAAAAACAAAATAAGCATATGAATAGCCTCTGAGAAGTGCAAGCACACAGACTAGTTGGAAAACAGAAAGAGTATCTGGCAAAGGGGAGTGTAATGATAGAAATATGACAAACATTTGGAGGTCAATATGAATTTTTATATGCATCACAACAAAATTAATTTTTGAGTGTTAATTCTGGCAGCCATGAGAAAGATTAAATTACAGCAAAGAAATCTGTTAGAAAGCTGAGTTCAGAAAAAAAAAGTAAGCAGAGACAGGAAGAGGAAAACAAAGTTATTAGACATACTAGGAAGAAGTTTAAGAGGAGAACCACATGAAAAATCTCATTTTATTTTTGGGATTTCTGCTTTAGATAACTGCATGTAATTGGCAAGGAGGGCACAAATATTCAGTCCATTACACTTTTCTTATAAATTTTTATTTTAGCTATTATTTAAGGTGTTATTATTAAGTTATTATTTATTATTTTAGCTGTTATTTAAGGCGAGAAATACAAGAAAAAAGAAGACTTGACAATAAAGAAAATGAAATTATCTTTTCATAAGTCAAATTTGACATGCCTAAAAACAAGCATGTATCCAGTAGACACAACTAAAAATAAATGCGTATCCTGTAGATACAACTAAGACAAGTCTGGAGCTCAAGAGAGAGATTTGCCTGGAAATAGTTGTGAAATTTACTAAAAAAGATACAATGAATCCATTTTCCAGTTTGTTTTATATTAAAAAATAGCTCTCCTGCCATACTGAACCTTCTCTTTCCCATAACTCTGTCTCCCTTGTGTCCTTTCCAGTATAAGGTTAGCGTTGACTATGCTTGCATGACTCAAATCCTATTTTTTGCATCATTCCTCCCAAGTATTCAGGGATTATGTTATTCCGGTTATTCCCTGTTCTTCCAGGAATTTGTTTCAGACACTCTTCTCTTTTTACTTTATATACTTTTTCTGGGCAAACTCACTCATTGTCATTGTTTTTATTACCATCTTTTAAGCACTAAATGTTTGCATATCCCTCAGATTTATATGTTGATGTTTTTGTTTTAGCAGCCTGAGCTGACTAAAACACCAAGACATAGTTTGCAATTCCAAGTCACCAAAGTTAAATACCTTATAAAACAAAGAAACTAACTAACTAACTAACTAGTTAACTAACTAAAGAATAACATTCTTTGGAAGAATATAACAGTGTTCAAAATTATCCACATAAGAAAGTCTAGGAAAATGTGAGATATTCTCATGAGAAATGACAATCGATAAAAACCAACCCATAGATGGCACATATGTTGGAATCACTGAATAAGAATTTTGAAAGAACTATTCTAACTATTCTCTTTGATATAAAGGAAAACAATGTCATAGTAAAAGAAAATAAAGTGAATATTACCAAAAGAAGTAAGCTATGAAAATGAAAAATAAAATTGGAATATGTGAAATAAATATGTGTAATCAAGATGTTAGCTCACAATAGATCTTCTGGATAGATATTGTGTGCATACTGTCTTAATTTATACTTTTCTGTGATATGTATCTTGGCAATTCTTCAAATTTTCCTAATAAATTTATTCACTAAAAGCATTCAGCTTTTGAATTGTTTGCTAGAAGAGATACAGGAGAAGAATTACATCATTTTACTCACAGAAAACAATTTAACACCTACTCTCCACTTTAAATTTTTTTTCCCAAATGACACGGAATGGGCATGAGCATTAATCATTTTATTATACAGAATTTAATATTTTCTAGGAACTACCCCACTTATTCTGTGCATATTATTTCTAGTGCCCACGAAAAATTTTTTTCAGTCTCTTTTTTTATTATTATACTTTAAATTCTGGGGTACATATGCAGAATGTGCAGATTTGTTACATAGGTATACATGTGCCATGGTAGTTTGCTGCACCCATCAATCCATCATCTACATTAGATATTTCTCCTAATGCTATCCCTCCCCCCACCCCCCACCCCACAACAGGCCCCAGTGTGTGATGTTCCCCTCCCTGTGTCCATGTGTTCTCACTGTTCAGTTCCCACTTATGAGTGAGAACATGCGGTGTTTGGTTTTCTATTCTTGTGTTAGTTTGCTGAGAATGATGCTTTCCAGCTTCATCCATATCCCTGCAAAGGACATGAACTCATCCTTTTTAATGGCTGCATAGTATTCCATAGTGTGTATGGGTCACATTTTCTTTATTCAGTCTATCATTGATGGGCATTTAGGATGGTTCCAAGTCTGCTATTGTGAACAGTGCCACAATAAACATATGTGTGAATGTGTCTTTATAATAGAATGATTTATAATCCTTTGGGTATATACCCAGTAATGGAATTGCTGGATCAAATGGTATTTCTGGTTCTAGATCCTTGAGTAATCACTACACTGTCTTCCACAATGTTTGAACTAATTTACACTCCCACCAAGAGTGTAAAAGCGTTCCTATTTCTCCACATTCTCTCCAGCATCTGTTGTTTCCTGACTTTTTAATGATTGTCATTCTAACTGGTATGAGATGGTATCTCATTATGGTTCTGATTTGCATTTCTCAAATGACCAGTGATGATGAGCATTTTTTCATATGTTTGTTGGTTGCATAAATGTCTTCTTTTGAGAAGTGTCTATTCATATCCTTCACCCAATTTTTGATAGGGTTGTTTTTTTTATTGTAAATTTGTTTAAGTTCCTTGTAAATTCTCGATATTAGCCCTTTGTCAGATGGATAGATTGAAAACATTTCTCCTATTCTTTAGGTTGCCTGTTCACTCTGATGGTAGTTTATTTTGCTGTGCAGAAGTCTTTAATTTAATTAGATCCTATTTGTCTATTTTGGCTTTTGTTGCCATTGCTTTTGGTGTTTTAGTCATGAAGTCTTTGCCCATGCCTATGTCCCGAATGGTATTGCCTAGGTTTTCTTCTAGGGTTTTTATGCTAAAAACTTTCAAAAAACCAGGTATTGATGAAATGTATCTCAAAATAATAAGAGCTATTTATGACAAACCCACAGCCAATATCATACTGAATGGGCAAAAACTGGAAGCATTCCCTTTGAAAGCCAGCACAAGACAAGGATGCCCTCTCTAACCACTCCTATTTGACATAGCACTGGAAGTTATGGCCAGGGCGATCAGGTAAGAGAAAGAAATAAAGGGTATTCGATTAGGAAAAGAGGAAGTCAAATTGTCTCTGTTTGCAGATGACATGATTGTATATTTAGAAAACCCCATCGTCTCAGCCCAAAATCTTCTTAAGCTGATAACCAACTTCAGTAAAGTCTCAGGATACAAAATCAATGTGCAAAAATCACAAGCATTCCTATTCACTAATAACAAACAGAGAGTCAAATCATGAGTGAACTCCCATTCACAACTGCCACAAAGAGAATAAAATACCTAGGAATACAACTTACAAGGGATGTGAAAGATCTCTTCAAGGAAAACTACAAACCACTGCTCAAGGAAATAAGAGAGGACACAAACAAATGGAAAAATATTCCATGTTCATGGATAGGATGAATCAATATTATGAAAATGACCATATTGCCCAAAGTAATTTATAGATTCAATGCTATCCCCATCAAACTACCATTGGCTTTCTTCACAGAATTGGAAAAAACTACTTTAAATTTCATATGGAACCAAGAAAGAGCCTGCATAGCCAAGACAATCCTAAGCAAAAAGAACAAAGCTACCTGACTTCAAAACACACTACAAGGCTACAGTAACCAAAACAGCATGACACTGGTACCAAAACAGATATATAGACCAATGGAACAGAACAGAGGCCACAGAAATAACACCACATATCTACAACCATCTGATCTTTGACAAACATGGCAAAAACAAGCAATGGGGAAAGGATTCCCTATTTAATAAATGGTGATGGGAAAACTGGCTAACCATATGCAGAATGCTGAAACTGGATCCCTTCCTTACACCTTATACAAAAACTAACTCAAGATGGATTAAAGACTTAACATAAGACCTAAAGTCCATGAAATTTTTGCATGTCATAGATTACTCTCTACATTATGCAAATAAGAATAACAAAGTTTAGAGATGCAAAGTTATATAATTAGAGAAACAAAAACTGACCTGAAGCAGAATGGGGATGGGAACACAAATACTATACATAAAAAGGCAAAATAGTCTATGGATCTAATATAATAACCTACCATTTCTTCATCTCCTAATTATCCTGAGTTAGAACCTTGTCAACTCTCCCTGGGTTTATCTGTGTAATCTGCTGCTTCCCTCCCTTTATAGCAATGGGAATCCTGATAAATTTTAATGCCTGACTCCGTGTCATTTCTTTAGTTAAGCTTTATTTATCCTAGTAGGAATTTGGTTTGTATCTCTCTTACATCTTATTCATGATATAGACTGGAACATTTTTTAGATCAAAATATGTGATAAAAACTGAGGTTAGAAAAAATTTTGAAATATTTGTTTATCAACAAATTGGTTTCAATTATTGCTTTATTCAGAGTTTTCCCTATGTAAAACTATTTCAAGTTTTTTTTAAATAAATGATCCAAAGTAGAAAAACACAGACAAGTACATTGAAGAAAATATATTAAATACTGTTTTTTCTTATTTTATTATTAAAAATAATAGAATATGATTATTCTTGATAGATATATTAGTGTTTCCATGCATATCAGTATGTCTACATGTATATCCATATATTTTATTCATTTTTCTCTTAAGAGTATCTGTATTATCATGTCACTGTTACCTTTGGAAGGATTTTTTTCAAATTTCTAAGTATTTTAATTTGTTAATAAGATCACATAAAGTCTTCTTTAAAGTTCTTTTTAATGATTACTAAATTTATAGTTGTTGATATTTTAAACGGAGTATTTTCTGTAGATCACAATATTTTTAATGAAGAAAACATTTTCCTGATAAACACACAACAATAATGCTAATGGAAAAATAATAAATGGAAATGTCTCGATTTCTTTTTATTCAAATTGACCTACATACATTTTTATTCAAAGTAAACTATAGGTTTTGCCTGTCTTCAAATTTCTCTCTCCAAAAATATCTATGTAAAAATACAAATGAACTGAGTTTATTTGCTTTAAACATTTGCCATTTTTTGTGGTTGCAAAGTCATAGGTATTCTCAATTACTTTTTATTCATGTACATAATGTACATTTACCCAATTCAAATAGAACCTATATTAAAATAATTTTTTAATATAATTTTTTAACATGTTAAAAATTAGATGGTTTGACTCTATTACTTTGACTAAAGAACTTCAATTTATTTTGAAAAAAATACAATGAAAAATTATGGAATCAGTTTACAAATATGTTTAATACCACTGAGGGACTTTTTCTTTTGTATTCCAGATCAGCTTCTTCTAAAAACTCTTACAGTTCAATTTCATATATATGTAAATGTTGACTACTGTTTAAGTTCCATTGTTAAACTATCACAAATTGGACATATCTATAAATTATATGTACATTATAATCAATTTTAAAAATATTTTGATTTTTTTCTTCATTGAAAGAGAAGAATATATTGTCCTCACTTTATTGAGGTATGATTGATGAATAAAATTCTATATATTTAAGGTGTACAACCTATTGTTTTCTATTTTAGTAAATTGTTTTTCACTATAACATCCATGTTACAATAAAGTTTGTATTTGTCTGAACACCACACAAAATTATATTATCAATGTTGAATTTTTTCTTTTTTTTTTTTTTGAGATGGAGTCTTGCTCTGTCACTCAGGCTGGAGTTCAGCGGCATGAACTCAGTTCACTACAACCTCCGCCTCCGGGGTTCAAACAATTCTGCCTCTGCCTCTCGAGTAGATAGGGATTACAGGTGCATGCCACCACACCTGGCTAATGTTTGCATTTTTAGTAGAGATATGGTTTCATTATGTTGGCCAAGCTGGTCTCGAATTCCTGACCTCATGATCCTCCCACCTCAGCCTCCTAAAGTGCTGGGATTACAGGCATGAGCCACTGAGCCTGGCCTCAATGTTGAATTTTTAAGTCAAATAAATAGTAATGTTCACAATAATATGGGAAAGTTTACCTTTGAAGAATACATTTCCAAAGGCTATACTTCATTTCTATATGTTTAGTTAAAAACAAAATCAAATTGTTATTGAATTAATTTGAGACATCTAGTAACATTGAGGCAAACTGTCATCAGGTAATTGCAAAGTTATTTTTCTGCTGAGTATGTCAAAACATTAATAGTTATTCACTTAGTATGCTTAGGGATGATAAGGATTCAGGTAAAATTGGAACACAGGATGAGTGTATGCACTCATGAAATCTTTGTTGAAATCTATGTAATCCTTGATTTGTTTCACATATTATTTTATAGTGTTTTGTTTTAAAAATCTCTTTATTCTTTACATCAATTTAATGACATAGTACATTATTTAATTTGTTTTATTGAAATGTAAAACTATTTCAGTTGAATCATACAAATAATATGACCTTCTTTTCTTTCAAATATCTTACAGAAATGACCATTAACATTTTTTACTGCCCTTCAGTGACAAAATATACACTCTTTTAATTAATCATAATTTCTGAATATAATTATTTCTTTTCATATTCAGAAGATACAACTGCTTAGAAAATATTCTGGCTAGAATATTTGTGTGCTTTTTTATAGTTAACTTTCAGTTTCCAAAGTTTCTATTTTCATTTTGAATTGAATTTAAGTATTATAAATATAATATACAAGATTAGAATACACTTTCCTGGTCCGTTTCAGGAAAACTAATCTCTTTATTATTCAATTTATTTCATATATACCTTTTATGTCTTATGTTTTCTCCTTTTATTTTCTTATACTTCCTACTCACTATACTATTTTCTTCTTGACAAAAGTAGAAAACCATCTATGGACTTGATATATATGTTCTGCAAGAAATGAAAGTGTGCTTTGAAATCAAAAGATATGGATCCAGTCATTTTTTGGTTTGTTTGTTTTGCTTTTTGATGTCTGTTTGTTTGCTTTGCTTAATAACTTAACCAAGATGGAACAGCAACACAATTCACTGAACTGTAATTTCATTATTAATAGGAGGAAAATATAGAATATTTAACTTATTTACTTCAAAGGGTCATGGTAAGGGTTCAAAGAAATCAATGATTATGTGTTTGTGAATATTTGTCAAAACATTGAAGATTAATGGAATTTGAAACACCACTATTGATTCATCTTTTTTGTCTCTCTTTGTATAAGAGAAACAAACTACATTAACTACATTCACACGCTCCATTTACACATTGTTTGGGTTTTTTTGGGGTACTAGGGCTAAAGCAGAAACAGAATTAAGGGCCAAGGCCCTTCCCGCTACCTCAGTATAATACATTTAGGCCAAGTTTAAGATATATATTATGGAGTGAATATAAAGCACTTGATTGTGTACCCCAGCCTAAAGATTTAAATCTGTGTTAAATATTAGCTTTATACCTTTAAAAAGTAAAAGTTCTAGTCTTTGTAAATCTATGTTGGTTTTATTTAATTTTACTTTATTTTATTACATTATGATATTATTTTAAAATATTTAATTACATGATGAAATATGTAATAAAATATTTAATATTTTAAATAAATAAAATATTTAAATAACAAATATTAAAACATTTTAAATAAATTAAAATATTTAAATAAAATATTTAAAATATTATTTTATTACATTATGATAACCACTTTATAAAGTTTTTGATGTTGTATATTTATTTTTTTCTGTGTTGACTAATCACAGGCAATTATATCCCTATCAGTAGTCACTTTGGCAAAATAAACTTCATATGACTAATTCCTCTTTTTTTTCTTTTTTTTTGAGATGGTGTCTTGCTGTGTCACCCAGGCTAGAGTGCAGTGGCACGATCTCAGCTCACTGCAACCTCCGCTTCCCAGGTTCAAGTGATTCTCCTGCCTCAGCCTCCCAAGTAGCTGGGATTACAGGCACCGGCCACCAGGCCTGGCTAATTTTTGTGTTTTTAGTAGAGATGGGTTTCATTATGTTGGCCAGGCTTGTCTCAAACTCCTGACCTCGTGATCCATACTCCTCGGCCTCCCAAAGTGCTGGGATTACAGGTGTGAGCCACTGCACCCGACCAATTCCTCTTAAATTTTTAAAGTGTTTGTCATTTGTGTTTTCTGTGCATTTCTGTGCTTTTAAATTTGATTTATTAGAATCAAATTTACTGTCATAATCCCACCCTTTTGTGATATACTAGCAGTTGCTTGTGTCTTTGAATTTAGTTACTGACAAAGTTTAAGGTGCTTTACTTAAAAAATAAACTTATTCAGTCATAAGTTTTTCCCTTAAATCATCATTATATTACAACATTTTAAAGTACGTCAAAGTTTTCAAAATGGTAGACTTTGACATAATTTTTAAGTCATTCATCTATACTATGCTTTAAGAAGGGAGGTGTAAGCTCCTGCACTCAAAGGCCTCTAACCTGATATCATCATGAACCTGTCTTCAACTTTACCTTTGTCTCTTGGACCCAGTACTTCCGGTATTGAGCTCAGTATCCCTCGTCAACTATTATATACTCATTTTATAAAATGATAAGTGTCTTAAAGAAAAACCAATCCGAACTTCTGAATATGTAGACACAGAGAATTACAAAATGCAGTGAAAGCTTTCAACAATAGACTAGAACAAGTAGAAGAAAAAATTTCAAAGCTCAAAGACTAGGTCTTTGAATTAACCCAATCTGATGAAAATAAAGAAAAAAAATCAAAAGAAATGAACAAAGTCCCCAAGATGTATGAGACTATGTAAAAGAGCCAAATCTAAGAATAATAGATGTTCCAGAGGGAGAAGAGTAAACTAAATGTCTGAAAACATATTTTGTTGAATAATTGAGGAAACTTCTCTGACCTTGCTAGAAATTTCAATATTCAAATACAAGAAGCTCAAAGAATTCCTGGAAGATTTATTACAAAAGGTCATCACCAAGGCATATAGCCATCAGGCATCTCAAGTCAAAATGAATGAAAGACTTCTAAGATCCCTAAGACAACACTAAGAGCATTAGGTAACCTATAAAGAAAAAGCTATCAGAGAAACAGCAGACCTCTCGGGAGGAACCTTACTAGCCAGATGTGATTTGGGTCCTGTCTTCAGGCTCCTTAAAGAGAACAACTGTCAGACAAGAATTTTGTATTCATTAAAACTAAGTTATATAAATGAAGGAGAAATAAAGTCATTTTCAGACAAACAAATGCTGAGGGAATTGGTTCTTACCAGACCAGCTCTACAAAAAGTGCTTAAAAGGGGACTAAATCTTGAAAAAACAAAGCTTGATACACACCAAAACTGAACCTCTTGAAACTCACAGGGCCTATAAACACACACACACACACACACACACACAATTAAGAATAAAAGTATCTAGCTAACAATTAACATGATGAATGGATCAATACCTTACATCTAAATATACATGTTCAATGTAAATGGCCTAAATGTTCCACTTAAAACATTCAGATTAACAGAATGTATAAAGAATCACAAACTAACTGGCTACTGTCTTCACATGACTCAGATAACACCTAAAGATGCATACAAACTCAAGGTCAAGAGGTGAAAAAAGATATTCTGTGGAAATGGAAATCCAAAAGTGAGAAAGAGCTATTCTTATATCAGATAAAACAGACTTTAAAGCAACAACAGTTAAAAAAAAAAGACAAAGAAGATCATTATATACAAAAAGATATTAAATGTTTATGCACCTAACAATGGAGCTCCCAGATTCATAAAACAATTAGTACTAGACCTAAGAAATCAGTAGCAGCAACACAATTACAGTGGAGAACTTGAAAACTTCACTGACGGCACTAGACAGATGATCTAGAGAGAAAGTCAACAAAAACAATGCACTTAAACTACACTCTAGAACAAATGAGCCTAACAGAGATTACAGAACACTCTACCCAAGAACTGCAGAATAGACATTCTTGTCATCAACGCATGGAACATTCTCAAATGTAGATCATATGATACATCACAAAACAAGCCTCAATAATTTTTTTTCATATTCAGGCACCTCCAAACATATTTTCTTTATTTCCTCCAGAGAACAGGCTTTAGTTCTGAGGTCCTTGTAAACATTTAACACAAAAGAACAAACTAGAAGCATCTATATCCTTATCCTGTGTTGCTGGGGTGAGTTTATACAAGGAGAAGTTGGGACAAATGCAGTAAGCACAGGTGAGCTTCTTACTCAGTTCAAAGTGGGTCTTGGGATGAGAGTTCCACATAGCCAGGACAGCTGACTTTCTGTGATTTCCAAGGGGCACCCAAGACGTTAAGGGCCACGGTCCTTGGGAAAGACTGATGAGGTTTCTGTTCATTGTTGATCAAGATCAAGCCTTTTCACTAACTGGGGCTGCTCTTCCCAAGGAGTCAGAGATCAGAAAGCTGGTAGAATCATACAAGACCATCTTGATAGTATGTGTAGAACTGCTTCTCCCATGTGGCTACCTTGTACATAGGGTCACAGTCAGCCTGGTGAGCTCAATGACATAGTCTAAGTCTTGCTGGACAATAAAACGGCTTCCATCACCTTGGCTAGCAATGAATCCATCTCTGAAACGTAGCAGGATAGAACTGGTGCTTTTTTTTTTCCCACAGAGTCTTGCTCTGTCACACAGGCTGGAGTGTGACACAATCTCAGCTGACTGAAACTTCTGCCTCCTGGGTTCAAGCAATTCTGCTGCCTCAACCTCCAGAGTAGCTGGGATTAAGGCATGCACCACCACCCCCAGCTAATTTTTGTATTTTTAATAGAGATGTGGTTTCACCATGTTGGCCAGGTTGGTCTCAAACTCCTGACCTGGGGTGATTCGCCTGCCTCGGCCTCCCAAAGTGATGGGATATAGGTGTGAGCCACCACTCCTGGCCGAATAATTTTTTTAAATTGAAATCATATTAACTATTTTTTCAGACAACAGTGGAATAAAACTAGAAATCAACTCCTAAACTATACAAATACACGGAAAATAAACAATCTGCTCCTGAATGGTTTCGGGGTTATCAATTAGTGCAAGATGGATTTTGTTTTTCTTTGAGACAGAGGCTTACTCTGTCACCCAGGCTGGAGTGCATGGTGTGATCTCAGCTCACTGCAACCTCCACCTCCTTGGTTCAAGTGATCCTTCTGTCTCAGCCTCCCAAGTAACTGGTACTTCAGGGGTACATGCCACCATGCCTGGCTAATTTTTGTATTTTAGTGGAGAGGCGGTTTCACAACCTTGGCCGGGCTGGTCCTGAACTCCCGACCGCAAGTGATACACCCACCTCAGCCTTCCAAAGTGCTGGGATTACAGGTGTAAGCCACTGCTCTTGGCCAGAAATTTTATTTAAAAATTTGGAAATACGTACATATATATACATGTAAATAAGGTATGTATAGATAAATATCTTGTTTAAGGTATATAAAGTTTAAAGTGTATATATATACACACACCTTATATACCATATATATATATGTTTAAAGCATACAAAGGTTTTAAATAAAATTAACAATAACTTAACAATCAATTCCTTAAAAGGAGTATAATAAGTTGAAGAGGAGAAAATTTAAAAAAATAATAAATGCAAATTTTCCAATATTCGACAAAAATATGAAAACTTCAGATTGAGAGTGCCTGTTGAACACCCAGCAAAAGACATAAGGACACACATATATGGAGAAAGTTTAGTAAAACATAAGAATATCAATGATGACAAAAAAAATTTAAGTCTTTCAGAAAAGAAAGCATATCAATTTTAAACAGCAAGTGTGGATGTACAAAAGATGAATAATACTTTTTTTTTTTTTTGAGATGGCGTCTTGCTCTGTTGCCCATGCTGGAGTGCAGTGATGTGATCTCGGCCACTGCAAGCTCCACCTCCAGGGTTCATGCCACTCTCCTGCCTCAGCCTCCTGAGTAGCTGGAACTACAGGCACCCACCACCACACCTGGCTGATTTTTTTGTATTTTTGGTAGAGATGGGGTTTCACGGTGGTAGCCAGGATGGTCTCAATCTCCCGATCTCATGATCCACCCACCTCGGCCTCCCAAAGTGTTGGGATTATAGGCATGAGCCCTGTGGATGAATAATACTTTTGAAGTATTGAGGTAAGAGAACATTGAAACTGTAATTTTATATTTAGCCACATAGTCATTCAACTATAAGGAAATATATTCTCGAGCATATAAGGTTTCAAAAGTGTGCAATGTAAGATTCACACTGAAATCAAATTTGGAAGATATACTTAAATAAAACGAATCAAATACTGAAGATATTGTGTGAGCTTTATAAAACAAGGTGAATAAAATACTTGATAATTTTCTAATTGTCTTTTAAAAGATGAGACCAAAAATAGAAAAGAAGAGAAAAGAGATATAATATCTAAAATTTAAAATTTTAGATGGAAAATTGAGATAGTATCAGAGATTACAAAGGTTAAAGAGGCATATCAAAGAACATGAGAGCATGTATTTTAGTATGTTTTGGGTTTCTATTAAAAATATAGCAAAATATAGCATATAACAAAACCGAGTACGCTATAAACAACAGAAATTTACTTGTCACAGTTCCAAAGGTTGAAAAGTCTGAGATCAGGACACCAGCAGGAAGAAGGTCATCTTCTCACAGTAATCTCACGGTGACAAGGGCAAAATAGCTCTCTGGGATCTTTTTTATAAAAACACTAAGCCCAGTCATGAGGAATCTGCTTTCATGACCTAATCACTTCTCAAAGTCTCTACCTTAGGATCAGAGATGGTACAAATATTCAGAACATAGCAATATGCTACAGTGTTTGCCTTGTTATAAAAGAGATAAATATATCAATTCAAAAAGTAGAAGAAAACATTAAAAGGCAACAGGGAAGGGAGTAAATTGGCATAATATTCTAAGATGGTAGAAACAAGTCTGACTATCTAAAATACAATAAATGTAAGCAGACAAAATTGCTAGTTTAAAGACAGAGATTTTTCAGTTTGGATATTTTTTGAAAAAACTAAATATGTGCTCTTGATAACAGGTATTCCTAATTCATGAGGAAGTGTTGATGATGGTAAAAGAATAAGAAGCAATTAAAAGAAAATCTTGTAGCTATATAAATAATAGCCCAAATAGACTTAGACAAACATCATTATGGATAGAGATCTCTATATATTGATATAAGTGTATTAACCTAAAAGATAAAATGATTATAAAATAATGGATTTAATAGGTATAAAATATATAAACAAAAGTCAATAGAATTACTGTGACTAGAGGAAATTTCAACATATCTTTGTTTCTCAATTATGATAGGTCAAGTAGTCAAAGTATTAGCAAGGACATAGAAGATCTGAATAACACTATCAACAAGACTGACCTCTTCGACACATATAAAATTCTACATTTGGCTGGGCACATTACTGGCTCACGTCTGTAATCCCAGCAGTTTGTGAGGCTGAGGCAGGTGGATCACAAGGTCAGGAGTTCAAGACCAGCTTGATCAATATGGTGAAACCCTGTCTCTACTAAAAATACAAAAATTAGCCAGGCACGGTGGCATGTACCTGTAGTCCCAGCTATTCAGGAGGCTGAGGCAAGAGAATTGCTTGAACCTGGGTGGCAGAGGTTGCAGTGAGCCAAGATTGCGCCGCTGCACTCCAGCCTGGGTGACAGAGTGAGACTCAATCTCAAAAAAAGAAACTCTACATCCAACAATTCAAAGAATATGCATTTTTCTCAAGTACATGAGGGAGAATTACAAAAATTGATGATATATTTGGACACAAAAAAGTCCCAACAGTACACATGGACACAAAGAAGTGAACAATAGATGCTGAGGCCTACTTGAGGGTGGAGGGTAGGAGGAGGGTGAAACCTAAAATCAGTCATTGAGCTTACACACACTGAGCACTGATGTTTGCCTGAGAGAATAGTGACTCAAACACCTGTGTTTTCATGGAGCTTAATTTGTGGTAAAGAGAGATAGATGATAAATAAATTACATATATATTACATATAATATACAATAAATACATATTATATGTATTATATATAACCTATTACTCTACCAAAGGTTATATTATATATAACATATCTATATATAAGGTTATGTATAATATATATATAAAATACATACTCAACCTAAGGTTATATTATATATAAAGTTATATATAACCTATTACTCTACCTAAAACATATCTGAGTTCAGATCTTGGCTCCATCTTGTACAAGCTGTGAGAACTAGCGAAATTCATTTGCCTTTTCTATACCTAGGTTGTTTTTATCTGCAAAGGGAGATAATAGCATCTGGTTGATGGAACTATGGTAAGGAAGAAAATCTACTAACACAAACAAAACACTAGAGCAACATCTCATACATAGTAAGCGCCCAACAAATGTTAGCCACTACTATTGTTTCTCTCATCTTCTCTTTTTATGTCGCTGAATTAGATCTATTTTTACCATTGTTTTCATTATCTCTGTCTATATGTGTGGATACTCCTAATTCACAAGATTTCAAAATTCATAAGATTTTTGGTAATTATTTTTACTGAAAAATTAAAATACTGATTATTAAAAAATTATCCCATTATGTTGTTCCTCATGAATACAAAGTAGGCATAGAAATGCTACTAAATTCAACTGCAGACACACAAGTCTTTACAAAATTGCTGTAATGTGATTGTTGAGGTTAATATTCTTTCAATGTTAACAATTTAACTTAGTGAAAAGATCCCTTTAAACATCATTTGTAGATGTGATTAATCAATTTAGCAATGTTTTTGAAATCATGATGTTAATCTTATTCAAATATTTTTCCCTAGCACTGGCTTTTTTTTTTTTTTTTTAATTGATACAGCGTCTCACTCTGTCACGCAGCCTGGAGTGCAGTGTTGCAATCTCAGCTCACTGCAACCTCTGCCTTCTGGGTTCAAGTGAATCGTCTGCCTCAGCCTCCTAAGTAGCTGGAACTATAGGCGCATGCCACCACGCCCGGATAATTTTTGTATTTGTAGTAGAGACGGGGTTTCATCATATTGGCCAGGCTGGTCTCGAACTCCTAACCTTGTGATCTGCCCACCTCGGCCTCCCAAAGTGCTGGGATTACAGGCGTGAGCCACCACACCCAGCCTGGCTTCTTTATTGGACTGAAGGTAATGTGCCTTACATACACTGCTATCTTCCTAACTCCTAGCTTTATTCCAAATATGCTTTAAGGGATTATTCTGGAAATCTTATTTCTTCCACCAGTTTGTTGTCCCTTTGCTATGCACATGAAAGTGAAATCACTGTAACACTCAATATTTAAAGTAAAAATAATTTAGCCCACTCTATTACTCTTAGACAACAGAAGGTAATTCACTTGCATTAGCCAATACTTTTTCCTTATGATTGCCATTCTGCTGAAATATTATTCAAATATTTCATCACAATAGACTTTACCAGATATCTCAGAAAACAGATTAACTCTGTGTTACCTGGACAAAGTTAAAAGGAACCTTGTTTAACATTATTGCAAGTGAATGTTGTGAAAGGAAATAAATATTGGAACTCCAATTCACTATGCCAAAATTAACAAAATTAAGCTGAGTCACCAACAAGCGGTTTTTTCTTTTGTTCCTAAGCAGACAGCTACAGGTAAAAGGTTAAATATCTCCAGGAGTAGTTACTCTATGTTCACTTTATCTTGGTTAAAGTGTCAGTTTACTAAGTGCAAGATGTATACACAGTTGACTATTTACCTACCTGCTCCTTTTTCTCTGGCAACCTGTGGATTCAGAATTGTGACCATACCCTCACCTCTCTCTTTCCCCTTCAACCTATTTTTCCCCTTTAAATATTGAAGCCCTCAAAATCATCTTTCGAGAAAGGCACAGACTTGTCTCCCTGGTGTATCCTTAACCTTTGCAAAATAAACTTCTACATTGATTAAGACTTGTCTTCCATACCTCTTGATTTACAAATTTGTAAATTGGTGACCAAGGGAAGGTCTCTTAGTAGAGATGGACCTAACCTTTGACAAGCCTCCTATGGGTGCCAGGTACAAGCTTGAGCTGTCTTCATTGCTCACATTGTCAGAGGCATGTGAACAAGAGCAACTCCATCTTGAATAGGGGCTGGGTAAAATGAGGCTGAAACCTATTGGGCTGCAGTCCCTGACAAGGCATTCTAAGTCACAGGATGAGACAGAAGGTCAGCACAGAATATAGGTCATAAAGACCTTGCTGATAAAACAGGTTTAAGTAAAGGAGCTGGCCAAAACCCACCAAAACCAAAATGGCGACAGAGTGACTTCTGGTCATCCTCACTGCTACACACCAACGCCATGACAGTTTGTAAATGGCATGGCAACATCAGCAAGTTACCCTATATGGTCTACAAAGGGGAGGCATGAATAATCTACCCCTTGTTTAGCATATAATCAAGAAATAACCATAAAAATGGGCAACCAGCAACCCTCGGGGCTGCTCTGTCTATGGAGTAGCCATTCTTTTATTCCTTTACTTTCTTAATAAACTTGCTTTCACTTTTCACTGTGGACTTGCCCTGAATTCTTTCCTTGAGCAAGATCCAAGAACCCCCTCTTGTGGTCTGGATTGGGACCCCTTTCCTGTAACAAAACCAATTGCACATTTTGTCAAGGTCAGGGGGCTCCCACTACAGAGAGAATGCCTGATCTCTCAAAATTTGGTTAAGATCTAAGATTTATTTTGTTCTGCAACACCTTTTCTGGAGTTTCACTTGCTTCAAACAAAGAAGGGGAGTTTTCCTGCTCCATGATGATGAAGGAGACCAGCAACTCCTTTCTGAAGTTTCAGCCCACTTCCCACAGGGAAGGTGAGTTTGAGTGTTTCCCCGTTTCTAGGATGGTAGAGAGCAGTGTTCAGCCTGGTCCCCATTCCTAGGCAGTAGCTGAATTGCAGTTTTTGTCTTGGAAATTCTCCTTAATTACTAAAAGTTAATATTAGCAACTAGCTTGCCTTAATTTCTCCTTACCATTAGAGCACTCAGTGATCCCATAAATCGTACAATTGTTTGTTTATTTGGCTTAACTGATTTTTATTTGTTTGTTTTTGTTGTTTCAGTCTTTTCCCCATTAGGTTTGACCAACTCTACCCAACATGGTCAAAACCAAAGAAAAGTTTCAAATTATGGGGAAAAAAGCTACTGAGTTGATTGAATTCCTGCCTCTGTCAAAGGAAAGAAAAAATTAAAAAACAACCAGCAAACAGAAAAAAACATATATTGATTACCTGAGGGGCTTTTATGTACATAACAAAGCCATTTATTCCTAGCCAAGCCAAGATGAAAGAGCAACGGTGGTCAGTAACTAAGATTCTGCCCATTTTTCACCATGACAGCCTGGGTTTGGTTCCTAAATCCAATCTTTTCAGGGTTGATATTTGTGTTACTTTTGATATATCAGCAGTTTGTCACAGCTAAAATATGGTAATGAAATTTAAAAGGATGTATTTAGTTCTATGGTTAAAAATCAGCTTAATTAAGAGCTAATATCCAAGATACGTGTGTGAGTGTGTATGTGTGTGTGTATGTGTGTGTGTGCCTTTATGTTTGCTTTCTCTCCTAAGATCTTGTTTTTTGAGAAAAAGTTCTTTTTTCTTCTCAGTTGGCTGAATTCTGTTTTCTTCATTTACTTCGATGTGTCTTTCCTTCTTTTTGCCACCCTCCACTGTGTGAGGGACCTAAAATCATTTCTAACAGCCTGGGATTCCTTAAGAAAATATAGGTTTCCTCCCAAACTCCTTTTTGGGGAGAAATCTCTGTTTTTCCTTATGGAACCCCAAGAGTATAATCAGACAAGTTTCTCGGTTCTTAATGCTTGTTTTTGTATTGTGTTACCTATTTATTTATTTATTTATTTATTTATTTATTTATTTTTACTAAAATAGTTATTACAACGGGTGCTGTTCATGGGCGTTTCAGATACAAAAGGGTGTGGTTTAGACACATAGAAAAATGTCTTTGTAGCCAAGTGCACTGTAAAAGCATTACATGTCCTAGTCTCATGAATCGCTCTCCTTTTGGAGACCTAGGATTCAGCGGGGCTTTGTGCAGAGAGCTCACATATCCAATTAAAAGACAGAGACTACATTTAAAACTTCCTATCTAATAAAATTGGTCTCCTATACAATCGTAAGGTAGATTTCTACAATTTCATGTTTGACTTGGCATCCATTTTTAATCTCCTTCTAGCACACCAGACTCTCTCTCTCTGTACCTTGAGATGTACATTTTGCTATCTGATTTTCGTCTAAGAGTTGTGCCTTTAGTACACAAATTTAGGGCTATCTAGTTAAACAGGTTATAAGAAATTGGAGGCTGTGCAAGGTGGCTCACGCCTGTAATTCCAGCACTTTGGGAGGCCAAGGCAGGCAGATCATGAGGTCAGGAGTTCGAGAGCAGCCTCGCCAATATTGTGAAACCCTGTATCTACTAAAAATACAAAAATTAGCTGCATGTGGTAGCGTGTGCCTGCAGTCCTAGCTACTCAGGAGGCTGAGGCAGAAGAATCACTTGAACTCAGGAGGTGGAGATTGCAGTGAACTGAGATCGTGCCACTGCACTCCAGTCTGGGCAACAGAGTGAGACTCCATCTCAAAAAGAAAAAAAAAAAAAGGAAAAAACAAATTGGAAGTCTGAAATACCTGAATTGGAAGTCTAAAATATCTAAAATATTAATCTTTAAAATCTACTTTTATCTTCATGACTAAAAAGTCTATGTATTTATGTGTCATGTGTGTTTCACTACCAAAAATATATAAGGAGCTCTAATTAATTGGATTTACAAAAGCACTTTAATCAAATACTTTATCAGAAAAACAGAAAATAGAAGAACCCAAGTGCTTTTTCAGGTTCATGTGACTTAAGAAAATCTTTAATAAATAAGTGTGTTTTAATTGTTGGTAAAATAAAATTAGAAATGTCTTTAGAATTGTTGATTCACATTATCATTTACATTTCTTGATCAAGCAGTTTAATATTTATCCCTGCTAAATATCATAATGTGTCCAAATTTGGCATGAGGGTTATAAAGCTTACAGCTCAAAATATGATTATCTTTGTGTAATGTTTGTAAAAATAATGCATTGAAAATTGTTGGTTTAATGAAACAGCTAACTTTTGAGTTATTGGCAAAACAACAATAAGAAAAAAGTTATTTAACCTTAAGGTTCTTAGATAAACATCTGAAATCACAAGCTGTAAAAATGATTAACAGAGAAATAACTTTAAATAATGATCATTTACAATCTAAAGTTATAAAAGTTATGTTACATTAAATATCTGGGTTATTTCCAATTCAAAAAAATAGAGATATTTTTCTAAAAAATGTGTTCTTATTTAAAGAAAAATAATTTGTGTCTAATTCGAGGCTAAATTTATGAAACAAAGTGAAAGAAACTAGTATATAAGAGAGATATACAGAAAGTTTTAGGTATAAAGAGGTATTTTTGGTAAGAAAAGTTGAACGGAAAATAATTTTATATGAGAAAGAATCTTGTGTGATTAATTTTTTTTTTCTAAAATGACTGGCTATTTAAGAAAGAGGTACCTTTAGGACAACACAGAAAGTCCAAGCATGTCATAAATGATTTGTAAAAATTGTAATAAGGTTTGTAAAAAGAGGATTTATGAGTAAAAAAAAAAATCCAATCAAGTATGCTATAATTAAAAGGAAATTATTTATAATAGTCATTCCAGAGATTGAGACTTCATATTTAAAAAAATTAATTCACTAAAGAATTGGTTAGAGCAACATTTTCTTAAGGTATTGATTCACACTTAATAAAATGATGAGAGATTTTAATTTTTTAACCCAAAAGTTCAACTTTTATTGTGTCCCACTGTTTTCAGCTTTCTCTTCCCTTTGAGAAGGGCTGAGATAATAACTTTCTCCTTCAATTGTGTCAACAGCTTCTGTAATTTTTTTCCCTCAGTTTCTGCTATTGTGAACTGACATTTAAAAAAATGTTTTACCTTAAAGGTCTAAATAAAATGTTTTCTTCTAATATAACACTCTGTGTTCTTGGCTTTAAATTGTTCTATGAAACCAAGAATTTTCACTTATCACCCGGAACACGCTCTTTCTATATCTACCTAATTCAAGTATGGTTTATATTAGTTTTGATTGCATGTTATCTAAATGTACTCCTTATAGGGAAAGGCAAACATAATGTAGAAGATCTTTTTTATTCTTTTTGTTAACTGGTCTAACAGATTTTACATTTTATCAAAATAATTTCTATGTTATTCTTCTTAAGTTTTGATTTGTTTAGAAAAATTGAGATTCACAAATTTTAAAAATTAAGGTTATTACATCCATTTTACTTTCTGTATTGCTTTTAAAATCCTAATTCTGTTGAGTGTTCACATTTTTCCTTTCTTTCTTTCTTTCTTTCTTTCTTTCTTTCTTTCTTTCTTTCTTTCTTTCTTTCTTTCTTTCTTTCTTTTCTCCTCTCTCTCTCTCTCTCTCTGTCTCTCTTTCTTTCTTTCTCTCTTTCTCTCTTTCTTTCTTTCTTGACAGAGTCTTGCTCTGCCACCCAGGCTGGAGTGCAGTGCCACAATCTCAACTCACTGCAACCTCTGCCTCCCAAATCTCAAGCAATTCTCCTGTTTCAGCTTTCTCAGCAGCTGGGATTACAGGTGCATGCCACCACGCCTGGCTAATTTTTGTATATTTAAAAGAGTTTCACTATGGTTATATTTAATAGACTTTCACCATGTTGGCCAGGCTGGTCTTGAAGTCCAGACCTCTAGTGATCTGCCAGCCTTGGTCTCCCAAAGTACTTGGATTACAAGCATAAGCCACCATGCCCGGACTATTCTGTTAAATTAAAGGGCTTTTACTTCTGGGTCTAAAAAGCACACCAAGTCCTGCTAAGTCTTAAACCCTAACACCAGTTAAACCCTCATCTTCAGACCCAGGAAAAGATGATAATCAACATAAACTGCATTCATGAGACACAGGGCCAGAAATTAAAACTGCTGAACCCCTCTAGGCCCAGGGACTGTCAGAGAAGACGTGCGTCTGTGAAATTATAAGGGCCAATTTTGAGAGATAAACTTAGTTCAGAGTTTCTGTATAAATTAAATGTTCATATTACAGGTACACTGATGAAAGACCAGCATCAGGGCCCCTATGTGAGATAAGCAAGGTTCTTATAGCATTAACCCAATTTTAATTAAAAAAACATTAAAAGGTTATTTAAAGGTTTATGGAAATTATATCTTATGGTCAAAATAATTAAAATTTAATAGATTTGTTTATAAGATTTGAGAGACAGATTTAATTGGCCTTATGCAGTCTTACTTACGGCTCATTGGGAAATTAAGTCTCCTCTCTCAAAAAATAAAGATTTTTGCCTTTTTAAAAAAAAAGTTGAGTTATCACTTTGACTAAATGATTTATTTTAAAATAACTTATGATCCTATATTGTCATATTAAATATTTTAAACTTCTGACATTTGACAGTCATTCCAAAATCAAATTGTAAAATTAGTACTTTGACTTCATATATTTATTAATAATAGGTCTCCTGAAGTCCAAAAGAGACATATTTGACTTATTTGGTATAGTAAAGTCATATAGGAAGCATTGTCAAATAAGCAATGGTATTTAACCTTCTTTGGATTATATTATATTTATGTGAATGTGTTATTAGTATGTGTTTCAAAAATATATGCAATTCCTGTGATTCTAATATGTCTTAGTAGATGTTGTCAGTAGTAATTATGATTATTATGTAAAATTGCTGTATGCCACAGAAGAAACCAAATTTACTTGTCAATGGTGTCTTTAACCATGGCTGTTCTAAGATTTTTTGTCATACACAATTGTTGTTACACTTTAATCCTTTTATAGGACAGTTTGTAATCAGCTATAGAACTCTGAGGAGTACTCCTAAAAAATAAGTTTTTGATAAATTTAGATATAGCATCATTGGAATAGATAGGAAAAATTCCAGGCCTCTCATGGAGAGTTCATGTATTCATAAGTCTTGGTGATCCAATATTGAGCAGAACATGGAGTTAACTGCATGGACCAAACTAATAGAAGATTGAAATAATCTTGTATAAGATTTTGTTTAAAACATTTGCTGATTGTTTTTATTTTTCAGAGTCAAGAAAACTTTCCTTTTAAGCTATTTATAGCTTTAACAATTTAATAAAGTGATTTCAGTAAATTTAGTAAAATTTGTTCTTATGAGCAAAATTTAAAATATAATTCCTTTCTCTCAACCTAATTTCTCAAAATTTGAAAACTATTTTGAGAGTATTCTTAATTTTGGCAATATAATTATTTGCATAAGTTTAATAAGAATATATTTCCTTTTATCACAGGACATAATTGGAGACACTAGTTATTTTACCAAGGCCTTGACTGGAATAACATTTTCCAATTGCCTTGAGAAAAGGAGGCTGACCTATAGAGCCAATAAAAGCCCCTTGGAAAAACTAGCTCCATATCTTATCCTTTACAGGGTCATGACATGTGGTAAGTAAAGAATGTCACTTTTTGACTGGTGCAGGAACTCCAAGTTTTCTTGAGACCTCAGAAAGAGAAGAATTCACCCAATTCACATATATATCTGCAGGCACAGATAAATCCTTGTCTAGGCTTCAGGCATTTACAAAGGTCTAATCTTACATTTGTTGTGCAAAAAGTTCCAGCGGAGTCAATTCACAAAAAGAGAGAGAGCCCCTATATGGCAAATGATTATTATTGTTGTACTTTACACAAATAATTAAACCAAGTATAAAAGTACTAAAATTTATTTTACCAATAAATTGGTCCTACTATGATTTTCTGTTTAATAAAACTGGGGAATTGAGAGAAAAATTATGCTTTTATAAACTATAGTACCTGTTGTTTGATTCTAGTCTTGCCTAAGGTTTATCAGCTTTTATTATTTTCTACAATTTAGACTAAATTCTAAAATTTTTCCTGACTACAAGTCTCTAAATAATGTTTTCAATTTTTTCTTTCTTTTCTCCTTTCCTTTCATTTTCCTTATCCCCTTATTTTCCAATTTGAAATTACTAAATATTAAATTGTGATTTTCTTAAGCCAGGGGAACGCAAACTAAGCAACTTAAACTTCAGAAGAAAATAACAGAAATCTATTTATACACATAAACCATTTTCATACCTGCCTACTGACAATACTTCAGAGTAATATGGCCTACATCAGTTTTCCAGGATTGTTCTTTTTACTATGTGTTTGTCTCTCTTCCTCCTCTTATTTTTTTTCTTTGCAGGAGATAAGATTTCACAATGAGCATTCCTAATAATATGGGATCTATTGGTCTAGGAATATACCATCATAGCCATGAGAGATCAGAGAAAATTCAAGACCAGGGAGTAACTTTCTTCTAAAATGCTTTCTTCAAAAGGTTTTAAAAGGAAAAAGGCAGGGGTGTGAAAAGAAAATAAAAACTTGAGACCCCAATTCACTACGACAAAAGAAACAAAATTAAGCTAAAAGCTGAGTTCTGCAAAAAGATGCCTTTCCTTAAGCAGACAGCTACAGATAAAAGGTTAAATCTTTCCACAGGTAGCTAGTCTATGTTCACCTTATCTTGTGTAAAGTGTCGATTTACTGAGCACAAGACATATAAACAATTGACCATTCCCTTACCTGCTAGCTTTTGTCTTGCGACATGTGTATTCAGTAATGTGACCATACATTCCCATTTTCTCCTCCAGCCTGCTTTTCCCCTTTAAGTATTTAAGCCCTCAAAATCACCTTTGGAGAAAGGCCCAGGCCTGTCTCCTGGGTGCATCCTTCACCTGGATAAGGTAAACTTCCAAATTGATTGAGACCTATATCAAGTATTTTTTGGTTTACAACCCAATCTCTGTGGCCCTATTCAACTGGATAGGACTACAACTGTAAGTAAATTTATATATATGTGTGTGTGTATATATATATATATATAAAATATATATTTTATATTTCATGTATATATAATATATATTTTTTATTTTTTAGATATATATCACTAAAAAGTGACTATGATTAGTTTCTTGATTTCTTCAAAGACTTCTCTGTGGGGATTAAAAGGCTTTGACATGGATTCCAGGGTTTTCAATTCAAAACAGAGGTGACTGTAGTCAAATAACTCTAGTGAGTCTTGGTTTCTTCATTTAGCACTGTGCTTAGCAGTACTTTTTCCCTGTTTATGAAAATGCCAATATAATTTAATGCCTCATAATTTTGTGACAAAAGCAAAAGGCAGAATTATTACCTTTACCAATTTGCAAATGAAAAATTAAATGATCTTCCCAAGTCATCAACTAGATTTTTGGACTAGGTCTTTTGACTATTACAGATCTCTTTTCCATCAGTCTCCATTACATAGGTTATCAGAATTCATAACAATGCTGTTCTTTAACAAAAGAATATTTAAATGGATCAAGATTGTAAAGTGATTCACAAGATATTAATCTTCTAGAATTATAAGTCAATTCTAAGAAGATTTTTAGATGTTATTTATTGCATATCTTTTTTCATTTTAATTCTATTTATAAGTGTCTCTTGATCTATCAAGAACCAAAGGGAAGATACCAAAATATTTCTAAATGTTCCACATTAATAAACTCTTTGCTTTCCCTCTAAGACCTGGAACACAACAATAATGCCCACTGTCACCACTGTTATTTAACATAGTAGCCTTAACTACTAAAATAACATAGTTAACACTACTTATTATGTTAAATAACACTATGTTAAATAACACTATGTTATTAGTGTTATTTAACATAGTCCTAGTTTCGGATACAAAAGAAATTCCTCTTCAAAGGTTTGGCTTGTTCAGCTCTTTGTTCTTTGTTCCCTACTTCCAAGGCCAAACTAACTTCCTTATCCTTTGTGCCTCCCTGTCTTGGTTTCAGTAAACAACTTTCCTGCCAGTCCTTATCTACAGAGCACACATCTGTTACCCACTCTGTAAATTACCTCTCCCATTGCCACAACTCTTCCCTCCAAAACTGCCCTTCCTGCCAGTGTCACCGTATTCCTATACCTTTCAAGTTAGCCAGTTGGGTTCAACTTAGATTGTGCAGTCCAACTCCAGCCAGTGGAGGCAGGACACAGTAGCAGGGACAAACTACATAAGAAACTAAAACCCCTTCACTCCTTTGTTCAGTGTGCTCTCCTGGTGACCAAACTTGCAAGCAGCACCCTTCTGCAGAAGTAAATTTGCCTTACTGAGAAATCCTTTAAGTGCTCGTTTTCTTTGTGACTCCGAGCTTTACTTTCAACACGTAGCTACAGCAATCAGACAACAGAAGGAAGAAAAGGGCATCCAAATTGGAAAAGAAGAAGTCAAATTACTCTTGTTTGTAGATTATATGATCCTATATTTGGAAAATCCTGAAGACTCCACAAAATTATTAGAACTGATAAACAAATTCAGTAAAGTTGCAGGATACAAAATCACCATACAAAACTCAGTAGCATTTCTAAATGCCAATAGTGAACAATGTGACAGAAAATTTAAAAAAGCAATCTCATTTACAATAGCCACACATAAAATTAAATGTCTAGGTATTAATTTAACCAAAGAAGTGAAAAATCTCTATAATGAAAACTATAAAACACTCTTGAAAGAAATTGATGAAGACATCTAAAAATGGAAAAATATTCCATGTTCATGGTTTGGAAGAATGAATATTCTTCAAATGTCCATAATACCCAAAGCCATCTATGAATTCAATGCAATCCCTATCAAAATACCAATGACATTCTTCACAGAAATAGGAAAATCAATCCTAAAATTTATATGGAACCATAAAAGACACAGAATAGCCAGAGGTATCCTAAGCAAAAAGAACCAAACTGGAGGAATCATATTACCTGACTTCAAATTATACTACAGAGTGGCCAGGCACAGTGGCTCACACCGGTAATCCCAGCACTTTGGGAAGCCAAGGCAAGCAGATCACGAGGTCAGGAGATCAAGACCATCCTGGCTAACACAGTGAAACCCCATCTCTACTAAAAATAAAAATAAAAAAAATTAGCTGGGCATGGTGGTGGGCACCTGTAGTCTCAGCCACTCAGGAGGCTGATGCAGGAGAATGGCATGAACCTAGCAGGTGGAGCTTGCAGTGAGCCAAGATTGTGCCACTGCACTCCAGTCTGGGCAACAGAATGAGACTCCGTCCCAAAAATATATATATATACACATACACACACACACACACTACAGAGTTACAGTAACCAAAACAGCATGGTACTGGCATATAAACAGACACAGAGACCAATGGATCAGAATAGAGAACCCAGAAACAAATTCACACACCTACAGTGAACTCATTTTTGACAAAGATGCCAGGAACATTCACTGGGGAAAAGACAGTCTCTTCAATAACTGGTGCTAGGATGAAACTAGACCCCTATTTCTAGCCATAGGCAAAACGAATCAAAATGAATTAAAGATTTAAATCTAAAGACCTCAACCCATAAAACTACCTCAAGAAAATATTGGGGAAACTCTCCAGGACATTGATCTGGGCAAAAATTTCTTTAGCAAATTTCTTACCCCAGAAACACAGGCAACCAAAGAAAAATTGACAAACGGGATCACATCTAGTTAAGAAGTTTCTGCACAGAAAAGGATACAATCAACAAAGTGAAGAGACAACCCACAGGGTAGGAGAAAATATTTGTAAACTACCCATCTGTCAAGGAATTAATCACCAGAATATCTAAGTAGCTCAAACAACTCTACAAGACAAAATCTAATAATCTGATCAAAAGGTAGGCAAAACATTTCAATATACATCTCTCAAAAGAAGACATATAAATAAAACACAGGCAGAGGAAGAAGTGCTCAACATCACTGATCATCAGATAAATGCAAATAAATACTACAATGAGATATTATCTCACCCCCAGTTAAAATGGCTTATATACCAAAGACAGGCAATAACAAATGCTGGTGAGGTTGTGGAGTAAAGGGAATTCCTTGTACACTGTTGGTGGCAATATAAATTAGTAGGACCACTATGAAGAACAGTTTGGAGGTTCCTCAAGAAACTAAAAATTGAGTTACCATGTGATAAAGCAATCCCACTCCTGGGTATATACCCAAAATAAAGGGAACAGTTTACCTAAGATTATCTGTACTTCCATGTTTGTTGCAGCACTGTTTACAATAGCCAAGACTTGGAAGCAATGTAAGTGTCCATCGACAGATAAATGCATAAAAAAAAGTGGGACATACACACAATGGAGTACTACTCAGCTATAGAAAGAACGAAATCCAGTCATTTGCAACAAAATGAATTGAACTGGAGATCATTATGTTAACTGAAATAAGCCTGGCACAAAAAGACAAACATTGCATGTTCTCACTTATTTGTGGGATCTAAACATCAAAACAATTGAATTCATGGACACAGTGAGTAGAAGGATGGTTACCAGAGGCTGGAAAGGGTGGTGTAGGTGTGGGGGTGGGGGGATGGGGATGATTCATGGGTACAAAAAATAGTTAAAAAGAATGAATAAGACCTACTATTTGATAGCACAAAGGGTGACTATAGTCAATTACTTAACTGTACCTTTTAAAATAACTTAAATAGTATAATTGAATGGTGTGCAATTCAGTGAATAAAGGCTTGAGGGAATGGATGCTGCATTCTTCCTTATTTGCTTATTTCACATTGCATGCCTGTACCAAAGCATCTCATGTACCCCATAAATGTATATACCTACTACATACCCACAGAAATTAAAAATTAAAAAAGTAAATACACTTTTATACATCAAAAAACTCTAGCAAAGAAATACCTCAATCAGATTAAAAACTGATTTAAATCAATATAGGGATATTTTGTTAATATTTTAATGTGTGCTTCAATGGAAAAATTGTAATATGAGATATAATGTTCTTTTTGAAAATTAGTGGCCTTTCTATACATAAAAATTTTCCATTAACTTATTTTAGTTTGAAAATATAAAACCCATTCTACCTTGAATCCATTGCAGCGTCTTGTTTTCTTTTTCTCTGAAGATGCTGACTCTGCTGTTTTATTCAAATGTTGATGTTGGCCCATGATTAAACTACAGATACCATGTGAATGTTTTTAATTGCTGCTGATGCTTGGTTTGAAATGATCACCTGTTAAAAAAGAAAAAGTGTAATTTATTTTACTTTAACAATATACAATTTAAAAATAGGAAAAGTCACAAGCTCAATATCAATCAATCATTCTCTAATATTCATTCAGGGCCTGCTATTTCCTGACCACAGGATGAGGGCAATGCCGGACACAGAGGAGGAAAGACAGACACGAACTCAGAGCCTAAAGAGATCATAATTTACTTAGAAAAATAATTTTTATAGAGAGAAATTTGATTTGAAACAAGTAAATAATATAAAACCACACACTAGATTGTATGAACAAAAATTTTAAATTATAGAAATTAAAATTTTTATATTTTCTACAGAGCCAGATTATAAGATTTATGAAAGCACATTTATGTTTATGTTATCCTTATAAGTTTATAAAGTGACAGATGGTGTCTTGCACATAGTGGATACTCAAAATGGGTTGAAAAATAATGTAAATAATAATAATTAGGATAGCCTCTGTCAGTTTCATAGAGGAGATACCTATGGAACCAGGCTCAAAAAGCAGAAAAGTTTGGATTTGTTTAAAAGAGCAAAATGTATTCCAAGTATCTCTCAGAGAGACTTTGGCCATGCTTGACCTTACCATCATCATGATCTTACCATATTTGGGATTTATCCATTTATTTTTCAAGAGAAAATACATGCATGTAGTTGAAAATCCAAAAAAAAAAAAAAAAAAAAAAAGCAAAGAGTCTTCCTATAATCTTCGTCCCCTTATCCAGAAATCTGATATGCATTTTTTTTTTTTTTTTTGAGACGGAGTCTCACTCTGTCGCCCAGGCTGGAGCACACTGGCGCTGGCGTGATCTCGGCTCACTGCAAGCTCTGCCTCCTGGGTTCATGCCATTCTCCTGCCTCAGCCTTCCAAGTAGCTGGGACCACAGGCGCAGGCACCTGCCACCATGCCTGGCTAATTTTTTTGTACTTTTAGTAGAGACGGGGTTTCACTATGTTAGCCAGGAAGGTCTCGATCTCCTGACCTCGTGAGCCGCCCCTCTTAGCCTCCCAAAGTGCTGGGATTACAGGCGAGAGCCACCGTGTCTGGCCCTGATATGCATTTTTAAGTAAATACATAATATTTTCCCTTTTAATATAAATGTAAGTATACCAGTACCACTGCACTCTACCTTTTTATCTTCTGTATATACTTTATATTAATAAAAGTCCTCCTCATTTTGCTTATGGTAGCAGGGTATTCTGTTCTTCATAATATATGTAACTAGTTCCATATTGATAACTATTTAGGTTATATCTAATTATTTCATATTAGAAAATGTTCTTAATATGTTATATGTCATTTTATTTATGTGTGGTCATATCTGTAGGATACATTCCTACAAGTGAAGTTTTGAAGTGGAAGCATAAGAGAAATCATAAGTTTGAGAGTTATTAAGCCCTTATTTTAAAGACCAGTAAAATGAGTCAACTTTTTATGTCAGTTGATTCTTTTATATAGAACAGTGGATTATTTATAGAGGTTTAGAGATGTATTGTTGTTCATATATATGTGCATAACACATATTTATGTATATAAAGTATATAAGCAGATACATAACATAGATACGGGTATATGTTATGTATATAGCACATATATGTAGATATATGCTATGTAGTTGCTTATATAGATACCTTAGATATGTGAATATCTAAGTATGTAAATATCTAAGATATCTATGTAAGTGTCCGATTTGTAATAGTACACTGATTATACAATACGTATGATATAGGTTATATGTACAATTGATTGTCACTTTCTGCAATAATTTTGTTCCATAAAGTTGCTGGGAACACTGAATTTGCAAATATTAATCTGTCATTCCTAGAAGAGATACAGGTTTAGGTGACTGTGCCTTTGGTCACAACATTTTCATCAACGGATCAATACATAACTTAATACATAATGTCTTCTGTATGTTTTTGTTCAAAGACACTTTAGTATATACTGTTGATTCATTAACATTGAATTAGTGGCCAATAGCACTGTATTTCATGCCTGAAGGAAACTTACATAGCATATGTACCTCTTCTGTCAGGCACTCTTGGAGGAAGGAACATGGGACAACACTTCAGGGCTATGCTTGAGGCCAACTTAAAACAGTAAACTCAGCATCACAAAGCACAACCATGGAAACAATGTGGCGATAAATACACTGTGAAGTTTATAGTATGGGAGCTGAGACAGGAAGGCAGAGCTTCACTTTGTTCCATCTCAACCGAAACAGACCAGCTCAAAATTTTTCACCACTCTGCTCATGCATGCCAATGATCACAAAAGCCCAGCAGTATTAATTTTGGTGTCACAAATAAATTTTAGTGTTTAGACAAATTTTCTAATATAGAATCTGTGAATAATGAAGATCTACTGCATATTTTATGCATTAATTTACTCAACAAGGGTTTATTGATTCTCTATTATAAATGTATAAAAACCATAATATATATCATGCATATTTAGTGAATAATGCATGAATATGGAAATAATAAATATCTAAAGATAATATCACTTATGTATATGTGACTGTATATAAATATACTCACGAATGCAGAAACCCATACCTATGTATCGCTAAGAGAAGTTCAATTAATCCACTTTTTGTATGTCTTTTGTAGGTGAGGTGAGGAAAAAATCAATAGTTTGGTGGTCTCAAGGTAATAAGCAGCCCCTTAATAAATTTACACCACTTTTTCCATGAATATCCCTTTCTGTTTTTTTTTCTTCATAATTTAAAAGTTGGAAGATACTTATTTTTTACCAATTAATTCTATAATTGCAAATCTTTTTGAATGACTTGCAAGATAGATAGTCTTCCTTTAGCTTTAGACTTTTCTTTTTCTTTATACTAAACAAATATTCTTGATGGCTTGAAAACTATTATCTCACCCCTCAAGCCTTGTTTCTTTCAACTGATTAACTTCCAGTTGTCCTGTCTTCCAGCTTGCTTTGTTTCATATGCATATCATGTCCATTCTTGGAATCATTCATATATCCCTCTTACAACAAAAATAAAACTTACACTTCCTATTTGAGAGTCTTCACAGCCTAAATCAATCCTTGTTTTCAGTCCCATTCCCAATACAACCATAGGCACTTGCAGACTTATGGAACCACTGTCCCAAGAAGAAAGCTCTCTATCTTCATGTATATGTCTTCCATTCCTGGAATGTCCTTCCCTATCTCTTGACTGTAATGTGGCTCCAAATCACACCACTTTAATGTTTCCCTATTTACCTCCAGTTGAAATAACCTCTCTCATCCTTCTGTACCACTGGAGAACACACCTGAATAATCATTACTTTTTTCTGTTATTTCCCTACTTTCCAAGACAACTGTTACACACCTCTCTCTTTTATGTTCAGATAAAATACTTAACCAGAAAAATAGGAAATATGGGCACTTGGTTCCTCATCTCTCAGAAAGGTTAAATTGTATCAAGTAGGCCGAGCACAGTGGCTCACGCCTGTAATCCCAGCACTTTGGGAGGCCGAGGCGGGCAGATCACTTGAGGTCGGAAGTTCGAGACCACCCTGACCAACATGGAGAAAACCCCGTTTCTACTAAAAATACAAAGTTAGCTGGGTGTGGTAGATTACACGCACATGCCTGTAATCCCAGCTACTCTGGAGGCTGAGGCAGGAGAATCACTTGAACCCACAAGGACTAGGTTGTGGTGAGGCGAGATTGCGCCATTGCACTCCAGCCTGGGCAACAAGAGCAAAACTCCTTCTCAAAAAAAAGAAAAAAAGTATCAAGTAAGTACAAAGTACCTAGGAAACGGGAATATCAATTTAGTCTTGAATAAATACCACACTTTTTACTTCACTGTAGCATTTTAAGCCTTATTTAGAAGCATTTAATATATTTTGCTCTGAACATATTATTTCTGAATTCCAAATTATTGACATAAATAAATTTTGAGGACACAATATGTTTATAAGACAGAGCCACAGGCATTTGGATATAGCATTACAACTCTTCCCTGAACAGAACAGGTCAGTTCTTCACAGTTTGACTGGGCTGAAGTAGACGGCAGAATCTTACCAGCCTCTGCTTATTTCTGTTAAGCTTTTCATATTTAAGGGATTATAGAAAACCAGTGCAGGTCAAGTGACCCAGTTTCTAGCATGTATCTATGGAACTGAGGTGGATAAAAGGGAAAACAGCATTTCTGAACTTCTTATATTGTTCAGAGGAGAGACTTTCTGCATCCCCACCTTACTTTCACAATAAAAACAATTGTGTTATCAGGGAAGCAACCTTCCTGAATGGGTGAAGGGGACCAATATTTACTGAGTTGTTGATTCTTTCCAAGAGCTGTGTTCAGAAGATTTTTTTATCTTATTTGAACAGAGATAAAAAAGTTATCTAGGATATCTCTCTCCCCTCACCCTAAATCAAACTTGAGTTGAATGGAGGAAAGTGAGGGGATTAAGTGACTTTGAAACACATTTTCCACCCTCCACCCAACCACTCCGACTTATTCAGTTAAAGTGAAATCAAAGAAATAGAGAGCCTGGTATAGTAATTCTACACAGTTTATGCAAATAATTGTCTTACAGTGTATTTTAAGAGAGTAACTACAAGTCCATCCTTTCAGACTTCATGTTTCATTTGTTTAGAAAGCAATAGAAATAGGACTTCAATCTTTATTTTTCACTTTATAAAGGTACGATTTACTCTAATTTATCTTTGAGTACATAAATCTGAGGCTCTTCTATTTCTGGAAGGGATAATTACTAGGCTTTTAGGGCTCAGAACACTAAGTGTGAAGAAGATGCAGAGCATAAAATTTGTAATATTTACCATAACTACCAAAACATTTTCACTGAAATTTGTTAAAATTTCTTACATAAAAGAAATGTTTTAGACAACCTTGACAGTTCTTACCTGGACTTTGAATGCTACAGCAACTGCAACAAGTCCATCCTTTTTCTGATGTTAAAGTCTCACTTTAAATGGTTAGTTGGCTTTTTGTTTGTTTGTTTTTATGAGTCCAATAATGATTAACCATCTTATTAGGTCAATGTCCTAGACAAATAGAAAAATATACCTAGCTAATTCTAGGAGTTCAACGCAGAAGCCTATCTTTTAAAGGTTATATCAATAATTTCTCAGAATGTACACATTATTTTTATGTTAACATTAGAAAATAAATTATTTCTGGGAATGACATTTCTTATTCAATTAAGTTGGTTGCATAAGATTTTTTTTCTTTAGAAATACAAATACAACACATTATCCAAAGTATTTAAAACTGTTCCAAATAGAAAATAAGTCAAGGCGATTTTTAAAAATATCCCTACAGGTTACATTAGCATTCAGAAAATAAAACATACCCTCTCTGCTTGTTACGTGTGTATGGATCTAATATGACATACATGGACACTGGATATCTCACATGGAATACTAAATTGCCAATTAATTACAAGACTATTCTTCTAAATGACAAAAATCAAGACTGGTTTGTATGATATATTCCTTACATCAAAGCTTAAAGGAAGAATGGTCTCCTTCTATTGACTTGGTTTTTAGAAAATGGAAGACCTTGACTCACTTGAAACTTTTCTTAAGTAAAGATGAAGTCAAATTAATTAATTCAGTAACTCAAACATTTTTGACTCCCTACTATATCCCAGGCATATGGCTGTGTTTTAGAAGTGTACCATAATAATATAAATAATAAACAGACTCTTCTCTCACATGAATATATATATACACACACACATGCATGAGTGTATGTACATATGTATGTATGTGTATGTGTGTATGTATAGAGCAAAGAGAGAATGCATGTATGAAAACATTGTTACCCCTTATCACTGACAGGACAGTTGTTGATACAGTTGCAGCAATATGTATTTAATTCTATATCACAGTTATTTGATAGATTAGGTTTTTGTTTTTGTTTTTGTTTTTGTTTTTGTTTTTTGAGACGGAGTCTCACTCTGTCGCCCAGGCTGGAGTACAGTGGCGCGATCTCAGCTCACTGCAAGTTCTGCTTCCCGGGTTCAGGCCATTCTCCTGCCTCAGCCTCCCGAGTAGCTAGGACTACAGGCGCCCACCACCAAGCCCGGGTAATTTTTTTGTATTTTTAGTGGAGATGGGGTTTCACCATGTTAGCCAGGATGGTCTCAATCTCCTGACCTTGGGATCCACCTGCCTCAGCCTCCCAAAGGGCTGGGATTACAGGCGTGAGATCCACACCCGGCCTAGATTAGTTATACACCTGGTTAATTCATGGAAGTATTAGAACAATGAAAGGAACCAGAGTGTGGAGGGAGAGAAGAATTAGAAAATGTGGGGAACACTGAAATGTAGACCTGGGGCAGGGAAAATTAGAAGTAGGCTCCCGAACACGCCTCTGTTGAGTCAGAATCTACTGGGGAGCCTTTGTCAAAAGTGCCATCCAGCCCCACACCCAAGAGATTCTGACTCAGGAGTTCGGAGATTATGTTTTTAAATAAGCACTTAGAATAATTTTTACATACTGTCAGCTTTTGAGAACCCTTATAGCAGAGATACTAAACATTTATTATCAATTTTATGGCTTTTCTTTTATTCGGAATAGGAAGACAGTTTGGGTGTTCTCATGCTAATGGTTTTCTCGTCACACATCCATTTCATTCAAGACACGTCAATTTCATTTGGGACAAATATATGCATAGAATGAAGATAAAACGGTACAAATTAACTGAGAAACTTACTAACTCCTAAACTAAAGCTATCAGTGGTAAAATTCTGGAATGTTTTCAGAAGTCGAAGAGCATTCTCTGTGCCCTTTCTCCTTCCTACATAAGTAATTAGACTTTCCTTTTTGTGGGACTTGTGGAAAAAATAAGAGTGGTCAGAGGAAAGATATTGCAACACTTTTCTCAAGATAAATATTATGCTAACAGCCAGGGATCAATAGAACTCCAAATTTGCTTACAACCATCTGCTTATGTTTGTTGTTGCAATAATCATCACAGTTCTGATGAAATATTATGGGCTTTGAAGTTTGATAAACTTTGATAGCAATGTCTCTGCTACTTAACAGCAGTATAAACTTCAGTAGGTTATTTCACCATTCTAAGCATCAATGCTTTCATCCATTAAGTGGGAAGGCTATAGTTGTGATAAGGATTTGCTCTCCGTAAACTGCCTCACCTAGTAGCAGACACATTATAGATTCGAAACCTAAATAGAGTCATTGTGTGGCGTTTGCATATTGTCAATTTTTAAAGCAGTTAACTCTTATTAAAAGAGTAAAAGTCAAGTCTCTGAGACATGTCCCCAGCAATTTTTCCTAATAGTTTTTAGTCTCAGACTCTCGGATAGGTACTGGGTGCATATCCCAAGAAGGAGACTTCAGGCTCAGAGCAGACCTGCCATTGCCTACCCACCTCACCTTCCTTAGCTGGTCAAGAGGTAATTACAGAAAGCTGCACTCCCTGGAAAGAACCCCTATGTCTCCATACCCACTAATGGTCAAAGTTCTGGCATCATTATGACTAATCTTATGGCAATTATCTCTCTTAATGGCAGTCACCACCGTAAGAAGGCAGGCGCCAGGTGCGGTGGCTCATGCCTGTAATTCCAGCACTTTGGGAGGCTGAGGCAGGTGGATTACGAGGTCAGGAGATTGAGACCATCCTGGCTAACACGGCGAAACCCTCTCTCTATTAAAAATACAAAAAAATTAGCCAGGCGTGGTGGCACGTGCCTGTAATCCCAGCTACTCAGAGCTACTCAGGAGGCTGAGGCAGGAGAATCGCTTGAACCTGGGAGGTGGAGGTTGCAGTGCGCGGAGATCGCACCACTGCACTCCAGCCTGGGTGACAGAATGAGCCTCCGTCTCAAAAAAAAAGGAACTTCCTGATCACTCATCACCTCTTGTCTAATCCCAGCGTGGCTATGCACATTTTTGCTTTTGCCCCCATCTCCTATCTCTCTCCCAATCCTGAGCCAAAACTCTTTTCTTGAGCTTTCTGGAATGCATAACTAATAACGAATGAAATTCTCCATACTTTCAGCCTCTTGTAAGAATTCTTCTGTTTTCTGTTTTTCCCTAACTCTAACTTGGCCCTTCGCTGCCTCTTCTGCAGCCGGGATAAATGTGGGTTGCTTTATGTTCCATATTGCTCCAAACCAGACGACTGGTTTCCAATTTGCCTTACTTTGCTACCTTCTTCTCATTTTCCCACCCTTTAACCTCAGAATTTATAGTTTTGAATCTCATATCAAAAGATTCTGCCATTTATTCTTCTTCTTGAGATCATGAACAAACCCTCAATCACTCTCACTCACTTCACAACAATTTTAGTGCTTGGTTCAAAGGAAATCTGTCAAAATATTACTTCTGTTTTAATTATTGGTGATTTCAATGATCATGAAAATAATCGTTTTAATTCTCTAACTTCTTGGTTTTCTTTTAACCCTCCCTTCTTCAATGATCTTACCTTCTACTTACTCCTATGTAATATGTAATAACAGCAAGCCCTCCTTAATATCAGTTTCAAGGAATGGAGCACTACTGCCTATCTTTCTAGCTCACACTCAGTAGTACCCTGGATACAACAATGCTTTCACTGACTAGTATCTATAATCCATAGGTTAATTTTGCCACAGATTTCACTGTTTCTTATCTCATTCTGCCTGTTAACCTGCGGAGTGGATGGAGCTGAAGAAAATCCAGCAACCATGCTGACTTTAAATTTATTATCATAAAGCCAAAATTGACCTTTTATTTTGCCTAGAAGTCACAGTTGTTTTGTTTTTTTTTTTCTAATCCGTGTCATTCGTTTTCTGAGTAACTGTTTTGTACCTTCATATCGCTCCTCAAAATTCTAACATGTGGTTTCCTCTCTCTACCTTCAGCTGATGACCTATTTCACCGCCTAAAATAAAGAAGAAACCTTCCAAAAGCTCCTGGACCACATCTATACAGGCAAAGCTTCAGTACCACATGTTCCACCTTGATGAATGTCCATGTGTAAGCTAAGGCCAACCTACACTTGTGTATCAGATTGCCTCTTTTCCTTGTGTTGGCAAGGATATCACTTTCCCCTTTCTAAAGAAATATCCCCAGCAACAGGTTAGCACGCTGTCATTTTCCCGTCTCTCAACATCTCTCTTTGGCTTCCACTCTTTATATTGATATTGCCCAATTTCTGTGCAATTTTTACAGAAAAAAAAAGTCTCATTTATAATTCTTGTTTTCAATCTCTCTCCTCACATTCTCTCTTGAACACACACCTATCAGGTTTTTGCCCCCAACTTCCTAATAGAGTTATTCCTCCTAAGTCACAAGTTACCTAAATGCAACATGTAATTATCCTCATCTGATTTGAACTATTCACAGCATTTTTCAGAGCTGAGGATTCCCTCCCCTGGCAATACTTTCCAGGGCACTATTCTTTGTGGTTTGCCTCATCACTTTCACCGACTTCTCCATTTACGTGTCCTTTACTAATTTTTTTTCTTTTTTCATTTCTTAGGCTTCTTAATTGAAGCATTTCAGTATTCAACTTTTGCGTGTATGTGTATGACCTTGTCGAGTCTCACGTCTTAAAATATCATCTCTACATTCATAATTGCAAAATTTGTATCTGTGGCCAAAGCCTTACTCCTGAACTTTAGATTTATTTCATCTCCTCACCAGTTCCCTGTATATCTGTAATAGGAATCTCATACTTAACATTTTCTGAACAGGTATCCTCATCTTCCTTTCTCAAACCTCTCCTCCTGGAATATCCTTATTTTAGTACAGGCAATTCTATCCTTCCAGTTGTACATACACATGCAAAATATTGAAATAATTCCTATTCCTCTGTTGGTCATGCTCATAGCAGGCTCAAATTTCAAATCATACCCAGAATCTGACTACTTTTCAACACCTCCACAAGTTTTACCCTGGTCCGAATTATTGCCATACCCTCAAGCTTGTACCTCAGCTTGTCTCCTGACCTCTCACAGCCCTGCTTCCCCAACCTCACTCCCCTGTGTAAATCTGAAAACAGCAGCCAGTGTCATCATGTCAAAACAAGCCATATCACGTCACTGCTTTGCTCAGAAACCCATCCCCTCCCCACCAGTGGCTACCCACATCGCTTAGCATAAAATCTAAAGAACAACCTGAAGGCCCTATAAAGTATACCTCCAATACTGAGTATCTTTGATCCTGTTGTTCTTTCTGTCTGAAATGTTCTTTCCCAATAGCTGCATAGCTCACTCCCTCACCATGTTCTAGTACCCACAAAAAATGACACTTTCTCAGTGAGGATTTCTGTGACCATTTTTTTAATAATTACTCCCTCTGACACTCAATATACCTCTCTAGTTACTTAAATTTTCTCATTATTTATCAGACTATGATTTTTGCTCACATATTTTGTTTATTGTCAGCCTTCATTTGCCTCAGCAGCTATAAATTTATACTACTGAGTAAGCTCTAGAAGTTCAAGGATGTGTTTTTCTCTTTTTGTGTTCATTGCTGTATCCTCTGTGTCTAGAATAGTATCTATCCCCTAACAGATGCTCAATAAATATTTTAAAGGAATATATAAATTAAATTTCCATTTTAAAACAACTTAGAGCAACTAAGTGATATTAAAACCAAGATTTAATCTGGAATAATATTTAAAATGATAAGGAAGTTGGCTATAATTGTATATGACACAGTTATCCAATCATCAATGGTCATAATATTAAAAAGTTGAAAACAGTCAACAATTCATTTTGCTAAAGAGTCAGACATGACACTGATGCATACTACGTTAAGAAATTCTCCAAGAAAATCCTATTCAAAATCTTCCAACGGCTTCCTAGCTCACTTAGAATAAATACCCAAGTCCTTTCTACATCCCATAAGAATCTATGGAATCTTTTCCCCGGTTATCACTCTGACAACATTTTCTACAAGTATTTCCTACTCAGACATTACTACCCAGTCACACAGACTTCCTTAATATTCTGTAAACATTTCATCTATATACTTGTCTCAAGTCCTTTTCACTTATTCTTCCTTCTACACAGACTATTTTGCCTCCAGATGTCCATTTTTCACTTCAATTATTTTTCTGCTTGACCACTGCTGCCTTGCAGATGCTTTCCCTGACCTATATAAAAATGTAATATTTGTAATTCTTTAATGTCTTGCCCTACTGCCCCCTCCATATGTCTTAAAATTACTTGATTTTATAAAATATGTTTGTATATTGTCTTTTCCCCAGTAAATATAGTCAACAAAATGGCAGGAACTTCATCTTTTTTGTTCCATCATTTTCTAGTATCGTGCTTGTTGTATTATTGAAACAACAGACATTTTGAATCAATGAGTCAGTTATGCCAGCTGCATGGATCCTGAACATGTCTGACACACAGAAAGAGATTAGCATCTCTCCTTGCTTCTTATACTTTAATGCTTTAGCCCTGTGGTCTTCAATGTGGCACATGCATTCTCTCAGAGAAATGAGAAGGCTTTCCAAAGGATGTGCAAGTACAGATAAAGTTTTAGAAAAAATTAACAGTTTCATGGAAGAACAATTTATATGCAGTAAAATGCACATACATAATGTATACCATTAACTGAGTTTTGACATATGCATTCAGTCATGAAACAAAGATAATTAAGATAATGGTCACCCCAGAAGTTTTCTTCTGTCCCTTCCTACCACTACCCACCTCAGACTCAATCACTGAACTGCTTTTGTCACTATAGATTAATTTACATTTTAAAGAATTTTATATTAAGGTACGTCAAACAATAGGTACTCCTTTCTGCTTGACTGAACTTAATTACTTCCAGGTTCAACCATATTGTCATAGATATAATACTTCATTCCCTTCAATGTTGATTAGTATTTTCTTTTAGTTGTTGTTGTTTTGTTTTTTAGATGGAGTCTCCGTCTGTCTCCCAGGTTGGAGTGCACTGGTGGGATCTCTGCTCACTGCAAGCTCCGCCTCCCAGGTTCACACCATTCTCCTGCCTCAGCCTCCAGAGTAGCTGGGACTACAGGCGCCCGCCACCAAGCCCGGCTAATTTTTTGTATTTTTAGTAGAGACGGGGTTTCCCCGTGTTAGCCAGGATGGTCTCCATCTCCTGACCTCACGGCCTGCCCGCCTTGGCCTCCCAAATTGCTGGGATTACAGGCGTGAGCCACCGCAACCGGCCAGTTTTGCCCTGTTTTTATTGGTATGTTTGTCTTATTATTGAGCTGTGTTTTTTATATGTCTTCAAACAAGATGTTCGTTGAATGTATGTTTGCAAATATTTTCAAAAGCAAATGTTTACAATTTAGAGCAAGTCCAACTTGTACATTTTATCTGTACAGTTTCCCTTTTGTATTCTATGGAAGAGGGTTTTCACATAAGGTTTTCACTGCCAGAATGAAAGTGAATATGATTTTCCCATGTTGTTCTAGAGGTTTTATATTTTACTTGTTACCTTTATGCTCCATTTTTAGTTAATTTTGGCAGAAGATATAAGGCAAGGGCCAAGGTTTTTTATTTTGCCTATTGCCATCCAATTTTTTCAGCATTATTTGTTAAACTTGACTTGGAATTTTTGTAAAATATCCATTAAACATAAATATTTTGATCGTGTCCTAGACTCTCTATTCTGTTCCATTTACTAATTTGTTCAATTTTATGTCAATATTATTCTATTTTCATTAGTACAGATTGATAATAAGTGTTGGAATCAGATCCTGTATTTCTACTTTTAATCTACTTTTAAGGTAGATAATCACGTTGTATAAAAAGAGTTGTCCTTCTTTCTTTGTAATTTAGATATGTTTTACTCCTTGACTTATTGTACTGTCCAGAACCACCAGTGCCATCTCCAGACTACCATATCTCAAAATAGAAGTGATGAGAGCAGACGTCCTTGCCTTGTTCCCAGACTTAAGGGAAAAAGTTTTCAGTCTTCCATAATGAAGTATGATGCTAGCTATAGGGGTTTGTACATTCAGGTTAAGAAAGTACCCTTCTCTTTCAGTTTTATGGTAAGTTTTTGTTCACTTGCTTTTTTAAATCATGAATGAAATAATTAACATTTTAAAATCAATCAATTTAATTCACTGTATCAGCAGAATAATGGGAAAACCTTATACTTACATTATCTCAAAAGTTGTACAAAGAATATTTCACAAAATTTAACTACTCATGATGAAAACAATTGCAAACTATAAATAGAAACGAACTTCTTCTAGGAAGTGTATGGGGAAGTAGGAGATAAAGAGAGGTTGGTTAATGGGTAGAAATATATAGCTTGATAGAAGAAAAAAGGCCTTGTGTTTGACAGATCTGTAGGGTGACTATAATTTACAAGAATCTGTTTTATATTTCAAAATGGAAGAGACTAATTCAAATGTTTCTAGCTTAAAGAAAAGACAAGTATTTAAGGTGACAGATATTCTAATTATACTGATTTTACCTTTACAAATTAAATGAATATATTAAATTATTACATGTACCCCAAATTTAAAAAAAAAACTTAATGTGATAAAGGGTATCTACCAAAAAATACTACAGAATCATCATACTTCATTATATGTTTATTGATTATGAATGTCTTAATGAATAGAAAGAGAATGAAGGGCTCAATAGACTGGAGGTCCCATGAATTAGAAAGAAGAATATACTAAGATTCACTGAAAATAAGATGAACATAAAAATCTAAATGTATTCTTTTGGAGTAGTTTCAGGTGATGACAAATACCAAAAAGTGTCTACAGGATAGGCTGATTGAAGTAAAATAGAGGAGTAAATTTTTTTCCATTGAGCAACAAGGCATAGTCATTCTACTCGAGGTTGTCTCTATTGAGTCTTTAGGGCAGTGCTGGGCATAGCACTTTCAGAGATGATGAAAATGTAATATCAGTGTATTCTTAAATGCAGTAGCAACTAGCTTCATGGAGCTATTGAACACTTCAAATATGTCTAGGGTGACCAAGAAATTCAATTTTTAGTTTCATTTAATTTATTTAGTTTAGATTTAAGTAGCCACTTGTAGCTAGTGACTACCATGTAGCACAGCATAACTTCCGGCTATCAATTTCACCATGGCTGAGCTGGTAGAACATTTTCTTTCCCCAGAGTCCCGCAAAATTTCACTTAAACCATTTCTAAGTCTTTCACCTTTCACCTATATTTTTTCAAGTTCTGAAATACCAAGTCACTAGGCTGTTAGGAAATAGAGGGACTAGGCCATGCTCTATTACTTCTTTCTCTCATATTATTTCTTTCCTCTCTTTTGTTTTCTCTCTCCTTCATGTCCTGCTTTCAGGGTCAATCACCAAGCACGATGTCAAAAACATTACGATCATTCAATACAGTGTAGCTATTATAATAGTCTTTTTCTAATTATATACACTACCATCATGAGTATATTTTATGTAATTATTTCAATACATCTAGGATTACTTCTACAGTAAACTATCTTAAAACCAAAATTACTGATTCAAAGAGTATACAATTTTTTAAAATTTGCTTTTCAAATTGCTTTCCAGAAAGATTTTTATCAATAATAGTCTTTTAGACAAATTACACCTCTTAATTCCTATCTACTAGTCGTATATTTTTCTATTTTGAAAAATTAGTTGCAAAATGGAATCTACTATTGTTTTATTTTGCATTTATTTGATTATAGACCACATTCATGCTAGAACCAGTGACAGAGTTCTCTAGTATATTTCATATGATACAGAGTTTTCATCACTCATCTGTTTCTACTTCTCTAGGGCATAAACTCAGAATACTTTTTGTTATATTCAAATGGCAGGAACATGTGTCTCCCTTGAATGGCACCAGCATGACATTGGTTTTCTCTAACAGAAATCCAAATTAATGCTCAGTTTTAAGATATTTGCTCAATAACACAGCAAACAAAATATTTTTTTTCTGGAAATTTCAACTTTCCTAGAGACTTAGGAAATCATTTGCTTCCACAGGAAATAGCCAAGACCAGGCACAATTACTCAGATTTTCTTCGGATGACAGTATCCTCCTGCTCTCAACTCCTGATAATCAATTGTCTTGTGAGATTCCAGTTGTGACCATACTTTCTTGGATCACCCTGCCCGTTTTCCTCGGGCCTCTATCCATGTATTCTGTGTGGTATGAACTTTGTTAAGCCTTCTGATGTCCTCTCGGATACCTTGGATATCTGTAGCTTCTTAATATTTTTTAAAACACAACGTTCTGGCTAGTTTATCACTGATCCCAGAGGCTAGACCTACAGAGATCTGGTAGGTTTTGGAGTGAAGGAGAAGGCTTACATGGAAAAGAGCTGACATTATGCCTAGAAATCAGAAACAAATATAAAGATTCAAGTAGAAATTACCTGTAGAGTATTGATAATTGTGAAATTCTTCAACCAGTAGGTGGAAGCAGACTCCTATCTGTAGAGATGGAGAGTCCAAGCAGTTCGCACATCTGAGTATGCTAAGTCATTTAGCACTTGCAGCAAAGAAAACTTTCACTTGTCAGCAATCAGGAATCAGCTGTTTCTTGGGGAAATATTTATGCAACCACTAATCCCTACTCAAAGGAGATTAGGTGCCTAAACAAATTTAACTCATGCCTGAGCTATTGCAATATTTTCCCAGGCAACTCAGGTTAGGGGATATAAATCTAATAAATAAACTTTAAATCATCATCTTAGTAGGTGTTTAATGCTAACAAATTGTGTTACAAAGGTTCCCTGTTAAAATGAATGCTGTTATTGCCTCATCCTCCCCAAATACTGGTCCTATTTGTCTTAGAGTTAGGAAGAGAGGACTGGAATAGGAAGGATAAATTCTGCATACTAGCAGAAAAGGTAGTGAGCAGGATGACATACTTGATTGAGTAAAAAGGATGACATAACCTGTGAGCTCCATCAGGGCAAGAATGTATCTATGAGGTTGGCTTCAAAGGCTAACAAAATTCTAGATACCTGGGGCACACTTATTAAATATTTGGTGAATAAAATGTTGAATGACAAACTAGAAGTATGAACGGCCTCTGTTCCCAGGATTTGATATATCAGAATATTCCCTTAAAAATTATGCCGTGTGTGGTGGCTCACATTTATAACCACAGCACTTTAGGAGGCTGGGGCTGGCAGATCACTTGAGGTCAGGAGTTTGAGACCAGCCTGGCCAACATGGTGAAACCCCGTCTCTACTAAAAATACAAAAATTAGCCAGGTGCGGTGGTGCATGGCTGTAGTCTCAGCTACTACAAAGGGAGGCTGAGGCAGGATAATCTCTTGAACTCAGAAGGCAGAGGTTTCAGTGAGCTGAGATGCACCAATGCACTCCAGCCTGGGCGACAGAGCGAGACTCTGTCTAAAAAAATAAATAAAATAAAAATTATGCATCATGTAAAAGAAAGGCAAAGAGCAGTGAAGATTGGTGGTATGGTAGGCCCAATCCCTGGAACCTGTGGATATTAATTTATATGGCAAAAGGAACGTTGCTGATGTGATTAAGCTAAGAATCTTAACATGGGGAGAGTACCCTGGATTATCTGGTTGGGCAAATTTCTATTTTATCATTCAACATTTTATTAACATCCATAGGTTATAGCTCCAATCTGTGCTATACAGAGGCCACACAAACTTCTATTTTATCATTCAACATTTTTTTTTAACATCCACAGGTTATAGCTCCAATCTGTGCAATGCACTTTGAAAATGGAGAAATGGAACACGTCAAGGAATACAGGAAGCCGCTAGAAGCTGGAAAAAAGCCAGGAGACAGATTTTCCTCCCAGATCATCCAGAAGGAATGAACCATGCTAAAACCTTGACTTTAGCTCATTACAAAGGATTTCAAACTTATAGCCTCCGTAAGGGTAAGACAATATATTTGTGTTATTTTAAGCCACCAAGTTTGTGATACTTCTACAGAGCAGCAATAGGAAAATAATACAGATGGTAACCAGCTTCTTTGTCCCTAATCATCTCTCTTCCTTCACTAACTCCCACACTCCTATCTCTTTCAGAGACTGTCAATAGTGAAATATTGAATCAAGTCCCCCTGAATATTTTATACACACTCTTATGAGATTAGAGTGTGTGATTACTGTTGTTATAATACAGGATTCAAGTCTAATAAGGTGGGCTCCAGGGACCTACACAACCAAGAACTGGTATTTCCACCATTAAAAAGTATTCTAAACTCTTTCCTTTTGTTATGATTATTATTATTCTAAGTTACTATGCTTTCTTTTGGTCTTGGTGTCCTTCAGAATGCACCTCACACAACTCTAACAACATGAGCATAATTGACCAATGGTCTCAAGCACATTTAATCCCATTTTGTTATTTCCTAATTCTTAGAGACCTAATATATTTGCTATCTTAAACAGAATCCAGTTTTATTTTTCATAGCACTTTATTCTGGAACTTTTCCTAGTCATCTAGACTATTGACCATAGTTCTGTTTAGCCCATTTTCTTCCAAGAAATTGAATATGTTTTGTCACTTCACACTGAGATTCTTCTCTACACTAGGGTATTATAATAATATTGTTCACTCAACCATAGATATTCTATTTTCCCACAGACTCTGGTTGCTTTTCTGCCCATCCTTGGTCACGCTGGAGATAAAGTTTGATGAATCTCCTTAGATGAGGAAGAAATTGTGTGATGATTCAGATCACAGACTCTGAATACAGATGGTCTGGGCTTAAATCCCAGGTCTTTCATTTATGAACTGTGTGACTTGGTCAAGTTACTAAATCAGTCTCAATTTTTCTATCTGTTGAATAGTAATAATAAAATATGAAATAAGAGGCTGGGCGCATTGGCTCATACCCAATCCCAGCACTTTGAGAGGCCAAGGTGGGCAGATCACAAGGTCAGGAGATAGAGACCATCCTGGCTAACACGGTGAAACCCCATCTCTACTAAAAATACAAAAAATTAGCCAGCCGTGGTGGCACTCCCCTATAGTCCCACTTACTCAGGAGGCTGAGGCAGGAGAATTGCTTGAACCTGGGAGGTGGAGGTTGCAGTGAGCCGAGATCATGCCACTGCACTCCAGCCTGGGTGACAGAGTGAGACTCAGTTTGAAAAAAGAAAAAAGAAATAAGATTATTGTGAAGATTAAATAAGTGAGCTATTTAAAGCATTTAAAACAGTGCTGGTCACAAAAGATCACATACTTGATAATAGCTTTTGTATGAAAATCCAGAATACTCAAATTTATAGAGATGAAAAGTAGATTTATGCTTGCCATGGGCTGGAAGAAGGAGAGAAAGAGAAATGACTATTAATGGGGACTGAGTTTCTTTTAGGAGTGATGAAATTATTCTAAAATGAGGTAGTGGTGATGGGTATACAATTCTGTGAATATATTAAAAACACCACTGAATTATATACCTTTGAAAGGTAAATTTTATCATAGGTAAAGTATATATCAACAAAAAAATAATGCTGGCCCCTTGTATTGTGGTTATTTTAAATTATTATTGAGATCAATGTTTCTAGTCATCCTCTTCAGGGCCTTCTTCAGAAGGAAGTGCTACATACTGAATTGCATTTCTCCAAATTCATATGTTGAAGCCCTCATCCTAAAGTGACTGTAATTAGAGACAGGGTCTTTAGAAAATAATTAAGATTAAATGAGCTTATGAGTATGCCCTTACCTGAAAGAACTGGTGGCCTTACAAGTGGAGAAAGGAAGTGCTCTCTCTTTCTTCCTCTGTCTCTCTCTCTCTCTCCACGTGATCACAACGAAAAGGCCATGTAACAACTCAGGGAGAAGGTAGCTGTCTCCAAGCTGAGAAGAGGGCACTTACCAGGAATTGTATCAGCTGACACCTTCTTCTTGGACTTCTTAGCCTGCAGAATATGAGAAATAAATTTCTTGTTTAAGCCATCCAGTATTCGGTATTTTGTAACAGCAGCCTGAATACTTTAGTACATAGTTTGTTGCCATAGAATAGGGTGATGCTGCAACAGATACCTAAAAATGTGGAAGTGGCTTTGGGGACTAGGTGATGAGTAGAGCCTAGAAAATTTTGAAGTGGCACTAGAAAAAGCCGAGATTACCATGAAGTGATTGTTGGTAGTAATTTGGACAGTAACGGCAATTATGGTGAGGGTTCAAAAAGAAAAGAGGAGAGTTGAAGAGAAAGCCTACATATAATCATAAACAAAATTTTGATAGAAGTACGAACATGAAATGCCATTCTAGTAAGGTCTCATAAAGTAATGAAGATCAGATCATGTGATTGGAAAATGGAGAAAAGATTTTTTTTTTTTTTTTTTTGGTTTGATGGAGTCTTGCTCTGTCACCCAGGCTGGAGTGCAGTGGTGTGATCTCGACTCACTGCAACCTCTGCCTCCCAGGTTCAAGCCATTCTCCTGCCTCAACCCCCCAAGTAGCTGGGACTACAGGTGCCTGCTACCACGCCCGGCTAATTTTTTTGTATTTTCAGTAGAGATGGGTTTCACCATGTTGGCCAGGATGGTCTCGATCTCCTGACCTCGTGATCCACCTGCCTTGGCCTCCTGAAGTTCTGGGATTACAGGAGTAAGCCACCATTCCCAGGATGGTCTCGATCTCCTGACCTTGTGATCCACCTGCCTCAGCCTCCTGAAGTTCTGGAATTACAGGAGTGTGCCACCACGCCCAGCCAAATGGTTCTTATATTGTGTCAGAAACACTGCCAACTGGGGCAAAGGAGAAAAAAAAATGGAACAGAATGAAAGAAGTATTTTGAACTTCTTAGATTCTACAGGGTAAGATTATAGAGTTATTTGGTTCAAAAAAGGCAAGAGTGACCCTAAAGGCAATTCAGAGATCATCAAGGATACCACTCCCAAAGCTGGCAGGGCTAGTTCCTCCTTAGATTCAAAGAGTGGGGTTTTCAAATCTTTTCAGTTTTAGAGGGTCAAAATGCCCCCACCTCGCACCTCAGGGTGGGGATATCCCTCCAGAGAGCCCTAGCAAGGCAGGTAATGCTGTTGTTCAAGTGGGCCTGGAGGGCAGAACACTGAACCAGAGAAGATTACTTTTAAGCCTTCAGATCCAATGAAATTTACCTTGCTAGTTTTGGGGCTTGTTTAGGACTTGTCATCCTTTCTTCCAATTTCTTTCATTTGGAATGGGAATGTCTATCCTATGCCCATTCCACCACTGTATTTTGGAAGCTCATAATTTGTCTGACATTACAGGCTCAAAGCTGGATGGGAATTTGGGATATCTGTAATTCAGTAGAGATGTATTCTATCAGCAGCACAGAATCTCAGCCCAGGAGAATATCAATGAAAAGAGTTGAGCTGAGTAAAATATTTGAAGAGATTCATTCTGAGCCAAATCTGAGTGATCGATGGCCCGTGACACAACCCTAGGAGATCCTGAGAACATGCATCCAAAGTGGTGGGGTTACAGCTTCGTTTTACAAATTTTAGGGAGACATAAGACATCAATTATAACATGTAAGATTGGCCGGACGTGGTGACTCACGCCTGTAATCCCAGCACTTTGGGAGGCCAAGGAGGGCAGATCACATGGTCAGGAGATCAAGAACATCCTGGATAACACAGTGAAACCCCATCTCTACTAAAAATACAAAAAGTTAGCCGGTCATGGTAGCAGGCGCCTGTAGTCCCAGCTACTCAGGAGGCTGAGGCAGGAGGATGGCATGAACCCGGTAGGTGGAACTTGTAGTGAGTTGAGATCATGCCACTGAACTGTAGCCTGAGCAACAAAGTGAGACTCCGTCTCTAAAAAAAAAAAAAAAAAAAAAAAAGGCAAGATTTACATTGGTTTGGTCCAGAAAAATGAGACAATTGGAAGTTGGGGCTTCCAGGTCACAGAAGATTCAAAGATTTTCTGATTGGCAATTGTTTGAAAGAGTTATTATCTAAAAAACCTGGAATCAGTAGAAAACAATGTCTGGGTTAAGATAAGGGGTTGTGGAAACCAAGATCTATCATGCAGATGAAGCTGTAGCAGGCTTCAGAGAGAATAGACTGAAAAAGAGTTTCTTCTGTCAGTCTCAAGATTTCTGTATTGATGCTAATGCTGGTCAGCTGTGCTTGAATTCCAAAAGAGAGGAGAGTATAATGAGACATGTCTGATCCCCACTTCCCATCATGGTCTGAGTTTTTCAAGTTAACTTTGGGATGCCCTTGACTGAGAGGAGGGCTCCACTCAGTGGTTAGGGAGTAGGGAGATTAGAGTTTTACTTTTGGGTTATAAGAAAGTTCTGGGTTAGAGATGTCACTTTTAGCAGTCATCAACATATAAATAGTAAAAGAAATCTCTGAAGATAAAGTAAGTCTCCCAGGTGAGGGTATACATATGTATGTAAACGCATGAAAATTCAGCAGATATGATAATGAAAAAAGACAGAGAAAAAACAGATTACAGTCACAGAAGCCAAGAGAGCAGGTAATATCAAGTTTAAAAAAAGAATGAAAAGGCCAGGTGCGGTGGCTCACGCCTGTCATTCCAGCACTTTGGGAGGCCAAGGTGGGCAGATCACAAGGTCAGGTAATGGAGACCACCCTGGCCAACACGGTGAAATCCCATCTCTACTAAAAATGCAAAAAAATTATCCAGGCATGGTGGTGGGCACCTGTAGTCCCAGCTACTCAGGAGGCTGAGGCAAGAGAATGGCGTGAACCCAGGAGGCAGAGCTTGCAGTGAGCTGAGATTGCGCCACTGCACTCCAGCCTGGGCAACAGAGCAAGACTGCATCTCAAAAAAAAAAAAAAAAAAAAAAAAAAAAATTAAAGATAGTTCTGAAGAAAGATTGAAAAAATGAAGCCTAAAATTTATTTATTGAATAGGAAACTTCATTATCTGGAAATCAGATTACAGTGTTTTGTACAATTAACGTGTGTTGAGTTCAGGTAGACAGCGTGTCTTGGCTATCTCAGAATATGGCATACTAGAGTGCCACACCTCTTTTTTGTACATTAACAGCTCTTGATACTCCTGGGTAGCCGAGAATTTCCAAAGAACTATAAAATGTTGGAGGCTGAATGTTAGAAAATACAATCTATTAAAGGATCTTATGTGTGGATCCACCTGGGTAGCCTCAGCAGTAAATTCAAATTAATTGTAAATAATACCTTAATAAGCCCTTTTTGTAGGAATCCGTCATGTAAAACTTATGAGTTAAAAGGTTGTTACTGAAGTGGAGCAAGATGTGGAATAGAAGCCTGCACAGTCCATCCTCCTTGCTGGAACACTGCATTTTAAAATCTATCTGCACACACAAAAGCACCATCACAAGAACCAAAATTCAGGTGAGCAATCACAGTATCTGCTTTTAACTTTGTGTCATGGGAAGAGGCATTGAAGAGGGCAGGAGCAACAGTTTCAAATTGCCAATGCTACCCCTTCCACATTTCTGGCAGCAACCTGAGGGAAGCAGAGAGAACTTGTGCACCATGGGGAGGGAAAGAACAGCAACTGGGGGACTTTACATTAAACTCACTGCTGCTCTGTCAGAGTGGAGAATAAAATCATGCTGAAATCAGCCTGCACCAATGCACAGAGGGAAAATTTGGACCAGTCCTAGCCAAAGGGGATTCAGCCATCCCAGCTGTTGGAAATTGAGTTACTCAGCAAGCCATGCTACCACAGAGTGAAGCGTTCTGAGATCCTAAGAAAACTTGAAAGGCAGCATAAGATACAAGGACTGCAATTTCTAGGCAACTCCTAGGGTTAGGCTATGCTTAGAGTCAGTGAATTAGGTTGCCACATGACCTAGGTAGACACTAGTTGACACAGCTAAAGAAGGGCTTGCTCCATCCCTTCCCCAACTGCAGGCAGTGAAGCTCATAACAATAAAAGTGATTCCTTCATCTTAAGGAGAAGAGAGTGAAAAGTAAAGAGGACTTTGTCTTGCATTTTGCACACCAGCTCAACCACAGTAGGATAAGGCACCAGGCAGAGTCATGAGGCCCCCATTCTATGCCCTGACATTTGTAGAGACATCCTGGGACAAAAGGGAACCAGATAACCTTGATGGAAAGGACCCAGTCCTACCAGGAAAAATCATCTGCTGACTAAAATGCCCTTGGGCCCTGAATAACCAGAAGCGATACTGAGGAAGTACACCATGGGCCTTGGGCTCTGAGATGTGCTGGCTTCAGGGGAGACCCAGCATATTCCCAGCTGTGGTGACCAAGATGAAGGACTCCTGCTGTTGAGGAAAGCAGGGGGAAAAGTAAATAGGCCTTCATCTTGCATTCTAGGACCAGCTCAGCCACAGAGGGATAGACCAACAAGCAGGCTCTTGGGGTCCCCAAGTACAGGCCTAGGCTCTTGGACAGCATTTCTGGACCTGCCTGGGCCAGACGGGAGCCCATTGCCTTGAAGAATGAGACCTAGGGCTTGGCATTATTCACCACAAGCTGATGGAAGAACTCGTGGGCTTTAAGCAAACATGGGAGGTGGCCTAGGAGAAATCCCTGTAGACTAGCAGTGATGGTGGCCACAAGGAGAGGCAACTCTGCCTGTGGAAAGGAGAGAAGAGTGGAAAGGACTTTGTATTGTGGTTTGAGTGCCAGTTTTGCTGCAGAAGAATAGAACATCAGGTAAATTACTAAGATTTTTTACTCCAATTCCTGACTCTCAAACAGCATCTCCAGACATGACCACAGCATTGGGTAACTCACCACCCTAAAGGAAAGGGCCTTGCACAAAGCCCACTGCTGTGCTGTCTTCAGGTCTGAATAGGCACAGTCCCAGTTGTGGCAATAGCATGCTTGCATCACCATAGCTTCAGTTCCAGGTGACTCAGCACAGAAAGAGAGACTCCATATGTTTGGGGGAAAGTAAGGGAAAAGAACAAGAGTCTCTGCCTGGTAATCCAGAGAATTCTTCCAGATCTTATCCAAGGCTACCAAGGTGGTACCTCTATGAGTCTGCAAACACCACAGTGTCATTGGGCTGGGGCGCAAGTCCGTTCAAACACCTAGAAAGCCTTCCCAAGAAGGACAGGCACAAACAAGCCCAGACTGAGATTACAATAAATACCTAATTCTTCAATGCCCAGACATCAAAGAACACCTACAAGCATCAATACCATCCAGAAAAACATAACCTCACCAAATCAACTAAATAAGACAGTAAGGACCAATCTTGAAGAAACATAGATAAATGACCTTTCAGGCAGAGAATTCAAAATAGCTGTTTAGAGGTAACTAAAAGACATTCAAGATAATACAGAGAATGAATTTAGAATTTTATCAGATACATTTAACAGAGATTGAAATAATTAAGAAGAATTAAGTAGAAATTATAGACATGAAAAAATGCAGCTGACATGCTGAAGAATGTACCAGTCTCTTAACAGCAGAATTGATCAAACTGAAGAAAGAATTCGTGAGCTAGAAAATAAGCTACTTGAAAATACATAATCAGAGGAGACAAAAAATAATGAGAAACAATGAAGCAAGCCTACAAGATCTAGAAAATAGCCCCAAAAGGATAAACCTAAGAGTTATTATCCTTAAAGAGGAGGTGGAGAAAAAGATAGAAGTAGAAAGTTTATTCAAAGGGAAAATATCAGAGAATTTTCCAAACATTGAGAAAGATATCAAAATACAAATACAAGAAGGTTATAGAACACCAAGCAGATTCAACCCAAAGAAGACTACCTCAAGGCATTTTATAAGCAAACTGTCAAAGGTCAAGGAAAAAGAAAGGATCCTAAAAGCATCAAGAGAAATGAAACAAATAACATACAATAGAGCTCCAATGTTTTGTTCAGCAGACTTTTCAGTGGAAACTTTACAGGTCAGGAGAGAATGGCATGATATACTTAAAGTGCTGAAAAAAAAAAAAATGTTACCTTAGAATAGTATATCCATTGAAAACACACTGTAAGTATGAAAAAACCCAAAGACCTTCCCAAGAAATGAAAGCTGAGGGATTTCATCAACACCAGACCTGTCCTACAAGAAATGCTAATAGGAGTTATTCATGCTAAAATAAAAATGTGTCAATGAGCAAGAAGATATCATCAGAAGGTAAAAACTCACTGGTACTAGTTAACAGACAGAAAATCACAGATTAGTGTAACACTGTAATTGTGGTATGTAAGCTTCTCGACTTAAATAGAAAGACTAAATGATGAATGAATAAAAAATAACAACTACAACATTTCAACACGTAGTAACAAAAGACATAAAGAGAAACAACAAAATGTTAAAAATTGGGAAGACAAAGTTAAAGCGTAGAATTTTTATTAGTTTCCTCTCTACATGTTTGTTTGTTTAACTAATCAGTGTTATGTTTTCATCAGTTTAAATAATGGGTTATAAGATAGTATCTGTAAGCTTCATTGTAAACACAAATGAAGAAAACATACAACAGATATGCAAAAAATAAAAAGCAAGAAATTAATGTGTACCACCAATGAAAATTACCTTTACTAAAAGGAAGACAGGAAGGAAGAAAAGAAGAAAGAGAAGACCACATAGCAATCAGAAAACAAATAATAAAATGATAGGAGTAAGTCCTTACTCATCAATAATAGCATTGAATGTAAATGAACTGAACTCTCCAATCAAAAGACATAAAGTGGCTGAATGGATGAAAGAACAATACCTAATGAACTGTGTCCTGCAGGAAATACACTTCACCTATGAAGATACACAAAGACTGAAAATAAAAGGGTAGAAAAAGATATTACATGTCAATGGAATCCAAAAAAACAGCAGGATTATCTATACTTATGTCAGACAAAATAGATTTCAAGACAAGAACTGTAAGAAGAGACAAAGAAGGTAATTATGTAATAATAGGGGGGTTAAATAATAAGGGGGGTCAAAATAAGAAAAGACAAAGAAGGTAATTATGTAATAATAAGGGGGTCAATAAAGGGGTCAATTATGATTTTGCATAAATCAAAAATCATGCATATTTATGATTATAAATATATATGCACCAAACACTGAGGCATCCAAATCTATAAAGAAAATAGTATTAGAGCTAAAGAGAGAGATAGACACCAATACAATAATAGCTGGAGACTTCAATGCCTCACTTTCAGCATTGGGCAGATCTCCCAGAAAGAAAATCAACAAAGAAATATTGGACTTAATCTGCACTATAGAATAAATGGAACTAGTAGACATTTAGAGAACATTTTATCCAAGGGCTGCAGAATACACATTATTTCTTCAAAACATGGTTCATTCTCAAGGATAGATTATCTGGTAGTTCACAAAACAAGTCTCAAAACATTCTGAAATTAAAATAATATCTAGCATCTTCTCTGTCCACCATGGAATAAAAGTAGAAATCAATAATAAGAGAAATTGTGGATATAATACAAACACATCAGAATTTTTTATAAATGCTTCTGAATGACCATGAGTCAACGAAGATATTAAGAAGGAAATTGAAAAATATCTTCAAACATATGATAATGGAAAAACAGTATACCAAAACGTATAGGATACAGCAAAAGTAGGAGGAGGAGGGAAATGTATAGCTATAAGTACTTACATCAAAAAAGAAGAAACCAGACAAACAAACAAACAAACATAAAGAAAGAAAAGAAAAGAAAAGAAAGAAAAAGAAAGAAAGAAAGAAAGAAAGAAAGAAAGAAAGAAAGAAAGAAAGAAAGAAAGAAAGAAAGAAAGAAAGAAAAAGAAAGAAAGAGAAAGAAAGAAAGAGAGAGACAGAAAGAAAGAAGGCCAATATCTCTGATGCATATTGACACAAATGTCATCAACTAAATACTAACAAAACAAATTCAACAATACATCAGAAAGACCATTCATCATGACCAAGTAGGGTTTATCCCTGGAAGGTAAGGATGGTTTCAACTTACTCAAATCAATTGATACATTATATCAACAGAAGGAAGCACAGAAAACATATCATTTTAAATGATGCTGAAAAAGCATTTATAAAGTTCAACATCCCTTCATGATAAAAAAAAAAAAAAAAACTTCAAAAAACTGAGTATAGAAGGAATATACTTCAACACAATAAAAGTCATATATGATAGACCTACAGCTAGTATTGCACTATATGGGGAGCAACTAAGGCTTTTTCTCTTAGATCTGGAGCATGACAAGTATGCCAATATTCACCACTGTTATTCAACACAGTACAGAAAGTCTTAGCTAGAAAAACCAGAAAACAGAAATAAACAGAGGGAGAGGGTATCCAAATTGGTAAAGAAGAAATCAAACTTTCTTTGTTTGCAGATGATAATTATCTTATATTTGGAAAATCCTAAAGACTCCACCAAAAAACAACTATTAGAACTAATAAACAAATTCAGTAAAATTGCAGAATACAAAATTACCATACATAAATCAGTACCATTTCTATATGCAAACAATGCACAATCTGAAAAAGAAATTTTTTCAAATTGCATTTAAAAATAGGCACAAATAAATTTAAATACCTAGGAATTGACAAAGTGAAAGATCTCTCCGATGAAAACTGTAAAACACTCATGAAAGAAATTGAAGAGGATACTAAAAAATGGAAAGATATTCCATGTCCATGGATTAAAAGAACCAATATTGTTAAAATGTTCCTACTATCCAAAACAATTTACAGATTCAATGCAATCTCTATCAAAATACCAATGACATTCCTCACAGAAATAGAAAAAACAATCCTAAAATATATTTGGATTCACAAAAGACATAGAATAGCCAAAGCATCCTGAGCAAAAAGAACACAACCAGAGGAATCACATTACTGACTTAAAACTATACTACAGAGATATAAGAAGCTAAACACCATGGTACAGGCATAAAAACAGATATAGAGATCAATGGAAAAGAATAGCGACCCCAGAAAAAATCCACACAGCTACAGTTAACTCATTTTTGACAAAGATGCTCTATTAGTTCATTTTCACACTGCTGATAAAGACATACCAGAGACTGGGTAATTTATACAGGAAAAAGGGTTTAATGGACTTACAGTTCCACATGGCAGGGGAGGCCTCATAATCATGGCAGAAGGCAAGCAGAAGCAAGTCACATCTTACATGGATGGTGGCCGGCAAAAAGAGAGAGCTTGTGCAGGGAAACTCCAATTTTTAAAACCATCAGATCTCGTGAGATTCATTCACCATCACAAGAAAAGCATGGGAGAGACCCACCCCCATGATTCAATCCAAAATGTCATCTGAGACTAGACAAGTTCCTTCCACCTATAAGCCAGTAAAATCCAAAGCAAGTTACTTACTTCCTAGATACAATGGGGGTAGAGGCATTGGGTAAGTACAGATGTGCCAAATGGGAGAGACTGACCAAAATCAAGGGGCTACAGGCCCCAGGCAAATCCAAAATCCAGTGGGGCAGTCAAATCTTAAAGCTTCAAAATGATATCTTTTGACACCCTGTCTCACATCCAGGTCATGCTGATGCAAGAGGTTGGTTCCTATGGTCTTGGGCAGCTCCGCCCCTATAATTTTGCAGGGTTTTCATGGGTTGGCATTGAGTGTCTGCAGCTTTTCCACGTGCACAGTGCAGCTGTTGGTGGATCTATCATTATGGGGCCTGGAGAATGGGAACCCTCTTCTCACAGCTCTACTAGGTGGTGTCCTAGTAGGGACTCTGTGTGAGGACTCCAACCCCACATTTTCCTTTCACATTGCCCTAGCAAAGGTTCTCCATGAGGGCCCTACCCCTGCAGCAAACTTCTGCATGGACATCCAGGTGTTTCCATAAATCTTCTGAAATCTAGGCAGGTTCCCCAAACCCCAATTCTTGACTTCTGTACACCTGCAGACTCAATACCATGTGAAAGCTGCCAAGGCTTGGGGATTGCACTCACACCCTCTGAAGCCATGGCCTAAGCTATCCCTTGGCCTCTTTAGTCATGGCTGGAGCATCTGGAGTACAGGGCACGAAGTCCCTGAACTGCACACAGCAGGGATGCCCTGGGCCCAGCCTATGAAACAATTTTTTCCTCCTAGGCTTCTGGGCCTGTGATGGGAGGAGCTACCTCAAAGGTCTCTGACATGCCCTTGAGACATTTCCCCATTTTTTTTCTTTTTTGGAGATTAACATTTGGCTCCTCATTACTTATGCAAATTTCTGCAGCTGGCTTGAATTTCTTCTCAGAAAATGGAATTTTCTTTTCTACTGCATTGTCAGGCTGCACATCTTCTGAACTTTTATGCTCTGTTTCCCTTTTGAAACTGAATGCCTTTAACAGCACCCAAGTCACCTATTGAATGCTTTGCTACTTAGAAATTTCTCTGCCAGATACTCTAAATCATCTCTCTCAAGTTCAAAGTAGTACAAATCTCTAGGGCAGGAGCAAAATGCCACCAGTCTCTTTGCTAAAACATAACAAGAGTCACCTTTGCTCCAGTTCCCAAGAAGTTCCTCATCTCCATTTGAGACCACCTCAGCCTGAATTTCACTATCCATTTCATTATCAGCACTTTGGTCAAAGCCATTCAAGAAGTGTCTAGAGTATTCCAAACTTTCCCACCTTTTCCTGTCTTCTTCTGAGTCCTCCAAACTGTTCCATCCTCTGCCTGTTATCCAGTTCCAATGTCACTTCCACATATTCTGGTATCTTTTCAGCAGCGCCCCACTCTACTGGTACATCTTACTGTATTAGTCCATTTCATACTGCTGACAAAGACATACCTGAGACTTGGAAATTCATACAGGAAAAGGGGTTTAATGGACTTACAGTTCCACATGGCTGGGGAGGTTTTATAATCATGTTGGAAGGCAAGGAAAAGCAAGTCACATCTTAGATGGATGGTGGCAGACAAAAAGAGAGAGCTTGTGTAGGGAAACTCTGTTTTTAAAACCATCAGATCTCATGAAACTCATTCACCATCACAAGAATAGCAAGGCACAGACCCTTCCCCATGATTCAATCATTTCCCACTGGGTTTCTTCCACAACATGTAGGAATTATGGGAACTACAAGATGAGATCTGGATGGAGACACAGAGCCAAAGCACATCAGATGCCATGGAAATACAATGGGGAAAAGACAGTCTTTTCAATAAACTGTGCTGGGAAACCTGGATATCCATAAGCAAAAGAATGAAACTGGATCTCCATCTCCCTCCTTATGCAAATATAAAATCAAAATGGATTAAAGATTTAAATCTAAGACCTTATACTACAAAACTAAGAACAGAAAACAGTGGGAAACTCTCTGGGACATTGGTCTGGTCAAAAATTTCTTGAGTAATACCCCCCAAGCACAGAAAACAAAAGCAAAAATGGACAAATGTGAACACATCAAGTTCAAAACTGTCTGCACATCAAAGGAAACAATCAACAACGTGAACAGTCAGCCCACAGAATGAGAGAAGCTATTTGCAAGATACTCATCTGACAAGGGATTAATACAATATATAAGGAGCTCAAATAACTCTATAGGAAAAAATCTAGTAATTTGTTTTACAAATAGGCAGATTTGAATAGACATTTCTCAAAAGAAGACATACAAATGGCACACAGGTATATGAAAAGGTGCTCAACATCACTGATCATCAGAGAAATGCAGATCAAAACTACAACGAGATATCACTTCACCCCCATTAAAATGGCTTTTATTGAAAAGTTAGGCAATAACAAATGCCAGTGAGGATGTGGAGAAAAGGGAACCCTTATACACTATTGGTGAAACTGTAAATTAGTATAAACACTATGGAGAACAGATTGGCAGTTCCTTGGAACACTAAAAATAGAGCTAACATATGACCCAGTAATCCCACTGTTTGGCCTGTTATACCCCCAAAGAAAGTATATAGAAGAGATTATCTGTATTCCCACGTTTGTTGTAGCACTGTTAACAACAGCCAAGATTTGGAAGCAACCCAAGTGTCCATCAGCCAATGAATGGATTAAACAAATGTGGTACTTATACACAATGGACTGCTATGCAAAAGAATACAAAAAGAATGAGATCCTATCATTTGCAATAACATGGATGAAACATGGATGAAATGAAAAGTCATTATATTATGTGACATAAGCTAGGCACAGAAAGACAAATATCGAGCGTTCTCACTTATCTGTAGGATCTAAAAAATCAAAACCATTTGAACTGATGGAGATACAGAATAGAACGATGGTTACCAAAAGTTGGTGGGGAAGGGGGAGGGAAGGAGTGAGGTGGCAATGTTTAATGGTAGAAAAAAATAAAAAAATGAAGAAGACCTAGTGTTTGATAGCACAACAGGGGACTATAGTCAATAACAATTTAATTGTACATTTTTAAATAACTAATAGATTGTTTGTTAACACACAGGATAAATGTTTGAGAGGACAGCTATTCCATTTTCCATGAGGTGATTATCATGCATTGTATGCCTGTACCAAAATATCTCATGTACCCCATAAATATATCTACCTACTATTTACCCACAAAAATTAAAAATACATTTTTAAAAAACAGTTTTACCTTCTATTTTGTGACATCTATACACAATTTTAAGGGGTAAGTTGATTCTTTGTGTGTGTGTGCTTGTGTTGTATTTTTATATTTTTTATTGATACATCATAACTGTATATATTTATGGCATATATATGATGTTTTCATACATGCATATCATGTGTAATTATCAAATCAGAGCATTTAGGATATTCATCACCTCAAACATTTATCATTCTTTGTGTTGAGAACATTTCAAATCTTCCTACTAGTTATTTTGAAACATAAAGTAAATTATTGTCAACCATAGTTGCCCCACTGTGCTATTCAACACAAACTATATCTGCATGCTTGCACCATTTACCAACCTTTCTTCAGACCCACCACTGCAAACCCTTCCAAAAGCCTCTAGTAACTACTAATATACTCTCTACCTTCATGAGATCAACTTTTCTAGCTCCCACATGAGTGAAAACACGCGATCTTTGTCTTTCTGGCCTGGCTTATTTTACTGACCATAAAGACCTTTAATTCCATTCATGTTCTGCCAATGGAAGATTTTCATTCTTTTTATGACTGAATACTACTCTATTATGTACATACACATTTTCTTCATCCACTCGTTTGTTAATGGCCACTTAGGTTGATTCCATATCTTTCTTATTGTGAATTTAGTGCTGCAATAAAAATGGGGTACAGGTATACCTTTGATATGACTACTTAGTTTCCTTTGAATAAGTAGCCAGTAGTTGAATTGCTGGATCATATGGTAGTTCTAGTTTTAGTTTTCTTGAGGAAACTTCACACTGTTTCCATAACAGCTATACTAATTTATATTCCATTCCTACTAATAGTGTATAAAAGTTCCCTTTTCTTTGCATTCTCATCAGAATCTTTTACTTTGCTTCTTTTTAGTAATTGCCAGCCCACATGGGATAAGATGGTGTTTTTGTTGTTCTTCTTTTTATTACTGTTGAGTTGTTTGAATTTCTTGTGTATTCTGGATATTAGTCCCTTGTTGGATCAATAGTTTGCAAATATTTTTTCCATTCTATAGATTTTTTCTTCACTCTGTTGATTATTTTGCTGCAGAGAATCTTTTTAGTTTAATATAGTCTAGTTTGTGCCTCTTGTCTGTCTTTCCTTTTGTTGTTTTGTGTTTTTGAAGTTTTAGCCATAAAATCATTGCCTAGAGCAATGTCCTGAAGCACTTCCTCTACATTTCCTTGAAGATGTTTTATAGCTTTGGGTCTTATATTTAAGTTAAGTCTTTAATACATTTAGTGTTGATTTTTGTATATGGTGAGAAAATTGGGTCTAGTTTTATTCTTCTATATATGGGAAATCCAGTTTCACCATTACCATTTATTGAGGGGTACCGTTTCCACAGTGTATGTTCTTGGCACTCAAAAATCAGTTGGCTGAACTATGTGGGTTTATTTATAGATTCTCTATTCTGTTCCATTGGCCTATGTGTCTGTTTTTTATAATACCACGCTGTTTTGACTACTATAGCTTTGTAGTATAATTTGAAGTCAAGTAGTGTGGTGCCTCAGCTCTGTCCTTTGTGCTCAGGATTGCTTTGGTTATGTGGTATCTTTAATGGTGCCACAGGAATTTTAGAATCTTTTTCTATCTCTATGAAGAATGTTATTTAGGGATTACATTGGATCTGTAGATTGAATTGGATAGTAATGTCCAATATTAAGCCTTGGGATGTATTTCCATTTGTATCCTCTTCATTTCTTTTGTGGTTTTCTTTGAAGAGGTCTTTACCTCCATGGTTACATTTATTTCTAGAGTAGTTATCTTTTGTTGTTGTTGTAGCAATTGTAAATGTAGTTGTTGTCTTGATTTATTTTCCAGCTAGTTTGTTCCTGATATATACAAATACTACTGACTTTTGCATGTTGATTTTATGCCTAGGAACTTTAGTAAATTTGTTTTATCAGTTATAAGAGTTTTTTGTGGAACCTTTAGGGTTTTCTATATATAAGATCATGCCATCTGCAAAGAGTGATCATTTGACTTCCTCTTTTTGAATTTTCATGTCTTTTATTTCATTTTCTTTCCTAACTGCTCTGGTTAGAACGTCCAGTCATTACTATATTGAATGGGAGCCTTGAAATTAGACATTCTTATCTTCCAGTGCTTAGACGAAAGGCTTTCTGCTATTCTCCATTCTGTATGATGTTAGCTCTCGGTTTGTCATATATGGCATTTATTATGCTGAAATATGTTCCTTCAGTGCCTAATTTGTTGAGGTTTTATCATGAGAAGGATGTTTAATTTTATCAAATACTTTTCTGCATCTATTGAGATGATCATTTAGTTTTTGTTTTTTGTTCTGTTGATGTGATGTATCACAATTATTGATTGGCATATGTTGAATCATCCTTGCATCTCTGGGACAAATCCCACATGATTATGGTGTGTTATCTTTTTGATGGGCTTTTGAATTCAATGGACAAGTATTTTGTTAAAGACTTTTTTGTCTATGTTCATCAGGGATAGTTTTGTGTAGTTTGTTTTTGTTGTTTTTTGTGCTCGTGTGTGGTTTTCAAATGTGAGTAATGTTAGCCTTATAGAATTACTCAGTAGGAATTCCCTCATCAATGTTTTTTGAAATACTGTGAGAAGAATTCCTTTTATTTCTTTATAACAGTGTGAAAAATAGCTGTTATTTATTAATTGCTATAAGTTGACCTGTCTTAGCACTGCTTTTGCTGTATCTCATAGATTTTTGTATGTTGTGTTTTCATTTTTCTTTCAATAATTTGTTTTAAATTTTCTTCTTAATTTCTTCACTGACCTAATGATCAGTCAGGAGGATGTTTCTTAATTTACATGTGTTTGTACAGTTTCTAAACTTCCTCTTGTTATTAATTTACACTTCTAGTTCATTATGTCCTGAGAACATACTTGATAAGATTTTGATTTTTAAAAGTATGTTGAAACTTGTTTGATGGACTAACATATAGTCTATCCTAGAGAATGTTTCATGTGCTAATGAGAATAATGTGTATTCGGCAGCTGTTGGAAATAATGTTCTTTAAATGTCTGTTAGGTCCATTTGGTCGGTAGTGCAGATTAAGCCTGATGTTTCCTAGTCGAATTTCTGTCTAGATGATCTATCGAATTGTTTAAAGTGGGTTATTGAAGTGTCCAGCTATTACTGCATTGAGGTCTGTCTCTCTTTTTAGCTGTAATAATATTTATATATCTGTGTGTTCTAGTGTTGGGGGCATATATATTTACGATTGGTATATTCTCTTGCTGAATTGAGCCCTTTATCGTAAAATAATGACCATTTTTGTTTTCTTTTATATTTTTATTTTATTTTATTTTTGCTTAAAGTCTTTTTGTCTTATATAAACATAGCTACTACTGCATGTCTTTGGTTTCTGCTTCATTGGAATATTTTTTCTGTCTTTTTTCTTTTCTTTTTTGAGACGTAGTCTTGCTCTGTCACCAGGCTGGAGTGCAGTGGTGCAATCTTGGCTCACTGCAACCTCTGCCTCCCGGTTCAAGTGATTCTCCTACCTCAGCCACCCAAGCAGCTGGGACTGCAGGCACCACACCCAGCTAATTTTTGTATTTTTAGTAGAGATGGGGTTTCACCATATTGGCCAGGATGGTCTCGATCTCTTAACCTTGTGATCCGCCCTTGTTGGCCTCTCAAAGTGCTGGGATTACAGGCGTGAGCCACCACCCCTGGCTGGAAACTTTTTTAAAAAAGAGACAGTGTCCTTCTCTGTTGCCCAGTCTAGAGTGCAGTGGCATGATTATAGCTCACTGTAACCTCGAACCCCTGGCCTTCAGTGATTGATCCTTCCACCTCAGCCTCACAAAATGTTAGAATTACAGACATGAGCAACCATGCCCAACCTTGGTACTATTAGAACCTGAAAAAATAATCTTGAATATATCCAGAAGAAATAAATATGAATGAATATATTTAAGAAACTTTTGAATCATTCAAAGGAGGATACGAGCTGCCAGAAATTAAAATGTATTTTTATAATTTACATATGTAATTCTTACATGGTATAACCATGGTCAGAAATAGGCATATTGTTGAGATTCATAAGTCTCCAAACACTCATAATATAGTAGTTCTTAAGTATAGAAAACAGGGATTTTTCAATAATCAGATCTGGGACAAGTGGCCAACCATCATCCAAATAACATTTCCTTATTTCGAAATAGAATGTCAAAATAAATCCATGTGTATTAAACATCTTAATTTTAGAAATTATATCATAAAATGCAGATAAATGTAGGTAATTATCCATCTAAAGGTAAGAAAACAATTTTAAGCACACATGCAAATATAAAATCTGTTTAAAAAGGAGATATAAAATTATATAAACATTTTTAAAAACTGTGAGTCAAAATTACATAAAATAAAATTTTAAATTAAGACTTCAAATTGGAAAACATCATTATGATACATGGGACCTGCCAAAGGCTAATATCATTGATAAGATAAATACTCAAATAAAAATATTTTAAAAGACAGTGAACTTATTTATCAAAAAAGTAGATATGACCAGTGCACTAATAAAAGTTCAAACTCACTATTCACAAATTGTGTATTTGTGCAAATACACAATTTCATGTATTTTCATGCAAATACATGAAAAGTAAAACATTGAAATGCTATTTTTAACTTATAAATCCGTAACTTGGTGAAAGTTTAGGAGAAGCTAATCTTTTAAATGCTGTTTGTGTTATACTCTATTACCATTCCTTTTTTGAATGCTGTTGGTTAATCTGTTTGAAACAGTGTCTCCAGGAATCCATTTTAAAGAAATAAATGAAGATAGGAAAAAAGGCAAGTGCATAAAATATTCTTTGTAGATTTGTTTATATAGCCAATAGAAAACATATAAAGTAGAAATAATTTATTAATAATTTAGTTCTTAGATTCTTGATTATATTAGCAAAAAATCTTGGCATTGTGGGTAAAAAAGGAGACAGGAAGTAAAATACTTAAGACTTTTAATCTTATACAAAGGGAATCAATAGTATTTATTATTCAATTCTTGGTATTTCTAAGTAGAGATAGTTATTGTTAAGACAGATTTTTATAATTTGTGGGTCATTAATTACAAAATAATTTTCAGTTTGCTAAAATACTTCCACATTTCTAGTAAAAAGATAAAAAGTAATAATATAGTACATTTAGCATATGAAAGAATAAAAGAAAAACCATAATGAAACATTTACAAAGTAATAAACAATAAAACAGAAGTAAAGGCAAACATCTGATATGACAATTAAACTTCTTTAATAATAGAGAAAATTTTAGATAAAGATAAAATCAAATTTCTTGCTGTTAAAAAATAACTAACCATGAACAAAACACAGAAAAATTTAAAAAGTAAAGGGAGGACCAAAGATACATAGAATTTAAAAAATTAAGAATAACAACAGTTTTTAAAATCAAATCTATACATAATATGATAGTTACAAGACATAATATTAAATTCTACAAATAAAAATAACTTTTTAATGGAAACAATTCACAAAACTCGATTATATTGGAAAATTTTAGCATATTACTACTCTCAAGAGAGAAAACAGAAAAGAATATAAGTACCAAATATGCAAATAGTATAATTAGATTTGATAAATATATTTCCATTATTTTCCTCTATGATAAGAGAAATACTTTTTCTTCGAAATCCAAAACATTTTTACAAATTGATGATTTTAAAAGGCAAATTTAAATTAAAATATCCAAGCACAAGAAAATTTTTAAATATTCTCCTTCTAGAGTAAATAGAAATTTTCAATCAAATAGAAAATCAAGAACCCATTTGTAAACAATTCAAGAAACATCATTGCTGCTACAGCATGTTCAACCTTATGAATCATAAAGCTGCACATTGCAGCAAATTAATGTTTGAATTACTAAACTAGAGAATACAGTTACAAGCCTACAAACCAATCATTTAGGAAAATATTTTTAAAAGTATGTCTAAAGAAAATAGAAGAAAGAAAGTAACAAAATTAAACAAAAAATTAATCAATTAGGTAGCAAGGAAACAATTTAAAAGCCATTTCTTTGAAAAATTCAATGAAATAAGTAATTGACAAGCATAATGCACAAAAGACAAACTCAATACACCAAATTAGGAATAAAGAAGCACCATAATAAGAAATACTAAGTTTGGATGCTCCAAGTTTATAAAGCTAAAATTATTTATTTTTAAATCTAAATTTTTGGCCAGCACGGTGCCTCATCCTTGTAATCTCAGCACTTTGGGAGGCTGAGGCGGGCCAGATCACAAGGTCAGGAGATCAAGACCATCCTGACTAACACAGTGAAACCCCATCTCTACTAAAAATACAAAAAATTAGCTGGGTGTGGGGGCGGGTGCCTGTAACCCCAGCTACTTGGGAGGCTGAGGCAGGAGAATGACGTTAACCTAGGAGGCAGAGCTTGCAGTGAGCCGAGATAGCACCACTGTATTCCAGCTTGGGTGACAGAGCAAAACTCCGTCTCAAAAAAAAAAAAATATATATATATATATATATGTAAATTTTTCTAGAAAAAGTACAAATTTTCAAAGTTAAACTAATAAGCATATACTTTTGAAAAACCACAATGACCAATCAAAAGCTTTTCAAAGTATTATTTTTCAAAAAGACTAAGACATTCTTTCCAACATAAAAGGAACAGATAATTCTTATGCTATAAAAATTGTTCCAAGATATTAATTAAGTAGTTTTCTAGTTAATTTTATAAAGCTGTATAATCCTGATATCAGAATTTGACAAAGATGGCAAAATACAAAAAAGGATGAAATTGTATTTTTAAATATATTTTATTGAAAATTATGTTCAAGACTTGTTATAGAAAAATGGATTCAATGCCAAAGAAGTGTGAGATAATCATCCCCTGTAGAAGTTCAACAATGTACACCATCATATTGAAGAATCTATGATTCTGCAGTTATAAGTGTTATTAACTCAACATATTCCAAAATTATTTGGACAGAAAACATATTTTTATATTACACTTACTAATATTTAAATGTTATGTCTCTAATGCCTGATACGTAGTAGGTCCTCAATAAATTTTAGTTAGTTTGTTTGTTTGTTTGTTTTACCCTCTCTCATTCTGTTTTCAAGTGCTGAGCTTTCATACCATGGAAAGTGGATGGCATTGATCTTCATGGTGACTATTCAGGCCTTTCCTAGATTAGTATGACTGACTACAGAGCTGACTAAAAATGTTATTCTCGACAATGTAAAAGTAAAGGTACAGCTAGCATAAAGAGGGAGATAGAAGAGAATTTGAAGACCTGGAGAAAAGTTAGGAAGTTCTAAGTTCTTCATTTTGCAAAATGCACATAGTGACCTGTGTACTTAGTGACCTTACTATGTACAGAGAACAGAAGAACAACGGAGGATTTATGAGTGACATTAGTACCAATCTATCAGAGTAGACAGTCAACAGACATTGCCCAAAGTTGGTAAATCAAGACTAGTCATATGAGCATACATTTAAAGATATGAAAGTGACCTTCGAAAAACCAACAAACAAGCCAGGCACAGTGACTCACACCTGTCCTCCTAACTATTTAGGGGGCTGAGGCAGGTGCATGGCTTGAGCCCAGGAGTTCAGAGGCAACATAGTGAGACCTTTGTTTCTAAAAATAATAATTAAAAAAAAAAAAAAAAAAAAACAGGAAAAGAAAAGCCCACAACCAAAACTAGTGAGTAGTTAGTTGTTGCCTTTGAGGAATAGAAGTCAAGGTGGGGTAGAGGGCTATTACTTCTCATTTCAAATTTTTTTCATTTTTTAAACCATGTATATGTTTTAGTGTGTTAAAACTTTTCTAATAGCTATGTCCAAATTTTGATTTTTAGCAGAGTTAGTGAAAGCCAGTGATTTAGGGTATAGATTAATGAAGGCACAACATGGCTTTTTGAACCTGATAACCTTCAGTTTAAGTCTTGGCTCTACCAACTGCTAAAACTGATTGGCTTTGGACAAACCACTAACTCTTTAAGACTCAGTTTGTTTCTCTGAAAATGTCAGTAATAATACCTTACACATAAAGCTATTTTAATCTTTAAAACTGAGAATATCTAAGGCATTTAGCACACATACAGAGGGTACTTAATATAAATTGTTTCATTTAATATAATAGTGAATATGTTATTATCAAGTATGTGTCAATTCTCAAGTATATGTCTCAAGTATATGTCAATTTATCTCTTGAATCTCTCTTTATGCACAAGTATAGGTATAGGTATGTAATATTTAAGTGTAGATTCTATAAATACTCTAAATTCTGTAAATACTAATGGTCCAGCAATTTTTAGAGGCTTCAGAATGTTTGTTTTCTGTTTGTAGTAGGAATCATGATGTAATGAAAGAACCCAGTATTGGCTTTCACACACCCACATTGGGAAAGTCATTTAATCCAATTTAAGTCACTCCCCCTATAAAATGACATTGCTGGAGCTTTACCTGTAGGAAGGTTATAGTGAATCAGATGTTCAGTGGGGATGCTGGTCACCTCTAGGGCCCATGGCTGCAGAATAAGAGAATAATGTTGCCCATCAAACTTGGAGAAATTGTGGGATCCTACACATCAATTACAGCTCTACCTCAAAAGTTTGGTCTTGGAACTGAGGGAATTTCCTTGACTTCTGAAATGGAGCTTGGTTTGTTGAAAAAAAAAAAAAAAAAAACTAATCGTGCTTTCTGAGGCATAACAAGTCTGCTTACCTCTGTCAAATGAGTTTACTTATCTAAAATATGAGCGTTCCTCTTAGTAAATTCAATTTCCTGCTAAATGATACCCTCATTTGTTATACAGCTGAGTTTAATATGTGTAATTCCACTGTAAAATTAATGGTTGTGCATAAAAATATGCTTCCTTTAAACTGACCTTCAGTTCTTTCATAAAAAGATCATTGTTTATTCATCCTTTGTGTTGTTTTTTATTTTTCAAGTTATTCAAGAATAAATTGGAAACTATTCTGTTTGGAAATTTACTTGCAAAGAAGTTATTTTTCAAGGTATTGTGACAAAAAGCCTTGAAAAATAACGAGGATGTAGGAGGCAGGATTAAGACTTTGAAGTTTAATTATATCTCTACAAAGAAAACTCTTGGCAAGTGTACTCACTCACCCATTCAGTAAATATTTATATGGGTAAGATTCATACAGGGATGACAAAAAGGATTCTTGCTCATAAGCTGGCAGGGGAGCAGCAGGTCTGAAGTAGGGCTGCTGGAAACGAAAGTGTAAATAAAAATTTAAAAGTCTTTATTTTCAAAAATAGCAAAATACAAAACAATTGAACATCACCAATTCAAATAAATTGACAAAGTTAATATACATTTAGAGAACATTTCCTTCTTTCTCCAATTCCAAATTTTCCATCTCCTTTTTTCCCATTAGTATTTGCAAGATTGATATAAAATTAAAAGAATGCAAATGATTTTGGTTGTACTGTATGATCACTTCACCTGAAGGAGCAGTAGCTTGCACCTGTAGTCCTAGTCCTAGCTACTGGGGAGACTGAAGTACGTGCATGGGTTGAGCTCAGGAATTGGAAGGCAACATAATGGGGCAACGTGAATGAGGCCCCCATATTTTTGAGCTGGGCCTTCTTGTTGAATTTAGGCTTCAAGAAATGCCTCAAACAGACTGCTCTGGTTGGAGTGTTCTGTTGACTTGTGCTGATTGTTCTAAAGGCTACTAAAATTGTGTTGCAATTCCAAGTTTCCATAATTCTAAAGGATTATCTTTGATCATCAGACTTAAATGTTTTGGGCTTCTTTGTTAGCACTACAGTATTTCAAAATATAAATCAACAACATTTGGAGAAAACAATATGCTAAAGAAATTGTGTGGTTTATAGTAGTTGTTGATGACCTGCATGGTACTGAAATACGCAATGAAGACAACTATAGGAGCAAACTGATTCAGTGAAATAAAATAATGCAGAGACATTACAAATGACAGTAGCAGTTTATTGTAACATTATAGGGTCATGTTGGTATGGTGGAAAGATAACTTCAGATTCAACCTGGTTTTAATCCTCTCTGTGCCCCTCCAAGGTTAAGCAATGTATCTAACCTCTCTTAGCCTGTTTCATTGCAAAACGGGGATTCAGATACTAGGAGTGCTACACAGATTAAGTAACACAATTTTTGGTGTGGCTGGTACATAATAGAATTATGGGTTCCCATTGTAACCTTGAAAATCTCCTAAGTAAGGGTCCTCCTGTGCATTTGAAGGACTCTGTGGCCTCACTTAGGCTGCAGTGTTCTTCAGGTTATCTTTTCTAATCCAACTTTTCCTTTCATCTAGTCTTCTCCGGATTGTACCGGACTAACAGAATGCGGACAGAATTGGATGGTGAGCCAGTAGTAGCTGAACAGGATACCTCACTAGGGTGGTCTCTGTCTTAAGTCTGCTTTTCTTGGAAGGATTAAGCCTTTCTTTACAGCTATGGTGGAGGAGGAAACATATAGTACATAATAGAGCTAAAGATTAAAGATTTTTGACTGCTGAACCTACCAACCCCCATCAGAAGAGCACCAGGAAGTCAGGAAAGAAGAAACTCTTGGCCGGGCGCGGTGGCTCACGCCTGTAATCTCAGCACTTTGGGAGGCCGACGTGGGCGGATCACGAGGTCAGAAAGTCGAGACCATCATGGCTAATACGGTGAAACCCCATCTCTACTAAAAATACAAAAAAATTAACCGGGCTTGGTGGCGGGCGCCTGTAGTCCCAGCTACTCTGGAGGCCGAGGCAGGAGAATGGCGGGAACCCGGGAGGCGGAGCTTGCAGTGAGCCGAGATCGCGCCACTGCACTCCAGCCTGAGCGACAGAGCGAGACTCTGTCTGAAAAAAAAAAGAAAAAAGAAAAAAAACTCTTGGCTTGACTTTTTCAGTTGCAGAGAAACAGAGCTATCTGGCAAGCTGTCCCCGTGGCAACTCCCTGCGCAGGAGTCCCTCGGCCCTGTGATGCGGGCAGGTGGAGCACCAAAAGGTGCCACACTCAGACTTCCCATCACGCATCCATCACTCTCTATTCCTGTTGTAACACCTACATTTATTGTAGACGTTCAGAAATTCACCTTTCAAACATGTTTTAGGAACACGTCATGTATGTAAGTAGGAAGTTGCTTACATATATTAAATTAGGGGCAGCATTATATTTTACAATAGTTTTAAATTCACTGAATTCATAAAAGAACAATAAGGCATGTTAACATCAATTTTATTACTTTACAACCGTAGTCACTTATAGCGCCACACAAAAAGCACATGTAAATGAATAGTAGGAGAGCTATTAATTCCAAATTCTAATCCCCAATATAATTTGCTGCTATACATTTCTATATAAATTACTGTATTTCAAAGAAAAGGAGATGCTTAAAATGAAATCTTCCTCTCCATGTTCTGCTCCATCCTAAGTTCATTATTAAAATACACAGATGAAGACAGCTATGGGAGAAAATACTATAGAAGTAATACTTGAAGGAGCCCAAAGTATGAGTTAATTTTTAGCAGTATTTTCTTACTCTAGACACATGACACAGTTCAGAAATTACTTTGAATATAACCATGTGTGACAATAAAGACAATTGTTCTTCTAGAAGTACAGCTAATATATATCAATAAGCACAAGGCAAAATAAAGTGAAATAAGTAAATGATATAAAAAATTCATATAAATTAAAAAGTTCAAAATTAGTTTTATCATCTGCATCTTCCATTATATGTTTCAGTATATTTGTTATCAGTTATATTATCTAATGCCTAGGGCCAAAAACAAAGTAGACATTTTTTGAAAGGAGAAAGAAATTACAAATTTAGAGCTCTTTTGATTACAATTTATTTGTTTGCAAAATGTCCACCAATTAGAACACATGACTTCCAGTTATCATGTTTCTAAAGTTGAGTTTCCTTGCCTGGCCAGTATTTGGGTTGTAGCAAATGATCACTTGTAGTGCAATTTTCCTTTTGGAATCTTGTAGACACCATTGTTCTTTCTCTCTTCGTTATAAAACTTCTGTGTTTTGAAACATAATTTTTCTTTAAAATGAAAAGTACTGCAATGCTTAGGAAAATTGACACTGTGCCCAGTATCACAGTTAGTCCCAGATATATATGTCTAGAAGAAGAGAGAATCTCTGTTAGAATTATTGCAACTACCCAACTTCAGAGAAAATTTAAAAGGTAGGTAATAATATCATTCTGATGCTTTTCTTTAAGAATGCAGATTTGGTGGTTTATATAAAAGACGATTTTATGAATACTGACAGACCGTTGAAGGCAGTTTACAAAATAAAGCAATGTCTTAGTAGCACCATCATTTTCAGTTACTACTAATTACATAATCAGTTTTATCCTTTCTGTAAATTATTTCTTTAGACCAGGTAACCATATCCCTGTTTGCCTAGAACAGCCCCGGTTTATGCTGGTGTTGGCCCAGTGTAATTTTTATAGTGCTCCTTTTCACATTCAAAAGTACCCAGTTTTGAATAATAAATTATGTGGCTACCCTATCCTCAGACCTTTCCCAACTTCATTTCTTTGGAAAACTTGCATGAAGCAATGCTAAGGGGAACTGGAGCTCTGAGTAAAGCAGAGTGATTTCAGAATAAACCAGTTATTTAAATCAGTTTATTTCATGAGAAACCTATAGTTCTATGCTTTGTCAGAAGATGCTAAGATATGGAAGGGCAGGTTGCATGTCTCATTCTGGTTACCTTGAAAACATACTCTCAATCTCTGATTGAGTTGCATTGTCTCTACATTACAGTTAATACAGCCTTAGCAAAAATGTGAGGAAATCCTAAATTATACTCACAGATTGGGTCCCTTTCAAAAACCAAAATAAATTTCACGCATAGCATCAAAACCTATTAACTCAAACAGATTTATTTGAAATGGTGTACCCAATTCACATCCAACTAAGATGGTTCAGTACCAGGTTTATTTCTCTAGAAAATGCTCAGCTTGTAAGTCTTTTAAACAATCTTCCTTGCTTTTAAGCCATTGAAGCATTGCTTTAAGCAATAAGGGACTAAATGTTTGATGAGCTGAACTGAATGACACCATAGTGAAAAAGCCATGCCACCCAACCCCCATATACACTCACCCACACAGAGAAAACCTTTTACTTTTGTGCATTTCAAGTACGAGAATAATTGAACATCAGTTTGGCAATAAAAGCCGGGCAGATTTAGAGCCAAATCCAACTCTTGCCCAGGGGGATTATATCTGACGTAAGTGGTACAGTTTGGCTCAGTTTGAAAAAGAATAAAATCAAACCCAAAATGTGACCTAAATTTAAATGCCTCTGAATTTCAGGGAAATACTTGCCCATTTGTGTGCATAAACTTTCAAAATTCTACTCTATTCTGGACATTTTTGTCATATTTTAAAAATGATTACTCATTTAAAATGGGAGTCAAGGTAACGAATAGGGACAAAAATCAAAGATCTAATCAAATAATAATATAATTATTCTATGATTACAGATCACACTTTTTGATTAGACTATTCTTTACCTTACAAGCAGTGAAATGACATGAAAACTTGTTAGTGTCAGTGGCATTGTGTAAATCTGGGATGCTGTAGCAGTGAGACGCGGGAATGCTTTTGATTTGGTACCTGAAGACATTTGAATCATATAATCTGCATGATCCTCTACTTCCACATCTTTTAAATCCCCATTTGAGGCATGAAGTATCAATCAAAACTCCAAAATATACTGGAGCTGGGATTCCTGCTGTGAGAAAAACAACTGCTGTTAAAAAACATATGCACATCTTTTTGTCTATGAATGATTATCTGAAACCACTTACTTTAATTTAATTACTGTTTTGGAGATGAAAGGCCATCAGTTACATGCTGAAATCTCCAAAACCTCTCTCTAATCCAGTCTTTTCTCATAAGCTCCAGAATCATGCAGTAACTGCCATTTATTTTTCTCCAGAAGCATGTCACTCAGGTACTTCAAACTCAACATGAGCTCAACTTCTTCCCCTACAGACCTGTCCCTTTATCAGTGGAAGCCCAGTCATTAAAGCAGACTTGGGAGTCATCATTGAGCCTTCTTTCTCTCCTCTGTCTGGCTATCACTATATTTAATTTATCCCTCAAACATACCAATTCTACCTAGTAGGTATATCTTAAACAGTTTCTCTTCTTTCCATTCCCACTGCCACTCATTCTACCCTAACATAAAGCAACAGCCAATTCATGATTTCTTGGCTTCCTTCATTAACCTTCTCGAATCTATCCATCATACAGAGATTGCATCACTGAATTAAGTAGGTGACTTCCCAAGACATCACTTCCAAAAGAAGAGTAGTTAACTGAACGTTGGGTTATTCTACTTTTGTGGCCTCGCTTTGGGCAAGATTGTTGTCTTATATTTCAGAATGCAATTTTCTTGGATTTCTTTCAGTGACTAAAATGTTCTCTCCTCTTGTCTCAATGCCTTGTGTAGTTTCCTTTATCCTAAGCAATACTTTTCTCTTCTTTACCTTCTTAATACACACTCACTTTTAAAATCTCAGTTTGAACGTTTTCCTTCATGGAGGCTATTTTGATGAACTAAACTTGTTTTACATCTCATAAAACTTTTAATACTCCTGTAATAGCTTGTCGAATTGCCTTCTCTGCTAGACTATAAGCTCACCATGGTAGGAAATCTGTCCTCCTTTTTCAAGCTGTAAACCCTCAGAAAATGTTCAGAATTTAATCCCTCCTTAAGAGAAAAGGTATCTCTAGTGTACAAATATTAATGAAAGTATCTTAAGTAGTTGTTCATAGCTCAGGGTATATTTTACGTGTTCTAAATTGGTGGTTCATTAACATCTGTTATTTAGTTCTCTTAAGAACTATATTATCTGGCAGTTCATGGTCATAGTTGGCTGGAGTTGAGCAGGAGCTGCCTCCATGCCTCACTCCTCACCCGCTGCCTACACTTGGAGTCTACCGCGAGTCCATACAGCTTTCTCTCTGCCTACATCACTCATTTCCATCAACAGCCTGCTTGTTTCTGGCATTTGAGTTTTAACCTTTTTATATGTTTTCTTCGGTTATAAAATTTCTTTGTAGGCTTATATTGAATAAAATAATCTCACTAAATTTTTAAAATCATCTAATAATATTTATGATACTTCTAAATTTCAGAGATTATCCATTTGTTATTTGAAAACAAATGAAAATATTTCAAAATATTTTCTGGCCGGGCGCGGTAGCTCACGCCTATAATCCCAGCACTTTGGGAGGCCAAGGAGGGTGGATAACGAGGTCAGGATAGAGACCATCCTGGCTAACATGGTGAAACCCCATCTCTACTAAAAATACAAAAAAAAAAAAAAAATTAGCCAGGTGTGGTGGTGGGTGGGTGTACTCCCAGCTACTCAGGAGGCTGAGGTGGGAGAATGGCGTGAACCTGGGAGGCAGAGCTTGCAGTGAGCAGAGAGCGCACCACTGCGCTCCAGCCTGGGCAACTGAGCAAGACCCCGTCTCAAAAAAAAAAAAAACCGAATATATATATATACACACACACACACACACATATATTTATGTAAAGGTTTACCTAAACTTTGCAAATACTCATGTAAAAAATTGATTCAATCCAGACTCATGGGTGGCTGCCAAAGTTTTGAGTGAAAGATTTTTGGGAAACAGAATGGTGACATAATCTCGAAGTGTCAAATTATAGATAACTTATTAACTGCAGAAGGATTGTTACAATGGAGAAAACTGGTGGACACCACCTTCACCAAGGGACCAAAATTAAAATTCCAATGATGGCATAAACTGAATTGATGTGCTTCCTGATGTGATTTATTAAGCATCATGCAAATCATCTGTGTAGTATTGCCACCAACAATATTTTACCTGGACATACTCAAAAGCAAACACATCCAATAGGTGGGATATTTTACAAAACAACTGGCTTTGCCTCTTGAAAAAAAAATGTAAATGTTGCAAAAGAACAAAAAAAGAAGAATGAGGAATTTTTGGAGATAAAAAGGGTAACTAAACACAATATGTGGTCTTTGACTTTGGATCAAAAGAGAAAATAAAATACTATAGAAGACACTATTGTTATAATGAAAGAAATTTGAATGAGGAATTGTATTAGACAGAGTAGCATATCAATGTTGAATTTCTGAAGTGTGAGAATGGTATTGTGGTTATACAGGACGACAGACGTGCTCTTGTAGAAGAATACAAGTCGAGGACTTTAGGACTGAAGTGTCAGCATGTTCACTACTTATTTTCAAATGATTCAGCAAAATATTTGTATGCTCAGAGAAACAGAGGAGAGAGATTTCTGGTTTTTGGACACAGTTGATAAATCCCAGTAAAAGTTTTACAATTATTCATTGTCATTTAAATTTTTGTTTTGTAGATTTCAAATTTTCACAACAAATGGGAGAGAAAGAAAGAGGGAAGTGAAACCTATGGATTAAAAAAGATTTTAGCAATATATCACCTAAATGCAATTGTGGACCTTGTTTGGTTCTTGATTGAAACGTACATGTATAAAGAAACATCAGATAATTTAAAGAATTTGAGCAGTAATTGGGTATTTGCTAATATTAAGAAGTTATTTTTTAAGATGCAAGAATCACCAGATTAAAACAAGTCATTATGGTTTTGATTAGAAGAGCACACCAAACATGTTATAGAAGAAATGCAGTAGTCTAAGACTTACTTCAAAATAAGCTAGTTGGGGTAAGTAGTTAGGCACACAGATGTCCTAAGATGAGCTGTGCATTGATAACTGTTGAAATTGGGTAATGGATAAATGGGAGTCCATTGCTATCTTTGCTGTATACAAAGAAAGCTCTTGCTATCTTTGTACATGTTTACATTTTAAATAACAAATGATTATAGGAATATCTAATTTAATCTATTTTGCATGAAACCCCATGAACAAGAAGAGTAGAAAATTTATCTAGCATTCAGTTTGGATTATTTGGTGCCTCAAAAACCAACCAAATAGATGATTTACCACTTAAAAACTTCTGGTGATAACCAATTTTACATTACCTTTAATGATGTGAAGACAAGCCAAAAGATTCAAATGTTCGCCGTTTTCTATACATGGTTTAAGATTATTGTAATAGAACATTTTCAAAGATTCACAAAAGCAGAGAGAATGATATAATTAATCCTCATGTACCATCATAGCTTTGACAATTATTAATGTTTTGCCATTGCTGTTTCCTCTCTCTCTCCACTCTGAACTCTTTTTTTTTTTTTTTTTTTTTTTGAGACAGAGTCTGCCTCTGTCACCCAAGCTGGAGTACAGTGGCACAATCTCAGCTCACTGCAACCTCTGCCTCCTGGGTTCAAGCAATTCTTGTGACTCAGACTCCCTGAGTATCTCGGAACACAAGCGTGCGCCACCATGCCAGGCTAATTTTTGTATTTTTAGTAGAGATTGGGGTTTAGCTATGTTGAAACTAGGCTGGTCTCCAACTCCTGGCTTCAAGAGATCCACCCGCTTCAGCCTCCCAAAGTGCTGGGATTGTAGGCATGAACAACTGTGCCCAGCCTGAACTCTTGTTTTAATATTTTAAAGGCAATCTGAGACACCATGTCATTTCAATTATGTATATTTCAGCATGCATCTCTACTGATGACATTTTTTAAAAACATGACTGCTATGTCATTCTCACACCTAACACGTTTTGTAATACTTTCATAGTTTTATATAAAATGTAGCACATATTCAAGTTTTTGGATTGTCTCCAAGGATTTTTTTAATTCATTTGTTTTTATAAGGATCCAAAACAAATAAATACATTATATTTAGTTGATGACTCTTTATAGCAATATACACTCTTCACTTTTTTTTCTTACTAATGGTTTTTGAAAAAAAGACACCACCAAGTCCTATAGGATATGCCACAGTCTGGATTTCATTGCTTCTTTATAACATTATTTAATTTATTCCCCTATCACCCATCTTTCCTAGAATCTGGTAGTTAAGTCTTGTTAGATTCAGGTTCAATTTACTTCAGGCAAACGTACTGTGTATTTTTTTATTCTGTCCCAGTTAGAAGGCACATGCAACTTAGTTGCCACTCTTAGTAATGCTAAGATGGGCATGAAGTTCAGACTAGGCCAGTCAGATCCCTCCATTATGAAGCTGTTCATCAACTTTCAGCTAAAGCTTTTAACTATTTTTAAGGCCACAAGACAGGATTTTTTTTTTTAAATCTATACTTCTTCAGAAAGTATTTTTGGGTTTTTCTCTAAAAAGGTATTTTCCTTAATTGACTAATTTGGATACTTTGACATACAGTTAATAGAAGAAAGGCAGGATAAATCATTTTTTTATCCTTTATTTCTCAATTTTCAGAATAATGACTTGATGTCCTGATATTCTCCAAATTTTAAAAATATCATTATAAACTCATGTGTTTTAATATATTCTATGTATTTCAATAAACTGCAGCCATTATTGTTACTACTGCTACAACTATTTTGAGTTTCAATTTATCTCACCTTGAGGCCAATCTCCTCAAATTGGTTCTGTTCCCTTGTGATATATCCTTCTTAGGCTGTGATAGCGCATTCATTTTCTAGTATAAAAAGATGTCCCATAATCATCTTATGCATTTTCTACCCTAGGCCTTGAACCAGTCATTTCTCCAAGGTGCCATATCTTTTACTGCGAGATTATATTTAGATATCACAGATTAAGTGTTGTGGTGTTCATTTCTTCTGGGTTTCAAAGTTTCTAGAGTTTTCAGGAGATGGAGCTATAAAATACACATTATTTTAAAATAAAAATATGTGAGTTCAAATTTAAGAATGAGATTTATTTAATTTTCTTTTTTTTTTTTAGATGGAGTCTTGCTCTGTCACCCAGGCTGGAGTGCAGTGGCACGATCTTGGCTCACTGCAACTTCTGCCTCCTGGGTTCAAGCAATTCTCCTGCCTCAGCCTCCCTAGTAGCTGGGATTGCAGGCACGCACCACCACGCCCAGCTAATTTTTGTATTTTTAGTAGAGATGGGGTTTCACCATGTTGGCCAGGCTGATCCGAACTCTCGACCTCAGTTGATCTGCCTGCCTCAGCCTCCCAAAGTGCTGGGATTACAGGCGTTAGCCACCACACCCGGCCTTTAAATTTTTTAATTTTATTCTTGTATCACTTTTCTGTTTTACTAAAAATATTGATTCCAAGTAATCTTAACATATTTCAATTGCTTTATCTTAAAAATATAATAGTTTCAACATAAAAATATTGATATTAGTACTAATAATAACTACAAATCCAGTTAATCTATGAGGATTTGGTAAAAACTTTTATTTTTTAAGGCATTTAAAGTTTTTCATGTATGCTTATTTAACCAACATATGCTTACGTTAAACAGTTTCAGTTTAATATTTGGTTATTTTAAATTTTATTTTCAGTTATATTAAAACTTTGTATAATTTTGATTAAACAATCACATAAAAAGTTACATTTACAAAGTCTTACTTCCATCCTGAACTTTATCCCTCTTCCCTTTCTTCTCCTACAGGTATAACCATTTTTAAAAATTTGTTTTTAGTTTATGCTTCCATTTTTCTTTTATAAAAAAGAGCAAAATGCCTTTGCACATGCATATAATGTTTACACGGTTCCACACGTAACACCAAAAACATCGTACAATAAAAATTGTTCTCCATTTTGCTTCTTTTTACTTAATACTATATAGTAGAGATCGGTTGGTAACATTAGATAGATTTTCCCCATTCATCCTTACAGTTCTGTTATGTGTGTGTACTACAGTTTATTCAACCAATCTCCTACCAATGGACATTTAGGTCACTTCCAGTTTTTTGTTATTATAAAAAGTCACAATTATTGCACCTATTCATAATGATTAAATTTATTTTATAATTTTTGCTAGCAAATTTTTGGTATAATTCTTAGAAGTAAAGATATTAGGTTAAAAGGTAAATATATATATATATATATGTATGTAATTTTACCTGTTATTGCCCAATAAAGAACATCATTTTCCAACAGCAATGTGTAAGCATAATCTATTTTTCCATACATTGCAAACAAAATTTGGCAATTTGTCAACCTGATAAGAAAGGTGGTTCTAACTTGGCTCTTTTTATGAGTGGATTTGAGCATCTTTCTATATATTAAATGGCAATTACATTTATTTTTCCATGAAAAATTCACATCTTTGGCTCGTTTTTCTACTTTGTTGCTTGTTTTTTTCTTCTCAAAACTTAGGATTTTCTTTATAATAGGAATATTAGGCAATTGTCTGTTACATAAATTACAAGTTCGTCATTTGCCGTTTGACTTTGCTTATGATACTTTTGCCAATTTCAAATATTATTTTTGTCAAATCAATTTTGTAAACCATTTGTTTATGTTGGAACAATTTTTGCTCTGTAGGCTCCATCTGTATTCCCAAAGACAGGTAGATATGGGGGCCAATTCTTGCCAGGCATATACTACAGGCTCAATATATGACACTTTTCTAGCTAATACCTATTTTCATATTGTAGAATTAGGGCCAGTCATGATGCCACATAACCCTATTTTTGTTTCTTTTTCAGTGTTGTCAGGATTCTATTATCTTGCTATGCAACCATTTTACAACAATATCTATGTAAACCAAATTTAATTTCAGATTTTTAAAGCTTTGAATTTGTTCTTGTTTCTGGGTTGTTCCTTTCTGACAAATGGCAGTGAAATATTCAAAATTATTTTATTTTATTCTTTAATATATAAACTCTTCAAGGGTAAAACTTTAAGGATAAAAACCTTATTTGTCTCATTCACTGTTTAAGGATAAAACTCTTTAACAATAAAACTGTTTACGGATAAAACTCTTTAAGGATACAAACTTTGTCTCATTCACTGTTTCCTATGGGTTTTAACCAATATATATTTAAAAATTTGGTAGTCACAAAAAACATTTCAATTGCAATTTAAAGTATGACCTACTCAAATTTATTTGCTTGGTTTAAATAATACCTTATCTTTCTCCCTAATGACATAAGGGATAAGCATTGAGAGTAACTCAAAATAATTATTTCCATTTTAAGAATTGAAAAAATTATATTTAGGCTTCAGCCTTTCTTACTCATTAATTTCTGAGAGCTGTCTTGTAAAAGCCATGGGTTTTCTGAGAACACACAAGTGCTAGAAAAGGTAAGATTGTTAAACAAAAATTGTGATTAATGATTATTAATCTCACAAAATCTCTGTTATATCTGGAGCACAAAATAGGCAATACATTTCTGTAACAAAAGAAGAAAGGAGTCAAGAAAAGGAGGAAGGGAATAAATAAATGAAGAAAGGAATAAAAAAGACTATGAACTTTGCTACCTACAACATATATTTATGCATGGCAATTCTGTAAAAATATTTAGAAAAGTCTTCAAAATACACTTATGGTGGCTACCATAAATTAAAGCATAGGTTAACTTACCAAGAACTCTTATTGATAATGTGTAGATACCCAAGGCAAAAGACTTGAGCTGTGGCTTAATACACCTAAAATCAACAAAAGCACCATTACAAGAAATATATAATCCATTAAAGCAAATAGAAACTTGAATGATAATCTGCCTAACATGCATGAAATCATGTTAGAATTCAAGTGCCATTTATGTTGAACCCATTGTTGTGCTAACATAGGGAGGGCAAAATATGTAAAAGCCATATTCCATTTCATGCAATGCTATAAGAAGTTTATAATTAATATTTCTAGAAACTAAATCACCCATACATGCCATATTCATGTGGTGCCGATAAAGTCAAATTTAAGTGTAATCACCAAAATGCAAAGATTCAGAATAAAACTCAAATTTCTAAGAAATTGTTAGAATTTGAAGCAACAATAAATAATTAATAGCCTACAATTTTTATGGCTTTTTGTCTAAAAGCACAGGGCCAAATTGATCAGCGTTGATATAATCACTGTGGCATGCTAAAAAGTTGTTGCTAAATAGAGGGAATTTTAAAAAATCAGAAAAGTGCAAAAACACCTAAATAATAAGAGTGTCATTAATATGACTGTAAAGCTTAAACTGATTGGCCTATGAAATTTAATAGTAATAATCATGGTGATATATAAAATAACTGCTGAGTGTTAACCATGGTATTAACTACTTCTTACATATTATATCTTTTAGTTTCTGTTTAAAAGAGGCAAAAAAAAAAAAAAAGACACGCCTTTTCTTCTGACATCAAAATTCACAATAGTTAATATGACGGACTAGTGGTTAGAAAGATGCTTTCTGTGGTAAGTAACCTGATTCTACACTTGGCACAATATAAGAAGATGTTGAAGAAGTAGCCACAATGTTCTGGAAAGTCTAGGACAATGTTTTGCCATTTTGTCAAACTCAGGCTGCCATTTGTAAATGTAACTATCTCACGTTCTCCATGCTGTATTTCCCATGATTTGATGAAAGCTGTTTTGAGAATAGCAGGTTTGTGGTTAATAAGTTCTATTTTCTGTTTGTCATTTCTAAACAATTTCCAGATAAAAATTGTGGGAAATAAAAAAAATGTACACAATACTTTGCTTAGTCTTACTTTAGGAAAAAAATTAGTATTCATCCTTAAATATATGAATTAATTTGAAAATCACCCAGTCCATCTCATAAATATATAGAAACATTTGCAAAGCTAAAGCTAGCTCAATTAGGTTGAAAATATTATAACTGAGGCTCCTGTTTTCAAAACTATTTACAATTTGGATTCATATAATTTTTTCAGGTGTGTGATAGCATAATCAGTAAAAAAAATTCGAGCACAAATTCTGCTTTAATATAAGAAAAACGTTATAGGGAATTTGAATGGAGATATAAATACAGGAACAAGGAAATATGTAATGCTTGTCACTGTTAAAGTAGTTATACAATTCTCACTCAGGTGATGTTGGTTAACAAATCACTATGTTTTAGATCCCATTAATTACATTAGAAAGTGACTTACATTTAAAACCGTTATTTTTAAAATAGAAATATTTATAATATACCAGAAATCAATTTAGTTACTATTTAAACTTATGATAAAGATTTTATGTGTCAAATTATAAATATGCAAGAAGCTACATACTTTTACAAATTTTTTTAGGGTTTTATAAGCAAAAATGGTTGAAGTCATTGATATGGTCTGGCTCTGTGTTCCCACCCAAATCTCATCTTGAATTGCAATCCAAATTTTAATCCCCGCATGTTGGGAGAGGGACCTCTTTGGAGGTGATTGGCTCATGGGTGTGGCTCCCCCATGATGTTCTTGTGATAGTGAGTTCTCACAAGATCTGATGGTGTTGTAAGAGGTTCTTCCCTCTTCACTCTGTACTTCTCTCTCCTGTGCCTTGTGAGGAAGGACTTGTTTCCCCTCCCCTGACTATTGTAAGTTTCCTAAGGCCTCTCCAGCCATGCGGAACTGTGAGACAATTAAACCTCTTTCCTTTACAAATTACCCCATCTCAGGTATTTCTTTCCTTTATAAATTACCCCATCTCAGGTATTTCTTTCTATCAGTGTGAAAATGTAATAATACAGTCATTAACATCATGGATTAGAAGCCTCAATTTACCCAAAAGCCATGAAATCCCCCACAGATAATTCCAGTCATGGCAAAAATATACAGATAAAGCAATATATATAATAAATTCTAATATTATTGTATTAGATGAGCCTTAAAATATTTTATAAATTGTATTTCCCATGATTTGGTGAAACTATATTTAATCTAAAATGCATGTTACCTATGCTAATTAATATTATCACCAGCGTTAGAAGTTGGATACTACATTTATTAAGCAATTCTAGTGATGTAGGCACTAACATTGCCTCCTAGACCAATAGTTTGCAAACATTTTTAACTAAGAAAACTTCTATTCAGCCACATTTTTGTATAAATACCCAAAGTGCAATAACATATAAAAGTGAAACAAGGATATGGGACAAGTTTCTTGAAAAAAACTAAGAGGAATCATAACGATTCCACAGAAAAAAATTTAAATCATTGCTCGAGATGATTGTGTCTTATATTAAAGTTAGAATAGGGAGAATCAGTACTCACCTCAGAAGTAATATGTATCCAGGTATGCCACCTAGGGATAAAGTATAGGATGTGATGACTGAAATTACAAGGAAATACAGAAACATTTGGGGACATCCATTGTCTTTCTGACATCTTCCCACTATGCCTGAGGAATTTCCGGATTTAGAAGCTGCAATTCCCACACATGTGCAGTTGTAAAATATCTGTAACACAATAGGGAAAAGTCCAATTATTTCAGTAACATTTAAATAAAATTAAAGATAGTCACTATAAAAATTTTTACAGCACCATAGCCATGCATTACATAAACAATGAGGAAATATTCTTTTATTTTTCTGTTTTAGAGTATATTGAGCAAAGCAAAATCTATACAGATACAACATTTCATTATCTAAATAGCAGATGGTTGATCTACAAACTACTAATCCTATACAACAATCTCAAAGCAAATCCTGCCTAATCTAACCATACCTTACCTCCTTCACTACCACTTCCAATTCTAAGTAATCATTATTTCTTGCCTAGATTGTTACAATGCTCCCTTTATGCTCAACTCGTTTCCACTCTTACCTAGCTAGAATCTGTTTTCCACCCAGTAAGCAAAGTGAACCTTTAAACATGACAGTCAGACTGCATCAATACCCTCAACCTGCCAGTGGTTTCTCATTATACTTGCATGAAACCCCACATCCTTATAACAGTTTACACATTCTCCATCATGTAGCACCTGCATGCCACTCTAATCTCTTCATTCAGTGATCTTCCCTCTCTTCTTTTGTGTCAGCCACACACGTGACCCTTGCAAAGGCCCCATTTTGCCCTTTCCAAACTTCCCCTCAAACCTGGCAAGTTTATCCATGCCTCACGGCCCTGCTATTTTCTCTGCCCAGGTAGCTCTTCTCCTTGGTGATTACACAGCTGGCATCCATACCTTAGTTCTCTTTACAGAGGTTTTAATAGAGAACTTCCATGACTACCCATTAAAAAAAAAAAAAACAAACTCCCATCTCTCCTTTTTCTTATTCTAATTTACGTCTTTTTTTTTTACAGGGCTTCTTGCTGCCTATCAGGATATCCTATATTTACTTATTTTTAAAATATACTTTCCCAACAAAATGTAACCTCTATGAAAGCAGAAACTGCTGCTTTGTTATTATGCAACCAGGGAATGGAATAGGCTCTCATCTTAGGCATTTGACACAACTTGGTTAAGTAAATGGGCACAATTTGAGGATATGACATAATTTACAGTGGCTATGAGAAAAAAATGATTCTGGTGCATAAAACTAAACTAAATTTTGACTGAAGAGAGACAATTTGTATAACCCAATAGTTTATTATTGAGTAAACTCAATAGTTTATTTCTGTAAATTTTATTTATGAATGTGTACATATAATGTTATCATTTTAATCACAAAAGAGTTTGTGAGTTTTTAGACAATAAATAAAGCTGGAATTTCCTTTTCTAAAATAGTAGTAATATAGATTTTTTGTAATGTCAAGTTGAAACCTTTGAATCTTAATTCTGGTTGCCCACTAGGTAGATGAGTTAAGCAAGTCCTTTGTATCTCAGTGCCTCAGTTCTCATATGAAGAAAATACTGAAAATAATGCAAATTATTTTAGGACCATGAGATTTGAATGTAATTTTGTTCTTAGAACACCAATCTTTAGCCCTTCCTTATAATGTCTTTTATAAATGGTAGCTCTCATTATGAAAAGCCTTCATGCAGCTGTGAGCAAAAATAACACTGGCTAAAAGAAAAATAACAAAGAAAGAAAGCAAAGACAGGAAGAAAAGAGAAGCATGAAAACGTATTTCAGATGAGTAGGTAGTCTTATTCATCGTTGCTAGAAACCAATCCTTTCTGCTCTAAATAAGTCAAAATAATAATACAATGAACAGAGTCAATCAACAAACATAGCTATATATCTGTGGATATACAGCCTAAGCATTCATATCTAATATGTAAATAAATGAAATATATGTGTGGTCTAATTTTCTGCCCTCTAGGATTGTCAAATAAAGGCATATGTAAATAAATGAAATATATGTGTGGTCTAATTTTCTGCCCTCTAGGATTGTCAAATAAAGGCATATGTAAATAAATGAAATAGGATTTGTAAATACATGAAATATATGTATGGTCTAATTTTCTGCCCTCTAGGATTGTCAAATAAAGGCAAATTTAATCAGTCACAAATAGGAAGCAGTCTCAAAGAGCAAGGATAAGGAAAAGTCTGGGACAAGAATGGAAAGGTGTGCTTAGAAGAATGAATCTGTTAACGATTTAAGTACTTTATATCCCTCACAATTGCGGTCTGCTAAGGATTGAATATTTGTCCAAAGTTCGTATGTTGAAATCCTAACCTTCAATGTGATGGTATTTGGAGTACAGCATTTAGGAGGTAATTAGTTCATGAAGGTGGAGTCCTCATGAATGTGATTTTAGTGCCCTTATAGAAAGAGACAGGAGACCTGTCTCTCCCTGCCTGCTCTCTGCCATGTCAGGATAGAAGGTGAAGATGGCCATCTACAAACCAGAAAGCGGGTCCTCGCCAGGCACCATATCTGCTGGCACCTTGATCTTGGGCTTCCCATCATCCAGAACTATGAGAAATAAATGTTTGAAGCCACCCATTCTATGGTATATTTGTCATAGCAGCCTGGACTGACTAAAACAGATTCCTACCTATATTTCCTACCTCTTCTCCCTCTTCTGCCCTATGGAAACCCTCCATTCCAGCCCACCTGCCCTTTCATTATTATACAAATTGGCTTGATTTTCCAAACAAAGTTGTCCTAGAACCATCAATCTCCTCATAATCAGATCCCTGACCCCAAGGTCTAGAATCTCTGGACCTAAGCCTCCTAATATTGGCATCTATTTGTCCATCCCCTAAAACCTCCAAGGACCACTGGTCTTGGGGTCAGAAGACAGGGATCTGAAAGCGTATCTTATTATATGATCATATGACAGACATTCTCATTCAGGGCTAACACTTCTTAAAAGCAAAATGAGAGAAATAGACTACATAATTACAAAAGTTCTTCCACCCTATTTCGTGACTCTAATCCTCACTCACTCCAACTTTTTCAGCAACTCCAGTACTACTAGGAATAGTTATAACATTTTCTTTTTCTACATAAAAGGACCAGGCAGCAGAGGGGTAAGCCTCCCACTAGTAGTGGTCTGCTGTGAGCCCCCATAGAGTTTTGTTGTTTATATTGTACCAGGACCATCGCCATAAACTTGAGAGGTGATTTCTTACAATATTTTTTCCACTCCTGTTGGAGGTTTGACAACCAGCAAGACAAGCTGATACATATGTGATTCCATTTTCACCACACATGGGTTCCCATTTTGTCTCTGAACATTTGCATCTTGAGTTGCAATCTGAAAAGAGAGCTCGTTCATGATAAGAGACAGGTTTGGTTCTGAAAAGAAATATAACAATATAAAATATTACCTCTTGGCAGGTAGCACCCGAATATTTTCAAAAAAATCAATGTTCTTGAGTGATATAAATGATACTACCAACAAAATTTGCCTTTTAGAAACACAGTTGTCATCAGAAATGCCAGCTTCTGGTCATGAAATATAAGTTTACTAATAAAAAACTTTCTTTTGAAAGTTATCTTTAGAGGTTTACAAATTCACATGATGTCCAATTCTTAGCTTATAGGTTTCAGTCTACTGCCCCTAGGATCGTCTAATATATTTCTGTGCAAAGGTGTACAAAAATAGTTAACAAGGTAGAAGAGTAAACTTTTAGAGCAATTTATGACATTACTTAAATGCATCACAGGTGTGTGTGTGTGTGTGTGTGTGTGTGCAAATTTCATTCAGAATTGTTGTCTAAGTGTGAGTGAAATGGCTGTTGCTAATGGTCCAGTAAAAGCAAAAATAGCCAATCAGTTATCAGTTAATTCTCTTTCGGTGTTTGCAGGAGTTACATGCCCTCTTGCATATGTGTTACCAATAAGTGCATTCCCAGTTCATTCAACCTTTCTCCCCTGTATCCTACCAGTGTGTAGTGCTCTTTCTTAGCTGATAGCATCCTTTCTTGCTCAAATTCACAAGTAAGTTCAATGACTTACACATTTATTTGTTCATAAAATTTTACTGGAAGCCTAATAAGTGCTAGCTCTGGGAGAATAGGAGATAGTTACAAATATTAATGAGACAAAATTTGTCCCCCTTCAATGGACTTTTTTGAGTTATTACACAAAATTTTGATTGCATTCTTTCTTTTCTCCTTCATTTTTTTTTGTTCTCTGCCATTTGCTCTTATATTTACCCTTCATCTCTCCCAGTATTCTCTCTCCCTCACTTTTTTTTTCTGTCACATGAATGGCCTAATTCTTCTGCTTTTATCCTTTTTATTATTCATATCCCTCTATTCTTCTCAAAGGGAACTTTTGCAATGGTAAGTCATTTCTATCTGCACCATATATGCCATTCACTGGTCCTCCATACTTCATTCTTTCTGTTCCTTATTTTCAAATGTGTTTATTTATTTGTTTATTCCTCCTCTTCCCCCCCCCATTTTTAAAAAAAATATTTGAGGAGCTTAAACAAACAAGAAATACACTGAAATATACAATCAACAGAGGTAGGAACTACTTTTTTATTCACTCCCATATCTCCAGAACCAAGAATAATTCCTGTCACACAGCTAGCTAAGAAACAAAACTTCTAGTAAGTTAGTCAATAAAAAAAAAAGATACTTTATTTTGGAGAGAGAAATTAATCACTTGGGATTCTGCCTCTGAGAAGTATTGTCATTAATGATGGCAACCATAATTTCTTAATTAATATAATACTCCGTCTAGTAGAGCTGGTATGATGAATTCTGTCACCTCAAAAGTACAAACCAAAGACCTCTGAGATGTCTCCAAATAGTGTGAAAGGGTACTGCACTAGGCCTTCCGAGATGTGCTATAGGAATGTTTAATCCTATTCCCTTCCATAAAATTTTAATTGTTAACTGAGACTGTTTGTAATATCTGAAAGTATAAAACTTGCTCAAATTCACACTGCTTGCTAGTAACAAACCTGAAAACAGAATCCTGCAAGCCCTCTTGATTGTAAATTCCTATGTCACATCAGAGTTATCCTTGTTATTGCAGAAGAGAGATTTCCTCCATTATCATATCTAAGGCTTGTCTTCAGTTTTCCTATTGAATATCCAGGTCAAGACAGCGTTTGGAATAATGCAACATGGAAAAACCCATGGGAACCATTTTATATTTTATAAAGAAAAATATTTTATATTATTGAGAGTAAGTTTAATTTATCACCAGGAGCAGGAATCAACAACATACATGTTTTCTGAAGGATGTGCTGACAGTAGATTTGTAATTTAGAATTTTAATTATAAGAAGAGTTTTGACAAATATGCCAGAATGTTTATACCCAAATGAGATTTTCTTTCAAAATAGTTATTTTGAAAGATGAGAGCTTTTCCTTAAAGGTTAAATCTTTGCCCTTGTTAAGAATATTCTCAAAAATATACAAAGAAATTTCAAAAGAAGAGCCTTAGAATGTATTAAACAACAATAGCATTACTGCAATAGTTATAGTCTTTCAAAGTGACTGCTTTGAAGAGACTAGTACTCACTCAATGTAAATGTTACCTTTTGTTTCTTTAAAATATTTAATCTTTGATTATGCGGGAATACTTTTAATGGGAATCTCAAAGTTTACTTTTGTTGTCTGCTTTGTGTTTACTTTTGGCTTAGAAATTATAATGTAGAAAGAACGTTCTACTTTGAGTCATGCCTGTGTTCAAGTCCCAGATCCATGCAGTTGCCTTTAAACAAGGATAACAAAACTAACCTCATCAAGGTGTTCTGAGGATAGAAATGAGATCATGAAAGTTAAGGTGTTTTGGAAATCACAAACTATAAAGTCCTCAACAACTGTCCCTCTACTGTGAGGATTTCTGGGACAGTTAAAGATGGCGCTGGGCTTCTGCTGTCTCCAAATGGAAGAATCTTCTTCCATTTCATGGTTACAAGTAACATTCTTAATCCACATCACTGACTTTCACTAAGGCAGCACTACACTCAGCTGAGTCTAACAATGTGGCTGTGATAACTCCCAGAAGCCATAACTTATGAACTTTGCATTAACCAATTTTCCTGAACATTGTAGACGGCCAAAACTATAACAGGTGCTCATTTAGCAGCAGGTGAAACCAGGTTAATAAAGGTGATGGAAGTTGGAACATAGAGACAAGACAGATAAGCAGTGAAGCAAGAGTAGGAAGGGAGATGGACAGCAGGCTGTAAGCAAGAAGCCACAGAATAGGCAGGAAACAGAATATAGTGTCAGGAGTGTTTGCCTTTGAGCCACAGGCAGAGTTTCAGGTGGCTAGGCAGATACACTTGGAGAGGCCTTCGTGGCACAGGATGGAGGCTTGATATTTTTTTAGAAAACAAATAATGCATATATAGGTGAAATGATGAAGAGAGTTACCTCTGGAAACTCATGTTAAGTGGTAGAGTGATGGGAAAGACTCTCAATGGGCAAGGACAATATAGGCCCTACAAGATCCAACCTTGTATTGAGAGAGACTCTGGAAACCAAGCAATGTAATCACCCACCTCATACAAGATGACAGGCCTGAGGGCATCACTAAATATTCTCCTGACCAATTGCAAGACTCTCAGCTAAAGAGAACTTTTATGGGGAGCACTGGGTTGAAGGACAGACACTCTTTCCTGAAACTTTACATGATTCAAGCACAACAGCAACTATGGAGGATTGCAAAGAGGTAACTCCAGTTCCTCAGATATCCAAAGGAGAAAAAAACTATTGTTTCCATGAATGGCACATTTATTTTGTGTCAGGCAAGTAGTATTCACTTTCATGTATGTTAGCTTGCTTAAACCCTACAAAGGTTTAAAAGGTAGTTATTCTGTTTTTAAGATGGGAAAATTGAAATTGGATTAGTTTAAACCATATGTACATCATTTCATTAAGAATAGACAGAGGCATGATTCAAGGTTTGTATTTCCACTATCATGTTTTTCTAAATTAATCAGGTTGGTTCTCTAGTGTAAAATACGGGTTTAGCAATTTTTGTATTTCTCTAAAATCAAAGGAGATGACAAATTCTGGTGACAATAACAGATTCTAAATATTGTCAGTTATTCCATAGTTGTGATGTTTAAAAATCAAATTCCTTTTTGCAGCTCCACCAATAATTGATTTAGTTAAACAAACCAATATCCTCAAACTATTTAATGAGGGAACATACCCTTGGTAGGAGACAGTTAGTCCTGCCACATCAGAATTTTCACAGCCCAGTGCAAACAGGGAAAGGAATAGGAGGTAACCAAAGACAGATGATCCCAAGTAGAGTTTTGCAGCTCCACACACACTGATTCTGAATTTTTTCATAGCTATCCCCCCAGAGAATATTCCAAGGGCCACTGCTGGAATGTTGATGAGCCCTGAGAAATGAGAAAAATATATCATTTGTGAATCTCTAAAAAAGATCTGAGTGCACTAACACAAACTTTCTAAAGATTATTTTGTCACTTTAAATTATAGAAATATTCAGTCACTATCATCTACTGACATATACAAAGGGTGTATGATGAGTGTCTAGGTTATAGACTAATGGTGGTACAACTGTACAGTCTCAGGTTCTGTCTAGCACAATGTCTAGCACAGAGTATTAAATTAATAAATACCAAATGAATCAATACATCTTTCTGGTCTTTCTGGTCCAATTCCAGCATTAACAAGCACAATTAGGTGCTCATTAATGTTCTTTAACATTGTATATAAAAAATAACAGGCACATAGAATATAGAAAACTTTTTTTTTTAAGTCTTGGTTTCTATTTTCTGCCTCCCACCCTGGCAAAATTTGTTTTTGTTGAGCCATCTTCTTAGCTTTGAGTGTGGTATCCTTCCTAATAACAACCACTACCACCTATATTTATTTGCTTATAATGTACCAGCCACTGAACTGAGCATTTGATATGTTAACATTATCACATTGAATTTTCACCACAACCTTAAGAGTAGGCATATTATTAGCTTCACTTCAGAGAGCTATTTGTTCACAGTCACAGTAAGTGGGCAAAGCAGCTTTGAATGCAGAGAGTCTGATGTCAAGTCCTATGCTTTCAATCACTGCTATGTTGCCTCTCCTTCAGGGGTTTGGGAAATAGTATCCTTGATAAATAGATGTATGTTATCTTTTTTGATAGATGTGCAACCTCACTAGTAATCTAATAACTGTGAGCTGTAAACAATACTAGGAAGAGGTTCAACTTAGTAGTTAAGAGCTTAGACTCTGGAATCCCAGCTGCCTGGGTTTAGATCTCAGTTCCACTGCTGAATAGCTGTGCAACTGCAGGTAATTCTTTGAATGTCTCTAAACCTGTCTCCTCACCTACAATATGGAGGTAATAATAGCATTGTAGAGGTAACTAAATTCCATTATTTATGAAGAGTTATCAGCACAACGTTTAGCACAAAAATATCATGCAATTAATTTCTATCCATTCGATTTACGAAGATGAAAATATTGGAGGTGGGGTGGGGAATGGAACCCTTGTATTGCAAAAGACTTGGGAAAAGAGGCACTTTGGTGCCATATGTTGGATTATAAATGGTGTAACTCTAAAGAAAAACAATCTGGCACTCAACAATAAATAAATTCTCTGCTAATTAGAAATTATTTCTCATATTGTCTACCTATCAGTCATTGATGTCCATGTTTTCTTGAGGTTTTGAGATAATCCATCTCTTTCAAATAATGAAAGGGCTAAAGTTTGCATGTACTCTAGTCAACAGATAAGGTTCAAAGACAAAATCAGCATTTGCTGTAGTAAAAAATAATCTCAAGAACACAAGTCTGACTTACAACCCAATGTGAAATTGTAAAATAAAAATGAAAATACTGACATCTAGTGATAATGACATGCAAATTTTCTTCTTTCTTTCCCTTTTTTTTTGTTTTTTTTAAGTTTATATATTTAGTTTCTTAACAAAGCATCATAGAACCCCAAATATCAACATACAATGGTCTTTGGCTTGCTATTACATTATTTAAAAAAATATATTGTGGGAGATCAGTCAGAGTGGCAGAAGAAATTATAAGAATAGAAAGAAGCAGACCCTCTTGGAAGACCTAGCGTGGTTTGCATAACTTCAGATAGTTTGGCTGAAGGCAGCCAGATTCTCTTTTCAGGAACCAGAGAGCTTAGCGTGCAGATACAAAGGAATATAGGGGAGTTTATCTAAATAGCTTATTTACTCATGTGATCCTAAAATCAACCTTTGATCGCAGGCAGGATGGCCATCTCCGGGGTGGGGGGCAACCAGGTTAATTACCCACAGGTGTGTTGACTCAAAGCCTTTGCCAATTAAATCTGTACTAAACAAATGCAAGCATTACCAGCTTGGAGGGGCAGCAAACTCTCTTGGGCCCGTAGTGCTGGCAGCCCCCTGGCCCACTGTTATAGTGATTATCTGTGTCTGAGTATGTGTCTCAGCTGTCATGCAGCTGGGGACTGCAGGACAGAGCCCTGCAAAATATTTCTAACATGCACAGATGATAACAAAGGGACATTTTGATTCATCTGTTTTTATTTGACCATAGGTTGTATAAGTTAACATTTAAATTATCATATTAGAAATCAGCCCACCTTAAAGGGGGCATGATCATGAAGTTAGCGAAATGAAAAAGAGAAGAAATGCTAACTTTTGCTTTTCCATCTGAACTGAAGTTCCTGGGTATGGTAAGCAGCAGAGATGAAAATCTGGAAACCTGAACAGCCAAAAGTCAACTTAGAGGCACCTGATTACTATTTTAAAAACAATGAATAGATTATAGAAAATATATCAACAAACCCAGTTATTTAGGGCCCAATTAATTAATGTTAATGTTTTCTCCTAAATTTTCTGATTTTTTAAAATGTGGAAGTAGATAAAATTAGTTTTCCCTTTGTTTCAGGTTTCATCTTCCTTCTCCCGAAGTAAGTGCTGCTATGAATTTGATATATATCCTTGAAGTGCCTACTTTTACACACACATATACATGCAATGAATATATAAAACATAGTACCTGACTATGAATGCCTTCCACAAAGCCAAAGCTGACACAAACAACAGAGTCCTACATTTTCACTCTCAATTCCATCTCCAAATTGGTTTATGAAAAAAGTATCTTCTGAAAACCAAACTCCGAACTGAAACCTTCAGAGCATCTTTCTAGCATTTTATTTTATTTTGTAAAGTACCAATTGAATCTGGTACTTAAGGAGTAATAACACAAGGTGTAGCCTTGTCTGTAGCTATGTGCCTTGTTGGATTCCATTGACATCCCCCACCCCCAGCAGCCTAGAATAGCCTGAGAACTGAAATGAGATAATCCTGGGGACATCTGCACCCTCAGTATAAATTATTAAAAATCAGGAATATCCTTTCCTGATTTACCTCTTTTTGGTGAACAGTGTTTCCTTGAAACTTCCAGAATCAGAATATTTCTTGACTCCAGATCCTTCCGCACAAGATATTTGCTTTGATAAAAACCTCTACCCTCTTTCTCACATTTTCATCTTTTAATACTTTCTTATCCTTTTCTCTTGATTCAGGTATCATCATCTTCTGCTTGAGAATTCTTCCTGGCTCCAAGATTAGGTTTGTTCTCCCAGAGTACTCTGAGCTTCCCCCAAGTAGAGTTCCTCCTCACAGGTTCCACCAGTCATATGGGGCTTCCAGGGGACACATTTGGCACCAGGACTCACAACTTGGTCATCAGAACCTCATTTTCTCACTCATCAGGTGTTCCTTGTGCAGGGGCCCAGAGGCAGCAGACTTGATGCTTTAACAATTACCTGCTAGTTTTTTCAATTCATGTATCCCAACCTCCAACCAAACCCTCAAAGAAAGAACGGTGAATTGAATTGAATCCCATGTTCTTCAACGGTTTCCAATAAAATGTGCTAAATGAATAAACCTTAGTGTATTAATTTATAGCACTTCTCCTGATATCTTACTCTCCTATTTCAAGATAACTAAATTATAATACAATTCCAAAAAATATTAGTACATTTCAAATATAATGTTGGTTTGATTCTCCCTTTCAAATTTCACAGGATGTATTAAGTTGTCCATGGTGGGTCAAGTTGATGACAAATTTCCTTTACATCATATAAGATGTGTTTCTTCCCTCCCCAGGCTTCTCTTTCATTTTAGGTATTTTTAAATCATTTAGTGAGATAGAAATTAAACTTTGATTTATTCTCCACCCACATCATAAAATGTGTTGATCTAAAAATTTTTACCATCTACCATCAAGGAAGTATTCCAAATGGAAATATTGATTTACACTAGTGTCTGAAATTTGTTTCAATTTATTTTCTGTGTTTTCTTTTGAATTCAACATGCATATTTACCCAAATATCAGAAAAACTTAGAGAAATTTAAAAGCGCATTTATTATATTGTTATATTTTATTACATAATTATTAGTGTTTTAGCACACTCATCAGGTTAAAGATCTTATTCCTTGAGACTGATGTAAAAAGGAGTTATAAGGGATATGTAAAATGTTTGACTAGATTATAGTAGACTAGGAATTAGAAACTTTGATTTCCATACCGATGCCTTGGATTGAAATAGTTATGAGTTATAATAATAGTACTTGGAGATGTTTTAGAATTTTTCTCCTAGTAAACTTGATGTTATATCCTGGACTTTCACAAGAATAATAATAATGTTTTTTATAAGCAACTGTCCTTCAAATAATTATCTTAATTTTTTCTTACTTGTCTGTGTAACACCTCCAAAAATTGACAGTGATAATCATTGTCATAAATGATAGTTGATATATCTTGTCTACTAGAGGTCTACAAAAGGCATTCTAAGAAATTAAGCAAAAATTACTAAATTATTACAGTCTCTGTATTGAGAAGGAAAAGATAAGATCATTTGTATGTAACTTAATATTTATAGGAGAAGGTTAAATTGAAATAAAGCCACACACCTACAACCATTTCATCTTCAATAACGCTGACAAAAACAAGAAATGGAAAAAGGACTCTGTGTTCAATAAATGGTACTGTGATAACTGGCTAGTCATATGCAAAAGAATGAAACTGGACCCCTTCTTATCATCATATATAAAAATTAACTCAACATGGGTTAAAGACTTATGGGTAAGAATCTAAACTATAAAAATCCTGAAGAAAGCCTAGTAAATACCCTTCTCAGTATCACACTTGGCAAACAATTTATGTCTTTGTCCTCAAAAGCAACTGCAACAAAACCAAAAATTGGTAAGTTAATTAAACTAAAGAGCTTGCACAGCAAGAGACACCATCAAGGAAGTAAACAGAAATTCTACGAATGGGAGAAAATATTCATGAACTATGCATTTGATGAAGATCTAATATCCAGACTTAAAACAACAAGAAAATAGCATATAACTCAATTAAGAAATAGACAACGGACAAGTACAGACACTTCACAAAAGAAAATATGTAGCTGGGTGTGGTGGCTCATGCCTGTAATCCCAGCACTTTGGGGAGTCGAGGCGGGCGGATCATGAGGTCAGGAGATTGACACCATCCTGGCTAACACGGTGAAACCCCGTCTCTACTAAAAATACAAAAAATCAGCCGGGCGTGGTGGCGGGCACCTGTAGTCCCAGCTACTCGGGAGGCTGAGGCAGGAGAATGGTGTGAGCCCGGGAGTCGGAGCTTGCAATGAGCTGAGATCGGGCCACTGCACTCCAGCCTGAGCAATAGAGAGAGAGAGACTCCGTCTCAAAAACAAACAAACAAACAAACCCAAAAACAAACAAACAAACAAACAAAAAAACATTTAAGCAGCCAACAGAGATATGAAGAAATGCTCTCAGAAATAATCATCACAGAAATGCAAATAAAAACCACAATGAGAAACCATCTCACACCAGTCAAATGGCTTTTGTTAAAAAGTCAAAAAATAACAGATGTTGGTGAGGCTAAGGACAAAAGGGAATACTTGCACAATTTTTGGTGGGAATGTAAATCAGTCCACTATTTTGGAGAGCAGTTTGGATATTTCTCAAATAACTAAGAGTTGAACTAACATTTGACCTAGCAATCCATCAGTGGGTATAAGTCGAAAAGCAAATAAAGTATTCTATCAAAAGGACACATGCACCCATATGTTCATCACAGCTCTATTCACAAGAACAAAAATGTGGGATCAGTCACCCATCAACAATGGATTGAATAAAGAAAATGTGGTACATATACACCACGGAATATTATGCAATCATAGAAAGAATGAAATCATGCCCTTTGCAGCAACACAGATGGAGCTGGAGGCCATTATCCTAAGTGAACTAACTCAGAAACAGAAAACCAAATACCACATGTTCTCACATATCAATGGGAGCTAAATATTGAACACACATGGACATAAAGTTGGGAACAATAGACACTGGGAACTACTAGAGAGGGAAAGAAAGGAGAAGAGAAAGATTGAAAAGTTACCCATGCTCACTACCTGGGCGACAGGTTCAGTCATACCCTAAACCTCAGCATTATGCAATATAGCTTTGTAACAAACCTGCACTGTACATGTACTCCCTATTCCAAAATGAAAGTTGAAAAATAAAAATAAATAAATAAATGACAAAAGAAAAAATGCAAATCTAGCTGTCTATCCAAATTTCTTCCATTAAAAATCTTTTAAAAATTCCACAAACTTTAAAAAGCCAAATCATTTCACAATATGCTTCCCAGCCTTTGAATTTAAATTTTATTGTCATTTATTTTCCTTTAATATTTTTTCTACAAAGTTAAAGTAATTAGCATGAGAAAAAATGCTGTCTCTAAACTTTAGAAAGAATGTGGCTAACATTTAAAAACATGTACAGCAAGGCTAAGTTGTCGTTGTAACTGTTGGCCCTTGAACATGTCAGGAGATTTCTGTTTATTCTCCCCTCCATGGTATGTCAAATGTCTTCTCTCAAAGAAGTAAGGAAGTATGCTTCTTTGTGTCTGTCTCATATTTTATTGCAGGAAGATCATTATTCCATAGCTCAAGTTAAAAAAAAATTAAGAAAAAAAGAGAAAGGTTGAAGAAGAAAGACAGAAATAATATTTATTGAATGAGAGATATATGCATTTACCATGCATTTTATCTGTATACTCTCATCTTTATTTCAACCTAGTGATATATCCATTTTCACCATTGTACAAATATAATCAAAGTAAGAGTGAGAGGATATTGAATAACTGGCCCGCTTACCCTTAGTCGGCTGCACCCCATACTTACTAATGTGAAACCAAGATGATCTCAGGAACAATCCTAGCTATAATGATGTGAAATTGTTAAATACTATTACTTATCTCTCACAAAAGTATTTGAATTATCTGTAGACATGACATGTCAGAAACTTTGAAGAATAGAGTTTTAGGTAAATGCAAATTAAACCACCATGAAATACCACAACCCACCCATAAGAATGGTTACAAGGAAAAGAATTAACAATTCCAAGTGTTGATAAGGATATGGGGCAACTGGAATGCTCTTACATTTCTAATAGGAGTATAAATTTGCACAACTTCCTTGTGTTTTGGCAATATCTACTCTATTTAAACACATATTCTCCCTCTGACTTAGCAACTGCATTTAGCAATATAATATATATTATATATATTATATTATCTATTATAGTACTATAAATAACTCTTAGCTAAAAGCAGAAAACAACACAAATGTCCATTGCACTTCAGGGTATAGCCATGAAAAATGAGCATAGTGGTCCACCAATAAACATGCGGAATGTTGTTTTCTGCTTTTAACTATTATAAATATATTATTTATAATAGCATTATTATTATACATTATAGTATATGTAATATACTATATGTAATACCATATATTATTACTATATTACTATAGTATTACCATATATTTATATATTATATTATCTATATTATATATAATATACTATAAATTATAATATAGTATATAATACTATCTTATTATATAGTGTAATATGCTATAATAAATTATAAATAATATTTTATATATTATATTAACATATTAAAACACATATTTTTATTTGTATTTTTTTCACGTTTATATTTAAAATACTATTATAAATAATAATTATATGATTTATAATACTATTATAAATAACTGTTATAAAAATAGCTATAATTATAAAAACAATTATAATAATTATTTTATATATTATATACAATAGTTATAGGTCATGTTGTATATATTTATTTTATATAATTTATTATTATATTTTATAACATATAATATATACAATATATAATTAATAAATATTACATAATTAATATATATTACATGGTTTAAATATATATTTTATAATGTAATCATTTATAATGCTATCATAAATTTATAATATAATCTATACATATACATATAAAATCATAATTTCTAATGCTATTATAAATGTATATATAATTTTCATAATATATAAAATTGTATATTATTTATAATATTATTATATTATCTATTATAATATTATAAATAACTATTAGTTAAAAGCAGAAAACAACAGAAATGTCCATCAACTATAAAATGAATAAACAAACTGTGGTTTATTTATGTAATAGGATATGACATAGCATGAAAAAGAATATACCACTGCTATACACAAGAGAAAATGATCTCATAGATTTCACTTCAGTTGAAAAAAGCTAGACACAAAAGAGTATATAATATGCCATTTAATTTATATGAATTTCAAAAACAGGCAAGGATGGTCTATGATAATATAGTTTAGGATAGTTATTAGCTTTGGGGAAAAGTATTGACTGGTAGGAGATTTAAGTTTTCTGGGGAGCTAAAATATTCTATATATTCTGAATGCTGGATGTGACACACACACACATATATATACACACACACACACATATATATGTATCCATCTGAACTGTTTAAGGTCTGTAGACTTACTCTTGATAAGTTATATCTCAGTATACACATAAAAATGAAATAAAATAAAGTCTCTCTTAAACTTTAAATCCTCATCTATTCATGTTGAAATCAATATAAAGCATTGATTAGCATGCATGGGGTATTGGAGAAAAAAGCCACAAAATATTTCTTTAGTAATAAAATTAGTAATAAATAAGCCAATAAGAAATAAAATTAATTTGAACCAATTGATGTTAAAAGTAAAGATGTTCAGTGATGTAACCTTAACATCAAGAATTTTGGAGAAAAATCTTTTAAACTAAGAGTCAATTATATTAGCATGTGCTATGTGCCCATTACCAAGATTATCATAGAAAAATTATATCTCCTAAAATACATTTGGCTGTTTTTTTTTTTTTTTCTCCTTCCAGGTCTCTTTCAGAGGTAGAAATATAGAGTGATTTTTTACAATACTAAGAGAAAATTATTTTATACCACTGGAGTCTCTTATCATAAAGGAGTATGTCCCAAGAAACAAAATATTTTATGCCTTGAAATAGTAACATTAAATAATATCTTTGTGGATTAAAGAAATGAATCTAGATTTTTTTTAAATATCTAATTACTTCCACAGTGGTAGTCATCATGTATTTGTAGGTTCTGGTTTCTCTTCTTTCATTTCTTCATACTTTTCTATCTTTTTATTGACCATGTTGCTAGAAACACAACCCTTTGAACTAACCCAGTTGCCAGGAGTCAGAAAAGTTTTTTGACTGTGAAAATGCAAGCTTTGTTTTGGAATGAACATCTTTTAACCTATCTCATTGTCCATTTTATATAATCCTGGAAACTGTTCATGTAAAATGGTCACTGTTTTGAGGCTTTCACTACACTTAAAAGACAAATATCCAGTATTATTAACAAATTCCTCATAAAATGCATGTTTCATCTCTATGATATCACTTCAAGAACTGCGTGCTCTCTGGGCTACTTACCCACAGATGCGAATAATTCTTGCTACAAAATTATTGCTACTTTTTGAGCTCATCTAAAATGTCATAAATGACCTAAATCTTGGAACAATCTTCTCTAAGATTCCCGAGTTAATCAGGTACATCTAAGAGAGTCCCTCTGAGGAAGCATGAAAGGCAGATGAGCCTACCGATCACAAAGTTGGCCCTGGAGGATGACTGTCCATACTGCTGCTCAATGTACTTTGGTTTGTACGTCACCATGCCGAACAGAGAATTGAACTGAACAGTGCTTGTACATAAATAGAGGAAGTATACTGGATTTCCGAAAAGATTCTTCAGTGATGGAAGAAAATCTGTAAAACAAAAATAACAGACTAATTAAAGTTGCTGTCATGCATGGAAGAAGAGGTAGCTGTGGTGGCAGGACTTTCCATTGTCACAGAGTTTGGAAGTAGTCATAGTTTGGCGCACACATACACTATGTATAGTAAGCCACTGGCATGCATCAAGCCTGCGATCTGGCTAGGTTCAAATCCAGACATAGGCACTCATTTCTACAGACGTGCAGTAGATGGTTATATTAAAAGGTAAGAGTCAGAAAAGAACAGATTCCTCCAACTGATGTGGGCAAAAGATGAAAAGGATGAGAATACTCCCTCATCATCCAGCTGGGAGTCACAGGCAGGACATAAAGACCTTCACTTTTCTTGTCTCTATTCCTCAAACTTATCTTGTGGTCAAAGAGAAAGAAATATGAGAGTTATCTCCATTTAATATGTGAATTTTAGTGTGAGAAATGAGCATTGATCTTTTCCCTTTTTCCTGTTATGTAGACTACCAATTAGACATGTGAAGAATTTCTGCAAATGTAACTATTGCTTGAAGGGACATGAAGAGAGGCTCCTCATTTCCATGAAGGGGGTTCATTAGAACACTGGGTTTTTGCCTACAGAACACTCACCCCTCTGATCATTGGTGAGAGACATGCATTGATATACATCTCTCAAATGAATAGATCTTATCTGTAGAAAGGCTGCCAACCCTGAAGATTAAGCCTTTTATTTTCTGTATACACAGAGTTACAGGAAGCAGCAATCCTACAGACAACTGTAGGATCTAAACTGAGGAGATGTGAGAGGGTGCGGACATCAGCAGGAAAGGCTGTCAAGCCTTTGGTCGTTGGTCGTGTACTGCAATCAGTTGTTCAGTAATAAAGCTGACATCATTTTCCAGTTTTGCTTCTGATATGGTTTCTCAATTTTTTTAATACATGAAGGGAAGTGAAGGATATAATTTATAAATCTCCTTAAGTCCCAACAGAAAAATGAAAATACTTCAAAACTGAGAATTTTACTTACCTCTTGCCATTTCCATTATTTTTACATTTTCTCCCTGGGGTGTTTGGTAGTCTGTGTGATCATCTCTAATAAACTTGGATTTCTCAGAGGAAGAATTAGAATCCTCTCTACTTTGGGATCTTGGTAAACTCTTTGGTAAATACCAGAAAGGCACAGCTGCAAGAAGACTTATGATTCCTGCTATTAGATAGCCAAGCCACCAGGCTCCTACCCACTGGGGATCTTTTGGGGTAATGGTTATGTGATCTGAAAGACAGAGGAGATGGCTAAGTAATACAAACAGCAAAGCTAATATGTTAAAATAATCTACTTAAAAATAAATTATTGCAAAACTCTATAACATCATAAAAATACCTAATAATTCATCTATGCTATTTTTTTTTTTTGATCTGGATATTATCACAGGCATACCTTGGAGATTTTGCAGGTTCAACTCCAGACCATCACAATGAAGTGAATCTCACCATAGAGAGTCACATGAATTTTTTTGTTTCCCAGGGCATACAAAAGTTGTGTTTAATTATACTGTAGTCTACTAAGTATGCAATAGCATTATGTCTGAAAAATGTACATACCTTCATTTAAAATATTATTGCTAAAAAATGCTAATGATCATTTGAGCCTTCAGTGAGTAGCCATCTCAATGTTGATGGCTGCTGACTAAAGAGGGCAGTGGTTGTTGGAGGTTGAGATGACTGTGGCAATGTATGAATATAAGGAAATGATGAAGTTTGTCACATAGATCAACTCTTTCCTTCATGAAAGTTTTCTCTGTAGTATGCAATGCTATTTGATAGCATTTTACCCACAGTCAAACGTCTTTCAGAATTGGAGTCAGTCCTCTCAAACCCTACCACTGCTTTATCAACTAACTTTCTGTAATTTACTAAATCTTTTGTTGTCATTTCAGTAACGTACACAGCATCTTCATCAGGAGTGGATTCCACCTCAAGAAGCCATTCACTTTGCTCATCCACAAGAAGCAACCCCTCATCTGTTCAAGCTTTATCACGAGATTGTAGCAATTCAGTCACATCTTCAAGCTTCATTTCTAATTATAGTTGTCTTGCTATTTCTACCACATATGCACTTACTTTCTCCACTAAAGTGTTAAACACCTCAAAGCCATCCAGGAGGGTTGAAATCAATTACTCTCACACTCTTGCTAATGTGGATATTTTGACCTCCTCCTATGAATTACAAATGCTTTTAATGGCATCTAAAATGGTGAATCCTTTCCAGAAGTTTTTAAATTTAGTTTGTCTAGATTCATTAGAAATCACTATTGATTGTAGCTATAGCTTTGTGAAATATGTTTCTTAAATAATAAGACTTGAAAGTCAAAATTACTCCTTGATCCATGGGGTAGAAAATGGATGGTATGTTAGCAGCCATGAAAATATGTATCTATTTGTACAACTCTGTCAGAGCTCTTGGGTGGCTAGGCACATTGTCAATGAGCAGCAATATTTTGAAAGCAATCTTGTTTTTATTCTGAGCAGTAGATCTCAACAGTGGGCTTCAAATAGTTAGTAAACTATGCTACAAAAAGATGTGCTGTCATTCAGCACATCTTTATTGATCTAATTGTAGAGCACAGGAAGAGTGTATGTGTAGGAATTTCAGAGTGTTAAATGAGCATTGGCTTCAACTTAGAGTCACCAGTGGCCTTAGCCCCCCAACAAGAGAATCACCCTGCCCTTTGAAGCTTTAAAGTCAGGATTGACTTCTCCCCTATGGCTGTGAAAGCCCTAGATGGCATCTTCTTCCAGTAGAAGCCTATTTCATCTAGGATGAAAATCTGTTATTTAGCATGGCCACTTTCATCAATAATCCTAGTTAAATATTCTGGGTAACTTTCTGCAGCTTCTCCACCAGCACTTGCTGTTTCACCTTGCACTTTTGTGTTACGGAGACAGCTTCTTTCCTAAAACCTCATGAACCTATCTCCGCCAGCTTCAAACTTTTCTTCTGCAGCTTCCTCATCTCTCTCAGCCTTCATAGAATTAAAGAGGGTTAGGCCTTGTTCTGAATTAGGTTTTGGCTTAAGGGAATGTTGTGGCTGGTTTAATCCTCTCTCCAGACTACTAAAACTTTATCTCAATAAGGCTGTTTCACTTTCTTATCCTTCATGTGTTTGCTGGAGTATCACTTTTGTAATTTCCTGCCAGAATTTACATTCACAACTTGGGTAACTGTTTGGTGCAAGAGGCCTAGATTTTTGCCTGTCTTGGCATTCAACATACCTTCCTCATTAAGCCTAATCTTTTCCAGTTTTTGTTTTAAAGTGAGAGACATGCAACTCTTCCTTTCACTTGAACACCTAGAGGTCATTGTAGGGTTACTAATTGGCCTAATTTCAATATGATTGTGTCTCAGGGCATAGGGAAGTCCAAAAAGAGAGACAGGGGAATGGCCAGTGGAGCAGTCAGAACACATGCAACATTTATCAATTAAATTTGCTGTCTTATATGGGCACAATTGTGGTGCCCCAAAACAATTACAACAGTAACATCAAATATCACACATCACAGATCTCCATAACGGGTATGATGATGATGATGATGATGATGATAATAATAATAATAATAATAAACAACAATAAAAGCTTGCGATATTAGGAGAATTACCAAAATGTGACACGGAGACACAAAGTAAACACATGCTGTTGGAAAAATGGTGCCTATAGACTTGCTCAACACAGGGTTGCCACAAACCTTAAATTTACTTTATTGTATTTGCAAAATGCCATAAAGTAAAGCACAGTAAAACAAGCTATGTCTGTATTATCTCTGTTATTGAAGGAAAGAGAGTGCTTTTTGGAGCAAGATACTTTCTTTTGTTCATTAGATTAAAAATAAAGAGTCTAAATTCTGGAAGAGGCCTTATGATTTTCTTTTTTTCTTTTTTGAGACGGAATCTCGCTCTGTCGCCCAGGCTGGAGTGCAGTGGCGCCATCTCCACTCACTGTAAGCTCCGCCTCCCGGGTTCACACCATTCTCCTGGCTCAGCCTCCCGGGTAGCTGGGACTACAGGCGCCCGCCACCACGCCCGGCTAATTTTTTTGTATTTTTAGTAGAGATGGGGTTTCACCGTGTTAGCCAGGATGTTCTCGATCTCCTGACCTTGTGATCCGCCCGCCTCGGCCTCCCAAAGTGCTGGGATTACAGGCTTGAGCCACCGCGCCCGGCCTGCCTCATGATTTTCAAACCGTGCTCTCAGGTTCTGCAGAGAGACCCCTGGTAAAAGGAAGGCAACCCATGGGGAGAACTTTGAAGGCTCAAAACCTCATGTGGTGACTCCTCTATATCAGCACCACTTTCATTTGATTTGCATATTGAATATCTGTGTGAGATTTTACTCGAAGAGTTATGCCCTGCACCCTCCAGTCCAAACCCCGTGGAAACCTCTCACTATGATACTAAATTTGAGATTCATTCAAATCAGTGGAATATTTTTTAATAAATGGTGGTTAATACTACTTCAGAGCTATTCTGGATACGAAGCGGTATTTGTATGTGTAACCAAAACTTTAGTATTTTATTCGTCGTAAAAACTTTGTTTTTGAAATCATTTCTGATTTGCCTAAAAATAAGTATTGACAGGTTTTTGAATCAAAGCAAGTGGGTGTTGTTTTCTTCCTAGGCAAGAACCTAGAAAACATTTCATTATATTCTATCATAACATTCTGTGAGAACAAAATAAACACAGGTCCCTTGAGAAGTAGGCTCAACTGCCACTGAATTATACTGGATAAAATGCTTATACTAGGTTATTACTGCATGTGAATTGCTTCCCCTTAACAATTTTCCTCTGTGCTGCTCATTGCATCTATACTTTCTTGTCTTTAAAATCCATCAGTGGATTTTAAACTTTGTGAAGTCAAGGAACTCAACTGATTTGTTCAGAGCTGTAGAATAGCACCTGGCATAAAGTAAATGCAAAATAATTGGACGGGAACTAATGAATGAGTAAATAACATTTTTGAAGCTTGCCTTGTAGTTTATTTGATTTAAATGCAAGAATTTTGCTTTCTGTTTTAACATGCGAAACTTCAAAATGCAATTCCACATTTGTTTTTTAAGTGAAACGTGTTTAGTTTGTAACGGATCTCTTGGAATTCTTTAAAAAAAACTGACAAGTGCCACCTATTTCTAGAGGGTGCATCTCACAGAGATAGAAACAAATTATTAGCTATGAAAAGATCAGTGTCCCTTCTGCCATTTATTTCCTACACAAGCAATATCCCAGAAGAAAAGCCAGTCTTGCTCGATAATATGCTATAATATGTTTCCACCTAAAAATGACTTGTAGAGTAAAAACAAAAAGAAGGGCTGTTTGGTTGCCAGTAGACTTTAAATCTTTGGTCTTTCTGTCAAGTCCCCAAATACATTATTAATTGACGTAACTGTAATAAATGTTGACACACCTGAAGCCAACAAGAACGAACAAGTAGCTAGAGTTTTCAGTCTTAACTATGCTGGAATGCATTTAAACTGACAAATCAGATGTGAAAAAGGATACATCTTAATAACAAATCATTGGTCATCCAGTTCTAATCATCACCTATTTTTCGTATTCCATTTATTAATCTGTGTAACTATATTAATAATAAATTTTTAGTTTATGAAAGATTATGACTGCCATTTTATAAAAAGGCAATTTGATAATTTCCACACCGTTCCCATTAAAAAGTTACAGTAACTAAAATAAATGAATAAATAAAAAATAAACTCCCTTACCTAGGTTTACAAAGCCAATGTCAACATATAGTTTGGCACATAATGAGCCTAGCAGGAAACCAAAAATTGGTCCTATAATTGCAACCGTCTGCACACACCCTGCACCAATAAAAGAAAAGGAAGAAAAAGGCTGTCATTTCTTTACTTTGATAAATTAATACAATTTTAAACAAGAAATGTGAGATCCAGTCAGTAGCTCAAAATGTTTTAGCTCATTTGCATGTGTTTAGTCAGCTTTAAAACCACGGTGAATCAGAAAATAATCCTTCACTGCTTTGGGAGAAGAATGAACAATTTTAAGGCATTAAGTATGTCTTAGTAAGAAAATAACATTAATACTCTGAGGAAGTTAACTTTCCAAAATGGAACAAACTGTATTTCCTAGGATTAGATTGCCCATTTATAAAAATTGGAATTGTATTAATTTTGATAGTTTGTCAAAAACATTTTACATTCAGTTAAGCATAAGACTTGTCTTGACATTCAAAAGGATTTCTTCCATCTTAGTAAAAAAATTGCATCCATTCACTCCGAGGTTCTGTGGGATCATTAGTGAGAGCAGGACCTATGCAGATCCCCAGACCAGCTAACAAAGGTACTAGGAATTGGAGCAGGAAAAGTGCTCTCTGGAACCCTCTTGACCATTCAGGTCAATCTTCATAGATAGGTGGAACAGATGGCCTAAAGGACACCATTTCTAATAACCAGAAAGGTACTTCTTCCCTTCCAAACATCTCCAATCTGTCTTTCATTTCACCACAAGGTTTAAAACACACATATTCATGGGAGATTAAGTTAACTGGAAGAGTAAACAGCAGTTACTAGATACTTTTTACCAGAGGGAAAAGAGAACAAGCCCTGAGTTCCTAGAGAAGAAGGGGACACCTACGCACCTGTATGCTTCTCCTGGCTGTGACCTTTCCTCCAGTCTCCAGAGTAATTGCCTAGTGCAGGTGATGAAGTGTTTGTTGCAGTTCCAGTTCCTGATTTTACTGGAGTTTTCTGTTAGAATAAGAGCTGTGATCTTAACTATAGTCTATCTGGGTGTAACCAGCACCCCTTGGAGTCCTGCAGAGCATAGCCCGGGCAAGATTATACAGTGGACCTAGCTGTAGCATCCCCTCAATGAATTTAAATCTTGCCTTTCTGTCCCTGAACGTGAGATCTTTAAAAGATCAGAATTTCAAGAAATCAAGACTGATGTGTGTCAACACCGTAGGAAAGGGTACAATAAAAATTTAAAAAGAAGAGACTGACATGTGTTTCTAGCTTCATATTAAGACATCAGAGGAAACCAAAAAATGCTGTGTAGATGCATCTTACCTTAGGAGTTTGCCTCTGCTATATTATTTTGGTTTTTGAGATTTTTAGTTACTGGTCTATTTACTGGAATGTGTTCCAGAGATGAGGTAGCCTCATGCCTTGCTTCTATTTTTTTTTTTTTAATAATTCTCTTTATCCATTTCTACCTGCTTTTGAGATCTCAAGATTTCTCGTTGTCTATCCCTCATAGCTTAAAATAATTAGGGCTCATCAAATGGAAAGCAGTTTCTAGGGCTCAAGAAACAAACTTTTAAGTAAACTAAAATACCTAAATGCTTTAGCTGTATAGTTAACCCACTAAAAATCACCTATGAAACCTGAAGCCCACGAAGCTTCACAAGGTCATACATCATTGCAGTTGAGCTCACAGTTATTTTCTTTTAATCTGATGCTCCCTTTCTAATGCAATACATCCCTCTAACTATGGTGTCTTCATCATCCAAATCTTAAGTGTGCACTTCAGAAATGTGTGAGCTAAACAAAGGAGTTGGATATGAAGTATACAAAGCTTCCACATTTAATCTAGCATAGAGTGGAATTCAGAAAACCAGACACCCTTCTTCCCAAGAAGCTAAGTGAAGCAATATGTCAGTATTACCAATATAGAAAGCTGCATTGTCTTCACTGGCAAAATCATCCAGGTAGGCAATGCCCAGAGGCTGAATGGGAGTTTCTCCTATTCCACGAAGAAGATTGCCCAGGAAAACATAAATCCACATGGAAGAGCTAGTGTCCACTTCACATTCTTGAAAGAAAGGCAAACCAGAGGATTGAAAATAGATCACTATAAAAATTAAATATTTATTCTGCATTTCTACATTTCTACAATATATCTTAAACTGAACTAGAATGCAGGAGTTTTTGTGCAATAGTCATAATTTGATGGGAGTTTGGTCAAGTTCTAAAAATGTTTTATATCTTCAACCTTTTAGGCAGAGTAAATCTCCGAGAGACTTCACTGAGGAACTCTATTGCTTCTTGCTCCTCATCCCTTTACTTTTTATTCTCTCCTTTCCATTTCATTCCTGCCCTGAGCTATCTGAGTTCCCACACTACAATGACATTCAATATCTATCTGGCGCAAAACAGAGAATTTGGAACAAAGTCTTTCTCACCTTAATTTTTAGTTCTGTTTTTCAGCAGAAATCACTAGTAATCTTATCGTTCACTCAGTTTTATCTGAAATTCGAATTTTTATATGGTTGATATTCCAACATTTGGGCAGTATTGCCTACATTTATATTTGTTTGTTAGTGAATAACCATTTTTAGGACTCTAGAAACAAATTTACATAAAAATGATAAATCCCTATACTTTAGCAGTATAGTTATTCCAACAAAAACGTTTTGACAGCATTTTTAGAGTAAAATTCAATGCTAACCATTTTTAAATGCTTTTGTAAAACTCGTGTCTTAATATGATCATGTGCACTAGGATAATTACCCTCATATCATAAATGAAACATAGCTTTGAAGGTTTAGGTGTTTTAATAAAATTGATAATGTTAACAACCTCCAACAATCGTCACTGCTGAATGTTCTTTCTCTGCCACGTGCTGAACTAACTGGTTTGCAGGCATTTTTTAATTGAATCTTCCTAACAATCCTATGAAGTAGGAGTTATCTTTACCTGTTAATAACTCTTAAAGTAATTTTTGGCTGTGAAGAATAGATTATGCGAAGATCCAAGGTGAACACCTTTGGGCAAGTGAATCAGACTGCATAATTAACAGAAAAGACTCCTTTGCACTCATGTGGATTCTATCTGACTCTGCTTCTTCTAGAAAAGTTCAAATGACCATGGAATTTTCACTTGTCTGGATTTCTATTCTGCTTCCAAAAATACTATATGAATTCGTTTTCTAAAATTAACTCTAATGTATATTCTAGCCCTAGCAATTGTATAATTCTAAGAAGCTTGTTGGTAGGAGAGTCTTGTAGTAGAGAAGTGTAGACATCTTAGGCGTGTGCTTTTTAATACAGTAACCATAAGCCACACGTGGCTCTTAAAATTGAAATTAAATAAAATTAAAATTCAGTTTTTCTGTCACACTAGCTATATTTCAAATACCCAACAGTCGCCTGCAGCTAGGGGCTACTGGACAGCAAAGATATAGCAAAGATATAAGACATTCCCATTATCACAGATAGTTCTGTGGACAGCTCTGCTGTAGAGTGTTGTAGGGGAGATGAGGATTGTATGTGGAGCACTTTTGAGAAGATCCTTATTATCAGCTTTAGGGTGAGCCTTGTGTCCACTATGCTTAAGGAAACAGACGTTAAGGGAACAGGACCTCACCTGAAGGAAAGAAAATAATTGTCTGTTTTTCTCTGTATCTGTCCGCTAACTTGTCCTTTTATTAAAAACATTTTAATTACTGAGTCTCTGTTTCACCTTTCACCTTTTTACATTACAGGTTTAACTATTTCCTAACTAGTTGTGCTGTCCTTATATCATGTCTCTTTCAAAACAAACCACCTTCCCTGACTGTACATTGTATACAGATGAAACTGCAAGCCCTTAAGTCAGCTCCCTGCCTTCTTATTTGAACCTAAGCCATATTTATTATCTGTTACATTTTTACATAAACAAGGATGCTGTTCTTGTCCATTGATTTGAATGCATCCTCCTGAACATATCTATTACCCCCTTTCCTATTCTCCTCTTTGTCTAGAATGCGTTCTTTCTTTTGATACAGCAGGAGAGGGTAAATTTTTTACATTTCTGTGCTCTTGCCTTCCTTCTCCTTCCACATTTCCATATGTTTTTAGTCCTTTGTCCCTTCCCTTCATTCAAACAGACAGGGTTCATTGCCCAGAAAAAAAAGACATCTCAACAGAAAGTACTAATGAGAATATTAGGGGAGTGAAAAGGTCTTGTGGAATAGATAAGAGATTTGGATGGATTGCAGGTACATATTAATTTTAAAAAGGCTTCCATTCTGCCTGTATACAGTGTGGTTCCTCCGGTTAGGAGTAGGGGGTGAAATTGGGAGGTGGCAGGGAAGGAGTGTGGAGCATATTGATGCTGAAGGGAAGCTGAAGGGAGAAGAGGGGATTTGCTCTCCCTGCCTGTACTGACTCCTAGAGACACAGTAAACACCTGTGGATAAATTCATGGCTACTCTGAGTAAGGAAAACCTGTGTTACCTTGGCCAGGTGAAGCCCAGGCAGGAGGCAAGACTCTATTTCAGTCTAGTTCAGATTCCTGCCTTTGACTCGCGGGACTTCCGGTGTCGACAGTGATATAGAAGAGAGTATCCCTATATTCCCAAGGGTGTCTCAGACAAAGCATTGCTGTGCCGTATGCATCAGCCATCTAGAACACTAGACGCTTTGATAAAATTCCTGCATCCTAGCTCAGGTGAAAAATATAATTATTCCCATGTTTCTAAGATGGCCACTTCCATACTAGAGAGAGCTGCTGTGAGAAAAAAAAGTATGAACATGGACATAAGATAGCCCATGGTGACGAGTATGACCAAATATTGTGACCACAAGGGTTTTAGATATCTAAGCTGGCAGGGAACTGATAACACCAAGAGCTCCCCCGACAGGTGTCCATTTTACTCTTATGTAAGCTCCCTAGATTGTAAATAACCCCTGGGGACAAAAAGGGAGGTTAGGGACAAATTGAGATTACATTTTTTGTCAGAATTACATTTGTACTTCTGACAAAAAGTAGCTGAACACAGAAATTAAATTGACTTATGGGAAAAATTTTATTTCTTTCATAGCTGAGCAATGGATTGAGAGTTGTATGTGCTAAACTAGTTTCACCCTGCTTTCAAGACCCACTTATTCAGAAGCATTGAAAGATTTTCCCAGGCGCTATCAATTAATGCTCCTTTTTTTCCAAAAGATTTGATCATCTGGTATATTTTCTTAGGATCTAATCAAACATTGCTTTATATTCTAGGAATTTTTATGGCATTGTGATATCTCAATTTAAGTAGTAAAGCTTTTGGAAGCAAAAATCATAGATACTTTTGTCCATCCTAAAGCACATATAAAGTCTTTTTTTAAAAAGCTTGCTTAGTCAAGTCAAAAAAATGATCTTACCGTTACTTATTTTGGATTTTGATTTTTCCATCACTGAAACTGGTAATTGACTGCTTGACTCTAGGAGACATGGAGAGATGCTGAGAGTAGAATTGGAGGAAGGAGAATATATTTCATATTTGTACCTGTATAAGAAGAATGTTTTCTTCATGATAGACTCATTAACATCATACTAAGAATATTATACGTATACTCTATGAATCGTTAGGGTGCCAGGTTGAGCTTGCAGCTGTCTCTGAATCTAATTCACCAAACCAAGCCAGCATTTAACAGCAGATTTTGCTGAAGAGGTAACCAGAAGATCTAGCTCATAGACTTGACACCAAGCTTGTCCTACCCGCGGTCTGTGGGCCGCATGTGGCCCAAGATGGCCTTGAATGCAGCCCAACATGAATTCATAAACTTTCTAAAAACATTATGAATTTTTTTTCTGCAATCTTTTTAGCTCATCAACTATTGTTAGTGTATTTTAAGTATGGCCCAAGACAATTCTTCTTCTTCCAATGTGGCCCAGGGAAGCCAAAATTTGGACACCCGTGCTTTGCACCATACCTGAGCCAGTCAATTAATGACACAAAATAAAAGTAAAAAGTACTCATAGAGGCTCATCTTAAAGCAAACTAATGACTATAAATCACCTCCCCCCTAGGTGAAAAAGTATTCGACTTGATAAAAGCATGATTTTTTCTGAGTCAGAGAAAGAGCCATAATTAAACAATGTATTGCCATGAGCATACTTTAAAGTTGTAAATGTAGTCGAATTACAAGGCTGATTCTGGAGAATGGAAAATGACACACTTTGTACCCTTTATCCTGATGATATTCTGCTTTTTCTCTGCTGGTTACTAGTATAGCAACAAGTTACTTTTTTTTTTATTTTTTTATTTTTTTAAAGACATGGAGTCTTGTCTGTCGCCCAGGCTGGAGTGCAGTGGCAGGATCACTGCTCACTGCAAGCTCCGCCTCCTGGGTTCATGCCATTCTCCTGCCTCAGCCTCCCGAGTATCTGAGACTACAGGCACCCACCACCATGCCCGGCTAACTTTTTGTATTTTTAGTACAGACAGGGTTTCACCGTGTTGGTCAGAATGGTCTTGATCTCCTGACCTCGGTCTCCCAAAGTGCTGGAATTACAGGCGTGAGCCACCGTGCCCGGCCACAAGTTACTTCTAATTCCACCCGTTCCCCTGTTTATAAGGTTATGATAGCAGCTGGGATAAAGGGCCATTGCTTAGTGGGCAGCCTGTGATAATGCTAATCTACAATCCCCCAGTTCTACTCTTGCACTCAAATTACCCTTCATATGCCACATTCTCCACACTCTTTGTACCCCTTTGGGGAGAGCTATCTGGTAAGAAAACATCCCAGTATCATCTTGATTCTCATTTTATTCAGGCACTATTTGGCCAAAGGCTAGTATTCATAGGAATATGCACTGGCATATTAATAGTAAAGAACAGTTTGTTCAGCATAGTAAAGAAAAGATGTATTGCATTATTAAAATACTCAAGTTGATAAATAGGTTACCTTAAATCTGTTTTGTGCAGTCTACACCTCAATGGGTTGATGAACCCCACTGAAAATGTAAGAACATTTTTGTATGTATGTTTTTATGTGAATGCTTAAGAGAAGAGGGTTACAGGTTTTATAATTTTATCAAAGGTTCCCTGACCATAGTAGGTTAAGAATCACTCAATGAGGTTGACTGTTTTCGATTCTTAAGTACACATGAAACATTTACCTTTGAAATCATGGTAAATATAATTTTATTTTGTTAATAATTACAGAGAAACTATTGACTGTTATGATGCTTCAAGACTATTGAAGTAAGTACGGATGGTGATCATGGAGTATTTTGAAAAATTTTCATTATTTTAACTCAGTTCCTGCTGACAACAGGTTACTGTTCAAGTATCATAATTATTTTGATTTCAAATAACTGGTACCTTATCTAAGTGCCACTTTTGTTACTAACTGCTATCTGTGATACTCTAAAAAAATTAACGTTTAGGTTTTAATTGACTTAGTTGTAAAATGAGAGTTATGGATGTGGTCAGTACCTAAACTCTGTTGAAGAAGAGACAAAGGTGTAATTATGTAAATCTGGGACTAATATTATAAATGCTTTCATATTAGGGGCTTTAGCTTTAGTTTCGACCTGCATTCAAATCCTGACTGATGCACTCTTGACTTTGATGTAGGAAATTTTACAGTAGCCTCCTAAATAGTCTGCCTGCTTCCAAGCTTGCCCACCAGAGTCAATTCTCCAAGCAGCAGTCAGTGTGATCCTTTAAAAATATAAGTAAGATCATGTCACTCTGCTTAAAGCCTTCTCACAACTTCGCATCTCATTCAGAGGACAAACTAAATACTTGTACTTGTCTTAACCTTACGACTCAAAGGATGGTCTGCAGACCAGCAACATCAGCTGAATCTCAGCACTAACCCCAGGGCCATTGAATCACAATCTGCAGTTTACCAAGAGCCTCAGGTGATTCAAATGCCCATCAAAGTGAGAAACAACGTTGACATATTCTCTCATTCCCTTTTACTTCTCAGCATTCATCTTCTGTGCTTTCCCCGTGGTCATTGCCTTTTAGCCACACAGGCCTCCTTGCAGGTCATCCATGCGCCACACTTCCTCCTACTAAAGAAACTTTGCCTTCACTGTTCACTCAGGCTAGAAGTCTTCTTCCCCAGATATCCACATGACTGTCCTCTTTACTATTATCAGGTCTTCTTCAAATATCATGAACTCTGTGAGCCATACATTGACTACCCTACTTGATACTGCAACCACTCCCAACCCACCACACATACTCCTTATGTGTCTTTACTGGGTTATTTTTCTCTGTAGTTCTTACCATTCTCTGACATACTGTATTTATCTGTTTATTTTCTGTCTCCTCCTCAGAAGATCTATGAGGGCAGGGATTATTTTGTCACTACTCTTTCTTGACTGCCTAGAAAAATTATATATATATATATGTGTGTGTGTGTATATATATATTTGAAATGTATATATATGTGAAATATATATATGTGTGTATATATGTGTGAAATATGTGTGTATATATATATTTCACATATACATATATACTTGCTAAATTAATAAGTTAAATGAGCTAACACATAAAACTAAACAGCCTATTAGGAATAGGCCTTCAATAGTTGCTATCCATGATTAATAGCTTTTGTTGGACATCAAGGATATTTCTGTAAAGGAGACAGAGCACAGTTATCTCTTAGAGAACAAAAATCACATTTTGGATAAGTACCCAGTTAGTGACTAATGTTGTGTAAAGATGGAAAGAAATTAGAGTGATAGTCCTCAGTAGAGAGCAAGCCTCATGAAGGAAGAATTGTGTGTGTGTTTGTTCTATTTTGTTTTCTCACAGAAATAGCTCCATTACCTGGCATTGTACCTGGCAAGTATATTAAATAATAAATAAACAAATATATCCTCTAGCATATCAAAAATGTTGGATAAGAATCTGTCTCTGTCCCTTTGATATCCTTTGTCAACACTAGCCTGTCTGGTTGTCCGACCTTCTTTTTAATACATTTTTTCCTCTGATTTTCTTATATGGGTATTCGATATTTGTCACTAACTTAAAGTAATAAAATCATCTGTATACAGCAGCTTTAAGACAAAACCATTGCTGGTTAAAACCAGGTGGCTTAATTAGCTAAAATGATTGATAACAGACAACAATGATGACACAGCTACTAGTTAGGCTGGTAACCTTTATAAGCATTTTACCTGTGTCATCTCACTTAATATTTGCAATGGCATTATGAGCTAGGAATTATTTTTAATACCTGTTTTAAGATGCAGAAAGTGAGACCTAGAAAAATTAAGTAATGTAGCCATTGTCACATGGAAGAGCTACTGATCCACTGTAGAGTGATTTAAGTCTAGAGTAATGGATTTATCTATCCTATGTGACTACTTTCACGTTTTTAATTGTTTCAGTAGTGGAACGGCTTTTCCCCCTGAGTAAACTGTCACATGGAGGCTCAATGAATCGGCAGATAACAGCAACTAAGATCAAGCAGGAATTAGGCAGGTTGGAGACCCATTTTCTCATTCTTCTTTTCCATTCTTTCTACAGGCTGAACACATATAACATTTCTGTGGAATCTCAATGATCAAGGAAACTTCTGACCTAGGGAAGGAGGTTGTCCAAAGAGCAGGCAGAAGCCCCAAACCACAGAACCCCCCCCCCCCCAACTGAAAATTTAGGGTCCCAGGAATTCACCCCAATGGGTAGAAAATTCTCAAAGAATTCTGGGCCCTACCTTGATAGATTGGCTAGGGAGGTCAAAATCTGACTGTACTTATATAAGTGGTCTAGAAATTCAAGAAAAAGTTCAGACTAGATCATTTCTAAGTCTCTCCAGCTTTAAACTGTTCTGATACAATGATCTAGAGTGGACAATAAAGTATCACTTGAAATATAATTTTCTTTTTTTTTTTTTTTTTTTTTGAGACGGAGTCTTGCTCTGCCGCCCAAGCTGGAGTGCAGTGGCCGGATCTCAGCTCACTGCAAGCTCCGCCTCGCCTCCCGGGTTCACGCCATTCTCCTGCCTCAGCCTCCCGAGTAGTTGGGACTACAGGCGCCCGCCACCGCGCCCTGCTAGTTTTTTGTATTTTTTAGTAGAGACGGGGTTTCACCGTGTTAGCCAGGATGGTCTCGATCTCCTGACCTCGTGATCCGCCCGTCTCGGCCTCCCAAAGTGCTGGGATTACAGGCTTGAGCCACCGCGCCCGGCCTGAAATATAATTTTCTAAAATATTCTCTTACGTTGAAACCTTTTGGTAGTCATTTCCTTTATCAGCAATAGATAAACACAGAGAAAGGCAGTGACATGGGTATATATGCAGACTGCTGCTTGATAAGTCAACTGACCTGTTTTAGGGTTCTGGTTCCATAATTACAAGACACCTAAATTTACAAAAGTCATAAAACTCTTCAAGTCATGGTGTCTGGTCCTTAGCTCTAAAGTAAAAAAGATAAACTATGTTCTCTTACCCCACAGGTTACTATAAGGGTAAAAATGATATAGGTAAAAATCTTCGGAACTACTAAAGTCATGTGCGTGTATTAACAAAAGTACCAAAAGTGGGCTTTAGGGTTAGAGGATACAGACACCCCGCTTCCATTGATAAAGGTCTAAGAGATACTGTTGAGACACTGAATAGTTGTTTGAGTTGATAATATATCCCTGAGTTAATTATCTACCAGCCAGTGTTCCCTAATCCAGAATTTATTATCTGTAGTGTTCATTAATTACCTATTTGACATTTACCACATGTTAATTTATTTTCAGTTACATATTTTGCCTCCACAGCTAAATTAAAGCATTTGACTCAAAGCATAGTTGGTAAAATCTTTCTTTAATCTTGTTGATATCAATATACAGTAATCTATCAGTTTTTTTACAGTTTATTGTCAGAAGAAAAATTATAAAATTCTTCTGAAATTTTATCCAAAGAGAATGTAATAAAAGTAAGACAAAGTTATCATGCATTAAGCTTAAATTTACATAATTAATTGTCATCATAAAAGGGAGAAATGCAGTTATTTGGAAAGGCAAGGAAAAGATGATTGCTTTAGACTTACTGCTCCATGAAGAACTGAGGCATTGCAATGAGCAATGTTCCAACTCCCATTATTAGACACCCTGCTCCAATTATTTTTGGCCTGTGAAGTTTGGCTCCAAAGTAGCTAACAAATGTTATAACTAAGAGATTCCCTTTGAGGAAAAGAATAAAACATCATAAATTAGAGAACTTAGAAAGAAGTCAACAGCATAACCAATGAATGTATATAGCAGACCAAGCAATGTTTTCTTTTGACTAAGCCATCTCTGCATCATTTAATTTTTTTCCTTTAATCCAATATGACTCTTGAAATTCTCATGTTCATTACTTCAATCACCTCATCCCTTTATCGAAATATTTTAATTCAATCCTTCTACCTCACTTCACCCAACCTAATTATTCTAATTATTTGTCCTTGTAAAATATTTTATCAGTAAGTCAAATTCTAGAAGGCTTCCTTTAGTTTCTCTCTTCAATATTTTTTAGTAATTTTGAAGTAAACTTCATATTTTTTCTTTATTCATTAAAATTTCTGTGAAAACTTCTATTAGTGTTCTAACTGCTCATGAACTACATTACAAATTATTTAGCTGATATCCTTTATAGAAAAATTAAACACGACTGTACTTCACTTTAAATGAAATAAAATGATGAAACACATTTACACAAATGATATTTTATGATTTGTTAATAAACTTTGTACAAAAAGATTAAGACTCAAAATAGAAATAAAAATTATTCCACATAGGCAACTTCAGGTATACATCAATTATATAACTACAACATATGTCTATAACACAAATTTTATGAAATACAAAATCTCCATAAAATATGCCCATCTATCTCTTTTGTGAAAAATGGTTTAAAACTCTTGGGGTTTTTTTGAAAATAGAAATTATGGTTTCCCAAAATGTCTCTACTGAAGCATGTGATACATTACTTTTAGTTGATGATGGTGATAAGTGATTAAACACGCTTCAAGTAATATCTATCAGGCTTTGCTATGCATAAAAATACTGAAAGGAAATGGTTAAGCAAATGGAAACTTGTTAAAAATGCAGATTCTTGGCAAATACCAAATGTTTCTGAGTCCATGGCTCTGGGGTCAGGCCAAGAAATCTGCATTTCTAATACTAACTCCAGTGTGTTGATGGAGATGATTCCTAGAACATGCTTTGATAAACATTGTTAAGGTTTTAGACTTCAAGGGACTTTAAAGCTTTAGCTGTATTTATTTGAGATATTTAGTTTTTAAGATGTACAGTGCTAGATAGAGTAAGATCTTAACAATTTCCCAGCAATTGATTGTGATGGCTAATGCATGGCCTTGCTTTGAGGTCCTCCTCATTTCCAATTTTGGGGCAAAAGCATGTTTCCCTATATCTGTAAGCAATCATCTAATTTACTACTGTTCACTCACATTGCCAGCTTTAGTAAATTGGAAATAAAGCAGTAATTTTTGTGGGCTTGAGGATAATAAGAGTGATAGTGAGAAACATGACTTGAACAGTGGTCCTAGTCTTTATGGCTCCAAGAAGAATTAAGCTCTTCTTAATGTTCATATTAAAAAACTAATAACTGAGCACAAGATTTCTCATTTGAAATTTAAGAATTTAGTAGAAGACATTGTACATCATATTATTTTGATAATCTATCTATATGTTTGTTAATTTACCACAATAAACAAACCAATAGAAAATGAAAGTTGACTGTGACTTTATAGGCAATTCTCTCCTATTCTTGCCTACACTTCACCAACACCACACAATAAAGGACTCCTGTTTACAGGCTATTTCTGTGTTATGTTAATGGGCATATCATATACAAGACAATATGAGTTCAGTATCTGTAATATATATATATATACACACACATATATATATATATACACACATACACACTGTATCTATCAAAGTTTTTGCTTCCTTAATATCTTTTCTGAGATCTCAGGAGATACACTTGGAATGTAAATGATGATACAAAATCTTTAAAAAATGAAATTGGATATAAAAATTTTTCCGTATCTACCATCATTAGCCTCTCACAAAAAAACAGGTACAGAAAGTTTTAGAAATATGTCTTACCAAACTTTAAAGTAACATATTCTTGCTCTCTTCTCTCTTTTTCTCTCTATGCACACACATGCACGCGCGCGCGCGCGCACACACACACACACACACACACTTCAGATAACAGAAAAGAAAGAAAGCTATTCAATTCATCTTGTAAGGCTACTATTTTCTTAAAACCAAAACTGGTCAAGGATAATATAAGAAAAGACAATTAGAGCCTAAACTTGGTTATGAAGATAGATGTAAAAATCCTAAACAAAATATTAGCAAACTGAATAGTATATAAAAATAAAAATATCCTAACCAAGCGCAATTTATTATACTAGTACAAGAGTAACACCAAGTAAAAATAAATTATTAATTAAATCACTATATAAGAAATGGAAGGGGAATAATTCCACAGTTAACTTAATAGACATCGTAAAAGTACTAAATAAAATTAACCATTCATTTATGGTAGGAAAAACAAATCTGAGCACACCAGCTTTTAAAGTGTATCTATCAAAACCACAAAGCAAGCATATTGCTTAATGCTAAAATTTTAAAAGTATTTGCATCAAGGTCAAACAGAAGAGAAAGATGTCCATTGTAAATGCTTCTCTTCAACATAGTACTGAGGCTAATGTAATAAGGTAATAACAACAACAACAACAACAACAACAACAACAAAAAACAGATCTAAGAGTTGCAAATAAAGATACGAAATTATATTTTGTTTCAGACAATTTGTCCAGAAAACTCTACAGTTTCCATGGAAAATCAATTAAAACTAACAGAATTTCAACAAAGTTGCCACATACAAATAACATAAAGATGGAGGGTGATGTTGGTTCCAGAACCTTGGAAGGAAGGAATGCAAAAAGAGGCAAAAGAAATAAATTAAGATTATGTTCAGGAAAGTCATTTGTCTGGAAATTTATGTAATTCAAATAATTAGGGCAAACCTGTGATGTTTGGGATGAAGGTTTTCAATGGAAGTAAGAGAACTTTTAAGCCATTTTAAGGCAACTGATCCAATAAAGAATTTATATACGTAGAATAGTCTAGAAGAATTAATGTGAATTTGGAGTCATGGGTTTCTGCTACTTCCGGTGAAAACTTAGTACTCTCTATCGACTTTTCTCTCAAGTTGCATCGGGACCTGGGACCCCAAACAAAGCTTTGGACCAAATCATTTATATGCCTCTTCAGCTCTGAAATATTTTTATATAATAATCTAGAGTGAGAAAAACATCAAAACATCATAATATGTAATGTTTTGCCTGCTCATATCTGCTCTATTCTTTTATCTGCACCAGTTACCTCTTTCTCCTTGTTTCCTCTCATGATATAATGTGTCAGCCTTTACCTTGATTCTCTTTGGCCCTTCAGCGCAGGGCCATCAGTAGAACAGGGCTCAAGGAATAAATCAACCATCTGGGCCAATCTAAGCAAATTACATAAAAGATTGATGTGATCAGATGTTTCGGAAACCTGCTACACAAAGTGTGATCAACTGACTTGAAGCATCAGCATCATTTAGGAGTTTATTAGAAATTCAGAATTTTTTTCTGTTCCTACCGAATCAGGTTTTAAAAAAGATTTTTAAAAGATTGCCCAGTAATTTGTGTGGACATTAAAATTTGATTGGCACTAAGAAATGTCATTCTGGAAGGATGACAAAAGATGAATTTGGGAAGCAAATGCCTGAAGGCAAAAGGTTACTTACTCATTTTATTTTTTCTGTGATATTCAGAGTGAGAACCAAAACACATAGTATGTACAAAAAGAAATAAATTGTTAAGGGGTTGAAAAATATGTATTCACTGTTCTGAAAGTTCACCAGGTAAAGTTAAAATTGGAGCAGTTAGAGGTTTTACTATAGCGTATATCTGAATCTAAACAAGCCTTAAGGACCAGAGAGGGTACTGTTTTGTTTACTTCAACAAAAAATTAAAGCCTTTTAGTTTATCAATTCAGGAAGCAGACTAACTAGGATTATCCTCTTTAAATTACTTCTAAAACAGTGACTCAAATTACTCGGTCTTTTTAATTTCTAAGGAGTCTATAGTCAATTGCTAACCAAAGACACCTGAGATTTGAATTTTTATTGCCTGCTCGAATCTTGTGCTCTGGGTAATAGAATTCCTTTATTCTTCTTTCTTGGCCACTGGGTGGGAAAATCCCTTTATGATGTAACTTCTTTCATCATTGCAGTAAATTCTTGTAGAGCGCATTTGGATTATTCCACATCTCTAAAATTGAATCATAGGGCTCCCAGGGTGTATTGCTCTTCTGTAAAGACACTTCTACATATTTATAACTCAAAATACCGATTAGCATCTCACCCTCTTCGCCAAGAAAGTCACTTACTCTGATGTGGAACTCTGAATTGTGTGAACCATACAATACCGAACACCTTGGGAGAAAAATTTACTGTTGATTTCTCTGAGAAAATTGCCTCTCCTGTAGAATAAGATCATGGCAAATTCTGTCCCCCCCAAAAAAAGATTTTATGAATAGAATCAGATCCCAGCAGACAACAGAATGCAGATGTCCTTTAGCGACGCCTATAAGATCTTGGGCTTAAAATTAAAGTCAGGCATCTGTAATACCTACCGATTTCAAAACTACCATCAATAACTCCCACCAGTGAAGAAGGGATATCAAACCTTCTCTCTATCTGAGTGATGGTGCTCTTCAGATAGCCTTCTGCCAATGCTTTGGCAAAGTAAACAAAAGACAAGGCACCCAAGAACACCTGGAAAATATGACAGGTCACACTTAGTCTGACTCCAGCGTGACACACAGTTGGAAACTAAGTAAACAGACAAACAAATACAAAACAAACAACAAAGAACAATGTATGATATCAACTTTATTCTCGCTGAAATTCAAACACTGATCAAGGTTTCCACCAGCCGTAAGCACATGTACATTTTCAAAAGTTCAAATTCTCTTGGAATTTAAAATATATATTTGATTTTTATGCAAAATGTGTATTGAATTCCCTTTGTCCTCTTCCACTCTGGTCCAGAGGGGCACTCAAAGAAGTCTTACATCAAAGAGTCAGTGTATGGTGAGATATTCATTGGTAAGAAAGTAAATGAAACCATAAGCCACACACCTGACATCCTATAACACATCCAGCATTTGAGAGTATGTATTTCACAGGGTGGTACATGCACCAGCAGGGAACATAATGTACAGACTGAAAAAGTGCAACTATTATTCCTTGTGTTTATGTTTATGCTTATTAAATTCATAGTCCAATATTTTTCTCAATGGAAAACATGTCTTTGATATCCAGCTTATATATTTTGCTAGACATGGAACTGTGACAGAACATTCATAGGGAAGGTTAGCATTTATATGAAAAAAACAGAGATTTGTTGAGCGAATATTTGTATAAAGAAAGAATAGGAGCACACAAAGCTGCATTAAAAAGCAGCTCTTCTCCTTACTCTGTAACATTATTCCCATTTTTATTTGCAAAATGGGAGTAATGTGATGTTCCATAGATTAAATGTTGTATCTGTGCTTGGCGTAATATCTGGCACATGGCAGCAGTTCAATAAATAGTAGTTTCTACTATTTCTGTCTTTTCTGTTTAGGAGGGGCATTTAAATGAGCCCTGGAAAGTAATTTAACCGACATGGTCAGGTAGAGATTGCTTGTACCGCCTGGCAAGGTGTGGTTTTAGTAAATTGCATCTAAGATAGTTTTTTAAAAAGGAGAAAACAATGCTCATTCTAACTTCATATAGAAGATATCTGGACAGAAAACTAAGAGCATCAACACTATTTACTTCTTGGTTGCTCTACCTTTAGTTCACCACAGCATGGTTGCTTTTCCTCTGAGGAGGGATATTCTGTTTTAAAAGAAGGCCTTCCAACAGGTTGCACTGAAGTTTTGCAGAATAACTGGATATTTTCTTTGGATGAAGTGTCCATTATAAACACATTCCTTGACTCTGATCTGTTAAAGTTAGTTTTTAAAGTAAAAATAAATAAATAAATAAATACTACACAATTTATTAAAGTTTTTTATTCAACAGTATACCACAATTCTATGGACCCAATTTAAAGTGAATCTACCTTTTGTTGTCACAGTAAGTTGGCAAATGTTTTCAATTAAAATCAACCAGGATATCTGATTAACTAATCCTGCTATTGGAACTCTGTAGCTAGCATTCTTTCTCAATCCCTCCAGTTTAAGCCTCATTATGGCAAAGAATAAATTTAAGTGTTGCCTTTGGAATAAATAATGAGGCAGAATTTTGCTAACTTTGTGGTCTTGCCAGTTTAAACTAGGAGCAAGCAGGAAAGGAAGAAGAGGAATTCAACTATTTGAATATTGATTCATTAGAATAAAGTCTTTAAAGCCTTTAAATCTGTCTTCATAGCAAAACAAACAGAAAAGTTTTACATTCATTATAGATCCTTATACCACCTTATGATTCCTGTAGCACCCAAAGTGAGCCTTAAAATAGGACAAAAGAGAAGAGGTCCAATTTGTGTATTGTTTTTGTTTGACAAATAAGGGAGCAACATGATTTGTGCCTCAGGCTTAGATTGAATTCAGGTGAAAGAACAGTCTTTGATCAGTCTTAAAAAAGACAGCCTTGCTTCCCATGCTCAATTTCCCACCGCCCCTCACAGGACGGGATCACACATTCAACCTATTTTCTCCCTGTTCACATCAATATTTACATATCCTGTGCCCCTACTTCTTTAGGATTCCACATGGCTCAGTGCCTGCCTGCTAATCTAACCTAAATCAAGGAATTCAACAAAGTAATTTCTCAGTCTCCCTAATATTGTCAGATGATACAATTGTACATTAATAGAGAACTTCTATATCCACATCATAGAAGTGGAATAATATTATTCCTAAAGGAATAATGTTATGAGTCAAATTTCGTGTATTGTGGCAGAAATTTATTCTGACTATGTGTATATCACCTTGACTTTATGCAACGCTTGTTTTGTGTTTACTAAACCTTATCCAACATCATTTCAATTCATACTTTCTCAAACTGAAAAATCAAGTAATAGTAGTATAAACGGTTTGCTTTGTGCTAATAATAAGAAGGTAAAACATCAGAGGACTTCAACAATTTAAAAGTTAACTAGATTCCTCCAGGGAGTGGGAAATGAGTAAAGAAAGGATGAGGCAAGGGTCTGGTTTCAAAAAAATTATTATTAGGCTTTTAGATTCATTTTATAAGCATGCGTAACTTTAATTTTTTAATTTAAAAAGAAGAGTGAGTGAAACAGAAAAATTTAAAAACAAAAAATAAGCAAAACAAAGAGCTAATAACGCTAATCAAGACAAAAAACAAAGATACAAATACATATTAATGAGATAAAACGCAGATATTTAGGAGTATAAAACATAAGAAGATGCATCAAATGTAGAAGCAAGTTTAATATCTTGACTTAATGGTTAAGTTTCTAGCAAATATTCATTACCTTTATTGATAAAAACCAGAAGAGAAAATAGCCAAGAAAGACATTATCAAAAATACTCTGAAACTATTCCCTAAACAAAGATACTAAGGATAGATGATGTACCAGAAGTGCTTTATCACGGGATATTCTTTGAGGAAAGATAGCAGATAATGGAAACAGATAATCTTTGTCTCCATTAGTTTGACAAAACTAAAATTATCTTGGTAACAAAACAACACAAAGATAGCACAGAAAGGAAAACTTCAGATCAAGCCCATAGATTTCAAAAATTCTAAGTAAAATGCTAGCAAATCCAATTTAACTCTTGTTCTATGGTTAGAATTATTCTAAAAGATGAAACAATTGGTTAATTACAGGAAATTTATTCGCCTAAATTACCACATGAATAATTCAAAATAAAAAATAGAATTTCAGTACATGAAAAACATGTTGATAAAATTCAGCATCTATTACTGATTTAAAAAACAAAGTTTAAGAAATGAAGAATATAGAGATTCTTCCTTACTAGTCAAAAGCCAACTTCCTATATCTACTGAGTCACTAGGACTACTTTTCTAGAACAATATTTTGCTAGGACAAGGAAAACAGGGTTTGGGAAACACAGAGTTATACAATGACAATGTTAAATAGATATCTTTACTACAAAACTATGAGTAAAAACATTGCCAAGCAAAAGATATACAAACCAGAAAGGTTTTAAAATAAGAAATGGATAATTAATAAATTTATGGCTTAAATTGCAATCTTCTTCAAACGATTAAATTATATAATTCAAATTGGCCTTCTGTTTTGGGGATTCAGATATCATATTATTTCTCATCAGTCATAATATTAAAGCCAGTGGCCAGAAAATACAAAGAAATTGTTTAATAATAAAATATGCTATCACTTATCCTAAATTTATCTTTAAAAGATCCAAAGTGTTACATCTAGAATGCTAATGCCAAAGAGAAAAAATAATTATGTTAAAAACACTACTGAAAAACTTGAGACACTATAGGACATTTTAAGTTATCTAATATATGGAGGTATTGACAGAAAAATCACTGTAACTGAAATTCAAATGTGATAACGAAAGATAAATATAGTCATCTCAGTTCACTTTGTGTTAGGGCAAAATAGTATCCAGCTTAAACTATTGGCACTACATAGCTTTACTGAAGTGTCTTGATGGCTAATGCGCAAATTATTGCAAGTGTAGTATGTTCCAAGGAGGCTACAGTTCATCTCCTGTAAAAAGAGAGGGAAGGAAGCTCAATGACATGAATGGAAAGATCCTTGGGGCCTGAAGGCTCTCTCTCTTCATTTGCAACTGCAGAAGTAGAGCAAGAGTACACAGTTATTCAGAATGATTTGCATTTGGCAAATCCTTAATTGATCTCTGGCCACTTGAATAGATTCTTCCAGGAAAAGACATATGACAGTTTTCATCCAATACCCTGGGTTAAGAGCATAACTTATTCTGGAGGCCAAAGAAAAACAAGCCAAGCAGTTTCTCTTGCTTTAGTTCAAAAACATTGAATAATCTATCCTCATGAGTTTCAAAATCAACCCTTCAGATTTTAAATATAGAGAGCAAGTGGCTTATGAAGGTTGTAGTTGGATCCCACAGATGTAGTCAACCCCTCCGCTCTGCAACTGATTCAGACTCTGTCCAGCAATCAGTCCCCAAGGACTGCCACAGAGAAAGTCCTAAAGGCAACCACGCTCCTCCCTGTCTTCTCTTGGCCATCTCCCATGAGGAACACCTCTGTCCCGGCTTGACTTCTGGATACCAGGATGCCTCCCTTCAGACCAGCTAAAAAATAGCCTCATGGCACTTGCTGGAGAGGAGTGTGTGTTGTTTAGAAACTAATTTCCCAACCAATACAAATTATTTGTGTCAGATTCAGATTTAATAAGTACTATTTTTGTGTTGGGTGATGTATGTACTTTTTGTAATCCTTAAAACAACCCAACAAGCATAGTATTAGAATTCCATTGTTTAAATTAGATGGCCCAAAGCAATTAAGTGACTTGTCAAAAGCTAAACAACTTACAAGCATGAGATTCAAAATTTGAACTCAAATTTGAGTTTATCTGATTTCCTTAACCAATCTTCTGTCTTATTTCCATCAAACTAACAAGGGGATCATCATGTTTCATTGATAATTTTTATGGATAAAACATAAATAGCACATAAATTAAGGGTTAATCTCCCATAAGAATCTGATGTATTAGTCACAAATATAAAATGAGAGAACCAAGTCTTACCTGGAGGTAGAGATCAAAGATAGCCAGTTCCTTTCAATGTGCTCAGCAAGAGGATGGACCACACACCACAGGCTGAAAGAGGAAACTGAGGTAAACTCCACAGCAATTTTGAACAATTTTGCCAGGTGGGGAGAGCGTGGGTGGACACAGGCAGAGCAGATTAGGGGAAATAAAAGATGAAGGGCATGGTCTCACCCCTGAGCAATCTCTTCTCTTTCCTCTTTCCTCCTGGCCTCTTTTTTCTGGCAGTCAGCAGAGAATTGGCCACGCTGGCAAGGCCACTGACGTGCATCTCAGCTCCCAGGGCACAGAAAGAGCTGAAGCTTTTGAGCCATTTCTTTGCAATTTGCTGCAAGTTTAAGGCCACACGTGATAAAGCTTTCTTTATGGGAGAGAGTGAATAAAAGAAAAGACCACTTGTGATCTTACTTGCTGATTCCCAGAAAACACAACTCCGCAGGGGGCAGAGGGTAAGGGAACAGAAGCCAGAGGAGGGCGGAAGTTTATACCAGAGACCTCTCCTCCTTCCAAAAAGTTTTTAAGCCAACTATTCCTTAGGGACATCACTGAGATCCTTGTGTTTTCTTTGTTTGTTTGTTTTTGTTTTGTTTTGTCTTTAATGGTTCTTGGGCTAATTTGCTACATGGTTTTCTTTTCCATTGGTATTCTAGACTCTTTAGGGACGAAGTATCAGGTCACACCAAAGCTCTGCAGTGCTCTGTACAGAAAGAGTTAATTCTCAGAGACATGATCAATTGCTCATATTTACAATTTCTATGAGTTTTGAAAACAGAAAAAAAAAAAACACACATTGAATTTTTGGCATTGTTTATTCTGCCTAATTCCAAGGATAAAGAAATCCTTGCACTGAGAAAGTCTACAATTCTAATAAATTGTTTTTCCAAGAGAAAAACTTTAGAGGATCTTAAGCAGTATTAGTTTGCATTTGTTTTCTACCAACAAATAAATTTGCTACAAGAATTATCCAAGATTCACCCTACTCTTAAGTGGCTGAGACTCTGGGATGGTCACTTAATTTTACTGAGTCTCAACTTCTTCCTTTGTAAAGCAGAATTTTTTGGTTAAAAAAAAAAAACAGATTTATAGGGCTGTTTTAAGGATTAAATTATATAATGTATTCAAAAGCACGCTGCAAGAAAATGACTGCAAGGTATCATCATTTTATATATAGAGAGAGATATATATATTTGGTTCACATAATGGTCAGGATAGTTAATCAATATTATTCAAGCACATTTTACTACAAAAGAAAGAAAAGAAAAATGGGTTTATCTTAAACCTTGCAATGAAGCAATGGTGTTTTCAGACTCTGAAAGGCCAAATATTTCACTTTAACAATCAAACCAGACTTTTCCATTGGAAATAGTGAGCAAACATCCGAATACATTGAGTGTTAGTCTAGACTTCTCAGTGTCTAACAGGTGGCCAGGCCACTGTTTTATTAAAGAGGAGATAATATTTACCAACCCAAAGGGCATAATTTTCCTCACCAAGAAATGAAATTCTCCCCTGAGAATGTAATTTGGTCTATTCCCAACTGGCTCAATTTCACTCTCCAACATGATTCCTTTTCTTATTTCCAGAGTCCACAGTTAATGTTACTGTTTTGAATGCACATAATTTTTACACTTATTCAGACCTTCTTATATGCACCTTTGCACTGGATTGTGGCCTACTTTAGCCTTTCATTCCCATTTCCAAACTCTAGACCAGGGGGTTAACAAACATCTATAAAGGGACAAATAATAAACATTTTAGGCTTTGTAGGACCATGCGATCTCTATCACAACCACCCACCTCTGCCATTGTGGTGTTAAATTAACCACAGACAATATAAAAATGAAAGCATTTCCTAAGACTGCAGTAACAAAGTACCACAAGCTGTGTGACCTTAAATGGAACTTTATTGTCTCACACTTTTGAAGGCCAGAAATAAAAAATCCAGGTGTCAGCAGAGCCATGCTCCCTCTGAGACCTGTAGGGAAGAATCCTCCTTACCTCTTCCACCTCCTGGTGTTTGCTGACAGCCTGAATTCCTTGTTTTATAGGTGTATCACTCCAACAGCTGCTTCTGTTACCACACGGCCATCTTCTCCCTTTATGTCTCTTTTTTCTGTTCTTAAAAAGACACTAGTCATCTTTGACTAAGGCCCACCCTAATGACCTCATCTTAACTTGATAAGGTCTGCAAAAACTCTCTTTTCAGAAAAGGTCACATTCACAGGTACAGGGGGTCAGGACTTGCTCATATCTTTTTGGGAGACACAATTCAAGCCAGGACACTCATATTCTCATTTTCGTCCTTACTTGAATTTTTTCCTGCAATTATTTTACTCACTTCCTTCTGTATAACCTCAATTCTTCTGTTTCTCTTTCAATTTATTGATCTTCCCAGGCAAACCTCACCTCAGTTGAATCCACTTTCTTTCTCCTTAGTATTTCCATCCGCACTGTTTTAAATGAATGATTGAAGAACAACTGAGTAACATGACCTTAGGGCTTATTTTATATTTATAACCACTAAACTCACTGAGTCCTAGAGGCATTGCTAGACATAATACCTTTTAATGACCCAATCACTTTACCTCTCTCAAATCCTCATTTCTGTTTGCACCCTGATTATTAGCTGATGATCTTGCCTAGGAAATTCACTAAAAAAACCCCAGAAATATTGGGAGAAATATTACACTCTGTCCTCATGACATCTACTCTCTACCCAAATGTACATTGCTATTAGCTGTCTTCCTTCCTGCTCCTACAGTCCATGTTTCTAAGCCCACATTTTAGTCATATTCCTTGTATATATTTTCTCTCCTCCAGTTCATTTTTCACCAACTCTAATCAGTTTTTTCCTTTACCACTCCAATGCAAATATTTTCATCAATAACATTAAAGGCATTCACAGTAATAAATCCAGTGATCAATATCCAGACCTCCTTTTAATTGATGTATTAGCAGAATTATATGTCATTAATGTGCCCTTCTCTTGGATACATTTTATTCACTTGGTTTCACCACACTCCCCTGGTTTTCCTCCTACTTCAGTGGTCATGTGCTCTTAGTCTTCATTGCTGGAGTGTTCCAAAATTCAATCTGTGGAATATCTTCTTTTGCTGTCTATATTTACTTCCTTAATGACCTTATCTGGTGTCATGGCTTTAAATGTAATCTATAATATAAGATCCAGTGAGGTTAGGCAATATGTTGTATACCCAAATTTGAGTTAAGAGTTTTTCAGTCTGGAAACATGTATACATATATACAGTAGATATATATATATATATATATATATATATATAGAGAGAGAGAGAGAGAGAGAGAGAGAGAGAGAGAGAGAGAGAGAGAAAGAGCTATCTACGTGTGTGTGTATTAGCACTCTCCACTGAAAAGGTCTAGAAACAATGATCAACTAAGTAGCAATCAGTGCAACTAGCACCATAAATAAAGGCACCATGGATCCTTGGTAAGTGACTAATACCAGCTGTAAAGACATAAGATGGGCCTGGAATATCTTGTCATAAAAAGGAGCTAGGATGCCTTGAAGAATACATTGTGCCAATAGGAGTCAGAAGCCAGCCTGAACAGGCTCCTGCTAATCAAATATAGGAAAGTTTGAGCATCAGTAAGAATGACTGTAATGGTTGAAACATATAAAATGGTAATGGTTGAAACATTATTTCAATAAAATTTATGTTAAAAAACACTATAAAAACATCACATGGTCATTTTGGAATAATTCTAAACACAACTTAAATATTAATATATTTAAACATATTAATATTTATATATTTATATTATATATAATATATATCATATTATATATAAATATTAATATATTCAAAATTAGCGGTATTTAGGGAGAAATTGTGTGTTTATCCTAGCTTTCCTATTCCATTCTTTCCTTAGAGTTATTACAGAGTAAAGATAAATTTCTCTTCATAGAATTCCAACTAATAAAAAAAGGATGAGAGAATAAGAATATTATAATTTTCTTTTCTTTCTTAGGGTAATTAATATTTATTGAAATGTAATTCAATCTTAAAGGATTTTGGTAAGGTTTTGAAGTTTTACTGAAATAATACCAGTGCAACCTTGTTCAGTCCAACAAATAGTCTGAAAATAAAGACTATTCTCCAGAGATGACAAATTTATTTGTAGAACAGTTTTAATAAAAACAAGATTAAAAATACAAAATCCTTAAACTTATTTGAGTCAAATGCAACAGTTAAAGGAAAAAATGTAGCAAATATACTATAATTTTCAATCGCTTTTAGATTGGTAGAACTCTAATGGGTTTTATTTGCACAGCTTGGTTTTTGTGTCACAGTAGAGAAATTGAGAAAGTAGTTATTGTACAGGGATAATTCTTAACGGTTTTGAAAAATTTCTGTTACTATGATCAGTTCAGACCCTCTCTGTAGTTTTTATAATTCTATATTACATGTAAGTAGATTAATTTCTAGTAAGAATTAAGCTATTACATATTTAATTTTATAATTTTAATTTTTATTTAAGATTCAGAGAGTATATATGCAGATTTTTTACATGGGTATATTGTGAGACACTGAGTTTTGGGGTAAAAATGATTCCATCCACTAGATAATGAGCATGGTACCCAATAGGTAGTTTTGCAGCCCTTGCCTTTCTCCTCCATCTCCCCCTCAAGTAATGTGTCATGTCTATTGTTCCCATTTTTATGTCCATGTGTACTTAATGTTTAGTCCCACTTATAGGTGAGAATAGTGTAATTTTCAAATCCCTAATGAATTAATAAATTTAGCAAAAGGCAATCAATAACCAATACTATCACCAAAAATCTCAAGCCATTTTGAACATACTGGTGGAAGTTAAAAGCTTGAAACACCACCTTTGAAATAGTCCTCCTTTTTACTTCCAAAGAAAACTAATCTTATCAAATCTCAGATTAGATTTAAATACCAGTACATAAGAAATATAGGGAAGAGAAGACAACGCTAAATGACACTGCAAAAGATACAAACAGCAAAATTGAAAGTAAAGAATCTCTTTAGGACAAATAACTCAATATTTTTTCCAACCAAAAAATGCAAGGAGAAAAGGAGATGAGGGAGAAATTTTATATTTTAACTTAAGAAATGAACTGACCAATTACAATGTACGGACTTTGTACACCTATTCAAAGAGAAACAAACTATAACAAGACTTCTTTGTAATCTTCTTAGAAGTTTTATAACCTCAGAAATGAGAACACTGTGGATATTTGTTGTATTGAGTAATTTGTGTTAGTTTTTTTTAGACATGATAATGGTAGTGTCATTGTTTTAGAGGTAAATATAGCATTGCTTTTTTTTTTTTTTTTTACAAATCATTTACTAATAAAAGGATATATTTATATTTTCAAGATAATTTAGAGGAGATGCACTAAATATTAGGAGGTATATATGGAACAGATTGGCTGTATATTAATTGTTTGAGCTAGGTGATAGGCACCTGGTGTTCACTCTACTATTCTCTCTGGTTTGAATACATTTGAAAATTTTCATATTGAGTTTTAAATAAATGATACAGAGACAGATAAATATATGTGTGTGTATGTGTGTGTGTGTGTGTGTGTATATATGTAAATAGATTAAAAAGTGTTACTGGATAAATTCCAAATTTCTTTCTATATTTGGCTACGAAGCCATTGTTGATATAAAAACTTTTGTTTTCTACTATCCATTCCATGTTTTCATTGCCGTCTGCTAGGACTTCTCTTGGTGGAACATTTTTACTGACAGGATGACCTGCAAGTTAATTCTTGCCAGGTCAATTTTCTTAGTAGTTCTGTTTTTGTTTGGTGACTCCAGTGTCCCACTATACTTACTATGTAACATGGAAGCATTAAGGGCTCCATGGAGAATTCTTTGTGTTCCAAACACAATCTTTCTTGCCACTATTTTGTATCAGAAACCATACTTCAGCCTAATAAATTGGGATCAATCACTTCCTCCTCTGATGGTTCAGTAATATGAGACAACAAAATATCCAAATAGTAGCCTTGGTTCCAGGGTACCATTACTATTATCATCGTGTATTCTGGTGAAAGTATCCCTTACTTGGAAATTATTTCATCTGGACAAGCCGAATCAAAAATTTTAGAGATAGAAAGCACCCCCAAACCTGCTGAATCACATGGGGTAGAATTTATAGGCGTGGAGGTGACCTGTAAAGCTGGACTAAGTGTGAATTGGTGTGAACAAGGACACACTAATCTGATGTCTGAGGCTTCCTATTTTAGGTAATGATCATAGTAATCCCTCTCCTCTGACCTGGATGTTAGTCTCCATTAGAACTTACCCATTATGACCCCTCACACCATGTAATTAAAATTTTCCTTCCTTAAGACTTGTTTTGAGAATATTTAATTGAAGGATGACGTTAAAGGTTCAGACTAGACTGCCAAGCAATCATCTCCCTTCCACTCAGAGCCATGGCATGACCGTAAGAGGAAAATCCTGAGAGAGGAGTAAAATACACACCTGAAGAAGAGATAGTCAATCTTGTCTTCTTGTGCTGTGTATAGTTGGAAGTGTGTGTGTGTGTGTGTGTGTGAGAGAGAGAGAGAAAGTATATGTATATAGAAAGTGTGCATTAACTCAACTGATGTATTTGCCCGAGATAAATAAATATAAATGATAAGTGGAAGGTTCCTTTTGGAGCAGGAAGCTGGAGAGGGTAGTTTCAGGCCAGAGCAAAGGGAGATTTGAAAACACCAGGCTAAGGAGTTGGGATTTGATATCATAGGTAATGGGGAAATAATAGGTGTAGATTGAAGAATCAGTTCCTTAGGAAACTTAGCTAGAAACACAACTGTCTATTTTATAGGGCTCTAAAGCCGAATGCCAGAAATGTGGATATTTTGGCTTCGGTGCTATTTGATTAAAGAAAGGACACAACTTAGTTGCAGAAAGTTAGATGATGACTAAATGTGGCTATGAATTCATTAGTGATAGTGAGAAAGATGTGACTGTGAGAATATAAGCCCCATAAGGTTCTTTGGAGACTGTAGGAAGGTCAGTAGATGTCTGTCTCATGACAGAGTAAGTTAAGTACCACACCGCCGTATTTGCATATAAGAGGAAAGGATGCCTTCAGAGGACTGGAGGAAGTGGATTGTACAAATACTACATAAGTCATAATACTACAGAATTATTTTTATATTATACATTATCTTCATTCATAACATCGACAGATAATCTATGACATAATTTTAATAATTTCGAGTATATATTTACTATAATATTTATATATTATATATATAAAACCAAGAGGCACTTCCAGTAATTTTGGCAAAAAGGGAGCATCAACATAGTATCTAAGCTAAAAAATAATAAAAATAAACACAATTGATATAGTTTTTTCTGTAGAGATTCTACTTTTTACAAACATTTCCCAGCCACTAAGTCAGACGCTTAACAATACTTGAGATGGGATGATACTAAGTATTGCTATGTATATTAAATGGAAGGTACAGGCGAAAGGATAAGATTTATTTCAATTGCAAAATGATTACTTAAGTTCAAAAGCCTCACTCTTGTTTTTTTAGAAGTTGAAAAATTTCGCAAAGTTATTAGTTAGTAAACATATTCAGGTTCAGGTCGGTTGAGAATGGTAAGAATTACATTGTTAAAAATTGTCATGTACAAATGACATCCCTACAGTGTCACTTTGGTTGGCAGTTATTTGAAAATATTGCTTTTCAGAAACAGTAAATTCAGCTAATTAAATACTCTTTGGTTTACAAATATCCTTCAAGGTCAATTTTTGGGCCATATTTATTAAAACTTGCCAATGTCATTTTTTTTTTTTCCTGTCAGGAAGAGGTAATGACTGGTCAGAACAAATGCCTGCAGAAATCAGAGCACATTTTAATACCAAAATGCAAATCAAATTATTCAAACCAACCAAAACCCAAAACACTCTAAATTTAGATTAAAGTTCCTTCAGTCACATATCCTAATATATTATAGACAACCAGGGAGAATCTCACTTTTATTATTTTGCATTGAGAGCTTCTGAATATTTATAAAAGCACCAATTTTCATTTTGTGACTTGCATGATAGAAATCTTGAGGAAGAAATATCAGGGGTTGGGTGGGTTCAGTGATATTTATTACCAATGCTTATCAACTAACAGATTGTCCTTGTTGGAACAAAAATGGTATGCATTCTTCTGTGACAATATATTAAGACATAAACTGACAGTCATAAGTGAAAAAAACACCAGTTAAGCAAACATAATATGCTAAAATTCCCATGCAAATAATTTACAGAGTATAAAAAATTTAGTGATTTTTTAAGCTGATGAATATGTATTAAGTAAAGCCATTAAAACTTCACTAACAGGTAATATATAGATATGTTAGAATTATTAAAGTTAGCAATACTACAATACTAAATTATACTTATAGTTAAAATGAAATCTCTGATAGAAGATGGAGTTTTGGACCCGTAATCAGTTGGGAATTTTAAAAAGAAAAGGGACAGGGAAACTGCTATCAACCAACACTTTATATACACAAATAACTATTTATTGAAGTATATATACTTCAAACAACTATTTTTAATTTCACATTTAACATCTGAGTATTTTGCCTTTTTAGGGAGTAAAATTACTGGAAAGAAAATCTTTCTCTTCAAAAGTTATTCAAGTAGCAGTTTTCAAACTAATTCAAGGGCTAATTCACATTTGGAAACATGTATAAGTGCTCCTTGTCATACAGAAAGTAATGGTTGAACTGTGTATTCACAAGTCATTTCACTCCAGAGTAACTAAATTGGTTTGTATCAAAGATGGAGGGGTGTCATGGATACCCTGCAAATTTTACGTAGCGTTCACTTCCAATCCACAGCTCTGCTTTTTTTGCTTCTTAGTACCATCGGTTTTACAAGGAAAGCAGGCTTGAGGAACTAGAACTTAAGTTGAAGGCCGTTCTTTCTTTTTATTATGGCAGAGGAGAATTTCTGCTTATTTTTTTGGTTACTAATATTGAGTAAGAGGAGTATAATTGAAGTGAAGCCATGCTTTCCTCCTATGAGTTTGTCTTTGTTTTTTCTTCATCTGGTTTTTGTTTTGAAACAGGAAAGGAAAATTATCCTGCTGTACTTTAATTTGAAATAGGAACTTTCAATGACACTGAAATATTAAACCATTAAGGCTTACAAAGTTTTGTTATTAGTTTTTTATTAATGAATTTCAAATTCTAACCTACTATCTGATCATGCTGGGCAGATTAATGCAGTGGCTGTTGTTTATTGACTGGTCAGTGTTTCATCTGTGAAAGTCAAGATGAATAAGGTTTAATTTTTCATAGTAGGACAGATAAATATTTGGCCTTTTGTGTTAGAACTTAGTAAAATAAAATATACATTAATAGAACATTTATAACAACACAAAACATAATAAATTGCTGGATAATACACTCCTTTGTCTTATGAAAACTCAGAAGATCTCATACTATAATTTGTACAAAGTTAAATTACTGACACTAATTTTTATCTAATGTATTTGAATAATTCATAAAACATTTCCCCCAGAGGCTTGTAGAATATTAGAAAAAAAGAATTAAATCTTCTTTCTAGTTTTCTGTTATATGATACTAGTTCTTATTATATCAAAATATTCAGCCTCTGATTATATGAAAATAATCAGTAGTTTACAGTTCTGATTATATGAAAATACTCAGTACCACGGAATGTCGTTTTGTGGGTTTCATTTTAATGGAAAAATTTTAAAATTAAATAACTTTCAAGAAAATAAATCAAATTTAAACATTCTTGAGAGTACTTACCTATGGTGATTTATTATTACTCTTTGAAGCCTTTTTGGTTACACTGAATTATTTGCATAATTAAAGAACCACTTCTTAATGCGAAGCAATGAGGAAATCATTGCTTCATTGTCAGAACATGAACATGTTCAACATTTTTATCTGTTAGGAGAAGGCTTTTCTTCTGTGATCCACAACTTTTCAAGGAAGCAGAAACCCAAGGATACCAATGTGTGTCAAGGCAATCAACCTTTAAAACATGTGGAGAAAAACTAGCTGTCCCTAGAAAGAAAATGCGGATTCCTTCTAGAGTCTTACACATATGTCAAAAGCCAATTTTGTTTTCCATTTATACATAATTCCATATACTGTATTTTATGGTCTTACCTACACTAGTTGATACTAGGTCAGTATTTTTGAATCAGCAGGTGAACATTGAGTTCCACTATGGAAATGAAGCCTTAATCTTCAGCAGTTTTGTGTCTTCAAACCTATTTTGCTCAATTTTTTTTTTTTTTTTTTTCTGAGGCAAAGTTTAACATCTCGTTGCCCAGCCTGGAGTGCAATGGTGCGATCTCAGCTCACCATAACCTCTGCCTCCCAGGTTCAAGCGATTATCCTGCCTCGGCCTCCCAGGTAGTTGGGATTACACGCGTGCACCACCATGCCCGGATAATTTGGTATTTTTAGTAAAGACAGGGTTTCTCCATGTTGGTCAGGCTGGTGTCGAACTCCCAACCTCAGGTGATCCACCCGCCTTGGCCTCCCAAAGTGCTGGGATTACAGGCGTGAGCCACCGCGCCCGGACCAAAAACGTTCATTTTATTTCACCATTGTTAGCCTGCTGTTAGAATGATTTGCTAGTGGGAACACAAAGAGCAATTCAAGTTAGGTAAAAGCACCATTAGGTAAGGTAAAAGCAACATTTATTTTAACAAATACAATGTGTAGGCAATAACACACATTGCCTAACATCCATGGTGCACAACATAGACTGGGAAACATGTTACTGTTCTCTGAGCATGGTTCATTGGTGTGAAACATACAAATACGTATGGAAATCTCAATTTAAGTTATATGTAGTTTTAGCTTAACTCATTGTTTGTAGTGTAATTCATTCCCAATAAGAATTTGAGTATCTTCCAGATGAACAAATTGATGTGTGAATAAAGGACCTAAAACTGATATATTTCTTAAAAAGAACAATTTAATTTTGGGATATTCTTTACCTAAAATTTCTGATTTCTTAATCTTAAAATTGAATTTTGTTGAAGATTTAAAAAATGGACTGACAATATCAGCAAATTCATAAAGACACAAATGACCTAGGACAATGGTCATAAAATGTGTTGCTGCTTGTTCGATCAATGAAATAAACACAGTTTCGTTTCAAAGTACATAAATATTTTAGCTTTCAATTATCTGGAATTGAGCTATTAGCATTTGAACTTTTATTGATATTTCTTCCACACATTAGCTAATAATTGCTAAATAAGGGGGATATTGTTGGTGTTTCTAGACTATGAAAGTTCATAGAACTTTGTTTTATTGGCGTGTTCTAACAGTTTGAAAGGCAGTTGATTTGCAAATGGCATATAAGTCAGGAAAGGCATTAAACTAGAATCAGGGTTAGGATGACAGAAGAGGACAAGACCCTTATTGAGGTTTCCATTATTATTTTAGAAGTACTATAAATGACGAGGACAATGGAGAGCCCCTTACTGACATGGAAGCACCAAGAATACCTCCCACAGTAGAATATAAATGATTTTTAGATTATTCACTTCTCATTAATCAAGATTTGATAATCACACAATTAGTTCACTTTTATAAATTAATAATTTCAAACTTTAGACTTTATTTATAATGATAATTTTTATATTTTTATTACTTAGAAAATAATTTATATTTTTCCATCATTTAAACAAAGAGTAGGCCTGAGTCTCATGCCTTTTGCACAGCTTTTACCTTCAAAGAAAGTTCTCTGGGTAAGATAGGCAGGGAATATGGGGAAACTGCAAATTAACAGTCTACATACATCTAATATGAACAGTCTGTAAGATATTCCTTTTCTTTAGTTTAACTGGGATTGCAACGGTAAGATTTGTTCTGGTATTCAACCAAAATAGACAGAATTTGGTATTCTGTTTTTAGGAAGTAAATACTTTCTTGAACATAATATGAGAAAATTTATTCGTTCATCAGATGAAGACTAATATAGATATATCCCTGTACAGAGCTACCGTCTTCATCTTTTATTGAGAGCCAAACCAGGTCTTATACAAATGACAAAAAATATTACAGCTAACAAAAGCAAAAGTGGTGCTTTTATCAAGGAAACCAATATTTTAAAGGTTAATTTAGATATATAACTGGAAAGACGTTTATTAGCATGCTGAAAATAACACTGATGACACTCAGAATATACCTGGTTTTTACTTAACAGAGAACCATGGCATCCAGGTAACCAGTTCCAACTTTTCCTACCATTGATTTTATGGTTTTCTAAACAATTACCTTTTTCCCTAGGTGGGCTAGAAACTCTTTCATTTGAAAGACCTGAGTTTATTTAATGGCACCTATAAATAGGCTCATATAAAAATGTACTAAATTGCAACAAATACATTGGCACCACAGGAAGTAAGCTCTGGATTTGGATGTGAACACAATAATATTGCTGTCACCTAAAAGGGGGAGAACTCTACTGGCAGAAAATGTCCCTTAGCATCCTTTGAGATGTACTGGGTGTGTACGAAAGTCACATACTTGGTGGATCTTCATCCCTTTATTTATCCCAATTGACTTCTAGCTGTAATAGTAATTTATTTTTAAAGAAAAATGTATCAATCTTCCTGGATTGATGAACACAGTTCTGGAATGAAGATGTTCTAATTGCTTTGGCCACTATTATTCCTCTTATTTCCTGTACCTTAAAACACAACAAAAAACAAAACCAGGCAGTTTGCTGAGACTTCCACTGTAGTAGCCAAGATGCCCTGCTAATTGGACTATACAGCTTTGATGAAACTGCCAACAGACTGTGATGGGCTTCCAACTGTCCTGCCAGTCCACTCACTCCAAACGTAGCTTTATGTTCAATTAATATTTATGTTAGAGATGGACAGGCTTTGGAAGATGGGAAAATATTGGCTTTGTTAAGTAATTAGACACAAGGGGTATGAGAAGATAAATGCTTTTCTCCCCCTTCTCTTAATTGCAATGAAAGGAAAATAGTTAAATTCACTGGCAAAATTTGACTCATAGTAATTTTTGCAAACATAGAGACACACAGGCAAAACTAAGGAAATGAAAACAATTAGGTAAGTTCTAAAAAATGAAGACCTGGTGTTAATTCAGAAATCTACTGAAATATATTTTAATTATTTAGGTAGAGGCTGCATCCACTTGATCCTTTTTACATTTTCCTACTTATTGGAGAATTTGCCTTGAAACCATGAATATTTTTTGTTGTATTATCTTTGCCTTATTTTTTAAAATGCTGTGAATTACTGTAAAACAATGCTTCAAAAGGGGAGAGTACAATATCCATTTACGAGAAATAAAAGTATTTTTAATGTAAACATTTCTTTCTACTACGTCAGAGAAAATAAAAACTGGAAATCACAATCAAAGTTTACATAGAAGCTAAGATTGTTTAGATAATGAGTAGGTCTATATATAGTACTGAAGGAAGAATCATAACCAAACAGTGTTGGAAAGAAATGGACACCAACTATAAAAATATGGTATTGGCTAACAGTCTTTCATCTGGGAGATATGGACCCAGAATTCATTCAGTTAGCAAAAGTTACTAGTGAAAAAAACATTCTTTGCAGCATCCTCATTTAATTGGCAAAAAAAAAAAAAAAACTATATCAGATTATCATTTAAATTATAATAGGTAGATGATTGGCTGTCCATCGACCTCCATGCAAATGAATCATCATTCTCTTACTGGGCTTGGAGAGAACTACAATGTATAAAAATGGTGATTAAAGTATAACTTTATAAAAATGTTTCCCTTTTCCTTTTTTAAAAAAAGAGTTTACTATCTACAGAAACAAAAAAATCTTCATATTTACATCAAGATAACTATCATGACATATATAATAATACGAAATAAAATATTGAAAGTGAGTATCAACTTTTTAAATAGAGGTTTGGCTCACAGCATAAACAAGTGTAGATAACAAACAAACCAAAACAAAACAAACAAAAAGACTTTCAATAATAACCCGATCCTCAAACAATCTCTCTATAATCTCCCCTGCCAGAAGAAGCACGACTGACAATGGGCCAGATTGCTGATGGAGGCTACCCCGACAAACAGCGTGTGGATACCACAACAGGGGTTGTCAGCGGGACCTTTGCCCCTGAAAGACAAACTACAACAGTTGCCAAGAATCAGGCTTTTCCTACATCAACACAAAAACCCTGGGTTGAAATAATCTCCTTCCTATCTTGCTATATAACCCAGAGTGATTTTTCTGTTTCCTTTTCTTCCTCTACCACACATTTTGCAGCAAATTAAGAAGACACAGGCGATCACGCTGAAGTACAATTTCCCAAGCCTTCTCTGGCATCATTTAGAATTCTAACCTGACTGAAAGACCTGACTCTGACTCTTTCCTAGGTGTTTATGGATAAAGAATGCCATCCCCTTAAATGGTGATTTGATCTCAGTTGAGTGACATCCATAATCACAGACAGCTCCTATACATTCATTAGGCAAGTAGACTGGAAAATGCCTCGGTCTTCCAGGTTTGAGGCTGGTGATAGAGCTCCTTCAAGTGGTGCATAACAGTAATGTAATACCAAATATGTGGCCCTCTCACCCAGCCCTTCAGTGCCCTCCATCTGCAAAAGGCCCTTTATTTGAAGCTAAATGGAGGAGGGCATTTGGAATGGCTGCCTCCCAAAGACACTCCACAGTGAACTTCCTTCTGTTTGTTCACATGTACTCAGTCATTTGCTACAGCTATTCTATGAGTTACTGAAACCACAAAAATCATATGCACACACATGCACACAAGCACCCTTTCAAACCGTTCCCTTCTGTCTCTCTTTCACACACACACACACACACACACACACACACACACACACACACACACACACAGTGTTGGCAGGATGTATCAGAATTCAAATAATGCTCTGGAACTTTCATCCCTCAGTACTAAGAGCAAAAGCTGCTTAGTTGGTAACCTACATTTCCTGCACTGTTTCCTTGCTAAGCCACACCATCTCCTTTGTGATTTGGTTTCCTTTATGATTTATTATATCACAGTGACCACTATATATCTTAATATAAATGTTACTAAATTGTGGAGCCAGCAATCCTGGCCTTCAGTGTGTATGTGTGTGCGTGCATGGGTGTGAATACGTTTTACATGTATCTATGTGGGAGCTTATATACACACACACATATATATTCCCTCCTTAAAAAATCCTTAGAAGCTGGTGTTGCAATGTGAAAGCTTCTTTGAGCAAAGAGTTTTTAACATGTACCTCACTGTAAAAATATACACACAAAATGCGAAGAATCCCAAAATGCAATAGCCATTTGCCCATCTTCTCAAATTTCTACAGTGTTGTGTCTAAATGTTGTGCTGGCTTGAAGAGAGTCTTTGACAAGTCAATCTGTTTGGAAACACAGCCCATTCTATCCATTGTCACTGGTCTGGCTTTGGGGTTGGTATCTCCTCCCCTCTTGGTTTCCCTTTCTCTTCTTCTTCTTCCTTGATAGCCTGGATCTGTTCTGAAGAGTGCGATTGAGGGGTCGGGTCCAGGGATTGATTTTCAACACCTGCCAACCGTTGCTCCTCTTCAATGACTTTCTTCCACATCTTGTGGTTCTGTAAGAGGTGCTGAGTTATTTGGCAGTAGATTTTTCTCCTTTTGAAAGTCTTCTTTTCTAAAATAAATAAAATAAAATGCACTAAATTAGACTACTTAGTTGTGTGCTGAGCACACAAATGTTATCTCTTTTAAGATAATTAAGAGGAGGTAATCCATAACCTTGGTTTGTATATTATAATAATGCAGTTTTGGAGAATGGGGAAGAAAAAGGAAAATGGCAATAATCATTAAAATATCACTCACAAATAACTAGGGATGGTATTTAATATTTGGCAATGTCCAGAGCAAGATTCTGCTTTTATCTTGGTATTATTCTCCTTACATTCAGGCTCTCAAGGCTTTTTACATAGATCATTGAAATAACTTCTTGCTATGTCTGTCTCTGTTAGTCAATTTAATTCACAAACATCTACAAGACTGATATATTTAAAGATGGTTCTGATGTTCCTCATCTGCTTCATGTGGACTAAATAATTAATTTCAGGCTGGGCGCAGTGGCTCAGGCCTGTAATCCCAGCACTTTGGGAGGCTGAGGCGGGCGGATCACGAGGTCAGGAGATTAAGACCATACTGGCTAACACGGTGAAACCTCATCTCTACTAAAAATACAAAAAATTAGCTGGGTGTGGTGGTGGGCACCTGTAGTCCCAGGTACTCGGGAGGCTGAGGCAGGAGAATGGCGTGAACCCGGGAGGCGGAGCTTGCAGTGAGCTAAGATTGCGCCACTGCACTCCAGTCTGGGAAGACAGCAAGACTCCATCTCAAAAACTAAACTAAACTAAACTAAACTAAAAAAAAAAAAAATTAATTTCAAAATGTAGTTAACTATACCCTGCTTTTTTAATTTTTAAAACATCTACACTGAACTCATATTTTCAAGCTGGTACTACCTATCCTTCTGAAATGTTCTTTGCAACCACTGAGAGTATATATCCATTCATTTTTTAAAGACTCCATCAGATTTCACTGAATTCTTCTAAGAAATAATCTCTTTCTTCTAAATTTCTATGTTACTCCATATATGCCTCCTAGAGTATATACTGTTTCTGCTTTTATTTTTTCCCTTTTGTTCTCCTTATTATCTCTTCTTCTGGTAACTGTGCATCCAAAATCATTTAGAGAGAACTTTTCCCCCTCCCTTCAATTATGTGGTTCTAGAAAAGGTTTTTAAATTCCACAACCAGTCTACAAAATTGTATCACAGTGACTGGCCAATAGTTGCGTGGGTGACCCAAGTTGGGCCTGAGTCCTTCCTTGAGATATTTCCCATTTGCACATAATGAATGTGGGTTTGAGAGGTGTAATTGGAGATCCTATCTCCTTTGCTTATGCATCTGGAATGAAGTGAACTTACAGCTGGCTATAGTTCCAGCCTCATGAAGAAAGCAAAGCTGAAAGAACAAGCTGTTAGGCAGGTGAGGCAGAGACAAAAGCAAGAACAAATAAGCACTGATAATAGCCAACATCATGTTTACATGAACCAATAATGTTCACTTTTTGTATATCCTCATTCCATTGGAATTTTATAACTTGTAACAAAAAAAAAAGTTCTACCTTAGTATACCTCCTTTAAGAAACTAATCTTGGGCCAGGTGCGGTGGCTCATGGCTGTAATCCCAGCACTTTGGGAGGTCGAGGCAGGCGGATCATGAGGTCATGAGATCGAGACCATCCTGGCTAACACAGTAAAACCCCGTCTCTACTAAAAATACAAAAAATTAGCCAAGCGTGGTGGCGGGCACCTGTAGTCCCAGCTACTCAGGAGGCTGAGGCAGGAGAATGGTGTGAACCCGGAAGGCGGAGCTTGCAGTGAGCCAAGATCGGCCACTGCACTCCAGCCTGGGCGACAGAGTGAGACTCCGTCTCAAAAAAAAAAAAAAGACACTTATCTTGGCATCTTCAAGATGGTAGGCTAGAGACATCTGGTACTTGCCTCCTCCACAGAGAAGAACCAATGGACTGAGTAGGTAATCAGACTTAACCTCTAAAATATAATTTTGAATTCAACAGAGAAATGACAGGAAATACCTAATATAAGGAAGAAGAAAAACAATTCGTAATATGAATGAGAAATTTACTAAAGAGACAGGTATCAAGAAAAGAAAAAAGAGGAACCAAAGAGAAACTCTGGAATGAAGAATTCATTGAAAGAAATACATATGCATTCAAAAGTTTTAACAATAGATTAGATCAAGTTGAAAAAAGAATCAGAATTTGAAGATGGGTCTTTTGACATAACCCAGTCAGATGAACATTAAAAACATAAAAAATAATAATAATGAACAAAGCTTGCATGACATATTTGAATTTTCAGTGTCCCAGAAGGTGAAAAGAAAATGAAAGAGACAGAAAACCTGTTTAACAAAATTATAAGTCAAAATTTCCCAACTCTAACAAACAGAGATTTAGACATCTAGATGCAGGAAGCTCAGAGAAACTCACAAAAATACAATTCAAGGTCTTCTCCATGGTGCGCTGTAGTCAAACTGTCAAAAGTCAAAGACACAGAGAGTTCTAAAAACAGTAAAAGAAAAGTATCTGGTAACTTATAAGGAAACTTCCATCAGACTAACAGATTTCTCAGCAGAAATCTTTCAGGCCAGAAGATAATGGGATAATATATTCAAACTGCTGAAAGAAAAAACCATAAACCCAGCCAAGTTATCCTTCATAAATGAAGGAAAAATAAAGTCTTTTTTCACAGAAGCAAAACTCAGAGAATTAATCACCACTAGACCAGCACTACAAGAAATACCTAAGGGAGGCCTACATGTGAAAGCAAAAGGATGGTATCTATCATTATGAAAACACTTGAAAGCGTAAAACCCACTGGTGGAACAAACATGAATAAGGAAATGAAAGGAATCAAATGTTACCACTACAGAAAACTACCCAACTGCAATGATAAACAATGAGAGAGAGAGAGAAAGGAACAAAAGATATACATAACAATTATAAATCAATTAACAAAATGACAGGAATAAGGACTTATATATCGATAATCACCTTGAGTGTAAACAGACTAAGATTTCCACTTACAAGACACAGAATGGGTGAATTGATTAAAAAACATGACTTAATTATGTGCTAAGAAACTCATCTCTCCTGTAGACAGATACAGACTAGAAGTAAAAGAAAATACAGATATAGACTAGAAGTAAAAGAAAAAATATACTTCATGCAAACAAAAACAAAAAACAATCAAGAGTAGCTATACTTATGTTAGATGAAACAGAAATTAAGTCAAAACAGTAAAAAGTGGACATAGTCATTATATAATGAAAAAGAGATCAATTCAGTAAGAAGATAAAATAGTTCTAAACATATATGCACTAACACCAGAGCACCCAGATACTAAATCTGATCTTAGCCAAGAGGCCGAGAAGCAATATCACACCCAGATATATGCAAAGCAAATATTAATAGATCTAGAGAGAGAGAGAGAGAGAGACACTTCAACACAGAAATAGTTGAGGACTTCAACATCCCACTCTCAGAACTAGACAGCTCATCTAGACAGAAAATTAATAAATAAACATTGGATTTAAACTGCATTTTAGACCAATGGACCTAACAGATATTTACAGAACATTTTGTTGAACAGCTACAGAATACTCATTGTTAGCACATGGAATTAATCTCCAGGATAGACCAGATGTTAGGACACAAAACAAGTCTCAACACATTTTTAAAAAATCTAAATCATATCAAGTTTCTTGTTAGACCACAATGAATAAAACTAGAAATCAATAACAAGACAAACTTTGGAAGCTGTATAAATACACGAAAATTAGAAAATTTGTTCCTGAATGACCTTTTGGTTAAAGAGATAATTAAGGAATAAATCAATAAATTTCTTGAAACAAATGAAAATGGAAACAACACAAAGTAGTAGTCAAAGGGAAGTTTAACACAATAAATACCAACAACAAAAAACTAAAAATATTTCAAATAAGCAACCCAATAATGCACCTCAAGGAACTTGAAAAGCAAGAACTAATTAGGCCATGAATTAGTAGAATAAAAGAAATAATAAAGATAAGAAGAGAACTGAATACAATAGAAAATTAAAGACACAATGTATCTAGGAAACAAAAAGTTGGTTTTTTGAAAAGATAAACAAAATGAGTAAGTCACTAGGTAGACTAACCAAGAAAAAAGAGAAGGCCTCCAAAAATAAAATCAGAAATGAAAAAGGAGACATTATAACGGATACCATAGAAATACAAAAGATTATCAGAGATTATTATGAACAAGTATGTATTAGCAAACTAGAAAACCTAGATGAAATAGATAAATTCCTGGAAACATACGCCAAAATTGAATCAGGAAGAAATAGAAAACCTGAACAGACCAATAATAAGTAATCACATTAAATCAACAATAAAGACTCCCAACAATAAAAAGTCTACTACTGGATGACTTTGCATAAAAATGCTTTTTCTTTATCTATCCTCTCAATAGATGCAGAAAAAACATTTGATAAAATTCAACATCACTTTACGATAAAAACTAAAAATACTAGGAAGGAACATGCCTCAACATAATAAACACCACACATAATAAAACCACAGCTAATATCTGAATGTGGAAAGTTGAAAGCCTTTCCTCTAAGAACTGGAAAAGGACAAGATGCTCACTATCACTGCTGCTATTCAAAATTGTACTAGAAGCCCTACTCAGAGCAATCAGGCATCCAAATTGGAAAAGAGGAAGTTAAATTGTCCCTCTTTGTAGATGATATAGTCCTATATCTAGAAAAACCTAGACTCCACCAAAAAACACTTAGATCTGATAAATACATTGAGTAAAGTTGCAGGATACAAAAAATCAGTAGTATTTCTATACACCAATGATGAACTAGCTGACAAAGAAATTAAGAAGGCAATCCCTTTTACAATAGCTAAAAAATAATTAGAAATAAATTTAACCAAGGTAGATAAAGACCTCTACATGGAAAACTACAAAAATCTGATGAAACATGTTGAAGACAACACAAACAAATACAAAGACATTCCATGATCATGGATCTGAAGTATTAACATTTTCAAAATGACTGTTCTACCCAAGCAATGTATAGATTAAATGCAACCTTTATTTAAAAAAAAAAAGACCAACACATTATTCAAAAAACAGGAAAAACAATTATAAAACTTCTATGGAACCAAAAAAGAGCTTGAATAGCCAAAACAATCCTGAACAAAAAGAACAAAGATGCAGGCATCACACTACCTGACTTCAAAATATACCACAAGGGTATAGTAAACAAAACAGCATGGTGTTGGTATAAAAACGGACACATAGACCAAGAAAACAGAGACTCCAGAAATAAATGCATGTACTTATAGCCAACTGATTTATGACAAAGGTGCCAAGAATATATATTGAAGAAAGGACATATTTTTTATTAAGTGGTGCTGGGTAAATTGGATATTCACATGCAGAAGAATGAAACTAGACTCCATTTCTCACCATATACAAAAATGAGCTCAAGACAGATTAAAGACTTAAGTAAGGCCAAAACTAAAAAATGGTTAGAAGACAACATAAGGGAGATTCTATAGGACATTGACCTAAGCAAAGATTTTATGATTAAGACCTCAAAAACCCAGGCAAATAAAACAAATATAGAGAAATGGGACTAAACTAAACACTAAAACCCTCTGTACAGCAAAGGAATCAACACAGTGAAGAGAAAATCTATAGAATGGAAGAAAATATATGCAAATTTTTCTTACAACAAGAGACTAATATCCAGAATATACAAGAAAATCAAACAACAATTAAAAAACAAAAACAAAAAATTCTATTAAAAAGTAGGCAAAGACACGAATAGACATTTCTCAAAAGAAGACATAAAAATGGTCAACAGGTATATGAAAAAATGCTCAACATCACTAATCACCAGGAAAATGCAAATCAAAACCACAATGAGATATCATCTTACCCCAGTTAGAATGGCTATTAGTAAAAACAAAAAAACAACAGATGCTGGCAAGAACGTGGCAAAAAGGGAACTCATAACACTGTAGGAATATAAGTTAGTATAGCCACTATGGAAAACAGTATGCAGATTTCTCAAAACCTCAAAAGAGAACTACCGTATGATCTAGTAACCCCACTACTGGGCATTTATCAAAAGGAAAAGAAATTAGTATATTAAAAAGATAATTGCGCCCCCATATTTATTGCAGCAGTCTTCACAATAGCAAAGGTATGGAATCAACCTAAGTGTCCATCAGCTGATGAATGGATAAAGAAAATGTGGTATACATACACAATGGAATAATATTCAGACATAAAAAGAATAAAATCATGTCATTTGCAGCATCATTAATGGAACTGGAGATCATTACGTTAAATGAAATAAACCTAGAAAAGAAAGACAAATACCGCATGTTCTCACTCTTATGTGGGAGCTAGAAAAGTTGATCTCGTGGAAGTGAGAGTAGAATGACAGACACCAGAGGCTGAGAAGGGTATATGGTTGGGGGTTAGGAGGAATGAAGAGGTACTGATTAATTAGTACAGACATACTAGTTAGAATAAATAAGTTCTTATCTTCGATAGCAGAGTAAGGTGACTACTGTTAATAATGTATTGCATACTTCAAAATAGTGGGAAGACGGGACTTTCCAACACATAGAAATGATAAATATGGTCGGGTGCAGTGGCTCCGGGCTCATGCCTGTAATCCCAGCACTTTGGGAGGCCGGGGCGGGTGGATCACCTGAGGTCGGGAGTTCAAGAGCAGCCTGACCAACACGGAGAAACTCCATTGCTACTAAAAATACAAAAATTGGCTGGGCATGGTGGCATATGCCTGTCCTAGCTACTTGGGGGGCTGAGGCAGGAGAATCACTTCAATCCAGGAGGTGGAGCATGCGGTGAGCCGAGAATGCACCACTGCACTCCAGCCTGGGCAACAGAGTGAGGGATACTCTAAATATGCTGATTTAATCATTACACATTCCATGTATGTGACAAAATATCACATGTGCCCCACATAAATATGTACAAATATGTATTGATTAAAAATACAAAAAGTTGCTTATAGGACAGGGAAATGCAAATGAAAACTATGCCTACTTAGAATAGCTAAAATGAAAATGATTCTAAAAAATCAAGTGTAGACAAGGAATTTAACAATTAGAAATAATATATTGCTTATAGGAATATACATTTTTACATGTACTTTGGAAAATTATTCAGTTCTGTCTATTAATCTGAATAAATGAGTACCCTACTTAAAAAATATAAACCCAAATCTTATTCTCATATATTCCAAACAGTTTCTTTTCTAGACTATAGGGTCTTTGAGGGAGCCTTGGACACAGTACAGATTTGACACATCAGCAAATATGCATTTAAAAAAGAAATACATTTTCTTTGACCAAATCATTCAGAGTTTTCAACATGGAAATATTAACAATAATTTTCACAGGATTATATCCTTTGACTGAGGAAAAATAATAAACCCAATTTAAACAGAAAAAAAGTACAAGATATTTTAAAGAAGACTGTTTAATCAGCATTCACTATTTAGGCTTCTAAATCCTTATTTATTTATGAATCACCTGGTATGTACCAAATGTTGTCCTCAGTTCTAGTGACCCTCTGACAGACAAGATAAATATGATGCTTGCCAGCAGCAGGCTTTTACTCTCGTGGAAAGATAGTGAACAAGCAGGCACAATAATACTGAGTCTTATGGAGTCTTTGAAAGTCAGCAGAAAGGGAAGGAAATGGCTCAGTTGGTACAATATTGTATGAAGGTGGTGGCTGGATTAGGACAGGGGTAATGAAAATGAAGAAAAGTCAATAAATATGAGATATATTTGTATGGTAGAATCAACAGGACTTGGCAACTGATTAGAGGTAGGCAATTAAGAGGGAGGAATCAGAGACAACCCTGTTTTCTGACCTGAGCAGTTGAGCATGTTGGTAAGATGCACTGAGAAAGGGAAGGTTGAATGAGGAGTAGATTTGAAGGTGTAGTAGTCCATTTCACACTGCTGATAAAGACGTACCTGAGACTGGGTAATTTTTAAAGAAAAAAAGAGGTTTAATGGACTAAGAGTTCTACATGGCTGGGGAGGTCTCACAAACACGGCAGAAGGCAAAAGGCATGTCTTACATGGTATCAGGCAAAAAGAGAATGAGAGAGCCAAGCAAAAGAGGAGACCTCTTATAAAATCATCAGATCCATGACTTATTCACTACCAGGAGAACAATATGGGGGAAACTGCCCTCATGATTCAAGTATCTCCCACGGTCCTTTCCACAACACATGAAAGTTATTGGAGCTACAATTCAAAATTAGATTTGGGTGAGGACACAGCCAAACCATATCAGAAGAAAATGAATAGAGGTATTCTGAACATGAGGTGTCTGGAAGACCTCTAAATAGAGAGGTAAAGTAGGCAGCTGGTAGAGAGCTTAGAAGAGAGGTCTGTTCTCTTCCAAGAAACCAGAATATCATGTAACTCTCAGTACCGTCATCTAAGTGACGACTTTAGACTTGAGCCAAGAGTTCAGAAGTTCAGCTAAGATCCTCCCATTAGACTGAATTTCCCTGGTGTATTAGTCCATTCTCATGCTGCTATAAAAAACTGCCCAAGACTGGGTAATTTATAAAGGAAAGCGGTTTAATTGACTCACAGTTCCACAGGGCTGGGGAGGCCTCAGGAAACTTATAATCATGGTGGAAGGGGAAGCAAACATGTCCTTATTCACATGGTGGCAGGAAGAGAGAAGTGCCAAGCAAAGGGGGAAAAGCCCCTTTTAACCTTTAGATCTCATAAGAACTCATTATCACAAGAACAGCATGACAATAACCACCCCCATGATTCAATTATCTCTGATTGGGTCCCTCCCACAACACATGGGGATTATGGGAACTACAATTCAAGATGAGATTTGGGTGGCAACATAGCCAAATCATATTATTCTGCCCCTTACCCCTCCCAAAACTAATATTCCCACATTTTAAAACACAAGCTTGCCTTTCCAAAAGTCCCCCAAAGTCTTAATTCATTCCAGCATTAACCCAAAGTCCAAGTCCAAGGTCTCATCTGAGACAAGCCCAGTCATTTCTGCCTATAAACCTGTAAAATCAAAAGCAAATTAATTACTTCCCAGATAAAATGGTGGTACAGGCATTGGGTAAATACAGTAATTCCAAATGGGAGAAATCTGCCAAAACAAAGGGGCTACAGGCCCCATATAAGTCTAAAATTCAATAGGGCAGTCATTATACCTTAAAGTTCAAAAATGATCTATTTTGACTCCATGTCTCACATCCAGGTCAAACTGATGCAAGAGGTGTGCTCCCACAGCCTTGGACAGCTTTGCCCCTGTGGCTTTGCAGGGTACAGCACCTCCCCTCCAGCTGCTTTCACAGGCTGGCATTGATGGCCTGTGGCTTTTCCAGGTGTACAGTGCAAGCTGTTGGTGGATCTACCATTCTGGGATCTGGAAGACAATGGCCCTCTTCTTACAGCTCCACCAGGCAGTGCACCAGTGGGAACTCTGTGTGGTGGCTCCAACCCCACATTTCTCTTCCATACTGCCCTAGCAGAGGTTGTCCATGAGGGCTCTGCCCCTGTAGCAAACTTCTGCTGGAACATCCAGGCATTTCCATACATCCTCTCTAATCTAGGTGGAGGTTCCTAGACCTCAATACCTGTCTTTTGAACACCACAGACCTAACATGATGTGGAAGTTGCCAATGCTTGGGGATTGCACCCTCTGAAGCCATGAACTGAGCTGTACATTGGCCCCTTTCCACCATGGCTGAAGCAGCTGGGACTCATGGCACCAAGTCCCTATGCTGCACACAGCAGAGGGTCTGGGACCCGGCCTGTAAAGTCATTTTTTCCTCCTAGGCCTCTGGGTCTATGATAGGAGGGGCTGCTGCTAAGGTCTCTGACATGCCCTGGAGACATTTTCTCCATTGTCTTGGAGATGAACATTTTGCTCCTTGTTACTTATGCAAATTTTCTACAGCCGACTTGAGTTTCTCCTAAAAAAAGGGTTTTTCTTTCCTATCACATCCTCAGGCTGCAAATTTTCTGAATTTTTATGCTCAGCTTCCCTGTTAAACCTAAGTTCCAATTCCAAACCATGTCTTTCTGAATACATAAAACTGAATGCTTTTAATAGCACCAAAGTCACCTCTTGAGTGCTTTGCTGCTTAGAGATGTCTTTGGCCAGATACCTTAAATCATCTCTCTCAAGTTCAAAGTTTCACAGATCTCTAGGACTGGGGAAAAATGCCACCAGTCTCTTTGCTAAAACAAAGGGACTACAGGCCCCATGCAAGTCTAAAATTCAATAGGGCAGTCAATAAACCTTAAAGTTCAAAACTGGCCATGAATCATAGCCAGGTCAAAATGATGCAAGAGGTGTGCTCCCACAGCCTTGGGCAGCTTTGCCCCTGTGACTTTGCAGGGTAAGCAAAGCAGGAGTGACTTTTACTCCAGTTCTCAACAAGTTCCTCATCTTCATCTGAGACCACCTCAGCCTGGACTTTATTGTCTATATCACTATCAGCATTTTGGTCAGTGCCATTCAACAAGTCTCTAGAAGTTCCAAACTTTCCCACATCTTCCTGTCTTCTGAGTCCTCTGTATTAGTCCATTTTCACGCTGCTGATAAAGACATACCCAAGATTGGGCAATTTACAAAAGAAAGAATTTTACTGGACTTACAGTTTCACATGGCTGGAGAGACCTGACAATCATGGTGGAAGGCAAGGAGGAGCATCCTATAGTCTTGGGCAGCTCTGCCCCTGTGGCTTTACAGGGTATAGCCTCCCTCCTGGCTGCTTTCATGGGCTGTCACTGAGTGTCTATGGGCTTTTTCAGCCACACGGTGCAAGCTGTTGGTGGATCTACCATTCTGGGGTCTGGAGGATAGTGGCTGTCTTCTCACAGTTCCACTAGGCACTGCCCCCGTAGTAACTCTGTGTGGTAGCTCTGACCCTATACTTCCCTTCTGCACTGCCCTAGCAGAGGTTCTCCATGAGAGCCCCACCCCTGCAGCAAACTTCTGCCTGAACATCCAAGAATTTCCATACATCCTCTGAAATCTAGGTGGAGGTTCCCAAACCTCAATTCTTGACTTCTGTGTATTCACAGGCTCAACACCATGTGGAAGGTGCCAAGGCTTGAGGCTTCCATCCTCTCAAGCAACATCCCAAGCTGTACCTTGGCCTCTTTCAGTGACAACTGGAGCGGCTGGGATGCAGGGAACCAAGTCCCTAGGCTGCACACTGCTCGGCGACCCTGAACCCAGCCCATGAAATCACTTTTTCCTGCTAGGCCCCCAGGCCTGTGATAGGAGGGGCTCCATGAAGACCTCTGACATATACTGGAGACATTTTCCTCATTGTCTTGGGGATCAACATTTGGCTCCTCATTACTTATGTAAATTTCTGCAGCTGGCTTGCATTTATCCTCAGAAAATGGGATTTTCTTTTCTATTGCATTGCCAGATGGCAAATTTTCTGAATTTTTATGTTCTGCTTCCCTTATAAAATGGAATGCCTTTAAGAGAAGCACCCAAGTCGCCTTTGAATGCTTTGCTGCTTAGAAATTTCTTTCACCAGATACCCTAAGTCATCTCTCTCAAGTTCAAAGTTCCACAAATCTCTAGGGCAGGGGGATAATGCTGCCAGTCTCTTTGCTAAAATAGAACAAGTGTCACATTTGCTCCAGTTTCTCAACAGATTCCTCATCTCTATCTGAGACCACCTCAGCCTGGACTTTATTGTGCATATCACTATCAGCATTTTTTGTCAAAGCCATTCAACAAGTCTCCAGAAAATTCCAAACTTTCCCACATTTTCTTGTTTTCTTCTGAGCCCTCCAAACTGTTCCAAACTCTTCCTGTTACCCAGTTTCAAAGTCATTTCCATATTTGTGATTATCTTTTCAGCAGCATCCTACTTTACCAGTACCAATTTACTGTATTCGTCCATTTTCATGCATCTGACAAAGACATACCCGAGACTGGGCAATTTACAAAGGTAAGAGATTTAATGGAGAACTCACAGTTCCATGTTGCTGGGGAAGCCTCACAATCAAGGGGAAAGGCAAGGAGAAGCAAGTCATATCTTACATGGATGGCAACATCCAAAAAGAACTTGTGCAAGGGAACTCCTCTTTTTAAAACCATTAGATCTTGTGAGACTTATTCACTATTACAAGAACAGCACAGAAAAGACTTGCCACCATGATGCAATTACCTCCCACCAGGTCCCTCCACAACACATGAGAATTCAAGATTAGACTTAGGTGGAGACACAGCCAAACCATATTACCCTCCAATCTCTAGGAAGTTCCAAACTTTCCTTCATTTTTCTGTCTTCTTCTGAGCCCTCCAAACTGTTCCAACCTCTGCCTGTTACTCTGTTCCAAAGCTGCTTCCACATTTTTGGATATCTTTATAGCAGCACCCCACTTCTGGTACCAACTTACTGTATTAGTCCATTTCACACTGCTATAAAGAACGCCCGAGACTGGGTAATTCAGAAAGAAAAGAGATTTAATTGACTCAGGGCTATGGAGGCCTCAGGAAATTATAATCATGGTGGAAGGGGAAGTAAGCATCCTTCTTCACTTGGTGGCACAGAGAAGTGCCAGGGAAAGGGGGAAAAGCCCCTTATAAAACCAGCAGATCTTGTAAGAACTCACTCACTATCATGAGAACAGTAGCATGGGGGTAACTCTATGGTTCGATTACCTCCCACCAGGTCCCTCCCATGACACATGGGGATTATGGGAACTACAATTCAAGATGAGAGTTGGGTGGGGACACAGCCAAACCATATCACCTGATATATAGGCTTTTCTCTTTTCTTTTGTGTATATATAATATCTGTGGAGACCTAGACTTTAGTAAAGCATTTGGTAAAAGTTTACTAAATGAGTAATTTTCTCTCTAGTTTTTGTTCCACATTTCCAGGTAAATGATGAAGTATTGATAAGTGGTAAAATAAAACCAATATGAAAAAGTGGTCTACAGGAAATCCTGATCTAATTGAGACTGCATTAAAGAGTTAATAGTTCAAGCTGGCTATGGTGGATCATGCTGCCTGTAATCTTAGCTACTTGGGAGGCTGAAGCAGGAAGATCACTTGAGGTCAGGGGTTCAAAACCAGCCTGGGAAACATAGTGAGGCCCTGTCTCTACAGAAATAAATGAAGTGAGACTGCTGTCTCTACAAAAGTAAATAAACAATTTAAAAAAAAGTACAAGTTAGCAGGAAGATCAAAAGGGATATTTGGGTCTACTTAATGAGGTAGATATGACTTACTCTGGGAGCAAGAAAAAAAAGAAGAAAAGTATTAATAGCACAATAATGAAAGAAAAAAACAAAGTCAATTTCTATAGGTGACAAAGAAACTTGGAGGTCATCTACCAACATCTTTGTGGAAGTGCTAGTCATTCTTTTAACAGTTTTATTACAATGCACTGCAGAAATTTCTTGTACTCTACAAAACAACAAAATTAATTTTTAAAACATAGTGCAGAAAAAGGACATTAAATTATCTTGAATTAGTTTTGAACCATACGGACACAGAATGACAATTATTAAATTGAATGAGTGCCGAGGGAAATGAACACAGGCAGAGTCAAAAGGAAAAAAATATATTTATGATATTCATCATTTCTGCATGAGATAGACTCAAACTAACTGGCAAATACTTTCCAGGATACTTTGGAAACAAAGATCAATTAAGCTCAGAGCTTGCCTTAAAGGAGCTTATACTCTCTCTGTAAGAGAGCGCGCCAAGAAGACAAAAACTGAAATACAAGTGCTATGTTTTATGACAGATATATTCTTGTGACCAAGACAGGCTTGCCATTTCTCTCAGTTTGACTCAATTTTAGACTTCTAGACTACAGGACCCTGACCTCCCTCTTGTCAGAGCATTTACTTTAGAAAACCTGAAACAGCAAATTATTTCTCTGTCCCTCTGGAATATAGATAAATCTTCTCCCAGCCTCTAACTAGCTTTACAATCTTACAAAATAAAATTTAAATTTTAAAATTTAAAAAAGATTTCAATGAAGGAAGGAAGGATGGAAGGAAAAAAGAAAGGTAGGCTAGCAGGCAGGCCTATCTCCTAGTCTCTGTGGGGAGGGAGGAGCCTAACTTTAGTAAGTACCAATTAACAGGTGACTTAATCATACTAGCCAGTGCTCCCATAACGTCTTCCAGCACTTTTTCACTAGCTTACAGCAGCATTTAACAATTCTCCCACCTTTTGCTTCAACAGAGTTCAATCTGTCTCCCCTATTACAAGAGTCTTGAATAAAGCCTTCATTGCCATTTTTAACAAATGTCTGGTGCAATTTATCTTTGATACATCAAACCATGTCAACACAAAAGACTCAAACTGTGGAAAATTAGGTATAATTTTTTTTAAAGCACCTGGTACCTGGGCTGGATGTAAGTAATGAGAATTAAATACACTGGATGAAAAGGGGCTAGCAGTATTCCAAGCAAAGTTTGAAGAACTGGGACACAGGCAAAAGTGTATGGGCCACAGGCTATGACTCCTTATATCAGTTCTTCCATTTGAAAGCTTCCTAACAAGGGCAGTAGATATAATTGCAATTTAAATAAATTTGAATTCTTTCTATGAAAGTCAATAAAATACATTAATACATCAGATTTTTTAAAAGCAAATTAAAAATTACTCTTCTACCTCTACTTGTCTATTTCTACTTTGTTTTTGTTATAAATCAAATTCCATTGAGAAATTTTTAAATGTTAATATACTTTTTAACCTAATCGTTTGAATCAAGAGAGTTGCAGAGGACCCCTGTGTGATGGACAGGTTTGAATCACGGTTGCAGCAAACACTCTTCAGTTCAAGGTGATTATTTCATCTTAAAGTTATACACATTGATGGAAGTGCATTCATAGGGAAGAAGCTAACAAAAGCTCAATTTTCCTCTTATTCCCTTCCAGGGCAGTCCCCCTGAGAGTAGCGTCCTCTTATTAATACTGTTAAATGTTAGCAATATACCTCTCTGGAATTATACTGAATAAGAAGGTGACGTAGAAGAAAGTTTGTACCAAATAAATTTGCGTAGATTAGAGTCCGCAGGTGGTCTAAAACATGCCTGTATTGGGAGCCAAATTGTTCAGTACTGGAACCTTTTGAAAGGAGAACAAAGAGCCTTTCATTACTCAAATTCTAAATGCAGCTTAGTACTTCATTAGAAACCTCTTAGTTCGCTGTAGGAATCTTTCAGATTTAATTATAAGGTGGGATAAAAACCTTCTTTTCCTAGGATACCATATTGAATCATTTTATTCTGTGTTTCCTGGGACATCTCCAAGTTTTACAAACTACAGAACATAACTGTGCATATTTATTTTTTTCTGAAACCTAAGTATTAGGCAAAGTCAAGGTAACCATTTTAGCCAATATGAATTCTGAAATTTAAATTACTAAGAGCCAAAAGCATTGAAGTCAAAAATTAAGAAACCTAGGTTCCCTTTCTGGTTCTACAACCTTGCGATGTTATTTAAATTTCTGAGCCTTAGTTTAATCTTTTGTAAAGTGAGGCAGCTAAACTGATAAGCATCGATTCCCCCTTCATTTCTAAAGTTCCGTTACTCTATATGGCCAATATTTAGTAAATACTAATGTTGCTCCATATTTACCATTTTCTTGGTTGAAAAGAAATACTTTAAAGATATTATTTCCAAAGCTACATATCAAATCATTGTGGATGGGATATTTTTAAATTGTAATATAATGTGGTCAGTTAACTTTTGGAAGGCACAAGCAAACAGAACCCCAAAAACTCTCATTCCTGCTTTAGTGAACTTGATAAAAATGGGAAGGCATGACAACCCAACCCTTCAGAACAGAAAGAAATGCAATATGTGGTTGTAGCATTTGCTGCTAAAGGCTAGGTTGACAAGTTGAGCCTGTTAAATCTTCTGGCCTGGGTCCTTCAATTCCCAATGCCTGGATCTATGTGTCCGTATTTTCCATGTGTTTGAGTTCAAATAGCAGTAAGTCAGGGTCCCTGGGAACAAAGCTTTTCCAGAGGCTAAGCCGACAATACCTTCATTCAGTGGAAAAACTGTCTTATTCTTAGTAAGACAGCAAACTACCTGGCTCTTCGAAATGAAAACAAATGAAAAGAGAAAACTAATACATGTTTATTGAGTGAAAAAAATGAATGAATAACCCATGAAATCCAAGTCTTGGCTTCTAGCTCTGAATCCCAAGATCAGTACAAACTTTCTAATGGAAGTCTTTTTATGTGCATCAGATAAATAAAATATAATTACTCTGACAGTAGCATATTGAAGAAAAACAAATTTTATTTTCCCCCATTCTACAAAAAATCATTAACAGGCCAGATCTGACCTAAAGTTCAATTTGCAAAATTCTACCTCATAAGTTCATAATTGATAATGACTTCTTTATGTTTGCTTATGTGTGCCTACAACAAGGTGCTTTATATGAGAGCAAAATGGATCAGTATAAGGTTAATCTGCTTACAAGATGGTTGGAATGAACCAAGTTGTGCATTATCCTGACTGTGATGAAAATAGGCACAAAATGATCAGAATGTCTTTCATTGGTTGTATTTTTGGTAAGAACTTTAAGAATATTAAGATTGTACTTTATCTGTAAAGGTAAACAGAAATCACATACTATGTTCTTACAAACACAGGAACAGTATTTGTGTAATGTCATTGTAAGGGTCACGGATTTTTACTAATTATGCTATTAGTCACTGTTTGTTTCATGACAGGATAAATAGGAGAGTAGCTTTAGAGGCATAAATAAAAATGATTTTATCGTCGATTAAGCTAAATAGGTTAGATTGGCCACATGATGCACTCCAGCCAATTACCAGATGTGATAGGTTGTCATGGTCACTGTTGCTACTGCCCTGGTCCAAAGTCACAGTCATCTCTCACTTGGATAATTTCAGCGGTCTCCTAACTGATCCCCCTATGTCTATCCTTGCTCCCTTCCCAATCCCAAGCATATTCTCAATAGAGCAGCTGAAGCAGTCCAGTTAAAATGTAAGTTGAGTCTACTAACGCTTCTGTTCAAAACCACTGACGATTTCCCATCTTACTCAGAGTAAAAGCCACAACTCTTACCGTGACCTATAGAGTCCTATCTTCCAAGCTTGTCCAGGCTGACTTATTTGTTGTTGCTGTTCTTCTGTGTTGTTTTGTTTTAGGCTTTCAGCACCTGAAACCATGGTTTTTAGTTTCTGTCTCTAGTGATAAGCAGAACAGAGGGATGAGGAAGGGGCTTTACTGGCCCAACCAGAAACAGAAACTAAGAACCCATGACTGTATTTTGCTGCTCCGGCTATCCGAGTTCTCCTGCTGCTCCCTGAACACCCCACCCAAGATACACCTCCGGACGTTTGCACAGGTTGCTTTCTTCTCTCTTTGGAATCCTCTTTCCACATACAGCCCCAGGGGGCACTCCCTTACTTCTTGCAGGTCTTTTCTTTTTATTTTTACAAATCTTTCCCTTGTTTACATCTTTCCTATCACTGGTTATCTTACCTAAAATTTTAACCTATCTCTATAATATTTTATATCTCCCTCCTTTTATTTTTACTCTCACATTTCTCAGTATTTATCACTACAGTAAATAATACTGTATCTAACACACTATAGATATACTCACTTGTTTTGCTTATTGTCTACTGATCCCACTAGAATGTATTTCTATAAGGGCAAGGATTTTTTTTTTTTTTTTTGGTCTTTTTTCCCCACAGCTCTATCTCTAGTACCTAGAAGGATGCCTGACACAGAGCAGGTGCTCAATAAATGTCTGTTGAATGAACAAATGAATACTACCACCTATCTCTTCACATGGAGTTCCCCTAACCAAGCCAATAAAAACCCATGATTGGTCTTCATGGTAACTGAAACTCTTTCACTTTTAAATCACTAAGATAACGTGAAGTGGCCGGGCGCGGTGGCTCACGCTTGTAATCCCAGCACTTTGGGAGGTCAAGGCTGGTGGATCACAAGGTCAGGAGATTGAGACCATTGGGCTAACGTGGTGAAACCTCGTCTCTACTAAGAATACAAAAAAAAAAAAAAAATTGCCCGGTGTAGCGTCAGGCACCTGTAGTCACAGCTACTTGGGAGGCTGAGGCAGGAGAATGGCGTGAACCTGGGAGGTGGAGCTTGCAGTGGGCCGAGATGGCGCCACTGCACTCCAGCCTGGGCGACAGAGTGAGATTCCATCTCAAAAAAAAAAAAACCGAAGAAAAACCCCAAAAAGCAGTTACCCTGCAGAAAAGGCTTCAAATCCTTTTTTTTTTTTCTTTTAACTTCATGATGGAGAAGATATCTTTGTATCATCTTTCTACCATATGTGTTATTATTATAGATTCTGTAGTCTGAATTTCTATTATTATGATATTGGCGAAGGGAGCTACCTGTAATCAAACTCGGCAAATGATGTGTAGACCTGGAGTATTGTATTTCATGAGAAGCATAACATTCATCTAAAGTAAGAAAGCAATCCCAGGGAAAACACATTAGAACTAGGTTTTAGAACTTACTTGGAGATTCATTATTTTCACAGGTTTCCTCTTCATTTGGTGCTGCTGCTTCTTCCTCCTCTTCTTCTGGGTCATCGGTATCTCCTGACTCATCGCTGTCTTCCACCCATTTTCCTGGCATTAGTCCTGCTGAATCATAGGAGTTGCACAGAGGCCCCACAATGTGAGAGATGAAGGATTCCTGAAGGTTGGCCAGCTGAGGAGCAGAACGATCCATGAAGGGGCTTATGGGTAACCCAAGGCTGGCCTCTTCATCGCCCTGGAAACAAAATACAAGCGAAATCAACATTCACCTGGCGTCTGAAATTTGTAAATATGCAAAACCCCAGGCATTAATGTACAAATTTCTTTACTTGACTGCTAAAGGATCATACCTCAATTGCTAAGATTCCTATAGAAACACTGTTGCTAATTAGTACTTTTGTGATCTTGAGGTTTTTGATTTTTATCAAGGAGAAATACAGAAAGTCTAAATTCTAATGTATAAGTAGGTGATATTTTTATCACACAAGTCAGTGTCTCACATTTATATGAGAATATAAATGCATTAAAATGCAATGGTGAGGCTGGGCGCGGTGGCTCACGCCTGTAATCCCAGCACTTTGGGAGGCCGAGGTGGGAAAATCACAAGGTCAGGAGTTCGAGACCAGCCTGACCAACATGGTGAAACCCCATCTCTATTAAAAATACAAAAAATTAGCAGGGCATAGTGGCAGGCGCCTGTAATCCCAGCTACTCGGGAGGCTGAGGCAGGAGAATCACTTGAACCCAGGAGGTGGAGGTTGCAGTGAGCTGAGACCACACCATTGCACTACAGAGTGACAGAGTGAGACTGTCTCAAAACAAAACAAAACAAAATGCAATAGTGAGAAGAATTCTTTAAAAATATGTAAATGTAGACTATTTTCCTTTTTTGTTGTGGCTTCCAGAAAGCTTTAAAGAATTTATTGCTCAATTCAAGGGGTTACCTTATCCCAGATTTTGTTTGAATTTTTAATGTACCTCCTGTGATTGTGTGGTTTCTGATATTCTTATTTATCTATATGTTTAATAATATTACCGTACAAATGTTTTACTTTGAAGTGCTTCAAATGTTTCTGAGGAAAACAGGGAGATTTTTAACCAGTAGTTATCTAGCAAAATTAAAAACATCCCAAAATATCAGCAACAATTACGCCTAAGAAGTGGTATTATTATACATGAATTTTCCCTTTAATTTACATTTTTCTGCATTTCCATATTTCAGGAATGATTACGAATTAATCCCATTCTTAGGAAGGGCAATACATTATTTTTTAAAAACACAAACCTTTCATTCTATACATGAATCCTACCTATAGTAACCATAAAATTTCATTCTAATCTGTTTAAATATGTCCAATGACAGTCAATTTATTATCATTAATAAGGCGTCTCAGCCTAATTTTGGACAGCTTTAGCAATATAAATTTCTTTCTGACATTGACCTGAACTCTACCTCCCAATAACTTCTATAGACTGGTATATTCATACCTTTTTTAGGGCAGTAGAGAGGGATCTAACTTGTTTTATGAATCAGATCCTGTGCTAAGTATGTTACATAATTTATCTTCTTTAATCTCCACAGCAATGTTATGATTAACCTATTTCTAAATTAGTATGTCACTCCTTTAAATATCTGAAAACAGTTATATTTCCCCAAGAGTAAATATCTTCATTTTTTTCATGTGCTTTTCTGTCACTTATTCCTGTCCTTTATGCATGCTCCTTCACCTCCACATTATTTTTAAGAGTGGTTCACAGCACCAAACAGGAAGGTTCAAGTGCATTCTGATTGGTGTAGGCTAATGTCAGAAGGATCAACCCCAGCTTATGTAACTGTGGTAGCTTTTTGAGTAGTCTGTTAACTCTCACATTATCATGTCAAATGAAAAGCCTGTTTCTTTTTAGCTTTTTCATATAATGCTGTTAATAATTTTTTTACAAAAGTGAAGTTAATCTAATATGCAGATACATTTGAACTACCATATACATATACATATAAACTATTCCATATATGTTTAAACTACCTTCTATGATAATAAATAATTTTTTAGGAAAGCAAGTGAAATTAATGTGATATGCATATACATTTAAACTACCATATACATATAAGCTACTCCATATACATTTAAACTACCTTCTATGATAATAAATATATCTATAAAGAGCAGTATTTCAAGGATCTTCCTAACGTCTGACTTCCACTATCTCAGTATCTTCTTCCCCCGCAAATGCTTGCAAGTAACTTTATCAGAGTTCTACGATTATATTTTAGTCCAATTTTTACATGTCACTTTTTATCTCCTGATCAAAATTGACCAGTGCAATTTCTGATAAAAATATGAATATAAATTGAGTGATCACACTTTCATAGCTGTTAGAAGCTTTCAGCAATTCATGAGCAACCTGTAAGTATAGATTAAGCTATATTAAACAGTTGTCAGTTACCTGTTCATAAAATTCATTGACAATACCATCTGTCCACTGAAGATGGAGTTCTTTACATTTAGCTGGACCATTGATATCAGCCAACTTTATACACATTTGACAAACCAGTAGACGATCATTTTCATTGGTCCAATCTATTCCAACATCATCATTTACCTATTTGAGAGACAAAGTTAAAATATGTTTTGCTTTGATAAAAACAAAAGTTGAACAGAAAACAATAGAACATTTATTGTCTTCATATTATACAGGGATCATAATACCAAATAACTGGGAACCTGTAGCTACTTAAAAATGTTATTGGCCTGTGTAAATTAATGGTAAAAAAAGTTCATGAAAAAGTAAAATAATGAATTATGGATAAAATAATAATAATGGGTGACAGGGTGAGTGTAGTCAAAAATAATTTAATTATACATTTTAAAATAACTAAAAGAGTATAACTGGATTGTTTGTAACACAATGGATAAATATTTGAGGTGACAGATACCCCATTTACTCTGTTGTGATTATTACACATTATATGAATTTATTAATGTAACCCATAAATATATACACCTACTATGTACCTACAAAAATGAAAATTTAAAAAATCATTAATTATTGAATTAGCAACAAATGCTTTTTAAAACTGGCATATATAATCAATTACTTTTCTTTTCTTTTTTTGAGACAGAGTCTTGCTCTGTCTCTCAGGCTGGAGTGTCGTGGTGCAGTCTTGGCTCACTGCAACCTCCACCTCCCGGGTTCAAGCAATCTTCCTGCCTCAGCCCCCCAAGTAGGTAGGACTACAGGTGTGCGCCACCACACCTGGCCAATTTTGTACTTTCAGTAGGGATGGTGTTTCGCCATATTAGCCAGACTGGTCTCAAACTCCTGGCCTCAAGTGATCCACCCACCTTGGCCTCCCAAAGTGTTGAGATGACAGGCGTGAGCCATTGCGCTTGGCCTTATTATCAATGACTATTAAAATAATATAGTTACAGTTCATAAAAAATTGTCATAACTTAATATTTGGGCATTTACTCTTGAGGTATAAAATTGTGCTTCAAGATTTTGATCTGTACTGCTGCCAGATAATTTATATAAATATACCATAGAGATGAGAACAAATTAAATCAATCAAAAACCACAATGACAGAATGTGTTATTTCTCTGTGGTACAAAGCATAATCCATAGACGAAGCATCTCAGCTTCTTGGGCATCTAGATTCAGATCAACACCTATATGTCTGCTTCTGGTTAAACATTTTATTGTATTCCATTTTCACATTTGACATATGAGAGTTGATAGTAACATGTTTTGTTCAACAGTTTACTTCCATGATATCTTTCAATGTGTCTATAAAATGAAGACTGGTGTAGCCAGGCACGGTGCCTCACACCTGTAATCCAAGCACTTTGGGAGGCCAAGGCAGGCAGATCACGAGGTCAGGAGTTTGAGACCAGCCTGGCCAACATGGTGGAACTCCATCTCCACTGAAAAAAAAAAAATACAAAAATTAACCAGGTGTCGTGGCATGAGCCTGTAGTCCCAGCTACTTGGCAGTCTGAGGCAGGAGAATTGCTTGAACTCAGGAGGCGGAGGTTGCAGTGAGCCAAGATCGTGCCACTGCACTCCAGCCTGGGCAACAGAGCAAGACTCTGTCTCAAAAAAAAAAAAAAAAAAAAAAAAGTGAAGACTGGTCCAGCTCTATTTACCTTGCCATTAAATTTGGCTACGAAGTCAAAGTGTTTCTTCAGGTCAGTGGCCAAAATTGCTTCAATGACAAGGAAACGGAAATGCTTAAATTCCACATGGTCAAGGTTAACTAAGAAGTTATACTCTGGCCGGGACATGAAAAGATTCCATGCAGCAGCTGCGTGATGATTCTCCAAAACTGAACGATCGTTATATAGCACCGCCTACGAAAATAAGAGAGTTAAGAGTTTAACTTTTTAAGAAAAAAAATCATAAAAATCATGAGCATATGCAATGCTTTTGAAATTGCTTTTTATTCATACAACAAAGAAATGTAATCATATGACTCCTGCTTATTAAGAATCACTTATTACTGTACAATAGGTATTATTTTTCTTGATTAAATTTACCTTTTTTATAAAATAAATTCATTTCCTTGAAAACTTAGTTCAAACTCTTGTGAGGGGACACTAGCCTATCTTAATAGATTTTTTTTAAAGATTTTTTCTTTAGATTTCTTTGTAGGGTACAGGAATTTAAACGTAAAAAATATATACAAATAGAAAAGAAAGAGGAGGGAGGAAGAAAAAAATTACGTTTACATATATATGTAAATATATATATACACATATATAAAATATGTAATTATACCAATGCTACAATACCTCAAGAGGTAACTAGGTTACTTTCTATATTTGGCATAAGCATTACCTCCTCTTAAACACATATAGCTATTAAAGATGAACGGAATCCCCCAAATGCTCCTGATTTAAAACATTTTCACTCCACTCCACAGGAAATATCACCTTTTATCTAGTATTTGAAGACATAAAATGACATTTACTTGTCTGAAATTCTCTAATAATGCAGAGAGAAGTTTTATTAGAGAATTTTTTAAAAATTTTGCCTACAAAATGCCTGAACACTAGTGTGCAAGATAGCCTATGGAGAAATAAAAAGACAGGACACAAAGAAAACACTAAGCACTGAATATTAATATAGAGGTATATAAAAATGTAGATGTGTAAAAAAATCTGAATGGCAAATTATCCTGGCCAGTGGATTTTTGCCTATATTTAGAAAAAACAATTTTGGTGTATGAAAGACAAGTGGAAAGAAGGTAGACAGTCAAGAAAAAAATTACCAGATAATTTTTATTGTATATAGATTCAAGAAAAACTATAGAACAGTCCATAAGATCAGCTACAGAAATGGAAAGCAGTGGAATAGAACATAAGAGGCAAAGAAGAAAACAGAAAAGTCAGTATCGAATGAAACTGGCCTCTAGATCTTGTAGAAGAACAGAGGATCTCAGAATGTTTAGTAACTTGGGTTCAGCTAATTAAATAAATTAGGGGCTAAATTTGATTGTATAAATGGGTATGTCTAGATACTCAGTGACGAATTTTTTACTTAGATAGAATTATACACCAAGATGAACTTTAAATTTATTCACTGTTTTTGGAATCTATGTTTAGGCAAAAAAAAAAAAAAAAAAAAAAAAAATTCCTCCAGTGAAATAAATTGATGTTAAAATCCTACCAACCTATAGATATGTCATAAGAATGATAATCGTTATAATGAATATATTTCAAAGGAATGGTATTTATATACAAAGAAACCTTACATTCTTAAAAGTCCAAGAAATACTTGGTTCTCTAATCTTTTCAGAAAGGGGCTTTTGTATAGGTTGCCTTTTGTTTGTTGAAGAGGTCCATTAACATGAATTCAAGTAGGTTTTCTTCCTAGGAAGAAAACTGAGAAATGATTCCCACAGATAATAAAGTTGTATACCTGCTATTAGAATCTTGGAAGAATCCATGGTTTCTTTTCAGAATCAGCATGGTCTCTGAGAATTTTAACATGAGACTATATATAGTTTGGCTTATATTAACTTGGGGCCTATTATAAATCACACTCAACTTCACTTTCTTGAGAAATCTTTAAATTAGTTCTCCTAACCAAAATCTAAAGATTTACCTGAGGAGCACTAGTTGCAACCAGGAAAGCATTAGTCCTTCCTGGGTGATCATAATCGTGCATGGCTGCAGCCACATACAGAGCCATCAACTCTAAGGCAGGGATATTCCCAGACAGACATCCGTATTTATCATCTGTCACATTATACGTTTTTGAGAATACATATCCCATATGTCCATGTGTAAATCCACTGTCAGAATCTGAGAAGAGAAAACGAGAGTCAAAGAAATTTTTTTAAAAGTATTAAACTGACATGATTTGTCTTGACTTTCTTTTTTTTTGAAAAAAACACCCTTGTTCCCACCTCTCACATAAGGCAGTGCAGATTCGCTTTGTACATACCTGAATCACTGGTTGAACCATGATCACTAATCACAGTTGAAAGGCCTGGAATAGGCTGTGTAGTAAGATACCAAACAGCATGTAAAACATCAGTGGCGTGGATTCTGTTATGATCTGTAACCAGTGAATAGGAACAGTCATCAATTTACGAACTTTGGGGTCCAAGAACTAAGAGTGCCATCTACTGGACAAACAGTTTAGTTCTAACATTTTACTATTTCCATGAAAGTCGGGCAAACTTTCTAGGACAAATATTCTTTGATTACTCTTCCATAACTCTATAACATCCATAGTAACGAGAAAAAAAACAACAACCCTACTTGTAACATTTATTATGCGTGTAGGTATCTGAGGTAGAAAAATCTGTGTCAATAGTCGACTAGAAACTACGTATACAGGAAACACACTGTGTGAAACAGTGTAATGTTTACTCTGGTACTTATTTTCATGCTCCTGCATAAAACTATGCAGAGAACAAGAATAAATGTAATAGCTATGACATACTTCAACTAAATCAGACAGAATATTTCATCTCTGATAAATGGTACTCAAAAATAATCTGGGAATAGAACATAATACCATTTCTCTGTATCAATCTTAAAGCACTGCAGTAAAATATCTTTTATATGTAGATTTCATCCACAAGCAAAATTCAAAGCCACAATCAATTACATTCTCTGATCTAGACAATCTAATTTCAGAATAAAGTTCTAAGAAATACCTAAAAAGAAAAAGAAAAGCCTCTTTGTATAGTAATGTAGGAAGCTAAGCCATTTAGAAGAGTTAAAACCTACGGGAAAACCAGATTCACTAGTCATAATGTCATCAAGGGAAGGGGGTCATACTCCAAATGTGCAGTTCAACTTCTTTCAAACCATAACCACGTGCCCAGTGTGCTCTTGGCTCACCTTCCTTTTCTGTGCAATTCTTCCAAGTTTTCTGTTTGTTTATCAGACCCCTTATAATACTTCACTGATTAGTATGCTTTATTCTAAATATACTAACTTTACATATTGTATTTCTGCAAAACAACCATGATACTGTTTCCTTCTCTAGTATAATAGATTACATTTCTGCATAATACTTAACATAAGGAGAAGAGAGAAACAGGAGATAATTAGAATGACAAGGAGAATATGAGAGAAACACCTATTTCCTAGTCAGAGAAGAAAGAGGAAACCTATGGTCAATGTGGCAATTGTAGCACCTGAGTAGGTGTTAAATTTCTGGCAGCCATTAGGAATTAGTCTTTAAGTGACAATATGCAGCTAAATCTTAGGTAAACACCCTAGAAATTCAGTGGAGAGGCATGGATGTGGGTTTGAAAAGATCTTATCAGAAGAGCTTAAAGAAACTCAACTCCAGCCGGTCACAGTGGCTCATGCCTACCATTCCAGTACTTTGGGAGGCCGAGGTAGGTGAATCATTTGAAGTGAGGAGTTCAAGTTCAGCCTGGCCAACATGGTGAAACCCCGTCTCTACTAAAAATACAAAAATTAGCCAAGCATGGTGGCAGGCACCTGTAATCCCAGCTACTCAGGAGGCTGAGGCAGGAGAATTACTTGAACCTGGGAGGCGGAGGTTGCAGTGAGCTGAGACTGCACCACTGTACTCCAACCTGGGTGAAAGGGTAAAATTGTCTCAACAATAAAAGAAGAAGAAAGAAGAAAGAAGAAAGAAGGAAGAAGAAGAAGGAGGAGGAGGAGGAGGAAGAGGAGGAGGAGAAGGAGAAGGAGGAGGAGAAGGAGAAGGAGAAGGAGGAGGAGGAGAAGGAGGAGGAGAAGGAGGAGGAGGAGGAGGAGGAGGAGGAGGAGGAGGAGAAGAAGAAGAAGAAGAAGAAGAAGAAGAAGAAGAAGAAGAAGAAGAAGAAGGAGGAGGAGGAGGAGGAGGAGGAGGAGGAGGAGGAGGAGGAGGAGGAGGAGGAGGAGGAGGAGGAGAAGAAGAAGAAGAAGAAGAAGAAGAAGAAGAAGAAGAAGAAGAAGAAGAAGAAGAAGAAGAAGAAGAAGAAAGAAACTCAGGAGAAAATAGCAAAACTTGTATACCTGTGTCAATAATAAATATGAATACCAATATTATCTGATAATTGAAAGAGCAATTTTATTAAGATTGGCGTCTATATCCCTGAGTATAGACCATCTCAAGTGATATAAGCCCATTACATTTACAAATAATTCACAGGCAACACAATTACAATCATATTTTATGTCTGTACTTGGGCTATTTATGAAATTGATCATACTAGAATTTTCTGGATTTGGGACAGGTATGGTTTTACCTCTGCTATAATATTTATTATTCATGCTAACTTGGGTGAGTTACTTAAAATCCACTTCCTTATCTTAAAAATAAGATATAGTAAAAAGTCTCATTTCTTTACCTTAAAAATACGGGAATAATATTGCCAAATTCATAGTACAATTGTGACAATTACAGGAGGAAATAGATTTTAAAGGGCCTGATACATGGTGAGTTTGTAATTTGTGTAAACATTATTCATGTAAAATAAATTGCTGCTGCAGAACAAGATAAAACTAGTATAGATCACCAGCTTTCTCCCAGAGTCAATGCTGGATTTGCAAGAATAAAATAAAGTATCTTCTACCTCTATCGGTAGAAGATAGTAATGACCTGGTATGGTAAGAAAATGGCAGTCTGGGAGTAGGGTTCCACTTTTGGGATATATGTTGGAAGCCAGCTTCTTAGTTAAATTATCTTCTCCTGTTGCAAGCTGGGAAGATTACTATATGCCAGTAGTTAATATTATTATTGCAAGTCAGAGAAACCTGTGCACGAGCATAGCAGTACAGAGGTGGATGGGGGGCAGTATCATAGTGTTGGCAGAGCCTGTTTGGGGTAAGGAATCGATAATATCTATTCCAGGTGAACTCGCAGCTTTTGAGCTCTAATCCTCCCCACCCTGTCCCCCACCCCAAGGCCCAGGCCCAGAAAACTTTATAGGTAGCGCTTTTTTTTTTTTAAAAAAAAAACAAACTTTCAACAAGCAATCAATTCTAAGTAAATAATCTAGTGCTGAAAATATAAGCAGAAAAGCTGCCAAACTCATTTTATGAGACTGGTACAATCTCGATTTAAAAACTAGGTAAAGACAGTATATATATTTGAAAAGGTTCCTTTTGCTTTCGAGTACAGGTTTAAAAGTACTAAATTTTAAAAAATCGCTAACCAAATCTACCTGCTTATTTAAATATATACATCAAGTTGTATGTGTGTATGTGTAGGAGAATAACACCATCATCAATCACTTAGATTGAAGAATAGAAAACCATCTGTCCTGTTAGCAGTCAATAACATGTTTATTAATCAAATATTCACTTAGCATGTACTCGGTATTATGCCAAGTGCTGGCATCTCCATTGTTCTTGTCATTAATTCTCTGGTAACCCAACCCAGGAGCAAAGACACCCAGGAAAGAAGCTAGCAAGGTCAATGTAAGTTACTGACAGGTTTCTATGTGATACACAAAAATGTTCAAAGATTACTCTTCTTGTTCTGGCCAGGGTAGGCAACTGAGAAGGATAAGAAATGCTATCAGAGCTATCCTTATTTTATCCTTAATATCATCATACTTCTTCCTTCATCTCTGCATTTTGGACAAGCCTTCTTGATGACGCCTTCACTTACGTGGCAACCCCCTCGCCCTCTTTAATAACATATAGACGTACATGCATACACTAGCACATGGTACACCCTACCTCTTTCCCAGAGTCCGCCCATCTCCCTCTTCCGTCTTGAAACACTTGTTTTCTCAACTTTCTCCTTTTCCCTCAAGCACAGAGTTGAAGTGAGCTGGTGTGGAGGGTTGGAGTTGTATGTAAATTCACAGATTTTAAGATCCAAATTTATATATTTTTTATTTAAAATTTTGTCTATGCTCCTACGCACCATAGAGGAAGCGGAAGTAGTAAAGAATAGAGGTAACACTTCGAATATTTTGTTTTCTCTTGGAATATAGCTAATACTCTGGTAGTTCTGCCCCTCTAGCATGTACCATGTCACTTCAATATCTATCTTTAAAATCAGTGGGCACATTATGTACAGCTTGATTGAACTGAACTAAATATGGGTTGAGCAGGACTATTCTCATTGCTGCCATGAAATAGCTACATGATCACAGGTACTTCTGAGGCATTCTCCCCATTTCCCAAACTTAAATCAGAATGAGAGATGTTAGGGAGAATATACTTTAGAGAGGAAACTCTTTGAAAATAAAAAAACTACCATCAAAAATAACTGGATTGATGAATGAATATGAACGGATTTTTGTTTAATAAGCAAAATGCCCAACTGAAAGGGACTATGAATGACACCAAACATTATTTATCTCCTTATGCAATTGGGTATTGACCATACATTAATTTATCCTAAGTTTGATTGAACAAATACATTTTTATCACATTTATATTATTGAGTTGACCATATTTCTTGTCTTTCTATTGCTACTAACAAGAAATTTCCTTATTTAACTCTCTGTTTAAATCTAGATCCTTCAATTTTTGTCAGGATTCTAATTACAAATTTAAAAGCTTTCCTACTTACCCTCTTCTCTTGAAAACTGTTAAAGGTACACTTAGAACTATAATAAGAAATTTAGTTTCTAATATTAGCACACATTATCATACTAAAGTTAATCCAACCCTATTTTAACTTCGGTTCCTCTTATGCTTCTTTTCAACTAAGGATTTATTTAGATAGAACCATTAGAAATATAGTCCAAAGTAAATATTAAAATAAGTAGGTACATAGCAAATTTTTGTACGTGCTAATTATAAGTGAAGCTTTTAATAAATATTCATATTAATTTACAATCTCAGCACATATGAAACATTATTAGTTAAAAGTGATCACAAATGAAGCTAGAGCTTTCCTATGAAAAGATGTAAATAAATTCCCTTTATGGAGAGTATCCGGGACTTCTAATAGAACAAGCAGGTTTATTATAACAAGTTCTTTTCACCTGGAATAAAGAACCCACTCTTTCAGGGAAAAAAATATCCATTTACTTGTAACATATAAAAATGTAATAAGAAAATGTAAAAGTGAATAATAAATCTTAGAATCTGAAAACTTATTTTTGTACTTAAACACTTGCCATCTTTCAACTATGATTTAATGATACACTACCTGTGAAAAAGTTGGTAGTTTTTATGTCTATGGAGTTTAGTATTACTTTGAACTCAGTGGAACTTTGCTATGGCTAATTATATCATTAAAATACATTTGAAAATATAACATGAATTTGGAAATTCAGTCTAGTGACTAGCTGTTTAGTGTTTTTAGTGGCTTCCTTTCTATAAAAGTTTATTTATGTAACTCCTTAACCTTTGAGAAATTGTGAACACTTAGGTCAATCACTGGCATCCAACCAGGGTGGGCCCTGGGAAAATTGTATTACGAAAGCAAGGCTTATCTTGAGATCCTTTCCAACTACCCCTTTTCTCATATTTCTCTTCCAGCTTCCATGGATTTGTCAGCCAGATGTTCCCAGGGGCCCTGGTACTGTTCAGCTTCTCTTTGCCTTACTCCAACTGCCTTACTCTGACTGTATTTTGGTCCCATATTCTTCAGAAAATCTCATTGGTAGATTCACTTCTTCATTCTTTTTTTCTATGATACACTATCTGCTGTGCATATTCATTCCAATGTAGCATGTGGATGGGATTTTGAAAACAATATGCTCATAGTAAATCCCTAGGTTAATGTGATACCCCTTCCTGGAAATACTTACGCTTTATCAGTATTAATTTTTTTTTAATGTAACTTCAGCTCTTTACAATTATGAAGAAGTTACGGGACTCTGAAGTCTGAGGTGCATAAAAGCAAATACAAAAGCTTTTAAAACTTTTAAGCTTAAAAGTTTTAAACTTTAAAAGTTTTAAAAGTTTAAAAGCCAAAATACGATTTAAATAACATATTTCCAAGACATGCTCCAATCAACATATTATGTTTGATTATTTTTCTTCTATGTATTTATTTCCTTAATGTGTTACATGGTTTTTGAACATCTCCATAGTTTCCCTGTTTGGACCTATAGACATTGTCTCCCAAACCATATATTTTGTAGCTCTGTAGGACCATTTTACTTATGTGTTCTGATTGATGATTCCTGAAATGCTACATAATGAAAATTTAACATCTCCTCTGTGTTCCAATTTCTTGTTATTATAAATGGGAAACTTATTCTCACAAGACTCAAAGCTTGAATTCTTGACTGTGTGTTTCCCTTGGGTCTTCCCATTTACCTGATTTTTTAAAATGTTTCTCATCATTTTTCCATAACCACTTCCAGATGTCTATTTTATTCATCAGACCATCATCCTCCTGTCCCTCTAAACACCAGCCAACTTTATCTTATGTGGAGAAAACATATATAGTGACTTAACTCTTCAGATGCCACAACAAAAGTTGAATTCACCCAATAAAAGGGATGGGTTACTAAATGAGCAATAAATTTAGTATTTATTTATTTCCAAGAAATAGCCATATTAAAGTGGACTTATGTTGGAATTACTGTGTGCCAGGCACTAAAATAACCTCTTTAAAATTATAATCTTATTTGATCCCAACAATCATATGAAGCAGGTATTATAATCCTCATTTTATGGACTAAGAAATGAGGCACATACAGCTTAAGTAAACCCTAGGGTCTCATACAGCTGAAAAGTAAAGGAGCCAGGATTCTAACACAGGTGATATCTCCTAATCACCATATGATGTCTCCATATTGAGTATCTACCATGTGTAATTCTGTGCTACCTGCTAATGATTCACTATCCCACTTACCCACAGCAAATTTGACATATTTTAAAAGTATTATTTCACAAATCAAGCATACTTACAAGGAATATCCCTGTATCCAATCTCCAAAGCATGAAAATAATTCATAAATTCCCTAATTGGAATTTTAAAAGCTTCAAAGAGGCCCATGTCTTCAAAAAGTCTGTAAGATACCTGTTAAAAAAAAAAAAAAAGACAAAGCCTTATGAAACATGAAACATCTCTATCTGTGTGTCAGACATAAAGACAACAATGGTAAATATTGGTAACTGAAAACACTAAATGCCTTTTCAAAATCTGAAGGATGTCCTTTTAAATTGGTTAAAATGATAATTATCAAAAGGCAGGCTGTATATTGAAACTGAGGACTTACTTCCATTGTACATGTCTCTTTAAAAATCTTTTGAAATTAGACTTTTTCCTCTTAGTCACAGCCAAAAGGTGATGTACTGGAATGTTCACATTAAATCATTTCACTGTTCTAAAGTTGTACTATGGCAAAAATATACGCATATTTTCCATAACCAAAATTTCATAATTTTTGTTCTTGTAAACTCAAAAGAAAAAATCTCAAAAAGTTCTACTGAGCAAGTCATCTGAAGCTGCATTTGTTCAAAGTTTAATGTCTGGGAAATTGGGAAAGTAAACCGTGACTAATGAGGATCATATATCAATATATTACTCTGTTTTTGGAACATGATTGGAACAAAAGATACATTATTGAATTTTGCATGAATCTAATTGTTAATTATCCTTAATCTTTTTATTGTCTACTAGTATCCAGGACTCTTAGAAAACATTGTGTGGCAATTTTGGTCAAGTTGTTTTCTCCCATTCCCAGCTCACAGAACTTCAAGGGAGTGGTTGGTACCCGTAATGAAATTCTGTACACTGTCATTTGTGCTGTAAAACCGACTGTTATCATAACCACTTTTCTACTAGGTCCGAATCCTCATTTGGAGAACTTGAACATATAATAAGTCAAGGTGTTTTATGAAGATATGAGAAGCAATTGAAGGAATGTAAAAACCCTGGGCTTCTGATATGGATAAATCTACTTTGGAATCCTGGGTTGAATATTTACTAGATGACTTTAGAAGAGTAGCATATCCTCTTTTAAGCCTTAGTTTCTTCTTCTATAAAATACATATTTAAAAAAAACCCTGCACTAAATTTACTGTGAAGATTAAGTTTTTGAGAGTCTGTGAGATATACATCAAATATAAAATGAGATGAGATGTGTGTCTCTATACCAGGGAACATACTCCCTCGTAAAAAAAAAAAACTAAAATAAAATAAAGAGAGAAAATGCTTCTAGGTTCATTGCCACATCCTGTGGCCCTATTACAGGCTTATTTGCAGGAAAGATCACTCCCTCAAAGTTGCAGTTTGCCATGGGTTTCAGAAAGAAGATACACAGTCTTCCAGGTAAGGTATGAGGCTAAGGTGAATTGGACAGAGCAACTATCCTTAAATCTGTCGTTAAGATCAGCTAGTGTGAGACGTTGCTTAGCACTGAGAAGAAAGAAAGGGAAGAAGAACAGGACTCTCAACTCCTAGTAAAGTGCAAGGGCTGCCATTATATTCCTCAACATGGTGATGGACAGAATAGAGTCTAGCAGAGGCAAAATTGAATATTTTACAGACTTTGTAAGAATTTTTTGTCTCATATTCCATCCATAATGTTAGTGTACCCCCAGACTAGACAGCCATATGTGCTTGTAGAATCAAACACTAGAAGAAAGGCCTGCTATCTTTTCCCTTAAATCTTCACAGATTAGGATCCTCACCCCAAACGAAGTTCCACATTGAGACATGTGTTGAGTGGTCCAAAGACAGCTCATCTCTGATGCACTGCGTAGAAATCAGCATTTCAGTGATTTCTCTTCTATTGTTTTGCAGAGAAGTGTTAGTGGCCCCAATAAATCTGGGTTGGGTCCTGAATTCTTACCTAAGTCTGATATTCACAAGTTTGATGGTCCTTACTATCTCTGCTGTGATACTTACTCAAATTGATAAGAACACATCTAAAACATGTGAAGATAAGCTGATACACATTATCGCACCATCCTCTTTATTAATTAAGGGTGTGTATTTCAATGGGTATTCCGTAGTACAGCAAATCAATCATTTTGTTTTGTGGTTTGAAACATTTTCAAATTCTTAATTTCTACTTGTTTTCTTTCTTCTTCAGCAAAACGAATAATTATTTATGTGAAAAGCCATGAAAGTAGTCTAGCCTAAAGAAAACAATACTCAGAGGCTGGTTATGCAGCAACAGTATTATTCTATAACTCTATGTGATGTGTTTCTCAGAGCACTAAGAGGAAACACATTTTGGCACAATGTATTACCTTTGATAAGGTCTAAGTGCTGTAATATTCAAAAGTTTTTAAAAAGTCATTGAAAATAATTACAGACAATAAGTTAGTATCTCTAAACAGGCAGTTTTCTTCTTTTAGGGGCTTCAGTCAGATTTTCTTTTGCTTAATTCTATGAATTCTAGATCATTTGTCCCTTGTCTATGTATCTCTATCCCCGCCTACTTTTTCTTTAAAAATAAATCATATTTTAATTGTAGAATATGACATCCGACTCACTTGAAGTTCCAGTTTCTTCTGTTAACCCACCACCAAGGAATCTACAGTGTTCTAAAACTTCTTTTCTCCACACAACACCTATCCACAAGTGTCAAGAATTTACAGAGCTTTAAGCAACCAAGGAACTGTTTTTCCTATATTTAAATTAGTGTGAATGAATGCATTTCTTACCTGACTAAGAATACGGCCACATTTTCTTCCTATATTTTCCACTAAATCGAAAATTGGAAAATTCCAAGTATTTAGCTGCTCCATAATTGAGTCCAGGTTATCCATGACAAGAGGTTCGGGAGCAAGAATTGGTTTGTCCTGTAATGTTTAACGTTAAAATACTTAAACAGCATGCAGTTTTTCTACAGGGCAATTTGTGCTTTGCAAAATTCAGTAACAACTGTGGCTATCGGAAATAAATGACTTAAAACTCCAAGGTGAATAAGTGATTTTGCTTAAAAAAGTCAAGATGAATGAGACATTGACCCCAAAGTAAGAAGGAAAGGAACTAATGCTGTTTCAGATATAAATTTTGCACTATTAGGTGCTTGCCTATCACTGGTCCATATACACTCCAGCAAAAACATGGATGTTTCTTCTATAAGTTAGTATAACTACTTTGGGTCTACTGTAAGGTTCTTAAATAAAGTTTTAAAGACTTCAGAATATTCTGTAATTGCATGTAAATTTACGTCTCTTCATAGTTATGTAAATTTTTCAGAGATGAGGGTTCCCTCCTTAAATTAAGCTCTCAAAAGAAATCCATGAGTAGGAGGACTTGATCATTCCTACCATTATTATTAAGTTTATATTAATGCTTTAAAATGGACATAGGATTAATGTTGCCACATTTTTTAGGGATTTTAATTTATTTCATGTGATCGACTGTTTCTTGAGAAACATGCACTATGTAAAAGTAAAGGTTTTTTGTAATTGGTCCCAAACGAGGATGTTATTAAAAGCACATTTGCCAAAAAATAAAAAATAAAAAAAGATAGACAATGAGGATAAGGAAACATATAAATTATTTTACCTGATGATCTATCTGACTTAGAAATACAAACAGTAAATACAGTAAAAGAAAAATGGTAATAGCAGCCATTGATGATCACTTGAGAGTCAACAGTTTTCTACCACTTGCCACCTCCCCACAATGAAGTTGACTCAAATGTATGCTTCCATTCTCCTTAAATGGATCTTTTCAAATACACAAAGTAAGTAATCATTAAAGGATATTTTAATAGGTGGCTAGTGCCAATATATGCCTGACAATATTACAAGAAAAACAAATATTGGTTTATGTTCTAAGTCAAGGAGGTACTAGAGAAAACCAGCAGATGCCCTAAGTCAATGAATATCTTCTTCCTTCCCTTCCTTCATCTTTCTTTTCTTTGTTTATAAAATATTGTTTTAAGGAATGAAATAATACATTTTCCTGTATATACTTTTTGATGGGGTTAAGAAATATCTGTAATCATTGTGTAACTGTAAATGCTTATGCTTTTAATCACCAGATAATAGAACCACTAAGAGACCAATAATGCTTGGAAAGAGAAAAAATATATTGATAAGTATGGGAAGGGCTGTAATAAATAAATGTGCAATCCGGATGAAATACACCTGTAATCTCATGTTTCAGAGATTAATTTCTTTCTTTCTTTTTTTTTTTTTTTTTGAGATAGAGTGTCACTCTGTTGCCCCGGCTGGAGTATAGCGGCATGATTTCAGCTCACTGCAACCTCCGCCTCCTGGGTTCAAGTCATTCTCCTGCCTCAGCCTCCCAAGCAGCTGGGATTACAGGTGCCTGCCACCATGCCTGGGAAATTTATTTATTTATTTACTTATTTTTTTTTTATTTTTTGAGACAGAGTCTCCTTCTATTGCTTAGGCTGGAGTGCAATGGCACAATCTTGGTTCACTGCAACCTCCACCTCCCAGGTTCAAGCGATTCTACTGCCTCAGCCTCCTGAGTAGCTAGGATTACAGGCATGTACCACCACACCCAGCTAATTTCGGCATTTTTAGTAGAGACAGGATTTCACCATGTTGGTCAGGCTGGTCTTAAACTCCTGACCTCGTGATATGCCCACCTCGGCCTCCCAAAGTGCTGGGATTACAGGCATGAGCCACTGCGCCCGGCCATGCCTGGGTAATTTTTTTGTATTTTTATTACAGATGGGGATTCACTATGTTGGTCAGGCTGGTCTCGAACTCCTGACCCCACGATCTGCCTGCCTCGTTCTCCCAAAGTGTTGGGATTACAGGTGTTAGCCACCATGCCTGGTCTCAGAGATTCATTTCTAAGCCAATATCTGTAACAGAAGGTGATCTCTCAAGTAAATGAGTGAGTTAAGTGATGATATGGGACTACCAGAAACATCATGGTCTCAGGAGCATAGGTGCTGCAAGCCGATGCTTTCCTCAGAGGCTCTCTCAGGCACTCTGTTTCATCTTCATTCTGTACAATGTCACTGCTGTCACTGTTGTTATTGGTTTCATAATCAGAGGTAACTTGAGCAGTGTCATCTACAATTAAAAGAGAACAACTTATTACGAGATTTACAATAGGGAAAGGGGGCTCATTTAAGCAAATTTTGCTAAGATGCATATGGTAAATATACTATTTAGGGAAATAGGGCTTTCATGAGCTTATACTCCAAGAATATAGGATCATAGGGTGGAGAACATCACACATCTGTTAACAAAGTAAAACAGATGGAAATTATAATCTGTAATCTGCATGACATTCAATAATCCCTCAATAATATTTTTTAGATCAACAGTTCATACCTTTAACAAATCCTAGGATTTTATGTTTCTTTTTTCTCTATTTCTCTCCCTATACATTAAACCACTGAGTGACTATAACACTCTAGAATGGGCACGTGAGGTGGGAGAAATTGAATTGACATACCCAGGAGTAAAGCACTCTGTAGAGCACAGAGTGATGGCATATGCTTGGGAGCATGGGAAATCCTATGTATCCAATCCCATTTCTTAGAATCCTGTGGCTTCATTCCTTATCTGCCCTTTTTCACTGTCGCCATTTCAGTCAGCAGGAAACCGTGCTAACTAAAAGACCAATCGGTAAATACCCGGAGTCTGACGTCTATGCTCTCTGAGCTCCTATGACATTTCTCATAGCTGAGTAAGGTGCCTGAAGGAAGTTTATTGAGTATTTGCTATGTTTTGGGAACCACTTAAAGTACTTCCAATGTCAGAAGTAGCAAGATAAAATAGTATTTCTATATAGTTCTATATATTATATACAATGGCCTCTTGTGTTTTAGAAATATACACATGTAGAAATGTATAAAAACGTTTTGGAAAGCTTTGCACCCAAACTTTACCAATGATTAACTCCAGTGAGTAGGGGTACAGATGATTTTAATTTTCTCCCTTGTCTTTTTAAATCTGCAATTTAAAAAATCAGGCCAGGCGCAGTGGCTCATGCCTGCAATCCTAGCACTTCAAGAGGCTGAGGCGAGAGGACCACTTGAGGCCAGGAGTTTGAGACCAACCTGGCCAACATCATGAGACCACGTCTCCCGGCACCCCCCAAAAAATCAGAAATGTAGGTCACCGTTTTGATCAGGAAAACAAAAATAAGGCAATTTCCACTTTGGGAAACAGAATCCAAAACAATGAATTACCTGTTCTACTTGGTGTCCGAGTGGCTACCCCACTTCTCTCCAGGGGCTCGTCAGCGGGATTCCCTTGGGAATATGGTCTGCCACAGCTAAAAAACATTGGAAAAGTCATAGGCACATACCATCTACATCTACATTAAGATAAACAACAATAATCAAATATTTCTACCTTCTGCTTATTTGTGAAAATATTCATTTTGTTTGATACATAAATGCTGATATGCAGTGTACTACTTTCTTTTTTGTGAGACAGTAGTCACTACAAAGGATTAGAAAGTTCATTTGACTCTCAGTCTCCTCCTCCTTTACCTAGATCATATTTGAGGTGAAAGTGATGGTAAAATTTTGTTACATTATTTAGAGAATACTGGTATAGGCTGCGACTTACTTATAGTGGCCATTTTGCAGGTGTTGATCTATATTTGGACAAGGGTTATCTGCCACAATAAATACCTCTGTGCTTGCTTAAAAGCCTCATTATGGGCCAGGCTGCTTAAAGGCTCATTATGGGCTCACGCTTGTAATCCCAGCACTTTGGGAGACCAAGGCAGTTGGACCACCTGAGGTCAGGAGTTCAAGACCAGCCTGACCAACATGGTGAAATCCTGTCTCTACTAAAAGTACAAAATTTGCCAGGTGGGGTGGTGGACGCAGTAATCCCAGCTACTCAGGGAGGCTGAGGCAGGAGAATAACTTGAACCTGGGAGATGGAGGCTACAGTGAGTGGAGATTGCACCAACTGCACTCCAGACTGGGTGACAGAGTGAGACTCCATCTCAAAAAAAAAAAATAAAAAATAAAAAAAAAGAACCTCATTGTTAGATTTATTTATTTGGGTTATGATATTTTCATGTCTAAACAGACCTTTAAGACAGGATAGGTTGAAACAGAATGATAGTATATGAATTTTACGTTTTGCTACAAAATAAAAAATTGACTTCTTTTTATCAGATTGATCAGTTACTTGTTAAGGCCCTAGGGAAATGAACAAAAGACGGGTGCATTTTGATGACCAGTGAATGTATGACTGACTACAGAGGATGCTGGTTGAGAGAAACAGGCCCCAGAGGTACTATAAACCACCAAGAGAAACAAAGTTAAGAGAGGTAAGCAATGTGCTCTACCAGACGGTGTTGGAGGAATGAAGTTTGACTGTTTCAAAAATTAAACAGTAACCCCACAAATGGCCTGGCTCAGGCCATAAACTGGCTCTTCCCTCTTCTATCTTGTTTAGAGACTTCATGATTAGATTTTGATTCTGCATTTCGCTGCTGGGTTCTTTCTTTCTGACTAATATTACAAAGGGTCTCAGAGGATTTATTTGTTTGTTATTTAACCACAGACTACCCACTCTAAAATGAAAAAAGTAGTGATAGCTTATTGTTTAATATCTTAAATAACTCATCATTTTTTTTCCCTGAATTGTGCTCGTGTGTGCGCTAAGAGAAGAGCATTTTCCAGGAAGACTTCATCTGCATACTAAGTAACTTTACTTTTCAACCCTTGAGTGTAAATAGAAAAACATTACCTGTAAAATATTTCTAATTATTAAATCTGTCAGTCTGGGTTAGAGAACAAAAAGAAAATGATAGGACAAAAAGGAAAAAGAAAGGAGATGGAATTGGTAGGCTTACATTCTTAGACGAAGCTCAGAAGAAGTTGAGTTTATTAGCCTGAAAATTTTTCATTGCAAAGTAATACCTAAAAGGACCATTTAAATTAGTACTTCCAATATGCCAGCTCTCATGCCAGAAAAATAGCTTGTTGCATAGACATTACAGCAGCCAAGAGACTGGGATTCAACGCCAAACTCTTCAAGTTCAGCAGGGGAAACCACAACAATTAGTCGTGTGTTTCTGGAGCTCTCTGTGCCTACATGGGTGGCTGCCTTTAAGGCAATAATAAAACCGGGTTTGAATTACGGATTTATAAAGCCCAAACAAATAAAACACACACTACTGGATTTATAAACATTACTGAACAAGTAGACAGTGAAATGCTCTTGTTTTTCTCTGAAACCTTTTATAAAAATCCCATTGCATTCTTCCTGCTAAGAACACAAAAACAAACAAACAACAACAACAAAAAAAACCACAAAAAACTACACTATGATGAAAAAAGCTATGTGAGTGGTAGAGCTTTTCTGAACATCTCTCTCCTTTCTTTAGGGGACTTATTTTCCCAAAGTCCGGAACCCACAGTGGGAGACTCTCCCTAAAAATGCTGAACCCAGATGTCCTTGATGAAGATTACTCCACTGGGCTTCATCTTGGCTCAGGGTGCATACAATAAAACAATGTTTCTTAATTGTGTTCTGCCAAACATTAGATCCGTGAGCAATTCTTGGGTGTTAACCCAAATAAATTGGTTCTGTGGTCAAATAAATTCAAAAAACACTAAATGAAACAACAAAAATAAATAAAGAGGGATTCTTTTAACAGAGCTTCTCAGAACTTTTAATAAAGCCATGTGTGTTGTGAATTTCTAACAGGGAAGTATGATATATCTTCTGAATATTTTACTACAGAACTTGCTTTTTTGTGGAAAAGAGATGAGATTAATATCCCGCAGAAATTATTTTATTAAAAAAACTCATAGAAGGCAGCAGAATAACTTTTGCATAGTAGAATAACTTTGGCTCTGGGCGAACAAATGAAAATAATTTCTCATTTAAAAATGTCAGTAAAGAGAAAGGAGGTAAAAATAAAAATTATAAAGAACATTCATTTAATTACAGAGCTTATGAGTAAAAATATGAAAATGAAAATTATAAGGCTTAATATAAGTTGCTATTTCTTAAATCTGAATATATTGAAAAAAGCTGAGTCTGTGAAGTAATATTTGATACTAGAAAACCAACATGTTACTCATTTATTCAAACAGTTATCCTCATCAACCTCAGAAATGAAATACTATTTTATTCAAGGTACTCTCATAGTTAAAAACACTCAACTGTTTTTCTACTTAAAAAATACCATAATGCTTTAAGATAAATTACTCAAACTATTAGTGAAGAACAATAAAAATACATTAACCAGTAAGAAGAGATAATTATTTCTTGTGACAACCTTGGCAAAATAATTACTCTAGCCACGCTAGACCATTTTTTTCTTAACCTCTGTGATAGATAACACTTCGTAATTTTGTTTCAACATGATAGAATAGCACATACAATTGCTTAAATTGCATTCAGAAAACTATTTGAGTCCAGCCATCCTGTGCGATGTATTATTCACACATTTTTAAACTGTAAAAATGGGAAATGCAAACTGACAATTAAATATGGCTAATATCAATGTAACAAGTTCCCTGGAGAACAAGTACAAACATTCCAACAAAATGAAGCATTACAACAGAATACTTGATATCATTTTTTAGTTATAAATTTTCTATATTCACCATCAGGAAACAGGCAACATATACAGCTAACGATTTTGTATCCTCTCTAAAGATTAGCTGTATGAACTGCATGGATTCTAAACTTTGTTAATAGAAAACTACTAAAACATAAGTTTTTATTGTAGTCTATTCAACACAAATCACATTATCCTATACTTGGTTGTCAACTACTTTGGCAAACCAACCCCAAGCTGCGTGGGCTGGTGGTAGGTATTTCTAGGGGAAAACCATCATCAATTTTATTATTAAACTTCAGTTCATAAAAAATCCTTACCTGCTACATATAACAGGTGGAGTCAGGATTTGAGGGGATAGGTCAGGGGCACTCTGAGTGTAAGTTAAGGCCCTGTGAGAACCTAGACTTTGTTTGACAGTTGTGTCAGCAGATTCTGGAAACTGCACTGCAGAAATTTTGCTGACCAGGCTGCTGGCAGGAGTCCCTTGGAGAGGTGAGGAGCAGGGCGATGAAAGAGGTGAAATTTTAGCGAGGGCACCTGAGAAAGAATGAGAGTTAAGTAACTAAACAAATGTCTTTAAGATGCAAAATTGCAACTGTTGAACTTCACCTGGACTCTTACAAACTCAGTAACAACCACGTGCCTGCTCAGGTCACGGGGCTGGCCTCCTCCACATACCAACATCTGAAGCCAGTGCGGTTGGGGTGTCTCCACAGCATTCAATGGGAGGAATGAATCATCATAAAAAAATAGTGGCAATGTTGGCACGTACAGTCAAAGCCTTGGTGTCCTGGAGTAACTTCAGGACAGGATATTCTTTTCTCCTCCCATTTTTGTTTCTTCTTGTCATTCTGACATGGAAATAATAGTTAAAATTTTCTCATATGTTGATTTTCTCTTAGGTTGTGAAGGTTTTAGCAGGAACAGGATCTACTATTGTTTTAAACATTAACCAGTATCTGGGGCAGAGTTCAGCAGGCATCAGATGCTTAAAATATGTAAATAAAGAAGATGCATTACTGAGAGGAAATTAACCTTCTTAACAACTCGCAGTTTCAGTGAAATAAGACCTTTTGGTGTGAAAGATTGCTTTGATCGAAAGAATTTTTGAAGAAAACATTTTAAAATGTAATATAATCCATTTCAGATCAAACAATAGACCTAAAGCTTCCATTTCAAGTGTGGGTATTTGTGCCAAACTGTCTGTATTTACTCTAGATTGTAAGAGTTTTACAGGACACTGGCTTAGATTTCAAAGTGTGGCTGTTGGAAGACAAGGAAGGTATCTTTTGAAGTTACTCTCTCCCAAACACAGAGAAGGCAGCCTGCAATTAAAATGGAAAAAAGGAGAGAAATAACTTCTGGCCAAAAACCTGCTTACTGGTTTTCATGATTTTATGGCTGAACAATGTACTGTAGGGCAAATGAAATAACATTATTAAAAGTCGTTCTCTATTTCTCACCACTTAGGAAAATTTACAGCCATCCACCTTCACATCATCAAATTATGTGTGCGGTTAGCTGGCAGTTGGCTTACAGCAAAGTTTGTTTCCAGGATGTAGCTTCCTCAAAAGTTTGATTTGTCACACCAAAGGTTTTCTGGTCCACTGAAAAGAATATTAAGTTTGTTGAGGGAGTGTGTGTGTGTGTGTGTGTGTGTGTGTGTATAATTTTCTTTTTAATTTCTTGTTGGCACTGTGATTTATTTTTGTTGTTGTTGTTGTTAAAGATGAGAAATCTCACTCCCCCCTTGCTTCAGTGTGAAGAGCAGCACTCCCTTCTAGTTCTTTCTCAACCTATCTATTGTTAATTCCTAACCAGCAGCTCAACCCCCTCCCAGCCTTTATACTAAGCAAACAAAACCACTTAGACCCAGAGAGTGTAAAAAACCCTTCCAAGGTCACAGTACTAGTACGTGGAAGAATATAGAGCAAACCCAGCTATTCTTAGTAAAATGAGGCTTATAAGCCAGTACCTCTATCAGAGACTATCCAAGGGGGAAGTAAAATCAATGGCCTATTAGGCAGCATTTGCATTGCTCCTTATGTAATGCCTAATGGTTTTTATTTGGGTTTCTACTTCTATTAAAAAGACTCAGTTATTTTTCCAAAGATAACGACAAGCCTTCACATTACATAGTATCCTGAGCCAAAAACAAATCAAAACAAAAAATTAAGTTCACAAAGGTTTTAACTCAGAATTTCCCAGCCAATGTATGATTGTGTGCAGCAAGTGGGTTCCAAGTTTGCTGTGAATTATTTACTGGTTGAAAATATTTTTTAAAAAAGAAATATTTTATTTGGAAACTCTAGAATAAACTCAATTTTTAATATTATCTCCAATAGCTTATAATTAGTTTTTCTCATTATAATTTTATAAAATAAAGGAAATCTAGTTTTAAAACTCAAAATCCCTTCTCATTTCTCCAATGCTATGGTATTCACAAATACTATTACACATAGATGGGTGCTGTGATGTAAAGGTTAAAAAGGGTTGGTCTAATTTTGACCACTTTTTGGATTTAGACTGTAACTCCAGATAATCTTAGAAAGGTACCATAGCCGTTAAGGAGCTGAATCCTAGTAAGATGTGGTAGAAAGTTTAGCAAGGTATCTGTACTGAGTATCTCAAGGATTTATTCATCCAACAAGTATTTATTGTGAGTCTTGCTCCATGGATGGAGTAGGGTACAAAATAAAATCCCTGCTCTTAATGGAGCTCCCACCTTTTTAGGGGAGACAGAAACTAAAAAAATAAAGTCAATAAAAAAGAAAAGTTAACTTAAATTCAAATAAGAGGAAGAAAACAATGCACAGGGTAGAAGGCAGGGAAGAACATAAATGCTCTTTAGATAGGATGGACTGGGAAGGCCTTCCTGGCTGGGAAGGGGTGGGGGTGGGTAAAATTTGAAGAGAGGCCTCATGAAATACAGAAGACATTTAGAGAGAAGTAGCTGGGGAAAGCATGTTCAGGAAAGAGGGACATACCTGGGGGATGTCAGAGGAGCAGTCAGGAGGTCAGTGGTTGGCAGCTTAGCAAAAAGGAAAAAGAGGGGCAGGGAAGGTGGTCAGAGAGGTTGCTGGGCAAGTCTGGATAGGGTTGGGTAGGGCCAGGGCAAAGTTTTATTAGGTTGGTGCAAAAGTAATTGTGGTTTTTGCAATGAAAAGTAATTGCAAAAACAGCAATTAAAAGTAATTGCTGTGTCATAAGAAAAAGAGATTCCTGATAGACACTGTGTTAGGCAATTCCTTAGTTGTTCTCATAGTAAACTGTGAGTTTTGGGACAGTTTTCTACACAATTTTTTTTTTTAACAGAACAATAGCTCAAAGCCCATGAGAACATTGTCCATTTCTGTCTTGACACCCTGTTTTTTCTGAAGGCAATTTATGAGAAGAGTGATTTTTTTCATTGCTAAGTTTTAGTAGCTGCCAGCTGATTGCTTCAGATACATGCAATTCACTCTCAAACACAAATTTTAAAATTCACACAACCATTAGAGTTCTTGGAACTCACAGATTAACTAAATTTCAACAAACAAGCAGATTTTAAGACATCAAATTTACTGCCTGGGATGAAATTTAAAATAAACCTGTAATAGAGAAGCTCTGCTTCTGTAGTATTAGTCTACATATTTTGAACACTTTTAAAAGCATAACTCGGCTAGGCGTGGTGGCTCATGCCTGTAATCCCAGCACTTTGGGAGACCGAGGAGGGGGGATCACCTGGGATCAGGAGTTCGAGACCAGCCTGGTCAACATGATGATACCCCATCTCTACTAAAAATACAAAAATTAGCCTGATATGGTGGCGCATGGCTGTAATCTCAGCTACTCTGGAGGCTGAGGCAGGAGAATCACTTGAACCAGGGAGGTGGAGGTTGCAGTGAGCTGAGATCACGCCACAGCTGCACTTCAGCCTGGGCGACAGAGCAAGAATCCGTCTCACAAAATTTAAAAAAAAAAAAAAAAAGGGTAACTCTCGGCAACACTCATGAGAAGCAGGGATATTTCTATTCTGCAGGTGAGAAGCTAAAGTTATAAAAGCGTAAGTTCTCTTTTTTTCCCAAAGCCAAACTACTATTTTTCCCAGTGTGCATTATCATAGTTTACTTGAAGTTTAAAAACAGAAAGAATTAGGATGTACATGCATGTTTTGAAGACCGTATCGGTCTTCAAAAAGATAGGGAGATAAATGCAGGTAATAACCAAATTTTCTTTATAGAAAGGATAAACTATAAATAAATGATTTCAGATACAGGAAGAGGACAATCTAAGGAACTGGGAGGAATAACCTTTGGAAGTCTTCAAAAACAAATTTTCTAAAATGCTTTCAATGTAATCATGTCTAAAGTTAGAGGGATGACTGTTAGAACCTTTGAAAATCTCATCTAATTTTACATCGCACACTCACACATTTACACACTCACACATGACTGAAGAGATTCAGATAAACATGCATTCTCTCAAATATATTAATGTTTATCTTCACTTTATATTTGAGTAATTTTAGCAGATTCCAGGAAGAAGACATAGCTCATGAAACATAAATTTTTGAATGATTCAAACTGTCCTAATGTGAAATACTTAAAATCAAAACACTTAAAAACAAAAAATTAAAGATATAATTTTAAAAATAAAGTCTAAAATGCCAACTCCTTTGAGTAATTCGGCCTTTAATTCCTTGTTCCTGAGAGCATGAGAAAATGTGTGTCAGGACACAAGGAATTTTGGGCAATCAAAGAGAGAAAATAAACAATACTGCAGGGGAATTATTTAAGTGAATCCATCTGTTTTGTGCTATAAAACTCTCTCAGTTTAATTTTAATGGAACAAAAAAGGAACCAGCTTGTCTGATAAAGACATCTTTTTTTTCCATGCCTAGATGAAAATGGACAGCCTGAATATTTTTTCCAAAGCAGAAATTGCATCTAAAGAGAATGCCAAAGAAAAAGAATCAGAATACCGTAATTAAAGTTCTCTATATTTTCAAATTTTGTATAAGAAAAACAGTCTAGATTATAGGTGTAGAGATATCTGTTATCACTGCAATCGGCAGCCAAACTTACAAGAATCCGGGAAAGGACTACTGCAAATACAGTAACTATAAATTCAAGGAATTTTTAAAGCAGAATGGTATCATGGTAGCTCCATAATGTCAGTGACTCATACTAGAGGAGCAAAATTGAAAATACAAATTATATTTGAATCTCCTGCTTTTAAGCTTCAATTAAAGGAGTCCTATGTGATTTCATTCATTTATTTTATATTAGTAACTGCATAATAATTTGTGTTTCAGTTATTTAAAATTAACATTGATTGACTGAACTAAAGGACACTCTGTTTACTTGATTTGCGCAAAGAACAGATTTCATTAGCCCTCTCTGGAAACAGGGTATTTATCTTTCTGTATGTCTCTTCTTACTTCATACTCGCTTTCTCTCCACCTCATTGCCTATTGCTCTTACGTGTTTCCTCAGACTCTCTTCACATTTCATTTGATTCCATTTGCTTACACTCTTTGCCACGAGGGGGCTCTTCCCAGCTTCTTTCCATGGAGTTTATGGAAAACCAGGATGCATCACAGTCAACTGCATCAAACATGTCACAACTACTTAGCTCCATCAACAACCCAAACAGGGAAGCAAGGATTTTAAAGCAGAAGGGCCTATCTGATTAGGATAGAGTTGTAATCTCTTTTCGGCTCTCTGATTCTTGATAGATGTTTTTGTCTCTTTTGGCAGACCTTTAGGAATTTAATCAGTTAGATTCAGCATGCCTGGGATACAGGTTATTTTATAAACTTTTAGCTGTGCTGTGACAGCTGTCTAAAGATGCCACAATGCAAAATCCACTCCAAAATGATCATGATGGAAATGTCTTATGCACTTGATGGCAAGAATGGAAGGGCACTCTTGCTATGGCTGTGGCTCTCATTCCTACCACCGGCCCATGTGGTATCTTATGTGAACATTCCTTTCCTTTTACACTTTGCTCTTTCTTCTAAAGTGCAGTCATACCAACTGGGGATCAGGACACAGGAATATGAGGCTGTTGCATCATTTGCTCTGTTATTTCCAGTGTCTGCCTAATCATAACTTTCAGCTTCTTGATCTTATGTTGGTTATTCAATAATTTTTATGTTATTACTAAACCAAAGAAACAGGGAGAGAAAACCAAATCCTTCTATTATCTTACACCTACCCAAAGTCAGAACCAAAAAAAATCCTAACCTTAAATTATGACAATTTGTCATCCTCATTTGTTTCTAGTATGAAGTCATTAGGACAAAAGAAAGTATTCGGATTCATTGTATGACCTAGAGAAAGCAAATTACTTAACCTTCTTGTTCCTCAGTTTTCTCATGTGAACCCCCTTTCTGAGCTACTCATAGATTCAGAACACTTCAATTTATATTTCATCTCTTGAATTACATATTATTACTGTCTGAAATTTTAGTTCTGTCCTTAAAAAATCTTATAAAAACTATTCACAAATCTGGAAATACTATTATTTATGAATTTAATGTTTGTTTGGATTGACTCATGGTTTTCAGATTTGTTTAACATTTTTATTAGATCCCAAACTTTCTCTTCTTCCGCTTCTTTCTAGAATATATCCATCATAAATTCCTTTAGTAAAGATTTGGCAGATCGTAAAGTTTTGACTTCTTTCAAATTGTCTTTAGTTCGCTCCTATTCTTGTAAGATGAAACTGCCAGGCACAAAACTTTAGGTTATCATATTGTTTCAGAGCTTTGAAGAAAATATTCTACTGTGTTCTGACTCCTAGTATTTCTGACAGTTCTGCTCTCAGCCTGACCGCCTTTCCTGAAAAGGAAATTTGTTTTTTCTCTGGTAGACTTTAGGATTTTTGTGTGTGTGTATCTTTGGTGTTGTGTAGTTTCACTATTTTGTATCTATGTGTGAGTTTCTTTCCATTTACTAGGCTTCTCCTGAGTATTTTTTGTCTTCTATTTGCTACTAAAACTCTGATTACACATATCATGTATATTAGACTCTCTAATTTTTCTGTATCTCCTAAAATCTATTATATTCTCCAATTTTTCATCTGTATTGCTTTCTGGATAACTTCTTCAGATCATTCTCTACCCAGTTTACTAATTCAGTAGTCTACTATGCTATTTAATATTTCCTTGACTACATTTCCAAAAGTTATATTTAGCTGCTCTGCAGTTACGTCTTTTCTCATTGCTATTATTTTTCCTTAAATATGTAAATTTTTGAATTAAATTTTAATTTAAATATTTTCATCCTTTTACAGATCTAGAAAGTTGTATTTTTGTTTCTGTTAACTCAAACTTATGGTGTTTCTTTGTGCAATTAGTGATCCTGGTTGTAAGCTCTATGTTTGAATCTGATCTGATAAAATCTCATGGCCCTTAACTGGTGATGCTTCCCTTCCAAAAGTATCTGTATATATTTTTGTAGGGAGCCAAGGGGCCTTACATACCTAAAACCACTTTAGCGCTCCTTTAAGACTCTTGGGTTTAATGTGGAATTCTCAAATGCAGTTTCTCCACCTTGTTGGAGTCCCAGATGAGTCTTCTTAGTACTGAGCTAATCCGCATTTGTCTTCAGGAATATCTCAATTTAAAAGTATTTGCCTACCTTATCCTACATTGCCTGGCCCTGGTGAAAGCTCAATTTTATTAGCAGGTCATTAATAACTTCTAAGTGGCAAAATTTAATGAACATTTCTAAAGAGCAGAGAGGACCAGATTAGTTGTTGGAAAAGTAGATTAGCTTAATGATCTCTTTTACTGATGTAATTCCAATAAAATGATACAAAAAAGTTATCGAGGCAGAGCACACAATGCTGAGGGACTAGATTCCCATAAAGAGGAGAACCTCAGAAAGGTGAGCCCAAATCTTGTAAACTGTTCTTCCCTTCATAGCACGATTTACTGACTATTGGCATGGAGTAAGAAGTGAAGGATCCAGACAGAGGGGTGCAGCTATTCGGGAGGCAAGCCAGCAGAGCTTTTAGCAATGTCATGAGGCTGATGACATAAAAATTGGAGTTTGGGGTTGCCATGGCAGCCAGAACTTGAATGTTTCATATCTCAGTGGGAAGTGGGCAGTTTTCCTTTTAACCATTTGATGAACTCTTAAACTGCTAAAGGCAGTAGATTAAGAAACTAAGGAAGTTACTGAAAATCTCATTGATATTTTCTGTAATACTGAGAAGTGAAACCGTGATTCCAAAAAGGAAAGGTCAGAGGAAACATCCCAGCTTCTTAATTCGGCTTCTAGGGGAAAGGCAATTCAGAGACAGAATCTCACAAAAACTCCTATTACAGGTTTGGGTGAGCAAGAACCCTGAACAAATGAGGTAGTCTTCCCCAATATCATTTCATGTTCCTATCTAAAGCTTTATTATTCTTAATTTTGATATCTCAATTCCTTATCAGAGTTCACGTGTAGTAAATGAAACACTGCCTTGAAGTCATATATCATACTCCTGAAAAACAATTTTAATAGACACTAAAAAATTGGAATTTCTATCATGAGATGATGCTACCAGAGATGATCCTTGATGGTAAAAGTGATTTCCTGTGCATCTAATTAGTTCAAGATAGGAAATCTGATACAACAACTTTGAAGGAATCTGTATCACATAAGGTAGAAATTTAAATAATTGGTTATTGAGGCTTTAAAAAAAATAACTAATTGGTTATTAGAACAGACAAACCAAACATAACTGAATACAGGGCACCCTCAGAATATTTCAACACTTAAGGTCTGGTTTGCTCTATGACTCCACACTTACAGTATGAACCCTTCTCCAGTTAAGTTACTTACCTGGTCGACTTTGCTTTTTAGCCTTTACATGGTTAGCTGCAGAAATAGCATAGGATGAAGTAAAGGATCTGCTTTTGGTGAGGGTCATCATCACTGGATTATTCCAAGAATCAGGACTAACAGCACCGACAAGAGAGAATTAAAAGAAAATAAAAGAAATTATTCGTCAGTTATTGGGCCAGTCTTGCCAGAACCCAACCATCATTTCTGTAATAGATTTTCCAATCTGAGTATTGGTTCAGGTTCTGTGACAGAACCACTGTACTTCTCAGTGATGAAACAGATTATGTAAAAACAATCTCTGTTGCAGGGATATAGCAGTTACTCATCAACCATACTGGGTTAACAAAGAGGAAAGATAACCTCTTATTATCCAATTAATAAAAATTAAACACCTTCTCACTGTACTCTAAAATTGCATTCCTCACAGATTTTCTAAAAGAGGCTTGCAGATTAACTGGTTAAGATGCAGGTGAATTTACATAAGCTGTAAATGTCATAATGCTTACTTCAGTACTCTATTATTTTTGGTGGATTTGTATTCAAAAACTGAATGACCATGAAATCATTCAAAAATAATTTTTTTTGCATTATTTCCTTGTGACGGAAATGATTAGCAGCAGGCCTTTAGCTTATGATTTCTCTTTACTGGTGATAACCTAGAAAAAAAGTGATTATCTAGTCAAATTCCCTTGTAAAAAGGGAATTTGTAAAAAGGGACATGCCAACAATGGAGCTGATGCTAACCATACTGATGATATGTACTAGGTGAAAGGTAATGCAGAATCTTCATCTAGCAAATGCTTTTACCAGGATGTACTTGGTCTGCCTAGGTTGCTTATTGTAAATAAATGTGGAATTAACAGATTCATGGAAAACTGAGCTAGAGAATGTTATGTAAGTCATGCAATTCATGGGCTATACATTTTGGAGGGTATTCCAAGATAAAATTTCTCTGTATGTGTTGCTCAAAATTTATACACGTTGAATCTGAAATAGACTCCATCCTAACTTGGGAGAGAAGGGAATTTCGAAAGTCGTGTTAGCAATCTTGGACTGCTCCAAGGGAAAAGTGCTTGGTCTATGTTTGCTAACACCTGTGTCCTTTCAAGCACTAGTAAATTTGGTACTGGGTACAATCTATAATTTACATAAATATAATTTGACAATTTGATCTTTTGCCAATCTTAGATTGGCAATGTAACCAAGATGTGCCTGGTCTGTCTGGGTGGCTTATCGTAAAACACCTAAAATCCATAGAATTATGGGCTCCCGGATGCATGGAGATTGCCATATAAGTTTATAATTAATACGGGGGAATTTGGAGAGGTTCCAGAGCTGAAATGGTTCCCTCTGTGCGAGTAATATTATGCATGCATTGCTTAGAACCCTGACTGCTAAATCCAAACCGGAAAATGTGCTAATGTGGAATAAAGGGACTTTCAGAAAATTGCACTAATAGACCTCTCAAAGGAAAGCATACTAAGCATGAGTCTTACTATTGTCTGTATCCTTTGATTACTAGTAAATTCAGCAATGGGTAAGATCTGTAATTTATGTTGAGGTCAGTTTGACACTCTGACAATTCTTATCTCAATTTTTTTTTTTTTTTCCATTTCAGAGAGATTTTTTCTTCAACTATTGACCCAGGTATTTTAAAACTTCATCTTTTCTCCCCACTTCTAATAGCAGTTTTCCATATATGAGGACATTTGAAATGTGGTATGACCTTCAGCAATTATAAAATGCAATTAAGTAAGGCATAAAAATATTTGTTTGACATCCTTCTCAGAAAGCACATCCTACGTATTTCACAAGTTCTTGGTAGTTAGGAAATAATGAGATGAAAGAAACTTTGGATCTGAAACAGATTACAACACTGACTATTTTCTGGTGGTGCTGGTCCCTTTTAATTTACTTTGCTGGATTGACTGACTGATTACTGTGAACAACTATTATATAATGTATATGTGGCCTAAATGTTTGCAGTTCTCATTACATAATACAATGAATAGGTTATTACTTTTACTTTTCTAAGTAGACTTTGTAAAGACAATGCCTTACAGTAACTGAATGTTTTAATATATCAGAAAGATATATTATGAAGGCTATCTCAACAATTTACTATTTTTTCAAATAAAAATATTTAAAATGTGTTCATTTTAAAGTTTGCAAAATACATTAGAGTATCCTTAATAAATGCAGATTTAATGAACTCAAGATAAATAACATCCTAGTCATATCACATTCTTAATACAATAATTGTATTTTACTATTAATACAATAAATCAATGTATTATATTATACATAAATGCATTACAGTTTACAGGTGCTTTCATATATTGCTTTGTGAGACCCTTACAGTTTTCAGCTTTTCATCATTGTTCTTTATTTCCAGATTCCTGTTTAAATTTCATGAATATGAAATATTTGGATTCTGTAAAGGAGAACAGCTTAGGAAAGGCTTTACATGGTTTCCTCATGCTGGCACAGCAGAGGAAAATTATCTATGTGCCTGTGATGGAAGATCTCAATCTTCTTCCCAAAGGTGGTCTTATGCTCTTATTATCCCCATAATGACTCCATTCTAAGTCCTTAAAGTCTGATCAGGTAACTGTCTCTTTTGCCAAGTTTACTGCTTTCTTTTTGCCTGAATATACAGGCAGGGGTCAATTCCAAGGTCAACTTGGAATGATTTAGGGTCTGATGTATTTCAGCTTTTTCTATTTCTCTAAAGCCTATTTTTTAAAGCACCTACTTGTATTCTTCCATCTAATTTACTCCTCCAATTATGTCCAAGCTCCCCTTTTTCCTAATGACTCCTTGTAATTGGGTACAGAGACTCTGGCAGGCTAATGACTTGCCTCTGAGAACACAGTACATTTCTAAGTAGTAGGGCCAAGACCCTTCAGATTCTCAGTCCTGTGTGCTTTCTACCAGACTGTATTTAAAATTACCCAGAGTAAATTATCCAGCTGTAGATATAAAGGAATATAAGTTGTGTTCCTAATTTTTATTTCTCACTCTTATTCTTCTTTTAGAATAAGAGACCCAATAAATGAACAGATATGGGAAGGAATAAATAAAAAGGCTAAAAGGGAAGAAATTTCAGGGCTAAAACTCAAAAGAAGGTTTTAACTTTGATTTATGATCAAGCCAAAACTAGCTGTATTTAGTGGTGGTACTACTGCCACTTACTTATAAATGGTTTTTCCTTAAAGGGATCAAATTCTATTCAGAATGAATTTCCTTTCTTCACAATGATGAAGAAATTATATTGCTTTCAGATTTTACATCAGTACTTTTCACAGGACAGTGAGATTATGAGATAGTATATCAGGCAGTGAGGAAAACGTATACCCAGGCAAGACATGTATGAGTATTTTTAGGAATGAGAGAATGAGAATGAATGGAATCATATGCTACTCCTTATCTCTATTGTAAATATTTGGATGTATCCATTTTACAAAGAAGAATGACAAGATCCTCGGGCGTTAAGTTCTTAAAAGTTCTTGGAACTTTTTTCCTTGTCATGATTTCAATTTAAACCCTCAAGTTCATCTAATTGACTAAGAGAAGAGAAAAGCAGGGGAAATAGGATTTGACTAGAAGTAACAAAGAATAACAGAAAGAAAGACATTTGACAAGGCATGAGTGGATTTTTGATAGTCATTCTATGGGAAGGAAATCATGAAGCACTACCTATGCTATGACAGGAAACAGCAAGGTGCATTGGCAAAATAGGTAGACTCTAATGATACACACTGAAAACGTAATTCATTTTATTAAGCAATAGTTAACAGTAATACTATTAACATTTATCAGTATTTGCTGCTGTAGCAATTGTCAATGATCAATATTTTTAGAGAAAAATATTACCATTGACTTCTAATTTCAAATTTCAAGAAATTTTCATGAAACACTGCATAATCTCTTCTTGTGTTTACAAGTTTTACAAAAGTCCAGGTAATAAGATGGAGTGGAATTTTACTGACATATAAAATACATAATGACATTTGAGTTTGCTTCCAATTCTTTTTTTTTTTTTTTTTTTTTTTGAGATGGAGTCTTGCTGTGTTGCCCAGGCTGGAGTGCAGTGGTGCGATCTGGGCTCACTGCAAGCTCCACCTCCCGGGTTCGTGCCATTCTCCTGCCTCAGTCTCCCAAGTAGCTGGGACTACAGGTGCCCGCCACCACGCCTGGCTAATTTTTGTATTTTTAGTAGAGACGGAGTTTCACCGTGTTGGCCAGGATGGTCTCGATCTCCTGACCCCGTGATCCGCCCACCTCGGCCTCCCAAAGGGCTAGGATTACAGGCGTGAACCACCAAGCCCGGCTGAGTTTGCTTCCAATTCTACAGATTTTTTAGAATACAAATAATATGGAAGAAACCAATTAAAAAATTTTAATCAAAAAAGAGAAGTCAGCAGTCATTAAATTCTTATAATCTGAAATATTTCTATTAGTTTCAGTATGGTGGTTTATGTATATCCCAGACTAAGGATCAGGAGAAAATTACTTCTGATATTGCTATCATGTAATACGACATAAATGTGGATATTTTTCATTCATTAGGTTATTGATAAAACTGATATATGTGCTTTAAAAACCTGAAATCATATGGTAAATGGTCTCACAATTAATGGATTTGAATAAAGTATGATAAGTACAATATTTTTATTCTAAATAGAAAAGGACACAGTATCTCCTTCTAAATGCACTTTCCTTAGCTATTTTCTTCAAAATTCTTTTTACATGTTAATATAACCTTTTCTTTAGTTTTGGTAATTCTGGCTTTTAAGTTGCTTTGAAAAATTGGAATTAATATCCTCAGAAAAGTTTAAATTACCAAATGTTTGCACTTATCTAGGTGTTCTTAGGATGATCTGCTTTTGATTTGCTCTTTTGTCTTTTGTACAAAGCTAAGACAGCTGGTCTTGGGGGAGGCTAGTGACTGGGCTAGGGGCATCTCAGATCAATTGCAAATGTCAAGTTAGACACTTTTGATTTAAGGATCCCAGTATGAATCTCAATGTAGATAAAATTACCTACCTTTGCCCTGGAGCTTAACCCTTCCCCTCTAAGGTCACAATGGCAGAGATCACATCAGGTCATGCTTTCCACTTATATTTAGGGTCACACAACAGATGTTAAACCTAATTATCTGATGTTAACCCCTATAATGCTCTGCATTTAAACCATGTACCCTTTCCATATTCAAAGCTGACCTCCAACCAAATGTAATGGGTTAGCCTTCCTTCTCTTGTAATTTACAACTCATTTTTGGTAAGCAACTTCTCTAAGAGACATTAAACCAGCAGGAGCCGTATGCCACCTGGATGAAGGTGCTTCCTGCAGTTTGATGCTGGTGCTGCGGTCTCTCCGTACTGGTGCAGGCTCCAAGGTAGGTAGACCTGTGGCCGAGGTGGTGGTGGTCCAAGTGGAAGAAACTCGTCTCAACAAGCCAGGGGGCAAACTCCTTCTCAGGCGCTAGGAAAGAGACTTGACTTCATTACCAAGCATATTTTATATCTCTTAAATTTTATGTAACATAATAGAAGGAAATGAGCTTTTCATTAGAAGTGAATTGACTAAATTATATTGGTTGAATATCACCTATCTAAAATTTGAGTGCTCAGAAATTTAATAAAAGATTATCTGGCCAAAATGAACGCATATTATAAAAATCAGCAGCCAGGCGCAGTGGCTCACGCCTGTAATCCCAACTCTTTGGGAGGCCAAGGTGGGTGGATCATCTGAGGTCAGGAGTTTGAGACCAGCTTGAACAACATGGCGAAACCCCATCTACCAAAAATACAAAAATTAGCTTGGTGTGGTAGTGGGTGCCTGTAATCTCAGTTGCTCAGGAGGCTGAGGCAGGAGAATCGTTTGAGCCTGGGAGGCGGAGGTTGCAGTGAGTCGAGATCATACCACTGCACTCCAGCCTGGGTGACAAGAGCAAAACTCTGTCTAAAACAAAAATAATAAATAAATAAATAAATAAATAAATAATCTTTTAGGGTCTCTATTTCAATGCTTATACAAATATGTGATTATAGGAGTGAGTCAATTACCTCTGGGATAATTTTATAGTTATATTTATTCAACAGGATTTATAAACCTATACACACATATTAGTTATTATGAGAAGTTTTTCCTCAAAGGTCACTTGCTTGGGAGCATGAATTAATTTATATCACCTTGCACCACAGTCTATACCCCCAAGTATTATTGACTTTATTATCTTCATTTACAAACAAAAGGAGCTCAGTGTAAGAATGTAAGTCTTTCACAAAATGCACCATTTCTCTTATGATTAATGTAACTTAGACATCAGAGATATGGGTAATGTCATCAGTGTCAACTCCTCTTAATAGGAGACCCTGCTGGCCAACCTGCTGTTCCCCTTCTTATTTCTTCTCCCACCATATCCTAAACAGGACATGTAGCGTCATCTGCACTGAGACAAGAGTCTGGGATCACTAGGATGAGCACCAACCCTCTAAAGTGAGTCTTGACCTTAAAAGTTAAACTAGGGGGTGCGGTGGCTCATGCCTGTAATCCCATGTAAACCTCAGCTACTTTGGGAGGCCGAGGTGGGTGGATCACTTGAGGTCAGGAGTTTGAGACCAGCCTGGCCAACTTGCAGTGAGCCAAAATCGTGCCACTGCACTCTAGTCTGAGCAACAGAGTGAGACTCCATCTAAAAATTTAAAAAAAAAAAAAAAAAAAAAAAAGTTAAACTGAAGGTCTTTTTTCTATAACTTCAGCAACAGTCATAATAGACAGAACCACAACCCACTTTTGTTTGTGGCTAATCACTCCTAATAAACCTACCACACAGGCATAGTTCACAAAGACATTCTGCTCTTCCGAAGAAGGTAAAAAATTTTGAGAAATGAATTATATGTCAACTTGGGATTTAAGAATAGCTCCGACATTAAATAGTTTCCAGTGTCTCTTAAACATCTGAATGTGCATCTTAGAAGGTAATTCAGTTGGAAGAGAAAAAGTCAAACACTCTTAAATACCAGGTTTCTTGCCTTAAATCTGTCTTTGACCTCAGGTCTATTTTGAGACCTGAAGGAACCAGTTAATCTCTCTCTCCATTTCCTTACTGTCATATTATACTTAGGTATATCTTTATAAGGGAATTGCATATTGGAAGGAAACTATGTAAATATGTTATTGACAAAGTTATGAAGATCACATTCCTGAGAGAAGAGACGCACAACAGCAGAAGTACAGGTGTTACTGACTGACCACCAGCTCCAAGGGATAGCTGACTGTCTACTAAATAAGTAACTGTGCTGAATATACCAGAGACCACTGACACTCTGATTTTCTTGTCTTTAATATGCCTTATTTTTAATTAATATTGAGATCTTAATGGGTGAGGATCCTCTTATAATTGACTTTTGTAAAACTCATACCATATATGTCAAAAGAATAAATTTGTGTAATTTCTTCCTTTTACATATAAAATATATGTTTATAGAAATCACTAAGGACATATTTCACTTTAAATAATCTATAATTGACTAAAACTGTTCTGGGTTCAAAACTGATTGTGTATTGGAAAGTCATGAGGGCATTTTGAAGTATATCATTCAAGAAAATCGAAGAGTAAAGAACCTTCAGTTTTAGGAGTCAATGAATTTTAAACAGAATCTGCACTAAAAAGGAGCAAGGATTTCTGTCTTTTTTGTTTTGTTGTTGTTGTTGCAATATCCTTATCACCTTAGAAAAGCATCTGGCATATAGAAGAAAAAACTTCTTGCATGTAACATGAAAGATTAAATAAAAGAGGTAACATAAAAAGATAAATTTTCTATGTATAGAAAACTATCAAGTATAAGGACAGAAGTCTTTATGTTTAAATATTTATTACTTTTGTCACCATGATCAACACATTTTGCCTGAGTCATTGATATTAATCTGCAGATGGAGTTGAGGTGACAGGAAGGAGGCCTAGAAGACAACTAAAAAAAAAATAGTTTAACCCTTTAAGGAGTAGGTCATTACTACCTACCTTTGGAATAGCAAGCTTGTCTTTTTCAGAGCTCTCTTCAGAGTCCGAACAGGTATAGTTTTCACTGAGCGAAGTGACGGGATTCACTCTGGGCTTGTGAATGGCCTGGAAGGTGAGCTGTGTGCTGAGCAAGTTGCTCACGGCTCTCAAGGATGTGCACACGTTTGGTGGAAGAGAAGGGTCTGCCAGGAGGTCGGTAATGAGGCCGTGGGCCTCGCCCATGACGGCGATGTCCACAGTAATACTGGTTCCTGAAGACTGGAACACAAACCAAGACAAGATCAGGTAAGAAAAGGTCTGAATCGGAAGGCACAAAGCATTAATTTGAACTTTTTCACTAAGAAATGAATGGGATGGTTCTTTAGGATTTCAGTACAGTAAAATTCACATCACCTATTTCAAATTCTACTAAAATATGCCCTAGCAGTCATCCTTTTTTGCATTTGCGGCACATTTTTTAATGCTAGAACTCGGGGAGGGATCAAGCATATTTGAAGAAATTAAAAAGATGAACACTACTTTTAAAAGGCAAAAAGTTTCAGAGATCTGGGGGGAAAAAACTTCATATCACTCCTTACGAAGAGCTCAACATTTTACCTGTATGTTCTTTAGGAATTTCACTCCAAAAGCAACATTAATATACCATAAAATGTTATTTTTTATAATATTTTAATGTGACACTTGAACCTGGTGTTTATTCAATGAATATTTTTGCTAATGGTAGTTATTCAACGAATGTTATTAGAGATAGACACGTAAAAAAACTCCATTTGTGTGCTAGTTCACAATCTGTCTCTCTTGTTGTTGGTAAGAACAGAAATTTCAGTTCTGGGATTCTGTGGCACATCTGTCATATTCTGCCAAACTGCCTATCAGAGCAGAGTCATTACTCTGTCCTCACAGCAGAAACAAAGAGCACAAAACACAGAGGCCAGGAAAATACATATAAATACATAAAATAAACTCCAAAGAGAGAAAAAAACAGAAGTATAAAGTTGTACGATTAAAAGAAAATATGAGGGATTATTTTATAATCTTGAAATTACAACATTTAAAAATAATATGAATTCATAAACTGCCAAAGATATTCCTAATGTATCTGACTAAATGAAGATATAAAGTTCTACATAAGAAAATATACCATAAGCAAAGGAAGAAATGGCCTGTGAGAAAATGTTTGCCACACAGAGAAGATAAAACATATCCAAATATAGAGCTTCTAAAATCAATAAAGGATAAAGTTGAAAAAGGAAGTGAATAGACAATTCAAACGAAATGTAAATAACCAATATATATAAAAAGCCTCTTATGTCCCCTATAATTAAACTGCAAATCAATATAATAAAAACAACTTTCACTTACAAAATTGGCAAAACAGTAAAAGATTTGTAACACCAAGCATTAGTAACGGTTTGCATAAATGAGTAGTGAAGAAAAACAATCCAAAATATTTGGCAGGAAACTTTGCTAAGCCTATCAATTTGTAGCTTAAATGTATGTATCCTATGATCCAGCAAAACAACATACACATCTGGTCAAAAGAAATACTTCTACAAATATCTAAACATATAAAAACAATAACACAACGGGTATAGCAGTGCTCTGGCAACGACAACCAAAGAATGTAACCCCAAGATGCATATAAGTAGATAATTGATCTTTTAAAATTGTCATTATATCTGTATTATAAACTTGTATATCTTTGTTTAAAAGATGTGGGTAGATTCATAAATTATTGTCTAGAAAATATTGTTCAGTGGGTGGAAAAGTATGTTGTAGAAAAAGTGAATATATATTATTCTTGTAATTAGAAAAGTATCATAATTATAACACCTAACATCCATAAAGATATCTAGTCTTGCAATACCTATAAGTAATGAATAAATGACTCTGTAAAATTCTCATACAGAAAAGTTATGTCTTTTACTGCTAAAATTACAATAACTATAATAATAATGGTAAAGTTGATATTTATTACCCACAAGTCTACAAAGTATTAATAGGTACTATAATTACTTTCACTTTCATTAGACACAAATAATTTGCCAAAATCAGACAGGTTGAAAGTGGAAATATCAGGCTGCAATCAAAAATAGCTTGATTCCACAGCTCAAGAGTTGAACCAGCATGGTGGGAAAAAAAAAAAAAAAAAAAAAAACAAACAAAACAACAACAACAAAAAAAACCCAGAAAATCTTAATTTTATGTGCTTAAATATGTCTGTAATTACTTAATGCATAATTTAATAATAGTGCCCATGTTCTCTGATCACAGGCATAAATATCTCTTATGAACCATTATGAAAATTTAAGTGAAATATTAATAATTTTAGGATATATAGTCATGCATATGTCATATTTGTGCCTGCGGGTTAATTTTATTTTTCTGAGCTAAAAGGAGAATTTTACTTTCCTTATCTTAAAAATAACTTGTATTGTGTAACCTTGAGGCTTACAACATGATGGTATGTGATGTGTACAGATAGTCCAATGGTTACTATAGCGAGACCGATTAACATACCCAGCATCTCACATAGTATTTTTGTGACAAGAGCAGCTGAAATCTCCTTATTAAAAAGAATCTGTAATACAATACAATTTTGTTAACTGTAGTCCTCATGTACATTAGATTCCCTAGACTTACTCATCCTATACATCTGCTACTTCATATCCTTTGTCCTACATCTCCCCATTTCCTGCCCCTTCCCCTGACTCTGCCCACGGTAACCACTGTTTTATTCTCTCTCTCTGAATATTTGACCTTTTTTTAAAAAATTAAGATTCTACATGTAAGTGAGATCATGTAATATTTTTCTGTGTCTGGTTCATCTTACTTAGCATAATGTCCTTTAGGTCCATCTATGCTATGGCAAATGGCAGGATCTCCTTCCTTTTTAAAGGGTGAATGATATCCCATTGTATGTATATACATGTGTGTGCCTATAGACATACCACGTTTTCTTCATCCATTCATTCAGGGACGGATGCTTATGGTGTTTCCATATCTTGGCTATTGTGAATAATGCAATGGACATGAGGGTGCAGATATCTTTATGAGGTGGTGATTTTATCTTATTTGGATCATATAGTTCTATTTTCAATTTTCTTAAGAACCGTTATACTATTTTCCATAACGGCTATACCCATCTACATTTCTAACAGCAGTGTTCTAGAGTTCCCTTTTCTCCACACTCTTGCCAACATTTGTTATATCTTGTCTTTTTGATAAGAGGAGTGAAGTGATATCTTACAGTGGTTTTAATTTCCATTTCCTGATGCTTAGTGATGTTAAACACTTTTCCATACATATATGTCGGCCACTTTCATGTCTTCTTTGGAGAAATGTCTGTTCATGTCCTTTGCCCACTTTTTAATCAGGTTGTTTTCTCCCTATTGTTTTATAAGAGTTATTTATAAAGTTTGGATATTAATTCCTTATCAGATATATGCTTTGCACATATTTTTTCCCAGTCTATCAGTTGCCTTTTCATTTTGTTGATTGTTTCTGTTCCTGTGCAGAAGCTTTTTAGTTTGATGTGGTCCCATGTACTTATTTTATCTCTTTTGGCCTGGGATTTTGGTGTGTTATCCAAAAAATCACTGCCAAGGTCAAGGTCCAAGAGCTTTCCCCCTATGTTCTCTTCTAGAAGTTTCATGGTTTCAGGTGTTACATTTTGGTCTTTACCTATTTTGAGTTGATTTTTGTGTGTGGTGTAAGATAAACATACGATTTCATTCTTTTGCATGTAGAAATCCAACTGTCTCAGCACCTTTTTCGAAGAGATTACTCTTTCCACCTGTCTCCTCCTAGCACTCTTGTGTAAAATTACTTGAGCATGTATGTTTGAATTTACTTCTGGGCTCTCTATTCTGTTCTATTGGTGTAGGTTTCTGTTGTTAGGCTAGTAGCATACTATTTTGATTACTATAGATTTGTAATATAGTTTTAAATCAGAAAGTGTAATGCCTTCTACCATTTTCCCCTCAGTACTGCTTTGGCTATTTGGGGTTTTTTTTGTGGTTTCATACAAATTTTACGATTATATTTTTCTATTTCGTGAAGATGCCACTGGGATGTTGATAGTTATTGCATTAAATTTCTGTATTTCTTTGGGTAGTATAAATATTTTAACAATACTTCTGATCGAGTAATGGAATATTTTTCTATATATTTGTGTCTTCAATTTTTTTCACCAATGTTTTACAATTTTCAGTGTACAAATCTTTCACCTCCATGGTTAAATTTATCCCTAAGTATTTTTTATGCTATTGTAAATGGGAGTGGTTTTTAAATTCTTTTTCAGCTAGGTACTTATTTGTATATAAAAAATGTTATTGATTTTTATCTGTTGATTTTTAATCCTGTAACTTTGCTGAATTCATTTGTTAGCTCTAACAAATTTTGTGTGTGTGTGGAATCGTTGTGGTTTTCTACATATAAAGATCATGTCATCTGCAAATAGAAATAATATCATTATTCAATTTTTTAATGTTTGTAAAAATGCTACTGACCTAACATCCCTTTTAGAAATAAGTATTTTAAAGTGCATCTCTAATCATTATGCTTCTGAAAATCTCATCCAGTGTGGTCCTCTGAAATAGTAATGTTTATTTTTGGCCATGTTGTTCCAATAAATAATTCACTGCACTGTTTCCATACAAATTTGAAATTTTAAGTCAAACTTTGTTTTCAAGACATAAATGTTTTGACAGTGAAATTAAGTTCATTCTCTAGTAATAACTAAAAAGTTCTCTTAAAATGTTCTCAGTACATAAAATCTGTAAGTCTGAAGAAAAAGTAGAACATGTTCATGAGAATTACATGTTTTAAATAAAATATTGGGAAGAACACAAGTCTTTTTATAACTATCAAATTGTGTGTCTTTTATAATACATTTTATTTTTTCTTTAAAGTAATAGATGTATGTCTTGTATATACAGAAAAAAGTAGTAAAAATTTAAAAAGTAACTTTAAAATAGAAACTGAAAACTCATCTTTATAAGTCAATGTCACAGTTATATAAGAATTTAGAAAATAAGCACATTATGTATTTTGATGCTACTATGCTACAGCTTTTGCAAAAGCAAAGGTCTTTAATTAAGGGAAAACAAAAGCAACATTCAAGCCAAGAGATAAATTATCTGTATTGAAATTGGCTAAGAAACTGAAGTGAACACTTCTACTATTGGAAAAAAAAAAAATCTCCTCAGTGTCATTAAGTCAGGTCCTCGCTTTACTGTTTTCATGATTCTAGAATAAAATTATGTTACAGTCAACAGATACATCACACATAAGAAGTTATTACCACTTTTTTGCTCAAATAACTAAAGGCTTCAATGAGGCATGCAATTTAAAACCAACAATCAGATTTGTTTGCAGCAAACCTGCCAAGGCTAACCACATATGAAATGGTGAAAGATAGAAAGATGGACTGGCTGCTGTTTCAATAAATAGCAGGTAAGCTATAAAGGATGGGTATGTCTAAGATGTCCCTATTAAGGAATTTTAAGGGAGAGGGGTTTTGGGTTTTGGTAGTGTTTTTTAAATCACATACAAAGTAAGAAAAAATTGCATGATTCACACAGAGGGTATTTCCGTGCCTATTAACTTTGAAAAAATAATATAATTAAATATTGAGGTATACCAATGGTACTCAGAAATATTTTATTTAACTGGTGAGATTTTAGATACCGATAATAAATACTAAATGTTATGTTTATATAAAAGTCAGTTTAAAGAAAAGTCTTAAGACTAACAATCTGAAACCATCTTTCAGTGCAGTACGAGCCACACTAAGCACAAAACCGCAGTTGAATCTTGTTATGGTGCAGATGATCAAACAAATCTTTTCCTTTTAAAAAAAAAGTTACCAAGCAATATAAAACATTCTACTTCACAGACTCTCCTTGTAATAGAAATATCTATATTTAACATTTAAGAAAATGTAAGTGTGTTTCCCTAGACAGTATTTAAATGGCAACCAAATTTGGATTGCCACCTTTAAATAGAAAATGTGGAATTTCAGTGTCATAAACAGTGGAGGAAAGTGCAGTTTTACATATTAAGCCAAAAATAACTGATACTTTTGGTAAATTCACCATTTTTCAAGGTTTTTTTTTTTTTTTTTTTTTTTGAGATGGAGTCTCACTCTGTCACCTAGTTTGAAGTACACTGGGCACGATCTCGGCTCACTGCAACCTCAGCCTCCTGGGCTCAAGTAATCCTCCCACCTCAGCCTTCCTTGCAGCTACAACTAGAGGCTCAAACCACCATGCCTAATTTTTTGTGTTTTTGGTACAGATGGAGTTTCGCTATTTTGTCTAGGCTGGTCTTGAACTCCTGGGTTCAAGCAATCCTCCCACCTTGGCCTCCCAAAGTGCTGAAATTAAAGGTGTTAGCCACTGTGCCTGGCTGACTACTCAGTTTTTAAACAACTTCCTTTTCCTCTTTTATCTTCATCCAGTCTACCTTCCCATTTCCAGGATGTCCTACCTCATCCTGGCTTTAGACTATCACAGTTGTTAATGGTCTTGGTATATCATAATCTAGAGGGGTTCCAAGTTATTTCACTCATCATTAACCAAAGGCCCAGAAAGTTTGATGCTATAGATAAGAAGTTTAAAATACAACAAGTGTAATCAATATTTTACATACTTTTAGACATGTGCCTATCAATTACAGAAAATTTGTTTTAATTTTTTTTTTTTTTTTTCAGATGGAGTTTCGCTCATCTCCCAGGCTGGAGTGCAATGACATGATCTCAGCTCACTGTAACCTCCACCTCCCGGGTTCAAGTGATTCTCTTGTCTCAGCCTCCCAAGTAGCTAGGATTACAGGCATATGCCACCATGCCCGGCTAATTTTATATTTTTAGTAGAGACAGGGCTTCTCCATGTTGGTCAGGCTGGTCTTGAACTCCCAACCTCAAGTGATCCGCCCACCTGGGCCTTCCAAAGTCCTGGGATTACAGGTGTGAGACACCGCGCCAATTTGTTTTAATTTTTATTACTAGTGGGTAAAACCTTGACATTGCAGTTCTGATATTATAAAAGGAAAATCTTCAAGTATGCGTGGAGGTCAAAAGGCATCTTTTTTTTGCATGCTATAAAAGGCATCTAAGTTTCTAAAATGTTGTAAATTGCAAACTATAAAAAATTCTAACAAGTCTATGTAATCAAGTTACTAACAGAATGTAAAATAAAATTATATATCATTAAGTAAGATATCAGATTATTTGCTGTGGTGCTGTGTTTGAGTTCATGTCAAAATATTGAGAACTGGAAAATTTCTAAAAGAAAAAATCTAAGAATGCTTAGGAAACAATTGTGTGAAAAGGGTAAATGAAAACAAACCAAAAAAAAAGCAGAAACACACCATTTTATTTAAAGAAAGTAAAGGTGCCCAAGGGAAAAATCAGAAAAAGACTGGAGAAATGGTAGGGTAAACAGAAATTAATTCTTTAAAATGATTAGGGAGATGATCTAGCTTGGGGTGTAGATGAAGATAATGCATCCAATTCTTGATAAATTTGCTCTGAGGTAGCACCAATATAGTCAAATTATGGCTCTGCTTCCTATATATTTTAAATCACAGATTAAATTGATAACTTAATTAAATAGGCTGAATATGTCCCTGCCCACAGACAAAAAATGCAATAATTCTTCAGTCTTCTGATTCAGTGAACAATTTGGCGTGTCACTTGCTTTGGAGATTAATTTATTGTAACTGGAGGAAAAGAATTAGAAGCAGCACCAAAAGCCTCTCTCCATAAGTCTACATGAAACTTAAAGATAGGTTACAAATGCTGAAACATTAGAATTGAGAAATTATCTAGATAACCTAGTAGAGAAATGCTATATACTTCAAATTAGGCCACTTAAAACTATTTTAAGTTTTACGATGATTTCTAAAACCAAACCCACAGGTTTCCTAGAGGCAATACTGTATCCAATAGAGCACTCAGGCTCTTTTCCTCTGAAATCAGAGAACTGGGCTGGATCTCTTGAAGGTCCCTCCCAGTTGTGCAAGTAATTCATTTCTCTACATAGTGTATATATACACACACACACACACACACACACCCATCAAATAAGAAAAAAGAAAAAGATTTTAAAATTACATCTTGGCATCCTAAAGCATTTTACATTTTTAAAAAAGATTTTTAAATTATTATGTAGCCTTAGAAAAGTCCTTATTGTATTAATTGCTAATATTTCACAAGCTCTATCTTATAAATTGTTATCGAGTCACTGATGCTATTTCCTTCTTATGGTAAATTGCTTAGCGTACACTGAGTGCTCACAAGGAATAGGCTATTTGGTGGAATTTCCATATGCTTCTCCCAACAGGTAAGTTACGCATTTGCCTAGTGTCAGTTTCCTTTCTTCCCAAATCTCTTTAGGCCTGTTGTATTTGTCACTGTTAATTACATAGGCTAACAAAATATCTACAAAGAAATGACACCTGCCTAAAAATGGAGTTGTTTCCTTGAAAATGAAGTTAGGTAGCTTTACACAGACTTCATAAATAGACTTCATAAGGATGAGAGCCTAAGAATGGATTTCCCTTGATTTAGGTAGGGGAGATACAACTATAAAGATTCAAAAAGAAAATCACGACACACCTAAAGGCTTTTCAACTCAGAATGCTTCCAGGTTCCTAAATTGTTTCCACTATAAAGAAACTGAAACTGGCAAGCAAGTACAAGGAAATATGGGTATGGTGTAAGTAAGAACGGCAACCTGAAACTCCAGTCACTTCAGTGGACACATACTTGAGAGAAACATTCTTGGCTCTTCATCAAAGATGTGCAAAAACCTGCATACTCTATGTATTAAGTTAAAATATATTACTAGAATTATGAAAATTTATGTCATAGTTTTATGATTCTCTGCTTTAAAAACTTTTTAAAATTCCCAGACCAGCTATTGATCCTAATTATGTCTGTTAAGAGAGCTCCACAGTATTTTAAACTCAATATTTTCTTTCAGTTAAAATTGCTATGTTAAAGTTATTCAATAACATTCCTGGAACAAGAGATAGAAAGCTAAGCTTGGTTTACGAATTGGCCTTTGGGAAGCTACATACATATGTAGAAGTACATATTTTCATCATATATATAATTTGTAAGGTTGTGTATGTGGGAAGTTGGAAAACAGAGTTTTAAAACGTTGGGAAATAAGAGGAAGATTTTTTCATTCATCAATATCAAATATTTATTATATGAGGTAATACATGGGGTCTTTAAAGATGTAAGACCTGAAGTTAGACTGCTTGTGTTCAAATTTCAGATCTGCATAGATTTTTTTTTATTTAAAAAATAAATTCATTCTTTCTCCTTTCCTTTTCTCTCCTCTCCTCTCCTCTCCTTTTCTTTTCATTTTTCTTTTCTTTTTTCTTCTTTCTTGAGATGGAGTCTTGCTCTGTGTCCCAGGCTGGAGTGCAGTGGTGTGATCTCGGCTCACAGCAACCTCCGCCTCCTAGGTGAAAGCAATTATCCTGCCTCAGCCTCCCAAGAAGCTAGGATTACAGCCATGCACCACCATGCCCAGCTAATTTTTGTATTTTTGGTAGAGACAGGGTTTTACCACGTTGGCCTGGCTGGCCTTAAACTCCTGACTTCGTGATCTGCCTGCCTTGGCCTCCCAAAGTGTTGGGATTATAGGCGTGAGCCACCATGCCTGGCCCATTTTATTTTAGCTCTCGTTGTCTCATCTCTAAAAAGGGATTAATAGTAATAGCGACTGGATAGTATAATTGATGATTAAATAAGATCATAACCATAAAAAGCCTTGGTAGAGTGCTTGGCCCAAAATATATGTTTCACGAGTATTATATATCACCAACATTATCATTATTGTTGGTATAACATTGTTATTGAGAAAGATTGTGTGTGCAAAGGAATGTATGTTGTGCATGTGAGTGTTTGTCCCCTACATGAACTAGGCTAGTAGTTCCTTTATAAATGAAGATAGCCCAGAGATATGATTTCTCTACCCCCCAAAAAAAACAACAAACAAAAATAAAACAATAAAAACAAAAACCTAACTATTTCACTATTTCCACTTCTTATTCTAGGTAAATGCAGTCAGATATATTGTACTCCCTACTCCAAAATACTCATAATAGTCCTGATATTAATTTTAAGTTCTTAAAAAGTTGATTGTACAAAAGTCCTGGTTTCAGTTAATATGGTTGATTGCATTGGAATGATTTATAACACAGGATGTGAAAAGAATTCTAAAAGCAGGCATCATAGCTCCATTGTTGGAAGTATTTTTTTCTTTCTATTTAGTCATCCTGGGAGGCACCCTGGGAGGCAAACCCAGCATGAGAGGAATATTCTCAGGGTGGAAAGGGAGTTGGGATAAGTGATGAATAAACAGTATAAGAGATGACACATAAAAAGGAAATAGTCACTGGGGCTTTTCTCATCCAACTTTGGTCCTCAATGCTGGGAAAAGATGTGTGATGAGTTTTTGGAAGCTGTCTCCTCCGACATCTCTGTAGCACAATGTGCCACTCCATTCCTCCAACTCTTTCTCTGGGAGGCTGTCTGTGATACCAGGAAATGGTATCTTGGTGTTTAATGTACTACATTAATTTAGAAGATGAGCTGGATTTGATACAATGATCTTTAGTGCATTACTGGTTCTGACCTCAGAGACAGCAAAATTGCATATGTGTTTATACTTTCATAGGACCCACTTATAATTTTAGACTTGAAGTTGGTTGGGAAATTTTTAAAAAATGAAATCATGTGAAAATTTTGCAGTAACTCATTGTAGGCTGAACCTTGGCTAAAGGCCATCCTAAGGAAGCAGATGTTTGCGTATTTTAATTTTCTGGCAGGGAATATGAGTTTACATTTGGATTTTTTCGTTAAGATAATATATATATACAGTAGAAGGAAAACATGTAGGGCCCTTCGTCAAACTGCTTCCCAACATGTCTGTGGGCAGGTCCCATGTGAGATGTGAAACACAACAAACTTCATTAGTTACCAGAATTCTTAACTTCTTTCTCTTCTGATGTTCAATGAGCATTGCAAGTCACCAAATGAGATGGAGTACATGGCCTCTGTTCTTATACACGTCCCTACAAGCTATCTGCAAACAAGTCAAAAATTGTTGAAAAATTCTGTCTTGTTTATATTTTCTAACTACTTTCCAGACACTAGTGAATTCACTTAACAACTCAAAGTTAACAATTTTACAAAAGTGTTTTATTGTTTAGGAAATAGAACATACTCCCCCGTATCTTTCAGACGATAACCTTAGCTGCCTTTAAGTTGCATGCTGGTTTTCTCTCTTCGTCTTAATTAGAAAAGATGACGTAGCTGGCAAAGATATAATAAATTCAGGCAATGAGCTACTCGTGTGACTGCTCACACAAATGTGGGAAGGCTTGGTTAAGTACAAATTGCTATGTAAATAAAAAGCATTATTATTTCTGTTGTAAGAAATAGGAAGCAAAGAGAACTGGATGTGAGCACTTCTCTGATATGAGCAAGAATTTTAAAATATGATAGGAATAACTAAGAATCTCTGAAATAAGTATGAACTCAGAAAACTGATAAATGTGGGGTGGTCTTTTGTTAAATATCAAGAATTACTATTGAACTTGAACTTGAGGTTTCTGTTTGCTTAGGCTAAAGACTTCAGTGAACAACAGATGGCAGTATTCTGCCTTTTTAAAGAAATATCTGACCATCTCTTAAAACAAGTGCTACTGCCTCATTAACAGGCAGAATATAGTTTTATTTTATTTTATTTTTTTAACAGAAAACAAAAATAACCAAAAAAAGAATAACTTATAGAAGTCTATTGGTAGAAATAAAAAATTTAAAATGTGTCTTATCCCTCAGGATCATTGATTGTTAAAGTGAAATTATAATTATATAATTAAAATTCGTCTAAGTTGCAAACATTTTAGTCGTTACTTTTCTCAATTTTTATAAGACATATTAGAAACGGGACTTCTTCCCATACACAATTGGATTAACATTTTTCCCACATGTAATTTTCTACTGTAATTAAAATATTAACACAAAAAACATCAAATGCATTTGAACACAATTGTTTTGTGAAACTTTATTGCCATTTGTTTTATCCACATCAACACTATACTTTTTCCTGCCAAATATGCAATGGGTGCTTATCTAGGCTACTGACTTGCCTCTTCTACACTTAATCTAGGACATCTTCCCTGACTGCTTCAGGACCATACAAACATCTCCATGTTAATACCTATTGGGATATTCCTTTCATACACTGAAAACAGCAGAAACAAAAACAAGCCAAAAAAAAAAAAAAAAAAACCTTGGAGTTATACCTTCTGAGAAACCTGGCATCTCTGACCACATCTTACATATATACATAGACCCTTGTTGCAATAGCACCTGCCACAATTCTCAATTCAACTTTTGGTATGTCTATATGTGATTTTCTGTCTTCCTCCTTTAGGCTCAAAGTTATTCAAGGACAAGGGCAATGCTAGGTTTCATTCATTTAGTGTGGTATCTGGTACTTTGTAGGCACTCAATAATATGAGAAATAATGACTGCATAAGTAACATACTCCACACCTTCAAAGATAAGTAAATGCCCTCTCTCCAATTCTGTACCTTAAAAGACAAGTAAATTAGAGTGTTTGAGACAGTTCTTTGAAACAAATCACTGCTTTTCTGGGAGCCATCTTAAAACATTCAACCTCCTAGCACAACTGCATGTTCTAATCTCACACTTAAAGCATATTGAGAATTGTTACACTGAAATACTGGAGTCATGATTAAAAACTACATTTAACTACCTGATTCTGGAATAAGCACTATCCAGAAAACAGTGAAACTGCCAAGAAGTAATAGTACTGACACAAAAAGCAGTCCTACAAACTTTTCCTCAATTGGGTACATACATGAAAAGAGTAAGCAAAGGATCAGGGTGTACTTTCTGGAAAAGGAGAAGATCTTAACAGGCCTGGAGGTAAATGAAGAATGGCTTTTTGAAGACAAAGTTCAGGTGAAGTACACAGTGCTTCAGGTTGAAAGGATGATGCTGGAGAGGTTTGAGGAAGCAGATCATGGCAGGAATATGAACTATATTCAAGAGCTTTGATTAACTAGTAAGTGCAATAAGAAAGTCCTGTAGAGTACTGGCATCATCAGTATGTGTGGAGAGAGGAGTCAGGCTAACTTTCAGGATGAAGGTTTAGGAAGATGTGTAGCTTAGAGTCTTTCATAGAATGAGGAATCAAAAGAGAAGGAATCAGTTTGGACGAGGATACTGAGGTATTGGATGATTCAAGTGGCATATTACGAGAGACTTCTGAACTGGAAATATACATTTGGGCGTTGATGACATATATATGGTCATTTCAATAGCATGTTGCCATGAAAGTGTGTGAAGAGAAAGGAGTATACTGAGGGTAGAGCCATAATCAATACCAACTTCTAAAAGCCAGGCAGAAGAGAAATCTACAAAAGGAAATAAGAAGGGACAAGTGAGAACTAAGAGTGTAGTGTCCATGGGGCCAAGGAAATGTTAAGAAGCAAGGAGTGGTCAGCAGTGGATCAGTGCTTGAGAGATTAGTAAATCCTGAAAACTGTTTATGAATTTAGTATTTGGAAGGTCACTGGTAACTCCAGAGACAACAGTTTCAGTGAAGCACTGAGGTAGCCAGCCACACTGCAATAAATTGAGCAATGAAAGGAAGATAGAAAAATGAAGATCAAAGAGACAAATCTCATGAAAACCGGCTGTAAAATGGAAGATAGATATATGTCAGTATCCAGAGGGAAAACAGGGTCTACAGTGTTATTGAGCACGTGAACAGCCTAAATGCTGAAGGGTAAAGACAATGGAATGATAAATAGATAAAAATTCAAGAGAAGGAAGTAAGGGGTACAGGAGTAACCTTTCACAATGGGAGATACCCTTTCCATGATAACAGTAAGGAAGAAGAATATAGATTTATAGGTGAGAAGTTAAATGAGTTTTTATACTTTGACTTTTATTTACGCTGTGAATCACACTGTGATTTAGGCACTGAGTCCCTTGCTGAGAATGTGATGTGGGCAATGTTGAGGTTAGAGGTACAAACGAGAATGAAGAAGTTTTGAAAGAGGGATAAAAAAGAGCTGGCTAGATTCTCAAGCAATACAGAGGTCCAGTTGAGTACTTTCCAGCGTTACTCAGCATAAAATTTGACTTGAAAAGGCAACAAAGAGAAAACAGGAGAAGTATGACAGACAGGAACGAAAGATTGGCCGACTGGACTAGAGATCCTGGTGAGGTGAAAGAACAGATCTAGAGAGAGTAAGTGAGGGGCAGGACAGAAAAGCTGGAAGAAGCATGAAGGCAGCACATGAGGACTGCATAAGAAGGATGAATGGGTAAAGGCGTCCATTAGCAGATTAGATTCTCAGGCAGGAGAAGTTACTGCTTTTTATTAGCAGAAATGAAGGTTGAAAGGGAAGTATGAAGCTAGATTTCAGATGCCCGAGAATGAAAGACAAAGATTTCTAATTCTATCAGTTGGTAACTGAATGATGAAAGATGGCTGAGAAGGAAAATGATATAATCAAACAGTACGCAGTGCTTGAGGAAGATTAAGGTGTGGCATAGAAGAAGGCTGATCTGACCAAGGCTGCCACAACAATATACATGGAAAACAAGGCCATTCACAGCATGAATGTCCAGGAATAAAAGAGTGAAAGTTACATTAAGGAGAATCATTTGCACTTGGAAATAGATGAGATATGGGGACATAAGAAATGAAATAGATTTACTCCTGTAATAGTCTTCCTTACTCTGTCTACAATATTCTTTCAATTTCTTCTTTCAGAAATCTCTTTAAGTGCCCCTGGCTTCACAAAATAGTATGTGAATAATTCACTTGTGAGTTTATAAAATCTATATTGTGTCTGACCAACTAAGAAAATGTTCCCCTTTGATATCTCTATTGCCTTCCACAGTGTAAACATTTGAGGAGGTGGTTGATTTCAATAGCCCCCAATTTTTTAACACAACATTAAACACCTCATAAATGTATTTTAAAAGTCAGTAGGGCCCAGTGTAGTGGCTCACGCCTGTAATCCCAGCACTTTGGGAGGCTGAGGCAGGCAAATCACTTGAGGTCAGGAGTTCAAGACTAGCCTGGCGAACATGGTGAAACCCTGTCTCTACTAAAAATACAAAAAATTAGCCAGGTGTAGTGGCGGGTGCCTGTAATCCCAGCTACTCAGGAGGCTGAGGCAGGGGAATTGCCTGAACCCAGGAGGCGGAGGTTGCAGTGAGCTGAGATCGTGCCATTGTACTCCAGCCTGGGAGACAGAGGGAGACTCCATCTCAAAAAAAAAAAAAAAGAAAAAAGATAATAATAATAATCATAATCATAATCATAAATAAAATAAAAATAAAAAAGTAAATTTCATTTTCTACAACTAATCAAGGATTTCATCAATTGAATAATAAAGTTTCCAAACTTAAAAATAGATCAAATTTCAAAACACTTGTAAAGAAAGTATTTTTGGAAAATAGAGTGCATTTTCTCTAAAGAAACACTGTTAGAAGCAATTTTGAAGTTTATGAACTAGCTCACAAAAAACACATAATAATAAGTATGATAGAATTTTGTTTTCCACTGCAAATTCAGCCTATTTCAATAATGTCATAAAGGGAATACAGAGGTACTGAAAAAACATCCATTTTTACTTCATTTGACAAACATTAACTGAAGTCTATTGGGTACCTGGTACTATCTACACCTTAGGGCTACAGAGATGAATGAATCAGGGCTGCTGCCTTTAAGCAGCTTGCAGTTTAGTGGAAGGCATTCAGGAAACTGAAAGGGGTCACAGGATAAAAGAGAAAACCCTGTGGGTATATCCACTACCCCGGTCATAAGAAGAGTGAAAAAAGTTGGTTGAAAGTGAAAACAGTTGTTTCTCAAAGTGCAGATCCCAAAACACCTGAATCTGTCCATGTGGTTCTTTTCCAAACTTTGAAAATGGCCACTCTGAACAGAGTCACCATTATCATTCATACCTCTCTTCAAAGTAGGATCAAAAAAGAACAAAACAAACAAAAAAGCCTATTATCCAGAAAAGAGAATTGTGAGAAGCGTGAAGGGCAGAGAGCAAACATACTTATCACTATAATATAGCATTTCCCTCAAAATTTTGAGCCCCTATAAGTCTCAGAGAACCAACACCTAAGTCTTATCTTTGAAACATGGACTTCAAGGCTTTCTAGCTTCTGATCTCCCCAGCAATGAGCTGGGAACTTGAAATTCCTTTCCCTCCCAGAATACCTGAAGGTTCCTTCTTGCTTACCGGTTTTAAAGAACGGAGTAAGCTTATCTGTAAGTCATTTTACATATAGGGCAGGTAGGTGTAATACATCTACAGTTTGTAATATAATTTCCTGATTTTCCAAGATGCAACTCAGAGATCTAAAAAATGACATTGTAAAGGGAGTGACTTTCAACATTTGAAAGCAGTGCACACAAAAGGTGACGTAATTTGCCCAAAGATCGTAAGCTGCAGAGATGACATTCCAACCCAGGTAGTCTGGATCCGAAGCCCTACGCTACTCACAATGCTAAATACTGGGTACTCTTCCTATGTACAGTCATTTACATTCAATGATATGAAAATATCCTTGACAACTTGCTATACAGTATTATTTTTAAATAAACACTTCCTCCAACTAACAGGAGCCTAAGTAGATAAAGATTATTAAGGGGAACTTGTTAACGTCATCAGTAAACTCCAAGATTTCATGGTACACTCTATTCTTTCACGTGTTCTTTGAAAATGTCAAATTAGACTCTTCCCAGAACTAAATATTAGGAAAGGTCCCACTATTAATATTTTTCCATCAAGAAAAATGCCACTTATTCTCTCTCTCTATTTCTGATACTTAAGCCAGATCGTTCACATGGTTTACCCAGGAAGGAAAAACTTGTGGGCCCTTGTGGAGACTTCCATTGCCAATAGGAAGGCATCTGTCTTCATTTTCCTCTTAGGTGGTAATGAAAATAAAATTGTATGATGTATCTGTCTACAAGTCTGGGTTAATTACTTCAGTTTAAGAAACTGGTTTCAGTTGTAATCTTATTATATTCAGAATGTTATGAGACAATTAAAAAATATGATTATCCTAGGATCAGCAGACATGGTGGCTCACCAAGACATTTAACAGGCAGATGTCAGGCAGGATCATCAAGGTTTTGTATGGGAAGTATTTCAAAATGATACCCTACTCCAAGTTTAGCAATAATGTGTTGCTGAATAAAGGAGGAAATAAAGTAAGTAAATAAGTCATTTGGTCATAATAGTGAGTCACTCAGGATTTCTGTCATAGATTTGTTTTCTTCTTGTGGACATAATTGCTAGTTCAGTCAATGCTTCCACACACCGTTTGTATGGTAATACCAGCAGATTTATGAAATATGAAGAGCCAATTTCTACAGAAATACAGCACAGGTTCAAGACAAAGATCTATGCAAAAAAGGACAAACTAAATTCAAAAATAATCTTTTAAAAATTATAATGTTATAAGACTAATACAGTCACTGATAAAAATATATGTTTTTCTGAAAATAAGGAGGAGGATGTAGGAAACACATTGATATTAAATTTGTCTTTATCATTTCAGTCAATTTTAATTTTATTTCATCTTAAAATAGGGAGATGAGGACTGAAGTAGGGTGCCAATGCTTTAATTGAAATTCGCCATAAAAACAAATAAGCAAAGCTTTATTTTAAAAATGGCCATAGAGCAGATGTAAAGGCCCCTTTCAAGTGCTGGCCCTGATGGCAAATTGAAGAATATAAAATGAAGACAGAATAAGGTCTAACTAAAAAGAGTTTCAAAATGTCTCCCTACTAGTTTCAATACTTCAAACAAATACTTTAAACTTGCTATATTATCCCTGTCATCAGCTACATTGTACTCTGTCTGGCTCAAAAGATTATAACAGCTTCTCAAATATCCATCAAGCGTGTCTTGTGGCTGCTGGACCAATTGACAGCCTCATTAAGTTTCCTATGGACTATGATAACTTTCTGATATCAAGACAAATAGGTCCAACGACATTTGGAAATGTCTAATTCTAAACTGTCTTCAAAGCACATGCAGTGGGTGTCATGATGGACTCTCTGTGCCAATCATGATCATTTCAACTCCAAAGCCAGGTATTTGGTCAAGAATGGGTAGGCCAAGTCAATGTGAGTCAATGAGATATGAGGGGAATGTAGCTTCATGCTTCTAGAAAAGGAAATCTTTTTTCTTCAGAAGAAAGCTGGTTGCTGCCAGCAGTCGTTTTTGGATCACAAGTAGATTGGCATTAGGATGATACCTATACTACAGACAGATGCAGAGTAGAGAGAATAAAATACCTAGGTGCATTATAACATTGCTGAATTCACTAAATGCACTAATCCTGAATGCTTCTTTCCTTTGGCCTTCTATTCATGAGAAATAATAATATCTCTTTATTGCTACAACTAGTTGAAGTTTTCTTTTATTTACAGCTGAAAATATTTTAACTAATACAGCATAATTTTTTTTTTTTTACCAACTGTATATGTAATAAGTAGATAAATAGGTGGTAATAATAAAATTTTATAATGTATCGATCTACAAGTCTGGGTTAATAACTTCAGTTTAGGAGAACAGTTTTAGTTATAATCTTATTATATCCAGAATGTTATATGGCAATAAAAAAATATGATTACCCGAGGGTCAGCATAACATGGTAACCTACTGAGGGTTGAGTGATGGGCACCAACTAGTTCTCTCAGCCAAGAGACTCACTTCTACCAGCGAACCCCCAACAGACTATCCATATCTGAATCCTAGATGCAAATTAATAATCAAAATGCTACTCATTTAATATTCTTATAGAAAGGCACTTTAGACATGTTTGGATTCTGTAAGCTTCTTAAAGATGAGCGTCATTTCATATTTATTTTCTAACCCCACAGCATTTTGCTCAGGTACCAGGCACACACACACATGCATACACACACACACACACACACACACACACACACACAGGCCCCTAATTAGTTTAAATGAATTCTCTTTTCTCCAGTTCTTCTTGACAGAAAATATACAAAAATAAGCTATCCAATCTTTATTGAGGACTTTAATTTGGCTTCACACGAATTTCTAAATATAGATAGGACTTCATAATTCTTGACTTCCCCCCTATTGTTTCAATGAGCAAATAATATTTTTTCTTTTGGTTAATACCAGTCTTCTACCACTGTACTTTTAATTTCATCCTTCGAGTAGACAGCATATTTGTTTTAATTAGTGCATTTCTTATTTATTCTCTTTTTCCTCCTCGCTTTCTCCTCGCAACTTAAAAACATTGTTAGCATTTTCACTGCTAACAAAATTAGGGTCTTTGACCCCATCTCTAAGGAGCTCACCATTTTTTAAAAAATTATAATCCATTAACATTTTGAAAGCCTTTAAAGACAGCTCTCCTCTCACTAATTCTCTATCAATATTAATCAATATCTTAATCAAAATATCTAATGACAATATTCCTGGCTTTTTCTTGCTTCACCACCAGACGCTACTGAAGCCTAGCACCTCAGGCACAGCCACCTCCTCTTCTTCTGGCCTGGCTTTTTTCCAGCCTCTCTGAGGACAAACTCTCTGTCTGCTTTCCTTTTTATTACTTTTATCCACATTAATCTGTGCCCTTCCCTCCCAGACCTCACCCTATGTTATAATGAATACATTACCCGCTAATCTGTTGTTCCAATACTGACCACTCCTTCGAGCTTCTGGACAGCTCCACTCAGATATTCCAAAGCAATTTCACACTCAACTTTCCGAAAGAAAATATTTTATCTTTGGAAATCTTTTCCTCCTGTATTTCCTACTTGGCTAAAACCAAAATCACTAACCAAAACTGGACACGTTGACTCTTGGGTTTTATTTGTATTTATTCTTTGCTTTCTTACCTTCAACATCAAATTGGTCAGTGGATCTGGAAATTTACATGTAAGACTGCCATTTTTTTTTTCCTTAAAAAGCCTCTCATCCCTGCTTTAATCCGTCTCTCATTATATTACATGAGGATGGCTACAATATTTTTTTTTTTCCTAGTTTCTTCTTGCCACAAACTTGGCTTTTCCCAATACAGAGATATTATTATGCTGCTCTGCCATTTGAGGGCTCCCCAAAGTTAGAGAACAACATTCAACTTCTTGGTTGTCTTTAAGTGTGTTAACATTTAACCTTTCACCCACCCCTCTTTTGCAGTTACATCTCCACATACTCTACAAATGCCTCATCCCTCCAGCTAACCTGGATTCTCTTTATAGATACGATGGCATAACCCTATGCTTTGGTTTATGGTGTTACTTCTGCCTACCACTTCTTTTATATTCGTATTGATTATCGAGATCCAACTTTAATGCATAAAAACATTCTAGCTTCATTCTCAAACTGACACCAAATTAATCGCTTCAGCCTCGAAGTCTCCATACTACTTTGTCCAAACATCTATTATGATATTGTTCTGTTGCTAATTATGACTAAATTCCTTGCCAGATTATGAATTTGAGAACAATTTTTGTTCATTTTTATAATCTTAGTACTCAGCATACTGTAAGAACTCAAAAACCTAATTATTAAAAGAATGAGCTCTAATTGCCTTCTAACACAATGTGCTATTCTTACAAATGGTTCTCAAATGTTTAGAGAATGTCATTATTCTAATTGGTCTGAAAAGTGTGACTTCTCCACCCCTTGTATTCAAACAAGACCTCCTTCTAGTCCTCACCACCTCCTACTGAGTATCATGTCACTTAAGGCAACTGTCTGCAATAACCACACTCCATTAACAGGCAAACACAGATTCCCACGAGCAATGAACAAAAAGGAGTATTGAAGAAAGAAGAGGCAGAGTGTACTAATTTCCCTGATGCTCTCCCGAATTTTCAGCAGTCCCTGACTACATGCCCACTGCTTATTTTCACAGCTCCTTTCTATGATTAGTACTCAAGCAGAGGTGAACACGTCACAGAAAGTGGCTTTCTTTGTAATAACGGCACACATACATCATTGGAAAACACTAGAACACTGAAGGAAAAAAACAGAGTGAACAAATTTTTACTTATTGCTAGCATAGCCATCTGATATTATAGTTTTTAAAATCAGAAAGATTGGATATGGTGTTCGAAATCCTTTTATTTACTGCAGGATGACAATTTATACCTTTAAAGAAAGGTAATTCTGAAAATCTAGAGTCAATCTCTCTGTTCCCTCAAAACAAATATAACCTTTTGAGTTTTCCACTGTAATTAGTACACTGGCATTCCCTATGCTTTTAAGACACAATATTCTTTTTTCCTTATGTTTGAAGAGTTAAAAAAAATTCCTCTTAAATCAAAACTAACATCTTTAAACAGATGCAATTTATCAGCTTTCAGTAATGTAACCTACCTAAGATTATGAATCATTGCCTTTCTGCTTAGAAGACATACTGGTATCTGTGCCATATTGAAAATTATGTTAATCGTTGCACTTGAATTATTTGTTTGCATATCTTTAAAATTAGACCACGTATTTTACTTAATCCTTTACTATATCCCCAGCGCTTATCATAATGAAGTGTATAAAAATGTTTGCAAATTATAAATACATTTACTTATTCACTGATTTGTTTGCCCAGGTAGACTTTCTTACTTTGAAAACAAAATACTGGACAGTCACTACGAGTATTACAATCTGTTTGGCTAGGACAGTTCTCAAGAAAAAGGAGTACACTGACATTCTGGTTTATTAATCAGCCTCTCATGAGATAAGTTAAAATGCTTAAGTTCTGTGAAACCTGAATTCTCGGGGTAAGCTTACAGTTTTTGAGTCTGAGAAAAAAGAATAACACCTCTCTACCAGCCCCTAGACTGGACTTATGGGACTCAGCATGAGAGAATGGAACAGAGTATCATTCTTTCTGTCTCTGATCCCTAACAATGCACATATTTTGGCAATTTGCCCTTGGCATTAGAAGGCTATATCTGTGTGTCAGCATGAAGCCACTTCTATGGCTACTTTTTTTTTTTTTTTTTTTGAGACGGAGTCTCGCTCTGTCGCCCAGGCTGGAGTGCTGTGGCCGGATCTCATCTCACTGCAAGCTCCGCCTCCTGGGTTCAGGCCATTCTCCTGCCTCAGCCTCCCGAGTAGGTGGGACCACAGACGCCCGCCACCTCACCCGGCTAGTTTTTGGCATTTTTTAGTAGAGACGAGGTTTCACCGTGTTAGCCAGGATGGTCTCGATCTCCTGACCTCGTGATCCGCCCATCTCGGCCTCCCAAAGTGCTGGGATTACAGGCTTGAGCCACCGCACCCGGCCTATGGCTATTTTCTTATACAATGTAATTGTATTTTGGATCATGCCATCAGCACTGAGACACCAGGTCCTAAAATATTGTATACTAATTTCTTCTAGTTAAAAAATAGTATTACTAAAGTCAGATCAGATGATGGTTTGACCCTAAGGTAGCTTGACAATTGATTATTCACTTCTTTGTCATTTCACTTCATTCAAAACAGAGTTAAGTAAGTACATTGGCTTTATCCTGTCCTTGAACTGTAGCACTGCCCAACATATGAAATATACTATATTACTGCACAGTCAAAAACTGATTTTGTGGCTAAAGGAGATGAATTAACAAAACATTATTTTTCTGTAGCTGAGACATAAAAGAGACCTAGGTTTACTGTTTTAGGACTTTAGGGGGAAAGGCATAATATGCCAGAAAGGACTATTACCTGTAGTTACACTCAGAAACACATTGTTTTAATTCATGTTCAGGCAAACCTTAACATATCAGAGTAGTGATGATAATAACAACCATTATATTATCAACAATGGCAATACTTATGCCTGGTACAAGTGCTCTGCACTTTCAAAGTGGACAGGGAGCTAGGACATGCAAAGTAGGACAATGCTATTATCACTACAGCTTTCCTAAGGTTTATTCTTGGAGAAACATGAAACACACGTCACAGACCCACCACAACCTACACACTCTTGGGATTTAGGCCCAAGTATACCTGAGGTGAAACATTTACTCATGAATTCATTTCTAATTTCCATTCTATATGCATATCTTCATATCATCTCGGGTGGGAGTGTATAATTTAAATGTGTGTCTGCTGCCTTTTAAAATTCCCACCACTCTGACCATTTAGATTGTTTTCTTTCTTTCCTTTTCCTTTTCCTCTCCTTTCCTTTCCTCTTTCCTTTCTTCCGGTTAAGATGAGGGCTCCTTATATTGACTAGGCTAGTCTCAAACTCGTGGGCTCAAGTGATCCTCCCAACTTAGCCTCCCAAAGTGCTAGGATTAGAAGCCTGAGCCACCACACCCAGCTTGAATTGTGTTTCTTGAAATGTCCTTTCTCCTCCAGACTAGTCTTGGATGTTGGTCTCTCATTCCTTGAAACTGACCACATGCCACCTCTCACTCAGGTCTGGACCTTGCTCATAAATACAAGATACTGATTGTGCTCCTTTTCCCTGCAGTTGAGAGAAGAAAAAGGGGTCAGAGGCAGTTGGAAGGTGCTTATTGAAATTTTGTAATCTTCACCATCACCTCCTAAATCTCTCCAGACCCTGAAGTAGAATTAGAAAGAGAAATCAGAATGACATGAATACACTCACCAGCAGTTCCACTATTTACATTTGGAAAATATTCCACGGCTGAGCTTATGTATGAATTTGGAGCATAGAATAGTAAGAGTACCTTTGTTGGTTTTATGTGCTGTGTAATAGAGCACTCGGAAAACTGCTCTAGGTTTGTCCATCACTCAAGCCAGTGGCCTTCACATCCATGTAATATGTTGCCAACTGACAAGGTGGCATAAGATTTTTCACTAGATCTGTTGCACTGTCGGTAACCTATTATGACAGTGAGTGCAGGCATAAAATTGAAACTAGGTAATGTTTCATGTGAACTATTTTTTTTTTTTTTTTTTTTTTTTGAGACTGAGTCTTGCTCTATCGCCCAGGCTGGAGTGCAGTGGCGCGATCTCGGCTCACTGCAAGCTCCGCCTCCCTGGTTCACGCCATCCTCCTGCCTCAGCCTCCCGAGTAGCTGGAAACACAGGTGCCTGCCAGCACCCCTGGCTAATTTTTTTGTGTTTTTAGTAGAGATGGGGTTTTGCCGTGTTAGCCAGGATGGTCTCAATCTCCTGACCTCGTGATCCATCCGCCTCCGCCTCCCAAAGTGAGGGATTACAGGTGTGAGCCACTGCACCTGGCCATGTGAACTAATTTTTAAGTTTCCCTAGTCTCCAGACTCCAAAGCTCTTGGTATACTTGCTGCTTCTTATCTCAGCACAATGCACAGACCTATTGCCAGCAAACCTTCTAATTCTGTTAGTCATCATGTCATTGATTTCAGATGAAGGTTAGGAAGAAAACAATCCGGGTAACACAGCTTAGGTCACGTTTAGTATGTCAAATTACTTACCATGAACAATATAATTTACAGCAACCATGGCAAAAACATTGTTTCTGGTATAAATACTTTATTTTTTTTTTCAATTTCCAATTTGCTCTGCAAATCAATTTATTCAATTAACTGTCCCAGAAATAAGTACATTATAAAAAGAACATACTTGAGGCTGGGTGCGGTGGCTCATGCCTGTAATCCCAGCACTTTGGGAGGCCGAGGCAGGTGGATCACGAGGTCAGGGAATCAAGACCATCCTGGTTAACACGGTGAAACCCTATTTCTACTAAAAAATATTAAAAAATTAGCCGGGCGTGGTGGCGGGCACCTATAGTCCCAGCTACTCGGGAGGCTGAGGCAGGAGAATGGAGTGAACCCAGGAGGCAGGCGGAGCTTGCAGTGAGCGGAGATCGCGCCACTGCACTCCAGCCTGGGCGACAGAGCGAGACTCTGTCTCAAAAAAATAAATAAATAAAATAAAGTAAAATAAAATATTGATAACCCCATGAATTAAAAGCTTGACAAATTCCAGGCAAAAAATAAGTAAAACGTGAAAACTTCTGACAATGGGAAGGGTTGCGGTATAGACAGGACAGGTCATCCTGGCCTGAGAGTGTGGCCCTGGGGTCAGCTTCTAAGAGCAGCTCTTGGCGTTTCAACTTCATTTTCTCCTACATATAGGCCCCCAGATTTTCAAAAAGGTCCATTTTTTCCCCAAATTGAGGAGGGGCTTACAAGGCAGCATAGGGCAAAATGGTGAGAGCAAAGCTGTTTGTAGTGTGCTCAGGTCTGTGGCGCACTGGTTATTTTTCAGTCTTGGGGTCAATTCATGGAACCTGTCTTTTTGTTCTGTAGCCCACCGCTGCCATGCTAGACCCTTCAGGTGCCCCTGAATGTGTTTCCGCCACTGTCAGGATCCATGAAAGTCCTTCTGGAGAGAATATTTTTTGAATGATCACATTATAGTCCTAATTGAAGCTGAGTAGTTTATGGTCCTCTGAAGCTGACAGTGAAACATGGCATTCTCTGAGCCTGTGTCCCTTATCAGAGCCACTTAAAGTAACAACATCCTACAAAAGGCCCTCTGGGTCTCTGAAGGTACAGAGCCCTCATTACTCCTACATTAGGGAAAGCTTTAGACCACTTCTGGGAATGCAAATGAATGAAACCCCATGTGACAGCTGTAATAAAAGGCTCCTGTCTTTTTGCAAAGCATTCAAATGCCATCTGGCAATTTCGTTGACGTCAGCAGGCACAGAAAAACAACTGCCTCTACCGCCTTCTTCATGGTTCTCTTCCACCTCCAATTTTGCTCTCCCCTCCCCAGCAGAAAGCTCCAACATTTAGTTATGGAGAAGGACAGGAGCAAAGCAGCCTTTAAAAAAGATTTTCTCTATTTTTTTTGTCTGTTTCATTTTCAGAAACAGCTTTAGCATCAGAGCTGCAGTGGTATTTGGCCCCAGATTTCAAATTCCAGTTAGAGGTTGTATAGATCATCACATTAAAAAGCAACTTTAAAGCCTTTCTCTATCTGTATGTCAGGACCTGAAGCACATTTATTGTGAAAGTAGAGGTGTTAAAGAAAACTATTAATCTAACTTCTGATGTAACACATTCTCACTTTGATGACTGTAAATAAACACCCAGTGTTAAAATGCTGGGAACAGGTCTGCTGCCCTAGGCTGAATCCATTGGCTTAGGAACTTACATACCATATGTACTTCTTTCAACCATTCAGTAGAAGCTTAGATGTACATTTGTATGTTTTCCAAAGTTGAAATCAGATGATATAGTTATTAAGCTATTTTGCTTTAGATATATTCCATAAAAATATAGTTTTCTGTATTACTGAATGAAAGACAAACAGGTCAACTGAATGTTGATACTCTCTGTGAAAGAAACAGTAAAATTCTAGAAGAAACACTATGAAACACAAATCTTTTCCAGAAGTTCTAATTTAAAAAAATGTTTCATCCCAATATTTGTGCATAGTATAGAAGAGTCTAGTAATTTTAATTATTTATTTATTTATTTTAATTTTTGAGGCGGAGTCTTGCTGTGTCGCCCAGGCTGGAGTGCAGTGGCATGATGTCGGCTCACTATAACCTCTGCCTCCCATGTTAAAGCGATTCTCCTGCCTCAGCCTCCTGAGTAGCTGGGATTACAGGCACGCAACCAAGACGCCTGGCTAATTTTTGTATTTTTAGTAGAGACGGGGTTTCACCATGTTGATCAGGCTGGTCTTGAACTCCTGACTTCCTGTTATGCCTGCCTCGGTCTCCCAAAGTGCTGGGATTACATGAATGAGCCACCGCGACCAGTAGAGCCTAGCAGTTTTAAGTTATTTATTGCCTACTGTCACTTTTTTCTTTATAAGGGAAAAGATAAATACAATACCTAGCTTGTTCCTTCAAATGAGCAAATACAATTAACAGCAAAGAGTAAAATGATCTCATTAAAAGCCAACCAAATGGACTACTCCTGAAGGTAAAAAAAATACATATCTGAATGAGATTCTATATATTATTGATGCTTGCTACTTAGACCACTATAAGTGCAAAAGATTTTTGAGAAACAATATTATGTATCAAATTAAAGATAAGGCTAATTAGTGAGTATTAAGCAATCTTGGAATTGCTTAGTTACATTGCTGTAGACCTAAAGCTTCGTCTTTCCTAAGTTTTGCTTTTTCACTTTTTTTTTTTTAAAGTTAAACATTCTAATATTAACAATAACCTTTAAAACCATTATTTTCCAATTATAATTCCTCATAAATTTCACACAACTCTGAGTTCCTCAAGTTAAACAAAGTTTTGGCAGAGACATCTTCACACAGAATCTACATTTTTCATGAAAATTCCTTCATCCTATAAGTTAGAGAAGTGATTTTAAAGTACATATATGACTATGCCACTTTAAGACTAAATCTTTTTTAGGAGCTCCCTTTTATCTAATAAACTTTTAATCCTACTCCAACTTACATGAGGATCATGACACAGTCCCACTAGGAAAATAGCTAAGGCAATAAAGGACACGTGAGAAGTTTGGCGGAGGTGAGAAGAAATAACAAGAGTGCTGTGTAATTTGAAAGTTTGCTCAGACTAACTTAAAAGGAGAGGGTTTCATATCTAAACCCAGACCCTCTATGACTTAACTCTCCTTTCCCAGTCATTTCCATCTCAACTCATGCCATTCTCTCTTCTTAGGAAATCTTTGTGGTTTCTTCTTAACAGATTGTTTCTTGCCTTTTTGCTTTTGGAACATGTTCCCTTTATACAGAAGACATACTCCCTTGTGCACTGGTTTAGTCCCACCCTTAAAGGTTTACTCCAGCTATTACCCTCCTCCAGGAAGCCTTTGATAACCTGTTTTGCTTTGCAAATGCCCAGTACACTTGTCCTCATTTTAAATTCTACATTTAGTTGTGCATGTCCATTCTCCCATAAAACCATGAACTCCATCAATAGTATCATTCGTCTTTGTACCTGCAGTGTGTAGCGTAGTATTGAGTGTTCAGCATGTATCTGTGGAAGAAAGGAAAGAGGAAAAGGCAAGGCAAGCACAGTGAAGACATAGAAAGGAAAAGGTATGAGCCAAAGTCAAAACTGAAATATCATTACTAGAGAAAGAAAAAAAAATAGTACTTAAAAGATAACTTAAGGCTGAAGGAGAACAAAGAGGATTTATTGAACATATGCTATTTGTCTAGTAGTGTGCTAGACATTTTCACACATTATCTCATTTAATAATGAACAAAAGCTTGGTAAGTGGGATTGTTATTACCATTTACATATGGAGATTCAGATTCACAGAGGTTCTGTTACTTACTAAATGTTACTCCGTTGGCAAATGGTGAGGACAGAATGAAACGCAGATCTGTTGACACTGTAGCATTATATGATATTCAATAACTTATGTTGTTTTGGTTAAAGCAGAACATGAGAATGGGAAGAGAAGGCAAGAAAATGAATAACCTATTGTTGAAACTGGGTGAATCTTGAAAATTCCAAGAATAAATGCTTAGGGCAGAGACAAAAACTCAACAAAGTACGTTTGGAAAATACCAACTCTGGGCTAAGCTATGTTTCAATTACAGGACTTCATCTGGATCTCTAACAACTCCCTGGAACAAAAGGTCATTAGTAGCTGCTGATTTAGAGGCAATGTCTTCTCTGAACGTATAAACGAAGCAAGTTTTCCAAAAACACCTGTCACTTGGTAACTACTGTTTTTTTATGAGCTGTGTGTGGCTTAGGGATACAGAGTAAGAAATCCTCTGACATAATCAGGCAGAGGAAAATATCAAAATGTCAAATTAGCAACTAGAGAAAGAATAAGATTGAGGTACTATTAGATTTGTACTTTTAAGCTTTTATTCATGAGCAAAAAGGTCTAACATATTTTCTACAGTGTATCAAATGAAACAAAGAAGTGGAAAATGTTCTGAGTGCCTTGCCTAATCATAACTACCTTTACGTGAAACTTATTTTTCTTATAATAACAGCAAAATCAAGGGAACAGAGAGTAAAATGGCCCAGAAAACAGGTAGCATGCTTTTAGGGCAAGGAGAGCAAGGACATTAAAAAATGAAATTTGCCAGAAAAGGAAGACATTCTGAATATTAACGGCACACTTGAGATGGATACTTTTTACAGAACAGGCCTTATCTTGCCCAAGAATGAACCTGAGTTTGGGTCAAAATAAAACATCTCAAATTCATAGCCTATTCTTCTGAGTTATTCCTAAGGATTGTAATGTAATAAAGGGACAATAGAAGTTATTCAGCAGTCATATAGTCAATTTTTTACAAATAAAATTTTTTAATCAATACTCTGGCATTCTGCATTACATTAAAAATACAGGTTGCCAACCCCCAAGGAAAAATCAATGTGTATAAATCCTGTCATGGTAAAAAGGAGGTTCTGATATTGGGGGAAAATGCTACTAAACTTTATAAATAGAAACATTCTAGAGATATGAGACTTACAGAGCATAACACTCATTTAATGCTCTACATCTCTCTGATCAACAGTTTGAGATTCTGAGTGGTGCCATGTACTACTTGTTGGAATGCCCTGGGCAATTGATCACAATCTGTAATTTTCTGACAAACCTATCATGTTTTTTTGAGTTGACAAAGTTTCATCTCACTCATTTGCAACTCTCTAATGAGCTAATATTTCAGACTTTAATTTTCTAGGTTACCTCACAAAATGAATTTCTGGACCTGCAAAATCAAGGATTATGTCTTTGACAAGGGACACTTCCTAGGTGTTCCACGCTGCTGAAGAGCACAACCAGTCTTTCTCTGGATTCTCCTTTATTGAAAGCAACAAGGAAATCACCTTTCACACAGTAGGTGCATCTATAGCTTGAAGGTGGTGGTCATTAGATGGCTCTCTCTGAACCTGAGCCAAGACCTACCTTCACCAATCAGCATTAGTTCTGTCCTCATCAGTCAAACTCTTTGTACTTCCCAGTTTTCATAGAAATGGAACAGTTTTCCCGTTCCATAATAGAATTAATACATATTTCCCATCATTTGTGATTTTTTTCCTACTATTTCTAGACTATAAAAATGAAAGTAGGTATATTAGTTACTTAAAATAATTTTCATTGATCTATGAAAAAAGCCAATTACTAACAGTAAATTAAATAAAAATGAATATTTGTTGAGGGTTTATCTTATGCCAAGGACCAGTCTATGCACTTTATATAGATTATTTCATTAGTCCTCTTATGATCCGGAAAAGTGGTACTAATATTATACGTATTTTACAGATTAGCTCACAGAGTTTAAGTAACTTGCCCATGGTCTCCCATCTAGTAAGTGATGGGGCTTGGATGTAATCCCAGGCAGTCTGCAACTCTACAGACTGTTGCGCTCTTAACCATTAGCTTCTACAAAGTACCATCTCATTATTGAAATCCAGTTTGAAGCTATTCTTATCAAAACCCTCTCATTCCTAGTGAAATCACCAGCAGGAATTAAGATAGCGCAAATAAAACAACGCCTTGAGGGCAGTCTAGAAATCACTGGGAAAATTATGTAGTTAAACTTCATGACCTCCTAATTCCAAACTCTTTATTCACTGAAACTACAGAAATTGTGAGAGATTTAAAATGATTTTTAAAATAAAGTTTTTAAAACAAAACTGAATTTTTTATTAGATTTTGGTGCACCTATCACCAGAGAAGTGTATACTGTACCCAATGTGTACTTTTTTATTTATATTCAAAAACTTACTCTATGAACAAGGCAAGGTAGAGGGGAGTATTTCAGAACCTGAGTTCTGAGGGAAAACAAACCAGCTCACCAGGTTTCTGGGCAGGGGCTTGACTGAACTGAGCAGAATTTGGACAAGTTATAAGTGAAAGCCAGATATCTGACAATTGGGGGAAGGGAAAAAGTGAAGGATAAGGGAATCAGTCTGTAATTTTTAAATTGTTCATTGGAATTCAAGAGTTCGTTTGAGGGATAGTTTTTCAAGAACAGTTAAGTTTCAATGATTTCTAAAATTAACATTTTTACCCTCTGCGTATTAAGATTGTGGGAGAATGCTGTTTCTAAATGCATTTCCCTTTATTCTTTCACCTCTGTACTCCATCGTAAATTCACTCCACCAGTGCACTTGTTTTTGAGTGCAATCAAGAATCACATTAAAAATAAATGTTTCCATTTACAAATAGACAAAATCAAACACAAAAATAAAAAGTCTATTATCTCAAAACATATTCCTATGAAGATCAATATCTGTAGTTGCAATAAATATTGTTTCAGAGTCTAGCTTGTAACATGGATCCATGGTGACAAACCATTCTAAATTTAATTATCTACTATATAAGCCTATATATTTTATCACTATGATTTTATTACAATATCCTGTAATATTTTAAACTATAATTATTAATAATTCAGTATGTGTTATTTCCCTCAAAATAATTTTGTAGCCTCCCAGCATCTTGGAAGGCTGAGGTGGGCAAACCACTTGAGGTCAGGAGTTCGAGACCAGCCTGACCAAGAAGGTGAAACTCCATCTCTACAAAAAAATTTAAAAAGTAAAAAAATAGCCAGGCATCACAAGACAAGGATGCCCTCTCTCACCACTCCTATTCAACATGGTGTTGGAAGTTCTGGCCAGGACAATCAGGCAGGGGAAAGAAATAAAGGGTATTCAATTAGGAAGAGAGGAAGTCAAACTGTTTGCAGATGACATGATTGTATATTTAGAAAACCCCATCGTCTCAGCCCAAAATCCCTTTAAGCTGATAAGCAACTTTAACAAAGTCTCAGGATACAAAATCAATGTGCAAAAATCATAAGCATTCTTATACACCAATAACAGACAAACCGAGAGCCAAATCATGAGTGAACTCCCATTCACAGTTGCTTCAAAGAGAATAAAATACCTAGGAATCCAACTTACAAGGGATATGAAGGACCTCTTCAAGGAGAATTACAAACCACTGCTCAGCAAAATAAAAGAGGACACAAACAAATGGAAGAACATTTCATACTCATGAATAGGAAGAATCAATATCCTGAAAATGGCCATACTGCCCAAGGTTATTTATAGATTCAATACTATTCCCATCAAGCTACCAATGACTTTCTTCACAGAATTGGAAAAAACTACTTTAAAGTTCATATGGAACCAAAAAACAGCCTGCATTGCCAAGAAAATCCTAAGCAAAGAACAAAGCTGGAGGCATCACACTACTTGAATTCAAACTATACTACAAGGCTACTGTAACCAAAACAGCATGGTACTGGTACCAAAACAGAGAAATAGACCAATGGAACAGGACAGAGCCCTCAGAAATAATACCACTCATCTACAACCATCTGATCTTTGACAAACCTGACAAAAACAAGAAATGGGGAAAGGATTCCCTATTTAATAAATAGTGCTGGGAAAACTGGCAAGCCACATGTAGAAAGCTGAAACTGGATCCCTTCCTTACACCTTATACAAAAATTAACTCAAGATGGATTAAAGACTTAAATGTCAGACCTAAAACCATAAAAACCCTAGAAGAAAACCTAGGCAATACCATTCAGGACATAGGCATGGGCAAGGACTTCATGTCTAAAACACCAAAAGCAATGGCAACAAAAGCCAAAATTGACAAATGGGATCTAAACTAAAGAGCTTCTGCACAGCAAAAGAAACTACCATCAGAATAAACAGGTAACCTACAGAATGCGAGAAATTTTTGCAATATACCTATCTGACGAAGGGCTAATATCCAGAATCTACAAAGAACTTAAACAAATTTACAAGAAAAAAATCAAACAACCCCATCAAAAAGTGGGTGAAGGATATGAACAGACACTTCTCAAAAGAAGACATTTATGCAGCCAATAGACACATGAAAAAATGTTCATTATCACTGGCCATCAGAGAAATGCAAATCAAAATCACAATGAGATACCATCTCACACCAGTTAGAATGGCGATCATTAAAAAGTCAGCAAACAACAGGTGCTGGAGAGGATGTGGAGAAATAGGAACACTTTTACACTGTTGGTGGGACTGTAAACTAGTTCAACCATTGTGGAAGACAGTATGGCGATTCCTCAAGGATCTAGAACTAGAAACACCATTTGACCCAGCAATCCCATTACTGGGTATATACCCAAAGGATTATAAATCATGCTGCTATAAAGACACATGCACAAGTATGTTTACTGTGGCATTATTCACAATAGCAAAGACTTGGAATCAACCCAAATGTCCATCAATGATAGAGTGGATTAAGAACATGTGACACATATACACCATGGAATACTATGCAGGCATAAAAAAGGATGAGTTCATGTCCTTTGTAGGGACATGGATGCAGCTGGAAACCATCATTCTGAGCAAACTATCGCGAGGACAGAAAACCAAACACTGAATGTTCTCACTCATAGGTGGGAAATGAACAATGAGAACACTTGGACACAGGGTGGGGAACATCACACACCGGGGCCTGTCATGGGGTGGGGGAAGGGAGGAGGGATAGCATTAGGAGATATACCTAATGTAAATGATGAGTTAATGGGTGCAGCACACCAACATGGCACATGTATACATATGTAAGAAACCTGCACGCTGTGCACATGTACCCTAGAACTTAAGGTATAATAAAAAAATTTTTTTTTTTAAATAGCCAGACATGGTGGTGCATGTCTGTATTCCCAACTACTCGGGAGGCTGAAGTGGGAGAATCACTTGAACCTTGGAGGGAGAGGTTGCAGTGAGCCAAGATCTTGTCACTGCACTCCAGCCAGGGTGATAGAGTGAAACTCTGTCTCAATAATAATAATAATAATAATTTCATATTCATTTTTAAAGTGACTAACCACAAAAGGATATTTCCTTAGGTCTTAATTTGGAGGCAAATGTCTTTTTCTTTTAAGTGCTTTTTAGAAGAATCAGAATCAGAATACAGAAACTTGTTAAGAGTTTGGAAAATTTAAAAAAAAACAACTAAATAACACAATACGTATTTTAGAATGTAGAATTAAATCTTTGAAAGGAGTTTCTTTTCATTATCCTGGTAGTCAACGAAGTTGTGCCCAATTTTATAATTCTGGTGTTCCACAGTTTCTCTATAGATTTAACATTTAGAAATCTATGTACATATACATACTACATGCTCAATTTCAAACAAAGAAAAAATTGCAAAGTCTATAATGTTGCAAGTACATCTACTGGATGTATTCAACTAGCTTTACAACAAATTCTAACATGAGAAAAAAAGTAATTGGTGAGGTAGTAGTAGCTATTTGGTTCTAAACCATGAAGCATGTTCTGTCTTAGTTCCCTACAACTTTGTCATACAACAACCTGTATCAATATTACTTAGTCATGTGCTGCTTGATGACCCTTTAGCAAAACAAAACAAAACCAAAACCAAAATCCATTATTTTACCTCAAAGCCATGAAAGTCTGAGAATTTGGGGTAAAAAGCATTCTGTTTGGCATTAAGTTTTTACCCGCTATTCTAGTTAAATTTAATACATTTCTCCTATTAAACTACATAAACCATTTCTAGTTTGCCTTTATTCTGTTAATGATTAAGTCCAATGTTCTGAGTGCTTTTCATAATTTGAAAAGAAAATTTAGAAAGAACTGTCTTCTGCTATTTTTTCCCTCAAACCCAAATTAGTTCATTGTAATAAAGGTTGTTTGAAAATCTCAGTAATTAAACAAACCTAGAGCCTATAATTTTCTTGATAGTGAAACCCTCCATTTGCTTCTGAAAGCAGGCAGAGGACATGTCATTCTTCCATTTACTATTCACATTTCACCACTATCTTTTATGCGCTACAGTAGTTTTGAAAATGCCAGATTCAAGAGGTTAATTTATACCATTAGCTGTCACTTTTAGGAAACATTTGCATATTTGCGTGTTAGGAAAGCAACATGCGAGTGTGCAGAGGGGACGAAGGAGCATTACTTTAATACTAGGCTGCACATTTATTCCTTTGACTTAGCACACATTACTGCTCTTGATGTCACAAAAAATAAATAGCAAAATATAATTTGTAGCAATTTTCTTAGCCCCATGATCAATAGAAGGAGAAACAGAAAAGAATCAGAAAGCCTTTGCTTGTCAAAATGCACACTACTTCATTGATTGCTATGATCACAGTCCTAATTTGACTAAATGCTTTTGGACCTGAGAATATTTTTAATATTACCAGTGTGGTTATGACTTGAATTTTGAAGTGGCCTTTTCTTCTCTTCCACCCCAAACAACTTTTATGTATCCTTTAAAGCCACCAGTTTATATGAAATTATCCCTGAAGGCTTCAGTCTATACAGATTTTTCTCCTCTTCAACTTCCATCTACTGTAGTCAATAGTAGACCATTAAAATGTCTTCCTAACTTTTGTGTGCCTTATGATTTTTTAATCCAAGTTGTAAGTTTTGAGGTAAGGAGCCATGTCTTTTGAACCCTACAGGAATTACCCAGCGAATCTTTCTTCCCTCCTGACAATTCTCTACCCCCAAGTCATGAGATTATTTTAACTGCCACAGAATCCCCTAAGAGGTGGCTTGTTACATGATTAATCTATCATGGGCAAAGGTGAATTTAATTTAGGTAAACAGATACTTCTCTGATGCTAACTATACAATTTCAATTGATTATAGTTTATGTTTATATTTGTTTTTATATTTATCAGATTTTGATCTAATGTGTACGGTCTCATTTGTACATCCCAAATACCAGGCTGTTTTCCTAAAGCGTTTGTAATTTCCTTTGTGAATTAATCAAATCTGGACCAGCCTTTCAGTTGGTACTTTTCTTTCTGTGAGAGTTCATTCCCACTCCAATTTCTATAACACATGGCTCTTCAATTGTTTTCTCTGCAGTCTCTTAGACTTTTCTCAATCCCTTTGATTGAGCCTAAGAACCTTTGATTTTTACCAAAGCATTACCTAAGGTGCACCTCTGAATCACTGCATATACTGCTGATTGTGGAGTAGAAAGATATTCAGAACTGGTACCCAGAGTGGGCTGTTGCTGTAAAGTATCCCAAGTACATGAGGTAATGGGGGAGGGGCCTGAGAGCTAGTGCTGAGGAACCTGGCATTAGTGGCTGGAAAGAGGTGGTTTATGTGACACAGAGAAGGAGCATATGGTATCGCTGTCTGCAATATTTTGAAGGTAGATGAAGGACCTAATGGACTTGTAGCTCTACCAGAGAGAATGGACAACAGGATGTAAGTATCGCTTGTTGGTTACTGTGAGCTGTATTTGACAAGGTATAAGAGACAAATGAGCTCAGAAAAGACTAGATTGGTTTGCAAGGATGAAAAAAAAGGGAATAGAAAGGTCTAAGAACAGGGAAAAGGCAACTGTTTTCCCTTCTTAAATAGCAGAAGAACTGAGAAGGGCACTGAGCTAACTCAGCCTCAGTAAGGGTTAAACAAGAGATGGTCACCACACTGGTTACAAATCCTCTGAATGGATTAAAGTGTTTAAGAGCAAAATCAAATTAAGGTTATAGTACTCAATATATCTTTTCAGTTGGACAAAGTAACTCAAGGAAAAGAGACTAAAAATTCTTTTCTCATGGAAAATCTTCTAGGTTTTCCCAACAAAGCCTGACAGTCTGAAATTATCATCACCTAAATTGGGAGTGAGAAGCACAACGCCTATAGGACACAGAAATACAGCAAATCTTAAAAGTACATCCAGGAAAAACAAACAAACAAACAAACAAACAAAAAAACTGACGGTGCAGTTATTAGCACACAAAACTGCACTGAATGAATTTTAAAAGGAGCTATGTTTTTGAGAGTATTATACTATGAAAAGAACACCATACAGTACCTAACACCACTATTAAACTCCTAAAGACTTACATATAGGAAGTGATGAAATGAACCTGTAAAGCCCCTAGGATGGCATCCTTTCCAATCCTCACTTTATAGGTGATCATAGAAGGTAATCAGACCAGGGAGACCAGGGAGAGTGGGACCAGGGGATCAGAGAATGATCGACAGAGGCTTTCTCCCAGGAAGCAGAACCAGATCTAATAATAATAATTTAAAAATATATCTAGCCCTAGGATAAGGGACTTTAAAATAGCCTCCCAGTAAGATTTTGGTATTGCTTCAGGTTAGTGATGGTGTGTGAGTTCTTTTCTTCTCTTTCAAATGATAGTGCTTACTGTGATGATCCTATTTTCCACCTGTGTGTTAGTGAGTACGTGTGTGTGTGTGTGTGTGTGCGTGTGTACGTGTATTAGTTGTATTACTCCAGAATGTGACACTTAACTGCCAAAGCCATACCCAGTAGAATTCTCCTTCCTTCTGCCACTGTGATGAATAATGTCTTAGGGGGCGGCTGCTCTATCATCTCTGTCTCAGAGTAAGGGTGATATGGAACAGAGCCCTCACCAGCATGGAGCAACAAATCAACCTCACTGTTTTGAGAACTGGGGTCTGTTTAATACTGCAGTACCACCTTGTCTATCCGGACACAGTCCTTGAATTGAAAATAAAGATCATAAAGAATATAGCTTATTTATGAAGCCTTCTCTGGGGAGTATATTCGACTAACTCCTGCCTTGTACTCTCTTGGAATAGTGTGAAACTCCTAGAGAAAAAGTGAAACCTAATGCGTAAGGAATCTTTAAGAATTTCTTCTGACTCCATTGACCCTAACCTATCCAGTTTCTCCCTGGAACATGTAACAAAATGAGTGGAATTCTCACAGGACTGCCCCTCTCCCACTCTGGTAAATTTTTCAAACCTACATTTGTTACTAGTTTGTTTCTGAATTTACACCTCTACTTTCTTCCCATCTTTTGAAAGCTACTACTTCAATCGTCTTTATATTTTCAACAGCTTTCTCTGAATTATACAAGAAAACAAATGCTTCTCCCCCTGGCCCAACCCGTGTTTGGTAAATAAAATGACTGTACATTTCCTGAATGTGTTAAATTCCATTTGTGTGTCACAGAACACAACCACAAAATAAAGGAAGAAGAGATAGTAGAGGTAATCCAAGCTGGATTCATTATTTTTAAAAATTTACAAAACTGGAACATAAAGATGTTATTTGACTAGTTCAACATAATGAACACAAAGAGATTATTTGACTGCTCTAAGATTACCCAGCTCATTTGGGGCTACACCAGCTGGAATCTGAGTTCAGGTCTCCTGATTTCCAGTCTCGTTCAAATTATACAAAAACACACATTAAACTGAATATGCAGTTCAGTTTAATGTGTGTTGACATTACTTGACAGTTCAATAACACTGTGAGGACAGGGGCATTAAATGTAGCAAACCTTCTTTACTTAAAGTCCTTTGATTGTTCTTTATTATCTACCAGGTGAATTCCCAGGTCCTTAGCAGGGCAAACGAGGTGTGTATCAGTGATTCCTACCTAACCCATCATTTCATCATATTTCAGCACTCTTGACCCACATGGACTGCGTGCTCTAGAATGCTGCTCTTGGCCATGCTGACCTAGTCACTGGGCGCCCAAAGCACCACAGTTTCACACCTACTTATGTAACTTGGCTCTAGCCAGCTCTTTAAAATTAGAAAACTCTTCTGTAATTCCTTGCTTGGGGGGTTCGTATATAATCTCAGTAGTCTTTATTCCAGTTCCTACTTGTTACCATGGGAAGATTTAATATTTTCCCCCTCTAATGTACTTCTAATACAGTGGTATTGCATTTGCTGTACCTGTGATGTATTGGAGGGTGCTAACTCCTTAATCTCCTCATTGTATTTGGGGGACCTCATCTGGTTTAGTTAAAAAAAAAAAACTTCATGTTTCCAACTTATCCTTTTATTTCTTTGTATAATGCTGTGTTCCTCTCTAGGTTGCTGAATCTTGTATTCTGACAACTGGACACATTCCATTTAAAAAACGAGAAAGTCAATCTAAGCCCGTAATAGCACGTGGCTAAGAGAAGATAAATAACATTCTCATTATCAATATCTTTTCCATAACTGACAAGAAAATTGTTCTACTTGACAAATTATATTTCTGTGAATATCCATAAATTGAGCACACTTAAAATGAAAACTGTCTAACTTCATTTCCACCGGCGAATGCTTAATGCTGAAAGTCAGTTTCTCTTTTCTGTTTATTGCTAGTAGTGGATATAGTCCTTTCACATCGTGTAAGACCAGGGCAATTCTTATTTCCTGTTTTCCAGTTATCTTAATTCTTCTGCCAAACTACTCATCCCTCTGTTTTTAATTAGTTGTATATAATATTCTTCATTTCAGGATGTTCACATCTCTATTTTAGTCAGTTTTGCTATTTCCTGACAATCTAACATTCAATAGATAACATAAAAATTCTAACATATGAAATGGTACTCATACTTCAATCAATACTTGAGACTAATCTTGTTTTCAAATTCCTTGTTTTGGAAAGGTAAGATAATATTTTACTCCAAAACCATCTTTAGAAAACTTAAAGACTGGTAATGCTAAAATTTAAGCAATTCTCTCAATAATATTAATTTCATAGATTAGTATAGTGCAATTAATAATTGTACATTTTAAAATAACTAAAAGAATATAACTGAATTTTTTTAACACAAAGGATAAATGCTTGAGGGGATGGATACCCCCTTTTTCCATGATGTGACTGTTACGTATTGCATACCTATATCAAAATATTTCATGTACCCCACAAATATATATGCTTATTATGCGCCCACAAAAATTAATCAATTTTTTTTAAAGTTCAAATTAAGATATAGCAATAGGTTTTAGGTATAAGTTCTTTGTGTATATATACAAATACTGACCAAATTTCTTAGTTGTTTTGCATTGGGTTTTGTGGTACTTTTTTAAAAAAAAGACCCTTATTTCAATCAGGTGTATAAGAAACTAAATATTACCAGATTATAATTTGTAACTTGAGCTCATTTTTCAGATTAAATCAAGTACTTTGATCTTAAAAAAAGATAGGAGGATGAAAGAACAGTCTCTCAATGAAACTTCACAAACAGCTAAAATTAACGGGACCTTGTGACCTAACTCAGAATGAAGTAGAACTCTTTTTCACTTGGATGAAAGTCTGTAGATGATGCCAAACAATCTTAGAGAGTAATATGTGTCACCTATTAAATTATGTGTTAATAGGTCAGATTCCCAAATATTCCCTGTATTGTAACCAGTAGATAGCTGATGATTTTTGAAGTTACCTAATCAGCTAATACACTAATTGTACATCAAAACCAAATTGCAGGCAAATTTATCTTAGAGTTAAAATTTATTTCTCTGCAATTGTTTATTTAATTAGAGCTTTAATTTTCCCTCCTAATTTTAGTCAGAACTTTTTCTTACAGCTTAATCTTAATTAATTTTATAGCTTAATTTAAATACTATATTAGCCATAATGAAAGACTTAGATAAATAAGACAGATAAATTAGGTAAGCTGAAGTTTACTTAACATTTTGCTTGATGCCAACTAATAAGGATGTTGATTAAAAAGTTAAATCCAGTTTTAGTAAGAACAACTTTGTCTTAATTTGTTTCATAAAATACAGGATATAGGACGTCAAAATTAGTATTCCCACTGAAAATTCCTGAGGAATACTTTGTGGATAATATTATATTCCTCCTCATAAATTACTTGAAAAACAGGCATTCCAACTTAGACAAATAATTTGTCTTACTCATGTAATCAAAGACAACTCAATAAATAGTATGTCCAATGGCATTTATAGAAACTTGGAAGGAAGATATTTCCATTTGGGGCTTGGTTTTGATGCCATCTCTTGAGTGTGAATGAAATCTGTGTAATGGTGGGATACTGGTAACAATCATTTTGGTAGAAGAGATTATGAGGCAGTATCATCTCCCTTTACTGTAGGATGATATTGAGATATCTTGCTGTTTGTGGGAGAAAAAGATTAGAAAATGCTACTTATTGCTTTATTAGGGACAGTGAGACAAATGTGACTGTGTAAGTTGATCCTCTATGGCCCAAAGGCATCATGTAGTCATTTTCTGAAGGATCAGAGAAGAGAAGGCCTGGGCTCATCATGCTGAGCATACTTGTATAGCATGATATACAGGTGGAGCTGGTGGTGGTGGGAGCAAGATGATGATGTTGGTGGTGATGGTGATGATGATGATAATGATGAAAGCTATCATCTAAATGAGAGTGTTTATTCCACATACTTTTTAATTTAATGTCTCCCAATGTATTGTATCCACAGAACAAACTTTCAAAATAGATACTGATGAACTTTCTAGAGGAAAAAGCATTACTTCCAAAGGTTAAATATCTCATTAAGGTCACATGTACATTCAATGGTGGACTTGGAATTTTTATTACTTCAAAGATCATTCCCTTCACCACTATACCAGGCTGTCTTTGATTTCAGTTAGTGTGGAATCCTGCAGGACTATACTTTAAAATGTGTAATTTCATGAAATTCCAGAAACACTTAATTATAACCTTTTGCTTTCACAGATGTGCAGCTTTAAGAAGACGAGGTATAGTAAATTTTACCCCCATGGACTGCTGCTGGTTAAATGAGAGGTTATATCACTTTTAGAAGTCTTCCAAAGTTCATATTCAGAGGTAATTTCTACTCCAAATAAACTAACTTACTTAACAGTCCCGCTGCAAATGTGGTAAAGTAGACAGCTTAAAGAGCTATATAGGTTTGGCATGGAACTTCTTCATGTACTGGACATAATAAATCTAATTTACAAAAGGCAGGCTTGGAAGCAGAAAATGTGGTGCTATATTTCTGTGGGCTGAAATCTCCTTTTTTTTTTTTTGTCAGAAAAGCAATTCTGAAATGTGTTTTTTTTTTCTTCCTGCACATTTACAAGACTGTTTAGAAAACCCACACTCGAAGATTGACCTCGTAGTTATTTAAATTTCTGAGACTCAATTTATAATCTCTCTCACAACATGGGGATTATGTTTCTAATTAAAATTCAGGTTTAACAAGTAATTAAATAAAAATGAATTTATTTTAAATGATCATAATTAGCATCAGTATAAAAAACTGAATTTTGACCTTATATGGTAAAGTATTTGGATATCTTCATGATAAATCACATCTTAAATATATCTTGGGGAAGGGAATATAGCACAGAAGAGACAAAAGTGGTTGTTTCAAATGAGAACAGTCTTACCTCTTGCATTTGTCCTGCATTTGAACACAGTCTTGCTTCTTAGTCTTGCATTTGAACACAGTCTTACCTCTTTCTAGCTCAGTGACTTTGGCAAGTCATAACAACTGTTCAAGTCTGTCTCTTCATAGGTAAAGGTATAATAATAATATCTAGAATTCTAGAATATGAGCTGCATGAGAAACAAAAGTTCATTTGTCCTGTTTCCCATGGAACTGCTTCACCACCAGCACTGTGCCTACACACAGGACATGCCCCAAGACCTTAACTGAATAAATAAATTATCTATTCTCAGGAATTATTTAGTAGATTAAAATAAATTATGTGAAAAAAGTACTTAGCGCAATATATGGCAAAAATACATATTCAATTGATGTTGCTTTCTTTTTCTTTTAATTAGTTCAAGGTATGTTTTAAGTATTTTATTTTAAATCTTTTATGTTTTGTTACAGGAAGCAATGAAAAATTATTTATAAAATACGAAAAACTTACCATCAAAGTCAGTTTTAAAAAAGACACAAGTATCACCAGTTAAGCACTTTACTCTCAGATGAACCAACTCCCAAGTTTGGAAATTTCAGTGTGTTTAGAAATGTTGACTAGTCATTTGACTGGTAGTTACTGATGAATACCAACCAGTACAGCATGGGGGGAAGATATTATATATTGACATTTCTGATTTGGCATTTCATACATTTACAAAAATAACTTATTCTAAGTAAAACATAAAATACACAGGTGAACTTAAGAATTGGAGGGACCGTGGCAGTGAATAATCTTGTTCAAAGCACTAAAATCACTTGTATAATTTGCATATTTTATATTTAAATGACTTGTCTGCTCAAAGTTATTCTTTCAACAGATGTTTAGTATTCCCTGCTACTGAGACAGGGTATTATATATTTTATTTTCCTTCATAAATTTTAGCATGAAACCTCAAAAATTCTAACTATGCTACTAATCCACGAGGAAAATAGGAAAAAAATGCGGAAGGATCAACATTGTCAATCTTTAGATAAATGTAGATTTGGTACTAGATAAGGATTATAAAGTTTAATGACACTTTAGTATTTTACTGAGGTGGAAAGATCTGGTTTTTATTTGGGAGTTTAGTGAAGAGTTCTAAGTTAATGAAATTTTCTGTTTAACATTCTAAGATGTTTTGTAACATCTTAAAAAATCATTCTAGAATTTTTACTGGGAAGTTTTTTGGTCCCAGATCATATTTTTGTACCTCATTAAAAATTAACTAAAAATACATTTAATAAATACACTGAACCAGTTTATTATAAACTTGATTTGGATTACTTTCTGAATTCATTTTTAAAAGGCTTTCAACTGTCCTTCTCTAATATAATTTCTGTTGAAAATCATTATAGAACAAAAAGGTTATTCATATATTTTCCCAGTAGAAGCTCTATGATTTGGAAAATATCATCACCATGTATAATCAGTAATAAGATGTTTTTTAAAATTCAGATTCTGTTAGACTGATTCTCATTTTTTTAAAAAAACATGCTGTCATGAATACTGATTGCAACTCCAGCTATTCTCTAATTAAAAGCAAGGCCACACCATAGTCAAATAGAGAAGCAGGTTAAATGAAATTCTGTGTGCCCAAATTTCCCATTTTATGCCCCATTCATTGATTCAACATTTCCTGAACAACTTATGGGTGGCAATCACTACTGGAGAGTCAAATGAAGTATTTCTTGGATACCAGAAGCTTTAGTCTAGTGGGAAATTTTGCATAGTGTTCTAAGTTCTATGATAAATGCATTATGGATGTAAAATGTGTTACAAAAACACAGTGCTTAGAGTTGGGACTCAAATAATGTTTCAGTTGTATTTAAGAGGGATTTAAGAAGATTTATTAAAGGTTGAAAAACTGGAAAGGCACAGAGGAGTGAAATAACATGATGCCACCCAGAGTACAGGATATTTGATCTACTTTAGATAGAGAAGTAAGATATTGGTGGAAAAGCTAGGAGTCAGAAAATAACAGGCCTTGTTTTGTTTTCCTGAGAGTTAATCAGGATGATAGGATTGAAGTTTAGGCCTTGGAAGTAATTCTGTTATAAGTATAGAAGTAGATGTAAAGGGTTTAAAAGGATCGAGTATGCAGTTGTGAGTGTTGTGCACTGCACAACTCCAGGGGGTCATCATTCATGTAGACTACAGTGTGAATGGCTCTCCTTGGAGTTTACAGTATTACTGCTGTGGTGCCAGAGACTGTGACTCTAAACATTGTGAATCTAAACATCTAAAACATTGTCCATCAGAACGTCTAATAAGTTCACTAGCTGATACTGAATGGATACTGCTAGTCCACAGGAATGGCTGCTTTAAAAACAGCTCCTCAATGGGAGCTGACAATTCTACTCTGTACAGAAGTCAGCCTAGATCTGAGCTTAAAAGTCATGGTTTGCTTAGATTTGGAAATTTCCACTAAATGAAGAGCATAGTTATAGGACTCTTCTCTGAAATACACTGAGACACACAATAATCTAGGAGATTAAGATTTTTGTATCTTGGTCTGTTCTTCACTGTTCAGAAACAATAAAATGAACGCTTATGAAGTTGGGTGATCCACTCTAACAGAAACTTCTCTGTGCACAATCATTTAACCTATTTCATATTTAGAAAAACCACTACCTTATTTTATTTTTAAATCAATTTGAATGGCTAGAAATGTCTTCCTTATATTTAAGCAAAATCTAACTGCTCTGTGTTCTATTCATTTGTCCAAATATCACCTTACAGAACTACAAAGAGAAAAATTTCACTCCCTTGATACTTTTTTTTTTTTTTTTTTTTTGAGACAGAGTCACATTCTGTTGCCCAGGCTGAAGTGCAGTGGCATGATCTTGGTTCACTGTAACCTCCACCTCCTGGGTTCAAGAGATTCTCCTGCCTCAGCCTTCCGAGTAGCTTGGATTACAGGGGCACACCACCACGTCCAGTTAATTTTTTGTATTTTTAGTAGAGACAGCATTTCACCATATTGGCCGGGCTGGTCTCAAACCACTGGCCTTAACTGATCCACCCACCTCGGCCTCCCAAAGTGCTGGGATTACGGGCATGAGCCACCGCATTGATAACTTAAGACAGCACAGTTTTTCTCCGTCTCTTGTTTTTCATTATAAGTTCTCTTTCATAAGCTAAACTTCCACCTCATCTGGGACACTGTTTCTAGACATATTGATTGTTTATGTGAGTGCATCAGCTTTTGAGTATCTTTCTTGAAATTATATACTCAGAACTGAATTCAACACTGCAGAGGTCATCTGGCCAGTGCAGAATTTATTGAATTTGTTATTCTGTTCTGTATGCCATAAATACTAGTGTTAGCTAGTGAAGCCCAAAGTGCCACTTGCTGTTAGAAAAGCCACATGATTTTGGGCTTGAAGTCAACCCAAATTATTATTACTTTTTTTTTGAGATGGAGTCTCGCTCTGTCACCCAAGTTGGAGTGCAGTGACTCAATCTCAGCTCACTGCAACCTCCGCCTCCCGGGTTCATGCCATTCTCCTGCCCCAGCCTCCTGAGTAGCTGGGACTACAGGCGCCCGCCACCACGCCCTGCTAATTTTTTGGTATTTTTAGTAGAGACGGGGTTTCACCGTGTTAGCCAGGAAGGTCTCAATCTCCTGACCTCGTGATCTGCCTGCCTCAGCCTCCCGAAGTGCCGGGATTACAGGCATAAGCCACTACGCTCAGCCAGTCAATCCAAATTTTTTAAATCTTACTTTTTGTTTCTTCATTTGCTTATGAAAAAACATGCAGGTACTTTCCATACTGAAGTTTTATTAAAAACTTAAGTGCAAAATTTTATTTCCTCCTCTGGAATTTTCCTAGTTTAGTATTTTGACTGAAGGTTAATGAGAAACCTTTCTAAATCCTTATTCTATCATTCATATATTAGATACATATTCTTTTTGATGTCAAAATGTAAACGTGCATTATTTTGGGCATATTAATTAATGATAAAAATATTAAACGGGGTAATGCCTTAATGAGTTTTACAATTCTTCTCTTATCCCATGATTTTGTTCTGCAAAAACTATTCTGCTGCAAATAGAACAATCCTTACAAGGTGATGAAAGAAGAGAGAGATATACTATTGTAACTCTAATTCCCTCATAAATAATTAAATGAATTTTTAAAATAAAAATATATAGAACATCTTTATCTTTTAACCTCTTAAAGACATTATTTATATACAATGTACAGAAAGTATTTGTAGAAGACAGAGCAAGCAATACAGAATATCAGTTTTCCAATTTCATAGTTTCTCTAAATGAAGCTGATATTAAGAAGTTAATCCGGTGACCATTATAGGGTTGATTTTTTAAAACATGATTTAAAAAAAACTTTAAATGTGATTACCAAGGTTAGTATATTTGGAAAAGAATAATGTTAATAAAATATCTTGCATTTTTTTCCTATCTCCATAAAGATAATGATTTTATTTTTAATATAAGGCATGCTTATGACAACACATTCATTTAGAATAACCCATTTATACATACATGTTCATTAATGTGGTGACTATATGTCAGTTTTTTCCAAGTGGTAATAAAATATATATTACTTGTATCCGCACTTATCAATGTACCCAGCCTTTAAAAATTAACATCAACCAATTTTGCTTGTCTCTTTGAAAATTAATCCTTTCCATTTTCTCTAATTCTTTTCCATACTCTCTAAACTACTTCTTTACCCATATTCTCTAAATTCCCATAAGGTCAAACATCGTAAAATACATTTAACAAAGTATATATCTATTAATGGGAATAATGTATACATTATGAAAAATGAGATTATTTCTACGCAATTTTCTAGCTATCAACAAAAATACCGTGTCAAATATAGAACATTTTAATATTCATTAAATCAACCTAGCTTTTGTATATTATTCACTGTACTGTGCTGTATGTTTGAAATGTTGTGTCACACGAAGAGACAGCTGCAAGCAATTGATATCTAGTATAACAAATGAGAGCCTCTCGTATGCTTCTAGCCATGCATATAATATGTGTAACACTGTTCATTCCCCCCAAAATTGTTGACTTTCTATGCTGTATCCACTGATTAAAGTTCCACAACCACCAATGCATAAAATGATGAACATAGAAGGTCTTTAAAACATTTGGAAGCCATAGACGCTATTTATATCCCTATTTCTTCCGAATTAATATTGGCAGAAATTCACTCCAGATAAAAATAGTTGATGTTTTAAATTAGTTAATAATGTCCATAAAGCACTTATAAAGGAACTTAATGTTAAATGTTATTACTTTTATTAAACATAAATATTAATGCTTTTCTTTTATGCTAATAGAATTTGTCAAGAAGAAATAACATCCATAATACATAAGCGTCTCTTATTCATAAATAAGTACAGAAACTAGATGAATTCTCCTGGAATATCTCTATAAAGTTATGATGTTAGTGATACACTTAAACCAGTAATGCTATTTAAAGAAGATATTACCATTATATCATTTCAAACTTGCACTGAATTACGAGCAATACTCATTGTAATAAGAAAAACGAACAAATACTTTTTAAGGAAATCTCAGTTGGGTATGATTATTTATCATGTGAAGTTAAAATAATGCTTTTTTCCTCTCCTGTCTTTTTCCATAAACAAAAGCCACAGTGCCAAGACCAAAACATAAAAAACAGTTAAATTATATATTTTTCTTCTTTTTGAACAGAAATAGTAATGCCAAGTTCAGTTTGTTCCATTGATTTTAAGCCAAATAAATGGCAAAAAATAGTGAAAAGCCTGGTCATATCATGTGTCATAAGCTTCTATTAAAGTCCTTATGTAAATTTCAGATCCCTAAGCTGCATGAGACAGAATCACTTCTGAGCTCAAAAGTTCCATGTGATAAGGAAAAAAAAAAAAAAAAAAAAAAAGGGAGGAATAGGGGGGAGTGGTCATATGCCTAGAGAATGAGAACACATATTCCTGTATGAAAAGTCAATATTTAAATACTATCTACTCCTTAAGTAATGACAACATGACAAATTATTCCTCATCCAGCAATTTCAGTTTACAGTCAAAGTAATAATATGCTATCCTACAATAAGGTATCATTAAAATGAGGGGATCTCAACTTACCTGTAATGTTTTAGAAACAGAAAAGCCTGAAAGCAGGGGAATAGAATAAATAAAACAAAAGGCTTTTTGGCTTTATTATTTATGCTTTAGATATAATTTCGCTAATTCCTCAAGGGCTGCTATATTTTATTATGGATTAACAGAGTTCCTCAAGACACACGGGTTCAGCAAAGTTTACATGAATAAATGAAACTCTAAGTTCCTAAATTATAACGCTTTCCTTTATTTTAGAAATATTAATTAAAAATTCACTATACACAGGGTTGCCATAATCAGTATAAAACAAAACTGGCTGCTGCAATTTTACTATTTAGCAAAACTTATTTAAAGTCATGCTGTATTTCTCCACGAAAAAGAAAACTAAATTGTCCTAGGATTACATTTCATAAATATATAGTTAATTGGAATACTCTTTAAAAACTCATGCAAAGGCCTAAAAATGCAATAATCGTGCATATACTACCATATTTTCGAGGTACCAGAAGAGAAATGTCACCACAGTTATGGCACTAAGTCACCGTAAAACTGAATAGGGACAATAACCAGTAAAGGTGGAGTTAAGACCTGTCAATCCCCCAAATCATCATTCATTCCCAGTATCAAAAAAAAAAAAAAAAAAAATTCACTGCGTGTTTCTAACTTCAATATGGCTTCAATGGCCATGTTCTTTTTGCTTCATGAGATGGTCTTTTCTATATTTCCCAATCATCATCTTTGACAGACAACTTCTTTCCATTCCTCTGCTCCCAGTCTTGAGAACTAGAGCTTTTACATCTGTTTGCACTTCATCATGATGTAGTTTATTTTTGCGATTTCTACTCCATCTATTTGTCTCACCCACAATTTTCTGAGAAGTTTTTTCTCCCAAACTTAAAAAAAAAAAATACTCTTGAGGCACTGGAGCAAGATGGCCGAATAGGAACAGCTCCAGTCTCCAACTCCCAGCGCGAGCGACACAGAAGACCAGTGATTTCTGCATTTTCAACTGAAGTACTGGGTTCATCTCACTGGGGAGTGCCGGACGATCGGTGCTGGTCAGCTGCTGCAGCCTGACCAGCGAGAGCTGAAGCAGGGCAAGGCATCGCCTCACCTGGGAAGCGCAAGGGGGAAGGGAATCCCTTTTCCTAGCCAGGGGAACTGAGACACACAACACCTGCAAAATCGGGTAACTCCCACCCCAATACTGCGCTTTAAGCAAACAGGCACACCAGGAGATCATATCCCACACCTGGCCGGGAGGGTCCCACACCCACGGAGCCTCCCTCATTGCTAGCACAGCAGTCTGTGATCTACCGGCAAGGCAGCAGCGAGGCTGGGGGAGGAGCGCCCGCCATTGCTGAGGCTTAAGTAGGTAAACAAAGCTGCTGGGAAGCTCGAACTGGGTGGAGCTCACAGCAGCTCAAGGAAACCTGCCTGTCTCTGTAGACTCCACCTCTGGGGACAGGGCAATAACAAACACAGCCGAAACCTCTGCAGATGCAAACGACTCTGTCTGACAGTTTTGAAGAGAGCAGTGGATCTCCCAACACGGAGGTTGAGATCTGAGAAGGGACAGACTCCCTGCTCAAGTGGGTCCCTGACCCCTGAGTAACCTAACTGGGAGACATCCCCCACTAGGGGCAGTCTGACACCCCACACCTCACAGGGTGGAGTACACCCCTGAGAGGAAGCTTCCAAAGCAAGAATCAGACAGGTACACTCGCTGTTCAGAAATATTCTATCTTCTGCAGCCTCTGCTGCTGATACCCAGGCAAACAGGGTCTGGAGTGGACCTCAAGCAATCTCCAACAGACCTACAGCTGAGGGTCCTGACTGTTACAAGGAAAACTATCAAACAGGAAGGACACCTACACCAAAACCCCATCAGTACATCACCATCATCAAAGACCAGAGGCAGATAAAACCACAAAGATGGGGAAAAAGCAGGGCAGAAAAGCTGGAAATTCAAAAAATAAGAGCACATCTCCCCCGGCAAAGGAGCGCAGCTCATCGCCAGCAATGGATCAAAGCTGGACGGAGAATGACTTTGACGAGATGAGAGAAGAAGGCTTCAGTCCATCAAACTTCTCAGAGCTAAAGGAGGAATTACGTACCCAGTGCAAAGAAACTAAAAATCTTGAAAAAAAAGTGGAAGAATTGATGGCTAGAGTAATTAATGCAGAGAAGGTCATAAACGAAATGAAAGAGATGAAAACCATGACACGAGAAATACGTGACAAATGCACAAGCTTCAGTAACCGACTCGATCAACTGGAAGAAAGAGTATCAGCAATTGAGGATCAAATGAATGAAATGAAGCAAGAAGAGAAACCAAAAGAACAAAGAAGAAAAAGAAATGAACAAAGCCTGCAAGAAGTATGGGATTATGTAAAAAGACCAAATCTACGTCTGATTGGGGTGCCTGAAAGTGAGGGGGAAGATGGAACCAAGTTGGAAAACACTCTTCAGGATATCATCCAGGAGAACTTCCCCAACCTAGTAGGGCAGGCCAACATTCAAATCCAGGAAATAACAGAGAACGCCACAAAGATACTCCTCGAGAAGAGCAACTCCAAGACACATAATTGCCAGATTCACCAAAGTTGAAATGAAGGAAAAAATTTTAAGGGCAGCCAGAGAGAAAGGTCGGGTTACCCACAAAGGGAAGCCCATCAGACTAACAGCAGATCTCTCGGCAGAAACTCTCCAAGCCAGAAGAGAGTGGGGGCCAATATTCAACATTCTTAAAGAAAAGAATTTTAAACCCAGAATTTCATATCCAGCCAAACTAAGTTTCATAAGTGAAGGAGAAATAAAATCCTTTACAGATAAGCAAATGCTTAGAGATTTTGTCACCACTAGGCCTGCCTTACAAGAGACCCTGAAGGAAGCACTCAACATGGAAAGGAACAACCGGTACCAGCCATTGCAAAAACATGCCAAAATGTAAAGACCATCAAGGCTAGGAAGAAACTGCATCAACTAACGAGCAAAATAACCAGTTAATATCATAATGGCAGGATCAAGTTCACACATAACAATCTTAACCTTAAATGTAAATGGACTAAATGCTCCAATTAAAAGACACAGACTGGCAAACTGGATAAAGAGTCAAGACCCATCAGTCTGCTGTATTCAGGAGACCCATCTCACACGCAGAGACATACATAGGCTCAAAATAAAGGGATGGAGGAAGATTTACCAAGCAAATGGAGAACAAAAAAAAGCGGGGGTTGCAATACTAGTCTCTGATAAAACAGACTTTAAACCATCAAAGATCAAAAGAGACAAAGAAGGCCATTACATAATGGTAAAGGGATCAATTCAACAGGAAGAGCTAACTATCCTAAATATATATGCACCCAATACAGGAGCACCCAGATTCATAAAGCAAGTCCTTAGAGACTTACAAAGAGACTTAGACTCCCATACAATAATAATGGGAGACTTCAACACTCCACTGTCAACATTAGACAGATCAACGAGACAGAAAGTTAACAAGGATATCCAGGAATTGAACTCATCTCTGCAGCAAGCAGACCTAATAGACATCTATAGAACTCTCCACCCCAAATCAACAGAATATACATTCTTCTCAGCACCACATCGTACTTACTCCAAAATCGACCACGTAATTGGAAGTAAAGCACTCCTCAGCAAATGTACAAGAACAGAAATTATAACAAACTGTCTCTCAGACCACAGTGCAATCAAACTAGAACTCAGGACTAAGAAACTCAATCAAAACCGCTCAACTACATGGAAACTGAACAACCTGCTCCTGAATGACTACTGGGTACATAACGAAATGAAGGCAGAAATAAAGATGTTCTTTGAAACCAATGAGAACAAAGATACAACATACCAGAATCTCTGGGACACATTTAAAGCAGTGTGTAGAGGGAAATTTATAGCACTAAATGCCCACAAGAGAAAGCAGGAAAGATCTAAAATTGACACTCTAACATCGCAATTAAAAGAACTAGAGAAGCAAGAGCAAACACATTCAAAAGCTAGCAGAAGGCTAGAAATAACTAAGATCAGGGCAGAACTGAAGGAGATAGAGACACAAAAAACTCTCCAAAAAATCAATGAATCCAGGAGTTGGTTTTTTGAAAAGATCAACAAAATTGACAGACCGCTAGCAAGACTAATAAAGAAGAAAAGAGAGAAGAATCAAATCGACGCAATTAAAAATGATAAAGGGGATATCACCACCGACCCCACAGAAATACAAACTACCATCAGAGAATACTATAAACACCTCTACGCAAATAAACTGGAAAATCTAGAAGAAATGGATAATTTCCTGGACACTTACACTCTTCCAAGACTAAACCAGGAAGAAGTTGAATCCCTGAATAGACCAATAGCAGGCTCTGAAATTGAGGCAATAATTAATAGCCTACCAACCAAAAAAAGTCCAGGACCAGATGGATTCACAGCTGAATTCTACCAGAGGTACAAGGAGGAGCTGGTACCATTCCTTCTGAAACTATTCCAATCAATAGAAAAAGAGGGAATCCTCCCTAACTCATTTTATGAGGCCAACATCATCCTGATACCAAAGCCTGGCAGAGACACAACAAAAAAAGAGAATTTTAGACCAATATCCCTGATGAACATCGATGCAAAAATCCTCAATAAAATACTGGCAAACCGGATTCAGGAACACATCCAAAAGCTTATCCACCATGATCAAGTGGGCTTCATCCCTGGGATGCAAGGCTGGTTCAACATTCGCAAATCAATAAACATAATCCAGCATATAAACTGAACCAAAGACAAGAACCACATGATTATCTCAATAGATGCAGAAAAGGCTTTTGACAAAATTCAACAGCCCTTCATGCTAAAAACGCTCAATAAATTCGGTATTGATGGAACGTACCTCAAAATAATAAGAGCTATTTATGACAAACCCACAGCCAATATCATACTGAATGGGCAAAAACTGGAAAAATTCCCTTTGAAAACTGGCACAAGACAGGGATGCCCTCTCTCACCACTCCTATTCAACATAGTGTTGGAAGTTCTGGCTAGGGCAATCAGGCAAGAGAAAGAAATCAAGGGTATTCAGTTAGGAAAAGAAGAAGTCAAACTGTCCCTGTTTGCAGATGACATGATTGTATATTTAGAAAACCCCATTGTCTCAGCCCAAAATCTCCTTAAGCTGATAAGCAACTTCAGCAAAGTCTCAGGATACAAAATTAATGTGCAAAAATCACAAGCATTCTTATACACCAGTAACAGACAAACACAGAGCCAAATCAGGAATGAACTTCCATTCACAATTGCTTCAAAGAGAATCAAATACCTAGGAATCCAACTTACAAGGGATGTAAAGGACCTCTTCAAGGAGAACTACAAACCACTGCTCAGTGAAATAAAAGAGGACACAAACAAATGGAAGAACATACCATGCTCATGGATAGGAAGAATCAGTATCGTGAAAATGGCCATACTGCCCAAGGTAATTTATAGATTCAATGCCATCCCCATCAAGCTACCAATGAGTTTCTTCACAGAATTGGAAAAAACTGCTTTAAAGTTCATATGGAACCAAAAAAGAGCCCGCATCTCCAAGACAATCCTAAGTCAAAAGAACAAAGCTGGAGGCATCGCGCTACCTCACTTCAAACTATACTACAAGGCTACAGTAACCAAAACAGCATGGTACTGGTACCAAAACAGAGATATAGACCAATGGAACAGAACCGAGTCCTCAGAAATAATACCACACATCTACAGCCATCTGATCTTTGACAAACCTGAGAGAAACAAGAAATGGGGAAAGGATTCCCTATTTCATAAATGGTGCTGGCAAAATTGGCTAGCCATAAGTAGAAAGCTGAAACTGGATCCTTTCCTTACTCCTTATACGAAAATTAATTCAAGATGGATTAGAGACTTAAATGTTAGACCTAATACCATAAAAATCCTAGAGGAAAACCTAGGTAGTACCATTCAGGACATAGGCATGGGCAAAGACTTCATGTCTAAAACACCAAAAGCAATGGCAGCAAAAGCCAAAATTGACAAATGGGATCTCATTAAACTAAAGAGCTTCTGCACAGCAAAAGAAACTACCATCAGAGTGAACAGGCAACCTACAGAATGGGAGAAAATTTTTGCAATCTACTCATCTGACAAAGGGATAATATCCAGAACCTACAAAGAACTCAAACAAATTTACAAGAAAAAAACAAACAACCCCATCAAAAAGTGGGCAAAGGATATGAACAGACATTTCTCAAAAGAAGACATTCATACAGCCAACAGACACATGAAAAAATGCTCATCATCACTGGCCATCAGAGAAATGCAAATCAAAACCACAATGAGATACCATCTCACACCAGTTAGAATGGCGATCATTAAAAAGTCAGGAAACAACAGGTGCTGGAGAGGATGTGGAGAAATAGGAACACTTTTACACTGTTGGTGGGATTGTAAACTAGTTCAACCATTACGGAAAACAGTATGGCGATTCCTCAAGGATCTAGAACTAGATGTACCATATGACCCAGCCATCCCATTACTGGGTATATACCCAAAGGATTATAAATTATGCTGCTATAAAGACACATGCACACGTATGTTTATTGCGGCACTATTCACAATAGCAAAGACTTGGAACCAACCCAAATGTCCATCAGTGACAGATTGGATTAAGAAAATGTGGCACATATACACCATGGAATACTATGCAGCCATCAAAAAGGATGAGTTTGTGTCCTTTGTAGGGACATGGATGCAGCTGGAAACCATCATTCTTAGCAAACTATCACAAGAACAGAAAACCAAACACCGCATGTTCTCACTCATAGGTGGGAACTGAACAATGAGATCACTTGGACTCAGGAAGGGGAACAACTCACACAGGGGCCTATCATGGGGAGGGGGGGGAGAGGGGGGAGGGATTGCATTGGGAGTTATACCTGATGTAAATGACGAGTTGATGGGTGCAGCACACCAACAAGGCACAAGTATACATATGTAACAAACCTGCACGTTATGCACATGTACCCTACAACCTAAAGTATAATAATAATAAATAAATTAAAAAAAAATACTCTTTTAAGTGTGTATCGCTGATACTATGTAAACAACTTTCTCTAAAATCAGGGTTAAAATGATTTGAAAACAAAGAATATGATTACAAAATTGTCAAATTGAAATAGTTGTAGAGATCCAAGTGGAAACTGTTACCCAGATGTATTTAAACACAACACCATAGAACTCAGCAAGGAAACGGTTTTGATGCAAGTTTGATAACCTGCAGATTTCCAGTAAGAATAAGCTTTAACTTGTAACACTTAAGAGTTTTCCAAGAATTGCTTATTACACAATGCATCACCACCCAACAAGGGGAAAAAAACAAAAACAAAAATTCTATGATCTAGAAAATCAAATCTAACAAGAAGCTTCATTTGTGTGACTTTTAAGATCATTTTAGTTCATTAATACCGCTAATATTATTCCAGGCTTTTTCTTTGTAGTTATCAGCCCTGCTAACTTTGGGTTTACTTATGTTTACACGATGGCTGAATTTTACATAAAATGGGACAATCACTTAAGGTTGACAACATAACTGCTAGGCCATCTTTGTTCTCCCAAGGTAAAACCTTTTAAGAAAATCAGTACCTTTGATGAGAATATAAAATCTTATGGGGAATGCTATTAAACAACATTTTAGTTTGTTCCCTAGAATGGCTATAAAGAAAAATTCCTGTACCATAAATGTTAATGCTATTAGAAATACATATTTATACATATAGCCTGGATATGTACTAATAAGAAATTAAAACATTCAATTTCTCCAAATTAAAAAAAAATTGTCTCAAGCATGTACTAAAAGCCTATATCCTGTGTTTTTTTGTTAGTATATGAAAATGGATGTTAATATTCATCTTAAAAGATCAACCATTTTCCAGTTTCTTTGCCTCAATTCACCCTCTCTAGTTAACTGTCCTTACTACCATATAACCTCCTCCACCCTATATCACCTTTACTTACCTCTGAATCTAATTATTTGTTCTAGTTAATACATCCTAGTCTTAGATTTCAATCTTCTATGAGAACCTCATTATTTTTGGCACAATCTTTTTTTATCAGTTTTATCTATAAGTGGAGTAAAAATAAAAAGTCCACCCACAAAACTTCCCTTTTAGAGTATGTTGTCAGGATTAATAAAAAACAAGATCTTACTAAATGCTACAGATGGCATAAAGTCACCCAGCGTGAGATAAAAATGATTTCCCTTTGTCAGATACTGCAATTCAAAGATAAAGTTAACTGTTATCAAGTTAGTATATTTTTCTTCTGTTATTCTCTCAAGTGGAAGGCAAAACTTGAGAGTTGGAAAATTTTGAGAATGTGTATGTTTAGAGGAACGTCCATGCAAAATATTTGCATTAATTTTCTTAATGTTTACAACAAGATATCTGGGGGAAAGAATATAATAAAAGTCACAACTGCAGCATTGGTCAGAAACTATTTGTGGCTTAAAGTGATAGGTATTATTTTTGTTTTTATTTCTCTCAAAATATGCTTTTGTACACTTAGTAAAATTGACTATTTTGTAAACTATTTGCAGTCCCTGCAGATAAATATCTATTATCAGTGGTCGTTTATTTGATTTCTTTGTTTCGTTTCAAATGAAGTACCACAGGTTGTGATTTGGCTAAACAAACACAAGGTAGTGCCCATCTCATGGGAATGATGTCCACAGGCCCCAACATAAGAGGGTCATTCAATAAGTATTAAACAACATGTCTACTAATCTATAAACATGGGGAAAACAATAAAAGCATAAATGCCAGTGGCAATTTTCCCTTTTATTTCTGTGGATTTGATTCCTGTTCATCAATATTCTTTTAAGAGACCAGGGCCCGTAATAAAGAGTGACTTAACCAAGGTCATCCATCAGTTTCCCTGAAACACGTGTTCCATGAAAGCACTGTGAGGACAGAGCCAAACTCTCCTTCCTCCTGCGAATCACTCGAACATATAAGTGTGGGAAGAGTGCATTCCTCCCCTACACTCAACCATTAGATTTCTTGGACATAATTCCACTATGAGAAAACTACTTCAGGGTGAAATGAATATGTTCTTTAAAATTTTTATTTGATAGACTTAAAGATGAAACCTGAGAACCTGCAAGCATAAATGCTTTGAAAAAGCATATTCTCATTTTCCTATATAAAGTGTTAAGATTAATCACTAAATATTTATTTACTATGTTCCATACACCTGGCAATGAAATTATGCGGTAATTTCAGGGGTTTTCAACTAGAAGCAAAGTTGCCTCCCAGGGGACATTTGACAATGTCTGGAGACATTTTTCTTATCCCAACTTGGGGACTGGGGGTGTTGTTTCTGGCCTCTACTAGGTGGAGACCAGGGATGCTGGACAAATAATATACTAGTGGGTTCAGTTGTTAGAGAGAAACACTGTTTTCCCTTCTCTGAGGACAAAGAGAAATGTCTCCCCGTCCTCTTGACACTGTGTGCGCTGTGGACATTGTCAACAATATCCCTACTATGATAGATTTGCTAAAAACTCTGTCCTGTAGTTTATCAGTGCAAACTAAAGACATAATACTCAACAGTAACTAAATAAAAGCAATTTCAAAGAGTGGGGGAAGAGTATAAAACAACTGTCCAACAGTGCAGAACTGACTAAAGGATAAAATTTTAAATATCTAGAGGAAGATCTAATGGAGAAGATACATATGGTATTTAGGTCCTTTCCTGTCACTATTACATGCAATGACAAGGCCATCCTTACAATAACTGAGACCCTAGGCAAATACGTTTTGTGTGGTCCCTGTTAGTATAAGCAAAATGTAAACAAATTTCTCAAAACAACAAGCAAACGAAAAACCCCAAAACCAAACTGTCTTTGGAGAGCTGCCATAAATTAAAGAATTATTGGAACAATTTCTGAACGAATATTAAGTGTTGTTAGGTTGATATATGGAAAAATGAAAAAGGAGGAAGAAATGCAAGTGAAAGACACTATGTTTGTAGAAAAAGTGGCACTGGCAGCTAGCTCCAGGGCATAAATTATTCCCTGGTAACATGTCAGACATTTGGGAGATGTAATAATGAGCTCCCAATCTGCTCACATTAATCCCTTGCAACAAATTCCTGGGAAATATGGCTGGTCATCTTTCTAAAATGTATTAAAAGGAATTAACTTCAATAAATATATATGGCATTACTCCAGATAAATCTGAAAAGGCATTTAAATTACTCTCCACATTCTCTTATCAAAAACAAATGATTTAACCTAGAAAAGAAGTGACCTGTCACTGAATCAGGCCATTAGTAGGCAAATGATTAGGTTAATCAACTTCAGTAGCTATCACTATCAGATCCATTCCCTTGAAATTACGGACAAAAAAGTAAAGCACAATGACTCCTCATCAGAATTCATCATTGAGACTTAACATTATGATATAAAGACTAACTGATCTAGGCAATTGCTTTTAGTCTAGAATTTTTACAATTTGTTGCCTCCAGGACTTGTTAAACCACTAAAGACATGCTCCAAAATAGGCCATGGGTCATTTTAAAGCATACTGATAGTCTAATGCATTTAATAACTTTTTTTACATCGGAATACTCAACTATCTTCCTATATTTTACACTTAATACTTGAATTATTTAGAATCATACAAACCAGAATTTTATTATCTAAAGAAAGACTTCAATCATTTGAAAACCAGATGGACAACACAAAAATTTGTTTCTTGTAAGTACTTTTAAGTCCAGCTAATAAAGTCTAGCTGGTAGTCAAAATACCTATAATGTACTAAATAACTAAAAACTTGCTAGTTTTTCACTATTGGTAAATAAAGGCCTGAGGGTTCCAAGTATATTAAAATGTTAGGATGTTTACAAATTCACAAATCGAACTAATCTTTTCCACAAGGAACCTCCACTAGGTGAGAAGTAAATTATTGGCCCCTTGGAATCGCCTCCTACCATTTTTAAGCTTTTCAAAAACAAAAAAGGTGGCCGGGCGCAGTGGCTCACGCCTGTAATCCCAGCACTTAGGAAGGCCGAGGCGGGCGGATCACGAGGTCAAGAGATTGAAACCATGCTGCCCAAAATGGTGAAACCCCGTCTCTACTAAAAATACAAAAATTAGCTGGGCGTGGTGGCGGGCGCCTGTAGTCCCAGCTCCTTAGGAGGCTGAGGCAGGAGAATGGCGTGAACCCGGGAGGCGGAGGTTGCCGTGAGCGATCGCGCCACTGCACTCCAGCCTGGGCACTGGGCCAGACTCCGTCTCAAAAAAAAAAAAAAAAAAAAAAAAGCATACTTTCTGTTGCCTCTTTTTACTTCCCACTGGAAAACTTCCCTTCAAGAATAAAAAATAAAAATGAAGAAAAAACAACAAGTAATTGCCTTCTGAGAATTTCATCCCAACTTCATTTGGTATTACTGGGAACACTGCCAGACAAAGGAGTTTTGCATGCGGCTGGAAGTTTATTTATCATTTAGCATCTTTCCTACATTTGGATGATCTACTATTTGACAGTTATATACTTTTAAAAAAAAGAAGGAAGAAAAATCAGCCAGAAATCTATGAGTGAGCGGACAAATTATGAAAGAAAATTACTGAGAATAAAGTAATATAAATAAGCCTGAATGACATTCTTGCTGCGTCTAAAAAGTCATATGCAATTAAGGCTTGGAATTTACTAGAAGAAAGGTATTTTTCTATAGGACAAGTATTCGATATGAACGGTGCATCTTAAATTCTGTGATAATGCATATATGATACAATTTTGAAGTACGAAGGGAAATTTAAGAAAATCCCTTATTTATTAACTATCCAGGGAGAAGCCAGGGGAAGCTTAACTCTATCCTAGCAATGATTAAGGCTGAGGTGTAAAAAAAAAAAAAAAAAAAAAATTAGATGCTGCTAGACGCCAATGTTTTGTCTATTTCTGATTCCTCAAAGGCTAAAAAAAAAAGTACCTGACATATATCCATGTTTTGCAAATCAAAGTAAAATATGTTAAAATTCATCTTGCAGGCTAGCACACTCATGTCTCACACAGCTCTCTGCTTTTTACTGGGCAGGAATCAAGCGAGTTCCCTTTTTTATATATCTAAAACAATATTTTTCTAGCATTCAAGATTTTTCACTATTATATCCTCAATCCTACCAAGAAAATTGAAGTCAATAGGTTCATAATATCTTTTTAATGTTACAGTATCTGTCCTTATTTTTTTTCTCTCTCTCTCTCTCTCATTCTGCTAGAAATATTTCTACTTTTTTTTTTTTGAGACAGAGTCTGGCTCTTTCTTGCAGGCTGGAGTGCAGTGGCGCAATCTTGGCTCACTGCAACCTCTGCCTCTCTGCCTCCCAGGCTCAAGCTATTCTCCTGTCTCAGTCTCCCAAGTAGCTGAGACTACAGTCGCATGCCATCACACCTGGCTAATTTTTGTATCTTTAGCAGAGGTGGGGTTTCACCATGTTGGTCAGGCTGGTCTCAAACTCCTGACCTCAGGTGCCACCTGCTTTGGCCTCCCAAAGTGCTGGGATTACAAGCATGAGCCACTGCCCCTGGCCTCTACTTTCTTTTCAAAGCTTCCCCATCTGTACTTTTCAGTGAATTTATTCAGTATTTCATTTGCAAACAGCGCCAGTTTCTGTGATGTAGTGTAAATGGCTGATATGGGGTGGGGGTGGGGGTGGGTCTCCTGTGAGGAAAATACATAAAGAAGTGCCAAAAGGACCACTCTGGAAGAAAGCACATTCCCTTCCCTGAACCTTCACCAATAATGAGTCCTGAATCAGCTCACTATTGAGAATTTTCAGTGTTTTCTTTTCCATACTAATTCTTTACATCTGCCAGTAATTAAGACACATATCTCACCTTAGCATTAAAAATAACTAACTAAATAAATAAATAAATCACTCTTGCTGCCACCTCTTGCTGCAATCCCAACTTTCTTTTAAAACAAAGCTCTTCCAAGAGACTCTTCTGGTATCTTACACTTTTCTCTTCTGTATTTTTCTTTCCACTACTTCTTGCTCAAAACTGTTTTTTGAAAGTTCACTAATGTCCTCCTAATCACTAAACCCAAAGACATCTGCTACATTTTAATTTTCCTGAACCTTGGTCTGTGATCTTATTCCTCTCCTTAAGTCCTTATTCAGAACTTTTGGTTCTGAATCATCTCTCCTCCCCCTGGTCTCTAGTAAGACCATGCGTACTCATATTAACTCAGCTTGTTTCTAGTCTTTACTAGAATCAGACTTTTTTTCTGTTTTTTCTTTTAATTTTCTTCTGGGAGTCTATCTACTGGTGGAGCTCAATTATCTCCTGTATGATTAGCAATCCCAAACTGACACCTTTTGTTCTAATCAGGCCTCGAGTATGTGTCTGTAACTTCGTTTTGGAATTGTCATCTTCACTTATCACTTAATATTGCTAACCCTGAACTCATCATCTTCCATCTAAACTGCTCTGTGTTAATGGTCCTAATTCTTATAGTACTCAGTTTCAAACTCTTGACCCTCTTATCTTCCTCTGCCTATCTAGTCAATAAAGTATAGCATTATCCAGATTATTCCTTCACAGTAATTGCTGTAAGAGTTGCCATCCACAAGTATTTATACAGAAGTTATAAAAAATTCACATATATTCAAATGTGTCCCACACTCTTCTCAGTTCAGACTTTTACTAAAGCTTTTTCATCCACCTTTTCCTCTGTACTTTTGAAAGTTTATCCGTCCTTAAAGCCACACCTCAGATACCATCACTTCTCAGAGGTATTTCCTAGTCTACTAGGGAGTAAGAAATACTCCTCCACCTAAATCCTATCTCACTTTGTATATATGCAGTCTTTTTTTATTTTATTTTTTGATATGGAGTCTCATTCTGTTGCCCAGGCTGGATGCAGTGGCACAATCTTGACTCACTGCAACCTCCACCTCCGGGATTCAAGAGATTCTCCTGTCTCAACCTCCCGAGTATCTGGGATTACAGGCACCCACCATCATGCCTGGCTAATTATTATTATTTTTTTTTATTATTTTTAGTAGAGACGGGGTTTCACCATGTTGGAAAGGCTGGTCCCAAACTCCTGACATCTGGTGATCTGCCTGCCTCGCCTTGGCCTCCCAAGGTATATATATAGTCTTACCACACTTTGGATATATGTCATTTAATGATGGGGATTTTGTTGTGGGAACATCATAGAGTATACTTACACAAACCAGATGGTATAGCCTATTACACACCTAGGCTATATATTATAGCCTGTTGCTCCTGGATTACAAATCTGTGCAGCATGTTACTGTGCTGAAAAGTGTAGGCAATTGTACCAAATGCTATTTGATCTAAACATAGAAAAGGCGTAGTAAAAACATGGCATTATAATTTTATCTGACCACCATCATACATACTGTCATTCACAGATATGTCATCATGCACCACATACTCTATGTAATGTTGCATCTACCAGATTGCCTTATATGTGAATTATGTATACAAATATTACTCTATTTCCAACCATAATTTGTGAGCTCTTGGAAAGCAGTAACCTTGTCTTTCAAGTTTTCTTCAGTTAGACCCACCACAGTGCTGTAAACACAGCAAGTGCTTAGAAACCAGTTCTAAATTAACTAAGATGGAACTTGAGCAAGGCTTTGGAGTAAACTATTAAGAGGTCTGTGTTCAAGTGCAATTTGTCTGAAGTTCCCCTTGAAAAGCTGGAAGGCTTTAGACATATTGACCAAGGAGATAATACAATTAAAGAAGAGATCAATTATTCAAAACATGAACACATTATTATTGTTATTATTATTATTATTATTTTGTGAGTAGGGAATTGAAATCAGATAAGAGGTTATTACTCAAGGCTTAATTTATCTATCGGCAATTTCCAAATTCTTTGGAAATTCTCATTCTTTTTAAAGTTTTCTGCTATGGTTCTTATTGTTCTTATCTTTTGGTGTGTTGTGTTTATTTTTTACTTTGACAGTTTGCATCTGAGTTGAGGAATCAAAATGGGACAAAGGTATACTATATTTAGAATAGCTATTTTGCTGGTTAAGAGATCCAAAAAAGACTAGCTGTTTATAATGGTAATTCATGCAAGCCTATTTTAATGCTTTTGCTTTTTAGAACCACCTCAGGCTTTCAAATGTAATCAAACTTCATTTATGAAAATAGTTTATGTTTATATGTGGAATTCTCACATATTCTAGCTATATGCATTATTTGGAATTTTAAAAATTTTGTTCTTTTTATGCTGAAAGTTAACAAAAACAATACTGTACAATTGTGAGGGTTTTTTTTTTTTTTTTTGACAATTTATACTGACACAGTGACCAATCTAAACCTGAAGATAAATTATACCAAAGCAAAATAGAGAGTAAATGACGTATATCTTAAACAATAATTTTCTACATATAACACTACATTGCTTTGAAGAGACATGTCCTCAACAACTTGCTTGGCATGTTTTGAATATCAAAATGTTTTGGTAGCAATCATCAGAGACCATGGACCTTGTTACTTGCAGTTATCTTTACTTTTTTACTGGCTTAGAATCACAAAGAATCTACTCTATGTTAATTTAATCCCTTCATTACTGACCTTGCAGCAAATTCTGATTTAAAATTTTATAGATGTGTACAGAGGGAGAGTATTCAGAGAGACTGAAGGGGAGGTGAGAGTGAGGGAAAAGAAGTAAGGCATAAATTCTTTTAGATGATCCTAATTTAATTGGTTTACATTATTTACTAATCAAATTGATGATGGACAGAAATAAAATCAGTCATTAAAATGTGAACTAAAACAATTGATTGACTTGGTTTTATTTTCCTAGTGAACTAAATTACATAGAGTTATTCATACAAATTTAATGACAACACAAGAACACGTCACCTTTGTAAAACACTTGGGAGAAGCCCCCACTTTCCAATGAACTTTCATTTAAAGTATTGCACATTCAACTGCCTTTTGTAAATTATATATTTTTTAGTAGCAAATACAAAATGTGTGCAACAGAAGCAAAAATTTCCACCTACTTAATTTTTATTTTGCATGTTTACAGTCAGGTAACCATAGGCTGCCATGAGAGGAATTATTTTTATATTTCTTCACAAAGTGCTCTAGGAGAAGAAATAATATTCTTAGTGTAAAGCTCAGTCTTTATTCTGTCAGGGACAGTAATTATGGAAGCAAAACAAATCCACATTGTCTAATTAGGTCATTAAAAAGCATAAATGCGTCATGGAAGCTTTTCTCCTTGCCTAAGACATAAAGTAAGACAATGAAAACAGTCTAGTAATATAGAAAGATTTAGAATTTGTTTCTTTTCAAAAATAATAGGTCCTTTCATCTTTCTGTTTCCCTCAGATGAAGAGAGTTAATTTAGAGACAAAATATTGTAATTAGTTCAGAGTTTAGTCTGATTATATTTCAAAATATTTAACCAAAAACAGGAAGCTGAAGAAAAAAACAAAATACACAGAAAAATTGTCAAAGGAAATGCATAAAGAGAGTGGGTTGCTGATCGAAATGTATTCTGCAGAGACAAGATGAATATAAAATCTATAAACCAATCTGGGATACCAGAAAGCTCTGAGGAGGAATATTCTGGCATCTGCCTTTGGGATTTGAAATCCAGATTTTAATTACAGTTAACTTAAATAAAAACAAATGGCATGGTTATTTCGCCTCTTACTCTCTCTACTTTTTATCGTATCTTGAGTTTTAGGAAACCCATGGCTGAAAGTGTTAAGAAACAAAACATGAAAAAGAAAAGGAAAATAAACTTACCTGAGATCCTCTTGACCCTCGTTTGTGGTCCCATTCTGAATGCCCCATGAGCTGTAAAGATGATAATTATAATAAGTTAAATGATTATTTTACCTGACAAACACTTTTCTTCTTTATTTTAAAGAATAATCAGGTTTTTCCGATCTTTATTAGTAATATATTAAATAGCTATCATGAATAAATTAACACGCCTAAATTAGTAGCAAACTCCTAGTTTGATAGCTAGTATTTCAACTTCTAATCATTTTGAGAGTATTTTAATAACACTGTGTGATAAAATAAGCTACTGTATAGCTCTGTCAGGAACATCCTAGATAGATGTTAAACCATGTATAGCTTTATTTGCATGTTATTAAGCCTTTCGCTTCTCAAGAAAATATTCTGGGTAAATTACTACTATCGTTAAACCTGGTGCCACAAATTATAAGAACCAGAAGGCCAAATTAGTTCAATAATTTTTAATCCTCCTTCAAAACTGTAAAAATCTTGAAAGTTCTAAAGAGTAAAATTATTAAATATTTAATGTGAAATATGCCCACATAGTCACAAAATGTAGACTTTCAATAATAACCTATAAAATATTATCACGTTATTCCTATGGTGGTAATAGCCCTGAGCTACCTTGCTTACAAAGAATAATATTTACTTATTGAAAATAACATTTAACGTTAAGAATATTAAGGAAATACAAGATATTGACTGAGAGAAATGAAACTCCATTCATCTGTCAGTAATCTCATTACTCATCAGTACCAACTGAAGAAGTATCTACAACTAATAAGCTAGCACAACAAGATGGACTATAAATGAATGTATGTACATTATTAGCTTTTGTGTATAACAGCAATGACTCCTAAGTAGACTTAACAACAAACAACTGTTCACAATAGCAACAAAAATAATATGCCTTTGAACATTATCAAGAAATGTCTGATAACCATATACAGAAAATGGTAAAAATTTACTGATGGACATACAGTGCTACTAGTAAAGAAGACTTAATTCTATAAACTATTGAGTGCTCAGTTCTACTCAAACAAATTTAACTAGATTTCAGGTTTAACTAGATTTCAGTCAAAAGCTAATAGTATTTTTAATTTTTAAAAAACATAAATTTCATTGGAGAGTATACGCATATATAATCAGTTGTCAGATGAATAAGTGTAGAGATACAATGGAGAACATGAGAACTATAGCTCATGATGTTATACGGTGTGCTGAAGTTTGCTAAGAGGGTACATTTTAGGTGATTTCACCAGACACAAAGAAAGTTAAAACTATGAGAGATGTTAATTCACTTGACCTTAGTAATTATTTTACATTGTAAATATATATCAAAACATCATGTTGTACACCTCAAGTATATACAATAAAAAAGAACTCATTAGAGGTCCAGGCACAGTGGCTCATGCCTGTAATCCTAGCACTTTGGGAAGCCAAGGCGGGCAGATTACCTGTGGTGAGGAGTTCGAGACCAGACGCTGCCTCTACTAAAAGTACAAAAATTAGCCAAGCATGGTGGTGTGCACCTGTAGCCCCAGCTACTTGGGAGGTTGAGGTGGGGGAATTGCTTGAACCTGGGAGGCAGAGGTTGCAGTGAGCCAAGATTGCACCACTGCACTCCAGCCTGGGAGACAAAGTAAGACTCCATCTCAGAAAAAAAAAGAATCCATTAGAAAATGTTACAAGTGATGAAAATACCTTTCTGGTTGTTAAAATATATTGTAAAATTTAACCAAATTTTGGGATAATTGTTTAGTATTAAAATGCAAATGAATGAAATAATTTGGAATAAATATACGTATGTGTACCAACAAAATATAAAAAAGAAAATACCAAAAATATTTTGTATTTGATAAATTAATCAACTAATGAAAAAAGGAGTTTGTGACCAGCCTGGCCAACATGGTGAAACTAAACTTCTCTACTAAAAATACAAAAATTAGGTGGGCGTGGTGTGGCATGCCTATACTCCCACCTTCTTGAGAGGTTGAGGCAGGAGAATTGCTTGAACCTCAAAGGCCAAGATTGCAGTGAGCTGAGATTGCACTGCTGCACTCCAGCCTGGGTGACAGAGTGAGACCCTGTCTCACAAAAAAAAAAAAAAAAAGAAAAAGAAAAAGAAAAAGAAAAATGGACTTTTAGAGGAAAAAATAATTAGAGCCTAACCTTATATTAAATGCTAATATTAATTATAAATTTAAAAGACAAATTTTTAAAAAGACAAACCTGTAAATATAAAATAGAATAAAATCCAGGCAAATATTCAACCTATCTTGGGAAATAAAAAAAATTAAAGAAATCTAAATCTTTTTTTAAAGATTTTTTTTATTACACAAGAGGACAATTGATCTGGCTATATAAAACTTCAGAGTATTTGCATAAATGTCACATTGGTAAAGTATCTGTAGTAAACCGTAGGTAAAGAATAGTATCTTCAGGACAGTAAGGGTTCTTACAAATTCCAAAGAATCCCAACCCTAGTAAAAAATTGAGGGAAGACTAAGAACAACTTACAAAATAAATAGATCTATGGAAAGAAATTTAACTATATTGGAAGTAAAAGAAATTCAATATCAACTATGACAAGATACTACTATTGCCTATTATATTTACAAATTAATAATGTTGAATATTCAGAAAAGGAGTAAACTAAGCATATATATTGCTACTATATAACAAATACACTTATATACATTGTGTAGACATATTTACACATATATAAAAAATATATAATACATATATTCTTAAAAATTCATAGCCTTTGAACCAGTAAACTAAGATGTAAAAATTCAGTAACTATCATGTGCTACTAATTGTATATCCAACAAAAGGGAAATTACTCAATAGATTACAGTATACAAAATGATACCATATAGCAATTAAAATTTGGCTTCCAAGGCCTTTATAAAAAAGAACATGTGAACTGTTCATGGTATAATAAGTAAAAAACATAACAAAGTAATTTAATGAATTTTAAGCTACTCTTTTTTAACAGACATAGTCAATCATTTTAAGCCTTGGAATTACCATGATGATTTAATTGTAGTTTGGCTAGCACACAATTTTGGGTACACTGACCTAGATAATCATTATATAAAATTGAATGCTTACATAGTAGATATTTATTTAATGCTTTAATTGTTTAATTTATGGATTTATTGGTACTACATCATCTCAAAAATTGAGATTTTATTGATACTAATTTAAAGTTGCCTATAATATAGTTCACAAGCAATAATTAACTAATGAAATAAATAATATGATTTAGAAACATAAATTAAAATCAGTTAATTAATTGTTCACTAGAACTATCAAAAACAATTCTTGACACATTTCAAACATTGACGATACCTTACATTAAAATAGGAGGACGAGATGATTATTTTTGGCAACTTTAAAGTGGCAATAAATTGAGCAGTAGGCCTCTAGTGAAATGATTTATCCACATCTTCTGGAAGATTTATAAAATGCTGACTATTAAACCTGTTATCCCCCTTACTAATGAGTGTAAACTAACAGGATCAAAATAAGGTGGTAAATTCTCCTATCACAGCTAAAAAAGGCAAATAAATCTTACAAACACAAGTTGTAATCCATAATATATTGATTTAAGAGAGAGTGTTTGATGATGACAGTAAGTCAAAAAGGAAACATTTTCGTAGGACCAGAATTAAAATAAGAAAAGCATGTAATCACGGCCTTCTGCCATTAATTATCTTAACGATGATGATTTTAGTCAAAGAACAAAAACACTCAAAGTTTAGACTAATTTCGGTCATCATTTAGTACAGAAGATAAGATCAATTTGGTAATTTGCAAATCAGAGCTTGTATGATGCATTTCAAAAAATTCACTAAGTTTGACTTTTTCTTTTAAAGCATAAAACAGTAAAATTTGCCAAGTGTGTTATGTATCAGAGAGTTATTTCCTAGCATTATATAATAAACTGAGAAATACGTAGGGCAAAGAAATTCTTTTCTATTCTTATATATATATTAATATCATCTTTATATTATATTTGAAAGGTATGAGCTGACCAAGAATGTGGTAGTATTTTTAAATGTACACTATGGCTACTTTTTTCAAAGTAATAGGAAATGTTACAGAAATCTACATCCTATGTGAAGTATATTCAAAAAGAATGAACTCTGCATATGACAAATGAGATACTGTAATGTTCTACAGTCAATAAGAGAACCAAAGGAATTGAACAGGATATTTTTCCTTTTGGATTTGAAGAATACAAAGTATTTATCATTAAACTTCTATTTCTAATTAAAATAATCTGAGCCAAAATTTAGCATTTATTATTTCACTGTATTCCCTCCCTCCCTCCCTCACTCCCTCCCTCCCTCGCTCCCTCCCTCCCTTCCTTCTTTCTTTTTTAATGCAAAGGAAGAGGCAATGGTGGGGGTAAGGACTGCATAGTGTCAGCGCTTTATTCCTTCCCATGATTACAGCATTCTGGCCACTAGATGGTGCATGGGGTGGAGAGTGGGAGATGTAAGGATAGACTTCATATTAGCACATGACAATATATGAATTTTTATCCTACTTGTACAAAAAAAAAAATTTTACTGTCATAAAAACATTGTTCTCAGATAATGGCTGAATGACTACAATAAGAAGCATATTGTCAGAATCCTTTTTAAAAAAATTACCCACAGTGTGATAAACTGACTTAGTATTACAGATTATTTAAACTAAAATGAGGCATTTAGCTACCGGTAAGTATTCCTGTTAAAGTAGAACCATAGGGACAAATGTTTCACAAACACATCTCCCTAGGCCTACTTTCTTGATGTGTGATTACAACAAATTTAAAAAAAAGGTTATTTACAATAAATAGTAAAGAAGACAGTTTGCACATTGAGGTCAATGAATTTCAGAATTAAGTGCAAAATGATGCTAATATTGTTTCAAAGAGAAAGTCAAACCATCCTTTCAATCAAATGGATAAGACTGGTGTTAAGTTGCAGATGACCAAAGTAATCATTTGACATTATCATAGTAGCAGATAAAAGACATTAATGGGTCACAGACAATGAGGAAAAGAAATAGAAACTGTGGAATTTTCCTTTTTGCAAAATAATTCATTTTGACTAAACTTTCAAGAGAAATGAATAGCAGCATGTTACTTAAGCAATTCTGGGGAAAGAGAAACTTTATTAAGATAATATGATACTCTTTTTGGAGAAGGAATGCTTACGATTTTAAGATTAGTTATATAAAGTTGCTGGAAATATAAAACAGAGAGGGAGAGACTGAGACTGGAAAAATAAATAAAAGTAAGTTTAAATATATTCTAGTTGATAAGAGTACATGACTACTTAATTCAGGGAGAAAAAAAATGTTTGTCTCTCACCATCTATAAAAAATACCCTCTGGCTATTTTATGATTACTCCTCTGGGTAATGACATTTTAATAAGCATCTTACCAGAAGGTCTGGGGATATACAGGTCACCAAGGTTATGCCTGCAAATGGCAAACAAAATCTTTCCATCTGATGAAGAAATTCTCTAAAACATTTTTTTTAAAAAGAGTATCTTTCTTCTCTTCTCAGTTCTCATTAACCAAGATAGGCACAATGAAGACCCTTAAACTTATTCCTGGCAAACTAAGTGAACTTCCTTGAAAAGAAACACAATCTGTTATAGAAAGCATTTTGAAAATCCTAACTGCTTTGACACTAAGTCATTTTGATCCTTATGGAATAAATTCTCTCTCTCTTTTATTTTTAATAATAAATTTCTACATCACAGCCTTCAACTAACAGTATGTTACACAGTACTTAGCTCCAAGGAAAACAAAACTGCTGCCAAACACAGAATTTAAAAAGTTCACAGGAGAAGCAAAGAAGAAGTCAGTATGGAAACAAAAAGGTTCTATCCAAGCAGAGATATTTTTAACAATAGCATGAGAAATAAAGGTTGCTGAAAATATATTTCTGTAGGTAAAATATTTTGCTTTAATGTTTATATGTTTTTCTCCTGTTGTTTGTTTACATAAAAATTAATGCCTTTTTAGGGGTTTCTTGGGAGAAAAATTCACCACAACTATTACTAAAGGGATGAAAGCTGAAGGAGCACTGTAACTTGATGGGAAATAAAAAAATTCTTTGAATGTACCTTAAAGAGGTGAGAAGTTTTAGATACAAAAAAAAAAAGAGGGTAACGATGGAAAGTAATAGTCACCATAGTTAACTTTGCACTACTCTCAAGGAAACTATTCTTTCACAGCAGCTGAAGATGGCTAAAATATATTTCTGAAGACATATAAAACTAATATACATACAAGGATGTAAAGGTTACCACACAGTCCACTTTTTATTTCATCATTTACTCATCAAGTAAATATGTATTGTATGCCTATTATGTGCAAAGCACTGTTCTAGGCACAAACTGTATGTCATTGAACAAAACAAGACATATCTCTGACTCCTGGCTATTACATTTTAGTGAAGGAAGAAGATAAACACATAAACATAATATACTAGGTGATGATAAAGCTATAAAGAAGCTTAGAATAGAATAAACAAAGGGAGAAGGAGTGGGGGTAATGGATGGTAGGGGCTGGAAGCTGAGGTAAGTTAATATAAGTACAGTAGATCAAAAAAGTCCTTTCTGAAAAAAGTGACATTTTATCAGATAATTGTATGAAGAGCCAGACACATGGGGGAAATGCATGCCAGATAGAGGAAATAGAAGATGAAAAGTCTCTGAGGTAGGAGCAGGAATGGTACCTTAGGAACAGCAAAGCATCTCTATGCTGAAATCTAAAAAGGGTCTGGATCTTTGTGATCATAGCCATATATTTGGTATTTACTATCTTCCTTTAGTACAAACTTGGTCTATAAGTTAATCATTAGCTTCATTAATTCAAAATTACAAGAAAAAATTCTCTAGGGAAATACTAATACACCAGGGATTCTTCTGTCTCCAAACTCTTACTTAATTCCATTCAATACAACAAGAATTTATAGCATCTGCACCACGTGCCACAAACGTATCCTTATATTAGTCATACTACATAACACAGTTTTATTGTCGCTTTACATATGGGTTCCGTTTTTCAAGAGTCACCAAATGCATGAGAGCAGGGGTTGTCTTTTAGAACCACATTTACTCTGATGCATACAGAGTTTTCGATTTGATAAGAAACTAAAAGCTCTTCTTTAACCATGACATGTTTGATTGGATTCTTTCCTTGGCATACTCTTTTCCTTAATTTCTATGCTACCTATATTTGCTCTCTGCAGCATTCCATGGGAGAAGACGAGCCTGAACTGTGTGTTTCCCCTGCCTGTAGGCTCTAGCAGAGGTCAGTGCTCTGGACTGGCAAGATCTCTGATAGTTTAGGCCAGTCTCAGCCATTGTCTAATCATTTTGGGAAATTGTTCTTATTTTTTGGTGTTCCTTTCCTGGGTCTCTTCTTTTTTTTTTTTGAGACGGAGTCTCACGCTGTTGCCCAGGCTGGAGTGCAGTGGCGCGATCTCGGCTCACTGCAAGCTCCGCCTCCCGGGTTCCCGCCATTCTCCTGCCTCAGCCTCCTGAGTAGCTGGGACTACAGGCGCCCGCCACCGCGCCCGGCTAATTTTTTTTTTTTTTTTGTATTTTTAGTAGAGACGGGGTTTCACTGTGGTCTCGATCTCCTGACCTTGTGATCCGCCCGCCTCGGCCTCCCAAAGTGCTGGGATTACAGGCTTGAGCCACCGCGCCCGGCCTAGTCTCTTCTTATCAATGGAGTAAGAATGTCAAAATTACCTTGCACTTATCAGAAAAGGAAGAGTGGAAATCTGCATTTGGTCTGGGGCTTAGGCCAAAGAAGCTAACAGAATTCCTGGGATTCCCATATACTGTTTCTCAGCCCTCCAGGCGTCAATACTGGGATTTGGGATCTAGAAAGACCTAATACAGGTGGTACTGAAAAAGATTTACCCATCTGCATAATTTTTTTTAAATCTCTGCTGGCAGGAACCACCTGCATAACTTAATTTACAAACTAGAAGACCACATCAGCCTCGTGTGGGTAAAACAGATGTGACTAGCAGCCATACTCTCATAAGCAGAACACCTCGATTACAGCTACTTCATCACATCTCCACGTCTCCCCGCTCCTCAAATCAATTCCACTCTACAATGTATTATCAAGTGATGTTGATTTCATTGAAGATTTCATGGGGAGACGCAAGGACATCGTTACATTATACAAAAAACAGCAAAAAGCCATATAAATATCCATTCGATATCTCTTCACCAAACTTTTCATCTTTTTTTTTTTTTTTAGTTGTTTGTTTGTTTGTTTGTTTTGTTTTTGGCAGACACTACCTCTTGCCCTTCACTCTTGGGATAGGGCAAGAGGATTGTGTCTTTTTCAGCATACTGGTCCCAGCCTTTCCTCCAGGATCTTTCTCAGGATCTAAATCTCTTACTGTTCTCCAAACAATTTAGCTTTCTCCTGTATTCCTCTTAAACCTTCAGACAAATTAGCAGGAACAAAGAGAGTCCTTAGAATTCATTGACCCTCCTTTTAAAAAGCACTGAGAGCCTTATACATAGCATTGTGACTGAAATTAACAGATACTTTTTCCTTTCACAGTTGCTGATAACTAGCTAAATTCCATCCACTTGGTTGATACTAAATCCCTGATTCTGACTCGTAGCATTTCAATATAGCAGCCAGTGTAAATTTCGTAAGCACTGGGAATGAGAAGGCTTCAGATAGAGACAAATTCAGATATTCTGGAGTTTGAAATTCTAACCTCTCTATTACAATTTCTGTATCTATTTCTGATAACGATGTTCCCATATACTGCTTTAGAATGTTTCCATAATTCTATTTCTGTCCTTGTTATCACAATGATAATAATTACTCTAAACCTATATGCTGCCACTAATCTTACAAAGTTTCCATTATTTTCATTTAATACATTTGGTTTATCTTGAATACTTGAAATTTTTACAACTTTTATTGCTAATTTGCATTTTGGGGACTATTAATAATAATGTAATCATATCAGTCTCATGCTTAAGTTTTCCTATGAGGTATTTTATGAAAAATGGTAATAAAGCAAAATAAGCTTGTGAAATTCTGCAAAATATCATCCCTCCTTGGATAGTCCCAGTACCTGTTAGCATGTTACAGCTTGAGGAAGTTTTAAAGGAACTCAGCTGAAATATTTCTAGAAGTATGTGATTATAGAACCTTTTTTGTTTCAAGAGAGATTTACAGGTTTCCATGGAACACAAACACGTTTTAAGAAATATTTCTTACAGTTTTATAATTTTTAATACATAATTTCATCACCAAGAAACCATAGAGGCATATGCTTCATATTTTATGGATATGGAAATGAATTAAGAGAGGAGAAATGTAACATAACCCAGCCAGTGGTTAAATACGGATTAAAATATAGGTTGGCTGGCTACAAATCATAAACTTTTTTATTCCTGCTGTGCTACTTACAACAATAAATAATTACTGAGTCCAAACTAAGTATCAGGTCCTTGGTACTGAAGTATATTCGTAAGGAAAAAGAAAAAGACTTCAGATTTGATTTGTCTTCAAGGAACTCATGGTTATAGTTAATATGATGGGTTTATTTCTCCAAAATCTATTTTCTACCCTCTAATCTCCACCTTGTTTAAAACAGTGAAATAAGAGAAAAATGTAATGTCTCTGAAAATCTTCGTAAGTACTATAAATTAATCATATTTTTTAAATGTTGGCTAAATAATTACCTCAAAATATAAATTATATATCAGATGTTTAGTTATACTAAATTCTCTATTAGCAAATCTCAATACAAATTTTTCATTTATGTATTCACCCACCCACTCATTCATGTGTGCATTCTTTCAATATTTATTAGGGAAATATATATATATGCACATATAAAATATATATTTAAATATATATTATGTATAATATTTTATATTTATATATCTTATACTCAGCATAAAAAATACTGAAATTGCCAACCCAAAGGCACCACAGGAGTCTTGAAGTACCTTATGAATAATTAAAAAGTGTGGGCTACATGTTATGCATGTTAGCTCTGGAGTCAACTGGTTCAAATCCCACTTGACTTTATATTCAGTCTTACTAGATACTTGATCTTGACAAGTTATTTAATGTCTTTGTGCCTCAATTTCATGTCTCCATAACTTAGCTAATAATAGCATCCAATTTGTATGGTTTTGTAAGCATTAAATGAATCATTAGATTTAAAAAGCCTTAGTACAGTACCTGGTACATAGTAAGGGCTTATTAAATGGGAGCTATTGTTGTTATCACTATTAATAATTATATAATCAAACTTAGGCATTGTTGCAAACTAATTCATTGAGAAAAGTAAAATGCACATGACATACATTATTACTTTCTATTAACCAACAATAGGAAAAACCCATTCCTTGGCCACACCAAAACACAATTTACAGAATTTGATCAATCTGTAATTAAGACTTCATGCAACATTACTCAGAGGAACATGTAACGCATGTGAATGACCATGGAATCTACTGAATTCACGGTTTTCTGCATAACAGTTGAAAAATCTAAATTTTAATATTAATGGGTCCCCTTGGCTATGAGAGGCCTGGGATAGCTTAATCTTCCTCAAGTGTAAAGAGTAGCAAAAGGCTACAAAAGGCCTTTGTTTTATTTCTTTTGGGCCAGACAGGCCCAAATAGCAAACGTTTGAAAAGAGCAGCTAGTGAAAAGCTGCAAGAGAGTCTGTTCAATATGGAAAGGACTTGCACTTTCAGGTGCATTATTATTTGTTAGTTGGAAACACAATCAAATTTCCAATGCAACTGATAGTTAGGCCTGTTAAAAAAAAAGAAGCAAATCAAACCAAATAAACTTACTCCAAAAATTCCATGCAAATATTTCTAAAATAACCACAATAAAACAGATTTTAGGTTCTAAGTAGACAAAACAAAATGCAATTTTCTCATGAAATATTTAAACAAGGCATTATGACTTTATTTACTATATGAACTTAACTTCAGGTGAAACCCAAACCCCTAAGCACCAATGAATGTGACTATAAATCTGTATTGTACAGTTTGTCAAACTACCTCTTGCATTATTTATGTCAATTTGAGTCAATGAGTAGGAAATAAAATAATAAAATAAAGGCCTCATTTATTATTTCTAGCTCTTCACCTGTTGTTTTATGACTGGATCACGCTAGTATCTCTGTTTCTCTATATATTTAGGATTCATTTATACCATGACTCATGAAAAGGCAAATTCAAGGCTATTTTCTACAGAAAATTACTAAAACTCAACAAACCCACTGGCACAACTTCAGGAGACTAATCTATAAAATTGATCTCTTTTCTTAGAAAAAATTGGAAATCCTAGGGAAAATAATAAAATCCAGACATAGCCTCAGCTGTGGCAAAAGCTTTAACTCGACAATATTTATGAGTTCTTGCATTTGGATAGATTTAAGTGTTTTTATTTTTATCAAACATTGTGATGTATTGCATTTAAACAACATACAATTTCTTAGACTGCAGTGTTAAAATTACATGCTGAAAATCATAAAGATTGCTTTGATATCCAAATGGTTTATATTTATGGGCCCAAAACATATAAGTCCAAGAAAATTAAAAGTGTGTGTGTGTGTGTGTGTGTGTGTGTGTGTGTATGCTGTTATATATACCAAAAAACTAACTCAGAGGAAAATTCTCTACTTAAGCTATCTTTTTCAGAAATGGTCTTTAAAATTTATAAATAGGTAAATTTTAAAAATATATCTCACTAATTGGTGTGACTTAAAACATTGAATTCATTTTAAGTCTTATAAATGAGAAAAATACTGAATTGGTTTTTATACAATTTTAATGTGAAAGTTACCTTTTTCCAAAAAGCCTTTTGCAAAACTTTTAAAGTCTTATTTCATTCAATGCATTTTTCATAAGTACCAAAAAATCTTCAGCAAAAAGACAAAATTCCAAACATTTTCCCTGCTACTTACTTCTTACTCCGCAATCAGCTTGACTTTGGGAGGTTGTTGAGAAAAGCACAGATGGACTACAATATATACTAGTCCCATTACATGACCCTTGGGTTTCTTATTTGTCCTCTAAAGCTGATTTGCGCGAAAAATTACTTTAGTTCCACTTTCAATTAGATTTTAACAAGACATGTGCATTTTGTGTTCAAGTTCTTAAATGCTGAAGAAATTTATTATAAGACTTGAAGATATTCTTTTGACCAAGTTTACAGTACATCTCTGCCCCTAAATTTGACCTTCCTCCTCAATTCTTCATCGGTCCATGACCCATCTGATACGTTGAAAGTAATTTCAGAGGTTTGTTTACAATAAAACCAATGCTTTTTTTTTTTGGAGAAAAAAAGTTTTATTGCAAATGGATTCCTCTTAGTGATATATTATGCAGACCTCTATTTAGGGATAAAAGAAAATAAAGTGGAAGAGATGATGTGGCAAGGAAAAAGGAAGAAGTAGAAAAAAAGAAGAGTAAAGTATGACCTAAAACTGTAATTAACTGAGGTAGTTAGAATTGCAGGTGCAGGAAGAATTAACCAGGTACTTCTCTGTTTCTCTTCCTACCACTAGTAGAAGAACTGAGAGACTTGCTCATACTTTTTTTCTATTTCAAGCAAATACAATGTACTGTACCCTTGATTAAAGTCAAAAAATATATAAATAGAGGGGTAAGTACGGTGGCTCATGCCTGTAATCCCAGCACTTTGAAAGACTGAGGTAAGAGGATCAGTTGAGGAGGTCAGGAGTTGGAGACAAGCCTGGGCAACATAGTGAGACCTCAGTCTCTACAAAAACATATTTTAAAAATTAGCCAGGTGTGGTGTTGTGCACCTGGTAGTCCTAGCTATTCTGGAAGCTGAGCAAGAGGATTGCTTGAGCCCAGGAGTTCGAGGCTATAGTATGCTATGATTGCGCTACTGCACTCCAGCCTGGACAATAGAGGGAGACCCCCCTGTCTCTTAAAAAAAAAAAGAAAGTTACCAATGTCCTTTTCAATTTGAATCAATAATATACCGTTAATAGGATACTTGGTTTTTTGATTATATATTGAAATGGAAAACTCTAGCTTATTTTAGGAGTGAGAGGGTCTTAAAGAAATATATGATTTAAAATATATTAAACACATTCTCTTTGCTTTATTCATAATTTGGAGTATTAAATGTTTTACTGTAAAACATGTTTCACCATTGACTGCATCCCTGAAGAATGGGACATGGCAAACAAAATATCTGCACATTATCACCATGTTTTAGCCAAAGTTTTCCTAATGAAATTACCACAGAAAAATTCGTTAGTTTCGTATTATTTGTGAAGATATTTAAGAATTAGAATTAAGAATCACAATTAGAATTAGAATTCTTAAATTTCTCCACAAATATGAACAGAAATACATTCAAACATGATGAGAAAGTCACATTTGAAAACTGAAAGCTATCGTCACTTTACACGAGTAATAGGGTGATTTTCCTGTTAGCCTCAATTTACACTTTTGTAGAAGGTCATGAAGGAATGACTATTCCTGTGCTGTTTCTGGTTGCAGGGTGTGCCCCATATGCCCAAGATAATATCCTCAGATGACGGCAAATCCAACTTTTCAGAATCAATAAATTATGCAAAGTATAATCACAACTTTAAGAGCATAGCTAAACTGGCTTCCCAGCTTGAGTTTGCAACGCGTTTCCTCTATCAAGCTATTGTTATTCTAACTAAATTTTTTAAGCAATTCCATATTTCAGCATTTATTAGAACCAGAAACTGATCCTTTATAATAATCCAGTTCATAATGTAATATACAAAGACAATTTTTACTTTGAAAGAGAAAGATGGTCAGTGGAGGCTCTGAGAAACTGTTATGTATTCAATTCATAAGAGTCACAGACAATGTGGTTAAAAATTGAATCCATAAAATTGGCAGATGTCTTCTTTCCAGGCTTTTACTTGCTGTTTAAACAATCTGGTCCTGTTATACAATTTACTTCTATAGTTTACAACATTGCACAGTGGTTAAGGGTGGACGCTGGAGCTGAATTTCTTATAATCAAATCCCAATTTCATTCTTACCAGCTCTGTGAACCTGGATAAATTATTTTGTAATTTCTAGGTTAAGTTTCCTCATTTGCAAAATGGAAATAATAAGACTATCTACTTCCCGTAATTTTTGTGAGGCCCAGATGAGATAATCAATGTAACACCTTTCAATGGCTTCTCATTTGCTTTAGAATTAAATTTGATTTCACCGATATAACCTAAAGATTTGGATGCTATTCATCTTGCCTAGAATACATTTTCCCATTTTCTTAGCATTGTCAGCTCATTTTCATTCTTCGGGTGTCACTTCAAATAACACTTCCTCAAGGACACTTTCTGTGACTGATCATCCATCCATCCATCTATCCATTCATCCAACACAAACAAATATTTACTGAGCACCTGCCCTGCACCAGGCATGGTATTAGGTGCTGGGTTTTTATCAAGTGAACAAAAGTGGCCAGTCTTACCCTCATCTTCTCTTGTCATTCTTCAGCATATGACCATGTGTGTTTTCTGCATTTATTGCAATCTGAAATAACCTTGTGTAATTATTTCATTGTAGTTCGAGCAATCTTCGTCCAAAAATCCAAAATGCTCCAAAATCTGAAAGTTTTTTTTTTTTTTTGGCCACAGAATGCCCATATGGGTGGCTAAGAGAGTGGCATCTTTGCTTTCTGATGATTCAATGTACACAAACTTTGTTTTATAAAGAAAATCAAAATAATGTATAAAATTACCTTTAGGCTATGTGTATAAGGTAGACATAAAACAAATAAATTTTGTGTTTTATATGTGAATCCCATCCCCAAGATATCTCATTATGTATATGCAAATATTTGAAAATCTGAAAAATTCCAAACTCCAAACACATTTGGTCTCAAGCATTTTAGGTAAGGGATACTCAACTGGTACTTGCTTTTATCTACCTTCTATTTTAGAAAGTAAGTTTCAGGAGAGCAGAAACCTTATGGATCTTATTTGCTATGTGGAATATAATTGGCACGTGTTAAGGGATTCAATACATGCTTTTTAAAAAGAATAACTGGGCCGGGCGCGGTGGCTCAAGCCTGTAGTCCCAGCACTTTGGGAGGCCGAGACGGGCAGATCACGAGGTCAGGAGATCGAGACCATCCTGGCTAACACGGTGAAACCCCGTCTCTACTAAAAAAAATACAAAAAACTAGCCGGGCGATGTGGCGGGCGCCTGTAGTCCCAGCTACTCCGGAGGCTGAGGCCGGAGAATGGCGTGAACCCGGGAGGCGGAGCTTGCAGTGAGCCGAGATCCGGCCACTGCACTCCAGCCTGGGCGGCAGAGCGAGACTCCGTCTCAAAAAAAAAAAAAAAAAAAAAAAGAATAACTGATTGGTTTTGTCCAGGAAAAAAATTAGTAAGGCTAGGTGCGGTGGTTCACACTTGTAATCTCAACATTTTGGGAAGCCAAATCCAGAGGATCACTTGAGCCCAGGAGTTCGAGACCAGCCTGGACAATGTAGTGGGATCTCATGTTTACAAAAAATTTTAAAAATTAGCCAGGCATGGTGGCATATACCTATAGTCCCAGCTACTTGGGAGGCTGAGGCAGGAGGATTGCTTGAACCCAGGTAGTTTATGCTACAATAAGGAGTTGATTTTAAAAATTCTACTGTTGAATGCACAAGTAGTAAAGAATTTTTAGCTCTTCACTCTAACTCAGAATCTTCTGTCATCCTATGCCTTGTGTGATAAAAATGTTAGTTGTCCATCCTATATACATTGTATTCTTCCTTATTCACAGAACCCCAGTTCTCATAGAGACGGCAATGGGTCCAGCTAGGAAACTATTTCCCCCAACCTTAACTCCCTTCCAGATCAGGAGATCATGGAACACAGTCCTGGTTAATGAGATACGGGCAGAAGTCGCTGTGTGAAGCTTCTAAGGAAAGTCTTTAAAAAGGGAAAAACTTGCCTAGCTTGTTTCTTTTGCCTTTCTGCCTTCCTATTTTCCCTGTCCAGAAGCAGTATAGGATTCTGGAGATGAAGCAATGATCATCTGACACAAAGCGACCATGAGGAAAAGATAATTCCCTCTGCCTCAACATCCTGAAGCCATAAAAATGTCATCATTAAGCTCTTTTGGAGAAGACATATAAAAATCTAAACACACACACACACAGAGTGTGAATTTTTATGGAATAGTAGCAATAATGGTAGGTAGCAAATACATACGGGAAAAGGCCTTGGAAATTGAAAAGAAACAGACCTACACATTTTAGTTGACTTTGAATTTTCTCTGAAGTAAAAGCATATATTTCTAACTATCTGATTGGTAGAGAAGACAAATTTCTATTGTGAGTTTGATTCCTACTATGTATGTAACACATCAAATTCAATCTCCTGAGTTAAACAAACATGGTAGAAATAACTTGTGGATGTCTCAGTCTTTTTTGTTGCCATATACCTGACTATAGAATTTTTAAAAGACTCTTCCAACTTTTTTTTTTTTAAATAAAGAACAAAAGCACATAGTCCTACAAGGCAGGTAAAACTAGTTTAGAGAATAGATTAAAACAATATTTCTGAAGTATATATTATAGAATGTGGGTTTAATAGCCGTTTCAGGGAAAAAGATTAAAACAGCTTTTGGAAATGCTGGGCTAGACATGTTATTTTTAATATAGAATATCATGTGACTTTTAATATTGTGTGCTCAGAGTAAGAAATAAAGCAAACAACACCTCTCAATCTACCTTAGTCGTGGAGCATTTTGTATATCACAGAGCATGGTTTGGAAAACACTAAAATGAAGAATTTTATTGTTCAAAATTTTATAGCTGTAATTAAAAAACTAATAACTTCAGAAAATAATACAAAAATAAATAATAGATGCATTATGAAAATAAATATCAATCTTAAAATCCAGCCTTTAGAATAATTTGTCATCAGATTTTGTTTTAAAAATAAGCACACACAACAATGGCATTAAGAAAGTGAAAAGACAATACAGGGACTGAGAGAAAATATTTTCAAACCATAAATCTGATATGAGACTTATACCAGAATACTTGTATATAAAATACAGAAGTCTTAAACTTCAATAATGAAAATAATCTAATTGAAAAATGGGCACAGGATTAAATAGACATTTCTCCAAAGAAGATATACAAATGGCCATCAAGTACATGAGAAGATGCTCAACATTAGCTATTGTGGACATGCAAACCAAGATCACAGTGAGATACCACCTTATACCCATTAGTATGGGTATAATAACATTTTTTAAAACACACACATAGAAAATAACAAGTGTTGTTGAGGATGTGGAGAAATGAAGACCTTTATAATTTGCTAGTGGAAATGCAAAGTGATGCAGTCACTTTGGAAAACCATTTGACAGTTTCTCAAACTTTTAAACATGGATTTACCACATGATCCAGCAATTTCACTTCCAGTTGTATGCTCAAGAGAAATGAAAACAAATATCCACACAAAAATTTGAAGACAAATGTTCATAGCAGCATTATTGATAATAGCCAAAAGGCAAAAACAACTAAAATGTCTATTAACTAATCAATGGATAAACAAAAATGGTATATCCATACAATGGAATATTTTCTGGCAACAAAAAGGAATTAAGTAGTACTGATATACGCTACACCATGGATAAACCTTCAAAACATTATGCTAAGTGAAAGACGGCAATTACAAAAGACTGCAAACATTTTCATTACTTTTATAAGAAAAGTCTAGAATAGGCAAATCTATAAAGATAGAAAATAGATTGGTCATTGATAAGCCTGGAAGCAGTAGAGAGTCAGGTGAGAATGAGAAGCGGTTGTTAACAGGCATAGGTTTTTTAGGGGGCATGATGAAAATGTTCTGGATTAGTGGTGATAGCTCTAAAGCTTTGTGAATATACTAAAAAACAATGAATTGCATACTTTAAGTGGATAAATCACATGGTATGTGAATCATATTTCAATAATACCTCTATGCACATGCGCGCACGCGCGCGCGCGCACACACACACACACACACACACACACACACACACACACCCCTCACGGTAAAGGATCTCCTTGAGGAAAACCTGATAAGCATCAGTCTTGTCATCCCTATTTAAATTTGAGAAGCATGTTAAAAATATTGAGGAACAGAGTAGGGAATTATAACTAACTTCTTTATGTGTAAGATATTTTGGCTGTATTAAACAATACATATAAGCATGGCTTATTTCTAATAGAAGTGATAAGTATATGTATGATGATCATTATTCCTATTCGTAGTGACTTTGGAATTATTTAGGAATCTTTCCACTTACATTAGTTCCACCTGCAGAGTCTGAACCAAATGGAGATTTTGTAAGTACACTGTTTTTATTTCAAAATTGGCTCCAGGCATAATACTCCACTGAAGAGATACAATATCTAACATTTTTGGATTTGTTATTTTAAACTATAGTTCACCTAGTAGCTTTCATTTCCTTTTTTTTTTCTGTGTGTAAATCCCCTCTTAAAATACTTGAGCAGAGATTTCAGCATTAATATGTATAAAACATATTTTATTAATCAAATAATTCTCCAAATAATTAATGTTTTGACCAATATGTGACCCTTTACATATATTAATAATCACATAATCCAATATTATATGCTGAGAGCTGTTGGATGCTGCCTGTACAACAAAGACAGAATTCTGGCCATCTCATTTTAATAGGGAAGAAAAATATGTAAGCATATTAAAACAAAACATAAGCACACAAAACATTTGTTTTGTTTATTAGTGGTTGAGTCCTAACTGTGTACCAGGCCATCAGTATTGTTTATGCATTATTTTAAAAATCCACAAAATAACCTTCTGGAGCAGTGTTATTTCCCTTCTCTCATAAATGATAGAACTGGGACACACACAGAGCTTTTGCTCTGTGGAATCCTCTGAGGGTCCCACAGACAGAATGCAAACAGCACAGAAGGTCTGCCTTTGAAACACTAGCTCTTCCTCTCTCCATTTTATTCCTCCACATACGAATGGGTAGGTGCTATAATTCACAAATATGGAAACAATGAAGTCTTGCCTAAAAGGCTGGGGCATCAATGAAAACTGAGCTAAGGAAAGCATGTAATGTTTGAGTTAGGTTTTAAGGTATGTAGAGGAGATTACCAGGGATGAGGAGAAATCCTAGGTAGATTGGGGGGTTAAGACATATGGAACCTTATACATGGAGTTTAAGAGTTCAGGGTATACTTTAAAGGCAAGAGAAGACATCAGACACTTCAAACTATGAATTCTATGAACAATATATAAGAAATATTGTCTGTATTTCAAAAAGAAGAGTCTATCAACATAATAGCAGATTATTTATGTAATGGGAGAACTTGTGGGAAGAAAACTGATGGCAAAATTACTTAGAAGACCTCTGCTAAATGTAGAGTTAAATACCAGTTTTTATTAAAGTTCATACCTATTCTCTTTTTATTCCCACAGAGAAAGACCTAGTCAATTCATGATACATTTCAATTGCAATACAAACATTTCACCCTTTCACATTTAATTATTAAGCCATAAAATATTCATGATATCATCTTTATTTTTGCATGAGGATGCAACTGCGTCAACAGGTATAATTAACCTCCCCAAAAAGCAAAGCCTAATAAATTAGAAAATCCATCAAAAGCAGATAGAGGACAGACATTTCAAAGGGGGAAAAATATGATTCCTTTAAACAGGTAATTTACATCCCAATTGCAGGCTGAGCCCCCCTTAGCAGTGCCAGAAAATGTGTCCAAAGGTCTAGAGTGGTTGCCAAGCACTGAGATTTCAATATTTTGAATTACACAGATTAGTGTGAAGGTTTGTCTCGCTCAGGACATTGCACTTAAAGTATAAATGTGAATATGGATGAGAAGATAAAAACACTTATTTCATGACATACATCCTTTTAAGGGAGATCAATATATTGCTTTGCCTTTGGGGTCACTGTGACCCATTAGAGGTAGATCATAATCACCTCGCCTATTGGAGTGGATCAAAATAGAGGAAGTAGAAAAAGCAAAGGTTGAAGGCCTTCAGAAAGTCATGGATACTCATGCTCTGACAAGCAAATCCATATTGCGTATATTAACTAATTCAATAATCAAATTGGGTACCTACAACCTGCCAGGCACAGGTTATGTAAGAGATAAAAAGCTGAATGAGTCTCCACCTCGGAGGAACTCTCATTCTCTAGAGGAAAACAAAACACGTAAATAATTAAATATAATATCATAACCCTGAAAGTTTCTGTTTCTCAGTGCCAGGAAAGGATGCATAATGTGTGACTGTGAAGGTTGAAGAGGGTTTTGTCAGGGAGAAATAAAGTAGGTCGGGTGGTGGAGGCTGAAGGATCATGCCAGGTATATGGAACACCCCTAGCAAATGCTAAGAATGTGAAGGTACACAGACAATTTGCTCAAAAATAAGACGGGTGCACGGATGATCTTTACTTAAGATGCATTAAAAATAAATAAATAAATAAATAGATAGATAGATAGATAAATAAAAACGGTGGCAAAATCTGAGTGTAATTTTGAAAGGCAGGCTAAGAATTTAGTAAATGCAGACTATTGGTTTAAAATAGTCACTGCTTTGTTCAGATTTATTCTTTAGAAAGATACAGTGTAAGAAAGTGGGTATCACAGATTGCAGTCAAGTGAAGGGAGGTGACTCCAAGTAGAAAGACCTGTTATGAAACAGTTGTAAAATCCAGGCAAGAGATAAGGAGGTCTTGAGTCAAGGCAGAGACAGCAGGAATGGAGGAGATGGGGGAGATGGACAGCCATTTCTGAGGTGGAATTTTATTTACTTAAAGAAGTTGAATAAGGGAAGCCATGAAAAAAGGAAAATACTACTCACAATTTGTGTGCTTTTCTATAAATAACTGTCTTGAAAAAAAAAATGCAGACTCCTTGATGGCAGGCCTAGCTTCCAATCACTTAGCCTAGCACTGTGCCTGGCACCTGCAAGTTAGTTAACTAATTAATTACATAAATGCTAAAATGTCGAGTAGTATAGTTGAAGTTCCAAATTAGTGTTACTACCATAATTGTATTATGTTTGAAAGTTATCTCAAGATAGCATGGGACACTTAATATGTTCTTGTTGACTGTGTTGACTAACTTTCAATAAAGAGAAACTAATCACAAAAACCTGACATAAATGTATCTATTCAACCCAAATGTTATTTCTCATGTCAGTATTGCTAATATTCACATTGAACGGTAGTTATTTGCCTGTCATGTTTAACCACATCAGTGTTGCCAATCTGTAGTTGTAAGAAACCAGAGAATCTCTCAGACTGATTGGTAAATGGATAGATCTATACCTTTAAGTTCCATAAGCCATAATCATCAGCTTAATAAATTTAAAATCATTACATAAGTTAATGTAAATATAAAATAATTACATAAATAAATTACATGATTTAAAATAACTAATAAATTTCAAATACCCTGACAGTATATATACCCGCAAATTACCCCATGTTAAATAAGACAAATGCCTAGAATCTAAATCGTTATATTTCTTATCACAGATTTTGTCAGCATGCCTTTTTCGTCTTATGTATCTATCACTACTTTTATTTATAGCTCTTTATATAGCTTTTCATAAAGATGACTCTACATGTATACTTACTTTGTATTCACAGAATATATTAGTAAATAAGCACAAACTAAATAAAAATTAAGTTTCTTAAAGTTTTCAAAGTATCTGCTCCATATTTTGCTGTTTGTCACTTTCATCTCTGAGGGCAGAAGTTGGAACTTCAAGGTATACATCTATCCATTAGACTTGCACACAGGACATAATATATATATATTTTGAAAACCCCTTTAATTTCAAAGTTCCTAAAATTAAATAACAAATAGAAGTTTATGAGATGGAATAAACAATTTAAAAATCAGTCACAATTTTCAATATAAAATAAATCCTCTAATAATTCCATGTCTTCAATTAACTTCTTAGGTATTTTGAAAAGTACTACTCTTGTCAAAATAACGGTATCATTTGTTTAATAATAGCCCAATGTCTTAGTTGACACTGTAATTGTCTAATAAAGATATAGTTCCCAAAGTTCAAAGAAATTGTTACAGTGCAATTTTTTTTTTTTCCAAACTAAGTTTTAAGTCTCGGTCCTGCGACCTTCAGAAATTCATGTCACCTCTCTGGGCTTCACAGAAACATATAAGACAGGATAGGCTACTACTGTCTTATCACAACTACCATCTTTACCCATCTAGTAAGGATTTTATGATGGAGCAAACGAGAGATCCAAAGCAGTGCTTTCTTATCTAACATGATTGTGAATAGAAGACATCTACTTATATTGTGATTTTAAAACTCAACTATACATTCTGTAAATTTAATATGGTTAAGTATCCAAAGTATAGAATTATCTTTAATTTTAATTTTTCCCCTTCACATCAAATAAACATTATTTTTCCCTGTCATGATGGAATAAAGGGATCACTGCTTATAATGCATTATCAGCCATCCTGCAAGAACCAGTATGGGAAAATGTTTATCTAGATGCAGTTAGATTTTTTTGTTGGTTTGTTTTTAACATAACCGGCTTTCGCTGAGGTTAGTAGAATAAATGGAACAATTTTGTCTCAGAATATGAAGATAAATAGAAACTCTTCTAAGAGGGATGAAGCTAAGAGGGGAGCTGTGTAGGTATCATAACTATGTCCTGATGGGGGAACCCTCTTAGCCTCTGGGAACTTCAAGCACCCTACTTTGGCGTGACATTTCATAGGAGCAGACCTCTGGATTATCATAAGGAAGAGTGCTTATCCTGACAAAAACCCAAACCAGATAACAAAAAATATCTTTTCATTTTCAGGATCCCCATTTGAGCTTACTATAAAGTTTCAATTAAACAGTCAGAACTTACATTGCATGGAGGTGTTTAAAAGCATGATTGATTTCTACAAAAAGAACACAGCATTATTCCAATTAATGTACAGATCAAGAGGCCTAGAGGAGCACCTGAATGATCCTTCTTCCATTTTTTAATTTGTTGATGCACGTGTCTCTTTTTAATTCACTAATTAATTTTAGCTTGAAATTGTTTAAGCAATCCTTTTCCATAGCACCAATTCTGAATAAAATATATTTTAAGCTAGGTGCAATGGCATACACCTATAGTTCCAACTACATAGAGTGTGGCAGAGGTAAGAGTCGGAAAATCGTTTGAGCTCAGGAGCTAGAGTCCAGCCTGAGCTACACAGTGAGACCCCATCACTTAAAAAAAAAAAAAAAAAGGTATCACATAGTCATTAATATATATTCATAGACTCATAGCCAATTCTTGAAAAATATCTGAATCTATTATTGGGTACTCACATTAGATTTATCTCATGAAATGTATACTCTGAGTCCTATTTCTACTATCTGGAGTTGGGAATGCCCATAAGATGTACTAATATGTTCAAGGTTAGCTGACTAATTCATTGACAATTATGAATTATGGTACAGTTTATAAGTTATAATTTGAGTGTTATAAACTATAACCTACAGTTTGAGTGTTCACACTAAGCAAAGAAAAAGATATAACAATGACATTATTCTCCAGATTTCATTAACCAACTGTGGGAAGTGAAAGAAATGACTGAAGAACTTTTATCTCCTCAAGTTTGAGTTTTTATTTTAATAAACGAAGTCTATGCCTGAAATTATCAGACTTCAAGAATGTGCTATAAATGAAATAATATAAAGATAACAAAAAATGGGCAATGATAGAAAAACAGTCCTCATAACAGTTTGTGAATTATGGTGCATTTATCTTTGCAGTAAAAGAAATTAAAAAGTTTTATTTCTACAGACAGGCATTGAGCACTGAACCTGGGAATTAAATGGGGTTCCAGACTTTACTACCTTGCTAATTACTTCTCCAGGAGATCATGACTAGTAATATCTAGGATGTATTAGTTTGCTAGAGCTGCCAGAACTAAGTAAACAAATGCAGTGGTTTAGAACAACAATAATTTATTATCTCACAGTTCTAGAGGCTGGAAGTCTGAACTCTATATGTCAACAGGACTATGCTTTCTCACATCTGTAAGAGAAGAACCCTGGCTTCTGGTGGTTTGCTGGCAATTCTTGGGGTTCCTTGGCTTGTAGATGCATCATTAGAATTCTCTGTCTTCAGATGGCCATCTGCCCTCAAGGGGTGTCTGTGTCCAAATTTCCCTTTTTTATAATGATATCAGTCATGTTGAATCAGGGCCCACCATAATGATCTCATTGTAACTTGGTTACCTCTGCAAAGACCCTATTTCCAAATAAGGTAACATCTTGAGGTGTTCGGGGTTAGGATATCAACATATTTTGGGGGGAAAGCACAATTCAACTCTTAGTATATGGGTCTCAGTTTTCTCAACTATATAATAGGGAAGATTATTATCGTACCTAAAGGGGCTCTCAACCAATTATGGATGGAGCAATTTTCATTTTCTCCAAGTAAAATACACGCTTGATAAGTGGTATTGATAGCACTTGCTAAATGAAAGAACTTGGTAAGAACTGTGCTGCCTTCTGCACTTCCTGGAAAAACCTCCTTGGAACAATTATACGTGTAGTAATTGACCATATGATTCTTCCGGTAGATTTTATTTAGAGATTTGGGACTCCTAAATTAGATAATCTCCAAGACCTTTCTAGCCATGATTTTCATGATTCTAGAACATATTTAAGATTTGAATTCCTATTATAAAGACAAAATCAACAAGACAAACATATTCCTGTCCTGCTCATGAATTTTTCCTAAAAACCAGGAAAAAAGTCCCTCATAGTACTTAAAATATTATTCTTATTAACTTTTACTAATGCTCTATTATTATTGCTCTATTATTAATTCTAAACTAGTCTATTCTCTGTAAATATTTTGTTTCATCTATAAATATACACTTCTCAGGATATACTCATTTTGATAAATCATAGTATTCATAAAAATGTCATCAAGTACCTATTTGCTAGATGTTATACCCCTAGCCTCTGTTATAATGTGGGTTCTGGAAAGGTCATGTACCTCTCCCTCCCTTCAGTTGTTTCAGTTGTCAAAGGCAGATGTTAATTAAAATCCCACCAGGCATGTCCAATGGACATACCTTATTTATCAATATCTTATTACTAAATTATTGTAGATGCAATAAGGACTAGGAAGATAATGGCCTCATCAAAGATTTTGAACATTATAAACATAATCAAGGTTGCAAAGAACCATGCTAAAATGACTTAGATATTCCCTGTGGAGGAAAAAGCTTTCATTCATTTACCTTGGCTCTCCACTAGGTTTAACTTATCTGTTTCTGTGCCTCTGATTCAAAGTGTCATCATTCCTCCTGGGGCAACTACCGAACTGCCACCATCAGAATATTTCACAATATATTATTCAACACCAGCGTGCTAGCACAGATCACAAAACACAACCATGTACATAATGCCAGTAGCTGGGGTTTGAGAAAGGGAGTAAGATGAAAGCAAGGCCGCACTGAAAAGACTAAGAAATAAATCAAATGCAAATCAGTGTGACAACCTCCTAGGTTGGAAATTACTCCCAGCCTAAATTTTTAGCAACTGAGAACGACTACTTGCAATAAAAAGGACAACCAAAAGAAACAATTAAAGTTGTCAGGGCATTACAAACCCTATGTACCCTTTAATCATCCTTTTAAAACCTGCTCAAAAGGACTGGGCCCATTCTCACAAACTCCCTCACTTTCAATCTGAGTCTGAGACTCAGAAAATCGAACACTTACAACTGGGTACACAGAGCCTGAGAAAGTTTTGTGAGTTTTTCTTTTTTTCTTTTTTTCCTTTTAAAGTTATACAGACACACATAAAATGTCTGCTTCTACATTTTAGCCTCTGCAACATATAAAATGATGGGGTTTAAACAGTAAAATAACAATACAATGGAGGGAAAAAAGTTTTGCCACTGGCATCGGGTATTATAAACATCAAAGAGTGCCAGTGTAAACCTTTATTCAAGAGACTGGGTTCTCTGTCAAGCAATGCCTTTCTTCCAAAACATCCTTGCTGCCATATGTCTGTACTCAGCCAGCTGCAGATCTAATAAGAAAGTTCTTATTCATGTTGTATAATGTTTTACAGGTTTGCCACGGGGGTCACTCACTGAGTCCTTTACGTCAGAGTCAGAACTCTAACCAGACAGCAGAAAGATGCCAAGAAATGTAGGTTGGGAGGAGAGAGGACTGAGGAAAAAGAAAAGAAACTGTGCATCAAGCTCATAGCCTTTCTATTTATCTGGCACTCACTGAATGCCAGAAGCAATGTTTTTGTTATTATTATTAGTGAAAAAAAAGAAAGGAAAAGGGGCATATTAGGTTATACAAACATTATCATCCACTATAAGATCAGAAATAACTAACTCTCCTGGCTATCTGTTTAGAAAGGAGTGATGCATTCATCTTCTCAAATGTTTGGTAGCTATTTAATTATGTTTCTGCTGTAGTATTCGTTATATTAAAAAAGACATGGCCGGGCGCGGTGGCTTATGCCTGTAATCCCAGCATTTTGGGAGGCCAAGGCAGGCAGATCACCTGAGGTCAGGAGTTTGAGACCAGCCTGGCCAACATGGTAAAACCCTGTCTCTACTAAAAATACAAAAATTAGCCAGACGTGGTAGCGCATGCCTGTAATCTCAGCTACTCGGGAGGTTGAGGCAGGAGAATCGCTTGAACCCGGGAGGCGGAGGTTGCAGTGAGCCGAGATCACACCATTGCACTCCAGACTGAGTGACAAGAGTGAGAGAGCACTCCAGCCTGAGAGTCAAGAGCGAGACTTCGCCTCAAAAAAAAAAAAAAAAACAAACAACAACAACAACAAAACACTAGGAAAACAATGTCTCCTAATGGACTTAAAACATGAAGATGTTTTATTAGCTTCATAGTTTACTTTAATAAAGGAGTTGGCTACATCATCAATTACAAACACTGTATTACCAATACAAACTCATGTTGACATGAAATGAGATTCAGCAAGTAAAAAAAAAATTAGTTTAAGATAGGCACTATAGGAAATAGCATAAACTGGCATCCATTCACTTTTCAAAAACTGAATGGAAGACAGCTTTTACTGAGTCTTTCCTATCCCAACTACCATATGCCTTGCTATGAACTCATTAAGTAGATTTGTAGGTCATTCACAGAACATGGATCTCTGCTTCCAGATGCTTAGAGGTTTAGAAGTTATATTACACATACTCATATTACTTTACTTTTCCATGATGACTTGCTATCATTGTAACACTTTTTAAAAACAATTTGATTTAAAAAATGAATTTTCCAGTGAGTTTTTAGACCCCAGACATTGTTAAAAAATTTAATCACAGGCAAGTAAGTTTTCAAAATGATATAATGCAATCTCAATGAAATTGAAATATTGCTGGACCATTTAAAATACAGAATCTAAAAGCCAATAAAAAGGTGCTTACAGAGGTGCTGACTAGAAGTCAACTTGAAAATAATATCAATAGAGAGAAAAATAATTTTATTGAGGAACAATAGTATCAACTAAATAGAAGGTAAGCCAATGTGTAAAGACGGTGAAGATATGTCTCACCCCTTAAGTGTGATGTCACCACAGAGGTCTCAAAAAATAATCTTCATATGAATTCAGAAGCACAAGAGGCATTAAGAGTTTCAAAATACCTTACTGGTGAATTTTATATTAGTATCCAAAGCCTTACCAACTTTGAAACAAAGTCCTCAAGTATAAGGTTGTTTTCTTTGACTGAGAAAACTGATTACTGTTTTTCACTCTTGTTTATGAGTACTCAAAGAGAAACACAAATCTCCAAGTAAGAAATTTTTCTGCAGTTCTCAGTACTGATAAGATAGCAAGTTTACTCATTATCTCATTTCACAGTTTTTTGATTTTGTCAACCTTCTTCTTGTATCTCAATCCCTTATCTTCTCATACTTTTAGAAGGACTCGCTAGTAACTTAGCAAACAGACTAAATCCCCCAAAAACGAAGTAATATTTTGTAGTCGGTCAAATTTTGCTGTCTTCAAAGACTTTCAGTCAGCAGCAGTGTTACACAGCAGAATATCAAAATACTATTAAGAGTAAATCATGCCGGGCGCGGCGGCTCACGCCTGTAATCCCAGCACTTTGGGAGGCCAAGACGGGCGGATCATGAGGTCAGGAGATCGAGACCATCCTGGCTAACACGGTGAAACCCCGTCTCTACTAAAAATACAAAACATTAGCCGGGCGAGGTGGCGGGTGCCTGTAGTCCCAGCTACTCGGGAGGCTGAGGCAGGAGAATGGCGGGAACCCGGGAGGCGGAGCTTGCAGTGAACCGAGATCGCGCCACTGCACTCCAGCCTGGGCCACAGAGCGAGACTCCGTCTCCAAAAAAAAAAAAAAAAAAAAAAGACTGGTGTTATATTTTGAACTAGTGACTGACACTAAAGGGTCTTTGTTGAAAACAATTTTCATGTTGCTTCAATGAAAGCATCTTGAAGATATTTGGAAAGCACACAGTGATAAAGTGAAATAGCTGATGTCAAAAGCCTCCCGCCTAAATCAGAATGTTTCCATGTTAAAAGATTTGAAAAAGGAACAATAACATTATTATTCTTAAAATCAATTTTAGTCCCTCAAACTCCATCTTGTTGGCAACATTAGAAGTCCTGAAGGTGATGATAGTAACAAGAATAGTAAACAATGATGACTACACAACATATTTTTCTAAGCATGCTTCCTGGGTGACCTCATTCAGTCCTCACAACACATATATTACTATTCCTTTTATACACATAAGGCAACTGAGGCACAGGGAGAATACTAACTTGCCCAAGACTCCGGAGCAGTAACATAGCTCCATCTTCTTTTTTTGTTTGAGACGGAGTTTCATTCTTGTTGCCCAGGAGTTTCATTCTTGTTGCACACTTGATGAGTGTGCAATGGTGGATCTCAGCTCACCACAACTTGCGCCTCCTGGGTTCAAGCGATTCTCCTGCCTCAGCCTCCCGAGTAGCAGAGATTACAGGCAGGCACCACCATATCCAGCTAACTTTTTGTATTTTTAGCAGAGATGGGGTTTCTCCATGTTGGTCAGGCTGGTCTCAAACTACCAACCTCAGGTGATCTGCCTGCCTCAGCCTCCCAAAGTGCTGGGATTACAGGTATGAGCAACTGCACCCATCCTAGCTCCATCTTCTAACCAAAAGAGTGTCATGCACAGAGGTTACCTCTGAGGGCAAGGAATGGGGTGAGACAGATTAGGGACCCATAGGGGATTTCCAAGATTGTAGAATGGTTACTTCTTAGACTCAATAGTTGATGCCTGTGTGTTCATTTTATAATTTAATATTATTCCTATTATAGTAAAAATAACACATAAGATATATACCTATATATAAAATATTTTAAAATGATATGCACGTATAATACTATATATGTTATATACACTAATGTGTGAGCTATTTCACAATTTAAAAATTTAAATAAAAAAACTAGCTATTATACAAATTTTAAAAGTTGGCCTAAGTAGCATCTTGACTGAATTTGAGATTTAGGCAATAAACTTCATGATCTTTTAGTGAGCACACACCATGGTCTTGGCAAAATTTTGTCCCATTCTAGAAGATAACTGAAGATTCCCCCTCTCTCCTAAGAAAAAAGCTTTGGCAAGTAATGGCTACTCTAGGCTGTGGTTTTCTCATTAAAAAACGAGGAAATGGGATAGATTATCGTTACAATACCTTGCAGTTTTCGTATTGGAAGGATGTGAAGAGCTAAAGGAAGCCTCAACTGCTAAGAAAACTTGTCACTGAAACCTAAACACAGTGGGTAATACCAGAATTTGTTAAATCAGGAGTACAGATGAAGACGTATTCTATAGAGTGCTTCTATTTTGTTCCTCCTACCCCTTTCTTAAGCTGCTCCCCTGGGGCCGGGATGGTAGTTCCATAAATAAAGGTGACAACTGATAACTAGGGTTCAAGACTTGGTTGCCCATTAAAGAGGTATGAGTCCTTAGACAGTCATTTAACCACTCCTGTCTTTATAAATTTTTATTAAATATATGCAAGTACCTTGTATCAGTGACATACACATGTAAAGTAATAAACTTGTGTCTCCCTAAACAGGTATGTGCAATTGAAATAACATTTTAAATGTTCCCAGTAGCACTTGATGAGTCATTTTAAAGCAAAGAACTTTTCTATGAAGTGAATCATCCACTGATCAATCTCTTCTATAATTCAAATTTTAAAAACATTTTTTACTTTAAGTGATACATTCCTACGTCAGGGAAGTATTGTTTGCTGAAAGAAATCCCAAGAATCACATGCCCGGTTAGAAATTATAAATTTCATTGTTGCTTTGGTCAATAGCTCAAGGTATTCAAATCAGAAAATATCAAGGTCTAGGACACTAAAAATCAACATTTGAATTCAACATTAAGAAATACCTCTGTATAAGTGGTAATAAATAAGCCAACTGTCAAAATGATCTAAGTACTATTAACTTAAAAAGAAAGATAATTATTCTTTTAGCTCTGCAGACCAAAGAATTTTCCTGTTGAAAGTACAATAGAGGAAAAGGAAATTAGAGAAAGAAGACAAGGTAACAACTGAGACAAGAGGAAAAGGAGAGCGCTCCTCCTCTAAGCAGAATTGCATATGTTCTCTGCATTTTCTCCAAGTTTCAAGGAGAACCCACAGCAGGCAGCTCAGGAGTCTGGATCCCATAAACTGGGAAGGGAGAACAGTTACCTGTATGGCAAGAAGCCCTGGCCTGTGAAAGTCAAGAGGGATCTGTGGCACCAAGGACTCCGAAACAGAAACATGGCAACTTCAAGGAAGGCATTAAACTTGGGACTGGGCTAGGATGCTGCCACTTCATCATATCAATCTCAAGGTCAACGTAGCAAAATATTATTTATCATTCATTAAAATTTTCACTATCTTTAATCTAATGCCACCCACCCCACCCCCCAGGTATACCCCAGGACTTGGTATTTACACCTCCTCCATGTACATTCATTCCCTTGGTGATCTCAGGCTAACTCGTTTTTTAAAATACCATTTAGATGACCATGACTCCCCAGTTAATATTCTCAGTGCCAACCTTCCACATGAATGGCACACTCACAAATACAGCTTCATGCATGGCTAATGAGCTTTGAAAACAACTTTTCCAAAATCAAATGTGTTATTCTTCCCCCAAAGTCTGCTTTTCCCTGCCCCTCCCCATTTCATTGTTTCCCATTTTAGTAAGAGGTAACATCAGAGATCAGTAGGTACCATCCACAACCTTAGGATTATCCCGCCCTCTCACATCACATTTCTGATTTATTCAACAGCAAATTCTGGAGGTTCAGCCCTTCTAAAGACATCACAATTCCAACTATGCCTCAACTCACTAAAATCTTTAACGTAGATTACCGCAAAGCCTTCTTCCCAGATATCCTCACATCATTCAAGTGCTCAAACAAAAACAACATCCCAAAGAAGCCAAAACCACACCCTTTTGCACTGTCTATCTTCTTTCCCTGCTTTATTTTCTTTATAAAACTCAGCCTTTCCTGGCATACTTAATCATCAGTTAATAATTGTCTGTCTTTGGCAGTAGTTCTCAAACTCTCACAATCACCTGAAGGGCCTGTTAGAAGACAAATTGCTGAACCCCACTCTCAGAGTTTCCAGATTCAATAGGTCTAGGCTAGGGCCTTGAGAATTTGCATTTCTAACAATCCCCAGCACACTGATACTAAGGATCTGGGAACCACACTTTGAAAAACATTGCTCTACAGAGGATAAGTTCCTGGAGAGCAGGACCCTTGTGTTGATGGTCCCTGTATCACAAGCACATGAGAGAGCAGACGTGAATGATGCTGTAGTGTAAACTGAAGCAAACCCTTAGAATGACCCTGTACAGTAGACACACCTCAAAGTGTGTCCCAAGCTAGGGGATCTGGGAGTGGCCAACCCAAAGATTTGTTCTTTGTCTATGAGGAACATCTGAAACCCCATCCCATCTCATGGAACATGGGCCATACAGAGAAATGAGGCCCTAAGTTTTGGGTTAATGAGGGTTACCAGGTGGAGGTCATAAAGGAGAGTGTTAAGTGAAAATGCTATATACACTGCATGCTGTTTGCAAGTGGTTGCAGTTCTCCTGCCCAGCCTGCCACCACTGGACCATTTCTGTAGGTAAGTTGGTTCTCCTGTCCTGTCCAGCCCCTTTCCACTGACTCTCTCCTCCGTATGTAAGCTCCTAATGAAACTCCATGTCTCCTTTGTTGGCTCTGGGTCTATTCTTCAGCCTCTTGAACCTAGTGCCTTCACTATTGAGGTTAATGAGGGTTTGGAACAACAGACGCTCAATAACATTCGTTGGACAAATGAATGAATAATCTTGAAATAAACCTATTTTAATATAACAGATGTTTCCATGAGCATTTGATTCTAAATAATTTATCTCAAAACCTCAAAACAACAAAGCATTGTATAAATACACACATATATCTTTTTAAAATAGACTATGTATCAAATTGGAAATCTGGGTATTACCAATCAATACAAAACACATTGATAAAACAGTGTACATGTTCAGTATCACTAATTCACAACTGAATATTCGATCCATTTAAACTCCTTTACCTTTCAAAATGACTGGCTAAAATGCTTGATTCCACTCCCAACATCTAAGGCTTTCCAGACTTAAAAAAAAAATCTCTATTATTCATGTTACCACTCCTCTTTCCTACCACAAATTTTATCTCATAGAAGCTAGATTGTGTAGAAGTTCCTGGCTCCAAAAGATGTGTATAAATTTAAAACTATGTCCACCTATTTCCTTCCTGTCCAGCCAGCCTGTTTCTAGACACCTGCATTTGAACCTGATTCCTACAACCCCAAGAATATAAAACAGCTCCAGGACAGACAGCCAGGAGTTTGGCCAGGAATATATTTGAAGCAGAAGGAAAAGGTATACAAAAAATAAAAGGAATGACACTTGGAACAAAATACGTTTTCATTAACAGGCCGAGGCCATTCTTTAGTTCAAACTGTAGGACATGAAGAACGGCCCATCACAGAGGTGAAGAGGATGTCTCATGAGCCAAGGTCTCCCCTCTGGATCTCCTCCCTCAATTTTAAATCATCAGCCCCCTTTGCAGCATGAGTCTCACGTGGGTTGTCAAGTACAAAGCAGATAACTCACTGCACAAAACAGATGCTAGTATTTCTCAGAACAACACTTGGCTCTGGCTTCTGCTTGCCTGACTCTGACTCCATTCCTCCTTTTGCCACAGGGCTGACAGCTGATGGTGGGTGCTTCTGAGCGTACAAAGCCAAGAAGCAGCAGAGGGATCATCAAACCTTGGGCCAAATCCTAGAAATTATTTGGCAATGTGATCTATTGTCCTGCTATTTTATGTTTTCATAAGCATACAGTAAAACAAGCCAACAATCAAAAAAATATATAGCAAAATCTTCTCATTCTATTGGCAGACATAGGAAAAGAAATTATAAATATTTCTTAAGCATCGGCATGTGTCTTTTGGCTGACTACTTGTGAATTTTTACTCCTATGTTGGTTGATAGCCAGCACACACCAGGATGGAACTCAACCACTTCTAAGCAACTGCGTATTCAGGAAAAAATAAAGCCAATTTGAATGGAAATTCAAGTCAAATAATTGGCTAAATATGTTGTTGATTTTAGCTCCTGAATTTCTTTAGGAATCATGATGTCATTGCCAGCCTAAAACTAACCCACTCAGAGCTCCACATTACTTACAGAAAAATGTCCAGTGTATTTGTCATGGCATAGATGATTTTTTATTACCACATGCCTCCATTCCAGCTCTTCCGCTGCTTCTCCTTGTGTCCTGTGCTTTGGTGATACTGCACTACTTGAATTTCACCAAACATGTTGGATTTTTCATTACTGATACCAATGACTATGGTACAATTCACAGGCTTTAGCGTTAAACATACCTAGGTTCAAAGCTTAATACCCTCAATGAATAGCGCTGTCACCTTGGGCAAGCTTCTTTAAATCTGAATCAGCTTCATCATCATTGAAATGAGGATTAAAGACATCTACATTGGAGGAGTATGGAGAAAAATGATGTGAGATGATGTCCCTTAGCAAAGTACCTGGAGCAGCGCAGGCCTTACCTTCCTTACCACCCCTCTGCCAGCTCCTGCTCATCTTTCAAAACCTGCCTCAAAAGTCACTTCCCTGATGCAGCTGTCCTTCTCTGATGTGCCTTTTTTGTTCTGCTACAGGACTGAGAAAATCAATCAACCAAACAAAAATCACTTTCTCTTTCTTTGCTATTGGGAACTACATCTTGCACATATGTTCATTAGTGCAGTTACTTTACGATGCAGCACATATTTTTACATGCCCTTCTTCATTAATCAGCAGTAGACATACTATGTCTAAATTATCTTTGTATTAAATACCTAAATGAATACTTGCCACAAAGCAGGTACTTCATAAATGTAGAAATTAATGAATATAGAGATCAAAGGGAAAATTCATACAATGTGTTCTATGAGCACATAGTAAAATATTTTTTTAAATCACTATCCTTTATTGCAGATATCAAAATTGAGATATATATTCCTTACTTAACAAAGATTTGTCAGTAATCAATTCCATACCAAGCATTGTAGACATAAAAATGAACACGACATTGCCTTCAGAAGTGACTCAGCTTATGAGGTAGCCACAGATGCTGTGTGCACAACTCCAGGGGGCACCAGTCATAATTTGGCCATTCCTGGTGTTGTGTAACAGGAGTTTTCAGACTCACTCCATGATATCTACTTGCTCTAAGAGAGGGACTTTCAAAATAAAAGTAGAGAGAATAAATAATAACTGTCTTTATAAGTATGGCAAAGTTAAAGAACTACTGCATAAGAAGCCACCTTTGGTCACATAAACTACAACACTAAATAATCATACACTTCCTAGTCTCATAAAAATGCCAATTGCTACCCCTTAAGTTATGAAAAACATTTTATACATTCTTTTTAGCAACACGGATCAATACTATGACTACTTGCCACATGTAGCAATTTCAATTAAATTAAATGAAATGAAATTTTAAAAATTCAATTCCTCAGTTGCACTAGCTACACTTCATGTATGCAATAACCACATGTGACTGTGGCTACCAGATTCAACAACATAGATATAAAAAAAATCCATCAGTACAGAAAGTTCTATCTAACAGTGTTACATGTAGAGAATTAAATAAAATTCTGTTTTTAAAAAAAAAAAAAATCTGATTATGCCTGTGTTCATTTAAATCCATTAAGTGATTTATTAATTCTTTTACCAAAAAAAATTGGTCACCATTCTCTTTTATATGCAAAAGGGAAAAAAAGATGGAAGAAAAAATACTTCAGATGTGAAACATCTATTAATCTTGATTTCCAAATATGGAAATACTCCAATCCAACATTAGGAAGCCTTTTTTTAATGACAGAGCATTTTACTTAATTTTAAAAAGCAGTCTTCTATTCAAAATATCTATTGCTTTTGCTTTCTTTTTGAATTCAGTTATTTTCTCAGCCACAGCTAAAGGGATACATTTGGTTATACTTGGAGATCTTCTCCTAAATGAATCCGATTTTTTCTCCAGTATTAAATATCTTTGAAGCTCTGACTCTGAGCCCTCTAAAAGTTCATTGTCATAGCAAGGATTAGAAAGCTTTCAAAACATGTCCTCTCAAGCTGTAAAAAAAGAACTGATTCTTAGTCTTTATGTATTCATGTAAAAACTTTTCTATGCCTGTAATACGTTTGAACATTGAGAAGATCTCTCTTTATAAAACAGTCTCAGGAATGAATAACTTTTCCGAAGCACTGGGGCAATTTGCTTGCAATTTACCCTTGTGGGGCAAATTGCTGTGTCTCCCCATTCTTAGGAAGATATAAATATTTTGATATTCAAAGAGTATATAGGAATTACCCATGACAGAATAGCTGCTGCCAAGGAGGGAGACATGAGTCCCTGTCTGTCTTCAGAGAAGAACATAGCATAGTTAGTGTTTCCCAAAATGTGCCTTGGACCACTCAGATTGGGAGTCTCTTTGTAAACAGGGTGTTACTAAATGGATTTCTGTGGGCCACATTAGGGATCCCAGGTTTGTGAAGTCATAATCCTAAGGTTAGGACCTAGGAATGTGCATTTGTCAAGTTAGCAAGAGATTGGTATACACATTCTAAAGTGACAACCATTGTCAAAGTGGCAGGGATAAAAGAAAATGCTGGCTAACACAGTGAAACCCCGTCTCTACTAAAAATACAAAAAATTAGCCGGGCGAGGTGGCGGGCGCCTGTAGTCCCAACTACTCGGGAGGCTGAGGCGGGAGAATGGCGTGAACCCGGGAGGCGGAGCTTGCAGTGAGCCGAGATCGCGCCACTACAGCCTGGGCGACAAAGCGAGACTCTGTCTCAAAAAAACAAAAAAAAAAAAAAAAAAAAAAGAGAGAGAGAGAAAATGGTCCCACATGACATTTCCCTGACCTACTGACCGAGCCTGAAGAGAGGAAAATCTGATATTTAAGATAATTGCTAAGTTTTATAACAACAAACCCAGGGATCCCCTTTCAGTGATTTTTACTTATTTGTAAATAAATATAATCTTAAGGATATCCAGTTGAATTAAATCATAAATACTCAGTTTGTTATAGGAGGGAGCTGTAGGAAACACAGCAGAAATTTTATAAAGAAGCTTATTTATGTCATCACGGTGCCCATTATACAACTGAGAAAAACGTTCTGAATAGGAGTTTACAATAATCACACAACATTTGTATATCCAAGCAATCCAAATATACTCAGAGGGAACGTGTCCTCTTTCCTCTCCATTGTTCAAACTATCACATAATCCCCATAGTCCAACCCCTTCCTTCATAGTATAAACTGGTCAAGAACCAGGGCCATGTCTTGTTTTCTTAGTCATGTTTTATTCCCGGTACCTAGATCAACTTAGTTTTTAAATCAACCCTTTTTGAATCGATGGGTGTATGCACTAATGATAACAAGTACAACAAATGGCACTAGCTACTCTGAAAGAAATAAACCAACTTTCAAACTTACTTACCATTTCCTAGAACCACATTGGAAATTATGAAATAGAAGAACACATTTCTGTTCTTGACAGAGTCAAACTACACGGTTTTACAGGCAACTTTGCCATTCAGTAAATGCCTGTGAGACACAAGTAAATCAAGTACTCTCCTAGGGCTCTTTTTCCCATCTGTACAATGAGGGGTAAAACAAGATGCTCTTCCTGCTTTGAAATTCTATAATTTGTATTCGGAGAAAAGAGTTCCTCACCCTAGCTATAGTTTTTAGCCTCATTGAATAAAATATTTTAGCTCATTCTTTTGAATAAAACTTATCTCAATGTAAATGACGTTGGTGACATTAAAATTCCTACTGGTCTCGCTAATTAGTTAAGCTTCACTACATAGAAAAATATTTAACAACAAATTAGAAAATAAAAACGTTTGACTTTTGTAGACAAAGAGGCCGTAGCATAATGGTTCAGAGCCTGTCTCTAGAATCAGACTTTAATAAACATATTCATTATTAAATGAATCGCAGTGAAGGCAACTTGAAAAATTTAAAGAAACTTCATTAGAAAATACCTGTAGAATCCCGTACCCTGAAAGAAATGATCCAGCACAAACCAAAGACATGGAGGTTTCATTTTTTTACATGTGTAAATGTATAGGTATTCTACACGCCAGGTAATGACTATGTTGATCGTAGTACATTTAAAATATATGTGAAGTAGAACTGGCCGTGTAAATTGCAGGATTGTTTTACTAATATTTTGAAATATACAAATCAAGCAAATCATAGTTTTCTTTTACATTTCCACCTATTTTAAGTGCCACTCTATTAAACAAGGAATAAATGAAATTCATCAACAGCTCAGTAATTGACCTCACACAAAGCAAGACCGGTAGGTATCACTATCTAGTAAGGTCAGAGACTTCACCAAAATGAATGCCCCAAATCCATCCCTTTTTGAAAGAGTCTGAATAAGAATCTATGAAAAAAAGTATGCCTGTCTTCACATTTCCATAATAATTGTTATCACTTCTCCCATTACCTTTGGGAGGTTTTGAAACGTCAAAAACTTTCCTTGGCACGGCCTCTTGCCCAGAGAATACTAAGCAAACATGTGCTGAAAAAAAAAAAAGAAAGAGCGTGCGATTCCACACCACTAAGGAGATCAGGGATACTCTAGTCTGCTTTGGATTTCTGCATTAGTCAGAATACTCCACGTGTCCAGTGGAAGGTCAGTTTATAGTAGATTCTTTCCAGCGTAACCCAGTTTCCAGGGTTAAAGTTTGAGTGTCCAGAGGGCTAGCATTTCCAATCTGTGGTTATCTAATACAACATATCAATTGTCCTCTAGGAACTTCTCAAATCACTACCTATACATGTGTAAAGCGGAATTTTTAAGCTAAGGAGTTTTATAACCATTTATCAACACTTGCTTTTGTAAAAAAGGTATCAGTGTATTACGTATTTGACATATATTCTGAGGTCATGCATTCAGAAACACATTTAACATGTTAGTGGTATATTACATTGTCATCATTATCAACAACCATTTCTTCAGGATCTACTATATGCCAGGCAGTATAATAGGCCCTTAACATATATTGTCTCATTATATTCTTAAAACAACTTCTAATAAAGTGCTATGGTTTGAATATCTGTCGCCTTCAAACTTATGTTGAAATTTAAATGTCATTGTAACAATATTAAGATGTAGTAACTTGAAGAGTTGAACAGGCCCTGAGGGCTGTACCCTCATGGCTGAGATTAATACCATGACGAAAGGGTGAGTTCAGCCCCCTGTTGCCCTCTCTTTGCCCTTCTGCCATGTGATGATGCAGCTAGACGGTCCTTGTCAGATACTAATATCATAATCTTGACCTTTCTAGCTTTTAGAACTGTTCTAGAAACAAACTTCTGTTCTTTATATGATTATATAATACCAGTGTCAGGTATTCTGTTATAGCAGCACAAAATGGGCTAAGACAGGTACATGTTATTGAAACCATTTTACATAAACTTGGGTTATGTCACATGCCAAAGTCACACAGCTAGTAAGACACAGCTAATGTGTGAAGCCAAGTTCAATTCCAAAAGCCATGTGTTTTCTATTATGCTTCACTGTCTCTCAACCTTTTCCAGGATGTTTAACTAACAATAAGTTTATAACTCAGACAAGTGATGTTAACACTAAACAAATCTATAACTGAAAGGCTAAAGTATAACAATTATAGACCTGGGAATTAAGAATCAGAAAGTTTATATGACTTTCTCAAGGTCGTATAGCTCAAAAGTTGTAGAAACAAGACTGACATTACTTCTACCCTTTGTTTTCAAGGCGTCTGTTCTTTTAGAAATGATAACGTTACTGCCATTGCATATATTTTCACACCAAATGGTATCAATCATGCTTTACTTTAAACACAACACAAAGAATATAATTCACACATGTGATGCATGGATTTGAGATCAATGACATTTAGAGAATTTAATAGAAGGTTCCTGCATAGTTTATAAAAAGATGACTATTCCTTTCAAAATACCATATTTCCCAAACCATGTCAATCAGTTGAGTAATCAATGATAATATCCTAGGATGATTTGAAACTAAAAACAAGCAAAACAGTAGGAATAGGCTAAAGTATGTTATTGACTTATTTGATTATGCCTTGCAAATTATGATATCTTCTTTGAAAACGTCAAACAAAAATAAAATGCCTGTGTCTCACCACCAGAGATGTGGATTTAATTGTTTTAGGGTGAAACCTGGGAATTGGGATTTTTACATATTCCCATGTTATTTTAATGTGCAGCCAAGGTTGGAAGCCACTGCAAGTGTAACAGACTTACAGATGGTTAGTGGAGGAGGTGGGACTTACAAATGAGATTTCTTAGTCCCAGGTGTGTTATATTCACTGCCTCTTCTTTTCTTCCAATTGAAACAAGCCAAAAAAGGTAACAGTACTTTAAGTTGGCAGTATTAAATTCAGAAATATTTTAATCTCATTTAATGGCATTAAAGTCCTACTGACTGATAAATTGACTGAAATCTGTCTAAATTATTTCAATCATCTCACTAAAACTTCAGTGGAATTTCTAACAGATGTGTCAAAACTGCTTGTGTGGTCCTTACGGTTTAATAAAACATATCAACACAGTCTCCTAACACAGGAAACCGATAAAAAGGTCATAAAAAATCTGAATACCTTGAAAATGCTAAAGTAATTTTTCGTGCATAGTTCCACAAATTCCATGAGAAATTAATACAACTAGGAAAACTACATCCAACAGTTTGTTGATTAAGGAAAATGAGACCAAACCCATCTTGCAACCATCCCAAGAGCTAATAACTTTCTCTAGAGAAAGTAAAGTCATTGATGGATTTTGTAGCTGTTAGACGATGCTAAGTTGCTATTACTCATGAAACAGTTTATTTTCTGTCTCTCAAAAACAAATTCTCTTTAGAGATGTTGCAATGTCAGTCAGCAGACATTATGAAATAGACAATATTTTACCAAATCCCCTATTTTCTCTAGTTTTACTCAACACCCACAAGTATTTCTAACATACTATATTAACATAGTTTACTGCTAAAATTGTATAAATTTATACTAGAAATATAAAAATATATATGCATTGAATGACTATAAACATGGTTTGATTCTATGACAGTGGGACCCAAATTTTTCAATATAGCATGTGACAAAATGTAAAACACGAAAGACTGAAAGTCACTGCTCAACGGCATATATTATGTTAAAAGAAAAATACATAGGCAGAAGAGGAGCAGGCCTTTGACAACATCCTTTGGCAAGGCAGAAATGATTCTGTGTACTTAATTCTGCAAAAAGAACAAAACACATTTATTCATAGGAAGCCCAGAGTACTAAGAATGGATAAGAATCTTGTGACTTTTATTATGAATAATACTGCATTATTTGGTTATGTTTATGTAATGACAGGTGTTATCACAATAATAATAAATAATATGCTTTACATTGAGTCTTTTTCTCCCAATGAACAACTTCCTTGGAGCCTGGCACTTCTGAATCTGTCATCACTCTCATGGAGATAGGACACTACCTAATGTGATGAAGTTGTAATTTTCTAAGCAGTACTCAGGTGCCTCTGATAATGGTAAACGTAGGCTCTAATATGCTCAGAAATTCCTGGAAAATCATTTTGCTTATAGCTTAAAATGTTCTATGTTCTGCCAGATATTCCATTGTGTAATTAAAAATATGCACACAGAACCTTTCTGGGAGATGAAATTTCCTAAACCCCAAGCAATAACATTGTAAAATGTTGACTATTTTACCTGATTCCTGTGCTGAAAGCTATGAAAGCAACAGTAGATATTACTCCATCAGTTTCTGGGCCTCTACGAAGGAGCACTTGATAAATCAAAATAGTATTTATTGGATTTGTCTTCATCTCTTGGTACAAGAGCAGCTTCATAATAATTAAAGAGTGTATAATTTGCAGAGTGGATTTTTTTTGTTTTTTAAACAAAATTTCTATTTTAGAATGACTGTTTACAGAAAAGTTTTGAAGATAGCATATTCTCATATACTGTGCCCCCACCACTAGCCCCTTCAGTTTTTCTTATTAACATTTTATATTAGTATAGTACACTTGTTATAACTAATGGACCAACAGCGATATATTATTACACACAACCAATATTTTACTCAGGTACAGTTTTTCTCTGTTTTTGTTGTTGTTGTTGTTGTTGTTGTTGTTGTTGTTTTTGTTGTTCCAGGGTCCTATCTAGGATGCTATAATACATTTGGTCTTTATATCTTGTCAGGTTCCTCCTGACTGATGATTTTTTCTGATTTTGTTTTTGATGACTTTTTACACTTTCAATGCTGGTCATGTATATTCTAGAATATCCGTCAAATGGGTTTGTCTGAATTTTTTTCATAAGATGGAGTTATGGATTTTTGAAAAGACAACCACATGGGGAAACTGGTATCCTAATTACATCATATTATGGGTCTATACTATCCACACGACTTACTGTGATGGTCCCCTTGATCACCTGGCTGAGGCAGTGTTTGTAAGGTTTCTCCAATGCAGAGTCTTTCTCTTTGCCCATTTCTCTCCTGTACTCTTTGGAAGGAACCACTGTGAGTAGCCCACACTTAAGGAATGGCGAGTTATACTATACATCTTTAAGGGGAGCAATATCCACATAAGCTATTTGGAATTCTATTACATAAGAGACAGCTATTTAGCCCATCTAGTTAATCATTTCTATTAGTGCAGGATCATGAATATTTATTTTATACTTTGGGTTATAATCTAATACATTATTCATTTTGTTTCTTAGGTTGTTTAGACATTGGGAACTCTTTCAGTTGACACTTGTGTCCAATTGACATATCATCAGCGTGTGTGTGTGTGTGTGTGTATGTGTGTGTGAGCACTTCCTAATTTATGTGCACTAAAAGATACTCCAAGCTTTTCCTGTATGTTCCTGAACCAGCCCTAGAATAAGCCACTTTTTCACAGATCCTCTGGTTCCTTCGATTTGTGAAGGTATTAGAAATCACAGTCTCAATGCTGGGTATGATCCCTGCTACTAGAGTGTAGCAATGAACACTCCAGTATGCAGAGCAAGGAAATATATGTGTATATACTAACCCCTGGTTTCATATCTATCCATTTGTATCAACACAAAGCCTTTTTAAAAAATTTTGATGCCATCAACTAAACTGAAAATATCTTCCCCAAACTGGCAACACTTAGTCAAGTAGATCCTCTTTTTGACTCAGTGGTGACTTAACTGTTGCAGTGGAGAAGTAACAGAGTCCTTTTCATCATGTGGCTGCCTGGTTGACTCATGACTGAAGTGGTTTGATAGACTCCACTGTGCACTTCATTTTTGGTCGCTTTTTCTAGTCTTAACACAGAACATGGCACATGGCAACATCCAATAAGTGTTTTTTGAGCAAATGTATGAAGGAGAAGACATATAAATAACATGTATGACCTTCCTTCCTCTTCACTCTCAGAGAATGCTCCTCTTCTTAATGTATAGAAGAAACAGAGGATATGTTATGGAATCTTCCTTGACTTCAGGCCCTGCTTCCTACAAATGTGCCTGTACCATAACTCTCTATATCTTCTGTTTCTGTAATGGAAACAGTATTCGTCTTTACCCCATGTTGACAGATCCATCTGGGGGTTACACTCCCTTTTCCTGCCTTCTCCAGTATGTAGTTTCATCAATCCTTTGCCTAATCCATCCTGTGTCTTCAACTTCTCCATCTCAGCCCTCATTTTGCCCACAGCATACACACTCAAGTTCCTCTCTTTATTCAAATACAGATTTTTATGTCCAAAACCACTTTCTGCTATTTCTCTCTTTTTCTATTTCCCTTCATATTCCAGAATTTTGAAATGCCATCCCTTTCTCTACTGTACTATCTGGCTTCTACCTTTAATTAAATATGGTTAATTTCTACCTAATTTTCTAATTCTAGTGGATTCTTTATTTTAATCGATCTAACATATTACATACCAACAGAAAAGAACATGTGTTATTCAATTAAACTGGCTGACAAATTTGTACAGCAATTTACAAAAACACCCACAATTTGCTTATTATATGCAACTACCATTTGTATAACTGAATTCCAAAAGTATTAAAGGACTATGTTAAAAATCAGCTAAATAAAAAAAAATTAGAAAAAAATACTGATAAAATGTGTTGCTATCTAAAGTAAGCCCATTTTAGAATTTTTTTAATGAAATGATATCTACCATAAAATGATTAAAAATTTCCATTTCAAAGCTATATTAAATGTATGTCAAGCACATTGGAAGTGTTTTATCATATAAATATTATTAATATTTAAAATGTAAATGAGCAGACAATTCATGAGAAAAAATACAAATGGCTAAAAAACATTAAATGTTCAGCTTCATAATTAATGAGCTACTTTTTCCACCTATCAAATTTATGAGTAAGTCAAATATATCTCCCAATTTTAGTAAGTATGAATGAAGACCAGCATTATAGTAATGGTTTCTAGAGAGTGGTAAAAATATATATGATTTTCATTTTTTGTTTATTTCTAAATTTTCTAAGTGGCACTAAAGAGAAGAAAATACATTTACCAACGAGAAGGAAAACATCACGTTTACCCTAGAACAGAAAGTATAATAAAATATATATAAAACATCTGGGAACAAACAAACAAACAACAAAAACAGAGGCTACAATAATTTCAGAGCTAGACATTATAAAACAAAAAAAATAGGCAGAGATACCTGCTGGGATTTTTATAGGGCCAAAAATACCCTTTTAAAATAGTTTTCCTACCGACTTATTCATATCTGATTTTTGTTGGAAAAAAACTTTAAAAATTAAGGTATAAGAACAAACACTTCTTGGGTAAATAGTTCTCACTGGACAAAAATAAGATTGCTTCTGGAAAAGAGGTCTTAATTAGGGCAAGAGAAACTAATGTAGGGGTACCCAAAAGACAGAAAGTGAACATTCTGTAAGGGGAAAAATGGGTGGTGATCTAGAAACCCAGAACACTAAAGGAAAGTCTTCGCACATCACCTAAAACTAGACACTTCAAAAGGCCCTTGTCCAGAATATCATGCTATGGGTCCTGTTTAAAAGGCAGCAGCTGTGGACACAGATGTGGTGCTTCCTTCTGTGATCCAAGCCAAGGCCCCACTGGATAGAAGCAGATTAATATAGCTCTAATGGTGGCAGATTAGATATTTGGCCTGTTTGTTAGACGTAATTGAATCTGCGTTTCTGAGAACAGCTCTTGATGACGCACAATGTCACAAATCCAGCATAAGAAGGGCAGTTTGAGATATGGTAACAGAATACACATGTTGGTGAGGGAAAAATGCTGGCTGTATATGAAAAATACATACATCAACAAATTATAAAAATTTCTTCATTTAAAGATATAATTCCTTATCCTGTAAGAATGGCCTCTCTAAGAACAAAACTAATAATCATATGTATGGATTTTTAATGCTTAAATAAAAACAAGTACTGGAGAAAAAATTCAAAAACCCATAAACCCAGATTTTTTTTTTGGTATCAACTACTTGGTTATTTCAAGTATTTGAGCTCACAAAAAGAATCAGAAAATTGATCATCACAATGAGCTTTTTATGTGGCAGAACTAGGAATTGATCCTCAGTAATACAATTGCAAAGCTACCACCATATTCTAACTGCTTCATCTAGGTTGCTTTCAAGTTGTTTGCCAAATTTCGAACTGCCTGCTCTGAAGGGTGTGACGTCTAAATGGATTCTTTTTAGTAAGTAATACCGCATGAAATGAAAGAACTCTAAGAATGCATTTTTTCTGATCAAATTGCTGTTTACCCAAATCATTCCACAAATATTCATTGAGCAACTATTATCTATCAGACACTGTTCTAAATGATTGGGAAATATCAGGGGACAAAACTGGAAAACAACAACAACAACAACAAAACCAGCTAACATTGTGGAGCTCAAATTCAAGTGAAAAAAAAATTAAAAATATATGTGAGTAAATTCTCGCATGTGTTAGAAGATAAGTGCTTTAGAGTGTCATAAAGAGGGCTGGTATTACAGTGGGTGGGGTTTCATTTGAAATGGGAGTCCTGCGGGAGGGATCAGGTATACAGAAGTTGCATTTAATAAAAAAACTTGAAGACACAGGCAGAGAGGAAGTGAGTCATGGGGATAACTGGGGAGAAAGTGGTCCAGGCAAAGAAAACAGCCAGTGCAATGAGAATGTGCCTGGCATGCACAAAGAATGGTTAAGGAGAAGGATAGCTGCACTGGAGTGAGTGAGGAGAAAGGTAATGAGAGATGAGGTAATGAGAAAGACAAAAGAGCCCAACTGCACAGGCCATGTAGGCAATTGTAAGGTCTAACACGAGAGCCACTGGAGGGTTTTGAGCAGAAGAGTGACATTAACTGACTCAGGTTCTGAAAGGATCACTCGGGCTAATTTGTTGTGAATAGAGAGTGAGGAAGGAAAGGTGGAAGCGGAGAGAAGTGCTACAAGGTTTCTGTAGTAATCAGGGCTAGGCATGATGCTAGCCTGGCTAGAGGTTGTAGCAGCAGAGATGGCGAGAAGTTGTCAGATTGTGGATTATTTAGCAAGTTGAACTAATGGTAGATGGGATGTGAGGTGTAAGAGAGAAAGGGGAGTCAGAGATGCCTTCAGGATTTCTGACAGAGTAAGTGAAAGGCTGGAGTTGCCATCAGCTGTTAGAAAGGACGGAACAGATTTGGAGGCAATAATTGGAAGTTCCATTTGGCACATGTGGAGTATGAGAGGTCTGTTCGATATCTAAGTCAAGAAGCCAATTATTGCAATTGGATATATGAGTGTGGAATTCAGAAGAGGAGAAGCTGTCGGTATGAACTTAAGAGTTATCAGTCTGCCACTTAATTTCTAGTTAAGAGATCAAGGGATATAAAGCATTCACTGGTCAATTAACATATGCCATGCACAATGTCATGCACTTTCAAATACCTTGTCATTTACTTCTTATAACTTCCTTATAAAAACTTCTAGTTTTTACAGACTTGAACTTTCTAGGGACTAACAAATCAAACTGAGAAAGCCTAAGAAACTCCCTGTGGCTAACCAACTTCCTTTATGGTAATGAATTTTAGAAGAGGCAGAACTTGGACTCGCATGCAGGTTTCTCCATTAGCTGTATAGTATAGTCTCTCAAAGGCCCAATACAAACAGAAATGTAGCTTACATTCTGGCTTCTGGGGTGAGGGGAAAAAAAGAAATCCAAAAAGTGAATGCGGAACTGTGCACAATTACCCCCTAGTATCATAATAAATGCCCTTTACGTGAATGGGCACGTAAAGTTTAAAACTAAATTTAATAACCTTTTATAAAGAATAAAAAGATATGGGGTCTTTTAAAATTTCAACCAAAATGTTTAAAACATTTTATGGTTTCATTTACTAAATAAGTAGTCTTCTTGAAAAATCACCTGTTTCTCACAAGATACTTTATTTTGATGACAAATGTGAGCTAAATTGTGTACACATATGAAACATTAAGTAATCAATTTCTCTAAAACATAACAAAAATAAAGAATTAACTTGATGCCATATTTTTCAAAAACAAATAGAATTATCTCTCTTACCAAAGACTTTCCTTAAAAGTTTTATGTGTTACTTCTCTTATCCATTTTAGGTATATCCATAGTTACACAAGATGCACATCTGAGACAATTAACCAGGTAAACATATCAAATATCATTTCTGAAGATATGTATGAGCCAAATTATAAATTCGTCTAGAAAATCATAAATGACTACAAAATATGCCAAGTTTGAGGAAAAATACAATTATAATATTCTTATTACAAACTAATCTACATGTTATGACAAAAAGCTTGCAAATAATCCTTTCATAGGATGATTAATAAAAATGTTTCACGTACTCATTCATACATTAAATGCCCAACGCTGTAGCCTCTATTCTCTGTCTGTGGGGGACAGATGCAGGAAAAAAATTCAAAATTATACAGAATGTTATATTGGAATGAAATACTGTGTGTTTAGTGCATATTATTACAGAAACAACATATAAAATACCTGCTTTTTAAATTTATAGTATAACTTTCAAGGAAACAATGTGAAGTGTTACTTTTCACATGGGTTACAGTTTTATAGGTGAGGTTAACTCAGAGAATAAACACTGACTTAGCATTAACATTTACAAAATAAATTTTTGGAGAACTCATTTGTTTAACCTGCTACACACACACACACACCTCTACCTCCCTTTGGAGTTCCCGTAGCTCCTTGATCCTAATATATATTATTTGGCATATTTCAATATTTATTAAACATTTTCCAAATAAATAACCCTATCCACTGAAACCCACTATGTTCCCTAGAAGCCAGTGAAGTTAGCAGACACTGGAATATGTGTTTTGGGGGCACTAACCAATGGACTTGGTGCCTTATCATCTTATACAACCACAATAGCTCCACATATATTTGTTTTGTACATGGCAGCTCCATGCTGCCATATACAAAAATATTTTCTGGCAAAAAGACTTCTGTTACAAAATAACTTGAAAACTACTGTCCTGAAGACTTCCTCCTTAAAAATATATTTAGAATTATTTAGGTATTAAAGTTTCACATTTATGTAACAGAACTATGGAAAGAATAGTGAGACCATCAACAGGAACTTGGACTCACATTACCATTCAAAAAAGAAACAGGGCATAATAAATCTGCTTTGTCTAATTTACCAGAAAGTTTAACATTTGAGGTGGTAGGAGGTATGATTTTATTAAACACTGAGTTCTTTTCAGTAATGTGCAAGGATTCACATGGTACACGTTTACATTAAAGTAAATAAAACACTTCAGTACAAAAGGGCCCCCTTGAGAAGACCTAAAAAGGTATCATATATAGAAAGAGAGCTCTACACTTTATAGAACATTTTTCATTGTGATCTTATTAGTCTAGCAGTTGAATTAGATTGAGTGATCATATGCAATCTGTAAATGAGCAAATGAGGTACAGTGACAAAAAAAATGATTCATAAGAGATTGCAACGTTAGCAGTAGGAGAAAAGGAGACTCCTAGGTCAAGTTCCAAAAAATTGGCCATGTACCACATAGAACACTGTCATTGTCTAATGACCTAATGCATTATGAATTTACTGTATCAGGATCTCAAGTAATAGGCCATAAATATAGGACTATAGAAAGTAATTGCTGGTTACACATTTGGAATGAAATCTAAACTTAAAGAATGGAGCACTTCTCTTTGAGCTAAAACCTCAGACAGGTTTGGCCTAAGCACTTGCATTTGCTAAGCGAAAAAGCAACTTCCCTGTATAATTACAAGGAAAAGACCTCTGGTGCTTTCAGCTACTGACATATACTCAAAGTGCTTGGCAGAAAAACAGCCCCCAAAGATGTCCATGTTCTAATCCCTAGAATTTGTGAATACATTATCATTCATGGCAAAAGTGACTTTGCAGATGTGATTAAGGACATCGAGTTAGAGTGATGATCCTGACTATCTGGGTGGGCCCAATGTTATCAAAAGGTACTTATAAGAAGAGGCAGGAAGACCAGAGTTAATAGTGAGAGATGTGAAGATGGTAGAAATTATAGTGATGTGATGTGAGAAGGAATCAACTCACCTTTGCCAGCTTTGAAAGTGGAGAAAGAGGGTCGTAAGCCAAGGAACTTGGGCAGCCTCTAGAAGCTGGAAAAGGCAAGGAAACAGATCCCTCTCAGATACTTGAGAAAGGAATGAGACCTTGCCAACACCTTGATTTTAGCCCCATGTGGTCCATGTCAGACTTCTGACCTACAGTTCTGTATAGTTATATAGAATTATAAAATTAATAAATTTGTGGTTTCAAATGCCATTAAAGTTTACAGTAATTTGTAATAGCAACGATAGAGAACTAACACAGTAGTCTTAGAAGAATATGATCTCTTTAATAGACGAAGAGATATTTTAAAATTTATTCAAAAAATATTTGCTGAAAGTCTAAAATATATCAGACTCCAGCAATTAGGATTAAAGAAAACTAAGACATGTTCTCTGTGGTCAGGAGTGAATAGTATTTTCACATATACGAATTGGCTTGAGTGTACATGTTACATGTAGATACACATGTTTATCTGCATGCAGAATACCAACAGAGTAACAGAAGAAGAAAAAGGAAGATAAAGGAAAAACATTTTAGGAATCATTAAGCTAACTGTACAAATGAGGAAACTATAATCCAGTCTGGCATTCACAAAGTTTAACATCCTACTTTCCCATATCTAACTAGTACTACTTTTGCTGAATTAACAAAATGAAAGCAACGTGAAGTCCTTCTTCGATTCTGATATGAACAATCCCTAAATTTAGATTATGAATCAATCAGCCCTAGATGATTCTGAAGAAAATCAGTTGTCATGGTGTTTTCTTCTTCAACAAAAAATTTTAAGCTAAGGAATTGATTCCTGTCTTCTAATTGTAACAGTAAATTACAGATTCCATTACATTTGAAAGCTACAATTTAATGACGACACATTAAAGGTGGTTTATAAACTCTAGGGTGGTTTATAAATTCTAAAGAATATGAAAAATGATGTATATTTTAAAATTAGAACCTAAAATAAGCAAAACTATCAAACACAGAAATGTATTGAAATAAGGTAGTTACGACATAATAATATCCATCTGGAAAACTTTTTGAAATAATATTATTACATCTGACTCTAGTCTCAAAAAATAGAAATTCAAATTAGATCACTCTCTATAATAGAGAATGATCAATATGCATCTATATAATTTATATGTCTAGGACATTACCCATGTCTTCTCCTGAATGACTTCTGACTGATGGAATTTTTCTATTGTGGATAGAAAATCGATGAGGAGGAAAAAAAAGCATTCTATCTTGAATTATTTTTTTCCACAGAGCTTCAACCTCTGTAGCTGAATTTGCATCCTTCTTATATTGAAAATCTATTACAGATAAAAGTATAGTCTTTCTGTGGAATACCTGTTAAAGTCCAGGCATCAGAAACACTAGATTGATGAGTATTTAATAGTAATTGGTATTATAAACTAGTACAGAAACCAAATTTCATATTAGTATTATCTAGTATTCTAAACTAGCATATCAACCTTATAAACTTCATATATATCATCTGTGGTGAACTAAAGAGTTCTAAATACATTAAGTTTGGGGAAAAATATTATGGTGGTACTATAGAAAATAATGGATTAAATGCCTATATAATTTATATGATAAGGACTAAAGGGTCATGATGATAATGACAATGACAGCTATAACACTTTTCCTTGTGCCAGACTCTGTGATACATGATCTTATTTAGGCTTCACAATAATCCAATGAGATATGCATCATCTCCATTTATAGTTAAAGAAAATGACTTAGAAAGATTAAATATCTTTCACAAAGGGACACAGCTAGTAAGTGGTACAGCCAGGATTCAAACTCTGGCCAAAGTTATGTCTGTCCAGCTCCCAAACACCACTTCTTAACCATCTTGTATTGGCAGGAGTGAATGTCCCAAAGTGTCCTGAAGCACTGAACTGATTTATTTCCTCAATCCATGGTACAGAATATTGAGGAATTCAGTTAACCATTAATTTCTTTTATACATAGTCTTAGTTTCCTTGATATAAACTGGAAAGGTTAGACTGGATGATATTAAAAGTTCTTTTTACCTCTACAGTCATTCATTTTTTCAGTCATGTATTCCATAGACAAATACACACGCATTCTATTTGCTAGACTTGCTCTAGGTGAACCAAGTAGGGGAAGTCCCTGACCTGACCTCACTCTGGTAAGGAAGACAGACTACAGACAAACATTTTGGGGGGAAACGACTTCAGGAACTGTAGTTCTGGCCAAGGACATTTGAATTATGACTAAATGAAATGACAGATTAAGTCATAGGCATACATCCCAGTAGAAGAGTTTTCTAGGTAGGGGGGTTTCATTCCAATGGTTCCTTTAAAGTCTAACCACACTGGCCATCCTTTTAACTAAATGTATTTTTCCATATGATTGTGAGACTCATACCTTAAGTGATACATTTTAGATAATAAAAAGAAGTTGGAAGTATAGGAGTTGGAAGTGGTTCAGTAGCATTGAGCTGAACCTTACTCTTTCCTGGACCTGCTAATCTATAAACTGAAAATCTACCATTTGGGAATGCAGTCAGTCACGTGATTCAAATTACCTAGTTGATAACAGTAATTCATACAAAATACATCTAAGGAGGTTGTAGCTGAGACCGCTTAATAAAGCATTACATATCTCAAAAAAAAAAAAAAAAAAAAAAAACACACATCTAAGGTATCAGTGTCATCTATAGCCTCACAAAATATATGTGATGATTATCTTTTGGATTAATGTTACTCTGTGTAGTGTCATTTGTAAATTAACGAACAATTATTTGTGTTCCCCAGTGTTTCAAAGTTCATTCATACAAATTGGAAAGCTTAACAAATACAGAGTTTACAAAAATCAGAATGAGTCTATGTATATTTAATATCATATCAGGACGCACTGCATAAAATGAGGTGTTATTTAGCATAAGATTGGAATGATGACAGCTTAATGTGCTAAACTGATACATCAAAAGCATAATGCAATCATTTCTATTATTGTTATGTCTCATCCTTTCGATTTTATTACTACAGCATCAAACTAACTTGAATTTTGCAAAATAGTCTGGAATGATCACTTAAATATTTACAATCACTACAAAATACCTTTATTTTTTTATAAGTACTCATTACATGAACAAAAAGCAACTCTTTTGGTAGGATTTGGTAGGCAAATAAGCAAACAAAATTTAACTGCCTCGGTCTATGAATAATTTCACATCATGTCTATCGAAGTAAACAGAAAGTTTTACTCCTTTTAAATAACCAAAAAGTTGGCACAAACAAGGTTGTCGGAATAATTTTATTTCTATTTAGAGTAGCAATATTGCATATAACTACTTTAAATGCGCAATCATATATGCTCCCACTATTTTAATTTTACATATAATGTGTTCACTTAGCAGTTTTCAGGCAATAAAAAAAATGTGTTTCTTTTCACTCTGATGAAATTCACAAAAATTCTCTTACTCGAACTTCTTAGTTATTATGTTTGATGAGAATATTTAAATCAAAATGGGATTCAAGTCAATGTATAGGGAGACCTCCGGAAACCTCGACAGGTGGCAGAGACTCTTGCTTCTTCCGCAGTGAAGGGGATACAGTTTAGTATGGTGGTGAAGGAGCCAAGCTTATGTTTTAAGGCAGGCTTTGCTGGTGCCCTCAGCAAGTCATTTAATCTTGTTAAACTCAGCTCTTATCAGTAAAATCAGAATAATTGTAGGAAACAGATGGGGTTGTGAGGATTAACACGTGTATAGGTAAAATGCTCCATATATATTTGACCTTCCTTGCCACTCAGAACGTGTTGCCTGCTGTTAATTATAATAACAGAATTTGTAATACGAGCTGAGAAATTATATGCAGTTTATATACATTTGCCACACTAATTGAACTGTACACTTAAGATCTGTGTATCAGTGCATACAAATTGTACTTCAATAAAATAACAAGAAAATTGAATATACGTAAAGGTAGCAGAATGGGGGTGGAGAGAAAGAAATGTACACTACTTGGATCACATTTATTACTGGATCTTATTAACTTGAACAAGGTTAATAAGAATGATTTGTTTGAAAATGTTTGTCTTTGCATTATTAGTCTAATTATACGAATACTAACAGTTGACCCTTAAATATATTTCATATCATAAAAATCAATTTGTTAATCTCATTTTTGTTATTATAAAGTCTAAAACAGATACAAGTTTTGCGGGAAGTCAGGGACCCCAAACGGAGGGACCGACTGAAGCCCTGGCAGAAGAACATAAATTGTGAAGATTTCATGGGCATTTATTAGTTCCCCAAATTAATACTTTTATAATTTCTTACACCTGTCTTTACTGTATTCTCTTATCATAAATTGTGAAGATTTCATGGACACTTATCACTTCCCCAATGAATATCCTTGTGATTTCCTATGCCTATCTTTACTTTAATCTCTTAATCCTGTCATCTTCTTTGTAAGCTGAGGAGGATGAATGTCGCCTCAGTACCCTGTGATTGTGTCAACTGCACAAATTGTTTGTAGAGCATTTGTGTTTGAATATGAAAACTGGGCATCTTTAAAAAAAGAACAGGATAACAGCGATGTTCAGGGAACAAGAGAGGTAACTTTGAATTGGCCGCAGGTGAGCCGGACGGAACAGAGCTATATACCTCCTCTTTCATAAGCAAATAGGAGAAATATCGCTGAATTCTTTTTCTCAGCAAGGAACATCCCTGACAAAGAGAATGCGCCCTGAAGGTATGCCTATAGATGGCCCCTTTTTAAGGCATCCAGTCTTTTATAGTTGAAGCCGAAGGGATGAAATCAGCCTCGGTCTCTTATAGTGCTCCCAGGTTTATCAAGTAGACAAAAATTCCCACCTAATAAATTTTGGTCAGACAGGTTATCTGCTCTCAAACCGTTTCCCGATAAGATGTTATCAACGACAATGCGTGCCCGAAACTTCATTAGCAATTTTAATTTCACCTCATCCCGTGGTCCTGTGATCTCGCCCTGCCTCCTTTGCTTTGTGATATTTTATTACCTTGTGAAGCATGTGACCTCTGTGACCCACACCCTATTCGTACACTCCATCCCCTTTTGAAAATCGCTAATAAAAACTTGCTGGTTTTACGGCTCGGGGAACATCATGGATCCTGCCTACATGTGATGTCTCCCCCGGACACCCAGCTGTAAATTTCTCTCTCTTGCGCTCTTTCCCTTTATTTCTCAACCCAGCCGAGACACTTAGGAAATAGAAAAGAACCCATGTTAAACATTGGGAGCGGGTTCTCCCGATATACAAGAAACAACCTCAGGCACAATCCACAGCCAAATTGTAATCAGCGTCCTTGTGAAAGTCTCTATTCACTGCACATCTCTAACCATTTTGTAAGGATCCATGGAAATGATATACAAAGATGACTAAAGATTAATAATTTCAAACAAGTCCACAGTAGCCAATGAGATGCTACTAAGGTTGTGCACATTAGGCACAACCTTAAGCATTTCACAAGTATTTCCTCTTATAATCTTCCCAACAATTCTACAGGAGTATGGTCTTCAATCTACCATATAAATGTGGAACGGTAGAACCGTTAGACTGAGTAAATTGTCCAAGGCCACAGGGTTGCTGATGTCAGAGCACACAACAGGACCCATCTCAAACTCCACAGGCTATAATATTTAATCTTTACTTTCCACGGGCCCAAATATGCAAAAACACATGCATGTGCCAATTTGCTACTGAAAAGTATAACATACATGTGATCATTGGTCCTTCTCTTTCATGACAATGTGAGGTATCAATCACTTTACATTCTTGCCTTTACTGCTGTTCCTTTTTGCATCCATACTGAGGCAGAGGGGCAGACGAAGAAGGAAGGAAAGAAAGCAAGGAAAGAGAAAAGAAAAACAGGAAAAGAAATATTTCCATCATCATACTCTTTATCTGTGAAAAAACGTTCAATTTTATAGGTTCTACCAGTAAGGGATAGGTTCTACCTGTAAGACAAAGCTTGAAGAAGTCAAGTAAATGCCGTTTTAAAAAACATATGTTGAAATAATCTGAGATACAGAATACAGTTATCTCTTGATATCTAGAAAAGAGTTACAGAATACAGTTATCTCTTGATATCTATGGCAGATTGGTTCCAGGACCTTGTAGATACCAAAATCCAGGGATGCTCAAGTACCTGATATAAAATGGTATAGTATTTGCATATAACCTAGGCACATTCTCCTGTTCACTTTAAATCATCTCTAGATTACTTATAATACCTAATCCAATGTAAATGCTATGTAAATAGTTGGTATAGTCTGCTGTCGAGGGAATAATGATTTTTTTAAAATCTGTACATGTTCATTTCAGACAGACTCACTATTTTTCTTGAATATTTTCCATCTGAGGTTGGTTGAATCCATGGATGTAGAATCCAGGTATTCAGAAGGCTGACTATACAGAGTTCCTACATTTCCTTCAGTCACAGGGGGGCCTTCTATTTTAATCTGCAAGCTCCACAATGCCCACCAATCTATGAGACTTGGGATTTTATATTATTTAACATTAGGGTAAATTTTCCTTTAACAACATAGGTATAGTTACCAGTCTACTAACAGAGATTATAGTAGAAAATGCTTCTACTTGGATAATGGATAAATGGAAAAATGGTGGGATATAGTTTGATAATTTTTCTAACCAGTGCTCCTTTTAGCTTACTGTATAACACTACTAAATCTTTTCTGCTATAACACGTTTCTGCATAGTTAATTAGCTCATACGCAATTGGTAAACAGTGGGATAGTAAAAGATATACTGACTTACACGATTTCCTCCCCACTGCCTGCCAGCTGGTTAGTGTTTAATCACCAAGTCACAGCAGCAGAACATAAAGTATACTAACACAAATGACCAGAACAGGGCGAAGAGTAACATACAGAGTAATGTAAACCCCATTTTCCTGCACAGTATTCTTCTTTGTTCTGCTTGATCAATGAGTCTCTAATTAGAAATACCCAGTGTTTGTTTTTCTGATTTTGACGCATTTTGCATTTGCCACCCTCTCAACTCTTCTTTCCATCTCTTTTGAATAATCTACCTTCATCTTTTCTCTGTCTATGATTAGGTTTATATTGACCATATCACTTATTTATTTATTTATTTGTACTAACATCTCTTTCTAATGCCACTAGTATTTTGATTAGAATTATTATTTTTTCTCATGATCCTGTTTTTTTTTAGGGCACAATTTGCAGAACCTATGTTTTAAAAAACTTTAATATCATGTTATAGCAGAAACACCTGCCCAAGATTTTATCTTGTTAACATTAAAATAGAGGAGACTCTTAGAATATAGCCCTCCATTCAGTTAAGAGATTATAACTCACTACATTTCAAATAATCAGTTTACATATAATTTATTATAACTTAAATGAGTTCATATAACAATTGTAATAATTTATAAAAATTACTATCTGTTATATACATTTTTCAATTGAGGTAAGTTATGTTTCTGGGATTGAAAACTATAAAGTACTTAATCAGTTGTATCAGAATCACTTTAAGTTGTTTTTGGTTTAAATCTTATGAGAATGTTTCCTAAATAATTGCATCCTCTTTAGGGTACAACTACTTGCAGTTTTCATTAAAGTGACTTGATTGGCTTCTTGAGAAGAAGGATCTAATAATATAGCTTCCATTATAGAATAAGTGCCCACCTCAACATGCAACATAAACACCCATGATAACACTGAAACTTTCAGATAATAGAGCAAGTGGAATTCAAATACAAGGCTTCCTCATGGAACTTCTCTTATGTTTCTTGAGTTCATCTCCCTGCTGAGAGCATCACTAGTAAGATAAATGACTCTCTTCTGGAACCTGTTCAACTTTCTCTGTCACTTTCATATAGTATATATTTATTGGTCCTATATTTTAAAAAATCCTGCAGCCATGATTGAAGACTTTTCTCTTTGAGCACAAAGCCCACATTCATGAGAGACAGAAGCTAAAGTTCAGTACCAACACCTTTTCTATACAACACAGCAAACCAAAATCTAAAAAAGTGTACTTCTTAAACTCTGAAGTCAGGCACTTAATTTTGGACGAATTCTAACAACTGAACATGGACAGCTCATTGATAAGAGCCAAAATAAATTCTTAGTATGGATCCCAAAAGAATTTGGCCCATAAGGGAGTAAAGAGAGAATCCGGGGTGTTGTGGGATGGGGGGGCAGGGGCATGCGGAGTACCCAGGTCCATGAGAATATCAGGAATCAGAGCTGTCATGTCAGATCTCTGAGAACTGTGCTGGTTTGTTTGTGGAGGTGGTTCTACTACAGTGACCTGAAGGCCTCTTGAACAAGTTCTGAGGAGCATAACGGTAACTAGCCAACCATGTTTTCATCTGTGTAAGGGGGCTTGTTCACTAATACTACAATGCCAAAGGATGGCTCTGGTCTTTCAGTAACAGCAGGTTTGTGAGCTTATCACTTCATTTATGCATCCACACATCAAACATATGGAGTACTTGATTAGTATCAGGCACTCATCTATCTCTTTCCTCCTTGCTGATAAGACAGACAGTGTGGCCAGAACATGATTTCTTGAGTAACTAGCACAGAATCAGTTTCCATTTCTCACCATTTTTCACAGTATTCTGTAACCTCCGCTTATCTGTACTGACATTACGAGTACCGGGGCCAGGCGCGGTGGCTCGCGCCTGTAATCCCAGCACTTTGGGAGGCCGAGACGGGTGGATTCGCGAGGTCAGGAGATCGTGACCATCCTGGCTAACACGGTGAAACCCCGTCTCTACTAAAAATTCAAAAACTTAGCCAGGCGTGGTGGCGGGCGCCTGTAGTCCCAGCTAATTGGGTGGCTGAGGCAGGAGAATGGCGTGAACCCGGGAGGCGGAGCTTGCAGTGAGCTGAGATCCGGCCACTGCACCCCAGCCTGGGCGACAGAGCGAGACTCTGTCAAAAAGAAAAAAAAAAAAGTACCAAAGAGGGGGAAATGTGAATCAAATTCAGTATTATTATAGTCTGATGAAAATGAGAATAAAAATTACATGATTTAACATGTAGAATTCCTTTAGTGCAGTAACAGAAATTTAACAAACCCCTCTCTCTTTTTAATGAATAGTTAAATGTTGTCCATTTGGCTTCTTATCAAAGAAATCCAATTTAAAAGTTACCAGGCACTCTCCTACATTGCTGGTGGGAGTGTAAATTGGTACAACCTTCTTAAAAAGCAATCTGGCAACATATACAGAAAGCTTAAAAGTATTCCTACCATTTGGCCTAATAATTCCATTTCTAGGAATATTCTGTAAAGAGATGTTCTGCAACTTTAAGTGTTTTATACAAAACCTTTTATATCATTATTAATTGTAGTAGGGAAAAGTCGAAAACAACACAAATGTCTAACAAGAGAGAATGTTATGTAATAGCCATAGGAAAAACTGGCACATTACCATTAAAAATGTTTTTGAAAACTTAATACAGAAAAAAATGCCTGTGAAACAGATAAATTTAAAAGGAATATTCAAAATTAAGCATATTATTCTATGTAAAATATATAAAATGATGAAGACACATACACCATTACTTATCTTAGATTAATTATAGTTGTTTCTTTGTATGACTCTACCTTTCAAAACACTGAGCTTGTGGTCACAAAGAAATCTAAAATCTGGTATAATGAAAGCATTTAAAGTATTTAGCTGTTATGCTAAGTGCCAGGAATAAAGGCTCAAGCCAGAGCCCAGACAACTAGATTAACAGAACATGTATTAGTGACCACAAGAAGAATGGTCAAGAAAACAGGAGAGGAAAGAAGAGGATAGCAGAATTCCAAGCAGGCATTGACTGAACACATTTCAAACAGGCAGACTTAGGGCAAAGGAGAGTAAATAAAAATTCATGCAACATTCTCTTGTCCACTGTCCATATGGAGGAATTCTCAAATTGAGTGATTTTAGACAGATACTATGTTTAAATAAATAAATAATGATGTAGAATCAATTTCTTTATATGAATCACATTTGTACTAAGTAACTTATCTGATGAAACACAGTTGTACTGAATTTAGGACAGATTGCCATCAATGCCATCAAAACATAGGGCTTCTATTTGTGTATTTTTTTTCTTTTTTTGCAGAATTGTTTAAAATGTTATTTTCTCCAATTCTCTTCAATTACCTTTAGCAAACAGTGGATGGAAACCTTTTGCTTAAGCCTAAATTCTCTACTACAGGGCAAAATAGTCCTAAATATTTCAGTGAAGAATGACATGTATTACTTTCCACTCCAATTCTGCCCGGAAGTAGGAAAGTAGTAAATAAATGTCACTTTTTTTCACACTTGGTCAACTTGAACTGATAACATTTATTCCATAGGAAAGGGAAGTCATAGTTTGTCATGTAAGGAGAAAAAAGTCTGAGGACAAAACTATACACACACACAAACACACACACACAGACACACACACACAGACACACACATACATAACAGTCACAAGACACATTATTCCATTAAGAAATGTACATACACACAGCATGAGCTTCAAGTCACTCACCTACAATTATGCTTCTCTGACCACATGACAATAAAATCAAACATTGAAAATATTTGGCCCTGAATTTGATTATACAGTTATCAATATTTTCATAAACAATATGAAACCTAAGTGCAGGGCATATGGTGGTGTCAAGAAAATATTTTAAAAGTTGTTCTTCAATAAAGTTAAAGGTCATGTAAACACTCTATACACTTTTTATTTCTCTATAAAATTGAATTGGGTTTGGACCAAGAAAAATAAAAGGCTTCAGCCACTTGAATATTTGTACTAATGTCACTCATTTACATTCCTTCTCATCAGAGAGCGGCCTGAAGACAACTTAATCTAGATGACTCAAAATATGCAAAATTCACTTGCTTCACTTGAATCCAAAATTAGAGGTTAGAAGGGCAAATGTTACTACAGCATTGCGCATAATGGTAAAATACTGAAAATAGTCTGAATCCCCTTGTAAACAGAAAGGTTTAAATGTATTCTAGTATACCCATACATCGGAATACTCTGATGCCATTGAAAAGTAGTTTGTGGCCAGGTGCGGTGGCTCACGCCTGTAATCCCAACATTTTGGGAGGCCGAGGCAGGCGAATCACCTGAGGTCAGGAGTTCGAGATCAGCCTGACCAACACGGAGAAACCCCATCTCTACTAAAAATACAAAATTAGCTGGGCATGGCAGCACATGCCTGTAGTCCCAGCTACTTGGGAGGCTGAGGCAGGAGAATCGCTTGAACCCAGTAGTGGGAGGATGCGGTGAGCCGAGATCACGCCATTGCACTGCAGCCTAGGCAACAAGAGCGAAACTCCACCTCAAAAGAAAAAAAAAAAGAAAAATAGTTTATGATGCGTGTGAGTGTGAATGTGTGGAGAGAGAGGGAGAAGTGAGGCACATCTGTGTGTGTTTGTGCCTCTGTATACGTACATATAGTCATCCCTTGGTATCTGAGGGGAATTAGCTCTAGGGCCCTCATAGATAAATAGCATAGTATGTGTACATAACCTATACACATCCTTTCATATACTTTAAATCATCTCCTGATTACTTAAAATACATAATATAATGTAAATGCTATGTAAGTTGTATTTTTATTTATATTATTTTATTGTTGTATTGTTATTTTTTCTAATATTTTCTATTCGCAGTTGGTTGAATCCACAAAGGCAGAACAGACAGGTACAGGGGGTTGACTGTCCATATATGTATATGTACATATACAGACAGAGAAGGAGGTGATCAAGATACACTGCCAAGTAAAAATCAGAATAGCTAAAAAGTGCATGTAAGATTAATTTGTAAATGAATTAATCTATAAAGTGTTAATGATACGATTAACAATATGTGCTGACCAATTTCTATACAGGTGGTACTCACCTACACATTTCAGACATATTAACTTATTTAACTCTCATACTAATCCTGTATTATTGGCTTTATTATTCTCCTCTTTAAATCAATAAGGAAAATAAAGCACAGAGTTACTAGGAAACAAAGTGCCTTACTAGCAAACACAGCTAACTAAGTGTTTTTGCTTTTTGCTCGTAAGTCTTCATTCCCGCCACCACCACCCCACCCTTACTCATCTCCTCCCTCTTCCTCTTCCCTAAAGAGGCTGACTTTACAAATTACCACACCTGGATTCTGGAGTCCATGGATCTTGTTAGGATTCAGTCCATGAGAGTAACCATCAGTGAGTGTGGAATAAAAGAAAAGGTTGAGGTGAATATTTATAACCACCCCTCGCTCTCCTGTCCCCACCTGCTCAATGCAGCAAGGTAATACAATAGTGGCTGCATTTCTCTACCCATAGCCACAGTTCCTGTTCAGTAGCCCCTTTCCCACAGGTACTGCTCTCACTGGGTCACAGTTACGCCTCCCTCTCCTCGTGCCTTTGGTCCCAGTGATAACAGCTTTCCCTTTTTGGGCACCCAGGTTGCCTCATCATTCCTTGTTGTTTTTCTTTTTTTTTTTTTTTTTTTTTTTTTTTTTTTTTTTTTTTTTTTTTTTTTGAGACGGAGTCTCACGCTGTTGCCCAGGCTGGAGTGCAGTGGCGCGATCTCGGCTCACTGCAAGCTCCGCCTCCCGGGTTCCCGCCATTCTCCTGCCTCAGCCTCCCAAGTAGCTGGGACTACAGGCGCCCGCCACCGCGCCCGGCTAATTTTTTTTTTGTATTTTTAGTAGAGACGGGGTTTCACTGTGGTCTCGATCTCCTGACCTTGTGATCCGCCCGCCTCGGCCTCCCAAAGTGCTGGGATTACAGGCTTGAGCCACCGCGCCCGGCCCCTTGTTGTTTTTCTTAATACTTCTATAACTAGGTCCTTCCTCAAAGTCTTCAATGACCTCGGAGTCATCTACTTCCTGCCCAGACTGTGACTCATACAATAGCAGAGACAGGATTCGAACCCAGGCACTCAGGCTCCTGAGGCTGTGCTATGCTTCAACTCACCCTGCAATACTTACTGCCTCCCCACTATGCTAGTCTATGTGTCATTTTAGTACTGAAATACTACTAGGATGGGTGCAGTGGCTCACATTTGTAATCCCAGCACTTTGTGAGGCCGAGGTGGGAGGAGGATCACTTGAGGTCAGGAGTTCGAGACCAGCCTGGCCAACATGGTGAAACCCCATCTCTATAAAAACACAAGAATTGGCCGGACGTGGTGGTGCACGCCTGTAATCCCTGCTGCTCAGGAGGCTGAGGCACAAGAATAGCTTCAACGTGGGAGATGGAGGTTGCAGTGAGCTGAGATCGTACCACTGCACTCCAGTCTAGGCAACACAGTGAGACTCTGCCTCCAAAAAAAAAAAAAAGACAGAGAGACTGCACTAAATTACCTTCAGAAATTTTATCTGGGAAGTAAGATTACAACAGAGAATTTAAATCTGTATATCGTATAGTTGTACAATATTTGAATGTTATTATTTCTCAAACAAAAATGCAGTAACAATGGACACTAATTATTACGAACTACTACTGTAAAGAAATTTGATTATAATTATAGATAACCTAGTTAAGGCAGACAATCCACTTTGTAGTTAAATGTTACTTGACAATCTTAACTACAAGGTCATTTCATAAAGTATGAATAATCATTCTCTAACACAGAGGTCTAGACAATGTGTTGTAGGTTTGCTACCCAGTATGATGCCTACATGGCTCAGGTGAATTTCTATCCCGCCTTAACTCTGTTTATCTTTAAAAATAGGACACCTGAGGTCAAAATTCCCCTTAGTGACCAAACTGGCCAAGACTGGCGGGATCCAAGATGGCAGGTTTCTTGACCTCTGAAGAACCTCTAACTTCATTATAATCTAATTTTCATGCTAAATGATACACCTCACAGCACCATGATGGGGGTCTCACTATGTTGCCCAGACTGGTCTCAAACTCCCCAGCCTCAAGTGATCCGAGGCCTCCCAAATAACTGAAATCACAGGTGTGAGCCACCACCCTGGTACATTATCAAAACAGGAGAAACAGTAATTTAATGATCCTTTAATCCAGGGGTGGTGGCTCTAATGGGATGAGAACCAACAGAAAGAAATGTTTAATATTATGTTTTTAATATTTAAACAACAGATTTTAACCATCACATAATTTTATGGTCTTTTTTGGGACATTACTGATGTTCAATATTGTAAATTTGCTTCGAATTTCATCAAATTTCTAAACTCTATATAAGGTATATTTTATAGGGGACTGGAGTCTAAGTTGCACCTCAGCCTCATGATTGCTAACCTAACCTCAACTCTTGCTCTGCTTAGCCACTGTGCTGAGAAGCCTTATATTCTTCTTTCCATGCAGCAAACACAACATGCTCATGTCACTTCACCAATATTACAAGTTTCCTCCAGAAATGGCCTTGAGCAAGAAAATGGAATTCAATATGAACAATTTTGCCTCATCACTAGACACTTCGGAATGTATGTGTCCTTTCCAAATATTCAAGGATCACTGTTGTAATTTTCTTGCTATGTAAAGGAAATTTCAATCTCCGTTTTTAAATGGCAATCAAGAACTAATAACAGATATGTATTCCTGACACTACATGGCTCAAGCAATGTTTTATATTAGCACCTAACATTAAATTAACCAAATTCATTCAGGGGAAGGAATCATACAAACTCGATCTTTTTTCTTCAATTCTTTCAATCTTTCACCTCCTCTCAATGTGAAATGTTAAACCCATCAATTATATATGTGGTATTTCCTAAAAGATGAATCTAGCTTACCAGAAAAAAAATACAAACCCAGAATTCCCCCATCTCTAGGTATAGAAAGCCTCCAGATGTCACTCAAATCCAACTCTCTTACCAAGGATTTACTAATGAATGACTGCCAGCAGTGAATATACTCTGGCCCCAAATCCTTCTGCCTCTATGACGTCAAGACCTCCACAGCCCTGTGTTTCCTGAGCAAACATGTGGGCAAAATTCAGGTCATTCATTATTGGAGCATAAATGTTAACAATCAATGTCTCCCAGCCATAGCTGTTATCCTGACCTAAGACCCATCTGTCATCAACATCTAAATCAGTGAACATTATTTTCTGACTTAATTTTGCTGGAATAAAGCCATTTAGTCTGTAATTGAGGAAAAAAAGGGATTAACTATAAATTTTAAGTAAATGATATATCTTATGATCACATATGTAAAACATTTCAGTTAGGCATTAATATATCTAAGCACAAATTATTTCCCCTCCTCTGTAGAGATAAACCATGTACTGATTTTTCTTCCTTTCATATACAGAATATACACAGGACAAAACAAATAGTTATTTTATCTCATTTTCATGGCTATAATAGTTTACTGAGACCCAAACAATGTTTTCTGAAATCAAAATGGTAATAAGACTCTGGCATAAGGAAGGTTGTCATTTTTCATGCCCACCTCAAGGCTTGCTTCTGCTGTCAGGGGCTGCCTGAAAGGCTTACTGGCTATGATGCTCCAACTTTATAAATCACAGCCAGACTCAGTCTTCACTAGGCATTTTCTGTATTAATCTCTAGAAACAACAAAATGAATGCATCTGTTCTCTTGTCCACGCACGCGAATGAAAATAAAATACAAAATCCTTAATGAAGGAAGGAAATGACTAAGAAAATAACTGCAAGTAAAAATCTATACTTCACTGTAAACTGAAAACATTTACATAGCCCTATTCAGATACAGAGTGTGTTACTGATTTTGGAGTACGGTATTTGGAAATCTCTTTGATGATTCTCAATTGATCTATTTCAGAAGAATTATTTGTTTATTGCTAAAGAATTATTAGGTAAAAATACTTATGAAATAATAAGATATCACTTTGAACCTGGATACTTCTGGCATAATGATGTGATTATGGGAATTGCATCTTTTTTTTTTTTTTTTTTTTTTTGAGACAGGGACTCACTCTTGCCCAGACTGCAGTATAGTGGTGCAGTTAGCTCATGGCAGCCTCAACCTCCCAGGCTCAAGCAATCCCTTTATTCAGCCTTTCGAGTAGCTGGGACTACAGGTACACATGGTGGCTTGTACCTATAATATACTCAAGAGGCTGAGGTATTTGTTGTTATTTTGTTGTTGTTGTTGTTGTAAAGATGTCTCACTGTGTCGCTCAGGCTGGGCTTGAACTCCTGAGTTTAAGGGATTCTCCCCCCGTCAGGCTCCCATAGTGCTGGGATTACATACCAGTGTAAGCCATTGCACCAGCTGCGAATTGCATTTTGCTTTCCGTACTGAAGAAGCTAATTCTTTTAAAAACTTGTTCACTTAAAGAGAGATACTTGTCTCATGAAAACCAAAATAAAGTTGAGTTTTTTAAACGTGAGTGAAGGTCAGCTTAATTTAACAAAGATCTGTAATTAGCAATTAAATTGAATTCCTTTTTTTTTTTTTTTTTTTTTTTTTTTTTTTTTTGAGACGGAGTCTCGCTCTGTAGCCCAGGCTGGAGTGCAGTGGCCGGATCTCAGCTCACTGCAAGCTCCGCCTCCGGGGTTCACGCCATTCTCCGGCCTCAGCCTCCCGAGTAGCTGGGACTACAGGCGCCCGCCACCTCGTCCGGCTATTTTTTGTATTTCTTAGTAGAGACAGGGTTTCACCGTGTTAGCCAGGATGGTCTCGATCTCCTGACCTCGTGATCCGCCCATCTCGGCCTCCCAAAGTGCTGGGATTACAGGCTTGAGCCACCGCGCCCGGCCTAAATTGAATTCTTAAAAATAAATGCTAAGAATTCCTGTTCACCAGCACTGAACAACACTCACATGCTTTTTTCAAATGACATGACTGGTATCATCAATTGAATCAAAGAAAACCCCAAACTCCACAATCAGGATAGGACTAATTGTGGAGGCATGTAAGGGGAGATTGGGTGGGGGTGTTGGTAGAATACATGAAAGAGAGAGAGGTTGACTGGGAGGAAGAAAGTAAAAAGGAAAATATAGTGTCCCCCTTGCCCCCCAAGAGTAAAGAGCTCAAGAAAAGGGTATTTTTGTTTTACTTGTTTTAAGTGTTGTGCATTTCATAATGCTCCTGGGTAATGCTATGGATAGTATCAATGTCAATAGAAAGGAATATGCATTATGCTCTTATTTTCAATTATATTCATTCTATGTGAAGAAACATAAAAACATAATTCTAACTGATGAGAGTATATATCAAGATAAGCTGTATTAAAAAATATGTGAAAAACTTCAAAATGGGCAAAAAGAAAAAGCAAGACAAATTAGTAAGTTCCCTGACTATCTCACATATTTCTCTGGCTTTTATTGTCTTTGAGTCATTTTACAACTCTGAAAATAACAGAAATTGACAGCAATCTCATTTACCATCAGAAAAATAACAAATAGAAATGGATGCTGTGCCCACTGGAATGCAATTGACTATTGCCATGTGGAAACTGACCACTTTTGCATCTTTCTTTCTTTCTTTTTTTTTTTTTTTTTTTTTTGAGACCGAGTCTCACTCTGTCACCCAGGCTGAGTGCAGTGGCGCAATCTTGGCTCACTACAACTTCTGCCTCCTGGGTTCAAGCAATTCTCCCACCTTAGCCTCCCAAGTAGCTGGAATTACTGGTACCCGCCACCACGCCTGGCTAATTCTTTTTTTGTATTTTTAGTAGAGACAGGGTTTCACCATGTTGACCAGGCTGGTCTCAAACTCCTGACCTCAAGTGATCTGCCTGCCTCGGCCTCCCAAAGTGCCGGGATTACAGGCATGAACCACCACGTCCAGCCTTTCACATCTTTTTGTAAATTCATTTAGCACTTCTTTTCTGATTTTAAATGTATGTGATATTGTAACTTTTCATTTGAATCAGTTGTAACATCTTATTGGTTCCCTCATTAATCAGTTAAATAGAATTTTTGGCATACATTCGTTCATATTTGTATCAGTCATAATTTATTTTTTAAATTATTCTTTAGCTCTACACACAGACATGTGAACACACACTCACAGACAGACATATGTACCAATCAAATTTAATATTATGCTTGGATTTTAAGTAATTTTCTTCACATATTTCTCTTTATTTTTTAAAATTTGTTCAGTAAGCATGGATTATTTCAATAATTAGAAAAAAAGTTTTAAAAAACTATGAAAAAAGTAATGCTTTGAAAGTCTCTACACATACTCTAGCTCTTAAACAAACATGTGATTTTAATATCTGTGATTAAGCCAAGCATGGTGACTCATGCCTGTAATCCCAACACTTTGGGAGGCCGAGTCAGGCAGGTCGCTTGAGGTCAGAAGCTGGAGACCAGCCTGGCCAACAGGCTGAAACCCCATCTCTACTAAAAGTACAAAACTTAGCCAGATGTGGTGGCACATGCCTGTAATCCCAGCTACCTGGGAGGCTGAGGCATGAGACCTGCTTGAACCCGGGAGGTGGGGGTTGCAGTGGGTTGAGATTGCACCACTGCACTCCAGCACAGGTGACAGAGCAAGACACTGTCTCAAAAAAAAAAAAAAAAAAAAACAAATAAGCAAAAATCTTGAATTAGGTGAACCACATAGAAGTAGCCAGTTTCTAAATCACCACATCTATCATATTTTCCTTTTGAGAAACATGAGGAACATATACAGTGGGAAGTCAGAATTGTTAATCTTAATGAATGTATCTCTCTGATATGGTTTGGCTGTGTCCCCACTCAAAATCTCATCTTGAATTGTAATCCCCATGGTCCCCTTGTGTCAAGGGAGACACCAAGTAGATGTAATTGACTCATGGGGATGGCTTCCCCATGCTGTTCTCATGATAGTGAGTTCTCATGAGATCTGATGGTTTTAAAGTGTTAGGCACTTCCTCCTGTGTTCATTCTCCTTCCTGCCACCTTGCAAAGAAGGTACCTTGCTTCCCCTTCGCCTTCCACCATGATTGTAAGTTTCCTGAGGCCTCCCCAGCCATGCGGAACTGTGAGCCCATTAAAACTCTTCCCTTTATAAATTACCCAGTCTCAGGCAGTTATTTATAGCAGTGTGAAAACAGACTAATATATGCTCTATCAATATAAATGTCAAGACAATATATTTTTAAAGTTCTATCAGAAATAGGCTAAAATAAGAATTTACACATGTGTTCTAAAAGAATAACTATCCCTTGGATTTTATTTGGAGAAACATTAAAATATTAACAAAACCTCAAGCTGTGGCATCCCAATATTAGTGAGGTAAGGTCCTTAATCTGGTTGGTCAGGCCACAGACTCCTCATTTCTTCCAAAGTAGTCATCTAAGTGATGGATTTACAGTTTTGTTTTATTTTTTGCCATTCCAGAAAAAAACAAACCTTTGTACTCCATAGCCTGCCATATTTAAAAAAAAGTGAATGCATTAAAGAGAGTAATAATACTTAAAAGTAAAATTAAGTATATAAATAAATACGAAAAGGTAAGTAAATGTCAGGTTATAAGAACACTGATTTCATGTAAATGTAGACAGGTGACTCCTTAAAATGTACAAGTTTTCATGTCAATATCAGCACAGAGTTCATTATGAAATCTCAGTCCATTTTCTTACTAAATACCCCAGTGTACCTGAATGAATAACATCTTATTTTGTCTTATTCTAAGCCCTGAGAATGTAAGTAAAAAGTACTCTGAAAACTTATTAACACTAATCAAAAAAGGACAAAACAAAGTTTCAGAATTCTTATGGGTTGAATTGTGTCCCCCAAAAAAACATACTTGCAGTTCCAATCCCCAGTGCCAATATACATGACCTTATTTGAAAATAGCGTCATTGCTGATGATCAAGTTGGAGTCATTAGGCTAGGTTCCAATCCAATATGTCTGTGTCTTTATAAAAAAGAAATCTGGACTCAGAGACAGACATATAAAAAGAAGGCATGGGAAGAATGCCATTACAAGCCAAGGAATGCTTGAGTCCCCAAAGCTAGGAGAGAGGCACAGAATAGATCTTCCCTCACAGCCCACAGAAAGAACCAACCTGCTGACACCTTGATCTTCGACTTCCAGCCTCCAGAACTGTGGGACAATGCATTCCTAATGTTTAAGCGGCACAGTTCATGGTACTTTGTGACAACAACCCCAGGAAACTAATACAAAATTGACATTTCATTGTCTAATTTCACATGTACTTTTGATCTCAATAAAATACGCTGAAAGTTTGCTGTTCTCTAAACACATTAAGAATGAATGACCAAGATATTTTCTCAAGACTCATTTCTTTCCTCCAAACTCACCACCCATCAACACACAAACATATACCAGGAAAAGGAACAAAAACAAATAAATACATTTTTGAAGAGGATATAGTAATTTTTAAAACACAAATTACAATTGGCCTTTCTAGTCATCCATACATCAATGACCATTATTAGTGATGTTCCCTTAACATCAGTTATTTCACCCTTTACAGCCATACTTTCAAATTTCGAGGACATTTCAAAGTGTATGTTTTACCCTAAGTATAAAAAATAAATGAGATAATGTAATAAAGAACAAAAGGTAGAAGACAAAGCAGAAAGTTTAAACAAAATTCAAGTTGAAAATTGCTGAAATGTTGATTAAACCTAATGGAGCTCATTAGCCATTAACAGATACCAGTGTTAAAGTGAAAAAGAGCAAGCACATTGTGTTACACAGAGAAACTCCTTTCCTTCAGAAATCAAAGATAAGCCTAAAATTACACTTTCCCTTACCCAAAAAGATTAGAAATTGTACAAAGGAGATATGTTGATTTGGGGGAACATTGATTATACCTAACTCTGTTTTTATTATAAGTGGGTTTTATTTAATAAGTTACAACTAAAATATTAAAGAAAAACCTTATATAAAAATTAAAACTGACTACTATATCACTGAGTTATATACTATACCACTACCACTAAGCACAACATACTTTTAAGAGATAAAAATCTCAAGGAAATTATAGTAACTACTTTGTTTAATTCAGAGGAACTAGTTTGAGGAGGGGAGATACAGATTTGTATGTATTATAGAATTCTGTCTGCAGGACCCACTATATAAAGAAATTAAGTACTTAGGTAACAGCTAAAAATATTCCAATATATATACAAGGAGATTTTTGAAATACTCCAGAAAGAAGGCATAATTTAAACAAAAAACAAAAACAAAAAAACTGTTCACTAAGCTATGAGTCAGTTGGGTATGGGAGGAGTGAAGGAACCAGCAGGCTAGGAGGTTCCATGCAGCCTGCTCACACATCCAGAGTCCTATAGGCAAGCCTTACATGAGGAAAGTTAAAAGCATTATACATTTTTAAAATCACATTTTAAATGTCTATACGTCTACACTCATAATTTTCTCTGGAAGATGAAAGGCTATGAGAAGTAAAAGATGTTGAGACTGGAACAAATATTAGGTAATCCATTATTAATATTTACCTTTTCCTCCAAATTTTTCTTTGAGTTTAAAAAAGATTGAATATTAAGCTATGCAGCAGGATGATTTCTCCATAGCAATTAAACTAGAAAGTAGATTTCTAAACATTACAGTAAAAACTGAGTAATATAAGGAAACAGGAAAGGAACATCATGTGTTTTACATTTTAATAAAACATATCAAAGATAAAAGTATTTCTCTACAAAAAGTCAAAGTTCTAATTCAATAATAAAAAAAATCAAGCAGAAACTTGTATTTGCCTGATTCCTACTTCATATCGTACTTTGCACTTTCTAGGAAAAAAATCTTTCCACAGAAACATGAAACATTGCTTTTGAAAGACTAGAAGTAACCAACTAAAAATTAAGCAATTGTTGCAAATAAAATCTGTAGTACAGCTGCATCCATTTAAAAACAGCAGCTGTTGAAGAAATAAAAGTACATTCTCTGCATCAAACTACAAAACATTCAAAAACATAGTGACATGTGATTAAATGGATATTTATTAGAGACAGTTCCATATGGCTTTTACGTAGATTATTTCACATAAACACCAGCTTCTCTTTTTATACTAGAAGTTGAGAAGTGCTTATCTCTAAAACAGTCAGACACACTTAGTTCCAATTTTGTCCATTCAGAAAAAAATTTTTATTTTATTTTCATGTGTATTATAGCTTGGCCAGCTTGAATATGTATAGTTGGGCTTTAATGTTTTGCACTGTTCAATTTTGTGTGCCAAAATCTGCTTCTCTTCATCTGAAACTCTTCTATTCCTCAACTTGAACATGATTTTTTCTTTCCCTACATGTGCTCGAGTAAAACAGTGAAGTAAAGCTCATTCAAGAGAAAAGCACACCTATAGAAACAAGGGAATTTCTCTATGCCATGGCCTTCTGGTAAGTTATGCTGGAACAAAAATATTTGTGTTCCTATATGGCTTAGAAACATTCTTCTACATCAGGATTTTTTTACAGAAAAAAAAAAATACATGTGTGCAATGAATACTTTTAGTCACTAAAATATTTTTCATTTCTTAAATGATCAATTATGTAATTATATGAGTCAAAACAACAAGGAGAAATAATCTTGTGCTTTCTGTTAGAGAAAATTACTTGGGGAACTTCTTAAAAATATCTATTTCCCGCTGGGCGCAGTGGCTCACACCTGTAATCCCAGCACTTTGGGAGGCCGAGGCGGGCGGATTATGAGGTCAGGAGATGGAGACCATCCTGGCTAACACGGTGAAACGCAATCTCTACAAAAAGTACAAAAAAGTAGCCGGGTGTGGTGGCGGGCGCCTGTAGTCCCAGCTCCTCAGGAGGCTGAAGCAGGAGAATGGTGTGAACCTGGGAGGCGGAGCTTGCAGTGAGCCAAGATCACACCACTGTACTCCAGCCTGGGTGACAAAGCGAGACTCTGCTCAAAAAAAAAAAAAATCTATTTCCAAAGTCACTTACATGGAGAATCCGAATAAACTGTTGAAGCCAAAAATCTGTAGAGTTTGGGGGATTCGTGAAGAGATGCTTTAAGCAATAAATGGGATTTATTTCAAAGTTCTTAAAAATATATAAATAAATATTAAAATGCTTCATTTACTTATTTTTGTTGGCTGTTTCATTGTGTTACTCCATATGTAACTACAAAGAGTAGGTCCTATAGTACCCCAGTTATGATTAGGGTTTGATCTAATACAACAACAGTCTTCTTATTCAAACGACTAGGACTAGTTAATAACAACAACAACAACATCAGTAAATACAATTGAAAGAGCCACATAAAGCAAATAATCATTTTTAAGAATTAAATGAGCATATAATAAACTTTCAGTTTCAACTTGAAACATTCATTATTCAGACATTCATTCACCAATCTTTCTATGAAGGGCTAAAATCCTGCAAGGATTAGGTCTCCTACTCTCTACTACACGTCACCTTTAGACGAGATCGGGCGCGTTCAGGGTGGTATGGCCGTAGACATGTCACCTTTAGAAGAAAGATAATTTAAACAACTGTAATGCTGCAGAGTTACTTGATCTTAGTTTTACCAATAGTCCCGAATCATTTCATCTACACCTAAGTTAACATACATGCTATATCTACTTTGCCTTCAAGTCGTTCAAAGAAAGCATTCGATCAAGTTTTCATAGAAACAACAACAATATTTTTGGCTTATATTTCAGTGGTTTATATACTTTTTAATTAAATTATACAATTACAATATTAAGGAAAAGTGGCATAAACTGGCCAGGTAACCACCACAATTGATGGACATCAGTTGGTATTTTTAACAGAAAGACTCCAGAGCACTGGTTAACCCCAGTAAGTTAGGTAAGGTCAAGTCAATGAAGACAATTTCTCCTATGGTTTCATTTCAGAACCTGAATGGTGTTCTGCCTTCACCATCAATGCTAGTTTTGTTTGGTTACTTTGGGAGCTTCTCCCACTAGAACTTACCTTTGTGAAAAGATAGTGGAAAAAGTTATTCATAAATTTTCCTTTCTCACTGCCCTACTATGGTTTTTAAGCTGAATGAATTCACTTCTGGGCAAATCATTACTTTAAGAAAAATGAAAATTACACAATCCAAAGCAAAGAGAGGAGGGAAACTTCTTTACATGAGATGAAAATGGTCAATAAGTTAAGGAAAATTATTCCTAATAGACTTGAAAATAACCTAGGCATTTCTTCAATAACAAGATCCTCTGTGTGTGTTTTACAAATGCTGTATTTTATTTCTTTGAGAAACAAGATTTTTAGAAAACGTAATTGATCATGTTAAATTATACAATGCTTAGGGCACACCGCAGTTTGTCCACAATCAGAAGAATTTTTATATTCTGAACACTTTACTATGTAAATGATAAAGATGTTAATGGAAATAAGTTTAAAAGCCCTGAATGCAGAGGGCCCCTGCTACACAGCTAAAAAATATATAACCTGGATGATGTTCTATTGTTTTGACTTGGAGTTTTATCCTGTGGTTTTTGTACAATTAACTGTCTTTTGTAGCACTGACACTAACTGCCAAATTCCTCTCATTGGTTGATCACTGACACATCTCAAAGATACATCAAATACTCAAACTTTGCATGTTCTGACTTGAAAAACAGTAAGCATTTGGCCTCACAGCTATTAAATGAGGCCTGGTAGCAGCAGCAAGAGCTTGATGGACAGATAAGCTCATCTTCACTGCTGTCCCCATAGCCAAAAGAAAAATTTTTCTCCAGTACTTGCTTTTGTCAACAGTGATGAAAAGAACTCAGAAAAAGATGATTAAATCTTGACAAACTAAGCCTTTTAACTTTGGGGACTTCAGATTTAGATCATCCAGCTTCTCAATTTTGCTCTTTTGTATGCCTTCCAATTGCTTTGCTATACCAGTCAATTTAAAACCAAGTTAAGACTTTGTTGAACAATGTTCAGCTATTAACATCTGAATCTGAACCTATAGGAGTTCATAAAAGATTTCGAGCAATGAGTGATCTTCAAAGCAATGGCAACTGAAGCTGCGGAAGTCTCTGGTCCAAGTGTCCTCCGTGTAATATCACTTTCCAACCACAGTTTCTGCCACGCTGCCCCAGGAAAGCATTTCCTAAATGTGCTCATGTTTGACCATAAACTCAAAGGAGCAAGATTTAGATATAGGATGAACAACCGAAATATTTTTCTGCAGTGAGATTTCTTTTCCTTAATTCCCTTTTAACTCACAAGAAGGGATAGGGACTGGCCTATCCCTATGTTCAGTTCTGGCCCTCAACAACCAAGACACATGATAAGCTCAGGAGATATGCTCAAGGGATAGCAGAGAAGAAAACACTCAAAGGAATTTAGGTAAAAAGGTAATACATGAACTTCAACACTGATCAAGGAGGAGTGGCGTCAAGTCCCCAGGGCTTACTAGTACAATCACGTTATACCCACAAAAAGAGAGCAATCCATCAGTACCCATTGAATGAAACTTTAGCTCTGATACCTTGTAGACTACACTACATCTGATACAGCTTATGCACATAAAAATGAATTATTATTCAGCGCTTTTCAATTTCTATTAACTGTGTCAGCTACCTTTTAAAGGAATGACTAAAACCTTTTCAACAAGGATGAATATTTAGAAGTATTAGATACCGTAACTCAACCGTTATTCTTGAAAAATACAGCAACACTACCTGAAAAACCAAGGGTGAATTCCCAACTAACTGCCATTTTTCTAAGCAAAAGTACAGATAAGAAGCCTGGCCATAATAAAATGTGGATTTTAATAAATGTTGAAAAATGTCACAAAGTCTATATTTTCAAATTAGTATGATTATTTTCTGCTCTTTATTCAGGATAGTAAAAAAAATGCATGAGAAAATTCAGAAAGCTGGTAGACTTTTCAACTATCCAAAAATCTAGGCAAAAAATGTGCCAAAATTTTGACCTGGAAATGATTTGAGATTTACTGTCAATGAGTGACTATTTTACATTAGAATTAATAATATTGAAATACAGACCATAAAATATTGACATTGTCCTGGCTTAATAAGGATTTTGCAATATTAACACTTATCCTGATTATGAAAAAGGAAAACATCATTTTAATTATATTTCAAAACAGGTGGATGAAAAGCATTATTTCCTGGAAAATTTTATATTTACAGTAAACATTTACACCATTACATTTACAGGCAGTTTTTAATCTTGTTTAATACATCCAATATTTATTGAGTCTTTATTGAATGTCAAGCACTGTGCTAGGTAGGTACTGAAAATACAAGAAAAACAAAAAGAATAAGCGTCATCAGGGACTCACTGAAGGCAGGTGTGTAGTGGTCAGCCTATTGGCTCTGGACCAGTACTTATTAATTATATAATGTGACTTATGTGTTTCCAGAAGTGCGATCTAATGAGGGTATATAAAATGCAAATGGCTGCCTAGGTTATGTACGCCTCATTACAACTACAGCTATTACAACTACGTATCAGTATGTTTATTTCCTCAGTATCCTGTTTTGAACCATCGCTCCTTCCAATTTGGCATGTTGCCTTCAAACATGACTCCCCTACATGGGACAAGCTGTCAACAGGAATAAACCATCCTTATTCCTAAGAGCACATTATAAAAATTTAGATGAAGAAGAATTCCTAAAGCTAATTATCCTTCTCTCACAATTATTGTTATAAGTACTGCAATTGTTGACAGACTATTTTGGAAGAATATGAGTCTTCTGCAGAAGCTTAAAGCCTTACACATTTTATTTATTTGCTTTAATTAATGACTTGAGGAATGAGTACTTTTGAGATTTCAAGAAGCCAAACTTGTGGCTTCTGGCAGAAGATTCGATCTGGAGAGAACGGTTTACTCTGGTGACAAGGAGAAAGGCAAGCTGTTGAAGCAGAAGAATCATGAGAAGACTTTTCAAGCACCATTCTTTGTTGTTCTAAAGGAAAGTAGGGGCTAGGAGGCGGGGTGGCTATGGTGTTTTTCAAAAAGTCTCACTCTGTTCCTGTTTTAAGGGTCTCACTCTCAACGCTAACATACTCAATGACAGAGGAAAAGAAATCTTTCTAGTTTTCTTCGTCTTACACACAATGGCATTCCTTTAAATCAGTAATGTTTTAGTTACCTTGAAATACACAAATCCTTCACTCCCTTTTATGTTCAAGGGAAAAGATTTTAGCAGAAATCAAGGTTATTTGAAAAAATCTGTTTATCAAGCCAGATATCGAATTATTCCTTTGACTTACGGCCTTAACAGTTTGCATCTTTGCTAGAAGTGCTGTTCTTTACTACTCTACCAAAAAGAAAGTATTTAACAATGGAGCAGAGGTTCGTTAACACTGACCAGCAACTGGAAAGCTAGAGTCCCTTCTTCCTTGCAAACTGCATGAGAATTCTCAGGATAATTAGGGGCATACATTTGCTGGCACATAGTGTTTGTTTTTGCTGTGATTTTTTTTAATAGGAAAAAGAAGTATTTATGGTAAAATATTATCTCATATTTTTCTTTCAGCAGCACCAGATTTCACAGGCAATCTTAGTCAAATATATAGGATTTATTTGTTTCAAAAGGTTATATATGCAATGGACACTGAAGTTCTTGAAAATGTCAGAAACATGTCTTTCCTTTTAGCAATGAGAAAGTGCTCCCGGTGCATCTGTTAGAGAAACAGCCTCAAAATATGGCTTAGCAGCGAGTAGATAAAAGTAGATGGAATGAAGATTAACCCGTCTATACTAAATCACCAAATAGTATTAGTAGCTAACAAGGCAATTCCTCCATGTTCTGTTTTTTAATTCATAACCAACAGTAATCCTGTTAGACCAGACAAATGAATACTCAGCTGCCACTTTATTGTTAATGACACAAAAGAATATAGGACATTCAGCAATCATATTCCTAATAATTTTCAATGTATACTTTAATAAGTACTGACATTTTCAGCCCACGGATTCAAAACAATTTGATGGAATTTGCCAAGGGTTATAATTTTGTTGTCATATCTTTTTGCTTTTTGGGAAAGGCCTTTCCATCTAAAACCCCAGGCATTGGTTTTAATCCCTGTGGACTCGAGCATATGTTCAAGGGATTCATAGTCTATTCTTCCTGGATAATTTAGATAATCACATGAAACAAATTCCTCTCCAATGCCAACTGTATTCTCCTGATACAGATATTTCCAGAGTGTGTGATGCCACAAGATGGAACAGGCAATAATCAAGACACACTAACCACATGAAAATTTTAAGTTCCCATCTTTAGGGCAGAAATATTGAATTACTCAGTTATTTGGTTTCTTTAAATGTCCCTTGAAATTCTTTTATTATTTTTATATGCCAATCACAGAAGAGTTGACAATCTCTACTTATTAAGATCATAACATCCATCAAATATATCCTGCAAAACTCAAATATCATAACATCAAATATTATGTAGCACAACATAAATATCTCATGTCTACTTTTTACCACTTGGCATAGATATTACCAAGGCATTGATTTTTCCCAGTCTAAGGACATTATAGGTCAATAACTTTCTGACATTAGTATTTTGTCAATAATAGCAATGCTCTACTCGTGTTTTTCTACATATTGCCACAATCCTCAAAATAAGAATAAAAGCAAGAACAAAATCTTTCTTTTATATCTCAAAAGAAAGGACAGTAAAGTATTTAAAATGAAATGATTAAAGCAAAGAAATTTAGACAGAGAAAATGCCTGATTTTAAGCTCCAGGCATAAACTTGTAGCATGAACTACATAACTTGTAGCATGAACTAAAATGCAAACTGAAGCATTTAAACAATGCTTGTGCTTATGGCTTCTCGCCCCCAGTCACTTTCCTCCTGTTTCTACTTGGGTGCTTATCTAGCTTCTGGCATTCCACACCAAAAGTTCCAAGAACATCTGCCCCTCAGTTTCTTTCTTTCTTAGGGGTACGGCCTGTTTCTTCAGCCCATTTGAATCCCATTTTCTTTCCAGATACACAGAACAAAACTGAAAGCATTTTCTGTGTTCTTTACACACCAAGATTGTGTGTGTGTGTGTCACCCAGGCTGAAGTGCACTGGCATGATCTCGGCTCACTGCAACCTCTGCCTCCAAGGTTCAATCAATCCCACTTCAGCCTCTCGAGTAGCTGGGACGACAGGCATGTGCCAACATGTCTGGCTAGTTTTTGTAATTTTTGGTAGAGATGGGGTTTCACCATGTTGGCCAGGCTGGTCTCAAACTCCTGACCTCAAGTGATCTGCTGGCCTCGTCCTCCCAAAGTGCTGGGATGACAGTCATGAGCTACCAGCATGCCCAGCTCCAAGATTCTTTTAATGAATCATTTAATTAGGTGAAGGGGTTGCAAAAAGCCTCTGTATCTTTAAAAAAAAAAAAAACAAAAAACGCTTTACTAAGATTATGCCATTGAACAAACCTCGCATGAAAAAGCAAGTGTGAGCTAACTGAAGGCACTAGGCCCAGAGACTTGGACATGCTACTGATTTTAACACGGGAAGAAAAAGAGGAGCTCAGGAATTTTAAAAGGAGCATACATACACACACACACACACACACACACACATTTTTTCCTCTCCCACATTTGGTATAAGTGATAGGTGTTAAGGAAAAAGAAATATTCCCCCATCTTTAAGTGGCAGAAGTGTCTGGTCACTCAGTTTTGATCAACAGTGACCCAAAGAGAGTGCTTACAAAATTGGGCTAATCTGGCCTCTGAAGATTCGATAGTCACACCACTGTACCACTACCATATCCACCAAAATAAAAAAAAAGATAAATTTATCTTCTATGTTAGGATGAATAATGGCCCCCAAAGATAGCCACATCCTAATCCCTGAACCTGTCAAAATTATTTTATAGGGCAAAAGGGAATTTGCAGATGTGATTAAATTAAGGATTTTGAGATAGGGAGATTCCCCTGATTATCTGGACGGGGCCTAAATATAATCCCAAATGTCCACAGAAGAAAGAAGCAGAGGAAACTTTAAGGACAGCAGCAGTCGAGGCAATGTGAAGATGGAAACAAGATGCTAAACTGCTGCCTTTGAAGATGGAGGAAGAGGCCAGGAGCCAAGGAATGCAAGGAATGAAGCTCTAGAAGCTGGAAAAGGAAAGGAAAAGAATTTTCCCCTGGAGTCTCCTGAGAAAGCAAGCCTCTGCTGAAACCTTAATCTTGGCCCAGTGAACTGACTTCATGCTTATGACCTTCCAGAACTGAAGGAGAATAAATGTGTGTTGTTCTAAGCCACTGAGTTTGTGGTAATTTGTTATAGATGCCAGAGAAAACTAATCCACATACATTAAAATTGAAAAAAAAATTTTGTCCTAAACATCACCTTAAAGAGAGTGAAAATTTGAGAAAAATCCTAAGAGAAAACACTCACAATATATCTAGATGACAAAAGACACGTATTGAAAATACCTAAAGGAATCTTATGAAGTAATACAAAGACAAACCAACAATAATAAAGTGAACAAAAACAAAGGCATTTCAAGAATGACTCTTAAATACATAAAAAGAGGTTCAACATCATTACTCATCATAGATGTGAAAATTAAAACCACAGTAAATTTCATTTTACACGCATCATATTTGTTGGTATATAAAACAACTAGAATTCACCCACCGTGCTGGGGAGAGTGTATATTGTTACAACCACTTTGGAGTGCAGTTTGATTCTATTTAGGAAAGCTGAACAAGCACATACCGTATTTAACCTAACAATTTAACTCCCAGGTATATACCTTAGAGAAATACTTGTACATGTGCACCAAAAGCCACATACAATTTTATTCATATTGTTAATAATATTCAAAAAAGTATTGAAAACAATCCAAAAACCTATCAATACTAGAACGGATCAATGTTATAGGACCTTTATATAATGCATTAATATATAGTGGAAAAATGAATAAACTATAATTATACATAACATGGTTGAATCTCAAAAACAAAGCTGAATGAAAAAAGCAAGTCATAGAAGAAACAGTATGATTCTAATGCGTTAAAAAATAGACAAAAATAAACAGACATATATATATAAATTCTATTTTTAAGAGATCCATGCTATGGAAAAAAGCTAGGGAATGATTTTCTTAAAACTCATGCTACAGGTTAACTGTACAAAGAAGAGAGAAGTATGAGATCAGGGTAGAGCACTCAGGAAGATGTAGTCACTGATAATGTTTTATTTCTTAAACCGAATAGTAGAACACTCTGAAAGCAGTAAGAGGAAAATGCATCGAGTTGGCTAGTGTTTGTTGAAGACACACTGAATTACTTCATAGAACAACAGAGTAATCCCTTTCTAGTTGTCTCTTCCCATCCAGTCTCTCAGGAAACATGTTGAAAATACAGATTCCTGAGCTCCAATTCTAATCCACTGAATTAGATTCTCTGGGGCTGGTGTTCCAGAATGACATAGGTCATGTCAACATACATTCAAATATGACTGTACAAGGGACTGTAAGTTTTAAGAGGGTAGGGAGATACATGTTTCTTTCGGTGTTAAATTTGAGGCCAATATGCACCAATGTTTGCTATTCTTTAAACTGTACCAATATTATATACACTCTTTCATGTGCATAGTATTCATAATTCAAAGTTTTTATCTAAAACATTCAATGACACAACTCACTAGAAGTGTTGTAATAGGAAATCAGATACCAGTTCTAAGTAATCTTACCATTTTAAATGTTCATTATCAATTGTTCAAAAAGCCATGGATAAGATCACATACAATATGTATATACCGAGTATCATTTACAATATGCTAATTCAAACAGATTTAAAAGATTTACCATGTTGGCAAATAAAAATTTCAATGCATTTTAAAAGGTGAATCTGAAAGTATGCATTTTTTAGTATCTTTAGACATTTAATGCCTTTAGATATTTAATGCTTTTAGATAATAAGCTGTTTACTTTTCCAACATTTTGCTCTTTCATCCAAGCCAAATTTTAAAATTCCCCAAAATGAGATTAAAAGTTACACATTCCAACACTGAAAAAAATTTCAGAAGAAACCCTGATAAGATTTAAACTGTTCTTTATTTTTTTCTCAGTGTACAGAGTCACTAGCTACTTACTGTTTTTCTGAGAAATAGTTTTTAAGATGAGTTGCAGCTGTGATAATGTGGTCATTTAGATTAATAAAACCCCTGAGGGATGACTAGATTCAGAGACAGATTTAACAACAGAAGAGGGTGGGATTTTACATCCAACTAAATAGTTGCACCTTTAGGAAGAAAAACAAAGTGGTATCTCTTCAAGTTTCTAGAATTTCCTACTGACAGGGGTTTGCAGTGGGAGGGAAAGGAGGAGCTGAAGTTGTAGGAACGTACAAAAGCTAACTCTCCATAAAATTAACTGCCAGGATGCCAACTATCAGGCAGTAGAGATTTTCCACAGAAAACACCCTGAAAGAAATAAAAGGAATATGCATGGAGTTGGCTAGAGTTTATTGAAGACAATGGGAATTGCTTTGTGGAACAACTGAGTAATCCCTTCCTGGTTATCTTTATCCAGTCTCCTAGGAAACACGTTGAAAATGCAGATTACTGAGCCCCAACTCTGATCCACTGTATTAGATTCTCTAGGGTAGTATCCAAAAATGATCTAGGTCATGTCAACATACATTCAAATACAAGACTCTACAAGGAACTATAAGCCTTAAGAGGGTGGGGATGTATCTGCCTCTTTTGGTATTAAATTCAGAACCAAAATGCACCAGGATGACCACAGGGCTGTTTACAATCAATATCCTTTCTGACCAATCACGTCAAGGCTATGCTGGTAAAAAATATTCTAAATGTTACCATTTCATTTATATCCTGAGTGCCAATGCAGTAGCTGGAAGGGATTACAAAAAAGTATTCAATAAATATATTTTGGAAAAAAATCAGAAAGATAACCTTTAAAAAGGCATCATATATCAAATATTGTTTTGGTATAAAATCTAAAACCCATTACATCTTTGAAATGTGGAGTTTTAAATAAATAACACCAATTTGCTCAGAATCCAAAAATCCTAGAAAATCAATTTACTTTCTTACTTTTTCAGTCCTCATTCTGAGATTTAAAGTACTGGATAACTTGAGGCAACAGAAAAAAGATGGTTTTTGAAACTACGGATTTGCTGTTCAGAAAATAATAGCAATGGCATTCTGAGATGTAAGGGGAACCCAGAGGGGAAGAGAGAGTATGACCGGACTCTGTATTTCTAGAAACTAGGATTTATGAAGCAGAACCACAGAGGAAAAGGAATAAATTCAAGCCACTGGTTCTTCCTTTTGCTTGGCTACATGTTAGACTCACCTGGGGAGATCTTTAAAAAACACCAGCACCGGCCGGGTGCGGTGGCTCACGCCTGTAATCCCAGCACTTTGGGAGGCCGAGGCGGGAGGATCACAAGGTCAGGAGATCGAGACCATCCTGGCTAACACGGTGAAACCCCGTCTCTGCTAAAAAATACAAAAAAATCAGCCGGGCGCGGTGGCGGGCGCCTGTAGTCCCAGCTACTCGGGAGGCTGAGGCAGGAGAATGGCGGGAACCCGGGAGGCGGAGCTTGCAGTGAGCCGAGATCGCGCCACTGCGCTCCAGCCTGGGCGACAGAGCGAGACTCCGTCTCAAAAAAAAAAAAAAAAAAAAAAAAAAACCACCAGCACCTGACCTTACCCCGGATTTAACTGATCATGGATGGAGCCTTTCCATCAATCAGAGTTAAAAGCTCCAGAGATTTTAATGTGCAGAAAAGGCTGAAAACCACTTGTAGACAAATTAAAAATTCGGTTGCACTCTACCCTAAGAGTACATTACAAAATCGTATGGAGATTTTGAAGAGTTCAAATGCTAGGCTGGTCTCCAGAACTGTTGAATCAATCTCCAGGGTAAAACCTGGGAATGGACATGTCAGCTCAAGCTGTAATAACAAAATATTATAGACTGGGTGGCTTAAAACACAGAAATGTATTGTCTCACAGTTCTGGAGACTTGAAATCCGAGATCTAGGTGGCAGCATGGATGGTGTCTAATGAGAGCTTGCTCCTTAGATTACAGACAGACACCTTCTCACTGTGTCCTCACGTGTGAGGACATGGAAAGAGAGTTCAAGCTCTCTGGTGCCTCTTCTTATAAACACACTAATCCCATTATGAGGGCCTACTCTCTCGACCTCATCTAAACCTAACTGCCTGCCAAAGGCCCCTTCACCAAATGCCATCACATAAAAGATTACAACTTCAACATATCAATTTGGGTTGGGGGGGAAAGGACACAATTCAGCCCACAGCATTGCACTGTGAAAGTGTTAGAAAGATTCTGATGCCTATTCAAGACTCATGCATACAGATTCATAATTCCAAGATTATTATTTAAGAAGCAAAGAGATAAATCTCATCTCTACCACCTCCACAGTCACACCCTTAAATTGTTCCCTAGTCCTGTCTAAAATACTTCAAGTGGAAAAGTATTGTAAATTATAACACCCTTTCCTGACCATTTGCAAATTTTTATGAGGGGTAATCCAGATTAGCTATTTAAGGATGTAAGCTTTGTAATCAGATGGTTCTAGGTTCAAACCTCTCATTACAGTGTTCATACTTGAAACCCTGGGACACAACCCCCTTTACAAGTAGATGTCCCACTCAGACATCACGAATTGTTACTTCCCTCTTTCCCACTGAACTCAGAGCCTCAGAGTCCTTCTTAATACAGTATCCCTCAAGTCAGAACAACATTCAAGATAAAAACTATTTACCATTCCCACTTTAAAAACTCCTGTTTTGTGCCATCAAGTCCATCAACACAACTATTTCTTTCTTAAGACAAAGTTCTGGTATACTAAAAACAAAAATTACCCTAACAATTAAAATAATAGAGGATACTGAATGATTAGTGTTAGGTAAGAGAAAACAATCCGAGTTTTGCTAACACATGTGGCAGGGATAGAAAACAACAGAAAAAAAAGACTAAAATATGATTTCCAAGAAGACTTGGAGATAGAAGTATTAATAAATTCAGAAAACAAGGAGATGCAATTTCCCAAAGTCATTATTGGCAGAGAATGTCATTTAGAGTTTCCTGAAAGCCCATAAAGAACAGTTCTGCCATGGGAATATCTATTTTGTCTGCCTTCATTCTGAACACTGACCTTTAACTTCAGAACTAAAGTGTTATTTACAGTTATAGCACTGTTAGGCTGTGTTAAATAATTTACTGTTTTTATTTCCTAGATAACTTACTATGTCCCTATTCCTCCAACATAATATTTCCTCTCAAATGTCATCAAATACATGTTGTACCTAAAAATTTATTATGTTACTCTAGACATTATTCAGTACGCAACGTGTTTTAAAAACATACAAAGGCACCCATGTTTATCAGAAGGGAGATTCTGGTGTTTTTAAACTGAAACAATTCCTAAATAATTATTATCGACAACATAGGATTTGAGTTAATGTATTAAATTCAGAGTAGCCAGTTTATATGCCGAATAAGTACACTGCAGATGTGTGTATTTTAGGAAAGTAAGTGTGAAGGCAATTTGAAAGACTCATTAGAGAATGGGAGGCTAGAAAGAGAAGACCCTTAGGGACCATGACAACCATCTGAGTGGAGAATGACTAGATGTACTACGACTGTGACCATAGGGAGGAGTTGACAGACATGAAACTGGCAGGATATTACAACATAACAAAAGTAAGGAATGAAGTTCAGAAGGCAGGCAAAAATGGATCTTGGACGTTTCACCCAAGTAACTAGAAGGGTATTCATTATTACGATGGCTAGGACAATTTGAAAAATATCAGTCATTCCGTGTTAAAGAATGGCTTAGGGGTATTTAAGGGCTAAACATGAACAAATATGTCTCAAAATCTGCAAAAAACATAAAAAATAATAATGGTAATCATGTGATTTCTGTTCAGCATCTCTGACTCCTTATACCTGATATTTAATAATTCTCAAGCATATTATCACTGGGTTCTGAAATGTAGAGAAGAGGCAGTGGGCTTCAAGGCTTTGGACTTCTCCTCCCAGTTCAGCGTGGAATTGTGAGGACTCAGATAATTAGACCACATTAATGATACACTTAGTGACTGAGTGGCAGCCTCACAGTTTGCAAAATAAGCTACTTAGTAAGCTCTCCTCTAGAATTATTTAACAAAGTAACTCCTGCCAGAAAATATGTTTGAAACTTTGAGAGGATGCTTAGTGGCTCTTCCATCCTTTGTGTAGAGAAGTCCTACAAAACCCAATTACAGTCCTTCCCAATCCACTAACATCCAGTGAACAAACAATTTTTAAGTACTTGTTTTTAATTTCTCTCAACAGAAGTTAGGTTAAAAGTCAAAATAACAATAGTGAAATAATTCTCTTAGGTCTGGCATGTTTGAAGCTGTGTATAGAAGGGAACTACAGAGAAGCTGTGTATAGAAGGGGAAGGACAGTGTAACCTGAAAGACCAGGCAGCCCTTGCTGTCAGTGTAATTTGAATCACCTCTGGCATGTTTATATAGCCATGATTAGCAACAATTTACTACATTTCTAATGTCATGCCAGACATGTATCCTTATCATTTCATTTAATGTTTACAATCAGTCTTATAGATCCCACATTCTTGGGCCAATTTCACAGATTACAGAATGAGTTTCAGAGAGGTTAAATAACTTGCTCAAGACCACAGGCCAGTACAGACCATAATCATTGGTCATTCTAATTTTAAGACAAAAGATTAATGGTAATAAGCAACACATACAAATGTAAAATGTATAACATGCAAAATGTTATTAAAAAGAAAGCAAGCATGATTCTGAGACAGCTCAGGGTATGAAAGGGAAGACTCAGAAATCAATTGCAAATGGAAAAATAAATGCCGGTAATGAATTTATGTATCGAAATCAATCCTAATACAATAATGTTGCTATTTTAAAACCTAAACAATGCTATTTAATTTGTTTAAACATAAGGGACAAAATCACAAAGCTGGCTACAAAAAGAAAATGTGCTATTAATTTTGTAAGTGTTTCAAGAAATGTTCGTATCCATTGAGCAACTCTTTTTTTTTTTTTTTTTTTTTGAGAAGGAGTCTCGCTCTGTCACCAGGCTGGAGTGCAGTGGCCCAATCTCAGCTCACTACAACCTCCACCTCCCGGGTTCAAGTGATTCTCCTACCTCAGTCTCTCGAGTAGCTGGGATTACAGGTGCTTGGCACCATGCCCAGCTAATTTTTGTATTTTTAGTAGAGATGGGGTTTCACCATGTTGGCCAGGATGGTCTTGATTTCTTGACCTTATGATTCACCCACCTCAGCCTCCCAAAGTGCTGGGATTACAGGCGGGAGCCACCGCGCCCGGCCCATTGACCAACTCTTTACTGTCTAAATACCTCAAATATTCAGAATAAAGTAGATATCTTTAAAATGTGTAAGAAGTTCAAAATTTAGTAAAAGATAACTGCAGATATATATATTTCAATGTTTTTAATAGTGTATCACATATAAGAATAAAATATTTTAAAAATCCTCCTTTATATAAGCACGCATAATAAATTCATTTTTATAAACCTTTTCATGTGAAAACATCTAGACTATGAATTAATAGAAAGAATACTAGGCAGGAATATAGAAAGCCATTCCTACACTATCTTTATTAATATAAATCATTTCAGAAATAAAGATTCCTAGATATACAAACCAAAAAAAAAGCATCATCATTATTCCTTTTATTTTCTTCCTTAAAGGATCTCATTCAGACATTTCACATACTTATAATCTATCATTTTAACCAAGTCTACCTTTCCTCAAATCAGAAAAGTTTAAAAGATGAAAACAACCAATAGCTAAGAATTCGTGTTTAACATCAGCCTCATTTCACTTCCAATTACATAGAAAAAAATGAGTGTACCTATTAAACTTAACATATAAGTAGTTCAACAATCAGGAGAAGAGCTTTGGAAGGCATATATAACAAAGGCTACCCACCCAACAAGGAGAAAAACGAAGTCGCAAAAAACAAATGAAGTATGTGCTTATTTCTGAAAATTTTGAATTCAACTCTGGAGTTCAAATGGCAATTTATTTTTTGCACTCATAACTATAAAATGAGAAGCATACGCTTAAGATCTCATTTATCTTTCAAACAAAAAATTGATGAGGGGAAAAGACAGGTACCTTTAGTAACTGGGACAGGCGGTGATGGCTAAGAAGAAAGAAAATAAAACACTTATCCTAAAATTCAAACTTCATCTATCACACACAAAGCCACAATTATATAGTCATACTTTTTAATAGATTAAGTGATTTTTACATTCACATTAGATTTTTCTAGAACAGTAACTACTGAAAAACAGAGCCAGAAACACACAGAGAAAAAATTGCCTTTTATATGAGACATTTAAAAATAATACACTAGTGATAATTTAACTCTTAAATAATTTCTTTAAAAGTACACTGAAAATTTTTAATAAAGCATTCACATTCGAAGTATTACTCATGACCATTCATTATATCACATTATAATCACTTAAATACAAGTCAGCGCACCCTGTTAGATGGTCCACTGAATGGCATCTGTTTATTTCATTCACTTCCTCACCTCATTGAAACACAGGAGAATTGTTGCTTTGTATTCAGCAAGAACTCTTAATTATTAGAACCTTTGTTTATATGCTTCATAATATTTGGATTTTTTTTAAAAAATTACTTGCTTATATAAAAAATAGTTTCGTTCACAGATCGTAGCTGCCAGTGCTAAGTGTTTGTGCTCCATAGGCGCATCCTGTTTCTTTGCTTGTCTTCCAAGAGTCTGGCTGTCAGGAATTGGAATGGGAACAATTTCCCTGTTGCATAACACAGTTCAGTGTACTGGACAAAGGGTGGGGCCTCAGGACTCCAGTGACTATTTGGATAGATCTCTAGGGAACATGCTTTTCAAGAGTCCAAAGAGAGAAAAATAAATGGGCCAGGGGGTCAGGTTTTAACCTGCTGACTTAGTTCACTGGCTCTTCACACTAGGCAACGGGCTCTGCACCACTTCCATTGAAACACGGTTTCTTATTGATCCAAAATCCCCAAAAGAGAGATCTAATATGAGTAATATTTTGGGCACAAGTTGGTATTATTTATAACACTTCCCTGTTCTGGAATATTCTTTGAGATATAGTCTCTCAAGTTCTAAGAAGTAGGAACTGTTTGTCCTATCTTCTTTCCCTATTTCATCCATCTCCAGGACTTTCAACTTCTATATTTCCTATTTTATTTAGGACAGGCTACCATTTTAAATTTTTAAAATAAAAGTACCAGCTGGGTGCAGTGGCTCCTGCCTGTAATCCCAGCACTTTGGGAGGCTGAGGCGGGCGGATCACAGGGTCAGGAGTTCAAGATCAGCCTGGCCAGCATGGTGAAACCCCATCTCTACTAAACATACAAGAAATTAGCTGGGCACAGTGGCGTGCGCCTGTAGTCCCACTACTCGGGAGGCTGAGGCAGGAGAATTGCTTGAACCTGGCAGGCAAAGGTTGCAGTGAGCCAAGATCGCACCATAGCACTCCAGCCTGGGCGACAAAGTGAGACTGTCTCAAAAAAATAAACAAATAAATAAAATAAAATAAATACATTTTTTAAACGTACCTAGAGAATTAACATTCTAAAACACATAAGTACTTAGCTTGGGGAGTTGGTAGAAAGTTTTACTATCAGAGCTGTGGGCGTGTGTAATCCAACAACGTAATATGAACCAATATAAGGGCTACTCTGTTCTTGGAATACATATTCTGCAAAAATGAAAACAATGACTTGCTATTAAAGAGAAGAAACTGTTAAGCAACCTTCAATTTCATCGACTTTTATCTTCAGAAAGGAAGATTTGATGAACTTAGACCTGGAATTTAATGAACTATATATAACTACACATTTTTTAAAAATTGAAAATAAAAATGGGGTATCATGAACCTTAAAACACAAGAAGTTATGCACAATGGCTAAACTTCTAATTTCATTTTTAGAATTTCATATTCTCATATGTAACTGCTTCTTAATTCATAATACTGAGATTTGCTAGGGGTATAAATAGAGTGTGATATTTTATCAGTTCATCATGTGGTAAGAATGTTTATCCTAAAATATCTGTTTTTCTCTCTAGAAAATATGACTTGATGGTAACTAGTTGGCTACGTCTAGAAAGCTTTGTATAAACAAAGAACACATCTTCTTTGCACATGAGAGACTAATGTCTGTATCCATAGGTCTCATTTTATTCAGTCCCACATCAGCAATTATAGTCCTGCACTCAGTCTTCAAGGAGAATGAAAATTTGCATAGTGTACAATCCTGGCCATAGAATTTAGTATGGGCTTAGGACCAACCCAAAACCAGACTGGCTTTGAGAGTAATCATGATTCAGTTCATGGTAAAACATCTTACCATCATAGCCATCCAGAAAAAAATCTTACTTATATATAGTATATTTCTCGGGCCTACAGAATAGCAGTCATCATACTGAAGTACAGAAAAGATAATTATGATAAAAATCATTCAAGTAAAGGGAAAAAATAATGTACTCAACATCAAAGTTATAGATATAAAACACAAGAGATGAAAAAATAATTCCAATATTGATTTACTGAGTGGCAGTGAACCTTGTTAAGTGAATATATTGCTTTCTAAGTTAAATATAACCCTTATTTTGAAGGAGATATATTAAATTTGTGGATCTATTGAAATACCATTTAAATTATCACAGGCATACTCTGTTGAATTATTATGCAATTTTATTTGTGTGCATTCCATATAATGTTAATAAGGGCAATAAAATTTCCCATCATTTCAATGATACAGGGCACTTTTTCTTCTGGAAAAATAGTCACTCTGAGAACAGAGCCATCTAGTGGCAAGTGCAGAATAATGATTGCAACATAAAATTAACTGTGAGCCTAACAGTATCATTAGTAAATATTATCATTAACAACCTAAACTAACTGGTAACGAATATTAATGGTTCTGCTTTTCAGATAAAGAAATAAATTAAGTGAAAAATCCAGCTATAAAGGGTGTACACATTCTTTATACCGTATGGTCTTCATTTTGTAAAATAAAAAAGTCTAAAACAAGAATTACACACACATGTATAATACATACACACACAAACACACAGACACAAAACAAAGGAACTATGCCAAACTATAAACAGTTCCCCAGCCTGGGAAGTGCAATTAAGTAGGTTTTGTCCCCTTCTTGATGTTTTTCTGCATTTTCCTCGGCAGGTACATACTACTTTTGTAAGTAGAAAATGTAATATTTAAAAATATATTGGGAGAGTACTGAAAGAAGTATGAAAACAACAAGAGCAGTTTCACTAGTCTTTCAGAAAATATATTTTCCACTTCCAACTATACATCCTTGTAGATCTAGAAACTGTTTTCTATGATATAAGCAAAATAATACCTTTTGATATGTTTACCATAGGCTTAGATGATTCTTCATCTCGGAATAAATCACAAGATGCTTAGATATTAGGTATATAGCATTAAGATTTGAGCAACAAATAACAAGTATAACATAATTACGTAGGGTTTTAAAAATACATACAAATTACTTAGCTATATACTTAATATTGCAAAAAACGCAGTGAGGTAGAAAAGGAAAAGATAATTATTTCCATTTTATAAAGAAATGGAGATTTACAGACATCACATATTTATCTCCAGCTCTGTCACTGATGACTTAAAAGTCTTCTGACTCCTAGTCTATTGCTTTTCATACTGTAAAATTTTGATACCTGGAACTTAAAATATCTGTAAGTTATGTTCATGTTTATTCTCAAAAAGTCTCATTCGTGGCAATAGCTACTCTTCTCATTCCTCTCCTTAGATAGACACAGATGATGTACTATAACTGAGATAATTTATCATGGGCATAAACAAGAGTATAGATTTCCCAGGTGAAGTGGCTCATGCCTGTAATCCCAGCACTTTGGGGGACCGAGACAAAAGGATTGCTTGAGGCCAGGAGTTTGAGACGAGTCTAGGTGACATAAGGAGACCTCATCTCTACAAAAAACATTAAAAATTAGCCTGGCATGGTGGCATACTCAGGAGGCGGAAGTAGGAGGATCCCTTGAACCTAGAAGGTCAAGGCTACAGTGAGCCATGATCCTGCCACTGCACCCCAGTTTAGATGACAGAGTGAGATGCTGACTCAAAAAAAATATAGATTTTACTTTCTTAAAGTATGTTGATATTTTACAAGAGGTTTTTAACTAAATGAATGCCAAATTGCATGAAAGCCTGAAGTAAATGTTTAGAGTAAATGAAGAATAAAAGAAAACTTTAGACATTGACATTTTTTAAAATCCAAAAAAATCAAACTAAAATTTAAAATAGAGCAAACAAAACAAAACAAAATATGCCATATAGATTTAGAATGATCTATATGGCAACTCTGAGGAGAAAAATACAATTATTAAAAGGGGTCTATTACTGACCCTAATCTTCACAAACAACCAAAAAGTAGTTTGATTTTGTTTGTTTGTTTGTTTGGTGGAGTCTTGCTCATGGCCCTGACTGGAGTACAGTGTCACAATCTCAGCTCACTGAAACCTCTGCCTCCCAGGTTCAAGTGATTCTCCCGCCTCGGTCTTCTGAAAAGCTGGGACTACAGGTGCGTGCCACCAGGCCCAGCTGATTTTCCTATTTTTAGTAGAGGCGCGGTTTTGCCATGTTGGTCAGGCTGGTCTCGAACTCCTGACCTCAAGTGATCTGCCCATCTTAGCCTCCCAAAGTGCTGGGATTACAGGCATGAGCCACCACGCCTGGCCTCTAGTAGTTCAATTTTTAATTTTCCTGATATTCAAAATTGATTTGGAAATTCTTGGGTTAATTACTTGTCAATGATAAGAACACTTTTCTTATATTTTCAATCTAAAATTAAAAGTTATATGTGAGATCCAAGATTAGTAATAACCCTGTTTGGTGGTGCCAACTCTGTCTACATCTAAGTAGCACCCAAAGTAGACACATGCAGCAGGGAGGTGGCCAAAAAAAAGTGCTTTGTCACTTCATCTCTTTTCCTTCCTTCAGTACTCCTTTCATTCCATTCTAATTGATATATTTAAAATCGTCTAATACTATTTATATTCTGATACATTGCAGATAGATAATAATAAGCCATTTTGGGGAAAAGATAGGTATTATAAATGTGTACATTGACATTTTTACTGATATCTGTTTCTTATGTACTTGGTAAACCAACTGGGAAAAATTCATTACAATTTGCTATAAGAGTATTTTAATAGGAACCAAGGTTTTTAAGAAAACAATAATCAATAATCATCATCACCATCATCCCTTTCAGTTACTGGGTTGGGCCCAAAGCTTAATACATACATTACCTAGAGAAAGACGTAGATGAATGATTATCTTTCTCTAGCTTTTCTAGATAAGCCTATAGTTCTGTTTTATATCTTTATGTAAAATTAACTTAAAGAAGAAAAAGATAGAAGCAAATGTGCTACATATATTACTGCTTCCAAAATTTCAATTATTCACATAGCAATTACCTTGGTGATTCTATCATGTTATGGACCAGCCACCCATAATATTGTATGCTTAGTCTTCTTCTATCAGTAAAATTTTGTTTCCAATTGGATTTATTTGTTAAAACTTTATGTCACTACTTAAATGGAAACTCAGTAATACTTTATATAAGAACAAAGTGGCCATAAAACTAAAGTCAAGGAAAGACAATGCCATCTTTTTCAATTCTCACAAGACCCTCTTATTTCTGACAAATATCTAGCCTGAGGCCTGCTCTCTGTTACAAAGATAATCAGTGACGGCTGGAGGGACATGAAAGCATCCTAGCTCCAAGGTGAGATCTGCTCCCCTTATCTCAATCAGTAACATCAGAGTAGAAATGAAAAGCAAATAATTTAGTAAACACTTAATATTATCTACCAGCATATCTGGTTGCATGTAAAACAATCTTTTATATCACCACTGATACGGACTCTACATTTCAAGAAATACTGTAGCCTATTATGCTAGGTATGCATTACTCAAGTAAAAAGTTATATTTTATCAAGAATGATGGTGGTTAAGCTAAACACAGAATGGCATTCATCCATGATCTGAATGACTGAGGGAAGGTAGTGTTTGCTTATGTGAATGGCAGTAGTGAGCCATGGAAAGGGGGGAGCAGGGGCATGGAGGCTACAGAACTCCTCTGAGATCGCCAAGTCCCACTTCCCTACTTAAACACAGGCTTTAAAATAATCACGCTGAAGCTATCTTTTCAGATGCAAACATTTTAAGGAAAAATTGCTAATAATCTTGAGAAGACTATTACGTTTACTTTCCATCATGAAAAAGTAGTATTGCCTTTGTTCTAACTAATCAGTTATGTGAATTCTACCATGCCATTACCATATACAACTTTCAGATTATTCCAAAAGCTTAAAGATTTATCTGATTTTACTTTTTCGCATTGCATTCTTCTTATAAACTATGTATGAGATGCTTCAGAAAAGCACATATATCTTTCTTGATACCATGCTATTTCTCCAATTATTCATTTCCTAACAATATTTTGCCTTTAATAAATTACAGTGTATGCCTTCAGCCAATGAATTGCCATTATTGTGGATTATTTACTCGCAGGTTATAAAACAAGCAGTAAGAAAGAAGAAAATTACTAAAATGAATTAATGAATAAATGTGTGCAAACTCTTTATTGGCCATCAACTCCATCGCCATCTTTCTGATTCACAGGAGTCAGGAAGACTCAGAAAACCTCATTTTTCACAATCATTAGCCAGCTGGCTTCTCATCAGGTCCTGCCAATGGGAGGCATTGATTAGAGATCTGAAGGTGGAAGAAGTATAGGGTATTTTTTTCTGCTGAGTCAACAGCAGCAGAGGGCTACTGACAACCACTGTAGGTGACTATGGTATCCAGCCTGATAGTTTCACAGATAGTAGTAGTATTGGCTCCTAGAAGACTGCTATGCCACAATGGCACAATGCTGTTTTAAGATCACAGCAGAAGCACCAGTCTCTCCTGCAACTCAGTATCAAACACGATTTCATGGCCTCCAGCCTTGGGTGGTAACAGCCTTCTGATATTTAGATAACAGCCCTTTCTCTCTTTTGCACCTCCAGTCCTTCTGTTATCACTGTAATTGATTCTTTTCATTCAATATCTTACTGCTTATATTATTACAGTAGGTTCTGATTTTGAGTGGGCACTACTGATACACAATAAAACTAGTATAACTCAAAAGTATCTTATCTTCCTATCATTAATGGTATTAAATTGAAAATTTTTGAAGTATACATTGCAGATAAATGCTATGAAACCTTTGAATGTATATGTATGAATGTACACACACTAAAATATGAAGAACATGCTCTACAATGTAAAACAATCTCTTGATGGTCAAATTATACATTATTTTTTCTTCATGTATTACTAGTAACAAACACATTAAAAGGTATATGTAAATTTAAAAAGATAGAAATTATGCCAGTAACCTCAAGAATGTCTTTAAAATTTTTACTTTATACACACAACAAACTTATACTTATTTTATATATTTTCTGCCTTTGAGGCTTTGCATAAGGATGATTTTCTGTTTGTAACAAGGCATAGTAGAAGGACCAGGGGGTTTGGAGTTGGAAAGATTTCACAACCATCCTAGTCATAATTGTAAAATATTAATAGAAGTCTACCTCCGGGATGGCTGAAAATTTTACATGAAATTACAGATATTAAAAGATATTACTAAAAATATAAATGTCTTATATTTTCCACCCATTCTTTCCTTTTGTTTAAACAGTAACTTGATTCACACTCAATGTACAAAATTATAAATAACAGAAGGATATGGTACACATTTTCAGAAGCACAAAGAAACACTAATTTAGGGAAGAAAAGTCATCCATAATTTCCCCATCTGATAAGAAAGCACTGTTAACATCTGACATATTTCCATCATCCTTGTATCTAGGCACTTTTATTTACATATTTTTATATCTTACATATTCTTTTTGTATAAATTCAAATTTTTTGCCCTCTTAAGGTTTTACCATCAGCATGTTTCAATCATTCCGTGAGCCACAGTAAACACCATGTTCATGACTATATAATATCGTGTAGACAATAGTCTGATGGCCTCAAAGGCTATATCCACGCAGAAGATGGACAGTATCCTAATGTCTGGCTTTGCTTTTCACTGGAGTAGCTCTATGTTTCTGAATCTTACGTTTCTGACTCTTAGGAAGGACAGCTTGTCTTCTTATCCACCAGACAAGTAGAGCAAAACTGAGGGGCTTTCTCTGGGGGGCTTTCTTTTGCTCTACTTGTCTGACAGTAGATAGGAAGACAAGAATGGCATTCTTTCCAGTTTTATTTGCTTATAGTAGTGAAAACTCCTCCCAGACAGGCAGTAGGTTGACTGTCTCCACAGTTTTCTGCATACATCTTTTCCTGTGTTTCTAAGGGCACATTAGTAAGAAGGTGGGAGAGAACTACTGACCAGATGCTATTTCTAAACTGTAACCCAGCACTCTCTTAAACCTATACAAAAAGATTTGTCTAACATTACATATTCATCCCAGAATTGTTTCTTTTGGAAAGCTTAATATTTATATACCTCGATAAAACTCAGGATAAGTAAAAGGACTATTCTTGAAAAAACAAGGAAATAGTGGCAACAAACTCAACACTACATCAGATAGAAATGGGAACTGCAGAGGCATATATGCGTCAATCAATAGTAGAACTTCCAGGAAACATATTAACAATCCTGAGACAAAGCTACAAAGGCACCAAGCACTGCTCTTTGTACTTTTGCAATAAGCAGGACAACTAAGTGTTTTATAAACAATAAATACAGCTATGTGAAGATGAACATGTACAACATGATGAAAATTCACTAGTATATAAAATAATTCAAATTTCTGAAATCAAGAAGAAAAAAATCTGGAAATATTTTTGGAAAAAAAAGGTAAATGATCATATCTGTCAATTAGTAAAGTTAATATCTAAAGGAATCACCAAAATAATCATATCTAACTATATAAAAAAATAACATTGTGAAAACTTACTGAGAAGATAGGCTCAAAATGCAGCAATTTTAGGGAAATAACCTTTCTAAATGGCAATCTATGTGACATGTTAATTAATTTAATCAGGGCATAGTTCAGGAGTTTTTCTTAAAAAAATTTTTTACAGCATTGTAATAAACCAACTATGACACATTTAATTATGTTACAAGTTATTTTTTAACAGATATAATAACTCAGATAAGAAAATGTTCTACTTTTAACCTACCAAAAGTAGATTAACCCTTACGTTGAATACAGACATTATATCCTTTTCTATCTAATTGCATTGAAACTTAAGGAAATCTGTATTCTATTCTGAATCAACCACTGAGATAATATTATATAATAATTTATATATACAACATGTATATATAGAATTATAGTTAAAATATTTTGTATAATGAAAAATAAAACACAGGAATTAAGTTGTGCATATATGCAAATATTTTTATGTGTTATATGCATGTATATGCATAAATTTTACTTCATATATGCCTTGTTTTATCCATAAGTGAAATACTACAAGTATAATACTATTGGGAGCCCTAGAAAAATCTAAGCTACTCATATAAATTTAAGATCTCAGTAGAGCAACGTTAATATTAAAAGCAAAATTAATGAAAAAAATAGAAAATTTAGAATAGAATAATAATAATAAAATAAACAGAAAATTTTCCCTGCTCAGAATTAGGAAATAGAATACTTTTTCTGTAGTGTATTCCATATTAGAAAGGAATTCCTTTGCCACTCAATGTCCTTGCTTAGATTTTGCTTGAAATTTTCTCGCTATGTGAATTGTCAGGTTTTGTTTGTTTTATGTGGTTTTTGTTTTTTGTTGGACATAGGTGCATTTCTGATAAAGAAGTGATTGATTTGACTGTATAAAAAAGGATTAAGGGGATTTCCTGGAAGGAGGCTTTGGTATAACTCAACCAAGGGAAGAGAAAGCAAAAGCTAAGGCTACTTGATAAAGCATCTCCATGCTTAGTCTGAGAGAGAATCGTTATTCTCAGTATGGTTCCCAGCTGGCAAACTCATCCAAAAGCATAACCCCTTTGCTTGATTCCTGTGGGCAAGTCCATAGCTTTAATTCTTTTTACCAGTCATTAAGTGCTATTCTGTAAAGATAAAAGGGAGCTATCAAGGATTATTAAACTTCTAATAAACTGAAATAACCAAATTACTAGTTGCACCCCCATGCAATGTTTGGCAACTCTACCCATGGACACACATAAACATAATTGTATTTCCAGCAAATTTTTTGGTAATAATTCTTTATTACAGCATTCATTTAGCTAGAGTACTGTACAGAGCTGGTCATGTTTTTAATCACTGGAACTCTGGTCTGTTTATAAGTTAGTTTTGCTTTGGAGCTATAGATTTAGGTCATATGGGGCTTGGTTCATGCTGAAGTACAGAGAGATACATGTTTGCCTCAATATTTGGGGCATATAATTTCCTAAGAAGTCAACTTTATAGTTTGAATGTGAAACGCTAATACTTGTTTTATTAAATTCTCCCCAAATTTGTTTGTAAAATATCTCTTTGGTGGTATGACATATTACACAAGCAAACTAACCCCCAGGGAACGTATTACAAAATTCAGCGTTTTAAAATTCTACCTGCTTCTGTGTTTTAGCAAACTTAAGCTATCTGACTTTTTCCTGTCACTCAGCAAACTCATTTAAAGCAAAACATAGTAAATGCCTCCAATTCTCTCTAAAGGTTCTAAAATATATACTCTCTCTGCTCATTGAAGGAGTGCTGCTAAGGAGCTGATCCCTTCATGAGGGAACCTATAGGTTGTTGAGATGTCCTGGATATAAATATTTAAATGGACAGTTCATTTTCAGTCAGTTCATACATTTAAATATTTTTTCTCATGTATTTATTTTATTAAGGAAAAATACTATCTATTGTGGTCAAATGCCATTTAACATTAAGTGTGTTACATTGATACGAATGTTCCAGCGAGCAATGCTTTGATGCAGGAAAGCTTTAGATACATCACACAGTAACAGTACCTAAAATCTGTTCAGGGAGACCCAAGAGGCGCTATCTGAATGGATTATTCTACTTTCCACCTCTTAGACCTTTCCCAATCTTTTCAATGTTTTTAAATACTCACCTGGCATCATGCTACAAAAGAAAAGGAGAGAAATAGGAGAGGAACAATTAACATGGTTTTTATCTGTTTGTTTATAGTTGGAAAGCTTACCAATTTTAGAATAAACACAGAGACATGACAGGGATTTACTGAAAAGCAGCCTACCATTTCCTAGTAAATACTGAATTCCATAATAAACAAGAGGGCTTGCTCACACATTCTTTCATCTTAATTTATTTGGCAAGCATCTGGTGCATGCCTACTACATGCCAGAATCCTGCTACAAGCACTATTCTTTAGCAATAAGTAAGATAAAGCCAATGAAATCTAATTAAACTAAAGAGCTCTGCACAGCAAAAGAAACTATCAACAGAGTAAACAGACAATCTACAGAACGGGAGAACATTTTTGCAAACTACGCATCTGACAAAGGTCTGATATCTGGCATCTGCAAGGAACCTAAATTCACAAGAAAAAAGCAAACAGCTCCATTAAAAAGTGCGCAAAGGACATGAATAAACACTTTCAAAAGAAGACATACATGCGGCCAACAAGCATATGAAAAAAACTCAACATGACTGATCATTAGAGAAATGCAAATCAAAACCACAATATAAGATACCATCTCACACTAATCAGAATGACCATTATTAAAAAGTCAAAAAGTAACAGATGCTGGTGAGGCTGTGGAGAAAAAGAAACACTTATACACTGTTGGTGGAAGTATAAATTAGTTCAGCCACTGTAGAAAAGTAGTGTGTCTATTCCACAAAGAGCTAAAAACAGAACTACCATTCAACCCACACATTCAATTACTGGGTATATACACAAAGGAATATAAATTGTCCTGTCATAAAGACACATGCACATGTATGGTTATTGCAGCACTATTTACAACAGCAAAGACATGGAATCAACCTAAATGCCCATCAATGGTAGACTGGATAAAGAAAATGAGGTACATATACACCATGGAGTATTATGCAGTCATACAAAAATGAAATCATGTCCTGTGCAAGAAAATGGATGGAGCTGGAGGTTATTATCCTTAGCAAACTAACACAGGAACAGAAAATCAAATACTACATGTTCTCACTTATAAGTGGGAGCTAAATGATGAGAACACATGGACACATAGAGGGGAACAACACACATTGGGGTCTATTGAAGGCTAGAGGGTGGGAGGAAGGAGAGGACCAGGAAAAATAAATAATGGGTACCAGGCTCAATACCTGAGTGCCCAAATAATCTGTACAACAAACCCCCATGACCTGAGTTTACTTACATAACAAACCTGCACATGTACCCCTGAACTTAAAAGTTAATAAATAAATAAACAAACAAACAAACAAAGCCCTCCTCTTATTGAGCTTACATTCTAGTTAAAGAAGGCAGCATATAAGAAAATAACATGTCAGCTGGTAATACAAACAATGCAGAAAAATACAGTTAGGTAAAGATAGAGTGGTGAGGGGAAGCGTGAATGAATTGTTTTAAATAAAGTGATATGGTGAAGACTATTCATGAGGAAAACTGGAGCACAGGCAAGGAAGTGAAAAAATAATATATGTGTACGTTAGAAAAAAGTACATTCCTGGCAGAGGAAACAGTAAGCACAAAAAAATCCAAGGTAAAGATATGCTTAACAGGTTCAAGCAAGAGCCAGAAGCTGATGTGCCTAGAGTGAGTAAATGAGGAAAGTGTACAACATAAGGTCAAAGATATCACAGGGAGACAGATGATGGCTGAGCTCATTGCCTGGGTGAAGAATGTCAAATTTTCTTCTGAATGAGAGTTGGTGCAATTGCAAGATTGCAGAGAAATGGCATGGTCTGATTCACCTTTCAAAGGATTAGTTTTGCTGCTGTGTGATGAGTAAACTGTAAGGAGGCAAGAGTGGAAGCAGGCAACAGATAATTTCAGCAACAGATGATGGTGACTGTGTAGATAGTTAAATAGTGACACTCTAGATATTTGGAAGTCAGGTGGAATAAGATTTTCAGATAGATCGAATCTGAGATGTAAGAGAAACAGAGCTGAGGAAGAGGACTCAGAGCATCTGGAAAAATCTAATGGGATTATCAATGTGTCAACAACATGATTTCCCGAACATGATGCCTACTTATATTCAAAACAATGACAAAAAGTATCTAACATTTTACAGGCTTTTCCTGACTTCTTTAACCAAAAATTGAACTTTCTATTTTACTTAGTTCTTAGATACTCTTGACAAATCATGGTTCTCTCTTTCCATTGTTTTTGCCACCTACATACCGATACCTCAGCAAATGACTTCTACATTATCAAATGTTGGCCAGGCACAGTGCCTCACGCCTGTAATTCCAGCACTTTGGGAGGCCAAGGCGGGCAGATCACCTGAGGTCAGGAGTTCGAGACCCGCCTGGCCAACATGGTGAAATGCCGTCTCTACTAAAAATACAAAAAAAATTAGCCAGGTGTGGTGGTGGTCACCTATAATCCCAGCTACTTGGGAGGCTGAGGCAAGAGAACTGCTTGAACCTGGGAGGCGGAGGTTGCAGTGAGCTGAGACGGTGCCATTGCACTCCGGCCTGGGCGACACAGTGGGACTCAGTCTCAAAAAAAAAAAAAAATACATTATCAAGTTTGTCATCCAAAACCAGTCAATCACAAATCTCGGAAATAAAAACTCAACTTCACTGTGGTTGGCTTTTAAATCCCTTGCACCTACAGATTCAAAACAGTGGCAGGCAGGCATTAGATCGGAATACGATGGCATTCTTTCTGAAGGTGCCTAAAAGCAGAGGCTAAAAAAACTCTTTAAATCTTATCAAGACAGCATTGAGGAAATACTGCAAGAATAATTAGCAGTGTCTTTAGCGGGCGAATCAGGTGAATAATTCCCTACTTGGGGCCCCTTCAGCTAATCAACATGGTCTGAGCTACCAAAAGAGTGCGAGGGTCAGCAGCCATTCAGTGTCATGAGGCTGGCATTGCTTCCCTTCCATGTGTTTGCTGTCTATAGCTGATGTCTATCATTAAGCTAAAGTCAAATGATCCACAGCCCATGATGAGAGGGTGACTGTTGCACAATTCTACCAGCATATTCTCCCAGGTGGGTTTTGCAGATCATTAACCACATAAGATTCCCTGAGATGGAAAAAAGCTTCTCTGATCAAACAAATATAGCAAATGTTCTATCCTGCATTCCTTCTGTAAAAATTTACAATGTTCTTTCATTCGAGGTTTTGTCAAGTCCTGCGGTAACTAAACCATTAACTGCTTAACTAGCATTTCCCAAACTTGTTTTACCAATGAGTAAAGAAAACAAGAATCCTAATCTGAGAAAGGAGAAGAGGATGACCATTTAGAGACACATTGCAAAGGAAAACTGTCAAAACTTGGTGAATGATTTAATAAATGGATGAGAGAGATATTGAAGATGACTTCAATAGTTCTAATGCTGATGACCAGAAAAGGGAGAGAAATACACATTAAGACAAATGACTTCCAAATTCTAAAAAAATTATTTTGTTTCAGTTACACTCATTAGGCATCATTGATACGTTCCATGTGCTAAATAAGGCACTAAGAACAATGAACAAGAAAGAGACTAATCTTGTATCTGCACAGGTTAGACTAAATGGACCACTATGAGAACTAGTCTGATGCATGCAGAGGAATGCCATAATTCAGGAGCACTAATATTTTACTGGGATTAAGTACTCCCTTTGAGAATATGGAAAGCATTGTTCAGGGAAGCATTCCAAGCAGTAACATCTAAGCTGAGACCTATGGGGGCAGAGCATTTTGGTCAGGTGATGAGACATATTGTTCAGATACAAAAGCAAGGCAGACAGATCAGATGAAGAGCCAGAGAGTCAGGGTTAAACTATGCAACAAAGAGAAATGCAGTTAAGTGTGAGCTTAAGATGAAAGGGTGAAACACAGTTAAATAAAGGGTGAAACACAGTTAGATAAACAACAGTGTGTCAAGTACAACTGCAACCACGTTATAGGCATGGATATTTCTAAATGAATATAAAATCTGACTCTTTTCAAAAGAAGTCCAACACATTCATCTCACACATGAGAAGATTCTTTTAGATGCTGGGGTGCCATATAATGTGGCAGAATTAAAGGAAAGGAAATAAATCACCTTTTGCTTTGGGATCCTTCTCATATTCAAAAAGGTTACTGGGGCGGGCACGGTGGCTCACACCTGTAATCCTAGCACTTTGGGAGGCTGAGACGGGCGGATCATGAGGTCAGGAGATCGAGACCATCCTGGCTAACATGGTGAAACCCTGTCTCTACTAAAAATACAAAAAACAATTAGCCAGGCGCAATGGCAGGTGCCTGTAGTCCCAGCTACTCGGGAGGCTGAGGCAGGAGAATGGCATGAACCCTGGAGGCAGAGCTTGCAGTGAGCTGAGATCGCGCCACTGCACTCCAGCCTGGGCAACAGAGCCAGACTCCATCTCAAAAAAAAAAAAAAAAATGGTCACTGGTCCTTTCCCCCACAAAAAAATTAAAAACCGTAAGTGAATGAGGCTGGGTATTCTTGCTCATTCCTGTAATCCCAGCGCTTTGGGAGGCTGAGGCAAGCAGATTACTTGCGACCTGGAAGGCCAAGGTGGGCAGATCACTTGAGGCCAGGAGTTTGAAACCAGCCTGGCCAACATGGAGAAAGCCTGTCTCTACTAAAAATACAAACATTAGCCAGGCATGGTGGCGCACACCTGTAATCCCATCTACTTGGGAGGCTGAGGCAGGCGATTCGCTTGAATCCGGGAGGCAAAGGTTGCAGTGAGCTGAGATGGCACCGCTGCACTCCAGCCTGGGAGACAGAGCAAGACTACACCTCGAGAAAAATAAACATAAAAAGTAAAAGACCACTGAATAACTGAATAGTTAGGAAAACTGTTAATACACTGAGGTCTAAAACATTCTGAAGGTCTGAAACAAAGAAACATTCTTTGTTTGGAAGTTTGAACCAGATTCTTAAATACCTGACACTTACTATGACTTCTGTCTTCCACAGCCTTTTGTAAGTGATCAAGGCATATTTCCAAATACTAGAATTTTTGCTGACATATCTGAAGGGATTAAAAGGTAACTACTAGATTTAAACAGTGAGCTTTGTAAAACTGACTGCAAGCAACTTTCTGCAGGTAACTGATCTTTTTCACTTTCACTCAGCTGAAGTTAGAAACTGTTTCTTGCCTTCAACAAGTTCTCAGACCAAGTCAGAAGGAAGAGTTCTTGTGTATCCAAGTAAACTCAATTTTTGTTTGGCACCCATTTGCTCTTACCATATTCTTTGAATACCTACTGAGACCTGACAAGCTCAACATTCTGACATGCATCTTCATTTGTTATAAAAACACATTACTCATCAAATTATAAGCACATTCTCATACAGCATATTTGATATACCAGGGTGCAGCCAAATTCTAGGTGACTCTTGGTTTAAGACAACTTGAACGACTCCTTCTAACACCTTTAGCCAATTCTGCATTTGGATAGCATTCTCTCAAATGTTAAAATAACACGTAAAGGAGCATTGTCTATTTCAGGTATCAAACTTGTTCATCTTTTATAATATTCCACGAATCTGTTTTTCACTTTTCTCAAATAAAAGACAGCTTCAAACTGAAGGAGTTTTCTATTTTAAATACAATTATTAAAGTATATTGGTGTCCAGTGGGCTCAACAGAAATATGTGAAAATTTATTTTTACCTAATTGGCTAAAAGGTTCAAGAATATGGCACTGTCTCCTTTACAACCTCTTTGAAATTAGAATCCCAAAAGTCAGGGGAAAGGGCTAATTCACACCTGTGACCTATTGGCCCCTGGATGACAGGGACTAGGTCTCATTCACTGCTGTGTCCCCAGTGTTTAGCATAAACCTCACAATTTTGGGAAACTAGACAACTCTAGTAAGCACTCAATATATAATTATTGAATAAGTAAACAAACTAATGCAAAGCATCAAGCTCAACAAAATAAAGCATAATAAACAGCAATGTTGGGCTGCGATGCATTCTGGGAAAGGAGCAGCACCAAATCCAAGATGGCAGCCAGCAGAAGGCTGATGAAGGAGCTTGAAGAAATACGCAAATGTGGAATGAAAAACTTCCATAACTTCCAGGTGGATGGAACTAATTTATTGACTTGGCAAGAGCTTATTGTTCCTGACAACCCTCCATATAAGGGGGCCTTCAGAATCGAAATCAACATTACAGCAGAGTACCGATTCAAACCACTGAAGATCACACTTAAAGATCTGTCATCCAAACGTCCACTAAAAGGGGCAGGTCTGTCTGTCAGTAATTAGTGCTGAAAACTGGAAGCCAGCAACTAAAACTGACCGAGTAATCCAGTCCTTCATAACACTGGTGAATGACCCCCAGCCTAAGCATCCACTTCGAGCTGACCAAGCTGAATAATACTCTAAGGACTGTAAAAATTTCTGTAAGAATGCGGAAGTTTACAGAGAAATATGGGGAAAAGCCACCGGTGGACTAAAATCTGCCGTGATTGGTTCCAGTAAGTGTGAGCAGAGACCCCGTGCAGTGCATTCAGACACCCCACATAGCAGGATTCTGTGGAAACTGACACGTGCCACCGCCTACTGCGTTGGCAGTTACTTTCTACAGTTTTCTTAATCAAAAGTGTTCTAGGCAACCTGTAAATAAAGAATTAAAAATTTTAAGATGTTCTAAAAAATAAATAAAAATAAAAAATAAATGGCAATGTCTGTAAATGAAACAAACTCTGGTTGGAAAAACAAAAATGTGGTGTTGAAATATTTTGCTGTATTTTGCCTAATAAAATTTTATTTTCTTAAGCAACTATTAAAATGAATTAAGATTTGTCTAACATTTAAAAGAACGGCAATAACGCAGATTACTACTTCATCAAAAGGCTGAATCACTAGGAGAAGAAGTGATTCCTCTATATTTCAATCTTCTCTTCCTAGGGGACAATTTGAGAGGGAAATCTTTTCACTATTTAGGTCTGGACTATCCTGTTAATAAAATACAATGTTGAAATGGCTAAATCACATTGGCTGCTATGCAATACATTATTTTAGCTACAGCATTGCTTTTACAAAGTAGCTTTTACATACTTAGCAATCCAGCAGGTGATAAACACATATGTTAAGAAGGATTAATGCACTTTAATGGAGAGTAGTAGGAAACCAAAATAAATTCCATTTAAAGAGATTAACTGAATCTTTTGTAATAGGACCTCTTTTAAAATGCATGGAAACAGACATTTGTAAACTGTCTTCTTTCAAAATGTAACGTGACAATCCCAACTACTCAGGAGGCTAGGTAGGGAATGGGGATTGCTTGAGCCCAAAAGTTTGACACCAGCCAGGGCAATACAGCAAGACTCCACCTCAAAAAAAAAAAAAAAAAAAAAAAAAAAAAAAAACTTTTTAAATAAAAACCTTAAATAATGAAATGCAGATTACCCTTTACAAATAAAATTTTTTAGTGAATTTAAGAAACACCAATATCATCAATATTAGAAATTATGTAGGTAAGTGCCTGCATTCATATCCAAATTCATGAAAAGAGAAGGCAACTATTCATGTTTTGAAAACCAAGGCATAATACTAAACTGTCTTAACTCCAAGTTACTTTGGAGTACTTTATTCAGAAAAGTCTGTTAACAAAAGTAACAGACCTACCTCAGAATTTTTGTAGGTTACAATATTGTCCTCTTCACTAATCCACCCCTTGTCCCCGCCGCCCGCCCGAGGCAGAGGTTTGCTCTTGTTGCCCGGACTGTAGTGCATTGGCACGATCTCGGCTCACTGCAACCTCTGCCTCCCAGGTTCAAGTGATTCTCCTGTCTCAGCCTCCTGAGTAGCTGGGATAACAGGCATCCACCACTACTCCTGGTATTTTTAGTGGAGACAGGGTTTCACCATGTTGCCCAGGCTGGTCTCGAACTCCTGACCCCAGATGATCCACCCGCCTCAGCCTCCCAAAGTGCTAGGATTACGGGCATGAGTCACCACCTCTTCACTAATTTTATCCCATGTTTTTGTGTGAATGGAATTCACTGTCTACTTTGAAAGGATGATCATCAGTTTCCTAGAATGGACAGCCTTAATATTACTAATGGAGTTTTAATACATGGTTAACGGGTTCCTCGCTGTGACTTCCCATCTCAGTAAATGACAGATCCATCCTTCCAGTCTCTCCGAATACAAACCCATCTGTGTAAGAGAATGTAGGGAAAACCAGTGTTTCTCCTGCTCTCACACATCACTCAACACTTCTGACACCAGATTCTTCAACAGACACCAGCTGAGCATCCTCTAATTCGATTCAATCCTAACACTATCCACCTGGACATAGCATCACCCCTCAGTCCCTCATGACTGCCCCCCTCTTCAGATGCCAATTCCAAATCCCAGGTTGTGACTTGTACTTCGACCAACCACCTATACATCAGAGATCCTATAACCCACCTCTTTGGGTTTGATTACTTTTCCACAGCAGCTCACAGAATTCAGAGAAACATTTCATATATATTCACCATTATTAAAAAAAATTACAAAGCATGTGAACGAACAGCCAGTTGGAGAGCTGCATAGGGTGAGGTATAGGAGAAGGGGTGCAGAGCTCCCATGTCCTCCCTGGGTGGGTGTGCCACGTTCTAGGAACCTCCACATGTTCAGCTATGCAGAAGTTCTCTGAACCCTGTCCTTTAGGATTTACATAGAGGCTTCAATTCTACAGGTATGACTGATTGCACCACTGGCCATTGGTAATCAATGCAGCCTTCAGCCCTGCAGAGACTGAGAGATGGGGTTAAAAGTCCTAACCCCTGATCATGCCTTGGTCTTTCTGGTGAGCAGCCCCCATCCAGAAGTTACAAAGGGGCCTCCAGCCATTAGTCGTCTTATTAGCACACAAAGGATATTCTTATCAAGGGTTTTAGGAGCTGTATGACAGAAAACAGGGATGAAGACCAGATACATATTTTACAATATCACAATTAGCAAATTCAACTGGCTCTACTTTTAGAATATCCTCCTACCACCTTCATTGTCATCTCCAAGCCACTGTTATCTCTCACCTAGATGGCTTGCAAGAGAGAGGCTTGTCTCATGCTGCCTCCTTTGCCCATCTACAATCTGTGTTCCAGTTTCTCTTCCCAAGAGCAAGTGAAATGATGCCACTCCTCTGCAATGTCTTTACCAGAATAAAATCCGCGCTCCTCCATATTCCAGCACTGGCTTCCAGGCTGTTTCTCACTGCTGCCTTCAGGACCTCTTATCATAACACTCTTGTCCTTGCTCCACTGATGCGCCCTCACCTGTGAGATTTACGCTTGCTGTTTCTTCTGCTTGGACTGCATTTCCCTCAGCCATCCACATGGTTCTCATTTCCTTGCTTCTTTCAGAGAACTAAGCAATCGCCCCCTCATCAGTTTGTGTCTCTCTGATCCACCTATATAAGATAGCACACATCCCCCATAACTACCTACATCTAACACTCAGTCTGCTTTTCTTCACAGCATTTATTCCTCCAAATACATTATTAGCTAGTAGCATGAAATTTTAAATGAATAGAAGATCTACCTCTTCTTAACTAGAATTCTAACTGCTTAGGGTAGAGTCTGGCACATAGTAGGCAGAGAACGAATGGTCCCTAAAAAGTACTGACAAATCAAGAAGAGAATAAGATGATGTAGACCTGGCATCCAGGACACAAACTCCAGTGGTAACAAGAACACCGTCCCCACTACTCACCATGCTTGTTCCCGACCTTCCTCGAATGTGAGATTACCTCTAAGAATTAGCCTTCTTGCTAATTGTTGGCCTAGATACCATGAACTATAACACATAATGAAGCTGGAGGAAAGTAGAAAAAATAATGTCTTCCCTCACCCCATCTGAAAACAGTCAACACACGATTCCTCACTCAGTAGGCACTCAATAATACATGACTGTCTGAAAGTACAACCATTTTTATTTTACTAGAGAGGAAAGCAGAACGAGACAGATGACATTTTCTCACGACTTGAGCTTATACATTTGGAAGGAAGAAAGCAGTTGTAGTAAGAGAGGCAGACTCTTCAAATTCTCACAAAACACAAATTCCTAGTTTTGCTTTGGATGGGAAGGGCTTCATTTCAGGCACGTTGGGGGAGAAAGGGCAAAGGGAAAAATGCTCAGACTATGCTATTTTTAAGCTATTTGGTAAGAATGGCTATTTTTCCCTCTGATATTCTTGAACCACCCAAACGTCATGTTTCCATGCACTGCTGTCTGGACGTTATCAAAGGCACGGCTCTGAGGTGAAAGGAAGGAGTCAGTCATATGCTCATCTTCTCACATGCTGCTACCACTGCTGACTTTTTTAAAAGCTTTGTGACCTAGAAAGGAGATGTACGGTATGAATGATGCACGGACTGCAGAGAGCATAGGGCGTCATCAGTCTATTTATACCTCCAGGAAGGAAAAAATGAGTACAGGGCAATGGCTCTATATTCCAAGGACTGAGTATGCAAAGATTATCTGGAAGAAACAATAAACACCACAGTGAGGGTGGCATTTATGTCGTCAGTGAGAAAGAAAACGTGAGACCATATTCTCGTGTTCCTTGATCGTTCCAAAATTCTGTTGACTTTTAAAGAATTTCAAGTTGATCCCCTGATATGTCCCATGACTGCATAAAGCATCCCAAATCTGAGTTAAAGACACTGCCACCCACATTTTAATACAGCTTCACCTCATATGTGCATATGTATTTACATTTAGCTATAATCGATAGTCATTTGGATATACTATAAGTCCCGAGGGAAAGTTTTTCAGGGGGTTAAGAAAGTATCTGGAAAATCCTTACAGTTACTTATGTTACTTAACTCCAAAAAGGGGGAAAATGAGATTTACTCAGATTTGTACAATATGATACAAAAAAAAAAAAAATTCTCAAGGTGTGTAGTTCATTTATTTCCCTTAAGATGTGAAATCTTTCCAGGACAAAGCAGGGGAAAAGCACCCCGGCCCAGCTGCTAACAGTTATTCCTGCATCACTAGAAAATTTAATGCCAGGCTTTACCTCTCAACTTCCATTTGTTTCTAATGTAAGCAGTATAACATGGAGCCTAACAGAAATGATGTTCTGAAACGTACCCATTTTGCTCTTTTGCAACCCGTTTATTATTTGTGCAATTACTGCCAATTTCACTTGCTTTGGAGTTATTTTACTAGCAGTGGCGATGGGTTTGATGACAGCTGGCCACAGTATGAGGTGTTTTCTAAGGCTTGACATTAGGTATTTCCTAGTGCAAAATTTACTGATCCCACATAGGCTCCAACCTAGAGCTAGGATTCCTTAATGGAACACAAACTGATTTACTTTGAATACACTCAAGCTTCACAGCAAACACTTCCTGTTTCTATTACTGTCCAAGTCTTCTTACCATGTCTGAGGCAGACAATTTAAGACTTGATTCCTCACCCTTTCCCTTCATCTGCTGAAATCCCATTTAGTTTTAATGCACCAGGCATGCACTGGTATTTCATCCTATGCACTCCTTCCACAGCCTGACCTATAAAGGGCTGACACTGAGTCTTGGCTTGTTCGGATCAGAGAGAATTAACACTTTTATTTCTTTAATTTCAAAAGCTTCCAAGGTAACTTTTGAGCTTCTAAATGCCAATCAATTGTTGTCAAGACAATTATATTCTTAAACCAGCTGCTACATATAGGAAACACAGAGACTGACAGAAACCCAATGAATTTAGAATTCAGATAACAGTAAGTTTATCTGATTGACTATGCTTCTCAAAATGTAAATGGATGATACAAATTAACACAAGCAATTCATTTTATTTGGTTTGGGTTTGGTTTTTGAATGGGTTTGTGGGTTTAAGAGGCATTGCCCTTTGTTGTTTATATGTATTCAGTGTCAGAAAGGAAAAGTGAGCAGTGTGAAGTCTTCTTAGATGGAAGACAGGTTTAAAGGTTTAATGCACGGGGAAAACTGATATTCATGATGGACAGGTCAGGAGCTGGAGAGCAGGGATAAAGAAAGCAGAAAAGAAAACTCAGCTACAGGTACTCTGTAAGTGAAACTAACAGGTACTTGATAAATATTGGCTGGTTGATTACACAATGGAGGGGAAAGGAACAGCATGCTGTATCATCTTTAAACACTCCTCTACATGTACCACACTACTATGAATAGGAAATCGTTTTCCCTGTGCTCAATAATTGTAGAGCTCTCTTGTCTCTTAACTTTTTGCTACATAAACCAGCCCTGCAAGGTCCTCCCTCCCTCTTTTCCTTCTCTCATATTGCCACGGGGGAGCTCACCAAAGGAGTCTGCCTTCAAATGGAGATAAACCTAGCACAAACAAAATCAGTTGTGCTTTCAATAGGTTACTGAAGTACAAATATTCGGAGGGAGTTTCAAACAATTTGGCAAATTTTCTGAGAGGCAGAGTGATGATGTTCCATAAGAAAATTTACTAAATGAAAATAAGTAGAATAATACCTATTTCTCTTTTCAAAAAGAAATTTCATTTTCATGGAATTAGGGGTTTTTATGATTTCCATATTTAATCCATAACTTATGCTAATGCCTCTGTTTATAATTTTCAACATAATTACTGTGGGGCAAAAGAAAGCAAAGGGACCTACACAGACATATTTAATGTACACACAGCAAATGAAAATAGTCTTATGCAATTTTTAAAAAGCTAGTCAAAAAAAATGACTAGTCAAATTTTTTGAAGGAAACAGATATTTCTTTTGATTTCCTAATTTTATGTCTGTATCCTAAGTCACACTGACAGTCATCATTCATTCTAAAAAAAAAATGAGGTATTACCTAAATAGCTTATGTCAGCATTAATTGTTAAATAAGTACATTTGTAATTCCTCCTGTCACGCATATCCCCTTACATATCTATGCAGATAGTCAAGCTCCTATATCCAAGTTAGGAGTTAGGAATACAGTGGTATAGTTTATCAATATCCACAGATAGGACAGGGTAAGATTTCCTCTCATTTAACATTTATATTAAATCTCCCTCAAATCAATTTCTATATAATTTCTTGCAAAAAGAAATAAAAACCAGCAGTTAGTGCTGACAAATTAAACTAGGGGCAAATACATACTAAATATATACATTTATATATTTACATTTGTATATGTATATTTATATATACATTTATGTATTTTACACCTATACAGGAGCATTTCATTGTAGAATTTTGACTCATTCAAACTCTGTTCACTACCATTGACTGATAAATTATTTATGAAAGATGATCATGACCTCCCTTAAAAAAAAAAGGATCCCTCAAAGCATGATATATTTCTAAGAATAATGCAACCTATTTTCTGTGACACTGCTTTGTTCTTCAATACTATCAGTGGATGGACGATATAGTTTTAACACATTTTTGTGCCACGGCCATGAAATGCTCGCATTTATTGCTTTAAATCTAAGCATATGCTTCAATATTCAGTGTTTTCAACTGAGATGATGATTTTAAAAGACACAATCTCACATCTTTAGGATTTTTTCAGTTTTCACTTCCAAACTACAACATTTGACTTGACACTTTTACCAACTACTAGTGAACATAAATTTTCTAAAGAATTGTCTTATAATTTCAGATCTTTAACACACTGCAGTGCTGTTAACTATTTCCATGTGTCTCCCACTTTCAGCCACGTGGTAGCTTCCCTGTCTCCTTGACATTTGGTGAGGCCATGCGGGGTCAGTGAAATGTATGCACAAGTGGAACGCATCACTACCAGCCAGAAGTGCTAAGAACCAGCGTGTGACTACCATGTTCTCTCCCTCTCCTAAGTGATTGTGAAAGCACATGTCAAGTGGAGCTTCCTTCAGAGGTAACTATGATAAGCAGAGTCTTCCTTTCAATCTACACAAACAAGAGGGAAATCTTTTTTGTTGTAAGCCATTACAATATTTGTGGTGGTTGTTACTGCAAGATAGCTTAGCCTATCCTAACTAATAGACAAAACAGGTCACGGTATGGGTCACACACTGGAAATTTGGGGAAAAAATTACATTAGATAATTGTAAAACCATTTTAATATGGAATAGATAGTGTCAATGATTGAATTCCATTTTGGTGTAGAACTGCATATCTGGAAACAGATTTTCAAATTTTTATGAAAAAGAGGGTTAATAAGCAGTTCAATATTTCACAATAAATGACAAAAGCAGAGCAGAATAGATGGACCCAGAAATGCAAAACGGTTATCCAGGAGGAGGCACTAACCTCAGGAAAAGCAGAGGAAGACAGCAAGGAGATTTCAGAGAAAGGAAAGTAGTTACAAATGAAGCTATAGAGATTGGCAGGGCCTTGTACATCACGGAAAGAACAAGAAATGCATGCTATGGGCCCTGGGAGCCCTGTAGGATTGTAAGCACATGTACTATACGATCAGACCTGTAATTCCAAATGGTTTGTCTCGGTAGTTTAAAGGCAGGGTTATAGAGAAGGATGGGTGAGATGAGACAGAATAATTGGGAGGAACACATTACTCACTCTGCTCAAAAACATCCTATGAGTGACCACAGCTTACAGAATGAAATATCCATCCTTCCCTCTGTTACCAAATACCAACATCAGGGAACAGAGATTGGTGGTCAAGACCCCAGTCCCTGGTTTCCAGTTCATCTGCTTCCACATAATAGTTGTATCATGTCCTGAATTCTTTATCCATACATTTCTACTTCTTAGGTTTACCATGAAGGTGAAATAATTTATGTAAAATGCTTATTTTGGCAAAGTACCTGGCTCTTAGTGAGAATTAACTTGTCAATCTAATGCATTTTATGACTCATGACATAATTGCACTATTCTTCTTCAATACCATATTTTTTTTTTACTCTTCTGCTCCTAATGATGTTGCCTTTGACTATGTCTTTCTCAGGTCTCTCCCTGTTCAAATTCCACTCACCCTTCAGAACCCACACAATGACTATCTTCTCCATGAAGGATCCTACTCAATGACTACTCTACTCCATGAATGCTCCCTTTGCCTCAGGAAATAATCTCTTTCAAGTCTGAACTATAACAGTTTCTAATTGCTTCATGCTACTTAATTATATATTATTTCAGAATTTATTTTTCTCAATTATGTTCTATTTTTCCTTTAACCAGTATTTCTTCTTATGTATCCACTATACTCCCAACAGTACTTTGTGGTAGTGCCTTGAACTTACTGAGCTTCACTGTTGAATAATTCAAGGAATTAGATCCAATCCTAGCATATAATTTCATTATAATTCATTTGTATGATACATAATGTTTTATGCATGTGTCAGAAACAGTTTCACAAAACGGGTAGTTTTCTCCCTCCTTTTACTTATAAATAATCAAAGGTGAGATAGGTGAAGTCATTCTAAAATGGCATGGCATATTGATCAGGAATCTCAAAAGAATATATCCATTTCTGATGGAAAAGCTCTAGCTCCAGGAGCAGAAAGGGAAGAAAGCTAAGCTTCCACAGTGAGTTAGATCACATTCTTCATTCCACAGGCATAAAGATGTCACAAAGTAGATAAGGGTCCTTGTAAACAACTGGCTGTTAACAAATAGTTTTATTTTTCCCCAGACTCCACCACCAAGTAAACCTACTGTTCCTTGATACCCTTTGTCCAGGCTGTAGTAAACAAGTACTCAAGAAGTGTTACATAAGTGATGTGACTTATTGAGAAACAGATTTGTACTTGAAAAGAAATATGAATAGAGTTGCACTTGGCCCTTGTAGTTTGATCATTGTAACGTGAAAAAGATACAGTCTATCCCAGTTCTTTTGGCTTAAGTGAGCAAATAAAATTAAAAGGGACTTGGAGAATAATTTTGCTTACTACTCTGATTTCAACTTTTCTGAAATAGGCTTTGAATATTAACGTCTACTTCACAAACTTTTCACTACACTCAGTCGCAAGCAACTCACAGGATCACGGAGCCATGCCACCAATTTCTTGTTCCTTATAATTACATTAAAGTTTAAGTCTTTTGGGGGCCAAAAATCAAATCCTAACTACTCCTTGTAAAACCTGGAGCAGGGCAATATCCTACACACCATCACTTTTTCATACCTCACCACACTGTTAACTCTTTGAAATGTCCCTTGCACAGGTTTCTCTCACACACATTAGACTCAGAGCTTAATCAGATTTCCTTGGATCTTACACCATACAATGACTTTTAAATTGTCATCATTTTTATACAGTACCCAAACAAAAACAATCAAAGAATGTACACAGAACAATTATGGATTTTGAACATTGATATCAACTTAGATATTGATATCAAAATATGTAGGGAAATTATCATTTATGTAGAGTTATTTAACCAAAAAATGTTGTCACAAAAGCAAAGCTCTGCTAGATAGTGTTAGCTGTCTGTTCCTATTTTTTCCAGACTGACTTATGCAATATCCTGATGTTTAGAACTATTCTGTCATGGAAAATCTTTCTCTAGGGTGGGGCGAGAGGAGGGTGTCCCATTTTCTTTTTAAAGTTATAATAAGAAGCAGACAAACAATATAATAAACTTGTACTTTGCAAACATTTTGCAAACGCATTGCAAGGCTACAAGGTAAAGACAGAAATATGCATGTTAAAATAAAAACTTAGCAGACACCCATGTTGCTCACAGCATGAACAATACATTAAAATCAAAACATTTTGCCTTATAAGCAGTCAGCAATAACCAGTGATCTGAATATTTTTAAGAGCAATAGGTCATACATCAAATGGAGTTTATTTCATTTTCCTCAAATGCTACTGTGGAAATTTAAAGACTATTAAGAAATAATAATTTCCCTTTTCATGAAGATAAAGAATCAATGAGTATAATAAAACTTCATTCAGGTTTTTGCCTTTTCTATGTTGACTACATGATATGTGGATATAAACAGACAAAATTCATACTGAATGTCATAAATCAATGTTAGGAAAAAGTAAATTTAAAGTACCTTTGCAACTGAGTCTTGGTCTCTTCAAAAAGTGAACCTTTCTGCTTTTATCCCTTTTCTTGCAAAGCTAAGAAAAGCCCTTTTTAAAAGTCCTATTGTTATTTTCTGGATTATTACAGAAAAATTATATTTTGAAGCTAAAGATTTCATTTTTTTAACATTCAAAACTGACTTAAGGATGGAACATATTGGTCAGGCACAGCGACTCACAACTGTAATCCCAGCACTTTGACAGGCTGAGGCAGGCAGATCACTTGAGATCAGGAGTTTGAGACCAGCCTGGCCAACATGGTGAAACCCCATCTTCACTAAAAATACAAAAACATTAGCCAGGCATGGTGGTATGTGCCTATAGTCCCAGCCACTCGGGAGGCTGAAACAGGAGAATCGCTTTAACCTGAGAGGTGGAGGCAGGAGAATCGCTTGAACCTGAGAAGTGGAGGTTGCAGTGAGCCAATATTGTGCCACTGCACTTCAGCCTGGGAGACAAAGCAAGACTCCATCTCACAAAAAAAAAAAAAAAAAAAGAAAAAGAAAAAGAAAAAAAGGCAACATCTTAAGTGACAAGAGAATCCAAGAATCATGGGTCTGTCTCAGTGACTGAAAGTCATTACTGGACTAGAAGCAAGGCACATCTCTGAACTTTAGTTGTGTCAGAGGAAACATGCTAACTCACATCATAGTAAGTCCATATCCTGTGTGATAAAGATATTATAACAGAAAGCTAAATCACTCCAACATTTCTACTTTACAGTATGTGCCTGAATGCATACCATATTTGCCTCTACTATATTTTGCACTGCTTTTTAAATGAATAACTTTTGAACCATATTTTCTCATATTACTAAATCACTAAGTGCAATGTCAACATCTGAAAATAATTATTTCTGTGTATTCACATAACCTTGGAATGCTGAGAAACGTATTTGGCTTGAGACACAGCATAACAGCCATGACAACTCCGCCTTAACATTATATACAGCAGACTTCCTTAAGGGAGGAATTACCATGTGGTTAAAGCCTTATAGTAAACACTGAAAATTGAAATTTTAGGGGGCTGAACACCTGTGGATACTTAAGAGCTTCCTTAAAAGATAAATAGCTATAACTTAGAGCACTCTGGAGAAAATGGAACTAATTCTTTTTAGCAACAATCTACATCCAAGAATAGGAAGAATTCTCCAGAGAGAATCAGCTATCGGAGACCCCCAAGAAAGGTCTTAACATTCGCAATAGCCTTGCACAGGGCAGCTTTGTACAACAATTGTAACAAAATGATTTCCTGCTTTGATTGGTTATCTTATTGGAAAAAAAAATTCTTTTTCTTTATATAAAAAGAGGTTTAGCTAAAATTTGGGGAAAATAGCTTTATTTAATATAAACAACCCTCAATTTAGTTTGCTTCAACCTTTCAAGCTATGCACTCAAAGGCATGTCTACTAGGATAAAGTGTTAGCTGTGTGAGTACAAGTCTATTTCCATTATAGGCCTTGATAAAGTTTGGATACATTACCCCCCTAAATCTCATGTTGAATTGTAATCCCCAGTGTTGGAGGTAGGGCCCGATTAGAGGTGATGAAATCATGGGAGCAGGTTTCTCATGAATGACTTGGTGCTGTTATCATATTAGTAAGTTTGTTCTCCCAAAATCTGGTTGTTTATGACTGCGTGGCACCCCCCGTGTTCACTTTGCTCCCTTTCTCACCACGCGACACACCTGCTCCTGCTTCCCTTCTGCCATGAGTAAAAACTTCCAGAGGCCTCCCCAAAAGCCAAGCAGAGGCCAGCTTGTACAGTCTGCAGAACCATGAGCCAATTAAGCCTCTTTTCTTTATAATTTACCCAGCCTCAGGTATGGGTAAATGCCTCTTTTCTTTATAATTTACCCAATCTTAGGTATGCAAGAATGGCCTAACCCATAATACTAGTAGCACATAGTAGGGATATGATCAATATATGTTAAACAATTGAATGAAGGCTGAGTCTGATGCAACACAGGTTCCCAAACGCTGGTCATAACGAACTTTTAACTAATTTATAGCAAAATTGGAAAAATAAAGCCTGAAATTTTTGTCATGAGCCATCCACTCATCTCTAATCTCAAAGTTGATTTATCGCACATCATCCTACACTCTCAACTTTGTTCAGTAGCACAGTCCAGATGTGTAGTCAATACTCAAAGGAATCAGATAGCATCAAACACACATACACACACACACACACACACACACACACACACACACACACACACACACACAATCTTAAATTTTACCCAGGACTCCAGGCAGGAGGGAAAAAGAAAAGAGGAAAAAGAAGAAAAGTCGTAATTATTAAAACTGTAGAGGAGGTATGATTAAAAATTAGCTTTATCATCCTGCAAAGAAAAGCAGTGTTCTAAGGGGAAAGCTAGTTCAGTATCATTTAACCCTAAACCTTGCCATGGCTGGAAGTGAGGGCTAATTTGCAATTACATGTAAAAGGTTTGGGTGTCTGAAGAACTACGTCCAATTTTCAAATACGCACATTATCTTTATGGAAGATTTAAGCCTCCCTTGCTCTCAATTCCCCTCTACAAGAGAAAAAGAATATGTTTTATAAAACCACCTGATCTCTTGAGAATGTACATTTCCTGGAACTGGGAAGAGGCAGAGTAAGGCAGTCCTTATCCACTTCCCTCAGAGAGCAAAGGTGACTAGAAACTAGAATCTTGGAGACGAAATCATTCATATCTCCTGATAAACTCCCAGTTCCTCTCACTAAATATTTTTCTCCCTAATCCCACACACTATAACTGTCAGTCATTTCTGGTCTGTTATTCCAATATGAGCAGTCTGACTTAAGTGCCATAAAAGTCTTGGGAAAAAAACATTTTTGAACACTGGTGGGCTCAGGGGACTGATAATGGAATATGAACCTTTCACCCCTAAAATGGTTCCTTGGGAACAGAAAGCAGCATAGTCATTTTTTTCTTTTTTTTCTTTTTTTTTTTTTTTAGTATAGCCCCTCTCCCCCACCCAATCCCCCATTCTCCCAGGTGGTGCTAAAACATCTAGCAGCTGCTGTGATTGAAGCTGTAACTTCCTAAAGAGTCTTTTGGAATGATCAGGGTAGTTTTAGAAATCTGTCAACTTCTCTGCTTAGGAAAATTTGCATACAATAAATGTGGGGATTTTCTTAAAATGCAGATTTTGATCCAGTCATCTGGAGTGGAACCTGAGACGCTGCATTTCTACTAGCTCCCAGGTAATGCTGATTCTGTTGTCAAGTCTTACTTTGAGTAACAAGGATCAATCCCACCTTTACCTATGTAATTAAATTTGAGGGACACCAGAAAAATTCCTCCCACACCAAAAATCTCAATCTTGCCCATCTAAAGCAATACAAGAAATAAAAAAAAAAAAAAAAAAAAAAAAGCAGGGGTGGGATGGGGAGAACAAAGTTCAGTTTCCCTTATTTAAATTGTTTGCCCAGCTCTGACACTATATTGTACTAATAATAGTTAGTCCACACTTGTGGTCTAAAATTTAATCACCCCAGCTTTGTGCCTGTATTACAGTATGAACGCAACTGAGCATTTCTCATGTGATCCTTATAAGAGCTGTGAGTTAAGCAGAGCAAACAGAACTACCATTTTAGAAAAGGAGAAAATAGATTGGTCAAGGTAAGCAACTTACTCATGGCCTCCTTACTAGCAATAATTAGATCCAGGAACCATACTCAAATATTTGACTCCCAAATCTAGAGCATGTCCATAGTAATAGTACTTTTCCTATCACCAATCTTCCTACCTCCCAAATTTTCTTTGACATTGTTACACTATTGTCCCAGCAGTTGTATAACCAGGAAAAAAAAAAGGAGTATCAATGGAATATGGGGTTGCTCCAGGTTCACTATTTCAGTACATATTGCACCTTAGATGATTTTTTTTTTTTTTTTTTGCGACAGAGTCTCGCTCTGTCACCCAAGTTGGAGTGCAGTGGCCCTATCTCTGCTCACTGCAAGCTCTGCCTCCTGAGTTCACGCCATTCTCCTGCCTCAGCCTCCCAAGTAGCTGGGACTACAGGTGCCCGCCACCATGCCCAGCTAATTTTTTATATTTTTAGTAGAGACGGGGTTTCACCGTGTTAGCCAGGATGGTCTCAAACTCCTGACCTCGTGATCCGCCTGCCTCAGCCTCCCAAAGTGCTGGGATTACAGGCGTGAGCCACCGCGCCCGGCCAGATGATTTTTTTTTAATCTGGAAGACAAGCCTAAATTCTACTGAATGACATAGAAGAATTAAGATTCTAAGATTTCCTTCAACAGCAGAGGAATATTTTTAATCAACCTGAATACAAATGTTGGTCAGAGATAATCGATGTTAGTAATGGAATGAAAATGTTCTATGACCAAGAATCGCACAGTGACTCTATAGTAACAAGGAATGCGGTGGGGATTCCCTATGACAGGGTGAGAAATGAGAAGTACCTCCAAGTTCAAGGCCCCCCAGGACATCTCTGCTTTGTTTGCTGCTGTGCTCCAGCATGCAGGAAAATGCTTACTATGTAGTAGGTGCTCCATACATATTTTAAAATCAAATGAATACCTGAAGCCTTACTTCAACAATACGCAATGTAATAAATGCTGAAATGTCTTTAAACATGGAACCCTCATTTCTTTCTTAGTGGATTCTTTTTCACATTAATATGAATGAAAAGTTGCTTTAAAGTTTTTAATCCTTGGGATAACTAGAGACATTCTGCTCTTCCCAAACTAAAAATTACTCTGCAGTATCTGAAAAAATAGGATCCCAATGGAATAAATCCCACTCTATACAAATAGCATATTGACTCAAATAAGGGAAAGCCAAGGGCTCATACTGTTTTCAAGTCTATTCTTCATGATATTGTGGGAGTTTAATTTCTGATATCTCCCTAGATCTTAGCTCAGTCAGCATTTCATGAAATAAATACAGTTTCTTCTCAGCCCCACTTAGTTCCCCTTCTTAGATGTCATATGATTTTATATGTATTTGCTTTACCTGTCCCTGCCACTAGACTATACTCCCTCTCAGCACAGGGATCAGGGCTGCTTTTGTTAACAGGTGTAGTCCTCACACCTGCCTGGTCCTGATCTTTACCAGGTCTAGGAGTTACTAAAAGCTAGCAAACACTTTCTAAAAACATTTCATTCTAAACGGCCTCCCTGGCTCTCCCCTTAAATGAAGACAGATAACAACAGAGGTTTTTTCTACAGTTTGAATACACACAATACCCCACACAAATTCAAAGCCCCTATAGAATTTCCACAGAAACAAATTCCAAGTTTCCAACATTGCAAATGCATGCTCCCATCCTGGTCCAGAGAGGATTTAGGGTGCAGGCAATCAAAAGTCATGAGCAAAAACAGGTAGCAGTCAAGACTATTATAAGAGAAATTCAGCTGAAATGCAGGGAAAAAAAATAGTCACCTTCAATAGTAAAGTCTTGATTTGACAAATCAACAAAGATAAAGCATGTTAATGGTATTTTAAAAGAATACTAATGTTGCACATTATTTTAACAATGTGGGAGCCTAACACCACCTACATCATAAACACGGAGTCTCAGGAAGAACAAATCAAATTCAAGTTAAATGAGACCTGATCTTAGAGTGGAAATAAGTAATTGATCACCCAATTTTTCTACTAGTAATTCTTATTCAGTATTAAGAGTGGAAGAAGATGACTATACTTAAAACATTGGGACCATGTAGGAATTTTATCTACACGTGATCTCTCTCCACAATCCATCTATGAGAAATTACAGTATCTTTGAAGTCTTAAGAAACATTCTACAACAATGAATCTGAAGGCAAAATTGTGACAGAGAAGACATATATTCTGTCTATGTAGTTGCAGAACTATCCTTCCAGCAGTACATGCTCTTCTTAACCTTCCTAAAATGACATTTTGTATATTTTTTTTAAAAAACTTATGCTGTTCTTAAAATTCTGACAGTAAAATATGTACAGTATTTATAAAAAGTTAACTTGAGTCTTGAATTTATTAAAAACCAAATTGCAGATAAAATAAATTAGAAATAAACAGCTTCCTTGAGAGAGCAGTGTCAATGTTTGTCAAAATTTTCACATATTTAAAGTCATCTTACACATACAGACCCCAAGCAGTACCCAAGATAATAATATATATAATATACATATCTATATATAATATATATTATATATATAATAATATACATTATCACTAATTGCTGTAATTACCAAGCCTGTGTGCCACTTTCATATCCTATATATCTCAACTTTTTTCCTACATCATAATGTATTCTCAGAGTGCAATGAACACTTGTCTTGTTTCATTTCATTTCAGGAACACATAGTCTCCAGTTTTTCTAAGGGGCAGGGTGAGCTGTCCATAATCTTTCTCCCTTCCTGGGGTGTTTTATTCCTCTCCCATGTGAGCCGGTGTCACAGGTCTGCTGTGTCCCACCAAAGTTTGGTTGTACAGTGATCCCACTGCCCTTTGAAGGGAATACTTCAAAAAAGATCAGTCAGGTTAATAAAAGGAGGATTTTTGGAGGCTGCTAGGAAAGTTCTTCCTCACTCTTCATCTATTCATTGTTACGGTTGAATATGAGGTTCAGAGGTGCTTCAATTACATTGTTTCATTTAGAGGAGGGCAGCATCAAGAGAATTCCTGAGAAAATGGAGCCAGAACTTCTTGATGGAGTCACCCTTAAGACCTTCTAGACTTCCATCTGTGAGATAATATACTTTGGTTATTAAAATGTATATCATTTTTAGTTGGGTTTTCTACTCCAGTACAAAAAAAAAAAAAGCATACTGAAAGATAAGTTTTTATTACTTAATAACCATTTACCTAAGTTTCAAGAACAAGTTCTTCTAGTAAATGCCGTAATAAATTGAATATTGCTTTTGAAATGTAACACAGGTTTTAAAAAATATTGCTCAGAAAGTAGGTGAAATAAACTAAGAAATTTGCACTCTGAATTTTTATGAAGGTATGGAAAAAGGAAAGAAGAGAAAAATAATTGAAGCTCTTCCTCTTTTTTTGACCTACTTTATTAAGGTATGATTGACATACAAAAAGCTATACATATTAAATATATACAACTTGATGAGTTTGGAGATAAGCATATACTTGTGAAACCATCACCACTATCTGTGCCATAAACCTATCCATCACCCCCAGAAGTTTCCTCCCATCTTTTTTTATGATAAGAACAAAACATAAAATCTACCCTCTTTTTAAGTCTACAACACAGTATGTACTGTTAACTGTCAGCAATATACTGCACAGATCTTTAGAACTTACTCATATCTTGTATAACCAAAACTGTTTACCCTTTGACTAACACCTCCCCATTTCACCCTCTTCACTTTTTAGGAAATTTTCCAGGATCTCATATAAGCCCAGAAACATAGTAAGAATTCAACAATATCTAGAAAGTAAATTATTTATTATTTGCTTTTCTGTCATTGAAAGGAGTGTCTAAATATCTGGTAAACCAGGAAATCAGAGCCATGCCACTTTTCTGTGACTTTCAGCAATAATTTAACCACCTTAGGGCCTTTACTTGTTTCTCCATAAATAAAAACATCTTTTCTAGTTCAAATATTTCATTATCATTGGCACATTATCACTGCTTTTGGCAAAAGATTTGCAAAAAAAGGAACCATGCTGTTAAGCAATCATTTTAAAAGTGATTACAGATTAATACTTGAAGTCAGGTCACCAGGCTACTTAATTTCATTTGTTTTAAAATTTTGCCTTAATACTCAGCAAACAAAAACTTATGAACCTTACAACAACTGCAAAATGTGTTATTAAACTATTAAATAAACATATTTTCTTTCAAAAGGTTTATACACAATTGAGAAGATAGGGCACATAGTGATCTTTGATTCTATTATTTTAGTTTCTGTTCTTCAAATTAATTTCAAATAATTGAAGAATAATATAATACCATGAAAAATTCAGATATACTATAGGTACATATACATCAAAATAGCAGTGAGGAATGTGTACGTGCACGTGTGCGTGTGTGTGTTTTACTGACTAGTCACTATTTGACAGGCAAGGCCCAGTTTCCTAACACTTAATTCTTTTGATTGAATTTAATCCTCACAGTAACTTAAATGCCCCCAACTTAAACATAAGGACCATTCTCAGAAAGGCAGCTAAGGAAACTAACGTCATGAAACTAATAAAATCCTTTCTCTCCACGATCTCTTAAGATCGTGTATACAATCCTCATACTCTCAAACGATGAGAACTTTTTCCCACATGAACAAACATGGCGGAACAACATTTCTGTGAAGAACAACAAAAAAATTATCCGATAAACCGAATGGAAAAACTTCTCAGAAATTAAAATATACAAAACCTTTTTTTTTTCTTTTTGGTTCATTCATTCTCCCTACAGCCTTATTTCATTCTGTATCTTTTATTCTGAAAATATATAATCAACCTGTTTCAGACATAGTTATAGAACGGCAAACACATAAATATGTAAACTTTATATTGGGGTAGTAATAAAGATGGGCAGATAATATTTCTTCCCACAAATGAGACAAACTGAAGGGAAATATTACTCTCTCAGAACTTGGTGGATGGAATATTTTTAGAAAATCTTCCAACAAACCAGAATATTTAACTATTGTGCCAGTAACTGCAGTCCAGAAAGGGTGACTTGCCTGGAACTGAGGAGTAAGATATCTGTAGCCCTGTATAAGAACATGGATTTAAAGAAGTTTTTACAATAAACTTATCCCTCTCCACAAAGAAGTAAAGCAACAACAACAAAAAAAAAAGAGGCCAAAAATATTACCTTCACTACAACAGGATTCTTCTAAGCACAGTGAAACTGTGTTTATATATACTAAAAGTGGAGAACTGAAGGGCTCAGGAATTCAGGCTGCAGCCAATGCTTCTATACACACCAGGTTACAAATCATGGAAAAATGCAGTATTTTAGAATAAAATGCAAAATTTCTATATAGTAGCCCATCTCAACTTTGCTTCCTTTCATGGTTTTACAAATATTCCTTCCAGGGCACTGTTTTACATTTTGCTCTTCAACAGGAAGATAATGCCCCCTGCCCCCAAAACAATTAAAAATTGAGTAATTCATCTCTAAAAGAGGCAATTTTGCTTCAGACAAAAGAAAAACTAGTTAACAAAACAGAGGACTCATTTAAGGTATGATGTTTATCAAGAACTAAGGGATGATATCAAATCATTGATATCAGCAAAAACTTCCTTGATTAAAACAAATACCTTTCTGAAGTTTCTCTTCCTTTAGGGATAGATACTTCTGGATGAAAAATTAAAAAAAAAATGACTGCCTTCAAAAATTTTTAACGTGCACTCTTTCTCAAAGGCCAGTTATTTGGATTAACTTTGATAGACAATGAAACAATAATGCTCAGCCATAAATATTTTAATCTTTTTAAACTATGTTTAAGCAGTAGAGTCACCTTGAAGGAGTTTCTCCGATTAAGTGCACTGTTCTCTTAAAATGCCTTTGTACAAATATGTTCACTTCAGAAAGCGACAGTGGCAAACAGTTAAATACCATATGCTACAAGTCATGGAAAAAAAGAGTTTAACTACAGTTCACATAAAACTGAGAACTCAAAGGAAGGTTATTTTGAAAACATACACAAAGAAATTTTGAAAACATTTAAGGCTTTTCAGAGTTCAAGCCTACAACCGTGTGGCAAAATGTAGCAGATGTTGGCATTTGGGTGCTGGAGGGATGTCAAAATGACATAAAAAAAAAATCAGTGTCTAAGATGTATGGAACACGGATTTGATGTTTTCGTATCTGAAACAAAATAAGAAACTGAAATGATGAAGGTAAAAAATAAAACATCAACAATAACTGCAAAAAAATAAACACACTTTTCTATTGCCCAGATCTATATATTTCAACTTTCTCTTTCATAATCCCTCACCTCCTAGCACGTTTTGAATGCAGCAGGTGCTAACTAAGGTATTCAGAGATATCTACCTTCTAAATTAAAGTGAGTCTATTATATTACTTAGAACCATTTCTCTACCCCACAGAGTTAGTTTGGTGGAGATTGCTCTAGGCTTAGGAGAGCAAGTCACAGAGCTTCAGAAACACTGATGTGATCAATGCAATATTCACAACTAAACAGCCTTGCATTCAAAAGGTTCTTCATACCACTATTCTCTCAAATTTTTCACCATTTGAAAAAGGGCTGTAGCCTGCAGCACTCTACCAGGGAACAATTTGAGGCAAGGGTTAATAATAAGATAACACAGTCAAAAGAGTAACTGAAGAAAAAAAGAAGGAAAACAGAAGCCAAACCCACGTATGCTATTTTTCTGACCTCTATTTATCAATAGAACATATGGGCTTAATTGTAGATGTCAACTTTACAGGATTGAGGAATACCTAGAAACCCCGTAAACCAATTCACTATGTTATGTATTTCATCTTCACATCATTTCCTTTACTGGAGGTATAAATGTATAGAGATTTTGAGAGTTCTGTTTTATGCATTTTTTTGCAAATTCAACTTCACAAAAGTGTGTTATGTTTACTTTGTGTTAAGCGTTGTATATGTATGTAAAAACATTGAAATTTTCTCAATAAATGAAGAGATGTTCTTTTGTACATTTGCATTTGTGAAATATAAAATTTCTTGAGATCTCAGCTCTTTGGGTGACTACATATACTTTGGTAACCTATTACAGTTTTTGATGGATCTTGTCAAAAGAATTAGGTTGTTCATTATATTATTTCAGATGACCGAAGTTAGAAAGCTGTTGCACACAATTATCAATCATAGTGATACGCGTTTATACATTGTCCTTTTTTGACCTACTTCTTTATAAGGTCAGTTCATCGTCTCATAACTATTATACCAGTATGACTGTCATTAGCATACTTCAGCGTTTATGTGTGCAAAAGTATGTATGCTGTTATTGCATATTTTGTTGTGCAAAGTGGCCTATATTCTATTTTTACATTTCTTAACTAAATCCTCTTTTTAAAATATAAATAAATACCTTTAAAATTTTAGGCAGGGTGCGGTGTTTCACACCTGTAATCCCAGCACTTTGGGAGGTCGAGGCGGGCAGATCATGAGGTCAGGAGATCCAGACCATCCTGGCAAACACAGTGAAACCCCATCTCTACTAAAAATACAAAAAATTAGCCGAGCATGGTGGCGGGCGCCTGTAGGGCCAGCTACTCGGGAGGCTGAGGCAGGAGAAAGGCATGAACTCGGGAGGCGGAGCTTGCAGTAAGCTGAGATCACGCCACTGCACTCCAGCCTGGGCGATAGAGCGAGACTCCGTCTCAACAACAAAAAAAAAAGTTTAATTTTTTTTCAGAATTACATTTTCAGAATTTTGATGTTTTGGGGATTGTGATTTTCTGGATTTTAGACTTTAGAGATTTTACTCTTCTGGGATTTTAACATTCAGAATTATGACATTCGGAATTGTGTCTTTTGGGATTATGACCAGATCCCAATTTAGCCAACCAGAATTACCTAATTGGATATATAGAAACAATTCCTTAAATGTGTCCACTTTTGATTAAAATAAATTCATTATTGACTTGAATGGTGTGGGATTACTATAATATATTCTAGATTATAACAAACCGATATTATCCAATGCCACAAAAGAAAAACAATGTGACTGTGCCTTTTAATTCTGGATTTAGATAGTCTATTTAGATTTTACATAGTCTGTCTTATGAAAAAATACATACATTATAAATGTATTAAATGTATTAAATTACCTGTTTCCTATAAAAAATATAAAATTATAAAGCCTATTTATTGCTTTTTCCAATCAATTATACAAACTGGTGAAATTGAACATAATCCAATGTCTTAAACTTGGTAATATTAATACAGAATGGCTGATATTTTGACAAGATGAATTTAAAGGAATTCTAAGATCTAGCATATACCTACCCGTAAGTAGAGCTTATTTCAAGATACAAGAATGAAATATGTAAAGAAAAACATGCCTGTAAAACATAAAGTCAGTTTCCAAGGTCATACTATAGCTATCTTCTATTATATTTCCCAGTAATACACTTTCATTTCACTCAATCCTTAAAAATAACCCTTAGTGTACTGGTACAAACCTCAAAAATTGTCCACAATAAAATTCAAAAGCACACAACATTTCAACCCCCCTTAGATAAAAAGCAACTAGAGTTCAGGGACACACACCATGGTTTTTCTCTGATCAGTTCCCAACACAATACAATATTCAATGAGTCCTGTATCTAACTATTTTTGCTGACATGCATGAAAGAATTCTTAATTACCTGCTGAACCTAAATTAGTAGAATTTCTGAAATTTGGGAAAATAACATATTACCCTGTGTCCCTTCTTCATCCAATGTTCCTTCATCCATTCTTAAGATTTCCAAACTAGACTGAATAAAAGTAAACCAATTATACAGACTTTTAGCGCCTTTCTTAGAAAAACCAATAGTGCCATCAAGTCTAATTTCAACCATCCATGCAATCATAGAACAGCCCTACAATTTTAATGAATTTTTCCGGGGATTTAATTCCTTTACTGCCCCATCCCAATGAGGATATGAATGCAAAAATCTTATTTTAGTGAATGTAACTGAATGTAAGCTTCAGCCGTATACAGGAATTCTTATATCACTGCAAGACTCAGCATTGGTACCCATTAGTTTTCACCCTTAATACTGAGTAAAAATATACATGGTACTTTCATTATATTGATTCTACTTTTTCTTTTCTAGGGCAATACATAAGTGTGTCCATTTTTCTAAATGACAACCTTATAAATAATTGGAGACAAGTGTTTTAGTTCCTATTAGTCTTCTCTACATTACACAGTCCCACTTCCTCCATTTTTCATATTTCCAGACTTCTGGCACTCCAGGTTGTCAAAGTCTTTCCTAAAATTATGGTGTCTTGGACAGAACACGGTATTCCAACCATGATCCGGCCAGTGTGAAGTACGTCAACCATGTTACTTCCCATGCTGTGGACACTCTTATTTCTATTTATACTGCCTAAGGAATTCTTAAGGGTTTTTTATTCTTTTTTTTTCTCTTTTAAGCAGTTGCAACATACAGTTGGCTCATATTAAGTTTGTAGTCAAGTAAAAGCTCCAGATGTTTTTCACAAACTGAAAATTTTCATATTCAGTTCTCACTCGGAGCCAGCAACCACGAGCTCTAGTAACAAGCAGAGAACTCAGATGTGTAGTTGCCTGAATGAGGGATAAATATGTGAGATACTCCACTATAGTTTGTTACGAAAGCTCTTCTAGTTGCCATTCTAATTGCTTATAATTCAATCGACAGTATTAAGTATATTCCTTCGAAGAAGTCTTGAATATTCAAATACATACTTCTGTATTTTATTACTTATTTTGTATTGAATATGTGCCAGTCCCTATTCTAAAAGCTATAAACCTATTTTTTAGTGATTAATCTGAATAACAACTCTACGAAACAGGTGTCATACACATTTAACAGATGAAGAAACTGAAGCGCAGACAATTTAAGTCACTTACCACAAATCACACAGCCTGTAAGAAGCAGAGCCAGGATTTAAAATCAGGTTAGTCTCTTCCAGAATTGAGGCTCATAATCATTATATTCCGTTGCTTCTCTACAAATGCTTGGTGAAATAGGCATAGTGCCAGATACTTGGGAAAGTAATATAATATCATCATTGTCATCATATTTCTATATGTTTGTCTTAGTTCTCTTAAATAGAACTATGCTAAGCAACACAGAAATAGGTCATAGACAATTTGAGAATGACTTTATATTCAATCCTAAACATGAAAGTCACTTTTCGGGGCTGTTAAAAGAATTAGAAAATTAATATCTATAAAGCACTTAGAATAATGTCTGGCCTAACTTAAGTGCTAGCTCTTTTTAAATATCAGTTTTATAAATGTATTTATTCATACAAATATGCATATATAAATTCATATTTACAAGTCACAAAGTTCCTTATGGCAAGAAAACAATAAACATTTAAGTGAGTCATTATGAGACTTCATTTTGAAAGATGAACTATTCTCTGTAAAGAGACATATGTTGAGACTTGAAGGAGGCAAGACCATCAGAAATATTGTATGATGAACACAAATAAAATGGCTGTTTCTTTAGCACCCATCTTCTGGTGAGAAAAAATCCCACTGGCTTTACGTATGTCACCACCTTCTTCAGTAATTAAAGACTACTCCAAAATGCATGCATTACCACCAGACATTATTGGTCACCTAGGCCAATCCAGGCGTGTGCCTCTTTTAAACACTCTAAATGGATATTTTTGGCAACCCATATGTGTTCCCACAAATGCAAGGTTATCTAAAAACATGTTCTTTTGTCAGTTCTTTCAACTGAATGACACAGGATTCCACAGACTGTCATATTTGCCTAACATTAAATGCTACATACTATAACAGTAAAACTAAAAGCATCTCATTACTAGAATTTCCTGAGTATGCCAAGTCCTCATTTGGCTTTGAAGTGAGTTTGTTGTGTTGTGCACAGAGACATAGCACAATGTGTTACAATGAACAAAATTTAGGAGGGAATCCTATAGTCATTGCATCATGATCCACTGTCTTGATATGGTTGTTCTACTGTTGATATTGTTCTTTTCATTATTATAATCACTGTTCAGACTTATCAGTTTGTTATTGACTGGTTTTCTCTATGGTGTGAGTGACATAAACTTGCATATTTTTCTACGATTTTCTGATAAGTAGATATTCTGACATGTATGCCTAGCAGTTCCAACAAAAATCATCCTCAAGGCAGGTATAAACATTCTACACCACCTATCAAATATTTGTTTTGTTTTACATAAATAGGACCACATCATTTTTTATTCATCCATGAATCCATGCTAATAATTCACAATAAAATTGTTTTATAAAAGTAAAATCCTGAACATATGTTTAAATTCTTAGCTTATAGAGTAATCAGCAATTCATTTATGCTCCCTTACATCTATTTGTATCTATAGAATAATTTTTCTACTAAAATAGAAACTTGTGATCTAAGGGAAGTAATTGAAAGAGGGAAGGGGGGAGATAAAAGTTGAGAGGCCTACTGATGTAAAGTATCCACTCTCCAAATGCTTTTTCCTAGCTCATGTCACCATTAATCATTACTTTTTCCTCTTCAACTCACAATTCAAAATTGACTACCCTATTTTATAGCCACCTTATTTTACAGCAAGAACTAATATGATTACTACAACGTATTAAGAATTTCAAGCTGAGAAGCATTCTTTAAAAGTTTTACTTGTGCAATATGTATTTTTTAATACTGCACTTACGGTTATGCATGAGAGTACAAAAACCACTACTTTCTACCTCAGGTTTGTATATGTCTCACCAAACTCCACTTCACTGAACACTGCTATTTCTTCATTCTTACACTAAATACAGTAACTCCACTCACACCCTAGTTGTTGCTCACTTGGTTATTACTATAGACACTATCTGCTCTTTCTACATTTCCAATACCTAAATAATTTTTTTTTAAATCTATCTTCTGGTCACACCTTTGCCACCTGTAACCTTACCTTGGGATACGTTTGGGTAGAAGTGCATATGATCTCAGCCAGCTGGCCCTGCAAACCACCAGGAGGCTGTAGGAAGCTGAAGAGCTGTCTCTGGCTCACTTGCTACAGAGGGAACCAAACTGTTAAGAGGAGGCACTGTAATACCGGTGGCATAAGAAGGATGAAAACAAGGGGGAAGTAAAGCACAGATCAGCCAGCTCTAAAATCTTACACATGAGAGTCCGCTTAACCTTCATAATTATTTCTAAACCAGAATTAATGATTCTGAAAGTCTGTTTTTGAAGGAACACCTTTGTTTGTCCAGGTGCAAGAGGCTGTTTTCCTCTGTCACAGAGAAACAAGTTCAAGACATTATAAAAAGTGTGCTGTGAAAAAGACGACTTTAATCTTAGCTGTACATGTAATGTAAAACATTTCAGGATTAAAGTCTCAAGAAAGAAGTCAATTAAAACAGATATGAGCACATATGGATAGGTGTTTACCTTGTGTCTATGAAAGAGATACAGAGACAGAAAGAAAGAGAGGGATTGATTTGGGAGAAAAACTGATTTTCTGACACATACAATATCTAATTGCCATTATTTATTATATCTTTCATACCTATGGAAACACAAGGATTTATTGGGCTCAATTTTACATCTGCATATATTTCCTCTGGATATTTTATAAATATGTATACTTTATTAAAATGTTATATATAAATACATTTTGATCAATGAAAGGCCACTTTTTTCATATATCTGAATACAGAATATGGGATTATAATTTGGTACTATCAACCAAAAATATCAAAAACCAACCCAGGTTTCATTGGCTATACATTCCGGTGATTGTTAGCATTCCAAGTCTAATATCATGCCACTAAAATATTAAATTATTACTGTAACATAATTAATATAAAAAATTAGATAAAGATGTCAGTATTTAAAAATTATATACTCCAAATATACATATAAGTGTTGGATTCTGACAGTCACAACTCAAGTTTCACAGTTTTAAGAATTGCCTCCAAGGCAAGAGATAAACACACTAGAACTAAGATTGTCTTTTAAAATTCAAACCTTTCTAAAAATATAAAAATATTCATATTTACCTTTGGGGCTATTTAACAAAATTTGCCTATTTTCTTGGAAGAAGGGGGACATGATACACTAAATCTATATGGAGTTATTCCATGTCCTTCTGTATGTATTTTAGAATGTGACTTTGGTAGAAACATGTCTTTTTAAATTATGGTGTTTTCCTGACAGAGAATATTTTCTAAAACAGGCCACTGTTATATTACAATGGGGGCCCTTAATAATAACATGCAATGGAACAAAAAGTCTATTTTTATTCAAAGGTATTTGATTTAATATATAACCTCAACTTCATATTGAATTCCATTCTTCTGATACCCATTCGTAATTACAAAAATAAAAATGGCACTTCAAGGCATGGATTGTCTTTTTAAAAGACTAAACAAGAGATAGTGCCACCCTAATTTTTTTTTTTTTTTTTTTTGATACGGAGTCTCGCTCTGTCGCCCAGGCTGGAGTGCAGTGGCGCGATCTCGGCTCACTGCAAGCTCCACCTCCCGGGTTCACGCCATTCTCCTGCCTCAGCCTCCCGAGTAGCTGGGACTACAGGCGCCCACCACGCGCAGCTAATTTTTTGTATTTTTAGTAGAGACGGGGTTTCACCGTGTTAGCCAGGATGGTCTCGATCTCCTGACCTGGTGATCTGCCCGCCTCGGCCTCCCAAAGTGCTGGGAATACAGGTGTGAGCCACTGCGCCCAGCCTGCCACCCTAAAATTTTAAACTAAATATAGCAATCTTTCTATCAAAAACGCAAGTGAAGTTGAGATTTTTCAATTATTCTTACAGAGGAAATTCATACTATTATATTCACAAAACTTGACAATTTACCTGGGAAAGAAAAACACAGTTACGACACAGCCTGAGCCAAATCATCCCAGACAGGCTATTCTCAGAGCTTGAATTTTCCAAATATTTTCCCACTCTTTACTTTACATTGCTCATTACCAATCTATGTTTTTAGGACTTCAAAGGCCAGCTATTCAAAGGAGCAAGAAGCTAGACAGACATGAAACCTGAATACCACTCTCAGGGACACAGAGTGCTCTGGCCCAGCCACAAAACCAGCACTCATTTCACCTCTCCCACTTCCTGTTAATAGCAAAGGTTAGAAACAGATTCTGTTCCCAAGCACAAAAGTGAGCATGGGTTTTTTTTTTTTTTTTTTTTTTTATTACCAATAAAACTCCGAGGAGTACACACAGGTACAAGTGTTTTATGCTATTTGCTTATTCTATACCAGAGTTATAAACCCTTAAGGTAGATGACAACATAATTGTTAAATTCTACAGATTAACTTGGCTGCAATTAAAGCAACACTCCTCATAGCCAATAGCATAGTCACAGTCTTGAGTTGTTATCTGGTGTGAACACAGATTTAAGTCTGATAAAGACATGTATACAAACATTAATTTATTTGATTGTCACAGTTAGAGCTCCTATTAGTATAAAATGGCTGTTGAACATCAAAACATAAAAATTTTATTTATACAATGGCAAAAATAAATGGCAGAAAAATCCACCTTTGAAAAAAATTAGAAAGATATGCAAATATATGTGCCTAAAAGTCAGTGCCACAATATATTAAGATGCCTTAATATACAGTGTAACTTGACACTAACAATTTCTGGACTCATGGAACATGTGTTTATCTAATATAACTCTTCTGTTTATCAATATTATTGTGTATCATTTCAGTGCCCTCTATTTTTATCCCCACCAAACTTTGTTTCTGCTCTTAAATACCTCTAATGATCAGAAAAACAGAAAAAGACTATTTTTTGGCCCTATTCTATCAAATGGGACGACATGGAACAAGTCCAACCCTCGTATACGTGTCCTTCCCCTATTCTTATTAAAGTACAGTTCGATTGCCTACCAGGTTTAGAACATATGAATAAAGAACAAGACATTCTTCCTTTTATTGCTCAATAACTTATCTGTAATCTGATAGCAAAGTGAAATGGACTACACCTAAACCCAGAAATGTCTAGAAGCTTGTAATTCCAGAGAACCCGGTGTGCATTCACAGGGATTTTATTTAGCACTCCACAGTCAGTCCTTCTGGGACTCTGCTCCACACAACAATAAAAAGTAAGGCCTGTGCTTCCTATACAGTGCTCTTGAAAAAAATCACGTACCCAAGCTGTCACCTGGAGACTACCTGTCCCTTGCAATACATGTAGAATTGCCCTGAATGTCCCCCAATTCAGCAGTCAGTTCAAAGTTCCTGACCCAACTTAACTCTTGACCAACGGTCCTGCTACTTGTAATTACCAGTGAAGTTTCATTCCTCTCGGATGCTAGCTTATTCCAGGATAGCCTCTACTATACATCAGTCAAACTCTGCATGAACTCAGACCATTCTTGTGTTAAAAATAACATAAAACTCGGAGGTAAGCAGTCACGAACTTGAGACTTGACTGAGTTTAGAGGGTGGAGATAGGGAGGATTTACCAGTAAGAGTCACACTGCAGTTTTCTGCAAATCCCTGTCAAGTTGCCAAGAATACTGCAAAATAGTCTCTCTCTGTAATACAGATATTCTCTCTTCTCTGAAGCCCTGGCTCCATGTGATACCTAAGCCCTTTGGAAACAGGCAGAATGGGGTTCTTTCGATACTTGCACCAATATCTAAATATTTTTCCTTATCTTTGTAAATAAAAATTATGATGACAAGTCAACAAAATATTCTTCACCTAATTTTTAAAAACATCCCTAAACTACCCCATGTCACAATTTCTCTTTAATGATATTTGATATGGTTTGGCTCTGTGTCCTCACCCAAATCTCAACTGGAATTGTATTCCCCACATGTTGAGGGAGGGAGGTGACTGGATCATGGGGACGGTTTCCCCCATGCTGTTCTTGTGATAGTGAATTCTCATGACATCTGATGGTTTTATAAGCATCTGGCATTTCCCCTGCTTGCACTTCTCTCTCCTGCCACCATGAGAAGAAGGTTCTTGTTTCCCCTTCACCTTCCACCATGACTGAAAGATTCCTGAGGCCTCTCCAGCCATATGGAACTGTAAGTCAATTAAACCTCTTTTCTTTATAAATTACCCAGTCTCAGGTATTTCTTTATAGCAGTGTGAAAACAAACTAATACAATATTAGGCCAGGCACAGTGGCTCACACCTGTAACACCAGCACTTTGGGAAGCCAAAGTGGGTGGATCACTTGAGGTCAGGAGTTCGAGACCAGCCTGGCCAACAAGGTGAAACCCCATCTCTACTAAACATAAAAGAATTAGCCAGGCATGGTGGCACACACCTGTAATCCCAGCTACCCTAGAGGCTGAGGCAGGAGAATCACTTGAACCCAGGAGACAGAGGTTGCAGTGAGCCAAGATCACACCACCACTGCACTCCAGGCTGGGTGACAGAGTGAGATTTTTGTCTCAAAAAAAAAAATATATATATATATATTAAATTTAATCATAGGGTTGTTGTATAATTTAAAATAAATTATTTATTAAGTAAATCTACTTATTTGTGGTTCTCTAATGAGTTGTAGGATAATTTAATATTTACATTTTATCATGAAATGGAAAAAAAACATTAGCTACATGAAGCAACGTATCTTGACTTTATTTTTTGTGAAACTCGATATTTTGAAAAGCATCCTTGGTACTAAAAAACACGGGGTCTTTGAGAGACCCCCGTCTCTAAGAGAAATATGAAAAAAAAAAACAAACAAAAAACAAAAAACAGTGGGACATGATGGTGTATACCTGTAGTCCTAACTACCAGGGAGACTGAGGCAGGAAAATCACTTGAACCTAGGAGTTCAAGCCTACAGCGAGCTATGATCGCACCACTGCACTCCACCCTCAATGACAGAGCAAGATCCTGCCTTAAAAGAAAATAAGTTTCATCTGGTATAAGTAAAAATAAATAAATAAAAAAGAAACAGCATTTAAGAAAAGCCACCTTCAATGTGTAACTCTCCCATCTCAATAGCAACCCCAAGTAGATGTCACAGGGCACTTTAAAAACACTGCTCTAAGATTTTTAAAAGAAATTTCATCCAATTTTAATTATTAGGTTGAAAACCATTATTTTAAAGCATAGAGGGCTTCGTTTCTTTAATATATAACCCCACATACAGACATATATCTGAAAACGATAATCAGAAGTGCAAGCAAGAATTTACTAAAATATGCACTTCAGTATTATTTATACTGACAAAACCAGGAGATAATCAACAAGCCTAACAAGAGAGAAATACTTATATAAAATATGACACAGTCATATATGGAATACTAAGAAGCAGAGAAGTAATTTCTGCAGACTTCTCATGTATAAAATGGGTTATAGCATACTATTAATTTAAAAATATAGAACACTAATCAAAATATGATACTATCCTAGTTATGTAAAATGTAAAGGCATTAAAAAGTATTGTGGGAAAATCAACACAATATTAGTAACCATTATTTTTATTACTTTACTCTCTTATTTCAGAAAGTAAGCTAATCGAGTGTTAGGGACACAGTTACCATGGGCATGATACAAAAAGAAAGGAAAAAAATAGAAAGAGAGAAATCAGCAATAAATAGAACATAACTATCTTGACATTGTGTGGTTTAAAAAAAAAAGCCTTTAAAAACCATCTTTTAAAAAATATAACCACATTAAATAAAAATTTAAATGAAATGGCTGAGGAAAGTGTATCCTCTGAAAAGCGGAGACAAGCTAAGAGGCAGCCAGGGTGAGGTCAGTTCACAAAAACCTACCACCAAATTTGGTGCACATAATTCAGTCAGGCCACAAACGGAGCACTCAAAACCGATGCAATCAGTCATTCCTCAAAGCAACAAGAGCAGACTTCCTTTACTGAGTACCTATTATGTACCAGGCTTTGTGTTCAGCAGCAATATACACGCCTTGTCTCATTTAATACTCCCGACACATTTAGGATTGATATTACTGATATCCCCCGTTTATAGAAGGAGGAACTGAAACAGTTTAAATAACTTTATCATACCCAAGGACGAGGCAGTGACAAGAGGTCATAAGCCAACTTCTTTCTATTCCAGAAGTCTGTTGTGGAGGATGGTTTACAGGGAGGTTCTGGGGACCTTTTTTGGCCATCCTAGATTCTCAACATAGGAAAACTGGAATAGCTCAGTGATATGGGGAATGGACGTAAGAGACAGAGAGCCTGGAATTCCAATCCCGGCTCTCCCAAATATTGATTTTCTATTGTTTTTATGATAATCATGTATAATTAAATCAATAACAATTGTTATTGTTGTTACTGTAAATACATAACATTTATATGCCAGGCACATATGTGCTTTATATTAACTCATTTAATCTGTATAACAAAACTCAGAGATTATGTAAGTATATGCTGCCTCGAACACTCAGTAAGTACTCAACAAATACCTGCTTTTATTATCCTACATTTTTTCATTTCTAATGTTTTATAAATCTTACCTATTATTCCTCTCTAAAACACTGGTGGGTTATATGCGTACTTTCAGACTCTTAATAGGGCAATCACAAGGCTTTAATTGCCTAAATGGGCCACAGAGCCATTCAAAAGCAGTTCTGGCTAGATCTGGGTGGATGAACTCACATATTTCTTGATGTCTCTTCAAAGTTTTAAACAACCTTTGCCAGACAAAAGTCCAGACTTTTGACACATACACCAGAATTTTAATTTATAAAGTGCTACCACTGGAAATTAAAAATAGGATAAGTTTTACCTCTCGAGGCTATGGTTGATACTGTCATTTTGTAAAATATTCTTAAACATATCAGTATCTAAAGATATAACCGGGGATTTGCTTATCTGTTTCCAAAGAAATCAATTTTTAAAATTCAAAGTAAAACAAAAAAGGAAATTACATCATTCTAATATAAGACTTAAAATGACTTTTTTCTACAGGACTTTTGTGTACTGCAATTTAGTTTTTGAAAAAGTAAACTGGTTCTAAACATTTAGAATTAAGAACCTTGATTTTATATTTCTAAATAAAACAGTGATGGGATCCATCATGTATTCATGTTAGATCTACCAAAATGACATCTCAGGATCAAAGTTTCAAAAGGCTTGTAGTTATCTCATTTTACACATGAGGAAATGGCAACATATAGAAATTGAATATCACATCCAGAGTCACAACCTAGTATGTGTCCAAGTTTGGACTAAATCCCATTTCTGTCTAACACTGAAGCCTGTACTGCCTCTCTGTTTCTGTCTCTAATTCTAATATCCCATGAGCTTCACTCACACTGACTCCAAAGAACCTGAGTCATATGTCAGCATGTTATCATGGGATGAGGAATTAAATAAAAGGAGGCCAGCCGGGCGCGGTGGTTCACGCCTGTAATCCTAGCGCTTTGGTTCACTGCTGAGGCGGGCAGATCACCTGAGGTCAGCAGTTCAAGACGAGGCTGGCCAACATGGTGAAACCCTGTCTCTATTAAAATACAAAAATTAGCTGGGCGTGATGGCGGGGTGCCTATAATCCCAGCTACTGGGGCGGCTGAGATGGGAGAATCACTTGAACCCAGGAGACGGTGGTTGCAGTGAGCCGAAATCGATGCCACTGCACTCCAGTCTGGGCAGCTGAGTAAGACTCCATCTCAAAAAAATATATATATATAAATAAATAAAGGAGGTCAACGTCTTATTCTGAGTGAACTGAATACTTTATCACAAAACAATTACCTTGTTTGGGGGTAAAATAAGCATAATTACCCTGAAGGAAAAGCTGATAGATTGTAGCTTGGCTGTAACTACAATTCAGACACATGTTTTATCTGTCAAACTCAGGATCGATGCCAAATGAGAGCCAAAAAAGGAGCGTGGGAAAGCCTGTGGGTTGGGGTAAGGGTTAGGGAAACAGCTGCTATGGGCATGATACAAAAAGAAAGGAAAAAAATAGAAAAGGAGAAATCAGCAATAAATAGAACATAACTATCTTGACATTCTGTGGTTAAAAAAGAAAGTCTTTAAATAAAAGCTTTTTTGGAAGGCAAAAAAAACTGTGCTATTAAGTTTATCAGCAATCCTGTAAAGTTTAATCTTTATGATTAAAAAAAAGTAATGAGTACTTTATAATTATAGTTGTATTATGTTTGACATACTTTTAGGTCTAACAGTGGTTTATATTTATTAGATTTTTAAACATCAAACTTTTGCTCTTAAAAATGCCAATTATTGCCCTCAGTTTACACCATGAGCAAAACTAGCTACTAGAAAAAATAACAGTAATTCAATGTAATTGTTATGCAAGTATTTGTACTTGGCTCAGGAGAAAAAGACAAATAACTGAGTCTCTATCTTTAAAGAATTGATCGTCTCAGAAATCTGTTTGATTCGTTCAGCAAATATTATCTGTTTTTCGCCAAGCACTGTGTTTCATACTTTCACAAATTTGAATACTCAAAAGAGATGTGAAAATTTGCTGCCACCCAAGTTAAATATAAACATAGGAAAAATTTTTGATGCTTTCGCAATTTATAATTCAATGCAGACAAAATGTCAATAAGAAACTGAATTGTGCTTTTAAAAACCTACACAACAAACATAGACTTAGGAGACTTTCTATACATGACCTAGAAAAATTTATGCAGTCTGACAGAATTTCATTTCATTCATCTTCATTTTGATTATATCAGATTGGATGATGTACAAGACTTTTTCCTGCTATATGATTTGAAATCTATAGTTGTCTGCCCTAAATTCACCTCTACTCTCTTGTTAAGTATTTGTGTTCTCAAGAGTGCTTCTTTTTCTACAAGCTCCCAATATATTTTGCCTAATTCCATGGCCTTACTGGCCATTTATGGAGGGATGATTCCAAAATCTGTACCCTATAGGCATATAATCAAATATACATATACATAAATATTGCACTATATATTAATATACAATAATGTATAATATCACAGAATTCCTCAATGCTGTCTCTCCAGAATCTGTTCTTTGGCCAGTTTTTCTCATCTCAGGAATCATATTCTGTTGTCTATCATCATCTTTTACAGAACTACTCAAGGTATAAACCTGAAAGATATCGTTGCCTCCTGCCTTCCTGTCACCTCTTAAAATCTAATCGAATTTAGAGCAAATGACTTTAAAACTATACTAAACATCTCTAAAGTCCATCTATTTTCACTCTCCCATACCATCACCCTGGTCAAAGATGCTCTTCGCTGCTGTCCTGGCTGCTGATTTTCCCACATCCACTCCTGGCTTCCTTTCATTTCATTCTCCGTAATGCAGGTGAATGGCTACTTTAAAACACAAATCACACCATAATGGGCCCTTGACTAAGCCTTTAAATAGCTTCCTTTAAGGTTCATTTCAAAATCCTTGACAAGTAGAGGTAGGCTCTGCATCATTTGGCCCCCACCTGTCTCATCTCACACTTGTTGCTCAGCTCCCACAATTTCCCCCGCACTGATGGTTTCTCCATGCTCTCTGTTCCACCAATGTTGCTTTTCCATTTCCTCAGCATTCTACAGTACAGCTCCCTCTTGTCCTAGGCAGGGGTGTCCAAGGGAGAAAATACAGTCATGGGTTCCAAGTTTCTGTTTCTGGTTGGGCCAGTGAAGCCCCTTCCTCAGCCCACTTTTCCACTTAAAACTAGAGACAAAAACAAAGAACCATGGCTTCAGGCTGCTAAAAGCCTAAAACAAAACAAAACAAAACAAAATAGAACAGCAATAATAAAAAAAAAAAAAAAAAAAAAAAAAGGTGGGTTGCACAAGCTTGCAAGTCTTCACACATGCTATTTGGAAAACTCTACTTGGAAAACTTTCTGGGTTCCTTTTTGCCTGGTTACCTCCTGCTCAACTTTCAAGTCTTTGTTTAAAGAACACTTTCTCAAAGGCTTTCACTGGTCCCATAGACAAAGTAAAATTCCTTTGCTCTTCAGTATTTTACATCCCTTTAATCATATTCATGTACTTGTCATTACTTAAGGCATTCCTACTAAACTATAAAAATCCAAAAGGAGAGAATGGTGTTACTCTGTTTATCATTTTATTCCTAGTACAGTATGTAACTGGTGTTTCAATGCCTCATTATTGAACTGATTTGTACAGTATCTGTTTCTTGCCACATATGTGGTATGAGCTATTATAGCTACAGACTTTTAAACACACACTCCCTCACTCTTATTACAGTATTTGATTTTTACAGCTAGTATGATGGTCTTCAATGTTAACAGAAAGGAGGAAATTAAGGCCAAGCTGGTAAATCCTATCTACCTGAGTTGGAGGAAAAAGATGGCTAAAAGTCATCCCTCCCACTCAACAACTACCTTGAGATTAAGGTCATTCAGAAAAAGACAAGGAAAGTTAAGGAAAACAGAGTAGTTCAAAAGAAACAAACAAAAAAAACAGGGCTAAACAATATTCTTTACACATACCCCATATTCCACAAAATAGGGTAAACAATATTCTTTACACATACCCCATATTCCACAAAATAGGGCTAAACGATATTCTTTACACATACCCCATCTTCCACAAAATAGGGCTAAACGATATTCTTTACACATACCCCATCTTCCACAAAATAGGGCTAAACAATATTCTTTACACATACCCCATATTCCACGTAGGTAGGAGGTGGAGAATCTCATGTGCTATAACAGCATTCTAAATCCTGTTGCCAATATTATTGACTTAAGTGGGTTTTGTCTGTCTGTTGGTTTTTCACTTTCTTAGATATGTATCTAATAATTGCCCATGCATATATTAACTACTTCTAATGTTGGGATAATGCTAGACGACATATATGTTAAATCAAAAAAGTTGCCTGTGTGATTCTCAGGAGGAAAAAAGAACACTAATAATTTCTAAAATATTTTCACATGCTAAAGCACTTTCAGGTCAATTAAAAGTGGGAGATTTAGAAACAACAATGAGGTAGAAATTGGCATTTTATAGCACATCTATAATTTATTCTATCATTGCACTATTAAAATACCACAAACACAACAAATATTTATTACCCACTTAATATGTATTCACACTATGCTTGCTAATGTGGACCTATAAAAAACAAATATAAATTTTCAAGAAACTGAAATCTAGTTAATATGGCTTCTAACCAGTACAACACAGTCTATAACAGTGTTTAAGAGTATGAGTGTAACTAAGTGAACTATACAGGGCTGTAACAATAGTGAAGTTTTAACGAAAAAGGTAAGCTCTACACATAACACATATTTGGACAGATCATAAGAAGTATGCTGAAATTGTTGGCTGAGGGGAATTAAAGGCAAAAAGAAGAAGACACAGATATAAACACTGAGGAAATTAAATGACCATAAAATTGAAATGAAGGTCCTTGGCTAAGAATGGTGGAATATAAATTTAAGCATATGATAATTTTTTAAAGGGTCTACCTATACTATAAAGGTTTCAGAAATTACATTGAAGGAACAGACTACATGGGGGACATTAAATGAAAATGTGTAATGTTTTTAGCAAGAATGGGGCTATCTCAGACCTCTACATTGCACTAACCACCCATGGAAGTCCATTCATGATAGTCCTATTGTCAACAACCAGATGAAAGCCATGTATTCATGCATTACAAAGATTATTCATGCATTACAGATTATGACAGTAAGCAGGGAGAGAATCTCCAGAGACCTGCTAGGACATTATTTCAGTAGCTCAGGTGCAAAGTAATAAAACCTTAGGCCTTCCAGTTGTCAGCGAGAACATAAAGAGAGGAAAAAAAAAGAGTAAGCAGCAGAATAATGTCAACACAAGAAATGTCAAAACTCTGACACATGCTACAATACACATAAACTTTGAATACATTATGCCAAGTAAAATAAGCTAGTCACAAAAACAGACACATACTGTCCTATTTCACTTCTAAAAGGTTTCTAAAGTAGTCAAACTCATAGGGACAGAAAGTGGAATGGTGGCTACCAGGGGCTTGGTAAAGGAAGAAATGGGGAGTAATTTTTAACGGGTACAGTGCTTCAGTTTTGTAAAATGGAAAGAGTTCCGAAGATGGATGTTGATGATGGTTGCACAACAATGTGAATGAACTTAATACCACTGACATGTGCAGTTAAAAATGGCTAAGATGGTAAACTTTGTTATGTGTATTATACCATGATTTAAACTATTAATTTAAAAATAAATGCCAAAATTTGAAAGAAGGAGAAAATAATTCCAAATTACTCTTTGATCACTAGTTTAGAAGATGGGGTAAATGGTGCTGCTGTGAAAACAAAGTAAGGAGATCCAGCCTGACAAGGCAGAAGAATATGAATTGTGAAATATGTTTGATGGGGACATCTAAATGGAAATGTTTCATAGGCTTCTGGAGACAAGAGATAAAGGCTCTGTGGACAGAACAGGAAATATGTTGGCTTTTATTTTAACGTCACCATTTCAAGGGGAGAGGGGAGTCAGTTTTCGGGTTCAATTCTGAGCCTTAGATTTTAACAGAGATGTTTTCAAAATAGATTGCTATATTAAAATATTGTTTTCACATTTTGATACCTCTGAATTGGGAAGGTCTTATAATGAACAGCATCTTTTAAAAATAACTCTATGGAGACATAACTGACAAGTAAAAACGATATCACAGGACACATCTTAATGGTTCTCACCGAAAACAACAACAACAACAAAACAAACATCATCTTTTGATGAAAAATAGTAATTACAATATTAGAAACTAACTCTAGGTAACTGATGGAGGTGGTTATTTATAGAACAAAGAACAGGATCACAGTGTAGCTTCAGGGAAGAAGTAGAGCAAGAATCATGAAAGTCCTGAAGTAACTGAGATCCCTCTTCCTCACCTCCCCCACTAGCAGAGAGAACAGAAATTATACGTTTCATTTTCTCTGTGAATTGACTTTCTCTGCTTCAAGCCCTACAGCTTTTGCATGTTGGAAAAGGCTCCCTTGGTCTCAATACTGAATGCCTGGATCAGAATCTCACTGCTCAGCTTGGGTACAACTGAGTAAGGCCAAGACAACAGGGTCATGCCAAACAAGTGTGGCTTCCCTGAGGATGGCAACAAAAAAGGATAGCCCAATACCACAGTAAGATTTAACTAGTGCATCCCAGGGAAGAACAGTGTTTCAGAAATATGAAAATGAGGCCAGACAATGGACAGTTGAATTAAATGAATAGCTTTAGCCTGGGGACAGGAAGACTTGGGAATCCTAACAGGCATATAGGATAGAAAATAAACACTAGGACAGAGGAATCAAAGTTACAAGGCAGTTTTTGGTTCAATACAGCAAGTATCCTATATCTATATTTTATTTTAAAACATTTGTCTATGAGATAATCCATTTATATTAATACTCAACAAACCTGCAGAGCTGGAATTTAAATTTTCCATTAGTAGACAGAAAACCAAAAGCTAAGGAATTTGCTGAATGCCCAGTAACAAATAGCTAATATGTAGAAGAATCACAGCTTGCTCCAATGTGCACTTGGATTCAAAGGCTTTTTCTTTGTAATACTCCCATCGCTTTGTATTGGTTTGACCAAGCTCTCTTTCATACAACGTATTTCAATAGTGACAAAACATTTATAATAGAAAGACTATACGAAAATTCACTATTTGGGGTAGAAGATTTATAATATCATCTCTCTGATGACATCCAGCTATAATATTTCATAAGATTACTATTTTTATTCAGTGACTTCATTTTGAAAGTACTCATTATAAGCAAAGACAAATACTTTCTTCCATCTATCAAAGATTTCACAATTTTGATAATTTCTAAAAGAAAATGTTCTCTCTATATAGTATCAAATTGTACATAAAAATCATTCCTTTTGTCCTTAAGAAATTTAGTTCATCTTTAAATAAAAGAGCTAATAATAACAAATATATTCAAATCTGAGAAACAATGTTTTCTAGAAAGAGTTGTAGAAATGATCACAATTAATAAAAAAGAAAAAAGTTCAAATAGAATTTTAAAAAGTAAAACCTATTCAAGATTAAATATTGCTTGTGGCTTCAAGCTGTGTCACTGACTTACAAATATAACAACTATTAAGCATTTGAATACTCTATTAAATATTACTTTCAGATTCCAGATGCATCTGTCCAAGAAATCACATGAAAAGGAATTCAGGGGGAAATGAGGAGATGATGAAGAGGCTGGAGTTCTAAGCCTGCCTCTACTTTTGTCAATAGTTTGGATCATATTTGTTTTAGCTATCCATTCATTGAATTTGCATGAAATTTCATTAACAAAACATCCCCTTTCCAGAAGAAAGGGAGGGAGGGAGGAAAGGAGGAAAAAAGGAAGAAGGAAAAACACACAAGCCACTCTTTTAGAGCTTTCCAGAATCCTCATTCTCAATGGATCCATCATTGCACACAAAAACTATGCAATAGAAATAATATATGTACACATAATTAATGTTGTCATAGAGCTTAATATTATCATGACATTCAGAAAAGTCTGTTGAAAAACAAGATGTGTATTAAATAAAATTAATATAATAAGATAGAGAATGGCAATAAATTATATAATCACTCAGGATTATATATTTTCCTTTAAAACTTGTTTGTACATAGTTTACAAAATACAAACATGGACTATTTCAGAAAAACGTTCTGAATAGGGAAAAAATGAGAACAGATGTTATGTTAAAATAATTATGTACAAATCCATTTAATCTTTGAAATAAAAATGAAAAATGACCCTTATAAAAAGAAACTCTTTAACACCAACTGCAAATTAAAGTTCAGTCAATTTTCTGTGAAGTGTTATCCTTAATAATGAAGGGTTTTTTTATCATCAACAGAGCCAAACAGCCATGTAAATTAAACTACAGTATACAATATCACTAGGAATATCAATTTTTGTAACTATAAGCTTTTATTTAAGGTATGCAGGTTCTATACCAATATTTTATGTAGGAAGACTAATAACACTTGTTTATATTTTTTTTAACTACAGCTATACTCTTATAGATTTCTAAAATGTTAAGTTATAACACATGACTTTTCTAATAAAGAAATAAAGAAAGAAAACACACTGGCCGGGTGCGGTGGCTCATGTCTGTAATCCTGCCACTTTGGGAGGCTGAGGTGGGTGGATCACGAGGTCAGGAGTTCAAGACCAGCCTGACTAATACGGTGAAACCCTGTCTCTACTAAAAATACAAACATTAGCTGGGCATGGTGGTGCGCGTAGTCCCAGTTACTCAGGAGGCAGAGGCAGAAGAATCGCTTGAACCCAGGAGGCAGAGGTTGCAGTAAGCCGAGATCGTGCCACTGCACTACAGGCTGGGGGACAGAGCGAGACTCCATCTCAAAATAAATAAATAAATAAAAATAGAAAACACATTTTACTACACTTCAGTAGAAGAGAAGTCTGAAACCATGACATTCAACAACAAAAAATAAAAATTAATTTTTATATATTAGTTGCTTTTCTTCATGTAGTCAATATAGATATGCAACATACTGTATCTATACTACGAAAAACACAAAAGCCAACTGGAAATAGGTTTTTTAAAAAAATTATAAGTTTATAAAAAGCTAAAATTAAGTACTCCATAATCAATTAAAAAATTTAATAAGCCACAAAATCTTTGTATTGGAAGGAATTGGGAATGCGGATATATCTTCCTGCAACTACCCTGTCTAATCCAGTCTAATAAACTAGACCCCAAAACACCACCAGCCTCCCTCTGGGAACCTCGGTAATCAGCTACAGCATATGGGAATAAAGTTTGTTTTGCTAGATTTAGAGTTACTGCACTTCTAGACCAAGAATACCTACATGAAGATACTTCAAACTAACTTTATCACCTGCCTTTTTTGCCTTTCAAATAATTCAGCCATTCAATTAGAATGTATTCAGTTGCTCAATTTTTTAAAAACCTTTTTCATAAATAACCATGCTGAACCTAACTGTGTATTTATGAGGAAAAGGAAATAATACTGTGTACCTGCTATGTTTGGCACTTTGATAGATGCTGTAAGCAAATTATCTTAAGATTAAGTCATAACATTTGGAGATAGGAAATATTGTCACTATTAAATAGAGAATGAAAAGGCACAGAGATGCTAAGTAACTTTCTCTAGATCACAGAGCCTGTAATCAACATCTACGTTGATCCCAAACTGTATAGTATACCAGTGACTTTTGCCTGCCATAAGGCAGAAAAGCAGCATAGACAGGATGTCTATCACAAAGACCAATGGAACAGAACAGAGTCCAGAAACAAACCTATGCATATATGGTCACCTAATCCTTAACAAAGGCACAGAATAAACAATGGGGAAAGAATATCTCTTTAATAAATGGTGTTGGGAAAACTGTACATCCATACACACAAAAATGATATTGACCATTATCTTACACCATGTACAAAAATTAGTTCAAAATGAATTAAAGACTTAAATGTAAGACCTGAAGCCATAAGTCTCCTCTAAGAAAACAGAGAAAAAGATATTCGTATTGGTAATGATTTTATGGGTATGACACCGAAAGCATAGGCAACAAAAGCAAAAGTAAACCAATAGGACTCTATCAAACTAAAAGGCTTCTCCACAACAAAGGAAATGATCAAGGAAATGAAAATGCAACCTACAGAATAGGAGAAAACAACTGCAGATCTTACACCCAATAAGAGATTAATATCCAAAATATATCAGGAACTTATACAACAGCAAATAATAAGTAACTTGATTTAATAATGGGCAAAGGACCTGAACAGACTATTTTTAAAGAAAACAAACAAATGGCCAATAAGTACATGAAAAGGTGTTCAACCTCAGTAATCATCATGGGAATGCAAATAAAAATCACAATGAGATATTGCCTCACACCTATTAGGATGGAGACTAGCAAAAAGACAAAAGATGACGAGTGTTGGCAAGGGTGTGGAAAAACTCCATGCTTATATGCTGTTAGTAAGAATGTAATTTAGTACAGTGATTATGAAAAACAACATTGATATTCCTCAAAAAAATTAAAAACAGAACTTCCATAAGATCCAGCAATCTCATTTACAGGTATACATGCAAAGGAAATAAAAACAGTGTGTCAAAGGGATATCTGCCCTCCCATGCTTATTGCAGCACTATTCACAAAGCCAAGACATTGAAACAACCTAAGTGTTTAACAATATATAAACGGATAAAGAACATGTGATGTGTGTATATGTATATGTATGCATACACAGCGAAATACTATTCAGCCATTAAAAAGGAGAAAATCCCACCATTTGCACAACACAGGTGAACCTGTAGGATATCATGCTAAGTGAAATAAGCCTACCACATGATCTCACTTATATGTGGAATCTAAGAAAGTTGAACTCATAAAAACAGGGAGTAGAATGGTGATTGTCAAGGGCTGGAAGGTGGAGGGAATGGGGAGACGTTGGTCCAAAGGTAGAAACTTTCAGTCACAAGATGAGTAAGTTCGTACGTTCTGGGGATCTAATTTACAATATAGTTAAAAATACTGTATCATTTACTCAAAGTTTGCTAAGACAGCAGACTTCAAGTATCCTCGCCACCACCCCCTAACTCCACCACACACAGGTAACTGTGTGATTGATGTGTTAGTTTGATTGTGGTCATTATTTCACAATGTATATGTATATCGAATCATCACATTGTATTCTGTGAATATATACGATTTTATTTTCAATTCCATCTCAATAAAGTCGAACAAAAAAGAAAACAATCGGATGTCTATGATGAGTCAGGAAAATGAAGAGCACGCAACAGAGTAAGGAAATGCTAAACTGAGAGGTGCCATGTGTGAGCAGCTCAGGTAAATGAGAATGAAGCTGTGTAGTTTCAGAAAGCTTCGTGAAAGAGAGGGGCCTGGAAATGGGGAATAAAAGATGAACAGGATTTTAGTAAGTGCAGAAGAGAATTTAGGTCATCGCAGGGACTGGAAGAGGATGAAGGCTGGAAGGAACCTGGCAGGCTCAGAGAAAACAGGAGGTAGTGACTGGAGTAAGGAGACGGTGTGCACAAAGCAACCATAAGAGGCCTGGGTTATCCCTAGCGATAGATATCCATAACAGAATGGACCAAACACACATAACAAAGATAGAGAAAAACTGCTGAGGGGACAGAGAAGGATTAATAAGAAGCAGCGGTTTGGGCAGCATGGACCATACTTCCTCTTTTCTATTTCCCCTTTTCCATTTCCTCTGAGACTTATCCCTCCTTCACACCAAATTCAAATGTTTGTACAGAGAGGCTGATCCTATATTCATTCTCTCTCTGAATAAAGCAGTTTGTCAAAATAAATGTTGGGGGAAGAAATAAAGGTAGCAGAAAACTCTGTCCTTGAGTCAGCAAGCAGTAGGGAACCATGATCACTCCTTTGTCAGGTTATCAGCCGGTAGATAAATATGTATTTTGAAGAAAGGATTTACATGCTAGTTCCCGCTCAAAAAAAAAAAAAAAAACTCTGTAACCTACACATGTGTAGAATGGCAATGGTTCTTGGCATGTGGCCAATAGCTCGAGGAATATGAATCATGCCTGCAAAGGAAATAATTTAGACATATAGAAATAAGGTGGTCTGAGGTGGACAGGTCAAAGAGTTAATTACACTTTTAGGAATTGCTATTTCCATTAGAGAAATATTATCAGATAAAGCCAGATCTATGGGGAAAAAGCTAGAATTGCCAGTTCCATTCAATAGATTTATAACAAATAAATTAATAAAACAATTTAATGAGTATCTGTCATGCATATAGTAACTAGGTTCAATTCAGAATAAAGAAAAAATTAAGACATGTGGTTCCTGACCTCATAAAACTTACAGTATTTTACTTTTAACTTGAAAATTACCAAAGTTGTCCCTTTTCTTTTTTAACTTACAGTATATGGCTTTCTACATAAGTGTGATTTTATTAAGTCCAGGACCCAATTAGTTTTAAGCAGCATGCGTCTCCAAGATTATAATTAAGTCACTTTTGCTAAAATTTAACTCAAAAAATGAGGAAGAAAAAAATAATACATCCCCCGAGATAAAGTTATAAACCCAAAAAAATTATTAAAAGAAACAAAAAACTATCATAAAATTGGAATGGGGCTTAAGAAAACGACACATATTCCTATTAATACACCATATACCATGTGATTATGCTCTATGTTAGTTTATCTCAAAGTAATAACATTAAAACACTGAAGAGCCTACCTACATTTTTCTTTTAAAGTATTCTTTTTCAGAAATCTGGCCAAACTGTGTCACTTGAGACATGCAAACACACCTGCCAAAAAAAGAGAAATTCCAGGAAGAGCCTTTGAAAGAAAATAATTCATTAGCAAACTGAAGTCGAAATCTAAAGATTAACTAAATTATTAAGTTTTCAGAGTTTGAAAACTTTCAGAAATTGAGGGCCTACTGTGTCTAAAGTCTCTCGATATATATATATATATATATATATATATATGTATCTACATATATATTACATATAACCAAATTTCTAATTGTGCCAGAAAAACCTAAATAAAAATTTATTATAATTTATAGTCGTAATATTTTGTTTGTTTTTATTTGAAACTCGAATTTGCAAATAGCCCTGAAATAAAAATTTGGGGGGGCCTTATAAAAAAAGACAAAATGTAGTTTGTCATACTTCTAAATTCTCCTTCTTCATCACAGAATTGTCATTTTGAACATTCTGATGTTAAATGACTTCACTTTCTTTAAGAAGCAATTCCAAGAAGCTCTTCGTTCATAACATAATTGTAAATTTTATTGTAATGGGGAAAAGGCTGCTAGATGGTAAGAGGAATGGTGCTCACAAATTCTAAGAGCTGTCCTACACAGGAAAAATATACTGTCACCCTCAGGCCTCCATCTAGTGCCCACTGACTACAACTGTGAATAAATAAGACTATTAACTTGACAAGCATGTAAGTGCTCTCC